>NC_138829.1:68820248-70300197 GCF_965183815.1 Platalea leucorodia | reverse complement strand
AAACAGCTGAGCATTCTGTTATACAAACAAAACCACATTCCATTCTGACTTTTCAAACCAACACACTGCTGGTTCTCATTAGCAGTCACCAGGCATTATTCTTATTTGTTAACGGAACTTAGGTACTGCAAGAAATCTCTCTCGCAAAGAGAAAATAAGCACACTTTCTTTCAACATTCGCTATTCTGTCTTCAGAAGTAAAAAAAGCAAGACAGGTCTGATCTTGGTCAGCTTTTTTGACACAGAGTTAAGACAGCTGAACAGAACAGAAGCAACAAAAGTTCAAGGTATATGGCTCAGCTTTGGGTGGAAAAATGCAAAGAATGCCTGATCCTACTTACACAAATCAAGTGTTTCCTGTATTACCATATAAGCATCAAGCCAAGATTTCTACTAGTAGCCATATCTATTTTTCACCTATTATTATAGTCTTTGCTTCATCTCTTCTAAGCCTGGGAACAACAAAGCATTCAATAGATACTCGAAAGGTGAACATTAAACTAAAGATTGTCTCGGACACACACTGAAAAAATTCTCATGACTAGGACAAGGTAACTGCTTATCTAAAAGGTGCCATAAAAAAAGGAAATAGTCACAAATTATTAAAAAAACAGGAAATCAAGGGTATATGGTGCAAAGAAAAAAGATTTTGGCTGTTAAAATATATGAGAGAGAGTGTCAAGACAAACAGAAATAAAATTAGTCAACACAGTAGCAGTTAGCAACACAAAAGGAAAGACTTTCAGAGTCACCTGCTAGAAAGGAACCAGCAAATGCATACAGAAGGACGTCTGTACAGAACATCTCATGCCTTCACTCCGTCAACTCTTTCACACTGGAGCAAGTAACAGCCAAACACAACTTTGGGAAATCTTACAAATGAATTAAACCCAAAGCAGGTATTAAATATAACAAACCTGTGGGAATGTTTGATAAGAGTCTACTTTTATCTCCAAGTTTGTTTATTACAGCATTTCAACAATCAGCTTTCAGCACTGAAATTCGTTTCAAACTTACCACGACCTATGCTACTATTAATGTTCTGGAAAAAACAATCGTAAAAAAAAAATTCTGCAGAGACTTATTAGCCATAACACCATACTAGGCAAAAACACCTGAAAACAAACGAAACAAAAAAGAAAACAAAACCTTTTTAAACAAAGCAGTATCTTAACAACAGAGAATTGAAAATATTCGATAACTTACTTTTTCTGCATTTTCCTGTTTTTTTCTGCCTGACCTCCAAGTTTGCTGAGACCTAATGCATCCTGAGAGGAACTATCTGCTTCTCCCATGCCAACTACGAAAAAAACAAACCAAAAATCAGTCTTGTTATCTTCTCAATTCTGGCCAGTTATAACTCAAAAATCACTACTGCTTTCCTGAACAAAAGTATTTCATCCTTTGTAATATTACCGATCAGAAATGTCCAAAGCCAAACCTCCAAGCCCATCTATCACTATTTTCTAGCTGAATTAACACCCATCAAAATGGTGTATAAAAATAGGAAAATCAGATTGGTAAGGACTCAAATAGGTGCTGTCTAAAACCGGCTGTAGTGACACCAAGAACCTCAGGTTTCAACCATCTATAAGATGAATTCTCAGTGCTCCCAGATCACTTATGGTTGGTGTCAACATCAAGGATCCTGCTTTATGCAAAGAATTGTGCCAGAGAGAAAGGTAACGGTAGCATTTACTAAGCCAGCTGGGTTCGTTTCAAGGGAGTTCCTTTGGGTCCAAAGTGAAGACATGACTGTTGGTGTCAATACTAGCAAAAGCCTCTTTCACTTCCAAGATACAGTTGAAATTTTTGCTTCACGAAACCCGTAACAGTTCAATAAGTTTCAATAACCTGGCTACATGAGACTAAATGACAGCAACACCTGACTAGCTGAGCTTGCATCCTACACTCACAAAAGGACCTACCAGAAGATTCAGTGTCACCAGTTCAAAAAATGCTGTACATCAGCATCAAAATAATCAAATACGCACACACTGATACATACATCATAAAATTAAGTCTTTCACCCTCTCTCTTGTTATGCAAAAGAAAAAAAAAAAAAAAAAGGCAAACCAACCTTGTCCTAATGTTTCCTTGCTTGTTTGTCCAGGCCGTCCCTTTTCTTTCTTGCCAAACAAGCGGCCAATAGAGGATTTGATCCCCTTCTTTTTGGGAGCTTTATGAAGGGAATCTTGGCTACTATTGCTGCTACTAGGATTACTCGTTTGCCCATCTTGTGAGCCTGTAGAACTTTAGGAAAAAGAAAAAAAAAAAAAAGGAGTCAGAAAGGAGCACATGTACAACAAATTCACTGGAATAACATTGAGAGAGGCAAGTTCAGGTTTCTGTGCAAGTTAACAAAAGCTCAGTAACTTCACCTTTTAATGAGTAATGAAAAGAAATATCTACTAAAATACATACAATTAAACAGAAAAGCAGTGGGAACAACTAAATCATGCAAGAAAGGAAGGGATATAATATTTATATACTATAGCATGGAACTACAAGTCAATTCTTACTTTATTAAGAAATAGAAGTGTTTAAAGTGCAATTCAGAGAGGCCAAAGTTGACAACACAAGCTCCTGACAAATTGAGGCAGGCAATGGAAGTTTGAAAAACTTGAGTGGAATCCATCTCAGATACTTAGGCACTTTGAAAAGAACATCTGTCAATCAAAATGATGGTAATTTTGTAACTTATTTCTAAATTTATAGCTAAATTCCAAGCTGTGAAAAACGACTGGAATTGTGCATCTTTCATTTCCTAAACACAAAGCAAACTTAATGCAGACCTTGAGTACCAGAAGAATTCTTCACATAAAGCCATTTCTGATCCTTAACAAAATCTGTATTCTTATTGTTTACATAATATAGTCACCCATTTATGTGTTCATACCCTTTACTTTTGAGAAACACTTCAATAACTAAAATCCTACAGGCTGAACAGCTTTGCGGTTTTAGGGTTTTATTCTGATGATCTGCACTACTAAGTTACTGGTAGCTCTGACTTATTCATAGCTACTTACTTTCTTATGTCCCTGATATCTTCATGGCTCACTGTATGCAAAGCTCCTTTTTGGACTCTGTCCAAACGCAAAGATCGAGGTGAAGAAGGTGGTGATGTCTCACATTTTATTGTCGTTTTATCATCTCGTACCTCTTCTCTAGAAGCTGGAGACTAACAGAAAATGAATGAGGGGTTAGTTGGAAATGCCAAAACATGAACACAATATCAACGCTACACAAAATATGAAAGGAAAAAAAAAAAAATCACTTATTTCAGTATTAAAGGATTACTCTTGCCCTTACCATTCTGCAGTTGCCTATTTTTTGTTTGACTTCTTTCTGGATTTTCTGTTACCTTCAGTGACAAACTACTAAATTTCAGTCTTAGCTAGTGAAATGAGCAAGTAGCACTCATCTTTTATTCATTCATAGAGCTAAGAACTAAAGTAATGCCTTCAGCATCATAAAACCAATATACCAAACTTCAGTTTAAGCAAGCACAAAGACAGAAAACCAAAGAGTCCTGTGAAAATAAGGCATCTTGATTCTCACTGTTATGTGTTTAGACAATCATTAGCAAGATTACCAATTCTGTGAAGTCAGTTTCTACATACCTGTGGCTATGGCTTATCTCAAAGTTTGAATAACATAAATTAAGACCTATTTGCGTGTGTGCTAACAGATCTTTAAAATTAAATATTGTTTCATGAAGACTGCAAAATAGTGGTTGCAAACAGAAAGCAACACAAGAGTCACCCACACCAGCAAAAAAAACCAAGCAAAAAAACCCCACAAAACAAACCAAAACAAACCCGCACTTATGTTAAGATGATAAACCATTTTACATTAAATATCAAAGAGCATATAATCTTGCTTTATTATATGGTTGCCCTGCAAATGCTTTTTTTTAATGTTCCTGTTATCCATTAATGACTTTGGGGACGGGGAAGGAGATGAAGGTGCACACCAGTAAATAAAGACTTTTACCTTTCTACGGTGTTTCCTTAAATCACTAGGCTGATAGATGCATGCAAAGAAAAGAAATTTAGAAAAGCCGTATTTACTGTAAACTGTAGTACAGACTGAAACAACTAGTACAGGCAAAATATATTAGGGAGAATATAAATAACAATTACAGCAATGGCACAGAGAAAGATACAGAGTATGAAGTACTCTTCAAATCACAGATTAAATGTATCCCTGAAGGGGGGAAAACAAAGCAAAAAAAAAAAAACAAAATCAAGACTTATAGTTGGTTATCTACAAAAGTACCATAGATGCTTCAATGTATTGGTACCACAGGCAAATTAGCACACAAAACGTGCGTTATCTTCAGGAAGAAAAAACAGTAAAGTACATGGGGGCGTAAGGTGTTGCTTTTAAAAGGTGAGAGGATTTCCAGTCTTATGTCAAGTACTTGCCTTGAACTGTATAACCTACAGGACAGCCATAGCAGGCTTAATGCGTTGTCTGCACTAGTCCCTCCTCACACCCTACCGATTTCTGCTGTTGTTTCCTACATAGCATAAAAAGCAGCCATACTTTAATACTGAGAAAGACAGAGGGCCAACAATAGCTGATTTCTATACGGTGACAGTATTCTGTTCTTTCTACTAAGTTTAAAGTGCTGGAATGTCTGAGCAAGACTACCCCTGGTTTTATTTTATCCTCCATCCACTCCAGAAGCCACCGGTTCTCACTTCCTAGGTACTTCCCACCTCTGCCAGAGCACAGAGCAAGGCAGCAACCCTGAGTTACAGACACAAGTTACCAAGTTATTCAGACTGATGCTGACAAAAGTTTAATTGAGATAATTTGTTTAATAATTATCATTGTATTCGGTGACAAATGATTTCAAAAGACTGTAACGAAAAATAAAGTCAGTCCCCTTTGAAGTTTGGCAGGGGAGTTGTGTGTTGTTTCCCTCCCACAAATGACAACTTTTAATCATTTTTTATTTAGAACACATGCAAGCTACACTGCATTAATATGTAAAGTTTTGTTCAATCTGACCATACGGTATCACGTTAATAAATCATAAGTTCACAGAATCATAGAAGGGTTTGGGTTGGAAGGGACCTTTAAGGATCACGTAGGCCCTCCTCAAGTTCTTAGACAAAGCGCAGCAGACTCATTTTACCCTTGCCAGATCTTTCATCTATTAAATCTCATAAACCACAAAAATGAAAATGTTTACCATATGGAATGAAAACTGTCCACAAGAACTGTTCAAGAGAGCTGTAGGTTTCACAATTTATCACATTGATGTTTTTTAATTAATTTTAATCATGAGGGGTTTTCAGCTAACTGAACTGCCTAACACCACTACTACAGTTAGCATGAAGCTGATGTTGCCATCATCCTCATAAACTAACGCAACTTTCTATTAAAACATAGGAAAAAAAACCCACAAGAACTCATTCAGTCTGATAATTCATAATAGCTATTCCAAAAGTTTCTACAAAACTCTTGTTCTGTAATTCTAGAAGCACAGCTTCTTGTTTTCATGCTGTCACAAATCAGTTGTAGGGTACTAAAACATCAGACAAATGCAACTGCAAACAATGCATCAAGTGCCTTTGAGTTACAACTCTTATGATCTAAACTCATTTATTTTGTTTTTGTTCAGCTATGTTAAAATTTAACATAAAACACATTCTTCTGATCTAGCTTTCATGAAAATAGCTACTTAAATTTGTATATGGTTTTCTATGAGAGAAGTTCTTAGCTTAACTACTTATTACTGTGAAAAGTTAGAATATGAGGCACTCCCCATTTTGAAATTTTTTAGTTTCTATAAAAGAAGTGTGTGCTTGACCCTGGATATACAGCTAGAGCTAATATAATGATTTATTTTTTTTAAATGCAAGAAAGCCAAAGTGAGTCCTTTTTATGAAAAAAATAGACTTTTTGGTATACGTACACATCATTTTAAAAAGCCAGCAAAAGTAGTTAGCTGAAATACTTGCTTTTAAACACTCCTATAAGAGACCCAAATGAGCCAAGTCAGTGATTTACAGCCCACCTGCTCTTACAGTGATGGATAGCATTCCTTGTCTACTGATTGGTATGGCATAGGCATGATACGAGCGCAGTAATCCAGGACAATAAGGTACACTAAGTATGGTGTTGCATGTACAACTAGTAAGTACAGTTTCCCGATGCACATGCAAATCTGGAGACAAAGTAATGTATATAGAGCTAAGTTAGACAAGGAGCTTTTGCTGGAGAGCGCTAGCAAATAAATACCTGTATCCACTATGCTCCTTAGTGAAAGGTATTCCAAATATGAGAAACTGTTAGGTTTGGCTAACATTTATGTAAAAACAAAAAAGTGGAAAACTTGTATCTTGTTTTTACAGATAGGTTTACATGCATAAAGCAGCTCCTAGAAAGATTAATTTTTCTAAGCAGTCATATGAATGTCAAAAGAATGGATCCATCTTTCTCTCGTGCTGAACTGCTGTGCCCAAGCTACTACTTCATCAACTACTAGGTCTACCAGATCCTTCTTTTACCTACCAGTCTTAATAGGCTAAAACAAGACACTAGCATTCATTAATATTAAAACAGCTGTGATACCTTCATAATCTTCAAGATTAATGCAATATATGCAAATCAATTTTTAGATAAGTATTTAGTGGAGTAGTTGACTGCTGAAAATGAAGTTTAAAGCTGAGGGAGAAACTAGTTGCTGTACCAGAGGGTGAAAAGAAAACATTATTTCTTCTAGGAAGAGGAGTCAGAAGAAAAGACCGTAACAACAGAAGGAATAGTTAGGCACGAGATGTTGACCAAATAATAGACTTGAGTTCTGAACATTTTTCCTAATCATTATCACTGTATCTTACACTTTTTATAGAAGTTGAAAGGAAGCAGTAGAAAAACCTAGAAAAAGGAAAAATGCAGCTGAGTAAGGAGGAGAGGAAGGGGAAAATCGAACAACCCACTTCCTAGAGAAAAGGAACTCTTCTGAAAAATTAAAGTTAATGGATACTTACCAGTGTCATGATACCTAGTCTGTCCACCTCCCGAGCTGGACTATGTGGGATCCGCCTTGGGGTGGAGCGGCCACTGCCAGGCGGGGAAGAACCAGCAAGTGAACCACTTGCATAGGGAGGAGGAATGGAGCTCATGGACCGGAATCGGCCATGGGCATCCAAACTTCCACTACCCACTCTGCTTTCAATCTCCTCTGCACGCTGCTCTGTGTTTTCCTTTTCTTCTTGTATAAGTCTGAAAGAAAAAAAAAGTTTCAAAGGAACATGACATTCAAACAAGTGCCATGTAAACAGAAAGGCTGACTCAGGCATTAGAAAGAAGCAGCACTTGGCAGACAAAACAGCTACACTGAAAAATCTTCTAATCCAATCTGAAAAGCGGTAAACACTACTGCTATGACCATCATGGATTTCTGTCAAACTAGTAATACACAATCCATTCCATAAATGGGATTGAAGACAGACAACCTGTAAAGAGTACTTAGGCGTAAGCAAACTAGTTACTTCTGTCAGCCCGCCCCCAGGAAACTGAATGGGCAACGACCATTTTCCAAGTAACCACACAAAAAGGACTTCTAGTGTCACAGAAATTCATTTTTATCAAAAGCTTAACAGCAGATAGACCATACCTAATCTCTTTGTTGATTGCATCCAACTGTTCTTGAAGCATCATGGCCAAAGTCTGAGCATCAGCCTGACCACTTGGTGATAGCAGATCAACTGAACTGAATATAGTCTCCCTATCATCCTCAACATCAGACACATCAACATCACTTTCAAACGCTTGTGCCACATTTGCCAATACACTTGCTTGCTGGGCTCGCTCCCAGTCCTGCTCGTTCAGAGTTTGAACCTAGAAGAATTAACAAAAAAAAAAAAAAAAAAAATCCAAACTCAAATGGGAAAAACATAACATTTCTACTGTTTTTCAAGAAGTTTAAAGTAATTTTTAAAAAGCCCACTTACATGCCGGATGCATCCATCAAGACAGCAATGTTTAGAGAAATGTAAAAAAAAAAAGCTATAATGTAGAAAACTTTGCATCTTACAGTTAAGTGAAATTTTAAAATGGACAGCCACATCGAATAAATTAAAACATCACATATCTTGGCTATATACACTCTAAATCATGGCAGAATTTTGCTATCAAATCCAATGAGAATTTTGGAATCAGCTTTATGTACTTATGTGTCCTGAAAGGGACTTGAAATTGCATGCAGAACAGCAACATGATAGATTAGTATACAGGCACAAAAGTAGGACTGTTTCAAATTATATTTTACAGGCTTATCATACTTAAAACAAATTAGGCTTCAAAAGCCCAATTTTGCAATTATTTGTTAACAATTAAAGAGACTAGTAGCTGTGCATTAGCTAGTAAAACATGATATATAAAATCTAGCAGTTTTGTTCCTAGGTACTCCTATTCCATAAACTCCTTGCAATAGATTAGCCTCATCTAATCTACTTTGTTGCCAAAGTTTTATTTTTATTTTAATTTCAGAGTTCTATTACCTTTGAAGGTTCATCTCTGAGAGCTGCCAAACGTCCTTTCTGGGGACGCCTTAACACTGACGAGGTGCCATAGGAGTCCGTATGACTGTCAGCCACGGACGAAGATGTCATAGGGTATCTGAAGTCTGGTCGGCTAGAACATGAAGAAACATTTTATCTTTACAAAGGTAGGGGAAAGGGGGAAACAAACCAAAAAACCCACCCAAATGATTCCTGCTGTCCCACCAGTGCCTTTGTTTTACGCAGTATAAAAACTGCCTTATATGCTCTATAAAGAACACGTTTTATAGCTAGGACTAAGGTATTTTCAGTTATAATAGACAAAATTACATTTAGCAAAGTGACTTTAAAGAAATTAGAAAAAACTGAACTACAATTAAGTTCTGGTACCTATGATGAAGTGATGTGGCTCTGAGTCTCACTTGGTCATTTTCAGCCCTTAATGCTTCAACATTTAATACAAGTTGATCCTGTAAAAATAAACAGATAAAACACATAACAATATGCTTAAAAAAAAAATCAGTGTCAAATACTGATTTATAAACTAGCATTTAGTTATTTGATCTCATTTCTACGAAACTCAGAAATAACAGGTTTTAAAACATACTCTTCAACGATGTAAAACAAAAATTATTTTTGCTACACACAATGCCGCCCCATCATAAAAGGGCATCCAAGAATAATTCTGTTGCCTCTCTACACTGTGACTTTAAGTAATGACAATGAATATTTTAGAAGCAGCTATTAAATAAAATTCACATATTACTAACTTTACTATATTCAGTGATAATATATAATAAGAAACAATATTTTTCAAGCTCTGTGCACCAACATTTCTAAATGCATTCACTTAACTTGGACATTTTTACATACTCTAGAAATTCAGAATTTAACAACAGAGAAATCCAATGAATGAGAAAACAACGAAAAACTAATAAAAATGGCTGATGATGAACATCTGTGCCTTGTGTGAAAACTGCTGGCCTACACATACAAAAATTGAAAGCACATTCTGCAAGATGCTCTGAATGCATTCTTCATTTTATTACAGAAACACAGGCTATACAGTTTGGCCTAGCTACTTACTAGAATGATTTGGGGAGATGCAGTACACCTGTGATTTAATAAGCAATAACAAGTATTATTTCAGAACAGATAGCGTGACCACAAAATCAACTGCCACTGCTTAAGGATGCAAAGAAATGAAAGGCCCCACCACTATTATTCAAGAAGGGAACTTGTCAGTTCCAGGACAAGCAAAACACCAGACAGCTGCTATTGCGAAGGCACAGCCAAGTCTAATAAATATTTCTCTCCCTGACCACTAATACTTAAAACTTTAAATATTTTTTATTGGTCGAACAAGCATTTCATGATACCCAATGCTTTAAGAAAAAACTTATGGGAAAATACCCAACATTAAAAGTATTTCTCTTTTCTTTTTACTGTTCAAGGTCATACATACAACAGTATAAAACTTTTATGCAATCTTCAAACTTTGGCAAATTGCCAATATAGCCAGACACTTTACATATTCAGAAGTGTGTTAAATCTTTGAGTAAAAAGCTACGTATTACCTGTAAAATCATCATAAAGCTGAGGCACACAATACCATAAAATGAGCAATAACAGCTCCCTACTTTTAAACAGACCAAGTAGTGTTAAGTTTTATGGGGGAATTCAAATCTGTTCCTGCTATATAGCAATGCAGCAATTATTTTCCAATATAATATTTCAGAAATGTGTACTATACCTTTTCATGCTGAAGTTCCTCTATTTGTTTTTTTGCATTTTCAATTTCTCGAAGAAGTGAATTCTAAAATAAAATGTATCACAAATTACATTACTTATACAAGCTTTCAACTCTTAAACCATAACCAAGATGAGTATTAAAAAATTTCAGTCAACACTATACAGATGCATCTTAAGTTACCGATACTTTATTGCTTACATCATTTCACTTTGATTATAGTTGAAGGTTTATCCTTTCAGGTGTACAGCCCTCTAAATAATGGATTTAGTAATAGCACAAGTTCCACAAAAATTCAGTACCAATACCAGCCTTTTAAAGCTCCGTTTGACAAAACTGGTAAAAAAAAGGAATAATTAGGCAGCTAAAATAATTCAAAGTAATTCACTGAGCGGTTACTAAGGCATTACTGGCGGTTATCATGAGGTTTTCATTTTATTTTCACTTGCCTGACTTACAAAATTACTATACAGTAATTTCTTGGATGTACTGTACCTCCAGAACTGCAACACTCACTGACTTACAGGCCTTTATTAACACCAGAGCTGTCCTCTTTACAGATATACCATCACTTCCAAACAACTCCAGTAAATATAAATACTTATGACTACTACAATCTCAAAGCAGTTTCCAAATTCGGACTAAGAATCATCTGAGAATTAAGAAACATTTAATATCTACAACAACCAAAGAATTTCAACTACTGTATTTGACTGTAGCATGTGATACCAAGAAAAAAAATAAAAAAATAAAAAAAAATCAGCGATTCCCCCTTCTAATAGGAAACTTGTAACTGGGTCACTTTCTTTTCCTTTTCCACCATTGCCAAGAAGTTCTCCTACACATATTTCCTTGAGGTAAGTAATACCATTATTTGCATCTTAAACATGTAATGAAGTTTCATACATGAACAAATAAATCATTCTGGGAAAAAATCCCAAGTGATCAGAAGAAAATCTTAAAATTTTACCTGCATGTTTCTTCCCAATTTATCATAAAAGAATGAGCTGGAAGCCACAGAAAGAACACTTTTCTAGAAGCTGTTACTTACTGTGAAGGACAACTAGATTTTCCTCATTATTCATGAATATAGTTAGGGTTTGGGGAGTTAGGGTTAACCCTAAGACATGCTGCCAATATTCAAGCATTAAAAAAAAAAAAATAAAAATGCAGTCAGCTGTTTTTCAGAAATTGAATTTATAAAGACTGTTAGAGCAACCTTGCTGATGTCATAGCAAGGCCCATAACAAGAATTTCTGAAGTATTGGGAGCAGCTGGTGATCTTGAAAATAGTGATGTTAACTAAAAACCACAAGACAAAGTTTGCAGCCTTAGCTGTCAGATGATAAGCACCTTTATCATTAACTCAAAGGACGAGAATCAGTAGGACCTACATTTGTTCTGCACTACCTGATTCCTCTCAGCTCTAAGAGTGCAAAAGCAGAGGAAAGACCGAACTAAATCTTTGTAATGATCTGAGGGGACCACAATCCTGGAATTCTGGAAAGACATGTCAGGTGCCTGACTGATGGTTTAGGGATAAGAACTGAGTTGACATGAATGCAAGAGAAAGTAAACATTTATTAAAGTCTGAATACATCATTATATATTGCAACTGAAGCATTTTATTGCCATGACTTTGAAACAAAAACCACTCAGCTTTTATTGAAACATTTCCCCAGATGGTCATTTCACCTTCCAGTAAAAGAAATGAAGTATTTTTTTTAATCCAAGACAAAGCAATTCAAAGTCAGCATCAAGCAAAGTACTATTTTAGAAGACACTGCTTTGTTTGATGCAGAATAAGGGAATCCTTAAAGACATACTTAGAAGAAAAATCCGTAAGGACCTAGATCCAAAAGCAGAAGGGAAAGAAACAGAGTAAAGTATGTCACAAGTTAGAAGACGAATTTAATACAGGGGAAGGCTCTGCGATGAGCATTGACAACCCGGAGAACAGTCCATTTACGTTCATATAACCTGTCTCAAAATGATCTAACCGGGAAGAAAACGCAAGATTGCTTCAACTTGCAAGAATCCCACAATGACTCAGGGTAACTAGTACAGAAAAAAGCAGTGGGAAATGAAAGAAACTGAACTGAAAAGGTCAAAGTTCTAGCCCTAATTCTTTAGACTTCCTGTACTACACTGGATGAGCCTATTTATGCAGTCCACACCAGTCAACTAAGAAAGGATAAAGCTTCTTAAAAAGATGTCTGCTCAACACTGTAGTACAATGCTCAGGGACAATCTCAAAAAAAAAAAAAAAAAAGGCATTTTAAGAACTTATTTCCAAAATCCACACTAGAAAACAGCCTTAGCAGAAGCTACTTTATTAATAAGGATTTAGTATTTATTTACTGGTTACAGACACATTGCAAAATACACAAATCACTACAGAATGTTGAACTTCTAATTAATGTATATGCTGGAATGTGATTTGTTACCTTATCTTCCAAGGCAGCCATCCTTTCCTTGAGATGAAGCTGAAGCCTTTCATTAGATTCAGACAGAAGCTTATCAACAGTTTCTGACAAACGTTTATTATGCTCTTCATTCATCTTCTCTCTCTGTCTAGCCTAGGATACATAAAAGCTGCTGAAATAACTTTAAATTTACAACATTTATAACAATTTCCAGGTTATAAAAACAGTAAGCTTTCTTTAATCCAAATGTATTTTTTTTAATAGAAACATTTTTCCAAAGGAATACCGCATGTACCCCCCTGACTCTGTAAGGGAGCGTAAGGCAACTGTTTCAAGATCACAAGTTTGAAAATCTGAGCTTACACTGCAAGAAAAAGCAATTCCAGTATTTATAACCTAGGAACCAATTTTTCCATAGTCATTTAATTCAGCAAGTTTTTGATCTGCCTCCTGATCAGAAAATATGACTAGCAGTTAGGTATTTCCAAACATATTTGAAACTCATTGGAGACTTCCAGCTTTTTCTTGAGATTTAAGGTTAGCCATAGTACAGTGGCTCAGATCTACCACCTATCAGCCAGCCTAAACTCTGGCTTTATCTTAGAGATGAAAAATAGAAACAGTTTTCCTGAATGGTAGACAGCCATGAAGGGGATTAGATTCTTTCTTTCGGCTTTGTATCTTTGCCAAAAATATGTACGGTACCCTTTGCAGTTCTTGATTCTTTTCTTCTAGCTGTGCTTCCATCTGTCTCAGTCGTTCCTCTATATTGCCATGTCTCTCCTCAGCCTGTCAATTTGAAAACAAAATTAGAATGTTTCTTTTTTTTTTTTTTTTTTAAGAAAAAGGTTTCAGAAGCGTAGAAACACGGCAGCACAATAATATATCTAACATGCTTTGCGCAACTGCCATTTATGGTAATACACAATGCAGAACAAATGCCTTTCTGTCACTTGAAAGGACCTAGTAAGAGCTCATATGGTAAGTAACAAAATGATGAAGCCTGTCACCCCTAAGTACCATGAACCAACTACTATTTGCAAATGAGCTTGCAACAGCAGAAGTTCATTCAAATCCCCAAGAATTAAAATAAATAAATGAATAAATAAAAAATATGCATTTTCAGCTTTTCCTCACTAGCCTACACAATATGACCCTTTGTTAGTAGTCATGACAAAGCAGAAAGCAGCAAGCAGAAACAAGGACTAAGATACAAATTCTACCTTCCTAAGCTTGGTGGTAAGTTCCAATACTTTAGCATCTTTAGCAGCTGAGTTCCCAGGAGACAAAAGGTCAGACTACAGAGCCAGTTAGGGACAGGAAAGATAACAGGGAAAGAAATGAAACTGAGACTTGGAAAGAAAACACACACACACACACACACACTTGAAAAGGCTCATTTGTAGTTACTACATATAACTCTTCAGACTTCATTATTCCATTTGTAGTCTTCTAAAAATCTTAATATTAATGAGTACCATTACTTCTCTCTCTCCCCCTATTCCTCACTTGGTTAACAGTGGAAGAAATTTGGAGTTCCCCTTCAGAAATAGTTCTTGTTTTAGAAGACTTTATGCCTATTATTGAATGAATTTTAATAAAAAGCAACAAAATAATAATTCAGAGACACATTTTCATAATGTAAGAGAGTTAACAGAAAACCTGCTCAAGTTCCAAAGAGCAGAAATTTAAAAAAAAAAAAAAAAGTAAATTAGAGTGTGTTCATAGAGATGAACAGAAAAATGCAGAAAAGGAGAAACATTTTCTGAACTAGTTGGAGGAAAACCAGAAACACAATGTAACAAACGCAACACACTAAGAATAGATTTCTCGTAGCAGGACACCAACAAAAAAGAGAGTCTTGAGGACACTGTCCAATTGACTCACCTTTGAAAGTGCTGCAACTCTCTGTGCCAGCTCAGCTTCCACCTCCGGCAAAGTTTCAGCTTTTCTCAAAGTCTGCTGCAGCTTTTGCTCAGCTAGTTCTAGTCGTTCTTGCAATTGCCTGTTTTTATCTTCACTCTACACAGGATTATGGTCAGCAAATGTTTAGTGTTAAAATGGTAATTAATTTTCATCAAAGAGGAAGGTAAGGACACAGCTTACTGCCTTTACTAGACCTATGGAGAACAAACTGTCCAAAACTGGTTTCATAATCAAAGATGTGGCATCCTTCCCTTCATTACATGAGAGGTCTTTTTTCTCTACAAATTTTTTTCTGCAGTCAATTTTGTGTATTCTGAAAGCAACTATATCACCAAATAAACATAGTTACGGTATGGGAAGCAGCATAGAACAAGTTGTGAATTTTCAATGTCAAGGCTGTGCTAAGACGGAGTTACATCAAGGAAAAAATTCCTTCATATTTTATATAACACTATGCATATTACCGCAAAATTTATTTTTATTTAAATATGTACAACTTCTTTTAAAAATCACACTAAAAGGGACTTCTCTTGTTGACTAAGAGTTGCCTGGCTTCCTCTAGTTAGAAAGTGACTGGCTAAAAAAACATCTCTGGTTTTAAGTTGGACTACTTCATGTCAAGCGTATGTCAAATTTCCTCCAGCAGTAAGGCAACGTTTACTTCTATTATAGGGTATAAAAATCACTACACACTACACAAATTTTAAAACTGTTTTAGCTGGGAATGAGTAATTTCTCACATATGAAACTAAAGATGCTTGGATACACATGTAATAACTTAAAAATCCACAATTAATAGGGACAACAGCCCTGGTGCACCATGATCACGTGCACTAAAATGCTTAAAACTATTTTCTCTCTCCAGTAAACTGTCTCGTCTTCATTTCCAGGGTAAAACTTTGTACAATGCACTCCTCCAGTTACTGAAAAACAATTGCTAAAAATAGCAACATTAGAGATGATATCTTCCTAAAAGAAAAGTGCTTTAGTACAGTATGAACATTAATTATTTCCATTAGTTTTATGCTGAGCAAAATGTACTTTATCTTATTTCAAATTACAACCTGTCGATGCATGGAGTCTTTAGTGGCAATTTCATTTTCAAGTTTATCATTGAGGTCATGCACAGATGTAGCTTCACGTTGTGCAGCGAGGTAGCGTTTCTCAAGAGTTGTAATTCTCTCTTCCATGTCTTCCTTTTGGGCCATAGTCTATGCAAGACACAAGACAGAATTTAGAATGTAAGGGATAATTATTTAGTGATCAAACTGGGGGGTAAACCCCACAAACCAAAAATAATAATAGAAAAATAAAAATTGGATATACTCTGTTACTTCTCTCAGTAAAAAAATGAAGTAGAAAGAATAGTCTCACTTAGGCTTACATTACACCAGAGATCTGCTTTTCAACAGCACAAACAACAGCAAATCTTTACTTCCTGGGGACGGTCAGAGAGTGTTCTCGGATTTAACTAAGCTCCCTTTCTATTTAATAAGGATACAGTACACTGCAATACATAGGACCGTGGAGATTAGTGATGGATAAGTAACGGGATGTGTTAATCACACCACTGAAATCAAAATGATTTCTCAACCATGTACATCTTTAAAAATAAAAACTTTGAACTTCATGAATAAGCTTAGAATTTGACTAGACCAAGCATCTTTTGAAGAACAGGTTAAAGTTCGCAATGCTAAATGTCAAATTTAATATATCCGTGAAGTATCTAGTTAGTCATAGATTTATTCTGAAGACAAATTTTCTTAAGTGACTGGTCTTTTAAACAAAAAATAGCACCATCATGCTCTAAACAATTTTCTTCTCACCTATCAAACCAAAAACATTCAAAAGTATAAAGGTATAACTGAGCACAAATGACACTGAAATTGTATAAAGCAGTTGCAGTTGTGACTACCCAAATTTTCATAGTTGATTCCTCACCTCTCGTACATCTCTCTGTAACTTTGTATTCATTTCTTCAGATTTTATTAAGTCTTTTCTAGCTGTGTCAAGATCTTCTTCCAGCTCTGTTACTCTGCCAGACAAAGCAGTAAGACGTTCTTTCATTTGTGTCTGCTCTTTGTTTTGCTTATCTATGATGTCTTGGAGTTCAATCACTTTAGCAAGGTTTTCATCGTGGCACAAAGAACCATCAGAGGATCGCTATTGAACAGGAAAAAAAAAATGTATTTGCATGTTACATAGAAATTTGAAAAACAAACTTACTTACCTGTAAACACCCCTCCCCCAAGATAATTTTATTATTGGATAGACTACCACTGAAATTGTGGTAACCAAGACTTTTTAATTAAATGGTCATTCAAAAATCTTTTATTATAGTTTCAAATTAAAATATTATAGTTAATGATTAAAAATCAGACATCAGCTAAAAGAAGTAAATAGCTGTACCTTCCCATTTGTAGTTGGTGTATTTTCCTGTTCATGATTTATATCCAGCATCCCATCTGGAAGTGTTTTCTTCTGATTATTTTGCTCTTTCAGAATCATTAACTAAAAGAAAAGAAGAGTTTATATACATATGTTTCAAGTCAATTCCTTTCTCACTAATAATATAAGGAACAGCTGCAAAAGCAAAGGAGCAAAACAACAATTACTGATTCTACTGCGAGCTATGTATTAATAAAATATGGCACAGGCACTCAAAAACTTATGCCATCACAACACAAAAATTCTCATTTTAAAGCCACAGGAACTCTCTTTCTTAGGATTTTTTTTGGGGGGGAGGGGGTGTTAGGGGTTTTTTTGTTTGTTTTTCCTTTCCTGCTCTTTCACAGTGACCAAGTTAAAAATTATAGGTATCCCATCTGGAGTAGGGGGGGAACTCAAAGCCAAGAAGTGAAAGTGAACCTTAATAACTGAATAAATTACTGTGTACAAATATTGACTAAACACCCACAATGCATACACGAAGACTTTTAAAAAAAGAAACCTACCTCTTTATGCGTAGTACCTAGTTCTTCTTCCAATAAGCTACATCTTTCAAGTGCTACTCGTAACCTCTCCCTTACCTGAAAGAGTAATTTCAAATAATTTGAAATAATTCAAATTAAAAATAAATCAATTTCACTTATTGCCATGCTGCCATGCCCTTTCAGATAATAAATGTCACCATTTCCATTACACTTAGAAACCTCCTTAATCTTGAGTCAGTACTAATTACAACATATGCTACAAAAAACCTTCTAGAGAAACAATGCGCATCTTAAAATCTAGCTTTTCCTTTTTTGTCATAAGCAAATCAGATCTCAACATGACCTGTACATTTAGGCAAGAATTAAACATATCCAGAATTTGCTTATCCTTTTGTAAGGCACAAAGTGTGTATGCTTTTGCTTATTTACAACACGGAAGAAGAGACAGAATTCTGCTTAAAATAATTTGCCAGGCTTTATACACAAGGGTCACGAAAGTTAGGCAAACTATGAGCTGGCAGCAAAATTCAGAGTAAACTTTACTGTGAATAATATTTGCATATCCTGCTGCCAACATCAGGCAAAACTACAGGGCGGAGTTCCTTTAATTCAGCTTTATTTGATATTACAGTGTAAGCAGATTCCTCTCCTCCTGTTCTCTCTACTCCATTTCTTGTATTACATAATCAGAAGGCTAAGTCCTGATATTACACAGGTAAGCAAATGTATGCATTCCTACAACAAATATATTGCCCCTGAACTACACTTAGTTGACATTAGCACAGTTAATGAAGTACTAGAATAACCTACAGCACCTTGCAACTATTAATTTAGGAGGGCAGTTACAGCAAAGCTACTATCTTAATACAGAGAAAAGTTCTGAGAACCTGACTTCTACAACTTTAGTATGAACAACTGCATGGTCCACACAGAAGAAAGAGGGGACAGGATGAGATGTTAGCTATCGTATTTCATTACCTTTTCATCAAGGGCTTTATGGTGTTCAAATAAGGATTTTAGTGCTTTGAGAACTTCTACTTCACTAGAAACTCCTGCTGGAGACTGAGCTTGTCTCTTTACAACAGTCATTCTGAGAGATCGCTCATGCCTGGAGACAAGACACTCTAAGTGTTCCAGTAATAGCTAAAACAAACAAGCAAACAAAAAAAGGAACAATGTTTATTCCTGTTCTGCATAGCTGTCTCCTAAAACATGAAGTTTTGAGTTCTAAACTTCAAATCTGAGAGCCAAAGACTACTGCATCAAGCATAAGGACCCGTTTTTAACATTTCACCAGTGTTAAAAGTCATATCAGAGCTAACACATTTCCTACTTCTCTCTTTCAGTCCAGTTTTTAAATGAGGTTTCTACTCAACCTTTTCAGTTCCACCACCAATCTGAGGAACTGCATGCTTGTCAGAAGGACACACGTAGGAAATGCTTTACATCGGAGAGCAACTGTTCTGCTGGCAGCAGTGCAAGCTGCTGGAACAGATCGCTGCAGTTTGCCTGCTCTATTCCTCTGATCTTGGGTGTTGTATTATTACAAAACTTTAACAAGAAAGCTGAATGACAGATAACAGGGCAGTCTTACAAGCTTTTCCTGATTCTGCACAGCAGTACTTGGAGCTGTGCATAAGCTTCCAAACTTTCTTAATCAACACACATTCGCACTCCCAGGGGGATTCATGTGCAAATATCAGGGAAAAAATACTTTTAGCTTTTCAAATTCAACATTCAATGCTTTTCTCCATGTAGCTGGATGCTTTAACAACGGTAATCTTGGAGAAGGCAAGGAACTAACCCTCGTATTATTTCTTTCTGCTTTCAGTTCAGCGATTTCTTCTTCCCTTTCAAGCAGCTGCTCCCTGCATACATTTAGCTCTTTCGTAAGCGCTGCAAATTCCTGAAATAAACCAGACAGAAATATAAGCACATCAAATATCAGGATACAGTGAGAGCAGATTTATATGAACACTTGATGCGATTTCTTGAAGTATTCGTTTCAGATGGCTAAAGCCAATACAGTTGTATTAGTCATGCTAAGCAGGCTTAAGTTCAAACACTTAAAACCGTTACACTGTCAAATGTAAAGACAAAAGATGTTTGACCAGTACTTTTGAGAACTCGTTCGTCTCTCAAGGCAATTATCTGCATTGGGGTATCCCTGGTAAGCAAAGGGAAAAACTTATTTGTAATGCACTTTGTTGGTTTTTTGGTGGGTTTGTTTTGTTTTGTTTTTTAAATGACTGCTGAGGGAGACATGAAAAAAACAGAGCACTAAGCAAAAACAGAACCCAGCAAAACATGGCAAATTTCAAGGCAGTATTTAATTTAATCTAATTGTGAGAGACAATGCATAACCCTAGCATCTACCAGAACACACAGGTTACTACTTCATAGTCATAGAGCATCCCTGAAGCTTCACCACTGGAGGACTCGGACCTTTATGGGTATTTATCCACTTAAGCTACATACAGGGATTTCATTTATACCTACTTTCAAATCTCACAGAATGGAACTTAAACAGCCCTTTCCCTACAGTCCTGCTAGAAATCTCGGAGGATTAGAATCAGAATTTTCTAGAAGCCGAGCCCTTGGGCTCAAAGCCCTCAAAAGGCTTCCCCTTCAAATCCAATAAAGCTTTCACCAAACAAAACTCAACCAAAGTGAAATACTACATAGAGGGAAAAGTCATCAGGGAACAGGAATTAAGCTAACTCACAGCAGTTACGGCATGTTTATTTGAACATTTCTGAACATTGAGATTAGTCAAATTCAAAGAATACATTTATAAATTTTTGCATTTCTGTCAGGAAGACACAACTGTACTCAGTATCTGAAAGAGCCACTGCATCCTAAACCATTTCCACTCTCTCAACAGCCTCACTAAAAATACACAACATAAAAGGCATTTAAACTTTCCATCAACTCAGTGAGCATACTCGGGATAGAATAAAAGATACAACTATACACCACATTTATAAGGAAGTACTGAGCCTAACCTTACCTACCTACTTACTCTGGCAAAATTTAAGGTGTAAGAATTTCTAATATGGTTCAGATTATTAACAGTAAGCATGAATGCGAACAAGTCCATGCTTTAGAAGAAGGCTTTGTAAGAAACAGGAAAAAAAACTCGTGTCATCAATGCAACTTAGGATGCGAAAATAAATACGCATCGACCACTCCAACGGCCAGTGAACGCTTCAGAAGCACTTGTATAAGAAAACATTGAAACACTAGTAAATAAATTAGTCCTCCCTATTGTCTAAAATGAGGAAAACACTAATAAACAAAAGTCATGTCTAATAAACAGTAGATTAGTACAGCTGAACTGGCGATGATCAAGACAAGATGAACAAGACAAATGGCCAACTAAGAACAACATACTGGGGAAACACACTGTGTTTTCAAGTAAAAATCCCTGGAAATACACTTATTAAAACAACCTGGCCTATAAATATAGCTACCGGAACTTTTAAACACACAAAACAAACTACAAAACATTCCTGAGTGCAAGGTAAACCAAGAAAGGAAAAAACCTACTTCAAGCTTCACAGAAGCTGCCGGAAAAATTGATTCTACTATGAGCTTTCCCTGCAGAACACTCCTTTGTTTCCAAACTTTTCCTGTACTTTCAATATCCCACCCGCGGGAGCTTCCAAGGCTCCCAGGCAACTGATGACACACATCCCTTTTGCTCCCATACAAGCTTAGGTAAACCAGAACGCATTTCCAAAGCTGCAGTTCTTCACAGGCCTTCCCTACTTATCTTTAGGTATTTGATAATTAAGTACTACCGAAACTAGTAGAAGTACTAAGAGACTCACAGTCTATTACAATATATAATAATAATCTATGATAGTATTCACAAAAGAGCTTGACATGAATTTACTCTTTTGGTGGTGTTTTTGCCCTTTTCAAAATAATTAAAAAAACTCAAAATGCCAACATCAAAATTTACAACCATCGACATCACACAATTCTCCAAAGGACATCGGACTGACATGGAACATTCTATATTTTTCCAGTCTCTACCTCAAGACTTGAGAACAGGATAAAGAAAGCAGTAAAGACTACCAGACACTGTTTCGTCATCCTTTCTCAACTTAAAATCACTGTATAGCATTAATATACTTTTTTCTTATTTAAGACATGTATGAGCTTCATCTTCTGAAAAACAGCTGGATATTTGAAAGGAAGTCTATTCGCTCTTCAAGTGATTATAGTACATACAGTTCTATTCCACCGCATATTTCCATGTAAATATAAATTGTGGCACACATATATCATAATTATGACACGAACCATCACACTGTCAGATGACCCAAAAAAGAACAATGCACACAGGAATTTATATTGCTGCTGCATAAACAGACTGACACATATTTCGGGCATTGCGTAATACCTCCATTGCTGTTTGCTTTAACAAAATATAGTTGCTTTGAGTCCCTTAAGCTGCCTAATAAAAAACACTTGAATGTCTTTAGTTTCAGTTGACACTGCCAAAAGACATGTCCTTTCTAGTTTTAATACTTACCTTCAACAGTAGACAATTTGTGGTTTCCTCAAGCAGTTCAAAAGGAGAGAAACTACTTGCAACTTTATGATCTCAAAAAAGTTTGAGTTGTCTCATAATTTCTTCTTTGGCATTGGATGAATATATAGAAAGAATTAAAGCAAAAAAGAAAATCCTGAGAAACTTTTCTACTTATCCACAAAGCTGTATTACTTTTCTGTAATTAAGGAAAAGATTGAGAACATCAGAACAAAGTTCTGCTCTGCTTCTGGTTGCCATCAAAATAATAAATACCTGGCTCTGAGGACTGACAAGAACGGGACTCAGAATAAGCACTTCAGAGCACTTACAAGAATCAGTCGGAGAGTGCTGAATATACTAGGTAAATATTCATTAGAACATACTGACAAACACTTGTACTCTATACTAAATTGAAATGTTTACTGAAGAAAGTAACTTTCTGAACCAACTGAATGTTCCAAATATGACACTCTTGCTGCCAGAAATAAATACTCTCAAGAAAAAGCTAAATTAAGAGAAAACTAGTTTGTTGTTGTTCAGTAATACTCTTTCTGGGTTTTTTTTTTTTTTGTCCACAAGCTCCATGATTTTTTAAAGCAATTGCGTTTCTTCTACATCAACCTTCAGAACTGACCTTCAACCTTTAGTATTTTAGAGGCCACAACATGAACATCCTTCCAAGAGTTGGATCAAGTAGTGTCTAGCTGTCAAGCCCGTACATTTCTGATGTCTGAGCTGACAGCCACTTGGTTACTTGCAAAATCTCGGTCCAGGAATATTACAGCTTTCAGGGAACAGTTCTCTTCATAGAATCATAGAATCATTAAGGTTGGAAAAGACCCTTAAGATCGAGTCCAACTGTTAACCTATCACTGCCAAGTCCACCACTAAACCATGTCCTCGAGCACCACATCCACCCGTCTTTTAAATACCTCCAGGGATGGGGACTCAACCACTGCCCTGGGCAGCCTGGGCCAGTGCCTGACCACCCTTTAGGTGAAGAAGTTTTTCCTAATATCCAACCTAAACCTCCCCTGGCACGGCTTGAGGCTGTTTCCTCTCGTCCTATCGCTTGTTACTGGGGAGAAGAGACCAACCCCCACCTCGCTACATGTTTATTACAAGCGTAATTTATAGGTTCCACAGATAGTACATTACAAACCAATAAATACTATCTGACAGGAAAGACAGTATTTAACTTAGGGAAAAACTTGAAAGAAAGAGGTAATCCCTGAAAGTCTATTAACATAAGCTGTGTATTAGGGATGCTCTACAGACAAAAGAACTGTAAGTTTGCCTGGAATTTGCTCAAGCAAAAAAATTTATTCCACAATAAAACGCAACACCATTCTTGAGTGCATAAGGAATCATGGATTACAGGCAACAACATGACCAGAAAGCTTATTTAAAGGATGAAAAGAGATAAGAAAAGAAACATATTTTAAATTCATCAAAGAAAATATTATTAAACACTATGAAAGTAGTATCTTCTGGCAATACAAGGATGAAGATGCAACTGTTGCATCTTTAGGAACATCTCCACGAGAAATATGTGAGTGGAGTTTCTCTGTTTCGTCTCCAAGTAATATTTTGGTTTACTGTTAACATTATGTTCTGTAGCCTACACATCAAACAACCCACTCAAAAGTCTGAGAGGCTGAAGAGAGCATGAGAACAACAACCAGGGAAAGTGCAGGCCATCAGGGATGAGAAACCAATGGAATCTGAGGTAAGTTTCCATCATGTTATTTACACTACATGTAAACCACAATTATTCCAAATGATGCATGCATGAAAATGACAAATACACAGTCTTAAACAGAACAATCAAAGAAAATCTAAATATCTAAGCTTAACAGGGTATTTCATAGCCACTTCATTTTAAGGCTAACAGTTTTCAGGTAGCACACAGTGACCAATATCCCCAATATATTTGGAAGTTCCTAGCAAGCAAATTTTTGTACCCATTAAGTCATACCAGTTTTGTGGTTTTTTTGTTTGGTTGTCTTTGGTTTTTGTTTTTTTAAGCTAACCATCAGAATTATAAAATAGTTAAAGGGTCTTTAGAGTTAAAACTGAAAAGAATTGACATGTTTTAATCATTAAATCCAGCCTTCCAAGAAAAGTTACACACACTTTAACAACAAATCCAGAAGAAACAACAACCAACACAAACTGTGCTTTGCCTGTTCCACATAATAAATCAGATTGCTCTCAACCTTTCCATATCTCTGGCATGTGCTAATGGGAAAGGGAAAAATCAGCCTAGAGCGTATAATGAAAAAAAATTTTGTTTTTCACCTAGTGAAATTAATTTCCAGTAAGTATCAAGCAGCCTGGATTTTCCAACCTGGAAACATAAAGCTTATTTCAAGCATTAAGAGAATAAGTTCTATGAATTAAATTTATCTTTTGTTCTCAAAAACAACTTAAAAGGGAATGTAAGAAAATACTTAAAGTAATATTAAAATATGGTTATGTCAAACTCTTGCGTTTCAGAGCACTGAAAGGTTTTTCATGCTTGAAGTAGCTGTTTTTCCAACTAGAGCTAACTACCCGCCAGAGTGAGAATACACTGTGGCTTATAATATAATTAAAGCATCAACCTCCTTTCCTGTTTCTCCTTATGTATAATATGTTTTATAATTCAAAAGACCACTACCAAAACACAGGTGCAGATTTCTTTACTATTACAAAAAATTCTCACATTCCAACTAGTGGCATTGAGATATTTTAAGATATTTAATACCACCGTTGGTCAACTCCCAGAAGTTTATATTTTCCTTAACTCAAAAAACATACCTTTTTTTTCTCTAGCAAAAACCGTAGCACTGCATGAAAACACTGAAGTGAATATTGCTGCCAGCTGACAGTCAGTGACTAATACTAAACCTGAGTAACTTTATATCATTCCAGCCCTCTTTTTTAGTACGGTATTCTTCAAGGTTACTTCTTGGATTGACCCATCTAGGCTTTGCCATTAACACTGCTCAATCCTAAACAGGCAATTAAGTTTTAAACTGTTTACAGTTGCATAACGTTATTGCTCTGGAATGAAACTCTCTCTTTCCAGTCCACTTTGGAGCTGAAAGTACAATCAACTGCCTCGCATTTGACAAGTAATGAGGAAAAGAACTCTTAATTCACAGCCAGTAGGTACCAAACATATGTCCAATAGCGAAATGGAAAAGCTTACAGTAAAGCCAAGTCTCCATGGTAATAAATAGGTTTCCAATTACCATCCTGAGTGAGTTGCTTAAATTTATATGCAGTGTTCACTGAGCCTGAACTACAAAGCATTAAATCCAGGCTTCATTGCTAGGAGCTTGCAGGAAGCGCTGCATGTTGACATGCAAGAAAACATACATGAAGGGTGGCATTTGGCAGCTTCGCAAGAGGAATGCAGAAGTAACATGAAAAGGGAAGTAGAAACACATCAATTCCACGTTCTCCCTCCTCTATGTCCCCTTCCCTGATCTAACACATTTCTGATCGACATTTCCTATTTGGGGTGTGGGGGGTAAAAGTACCGGAACCCAAACATGGCTGGATTCAGCCTCTCGCTCCTTGAAGCATCACAGGTGCTCCCTTCACCACATTAATCAATGCTCAAACTTTATACATGCTACAACAGTTTGGAAAGTGAGCCTGTAAACCTCAGTACACAGAGCAAAGCACAGGTTGGAGACAGGCGAACTGGAGCCACCTACACTCAAATCATTAACTACAGCCTGTATCATTAACTACACCCAGACTAGCAAAATCATTACCGCCTATACTCTTGCATTTGATTTTCTCTAAACCCAGCAAAACAGTGCTGTGTACAAGCATACATACAACATAACATACAACAGTTATGTATTCGAGACTAGGGCCATAGCCTCATGCAAAAGCGTGTCTTTGTGCATCACTGGAGAGCCAACAATCACCGATTATATACCGTACTTTGCACTGCAAGGTACACATGCCGATCTCCGAGGAACTTCCAAGCTCCACCATTAATTAGACCTACATACAACATAATGAATAAAATAGTCATATATGCAACAAATGATATCTACAAGACTGTTAGCTGGTAATACACTGGAAGTCAATGCTAAGCCACAGCTGCATCCTGCAGCCTCTTTGTAGGTCTGTGAAATTAAGGAAAGAGAACATGAAGTTGTTTAAACAAGTCAGAAAAGTTCATCCAGTTACCCTTCTTGCTGTCTAACAACTTGCAGTTTGCCAAGCATCTTCCTGTAGGGCAACTAGCCTTGCGACCGTTGAAAGATTAAGAATCCATAATTTCTCCACGTAGCTTGTTAATCTTTTCATCAACCATAACAAATCATTGCCAGTATCTGAGGCTTGTTCAAAGTATGGTAGATCACACAGGGTATATTTTCAGTTAACCCAGAGTGGACACTACCCATTTTCACCATAGCCTTTTTAACAGAGACTTTTAAACTACTTTTAAAGCTACAGATGTGTATCAAAGATTACATATCAAACAGGGAACAACTATACCAAAGTACTTACTTTTTCCCCAAAGGCTTTCTCCAAAAAAAAAAAAAAAACAACTTGGGGGGCAAACCAAGCTGAAAGAAATCAGGAAAGGAAGGCAAGAGACTGGCATGGGTGAGTCGAAACCTGCTGGCCAAATTAAAGGGCAGGAAGGAAATGCCCAGGCAGCGGAAGCAGGGACAGGTATCCTGGGAAGAGTATAGGGATGCTGCACAGTTGTGTAGGGATGGGGTCAGGAAGGCCAAGGTGCAGCTGGAGCTGAATTTGGCAAGGGATGCAAAGAATACTAAGAAGGGCTTCTACAGATACGTCAGCCAGAAAAGGAAGGTCAAAGAAAGCGTACTCCCCAATGAGCAAGACTGAAACTGGTAACAACAGACGAGAAGGCTGAGGTACTCAACAACTTTGCCTCAGTCTTCACTGGCAACCTCTCTTCCCACACCTCTCGAGTGGATGGATGGCAAGATGGGGACTGGCGGAGCAAAGTCCCTCCCACCGTAAGAGAAGATCAGGTTCATGACCACCTGAAGCACCTCAACATACATAAGTCCACGGGACCTGATGAGATGCATCCCAGAGTCCTAAGGAAACTGGCTGATGTAGTTGCCAAGCCACTCTCCATGATATTTGAAAAGTCACACCAGTCAGGTGAAGTCCCTTGGGACTGGAAAAAGGGAAGCATTGCGCTCATTTTTAAAATGGTAGAAAGGAGGACCCTGGGAACAACCGACCTGTCAGCCTCACCTCTGTGCCTGGGAAGGTCTTGGAACAGATCCTCCTAGAAGCTATACTAAGGCACATGGAGGACAGGGAGGTGATTCGAGACAGCCAACACGGCTTCACCAAGGGCAAGTCCTGCCTAACCAACTTAATGGCCTTCTATGATGGAGTGACTACATCAGTGGGCAAGGGAAGAGCTACGGATGTCTTCTATCTGGACTGCTGTAAGGCCTTTGACACAGTCCCCCACAACATCCTTCCCTCTAAATTGGAGAGACAGGGATTTGACGGGTCAACTGTTCGGCGGATGAGGAATTGGTTGGATGGTTGCATCCAGGGGGTAGTGGTCAATGGCTCAATGTCCAGATGGAGATCGGTGACAAGTGGGGTCCATACTGGGGCCAGTACTGTTTAATATCTTCATCAATGACAGAGACAGTGGGATTGAGTGCACCCTCAGCGAATTTGCAGACAACACCAAGCTGAGCGGTGTGGTTGACATGTCTGAGGGGTGGGATGCCATCCAGGGGGACTTGGACAAGCTCGAGAAGTGGGCCCATGTGAACCTCATGAGGTTCAACAAGGCCAAGTGCAAGGTCCTGCACCTGGGTCGGGGCAACCCCTGGCATCAATACAGGCTGGGGGATGAAGGGATTGAGAGCAGTCCTGTGGAGAAGGACTTGGGGGTACTGGTGGATTAAAAGCTGGACACGAACTGACAATGAGCTGTCGCAGCCCGGAAGACCAACCGTATCCTGGGCTGCATCAAAAAGAAGCATGGCCAGCAGCTTGAGGAACGTGATTCTGCCCCTCTGCTTCTGCTCTGGTGAGACCCCACCTGGAGCCCTGCATCCAGCTCTGGGGTCCTCAGCACAGGAAAGGCATGGACCTGTTGGAGTGGGTCCAGAGGAGGGCAACAAAAATGATCAGAGGAATGGAACACCTTTCCTATGAAGAGAGGCTGAGAGGGTTGGGGTTGTTCAGCCTGGAGAAGAGAAGGCTCCAAGGAGACCTTATTGCAGCTTTTCAGTACTTAAAGGGGGCTTATAAGAAAGATGGGGACAGACTTTTTTTAGCAGGGCCTATTGCAATAGGACACAGGGTAATGGTTTTAAACTGAAAGAGGGTAGAGTCAGACTAGATCTAAGGAAGAAATTTTTACAACGAAGGTGATGAAACACTGGAGCAGGTTTCCCAGAGAGATGGTAGATGTTCCATCCCTGGAAACATTGAAGGTCAGGGTGGACGGGGCTCTGAGCAACCTGACCTAGTTGAACATGTCCCTGCTCACTGCAGGGGAGTTGGACTAGATGATCTTTAAAGGTCCCTTCCAACTCAAACCATTCTATGATTCTATGAACCCTGCAACTTAACAGCATGCACAGAGGATTAACAAGAAATGAACAAACTGAACACTAACTAGAAACACTATTTTCTTCTCTTGTCTTTGTAAAATACTTTTAAAATGTTGTCCCTACTCAGGCAACATTATGAATCTTCTGAGTAAAGAAGTCCAAAAGCAGAACCATTACAACAGCTGTAAGGTAACAGCTGCCTAGCAGCAAGCATAGGAAACACAGAAGTGCTCTTCAGACTTGCATGAAACTTAGCATCTATTCATGTGCAATGGTGGCAGAAAACCTTCTTCCATCACATGGCTAGAATTTTTTCATTGTCATGGTTATGCAGAGTTCCACCTTAGCTGCTCTTGGATATATGTGAATACGTCCCCTGAAAGGGGAGATATGGCACAAAAGTATTCAAAACCATACCAAGCTTGTTCAGCTTGGAAAAATGTGCAAGATCAGCTAAAATATGTATCAGGAAAAGTTTAGTCATCATTGAAAAACAGGCTTTTCAACTTGGGATGTGTCTGGCTACTTTGTGCAGAACTGTGACTGTTGAGACTGGTCAGTAACAGAGTAATCCTTTCCAATACTGTACCAGTCCAAGTACCAATATTCCAGAAGAATAGTTTACCTTAACACAGAAATAAGTTTACAATACTCAGGGGGTGTTAGAAAAACAAATGCCTCTCAGTTACGCTCTTAATCAGTGAATTCTAAGGGTTTCACAATATGAATTACCACATTCCTGCACACCAGCCCAGTCTATTTTGATTAGTAACTAATACAGTAAGTAGTAGCACAACTTCTTAGTTATAGCTTTAGGCATCTCCATTTTTGGAGTACATGTCAGTGAAGAAACCTACCCACACCCATACCCACTATGGCAAAAGGAGAATACAGTTGTACTTAATTAAAGAGGAAGAATCTTGCATTACCAGTTTGACCAGATATGGGACAAAACCAGTCTCCATCTTTAACATGACACTATAGAGATTTCATTGACATTCTTCCTCTCCACATAAAGTTGGTCAAGATTTCCTGGGATCCCATACAGGATTCCACAGTATACAATGTTCCTCAAAAATACCAAACCGTAAAAAAAACTGCAAGATATGCTGAGCAAATTTAACAAGTTTAGTATTTTTCCTAGGACCCCCCCCCATTATGGAGGCTAAGCAGCTACTACAAAAGCTATAGCGAGATCTTTTAAGTTGTAAGCAACACTGAACTGTCAGTTTCCTTGGGCAAGAAAAAAAAAAAAAGTCTTTTTCTGTATATCAACTCCAAACATACTGCACTCACAAGAAATAGCACAATTCTGGCTCAGCTGACATTTAGTATTAAATTCCTATGACTTTTATGAATTAAAAATTATTTAATCCTCAATACTGCATTCTAGCATGTTTAAAAAATTCATCCTCACATGACTAATATTTCACTATTTTTTAGAAATAGACCCAGGACAAGATCCTTCATGCATGATTATTTCAGTGACAAGATACTTCTGCTTGCAAAAACTGTAAGCAGCAGCTGAGGCACTGCCCTGCCCTATTCTAATTATTCATCTTAGCCTCTAGTTGTCAGGTTTAGTTCTGTGGCCACTAGTTGTAAAGTACGTTTTTCACACCATGTTAAAAGGGAGTGCTTGGGAATATCTTAATAAGGCTGGCCAAGCCATCCTCATTAAACAAGCATCAACATGTACTTCCCCCGTCAGTGCTCTCCTATTATATATATATATTTTTTTTTTTGCCAAGTGATGAACAGTTCGCTCTTATAATTTCAAACTTGTTTAAGCAAGTAATACTCAATGAGGACAGATACATGCCTTCAGCAGGAAATTCAACTTACAGGCTCTTTACATTTTGTTTTTCTCTTTGTACTCTGTCACCCCAGTTTACATACTAAGTGAATTTACTGGGCTAACTGAAGCTAAATATATCTAAATCTGCAATATTTGAACTAAATGCAACTGGACCATTCCATGGAAAAGTTGCTTGATTTTTACAAATAAAGGCAACTCTAATGCCCGTGCAGAAAGAATAGAGTCTCAGGTCTTACAACAGACAAGTCTGGTATTTAAACACAGAAAAGCTTAACTCAGCAACACAGATGAAGTGTCAAAGTGTTGTTCTATGGGTGTTTTCTTTTTTAAGCTTTTTCTAATGTTCAAAGTAATTTTTTTGTCTGCCACAAAAGATATACATAATCAACAGCTCCAAACTTCATAACTACGTGAACCCAAAAAGCACGTTACATCACAGAACAAAACCAGGGATACGAATAATGCTAAAAGGCAGGGAAGGAAAGAAAAAAAAAAAAAGAGACGAGATGAGGACAGTCTGTTAATATGCTGTAACCAGTAACATATGCTGAAGTAAAAGATGGATCGGGTGAGGAACCTGGTCTGAGGAGAGGAAGCAGCTCCTATTCCACACTGGGCTACAAAAGGGAAAGATGATGCAGCCAGGAAACCCTGCAGCCTCCTACTCAGTTGAGAGAAAAGACATGCTTGGCCCATTTCTCCTCTACTACCTCCCAGGACTTAAACTTTTACAACCATTGGACAAAATACAGAAGAGTGTTACGCAGTCTCCAAAGACTACAGTTCCAACAAGGGATCAGAGTTACACCAAGGTAAGTATCAGCATAACTAAAATTACAGGAGGGGAAAAGGACAAGCTTCCATGGACAAGCAGTGAAAGCTAAAAGCCTAAAAAAGCTTTTTCATTTCCACTTTACATGAAGTCAAGTAATTCCAGATTTCCTAAAACAAAGGCTCAGCTTTTGGAAGATAATGTTGTTGAACCACACCCTCAAAAGACATTCTGAAAACTCAAGCTGCATGTTCTAAAAGAAAGAAATTACTAGATGCACCTGCCTCGTGTTCTTCAACACAAAGCTAAAAGAATGTTATGACCTTCCAAGCCTTTTCCCCATGAACTACAAAAAGGTGATAATACTGCATGAAAAATATATTACTCAGGAACAAAACAAAACAAAAAAAAAACCAAACAAAAACAAAACCACAGTGGTATCCCGAAGCGCCCCTGAAATTATCTAAACCAAACTTTTAGTCATTCACCCAAATGTAATACAGCAAATACAGAGAGCTTGGAAGAGATATTCTGAAGTTAGAAGCTTACCTAAGACACGCATAAACATGAAAAAACCCCAACCAGATTCACCCATCTATCCAAGACCGCCCTCCATACACACTCTGCTGTTCCAACCTTGGTCTCTCAGGTGCAGAGTCATCCTTTACACCCATAATTAGATTATCTGAAGAACTTCTAGTACTACAGGTAGCTCTTTGAACAACAAAATCCCATTTAAATCTTTAAATGACCTTTGATTTGGGTCAAAAGTTTCGTTTACTTCTGGGTTTCCAAATTAAAACACAAAAAGGTAGCCCACGTCTTAAATCCTAGTAGAAACAAAGAGATTCAAGTGCGAGACGTCAGTCAGGACTTTAAATACGATACACAACAGAACCTTAAAAGAATATAAAATTACACAGAGTTCAGGTTCCCATTGGGAACAGTAAATCCACAAGTCTTACTCAAGCACAAACTACAGTGAAAAGCACAGCTAGTAACAGAATTTAGGGGCAGTCTTACTCATTCAGCAAGGTTATCGGAGACCCATGAACCCCACCATGTTACAGAACGCCATTTCAGCTAGCCGATTCCCCATTTATGGATAGGAGTGCAAAGAAAAGGATAGTTTTGACTATGACATCCTATTGGCAAAAGTATATATTGCTAAGTTATTTTTATGGTAGGTTCACATAAGACATTTGAGAATCTGCAACTAAAATCCCCAAATCCACAATTTAAACCCTGCCATTGATCAAGACAGAGATCCTTTCAGACGTATACAGCAGAATTCCCTTTTCCCCCAGTTTTCTTTTTCAAAACGATTTACACAGTGAGAAAACTTTCTTATCAAGCATTCTGTACGAAGCACACAATAACACAAACAAGCAATTCCACTTTCAGATCTCTCTCTCCCTTTTCAGTGGCTTGTTTCATGATCATGCTTGAAAATTCAGAAACGGTACTAAACCAGGTTAATAAAACTGGTTACTATTTACTGAGATAACCATAGATCCAGTACCATTAAAATAACAGGAATTTATGATCTTCTTTATTTAGCGAGCCCTCTCCACATTAAAAAAAGTTTTATCTTTTACACCAAGGATTTGGGCAGCTGAAATTCCTTTTCAAGTAATTCAAAATAAACACCATTTCTCATTACAGGAAACTGCCACTGGTGAGAAGACAACGATCAATAAATTTCAACCAACTGCAAGGTAGTTTCTTTATATGAACATCCATAGTTAGATCTTTCAACCATACACCGAGTCAGCCTAAACTTTGTATAGGTCAACACAAAAATTCTTTGTTTAAACTGCATATCTTAAGGTGACTTTGTGCTGTTTTGTTTTTTTTTAACTATGTAAATTATTCAGCTACCTAAGCTTATATAATTAGACCCTTGTACTGTATGCTGTTCTGTAAATTTGAGGTGGGGGAAAATGAAACACTTCTTTCAACAGTAAAGAGTTCATTAACCCGGGGTCTACAGTCTTTGCTCATTTTTACCAGATATTCTACCCCGCAATTCTTTAAAGAAGGTAAATATGCATTTAAAACCAATGTTTCCCTACACACAAATTAAACTGAACAGAACCAAATTCGATACATACTTATATGGGAGGAAGGATTAAAAAAAGCAAGCGTTGTGCTTCAGAATATTTCTAGACAATTAGATGTGAAGCAGACTTAATCTACCATGTTCTAGCAATAGGAGTAAGGCACAACACAGCATGGCTCAGAGCATATCCAAATAGAGACTACTGTTCTACGGGGCAGGGGGGGGGGAACCAAAGGCTGCCCATTTTCCTGTCACAACAAATAGAGAAGACTTGCTTATTTTCCAAGTGGAAGTCTTTTTCTCCTCAACAAAACTAGAAGGACGTGCATGTCGAATTTTTCAAGCTTTTGTCCACATGGCCCTTTGAACAAGTGATGGTCCTTGTTTAAGATCTGTCCTGAAGATATCTGATTATGCCTAATACTGGTAGCGTAAGGACTTTTCCATTAAGGAAACTTGGAACACTTCATAGAAGTTCTAAAACAAAATACTATTTCTAAACATTTATATTTCTGAAAACATAACCATAAGAGAGATTAACTATGGGAAAACACGTTAACTGTTCTTATTCATATGTACCCATTAAAAGTCATAGTATATTTTAAATGCAACCAAAATTATATTCCCGTTAAGATTTTCACTACCATCCTCAAAAACCATATCCTGAGTAGACACGAACACAAACACATGAGAAAAGTTCAAGGCTAGCCACTGTGGAAAAGCAGAAGAGAAAATTAAGCAACAAAGCTTCTCTTCTTAAAAATATTACAGCTCTAGCCACTGAAGGAACGGGCCCCAGAGCCTTGTCATGCCGATCAGAAGAAAAGGAGCTGATTTTCAGTGGAGCTTCTATGAAACCCAAGGTAAAGTCTGAAATAGATAAAGGTCACGGGCAAAAAACAAGTTAACCAACTATTCACAGCAATTTACAGAGAACCTAAAAGAAAGCAACACATCAAACTGAGCATTAACTTTAACAAGTATTGTAATCACAGTACTCCTCCAATTTGGAATATATGAACTAGGAGAGTAATCTCCTCAAGCGACCTACAGATATGTATTCAGCTCACTGCACAATTATCTGGAGTTTACAAAATGCAGAAACAGTATTTCCATGCACTCCTGTGAAAAAATCAAGTTGAATAAAAACCTCACTCCACTCGACAGCAAAATAATAATTCTTTCAGCCTGGAGAATGTGAAAACATTTTTCCTGGCAAGAATTGCCACAGAGTTCCCCATTGACACTTGGAGAATCCACAGGCAGGCTTACAACAAAATACACTTGGAAAGTTACGAACACCCAGATTACCTGATGCACACGATGCATATTTATCCCTTCTCAGTATTTGAAGCCTGAGATCCATATGTGCAAAAGATGGTGGTAAGTATTTTCTAATATATGTCAACAGGTATCAGTCAGCCTTACAGACTTAAAGTGACTTAAGCTGCCTATATTGCTAAAAGCAGCTTACATGAAGACCTCCATCATATTCCTTTAAAGCAGGAAAGTTAAAAAAGCAAAATCAAGTTAAAGTGTCAAGTATATTGTGTACTGGGATGCGGTGCCAACTTATGAAGTGCAAAAACCAAAATTACTGACAGACAGCTAAAGTGTTCTTTCCAAAGATTCAAGTTCTCCCGTGACATTGTTAACCATAAGGCATCTACATATATCGAAACACAAACAAATGCGTAGTAACTCTAAGATCAAATCCTATAGCCAGTAAACCAACATCCATCTCTCCTAAATAAATACCAGAAGGAGAAACCAAAGTCACAAGCCAGTGTGTTAACATGTTAAAACACTAAGAACGGGGGGGGAACGTGTTTTTAATTCATATTGATCTTAAAAAAAAAAATTCCAAGAGTTTTTTTCCTTTTTTTTTTTAAACATCTAGATGGGAATTGGAACTATGTAGCCACACTGAATCTTTAAGTCTTGCTAACAAACATCTTTAAAGTTGTTTTTAGTTATACTCTTAAAAAGAACAGAGAAAAAACAGAAGGGCTTGCAGATGAAGAATTCTCAGAATACCAAAATAAACACTACCTGTCACACAAGAGGCTACAGGCAAGTTAGCATAGATGAGTATATATGTGAAGTTCACCTGGTTCTAAATATACTATATATTTTTTAAAACAGCTTGATTACAGCTCTTTTCACCCAAGCTTACATACCGCCTGCTTGTTAGACTGCAAGTTAGACTACAGCACACCAAACATTAATAAACCCATTATCAGACATTTGTACATAGTAACAGAAGAGGAGGAAAAAATAATCACTAGCTCATCTTTCAGGGCTACATCCACAAATCACTAGTAAAAACAAACAAAAAGCATCTCTGGGTAGTCACCAAAACATTCTTCCTACAAATAAACTAAGGAAAACAAAAACAACAGTTTTAGACTTCATAAAATCTTTTTATTAAAGGCATTGATGGGACATCATAACAGCACTAAAGTTCACCTTGAAATACAAGAAAACTTTAATTCTAAATCTAATCTAGCTAAAAGGTCTACTTATAAATCAAGATAACCTAAATTAAAAGCACAGTATAAACAGCAAGTTGCTAACAATAGGCAAGCAGATGTCTGCTGGGCAGGGGTGGGATGTTTCAATAAACAAACTCACCCAAACATATTTAAATGAGAAACAAAGAAGTCAGAACAAACGCTAGAGACCTGGTCCTCAATACACTCCACTATACTGTTGAGGTGTAGCTACTTCTCTTTCTGCCCAATTATAGAGCATACTTTCAGATAATTTCATATTCTGAAGGTTTTGGTCAAAAGTTGGCTGTTTCTATGCCTGGCAAAGAAAGAAATGTTAGGGAAATTGAGGTTTATTGATATAGTCAGTGAAGAATTCTAAACATTAACTCCTATCTCCATCTGACTTAAACTAGTGTAGATAAAGACCAATCTATCCAGTAATTTACTAACAGTAAGAGGCAAGCAAGATTTAGCAACTCAACATAGACAAGACTAAAACTATAGTTGTCTGACAAAGCAACAGAAAGAGTCATCTTTGCTGTCAGAACAGGATGAGAGAAGTGGAGGATATGTTTGCTCTGACACACATTTGCACATCTGAAATCCTTTTGGATCTCTATCATTTCTGGACACACAGGCTCACTGCTGAGACTAATGGCTTTTATTTAGAAGTCAGGACCACAGCTTGCTAGAGCAAGAAGTATAAGCTATGTCACCTCAAGGCTGAACACTTCTGAATACTGTAAATGGAGTTGCACTTAAAATACTAAGGAAATTTCAGCTGTTGCAAAGTTTGGCAAGCCCTTTACTTAATGTACTTTCTGCAACTGTGTTCTTCATATTATGTACAATACAAAACCTCATTTCTACATCTATGACATCCTGTATTATTTAAAACTTCTCTGGAGGAAATCCAAATAACACCATTATTAAAATGGCAACTAAATCCTTAAGTTCATAATTATAAAACAATACCAGGGCAGTCTTCAGGCCAAGTGTTCAGATATTTCTCACATGCGAGACATCGAACAGTATTTCTGAGATTGTCTAAGGAAGATCATTCTATAGAAACATACCTGAATTTAATTGAATACAAATATAAACAGACAAACGATTTTTAACTGAAGCGTGCAGTAGTGATAAAATATTTGCTATAGATAGAATGCAACTAAAGATGGCCTGCTGGGGACTCACTTTAAATTAAGATACAATGGGCAACCTAGGAAAGCCAAAGCCAAACCAAAATTATAGGTACGTTTGGGTTTTGTTTTGTTGTGTTTTTTTTTTTTTTCTCCACATTTAACTCCACATTACGGTAAAGTGCTCTTATTTACACAGACACACACAGCCTCTGACAGAAAGTTCTCATCTGCCCCTATATATACTTTGCAAAATACAGAAATTCTGAACACGACCATCACAAATACAGAAAAAACTTTTAATTTACTTACCTTGCACAGAAATGAAAATAAAGTACGATAAATTTAAGACCAAAAGATTAGAAGCGCAAGATTAAGATGGATCTTAATAACAGCACTGCTGTACTACATAAGCATAATATTTGTACATCGGCTTATAAAATTCTTAACATACATATTAAAATTGCCATCCCGATAAGAGCTGTGAATTCATCAACTTTGCTTTTATTTGTGCTAGGTACCAGAGTCTCTGTAAATTAAACTCTAGTCTTCTCCACCCAAAACAAGCATGCTGTTGTCATTTACAGAATCTTCTACATGAAGTTCTACCAGCAAATTGAACCCAAGCCTGCAACACCTTAATAGCAAGAGCTGGTGGTCACTTGGACCTCATCTACCTTAAGTTCAAAATTTAACTTCTAAATGCAGTAGCATCCTGTATGATTCACAGGTTTCACAGGTTTTCCTGTATGCTTTTAACTTACAAATTTTAAGCACACAAACCTTGAATTGTACAGAATACACTCTAGAAGGCACATGTAGGGCATAATTAAATCCACTAAGACCATAATTAAATCATAACTGAATGTGTTTACATTAAAAATAAAAGTTCTCTTTAAGTTCTCGAAGTAAAAACTTCATTTTCGTTTCTTCTGCGAAAAATTCTAGGAAGAATAAAATTAATTTTAAGTTCTTGCACAGCAATTTGATTTCACCAAGTTCATCTTCCAAGGTCAGAGTACAGTTTGACTAGGGTAATCTGTAATAGAAGGTAACTCCCAGAAAACAAAAAGCATTGCCAAGAATCCAGTTATTTTATCAAGGCAATGTTGATGTATTTCATTTCCAGCTGTCCATACAAGAAAAACTTGTCAGTTTTACTCTGTGTAAATGTAACAGATAAAGCACATCTATGTAAGATTAGAATGCTCTCCTCTCTGTGAATTAGACATCCACAACAAAAGTCGTCTTAAACCTGAAACAGCTATTTGGGATATGTGAGCTAGAACTGATGTCTTTAAATTACTAGCTGACCACCACACTACAAGCATACTAGAAAAGTCTACTTCTCTGACACTTCAGAGGACGTGCATCATTGCTGCAGAATAAATTGCATTTACTTTTATAATCTACAAGATGTGCAAACACACAAGCACCGATTTGCCATTTTGTAACTACATACACACCAGTACGAGCCTCTTCCCCATACACAGAAACTCAGTGAATGTAAGGAATTAAGTACACGGATGCCATTAGAAATTGAGTGCCTTCATACTAAAAACAGAGAAGTAGTTTTAGTACAGAAGCAATCAATCTGGCATTCCTTCTTTTATACAACGAGTTTCTATCAGTCATCAGAACGGTCTAACTGGCTGATTCAGCTAAATATATAAAACAGGAAAACTGCACATACAAACAACTCAATTCAATACTCCTTAAGATAAAGTACTCCAAAATCAACTACAAAGACATGTTACAAGCTACATGCCAAGCCTGAGGGAGAAATGATACGTTGGTTACATAGTGATTTAGTAATTCATGCAATTATACTAGTATTTGTACAACTAGTTAAATTGATCTTCACATCTCTTTCTACTAAATTGAAAACAACTACTATGACAAAAAAAAAAAAACTTTAAAAAATGTACACTACTAAATCCCTTCTTTCCTGAAAAAATGCACAGTTGTCAGTAAATTTCAAGTTATCCTGCTTCTACCCCTCCTTGCAATCCACAGCTAAAGAACGGGTCATTTGAGACACCAGTTCAAAAGAATGCCCAGCTTGAAATAATTAACTAAAAAGTTTGAATAGTTTCAAATATTACAGTCACCACAAAGTTTTCCTAGTGAATGCTTATTTAGAATTAAAAAAAAAAAACACCCAAACTTTTCACCTCATCAGAAATTTACACCTATGAAGTAACTGACTCTTTAACATAACAACAACAAAAACTTGTCAAATACAGAAGTTATTTCTGATTGTAGCAAGAATAATAAAATATTTTTACTTTGGAAACCATCATCAGTTGTCACCTTCCACAACCATTGAGCCTAAGCACCACTGAGGACAAAAGTGGCACAGTTTTCACACCATGACAACAGCATTTTTCAACAGCAGCCTACAAAAATCCATACACTGCTGTATGTTTATGTAAAATTACAGTAAAATTTCTCTCTCAGCTGAACTGTGAGACTTGCTTTCCTACAGATTTCACATGAAACCATACAATCATGACATTCTTGAAAATGGGAATTGTTTTTTTAACTGCATTAATCTTTTAGAAACGTTTACATGTAAGTAGCTTACTAGATTTAGGAAGGAAAGCTGAGAACTGGAAAGGGAAAAAAGGAACAGTACAGTTTAGAGCTTGGGTGATTCTACTTAGCCACAAATTCAAGTATAACAGTTTACAGATCATACAGTTGGTTAATGGCATCCATTAATGTAGCAGACCTGAAATAGTGGCTAAAGAGAAGCCACAATTATTACAACAAAAAAAAACAAAGAATGATTTTTGCCTGCAGCACATGATTTAACACAAGGAGCAGCAAAGGTTGGAAACTTCTCCTTTCTGATTTCCATCGTACCACTGTAACACAACTAGATTAACATGTATTACTTTTTAGTTTCTAACCCTGAGTAACTGCCAGTACCGATTACCATACCAAGAGTCATACAGTGATTACATTATAATGAGAGCAGTGGAAACAGAAGTGTTTAAAACTACTGTTTTAAAGTGTATAAACAGTAACTACAATATTTAAGGATATGTAAATGTTTGTAAAAATAATAAGTATTCTTGGAATAATGTATGCAAGTATAACATCACCATGACATACTTGCAACAACCACCAACCATGCTAGAAAGTATAAGGCTATCAACAGTTAACTGACACCTGAAAGCGGCCTCTGCTTTGCCTACAATCAAATGCTTTTCAAAGTGTTCAAAGTTCACTTGTATTCTTTTTAACTAGAATGGATAAAACCCGAGAAGTTCTGTAGACACCAATCACCTTTCCTAACTACACACTACTGCCCTATGTAACACATGTAGCACTACAGGCTGTATGTTGGTACGCTGCATCCTCCCAAAGTCAATAATTAGTAACTCCTAGCAACACCAAAAAAAACCAAAAAACCCCAAATCCAAACCCTCCAAAAGGAACTACATGAGTTAAACAACACACTCAGACTTCTACACTGCCATGACAACTCAGCATGTATTCACAAGGTTGCAGTCTTGAACTTTTCAAGTTTTTAAATCAAAGTCCATCATGGTACCAGAATGACCTGCTTGCTTTCCCAGAATGGCCTGTATGCAATTCTTAAGCATGTGAATGAATCAGGCAGTTAGAAACAACGTTAAAAAAAACACTAGTGACAGAAGAAAGTCCATCAAGTTCTATTAAACAAAAGGATGTAGATAAGACTTCACGCTCAAGCTAAGCCAAAGAAATGCCAGAAACTAGGAAAGCATACTGGAGGGAAAGGGCTGATGTTCCCCGCTTGCCTTGCTTTTATATCTTTCTCAAAGCAAGCAAGCACCAACAGATCCTTCAGGAAAGTACTAAGTTAGATTGATCTTCCCCTAACATAACCTGACTCTTCAGTAAAATAAATATACCAGAAGCCAAGAAAAAAACATAAAGAATACAAAAATTACCGAAAGATACCTTCCTTTCAAAACGTCCATACCTGTGGAAGTGCAGTATTCAGCTGTCTCTGCAAGGAATCTCTCTCATGACCAACTTCATGTAGCTTGCCCTGGGTCAATGCTAGCGTCTCCTGAGTTTCTCTTAGTGTTTCCAGAAGGCGATCCCTTTCTTCCAACATGGATACCATCAATTGCTCAAAATGGGAATCAGCATCTGACTGTAACGGGGAACCTGAACCATGGCCTCCATTTCCCCCAGAGGGAATCTCTGCCTCACTGATGGTTGGCATCACCTCACACATCATCTTGAAACAAAATAAGACAAAACAAAGACCATAAATTGAAGTCAAACAAATCTAAACAGGATAAGCAAAGGAACTTTGGATACTACCCATAATACCAACTTAGCTTTCCCAATGATAGCATCAGCAAAGGCTGCCAACACCTTAGCGTTTGCCACTATTTCATTAAGACTGCAGGAGAAAAGGTATACAATTTAATCAAGGCATCACTTCATAATGAGAATCTTCTGACTTCTTGCAAAACCAGATTTTTACAGCTACGTTTCAAACTGTGACCTCATTTCAATGGATTTATATTTTTTAAGAGTAAACTGCTGCTGAGATCTTTAAAAAAACAAAGATAAGCACGCAGCATGCCACCAAAAATTATACACTTAAACCAGTAACTGATTACACTGCATATTTTGAGAATCATTATCTGCTTCTTCCAACGCCTGAAACATACAAAGATAGTATCTAAACCAGTACTTTGAGCTTATGCTGGCTGTGGAAAGCCTATGGTAAAAGTGATGCATGTAAATTAGTGGTAAATCCAAATAGTCCAATTCAGGAGATATACAGGTAAAGGAAGATAAAAGGCAAAAAAATCATTATGAAGTGGTAGCAGCTGTCACTGTAGATAACAAAAGTGAAGGTAAGCAAAAATAATTCAAGGCAGAGTATGAATGCAATTAACATGCACATGTAAATACTGTACTACTGTTAAATTTAAGAGACCCTAACAGATCCTTACAAGAGGCTAAGGCATCAAGTTTTTTAAGAAGCATGGAGAAAAAACACTAATATAATTACTGTTCACTCTCAGTGAACCACTAAGCCTTCCAAAGTTCCTCAGACAGCCTCTCTCAACATCACAAACCTACAAGAACCTAAGGCAAATCAGAAAAAATGTTTTTTCTCAAGCTCTCAGGTACCACAAGTTTGTTCTCAGCCTTAAATTTCACGCTCATATCTAAACATTTTAAAGAACAATTAAACCTATTCTGACCCTTACAGTGGGATCTCTCAATCCCTTGAAAGGCTTGGCACAGCCTGAAGTGCTTTATAACATTTTCATGCGTGATTACGATAAACTGTATTTTCAACACCATTACATTATTTACCTTGCTCAATAAAATAAAAAGGCTTGGAAAACAGGCCCCAGGTTTCCTGCAGTACCACTTCTTCTCTGTTTTTAGTAGTCTTTTGTTACCCCAAAAAACCTTTCAGATTGCAAAGCATCCATTCAGCTCTAGTTCAATGTCTATTTAACTGAAACACTCCGTGCACATGAAAACAAATAAACCTGCTGAGAAGAGAGCAGATCCAGTAAAAAGCAGCAGCGGCTTCAGCTAACTAGCCAAGTCCCCAGAAAAGAAGAATATGAAAATAAACTGTCTCAGCTTCCCATCCCTCTATTACCAGCCCAGAGGTCCTGCAACAGCTGGGATGGGGGAATCATGTGCTGAGGAAAAAAAAAAAAAAAAAAAAAATAGTCTGATGCAGTGGTGCAACAAGCTTCAATAGTTCATCGCTCATAAATTCCACTCAGGTCACAATCACATTATTAAAGAGAGTATGGACAGCATGGGAAAACAGCATGAGCTTTCTCGTACAGGATCTGGAAAAGCCTCCCTTCTTTTCTCTTCTGTTAATTCCAACGGGAGGCTCTCCTTCCAGTTTCCTGGGTCTTAGTTCACACATTTATAATCCCAAGAGCAAGGCGCTGGTATCGCTTTGGAAGGCGAGGCGAAGGGAGACCTGTTGTTTCCCCCGTGTTAGTCCTCCACCCGCTCTCGCTCCGGCCGCTCCCACCGACGATGCTCCGGAGCCGAGATATCCAGCCGAGAGGGGTGGAAGAAACCCGCCGGGAATGGAGGCAGCGCCCGGGAAGCACAGGCGGGGGAGGAAGGCCCCGAAGAGAGACGGGGGCACCGGTACCTCGCCGCCCGGCTCTCGCCGCTCCTCTTCCGCGGCAGGGCCCGACAAACAAAGCTGCTGGCCGAGGAGACGGGGCTCCTCTGCGCCCCGCCGCGCCTCACGGGGAGCGCCGGGCCCGGCCTCCCCCCGCGCCCGAGGCCCCAGCGGCGCCGGGAGCGCGGCCCCGCGGCGGCGGCAGCCCGCGCACGGCCGGCTCGGGCTCCGCGCAGCCCCTGAGGAGCGAGCCCGGCCGCGGAGGCCCCGGCGCCGCGAGGGCCGAGCGAGCCCTCCCTCCGGCCCCTACCGAGCGGCGGGGCAGGCTCCCCCGCGGCGGGAGGACTCGCGTCCCTCCGGGCCGGGCCCGGCTCCGCCCGCCGCCGCCGCCTCCTCCACGTCCGTGGTGGCCGGCGAGGGGCCGGCTGAGGCCGGGTAGGTGTCGCTGCGTCCCGCGGCGGCCTGGGCCCGGCGGTGCCGCCGCGGCCTCAGGGGGCGGCAAAGGCCCCGTGCGCCCGGAGAGCCCCGATCGCCGCCGCCGTCGCCGCCGGCCCCCGACCCGCCGCCCGCCCGCCGCGCCAGCACCGAGCGCCGCCGCCTCCCGCTTCTCCCGGCGCCCTCTGCGGCTCCTGCATAAATCAGTGCGGGGCCCAGAATGCACCGCGCGGGGAGGCTCGGGCGCCTCTGCCCTCCTTCCCCGCCGCGCTGCGCCGCGGGTTCGAGTCCCGCTCCCCCGGGCTGGGTCAGCGCCCTTTCCCTTCCCCTACAAGCGATACTCCCGCCGCCCACGGGTGTCCGCCCGAAAGGAGGGCTGCCACGTCTCTGGAGCAGAGCCCCGGGGTAGGAGGCGTGCTCGCTGAGGGCTGAGCAACAGGGCAGGACCGGAGTCATCACCGCTGCCTGTGCCAGAGTCGCCCCGCAATCGCAGTCCTTCCCGGGCCTGCGTGTCGCGGCACGGCCCTGCCAGGCGGGTCTGCCCGCTCTGCCTGCAGCGTGCTGCTGCTGCGGGCATCGCAGGCTGAGCAGGAGCCGGGCCCTGCCCCGATCCTCGGCCCGCTCCCATCGCCTCGGCCCGCTCCCATCGCCTCGGCCTGCCCGCTCATCCTGGAGCTGCTCCCCTGGCCTCAGCCCACCGCCAGTGCCCTCCGCCTGCACCCTTGCAGCGTGCATTCAAAAATACCTGGGGGCGGGTGGTGGTAGGCCATGTGTTCAAGCCTTGCGGCTGGCCGAGCTGTGAGGTGATGGTTTTAACCAATGTAACGGTGTGACTAGCGGCTCTCTGGTGTGTAAAGCAGCTGGAGGAGCCAACGCCTGAGTGGCTCTGCGGGCCGCAGAGCACAACGGTTGAAGCGGTGTAACGGGCCGTCTTCCACCATGATGCAGAGGAGGTCTGTGTGCTGTCCGAAGGCCCGGCGTGGGCGACGAAGGCTTCTCCCGCCTCGCCCTGTGAGGACGCAGTGGCACCGTGTCCCCAGCACGGCTCCAGCGAGGGGTGACTTCGCCGGCGTAGCTTATTCCCCACAGGAAACGGGCTTTGGCTACGCTGACAAAAGAACTTTTTTTTTTCCTGTGTAAGCTGTTTCCAAAACAGCATATAAATGTTTTCCACTTGCGTTTATACAGCTTTTACTCTGTTCCTGGATGATCGTGTTTCTAAAATTTTTTCCATGCACCTGAGTAAGGTTGGAGTTTGTAGGCAAAGCTTAGAAATATCTCTTTTCCCTCTTCTTTTTGTGTCACTACTATGAATAAAGCATTTGCATTTTGGACCCTACTCTTGCTTCTATAGTGGAAAGCTCTGAAAAGCATCATGAGCCAGTTACGCAGACAGAGGCACATCATGCCAAAAAAGCAGCAGTCCCTGCACTGAAGGTTGTGCAGTTTTGTGACTGGATTATATGACACTTAATTTGTAAACACAACATATCGACACCTAGCACTGGATAGAAAGGACCGTTAATGAGTCACTCTTCTTTCCCCCAAATACGAAAATCTTTACAATTTGAATTTACTACATTGTGCTCCTTCCCTTTGGTATTTGAGCCATTAGGGTGAATTCAGGCCACATTTTAAAGCTTTTCCTCTATAGCCATGAGGTCTAGACTTTATTTTTTTCCTCCTGAAGTTTTGGATATAATCACATGACTCTGGGAGGTGGAACTTTAAGGAAAAAGCCAAATATTATAAGGCACATTCAAATCATGAGTTCTGCCAAATACTGGGTAGCACAGGTTTAACACTGAGTAATACACCATTGAAGTGTAACTGAATAAATACTGAGATCTGAGTTTTCAATATAGAAAGAATAGCAAAAAAAATTCCCAAATCAATTGTCCTCTTCCTGAGGAAACCTCCCAATGTTATGAATTAGCCTGTGCTGTCAAATAGTCTCAGTAAAGCTCAATGCTATTATTTATAAGCTTTGATATATTTAGAAACTTATAAGCTTTGATTTTAACATAAACTACTTAAAATTATCATGGGATGGGAGGAAGGAAGGCATCATCCACTTGGCCCTCTCCTTCAACTGAGGGTTTAACCCACACTGAGGGTTTCTTCCACAGAATTCGCATTAAGGTAGAACTATCAGCAAAATCTGGGCCATGCTTATGAATCATAGCAACGTATTTCTGGGTGTCAAACGAAGGTAGTTACTTCATGCTTAAAACTAGGTCCTGAAGATTACTTTGAACGTAATCAGCTCTTTATTTCTAAGCACATTTCTACAGATAAATGCTTCTATTTCATTGCCCCAAACTCTCTCTTTACCCACATCAACAAAATTGTCTTCTATAACTCGCATGCAATTCATCGACGACTGTATTCCTTATACAGTACAGGTGCTGATTTTGTCTGATTCTTTAAAGAAAACAAAAATACCCTGCCAGCTTGACCTGCTTGTTGAAAAGTTAGGCAAACCACTAGTAAAAATACTTAAACTCTTCATATGCAAGTGAAAAATAAACCCAGTTTTCTAAGTATGGTCGCAAATACATAGCATGCAAATGTATTGGCAGAAGAGCAGAGATGGTATCTCCTTACCTCTCAGACTAGGGTTCCAGATAATTCTTTCCTTCCTCTATAATGCAATATTTAGGAGGGTAATATAAAAATATAAATAAGTCAAACTGATACCAATCTAATAAAGTGAGACTTTAGAAACTGAAAAGCGTTTTAAAAAATCAAAGAAATTCCTCTTGCTTATTATTTTAAGAAAAATTATAGTAACTTTTTTCAAGATTAAAGTTTTCCCCCCTGCTATCTTCATTTTGTTGTCACTTATACTGCAAGTCTAGTATCAAAGTGACAGCCTGCTTAATTTTTAGCAGAAAGCCCTCAATATTGAAAATTACTGATTTCATTGTGAAATCATTTATGAATAATAGTCTAGGCACCAGCTCTTCAAATAATGCCCTGCAGGCAAAATAAGTCTTTCCACCTGTACTGGCAGAACAGCCATTTTGGACATTACATCCACTGCTCTGCTCTAGGTCCAGTTTATACAGTTTCTAGATTCCATGCTTACACTTGCACAAAAAATACTTTTGAAGCAAAGAGCAGCATTACATGTTAATTCTGAGAGGAGGAAAACCATATTTTACAGACAAACTGGTAAAGGTACATTAAGAAATGCTCATTTTTCTATCATTCTCCAAATGGAGACCTGCAGCTGAAGTATATTGCCTGAACTATTGCATGATGAAATTTTAAATAAAACGTGCAGGTGTAACAATTAAAGCATGCTAAAATAAGCTACCATCAACTGATTACAATCAGGTATTTCTTAGGCTTCTTTATTACCAGAAAAGCAACATTTTTTCCATTGACAACAAAGAGCCTGGAATTTCAGCCCAGCCAAAGTCTCCACACTGCAGTTGCTTCAATGAATTCAGAAATTTATTTCAGAATTTTATTCAGAATTCCAAAGGGAACAATTTGTAGGATTGAGACCATAACTACTTTTTGAAAAGAAATTGAAAAATTACAAAACCTACCCATTTCAAAATATTTTCAAGAACTTAAGGGAAATATCTTGTTGCCATTAGTTGACAAGCAATGAACAGTTCCAGCATGGCAGCAGAGATCTGAATCTGAGAGCCAGCGTAGGCAATTGGTTCCCAGTGCTGAGGTTTTCCCTGTGGCAGGGTCACTGCCGAGCACCAAGTCTTCACTGCAGACCTTATAGGTTGTGCCTTGCCCCTTCCTAAACTGCGGTCTGAATTTTTGTTCCCTGTAAATATGTTTCTCGGGTGCGTCAGGGGTGGTGGTGAGGGCGATGGAGTCATGAGATACATTTACAGATAGGACAGTGTTCATTATTTTGTCCTCATCCTTTGGGAGTCAGAGTTCAAATGGGTTGAAACTGTTTGACCTGGCTCTGCCTCATCAGTGTTGCAAGTCAAGGAAGTCCTTCCACGTCGGAATTCAGGTGGACAGTGCATGCCAGGAAAGGCAAAATCCTCACCTTTCATCTCGATTACCTTTGCTGTACCACTTCTGTGGATAAAGAGGACTTCAGTCTAAGGAACTGTCCGGGCAGCATCTTCAAAATAAAGTGTTCAAGCAAAACCAAAACAAGGCTGAAAAATAAAGTGGAATTTACAGCTGCATGAACAAACACAATTTCACTTCAACTCATCACACATAAAAAATGAAAACTAATAACATTAGTAGAAAGAGTCTGGCCGGATTTGATTTTCGTTTAACATATGGGTCAAATGGAGACTTTGTGAATATGAGGGCAAAAGGTTAAACACTGTAATAGGCACAGAATTTAGAATCTCTATAGAATTTGATAGAATCTCTATCAAACTGGACACTGCAATACATCCAGTCGGATTAACTGATCTCAGACCCAGGTTCTATAGAATAAATTCATAAGTGAACCTCGGTATTCACCCAGATCCTCAAGATGTCATTACATTTTCTCTCAGTTTGGGATGACTTGGAACATGGTTGTTTTTTCTTTTGAAACTAAGTTTTCTTTTGTCTTTGAATGGTTAAAACCAAAAATAGTAGTCGTACCAACTACCAACTGTAATCACACTTCATTATGAAAGCAAAGAACCTACCACACAATTCTGAAATGGAGAATAAATATGAATGAACTCTATGTATTAATCTTCACTTCAACCAGTTTGTTAACAAAGCACAGACGCTCTCACATTCAACTTTCCCAGCTCCTCTCATCTGTGGTTGGACTTCCCGTCTAAGAGGCTTTAGCTGTAGACCCTCCTCAGCCTCAAGGAGTTGTCACCTTTATCTTTGTCACCTTCAAATCATGTATCACTCTATACACAAGTTTCAGAGGAGAGATGGAAATGTCAGTGGTTAGGCACTTTCTTGAGAAATGGGTTTCAGCCTCAGGTGGGAATAGAGTTCCCATGGCATACAAATGTCTGCTATATGAAAGGGAGGCACCGGCTCCTCATGTATAAAGAGCTAGGTGTTTATTCATGCCCAAAAGGATGGCTTAGTCCAGGAGGGAACTTGAATCCAGAATATCCTAGTTAAGGAATACGCCTCCCACATGATATACTGCAAATACCTTCGTTAAGCACCTCGCTTTGTGAATGCTACACTCAAAGCCCAGACTGTGGATACAGCAGAATTTCTGAGGCGCCTCAAAAATATCTGAAAGGGCTGATTTTGAAGCCATTGCTGTCCCTGTGTGCAGTCCACCGTAGCCCAGACTGGATCAGCATACGGTCAGGGCTTCAAATGCCACAAACATGACTGAATAATCAGATCTTTGCATAATGCTCTGTGTTGCACATAATACACATGAAATAATAAAGTCAGGAGAACTCCCAGGTATTTACTGCAAAATACCAAAATATTTCTCAGCATTCCTATTTTCTTTGTAATACAAGGAAAGCGGTTTCTTTTTTTCCTCCTCCTGGGCATGTAACCCAAGATACACCATACAACATCAAGAGCATTAGCAGCTCAGGTCTTTTTAACTAAATGAGTATGGTATCTCTTTTATAAGTTCAGCAAGAGGTCTGGCTCCCCGTCCATGTCATTTAGGGAGACGTAACACTTGTAGACATGTCCAGAAAGAGCCACACTCTAAATCAGCTGACAGCAAAGTAATCAGTTCAGAGACCCAGGTTAAATATCTCTTTGCACCTCAAAACCACGTGATGAAATTCAAACAAAAGCTGTTAAAAACAGGGAGGAGGGGGGGAAAAAAAAGCTTTCCTTTCCTGTCACATGATTAATTAGATCCTAATGTTTATCCAAGCTCAGCAAAACAGCAACCTCTTCCTGCCAGTGAGTTTTGCCCGGCGAGGTGTCGGGGTCCGGCCGTGCCGAGCTGCCTTCCCTGCCGGCAGGGTGGTTTTGAGGACAAACACCTGCTGCTGAGGAAGAGCTTCTCACCAGAAAGCGAAGGAGCAAAGCGCTCCTCCGTTCGCTTCACAGCAGCGCAGGGCTGCATCCTGCCCACAGAGCGCTTCACGTTCATTTGTACTGAAATTTCCTTTGTGAGCCTCAAAGCCACCCTATGCTAGCACAAAACCTCCGCTGAAAATAGTCCAGGATCGCCTACACATTTTTTTTTTCCTTCTGAGTCGAGCCCACGGTACCTTATTTACTCTTTGTGCTTTATAGATGACTTAATGACTTATCAGCAAAACGCATTCTGAACACATTTCAGGCATTTTGTACCGAAATGAATAGATGAAAGAACAGGATTTTTGCCGACAGCACTGATTATTCTTTTGTCAGTAGATAGATGTGACCTGAACTATTCTGTTACCCGAACAAATGTCTCCAGAGGTTGCTAGACAGAAGAGACTCTTTGCCTCAGGGAGAAGGAACGAGAGGGGAAGGTGGCTGGAAGGTGGCCTATAGAGAAGAGGACGGAGGTAATTAATGGTTATGCCCGTATATAAAGATAAGTGCACTAGTAAATGTGTCAGCCCTTTGGCAACAGAAGCCGTGACGTCTAGAAACCATGCCTTGACACAGTTCTTCTTTACATCGACATTTTATTTATATAATATAGGTCTATATGGATCTATGTCAGATTTAGGCAGCTGTAAATCAAATCAGAATTGACTGCTCTGAAATTTCAGAGGGTTTTGAGTTGGAGTTAGTGCATCTGATTGATAGGAAGAAAAGTCTCCACGAAACACTTGACAAAGCACACAGGGAACTGGAGACATGCAGAAAACTCTTAAGAGACCAGATGAACTTACACTATTTATTTTAATGGGAATCATACCTATGTCAAGACCATAAGTATTTCCAAGTTTAGCTGCTATTCCTGCAACCAAGACTGGATATGCCCACTCAAGTACAAACCCGCTGAACTTGAAAAGCTTTTCAGCTTAGTTTCAGCTTCAGTTGTGCAATTTGCAGTTCAGAATTATTGCAGCTGTTGTCTTTTTTGTATGGATTTACAACGGCAGAAATCCCCTTGAGCTAGAAAGAATTTCTAAAGCAAAGTATCATTTCTTTCAATCTGGAGTGAAATATACCCCTAATGTCTGATGCACACGCAGTCTACGCTAAGTGAATGTACTGATTTCAGCACATCTTCAAATAGTTTGTTGGGAACTATTATGGAAGATATCTACCTAAAAGTGCATTCAGTTGTAATTTCAGGGCAATAGGGTTGTTCATTATTTAGCTACACTTCTTTTTTTAAAAGACTGCTTTTAGGAAAGGCCAGATTCATTTGACATAGTTGCGAATAATATTGGAAGAAGAAACTCTCTGGAGTCAAGAATTCAGAAGCAGCTGTGATAATGCAGCTCCTGACTAACTAGAACAGGTTCGGATACATTCCACCCGGCTGACCACCTACATCATGAACCCATTTACCCCCAGTTGTCCCTGTAATCAGTGGAGCAAGAGAGCCACTCCATGGGCGTGATTCAGATCTTTGGTGTGGTCCGTGAATCACCCGCTCAAGATGCTTGTCTCTTCTCATTGACTACAGAGGGAGCCTAGGGCAGCCGGACTCCTGCCGTGGGAGCCGCGGTTAGATGTCTAAACCAGCGTGAGATGAATCTGGGCTGGGATGCTGGATACGTGCGAGAAACAGCACAGCTTGTTTGTAGGAAAGCAAGTAAAATGAATGTGAATGTCCACAGAAATAAGCAGTGCTGTTATCAGCTTCATTGCTTTGGATTAAGCAGTCCAAGGTTTGCCTGTCTTGTTAATTTTAACTAGTCTGGGATTAAATTACTGTATTTGCAAGACTGAAGCCTAGAGCTTCAGAGCCGTGGCAATCTCCCAGGATATGTAAAAAATAAATTACCAAGAAAAAAGAATTATGTTCTTTTTATTCCAAAACACCTTGTATATGCATGCGCTGATCCCAGAGTGAGCTTTATAGACATTTAGCCTTTCACCTGTTTATTTCGCAAGACCCCAAGAGAGAACGGGAGCTGGTTTCTATGCGGATCATTTCAAAATCGAGGCTTCAGCTTTTAGAATGTTTTGAGACCTGTTAAGAGAAAAAAAAAAAAAAGTAAAAGATTGTATTATTTTAACAATATATGCAATGAGCTTTATAAATAGTCTGACTAGAGTAAAAAGGATTTGCATGTGAAGTAACACTTCTGTTCCTGTAAATCAGTGTTTGAAGGCAAAAAATAGTTTCTTTTCACTTTGTCTGCTATGCAAAGGCTCCTACTATTTCAAGTGGCTTTGGAGTAGGCACTAAGCAAACTGGACCATGATTTCTATGTACTCAGGATCCTCTATTATTAGTCCTTCTTACTGTAGTAAAGCAGATAAAAGCATTTAAAAAATAAAGAGATCTTATACAGCACTTAAGCCTATTTTTAATCCTTAACTGACTAGATTTCAGGTGATAACATACCTTTCATTACACGCACATTGCCTGCATGAAATTGTATGCAGCAGTCACTGCAGCCCTTGCAATTAGAAGTTTAGGGGATCCAGTGCAATCAGTATGCATAGTAGAGAGTCTAAATACCAGTAATTCTCCTCTCAGCTATAAAGGCTGTGTACTTTAGTAAAATCTCCTCCATCAATGTTATTAATTGTCATGTACAATACTTATGTCTTCCAGAGAGAATACCTAATTCTCCTGACTTCAATAGCAATTTCTCAATTATACAACTGAAGCTCAACTGAAGTGGCCAATTTCTGCATCCCCTTCTAGAAAAAAGATACCGGCTGTTAAGAACAGAGCAAGACATATGCAGCTTCAGATAACTACTACTGAGCAGTACTTAACATTGGAAACTGAAGCTAATGCTGCCGTAATTAATTATATTAACCTCCTGTTTGATATTGGTGTAACGTGGCTTTCTGTCTGTCCCAAAGACACAAGTGCCAAGTCCCCGATGAGGCCTGGCTTTGTGCGTACAGCGGTACCCACGCTGCAGCGGTGTGTACGGAGACTCGTGGCAGAGCGGCATCCTGCAGAGATGGCAGCGGCGATAGCAGGGGTAACAGTGAAAATGGACTCTTTCCACGCACACCCTCATACAGGCATTTATGAGCGTGAACACCACAGTTCATATTGCCTGCTCTAACTGGAGTCAGACTTTACATAAAGCAGGTTGTGCTTCTTGACGGATCCCTGTGGGTCACTCCTCTGAGTTCAAGCTTCTTACAGGAGTGTGTTTACTACCTTCACCTGAGGTTTGATCCAGCGTGTCCTCAGCTGCCACCAAGGTCTTCACTCCTCAGCTGCCACCAAGGTCTTCTTTTGACTCATCTTAGCTACCAACAAAAGATTTGTCCCTGTGTTGTGCCAGATAATACTCTTAGTCACTCGAGTTTTCTGTTTGCCTTTTTCTGTTTGCCTGAATGCCTTGTTCCTTTGTATGGAGGTATTTACATAGCTTTTATCAAATTACAACTAATTAATGCTGGCAGTTATTAAATAAAAAGCCATTTACAATCTAGCTGCTGAAAGTAAGATTACATGGCGTGTAGCTTGCAAGAGAAAAAAACAAGAGAAAAAGGTATGAAAGGTAGTCCTCTCCCTGCTCTTGGTTAAGAAATTATTATTTCTAGGGAGGTGGACAAAAGCTGAAAAAGCCTTGTCGCTGTCTTGTCCCTAAGCCACATCAATCACTTAATCCTTAAACAAAGTGAGAATAAAAAAAAAAAAAAACAACATTTAGGAAATGGCTGAAAGCCATGTGTAAGATATAAAGGGGAATAACTCATAATAGAAAAAAGAGCCGACCTGGCATTGTTCGTCTGTGCCATAACAAGAAGGGCAAATGATTTATTTCAAAGCTAAATTCCTTGTTCTCCTGAACACAGATCATATTAAAGACCCTTTGACCATACCATCTGTTTGCATTGTAATTCACATTTAAAAGAGTCAACATAAATATTGACTCACGAGCAGGTTCTAGCTTAGGCCTGTAAATTAAGCTGCCACAATACGCTTAAGCTTTTGAACAAAGAGCTAGAGGAATATTGGTCACTTTTTCCTTTCGTGTTACATACAATCAATCAATCAGTACTCCAAACACAGGTCAGATCCTCTCGCAAATCCAAATAAACTTATAACTTCCCTTTGTCCCTTAAACCATTTTAAATGCCGATGCCTAAAACTTCCAGGAATCATTAACATTTCTTCATATACAAATGTGAAATATTAAGTCTAGCCAAGGTGAGATTAATTTGCCAGTTTTGGTCTAGTGAACTGTTGCCCTTGCCACAAAAGCCATCGAGGAACTTGGCGCCAGCTCGTTCTTTGTAGTTTTTACCTGTGAAGCCACAGACTGAAATGGCAGGGACTCACCTAACTTCTGCTGCAGTCATTTCGGGGCACCAGGAACTGTCTGCAGAACGAGAAGGAAGGATTCCTCCATTCACTTTGGTCAGGTATATCGTTTCTAAACTGCACCGTGCCTGTTAAATCGTTTCTTTGGTGTCTACAGCTGCTGCCTGCAAGAGCAGAAGTAACAGGGAAGAGAACAGAGCGTTAATGTCAGCATCGCAGGTTTTGTATTGACCCAAAATATTAGATTGAAGGAAAATGCTGAAAATTACAGTAACCAATGACTGCTCTAATGTATACTAGGAATTCAGCCAACTCTTACATTTAAATCTGTGAGATTAAAACAGTGGCTTAAAATCACTTTTGCTCTGCCTGATCTTGAAGATGCAGCAGGTGGCCCTGAATTTGTACTTAATATTTAGTGTTGGCCCAGAAATACAACACAGTTGTTTCTAGCAATACTAGGGCTGCTCCTGGGGGTTGTCACAGGGATGTATTTCTTTGCAAAGATAGTATACAGCTTCTAAGTGATAGACATAAGTTTGAGAAGCAGTATTGAGAATAGCCCTGTCAGGAAAGTCTTGTTTTCCAGATTATATCAAATAACTTTACTTAAGGATGTGTGTATGTATGCATATGTATACACACGCTATATACACACCAAAATAACATGGCACAAGTTTGATTCTAATGTATCTTTAAGCAGTGTACAAAAGGTAATGTTCCTTACATAAGTATTCAGCATTTACCTGCTACATGTCCATGGATATTCATCTAATAAGGGGAATATTCAGTATAAGTGATGCAATGACAAAATTCTGCAGTACCAGATTTTTGCTGTAAACAGAACCATCAAGTTTTATGCCAGCCAAAATCTGCAGTGACAATTTAAAGTTTTAGGTACCAAATCCAGTGATGTTTTGCTGGATTGGGTTGTTTTATCACACATTCTGCAGAAAGGTTAGGGTGTCCAGTAGCCGCAATGGGGAAGGTTCTTGAGTCCCAATTTTAAGTGCTCACAGAGATAGCATCTCTTACCTCTCTCGGTTTGCAGCTAAAATGCTGCAGAAAAGCCTGCATACACCAGTTAGTTCTTAGCAAGGTTTACGAGTGTATAAAGGAAGGGTTTTTCAGCTCCTAGGGCTCAGTTTGGTTGCATGATTACAGGCTTTTTCGTCTGCCTTTAGTAATGCCACCTTTGTAGTACCAAAATACATGACGGAAGGAAGCTGGCAGCACTCCAGCAGCTCCCCATTACTCCTCTTTGCATGGAAAAAGAGGAAGCGGCCACTGCTGCTCTAACATTTGGCATGATAACGTTTCAAAACCAGGATATTCCCTGACCTGCTTACAGGTACTGTGGCAATTCCATCAGTACCCCTTTTTCCCTAGCTGAGGTTGTTTTACCCTATTTGACTACATTAAAAACCACTGGAACAGGCTGCCTGAATAACGAGGGATGATTCAAGAAATGTCAAAGCCCTCTTCAAACCACCAAGAAAACCCGTCTTTGTCCTCCCTCAGGCTTGTGTGTTACAATTATTCAACATTTAATGATGTGTGGGGGTATGAGTTTGCAGGAGGGAGATACAGGATGAAAGTAATTTTTTAAAGGAGAAAATGGGACAAGCCTATGGGGCACTTCAGGTACTGTTTCAATAAAAGAAACTGTGATCTAATTGCTCCATAATTCTTTCTCCAATTCCTCTGAATTAGCCTGTGAGAACTTCTCAGACCTCACAAAACAAACTGAGCTCCCCAAAATTCGGACCTGAGCAACAGCCATCAGACTTTGCTGGTGAGGTCTCTTCTGGCAGAAGATGTGGCACAATCCTGTTTGAGTCACCGATTATTAAAACAGGCACCCTTAAAAAATTCAGTTCAACCTAAATGCAAGCATCCCTAAGACTAATACTCTACAATAAGAATGCTAACCTAGGAAATGCACAAACAATGGCATTACATTATGCACAAAACCAAACTCAGGATTTTCAAAGGTCTTGATTGATACTAAAATTGGTTACATGCTCCAGCTGTTTTTGCGATGTTATCTACTTCAAGGCTGTTGATCTAGACACTTCTGCAAACCTTAATTCACAGGAGAAAAGACAGGTGAAATCTGGCTTTGGTTTTCAGGCTGCAAAATTATCTGGTCCTTTCACACTATTCAGTAGCTTATCTGTTAGAAATTATTACTGGAGATTCAGGAATTTCTAGGGCTGATGATTTCTCACTCTGACGAGGATGCCCATGTCCATTCCCACTTTAAGCAACATGAGTACAAAGGAAGAGATATTCCTAGGGACAAAATCATCATCAGAGTATCCTATGCCATGCTCCAGCTGCTTTTAGTTACCCACAGAGGCTGTAGGGAGCACAAGCATCGGTTATGTATGCTGAGGAGCTCAAGGACTGGTTGGGATCTTGGCTGAGCACCGAAGCGCCTTGGACACCTTCCTTCCCCAGCACTTTATTCGTGTACTGAATGCAGGATGGAAAACGAGGGTCCCATCCACAGAGTTACTCTTGCGATCAACATCCACGGTTTGTGTGTGCCTCTTGCTCACATTAAGCTACTTACTCATGTTACAGTTTTATTATGTTAATCTATGTCATGAAACTCAGGGGTTTAAATCCTTATTTACTCATTCGGTTTGATTCAGTCTCACAAATAAAGGTTCGAAGTGAGTCAGAGCTGGAGTGCTGGTAACGATGAAGTTCCAGGAAATGAAAGGAAAAAATACTGCACGGACTGAAGGGCCCTATAAATACAGTCATCTAGGATGTACCATAACATTTAATATCCCGTAAAATTCACAGACCAGATGTGGAATTTGACATTTCGATTTAAAGAATCACATGTACTGTATGGAGATATGAAGTTCTTTAGCATCAAAGTGCTATTTTTTTCGCAAAAAGTAGAATATATTTTACAGAAAATTGTAGGAGCAGGTGCATAGTGAATCGCTTATTTAGGTGGGATATAAGAGAGCTGCAAGTAGCCCTTAGCTAGAAACGTACACTTTGTTGTTTTTAGCTCTACTTAGTTTTAATTCATCTGCATATATATTAGCTACTTCATGCACAAACATGCAGTTAGGCACACAAGTTTGAGTTTTACCGTTCAACCTGGATACAGAAATGGAAGCACCATGTACTAAACTGGTGGTTGGAAAAACGTTGAAAGTAAATGTCTTCATTTCTAGCCCTGCGCTCTCTCGCACGCCCTGTCCCAATGGGGCAGTGGAACCAAAAGGAGAGAATTCAGTCAAGAAATTTCATTTTACATTCCTGCACTCGGAGCTTGCATTTTTGACACGGTCACCGACCGGAGACTGCAGCAAATCTCACAATTAGTAACAGCTTCCAAACATGATTCAGCTGCTGGGGCAGCCAGAAGGCAGCGTGCTGCAGCCGCACGCCCCGGGTACTGCCGTGCAGGGCCGTTGCCATGGGAATAATGGCTTTGGGGGTAATTCAGGCTATCCAGGGCTTCCCGCATGAGGGACTTCACAGCCGGGAAGCTGTGACTAAATTCTGCTCACATTGAGCATAACATTAAAAAAAAAAAAAAAAAAAAAGGATGTGGATCCCAGAAACCATGGGCCCAGACCTGCCAGGTGCTGCACCCTTTTAATTCCCATTTTCTCTGCAACTTTTTTTCAAAATTTGGCAACGTGCCTAGAAGCGGCAGGAAGCACCTCTCAGGGAGACCACTGGTTGGGGAAAAAAGATAAGCATTTAGCTCGATGGTTCACGTATTTAGTTATTCTTTTATTTAACAGATGTGGAACTTATTCCTTAAAAAAATGTTGTTGTTTTTTTTAAAAAAACAAATATTACAAATTCTGGAAAAGAATGGGAAAAAGATGAGCTAATTTTGGGTAGAACTCGACAGTGAAAAGCCTGTAAATACTCAAAACCTCAAGACATTAATGACAAGAAAAGTTTTGTAGCTTAATTTTTATACCAAACGTTTCTCATGGTTTATGTGCTCACTGTACCTAAAATCTGGTACCGGGTGCGCATACAAAAAATCACTTAACTTTTGTACAGAAACGCAGTCTTCATACATCCCTTTGGACAAATCTTTGCCACAGGTAGCGTGTACGCTTGCAGCTTTAACAGCTGTTAAAACCCTTTTAAAAGTTAGACCACAATAAGAAGTGCTCATTTATTAAGTTATGCAAATTATTTTTGGAAGTTAATAGTCCTGCTGGGGTCAATAGGAATAACGGGATTAAGAGTAGAAAAGAAAACAACATTATAAAAATTGTGAACATTTTTAATTGCAAGATTATTGCTTCACGTAAAAGTTCTCTAAAACCCGGCTCACCTGTAAATGACATGCCTACCACAGAAAATCCCAGCTGGGTGTTTTTTACATCTCTGATGACAATGGTGAATTTTATCTCTGTGTAACTTCACACAGCACGAGAGCCTGGTCTGAAGGCTTGAACACTATGAAGTAAATAAAAATACCAGTTTGACAACTTTTTGAAACGTTAGACATACGAAGTTGACATTAAGCTGCTTTCCTTAGCAAAGGTACTTACTACATTGTATTGGAGATGTAATCCTCAAAACCTCTTTTATAGATGTTATTTTTTATATACCAATCTCTTCAGAGTCTTAGAGAATACATACAAAAACCTTAACTTGGCTACAAGAGCTGGTTACTTTGAAAGCTGTCTTAAGTACTGTGTCCTGCCAGAAAGACGGCATTACCCTTTTCTTTGACAAACTAAACCCCAAGCTGAAAGAAAGGAAAGCTACGTTACCGGCCACGCAAGAACTGTACACATAGTATATTTGGAAAAACATGTTTGGAAGAAGTTTTCAACTTCCAACGCTGATCAAATCACAGGAATTGCCGAATTTAAACTCAACCAGTGTTAGTAACTTAACATATTTTAACAACATACTATATAAAATTTTACAAGAACAAACTTGTGTTGTTTTATTTTTAGTCTGTTTTAAGAAATGAATGTGTAATGCTACCAAGAATGAAACAGTAGCAGAAATAGCTCCGTGCATGAAACTTATGCCCATTTAATAATTAAGAGTGCCTGTAAGTTTATTCCATGCGGATTCCCACGCAGAAGCCTGCGTCGATCTGCGCTTTGACGGCAGCTGAGTAAAGCTGTGCTTCCTCTTCTCTAACTTACAGTTCCCAGAACCCACTGAAACACACCCTCGTCATGTTAAGTAATCCTCAGCTATGAAAATTTTTACAAAGATAAGATTCTTCAAAAGCTCTTGAACCTTTACTGCAAACTCCTTCCCCTGCCCCTCATCTCACCCCCACAATTCCTATTTTTATGAACTCGTTTCTATAATTCTACCAGTGCATCTGTGCAATAAAAACACTGGCAGAGAAAAGAAGTAATAAATCAAAGAGGGAAAACAACTTAGAAAAATATTTGCTGGAACGCATTTTAAGGACATAGGTGATGGATGCGGGGAATGGGAAGAGTAGCACAAACTACCTTTTGATAATCGTGAAAGAAACAGTGATTAGAAATAAAGTTAAATTGAAAAATACTCTGCCAAAAAGCCTGAATTAAGAACATGCTGAGTGCCAGAGAGAGCTCGGAGATACACCACGTGTTACTAAGCTTTTTGCGTTAGACAATTAAATGAAGCAATTAGATTTCAGAAAGTAGCCAATTATTTTAGGGCTGAAACAAAGGCTGGAGGAAATACAGCTGCCTGTGTTTAGAGAATGGAGAAAAAGGACGACAAAGCATTGCACTGGAAACATTCATGACAACCAATTCGTATAAAAGGAATTTTTAATTAAAAGTCTAGAAAACCGCTTTTAACTCAGTAATGAAAATAATCCAATTAAAAAAAACACCAACTTACTATGCGATACATAATTGATATCTTCAAAAATCATAGGAAATGGCAAGTAAGCACTGAAAGGGACTGTGAAGCGACATGGGAAGACAATCCTCCAAAACGAGAATTCTCCCGAGATGACACTTTTTACTCTCAACATGTTTTCATGTGCTGTTTTCTCAAGGCTGTAAGGAAACAAGACTCTCAAGAGACCAGAAGGGAAAGGTTTTAGTAATTCCCCACAGGCAGATACTCTTGCAGAGTATCGTAGAGAATGGGATAAAATGGGTAATTCAGCTACTTGTCCTACACATTCAAAGCTTTAAGCGCGCGCTGACACTTCAGTGCCAGTCTATAGCTCACAGAACACCGAAGCCTCCGTCGATTTAACTTCTGAACACACCACCTAAAAGCCCAAACAGGTTTAGAATAAGCTATGTTTTTATTTAATTAAAAAACAAATACAACCACCTCACCGCAGCATGACCAGCAGAGGAAAAATAAGGAAAACCGTTGTAAGGGCCTTACTCACAGGCGGCCTGTCTCCCAGGTATACGCTGCGCTGCGACTCAATTTTAGGCTCCCGAGGGCTGGCAGAGAATATTTTTTTCTTACACTTCTCTGAGTGACAGCATTCAAATGCTACTCCTGCTAGGAAAGCTATAGCCTTTTTAGCACTTCTGAGAAATTCAGTGACAAAGCTTTTTGCTTTTTACTTTCTTAAATGTTCCAAGAAGGATATCGGTAACGTAATGCCTGTTTAGCACCACTCCTTGCTTTAAAAGCTTCCTTAACATTTATCTTCTCCCAATTACAGATCTCATCATAGACAGCAATCTCATAACATAAAAAAAAAAAGCTCAATTTCTTTTGGTTTTAAGGAAGTATTTTTTAATGAAATGTGCACAAAATTATACAATATAAAACCTTAATTCAAGTTACAAAAAGAGGTATACATTTTAGTCCAAAAGACTTAATTTGAAAAGGAAAGATTGCTAACTGGATGACAACACATTTCCTTACAAATTGCACCCTTTTCCCTTACCCCTCCGCCCAATAAAAAGTTTTTGTTCCCTTTGTTCCATTTGATTTTGTTTTCACATAATCAATTTTTAAATTTGTAATAAAACCAGTTTTTAATTGGCCCTGAGGTACTGCACAGATTGGTGCAGTCTAGGTCATTGCTTTCATATGCAGTAAAACATCCACTATGTACAAATCTTAAAGGAACAAGAGTTTTTTATCTTCTGAGACAGAATATTGCTTGCAGCTGATGAGCATTTGGCTACAACTAACAAGTTGTATTCCTATTGATTCTTAAAATATCCCGGTTACATGCAGCAGGCAGTGTATTTCTTTTCATATTCCAGATAAATGCGTCTTCTGTGAACCTGAACACTTACTACAAGCGGATATGAAAAACATGCTACTGGACAGATTGAACTTGGAACTGTTGCAGAGCTGTTTCACCACAAACATAACTCATCTTGCTAACTTCACTTCTACTCCCCTCTGCTCACAAAGATTGCTTAGAGGCATGAAGGAAGAAAGTCTGAAGTAATCGTTTTCTTTAAATGCTGTAGAATGAAGGCTGTATCTATGAAGCAAGAACATTTTGAGCTAGTCATTTAGCTGAAGTGCAGCATTGTATCTGCTACTGGAAGTCTGGAATTGACCATCGATTCTGACAAGTGTTGGAGCAGGTACTTAGAGAACTGTACCTGCCCGAAGGGCAGGCAAGTGGGAACTTCTGTATTACCCATTGCTCTTCTGCTTGCATACAATCACTGATATTTAATATACTACAATTAGAAAAATACTTGTGAGAATCACTTAAGAAAAAACCTTAATGAAAAGGTAAATTCACATTACAGCAGTTTCCATTAACTACAGTTGAGTATTCAAGCGTCGCCGTCTAAACTAGAAGCACCAACTGCAACAAAAACTTGGAAATCGTCAGTGTCATGACATTTATGTAGAGTAGTGATATATTATATGCTGACACCCGGCCTTCACAGTAATGGCACCATGTAAAAAGAACTTCAAAGGAGCTAAAAGTCATGCAGGTACAGTAGCTAAAAAAAAGCCTCTCCTCTTCAAGTATCTATTTATGTAGTTAGAAGGATGTTTGCAGGAACAAACAATCCTACGCATCAAGCAATAATGATTTCGGAGAACTTTTCCCCCTCGCGTAGGGGATAGTCCCCAGAGGCTTCTACAGCCCTGCATGTCTTGAAGCTTGTGCAATTTTTCCAGTCTTAGCTTAGGCGTGAAGGCCATTTTTTGAAGTCTGTTTCAAATTAAAGCTGAAAACTGAATCTAGTCTCGTTCATAAATCCTCTTTCCTCTGCGAGTTGCTTACAACCACTTTCAAAAAATATAAAGGAATGGGAATGAACTAAAAAATTGCGAAGGACCTGGAAGAGCTATTGGATCTGGAGCGGCCTTTGAAGAGAACAAACTGTGGTGAAAGACAGCTATTCTTCACCTCGTATCACTAGATGAAAGTCAGTACTACGTCTTTGCTCTCAGTAGGCTTTCACACCCCTCCACGAAAAAGAAACCAATTTGTTTTCTAGGTTTTTGTTACAGTACACACTTCTGTTACCCAGAGCACAGATAACTGCAGCTTACTTATGAGGTGAGCTGCAACTGCCAGCAGACATGACCAGACTCTGTGATATAGGTTATGAAAGGATTCCTAGTAAAGAATCTTAAAACATTCATGGCAGTAAAAAGAGGCTGCTGTAAACATCTGTGAGACCCACACAATTTCTTCGATGGTTTCAGAGGAACATTTCCTTCAGGATGATGAAGGCACTTGATATAGAGATTTGATTTCAACTAGTTCATTTTCAACCCAGGCAAATTTTCTGCCAAGAAAAAGCCACCACAATAGTTACTAGCCCTCTTACACTGCAGCCTTAGGGCCTGAGGTTACAATTGTCTTAGTATCCTTTTATGGAGAGCAAATGTATTCGACAAATTATGGCAGATACTATCTTATGCTGCTCAAAAAGAAAACCCAGTACACAGCTAAGAGGCCTACTCCTCCCTCCTTTCACACTACTGTTGTAACAGGCCACAAAAAAAAAAAAAAGTAACCTCCCCATGAAATTTTGAATTACAGTTGCCTCGGAAGTGTCCCATGAATGTATTTTCAGAGAAGATACATCTGAAAAGTACCTGCAGTAAAGCAAATCTTGTTTTCAGGTGGGTGGTAGAACAAAGGTGTGGGAATTTCTACAGAATAGAGTTTAGGTCTTCTAAAAGTTAAAATCTCTTAAAGGAAGCATCAAACTACAAAGCATTACCTCAAAGGAATTTTTTTTTATGTTCATCTTCATCTGACCACAGATCAACCTATTAAGGCACATAAATTACCAGCAGAATAAGCAACAGAACCAATGATATTGATTTTGGTTCAGAAGAGTAGAAGGCACTTGTAGTTTTTTCATTCATATTCCTGGGACATGGAAGTGTTTTTTACATTGATTTCACCTGGTTCCAGTGTTCAGCAGCAAGAGCTTCTGTTCGACTCTGTCTGCCACCAAATTCAAATTACAGCCCCGAAGAGCTTTTATTAAGTCAGTCACCTTTGCATCTTTTCCCTTCCATTTCTGCCACTCTCGAAGTGACTGAACCAACTGTTCTCTCAAATTAAATGGATTGGCTGCCACTATTCTGTCCATTTTCACTTCAGAAATGCCAAGTTTTCGCATCAGCATTTTCCAGTCTCTCCCGACGTTTTCACATATGACTTCAAAAGCTGCCTCCTGCAGACCTGAAATAGCATAAATACATCAAGTTAATGGTGGCTTTACTAAGAAATATGAGACAATTTTTAATTTTTTTTTTTTTTAACAAAATGCTACCACTCTTGCTGCATCAGACATACTGAAGGTCATACTGTGTCTGAAAAGCTGCTGGATATACTTGGAATCCCAAGTACACAGCAGGATTTCCAAGTGACCATTTGATAAAAAAAAAGGGAAGAAATTTTCACTCCGGAAAGCCATTTGCAGCATATGCTGCCCTCACAGTACGTTTCCAGGATACAGCGCAGTCCCATGCAGCAGTTAGTAGCATAAACACCCTTAGCAATGGGCTCAGCTACAGCAGGCAGCTGAGGGCAGCCGTGCTGATTGCTGTAGGCATACCCACAGCTAGAGAATGCGTACAGATGTACTGGGGTTTCTTGGAGGGGGGGATTAGAAAAATAATACACCTACGTTTTTCATGCACATCTAGTTGATCATCAGGAGCATTAGCTTCTCGTTCCTCTACGAACCGCTTTAGCTGTGAGACCAAATCTTCTCTTTTAATGCTCTCAAGCAAGGCTTCAAGAAACGACACGTTGTCGCTTGCAATCAGCTGCTGCTCGATAAGGATGTTGAAGAGCTCCGCGCCATTCTGGACAGTCTCGAGTTTCCTTTTCCCAATTTTCTCTCGGCAGAGAAACTTCAGGGAAGAAAGCTCTGTGTCCGACAAACTCGAGGAGAAAGAGTGCAGCAGGGTCAAAAACGGATCCATGGTGCCGAGGCCTACACCGCAACCACCACCAGGCCCGGGGCGAGAGACAGGCCGCGCGGAAAGGCTGGCGGAGTCCCGTTCCCGCCCGCCGGGGGCGGATTTGCGTTCTTGTTTTCACAGAGTGACTTCTCGGGAGGCCAGAGAGCGCGGGGAGACGAGACGAGACCCGGCCCGGCCCGGCCCGGCCCCGGCGATGGCGGAGCGCTGGCGGCAGCCCTGCCCGGAAGTCACGTGACGGCGGCGGCGGCGGCGGCGGCGGGTTCCTCCCCTCCCGCCCGCCCGCCCTAAGATGGCGGCCGCGCAGACAGCCCTGTCACGGCTGGCTGCCGCCCTCGCTGCCCGTTAGACTGGTTTTAGGAACGGCGCAGTGTTCAAAAAACCCTGGGAGGCGAACGGGCTTGTTTTGTGATGCCGAATACAAAACGTGTGTGGGAGCCGAGCTCGGCGCGGCCGGTCTCCTGCTGCAGGAGGAGCAGGGCCGGGGCCCGGCGCCTCAGCCGTGGCCGAGCCCTAAGGTGGGGGAACTGTAGGTTCCCCGTTTAATACAGAATTATTGTGTTCTTGTGAGCACATAGACCTACAAGGGTTACTTTCTGGGTTTTTTTTGCGAAAGGGGAAAAGGAGGGCAGTACAAGGATGAAAGGACTCGCTTGACAAAGAGCAAGAAAGGGCACCTCAGAGCCCCGCTCCCACAGACACCATTCCTGCTGTGTCCCTCCCTGGCAGCTGCCCGGGAAAGCGGCCTCTGCCCTCCCTGCGCAGCCTCCGCCGCCCCTGGAGACCCCTCACCTTTCACTGGAAACACGGGGCTTGCAGCCTGGGCTTTCTTCCTCGCAAAGATTAATTGTGACATAAAGTAACTCCCGACCTTTAAAAGGGAAGAATTAGGCAAATGTTAAGTCCTTCTATTTTAAAGGCAATTTTTATACAAGGTGAAAGGTTGTCAGCTTTTCTTAAATGGGAAAGTTCGAGTTCATCCCGTTGTTTTGTAGGTCCCCAAAGTTCAGAAAAACCGCAATAGTTTTTCTTCAGAGCAGGTGTAGGTAGTTCAGCGATTTCCTTGTTCCTTCTGTGAACACTGGGATGTTGATTCCCCCAGCTACTCCGTTGCTAAATTGTTTCCAGTACAGCCTTTAATTTATTGTTCTTGCAACACACAAATAGACCTATGGTCCTTGTCATAAAAAGATTGCCATCTCAGATACACGAGCTTAAGCGTTGCCATTTTCTGCATCTCCTTCTCCAGTCTCACATTCCAACGGGAGGAACAACTCCTACTCCCAAAACATTTCTAAAACTCCCACAGGCGCAAGCCCTCCTTAGATAAAACCGCCAGATTTTCAGCATCCCGTCCCAGTCTGTTACACAGAGCCGGTCTTACACGTGATGAAGAAAGCCAATATATGGAACCGGCTACACGCATGAAGCCCATCTGTGCATCCACAGCGGTGGGCACAAGGATAGAAGAAAACATATATTTCATACTGAATACAAGATTTGTTTCCCATATAATCCTCCCAGGTTATATGAACATTGGGCAACCTCGTCTCCTCCAAGTTAGCATTCCCTTAAAATCATTTCCTTCGCTATAGCATTAGCAATATTTTCTTTGATTTTTAACCGGATAATCCCAAAATTCACAATAAATTTGGGACTTCCATCAGCCTCTGTTTTTTTTTTTCCCCCCTTCCTTATGTTCCTCATCCAGGAAAGGTGACAGGTCATCTAATCATGCCAGCCTTAAAAAGCAGCTAATGTGCATATCACTCCCAGTCTCTCAGATGAAATATAAAAACCTGTTTAAAAGACATATTTTTGTGTAGTCCCTGAATGCTGCAAATTGGAGGGAATTAACCTGCGGCAGGGTTTCATGGTAAAGTAAATAGTGAGAGGAACTGGCACTAAGAATTTGAGCTGGGATGCGATGTTCCTGCATTGAGAGGTGAATTTTCTTTCTGCAGCCCTGAATATACTTTGTACTGAAGGAGAGAACATTACTGAAGGAGAGAACATTAATAAAAAGGATAGTGTGATGCCAAGGAGAAATATATTTGCAGCGTCTGGATTACTTCAGAAAGCAGATGTAAATCCTAGTAACGATATAAGAAGTATAAAATCCATTTAAATAAAATCTCATTTTAATTTTGCCAAGGAAGATGACTCTACAAAACAAGAGGAACCAAATCACATGGTGCATAGGTTGTGCCTGGTGATGGCAGCTGGCCAAATTCAGAGATGAGTCTGTGTGAAGAGAGTCTAAATCAGCGAAATTTATACTTTTATTCTCTATCCCTTGACGTGCAATTGAAAGCAACATCAACTGAGGTTTTAATAGGTTCATAGGAACTTGGCAGCCAGATTCAGCACTGATGTACGAGGAGGTGTGAAAGCGATTCCATACATCAGTGTGATTCTAAGGGAGTCTAAAAGATACAAATCATCGTTTAATTAATAAAATAAATCATCACTTAAATGCTTTTAAACTCACTCCTAGTGCCTGGCATAGTGATTTAGTAGTCCCTTTTATTATGTCTGAATCTGACCCGTTAACTCTAACTTTGACACATTCACAGATGAAAATACCCAAGCAACTTGCTTTCCTCCAGTTATTTTCTTTGAAAGCAGTTCACGGGGCTTTAGCAAAGAAAGTATTATGCCAAGGTCAACAGATCATAACCGCTCCACATCAGAATAAAACTTAATAGAAATGATTTATTAGGCCAGCTCAGATTTCAGTGGAAGTTTCCCAGAAATTTAAGGGCTATGAATGATCCAGTTCCTAACCAAATAATTCAGAGGTTTCTCGAGGCAAGACGATTCCTTGCAAAATACTGCAGAGGGAGCTCGAAGCCTGGGAGTGTTTCAAAGTGAGCTTTTTGACTTCATGGTCTTGGCTGCAGGAGCAGGGCAAAGAGAGCAAATAAAAAGTTGATTTCTGCCACGTTACGTCAGGACATTCAGGCAACAAGCACCCGTTTAGAGGCCGTGGACACGCAACGGCGAAGCGTGTGGCTGCCCTTCGCGGGGCCTGTGCACCGTCACGTCGCGTGAATCAACGTGGGGCGGCTGAAAGGTTGCTTGGGAGGGTTCATGACTTATTAAACAGCTGCTTTAAAAAGCGGTATATTAAGCCACATGCCCTGAATAGTAAACGTTTTGGTAAAATGCATGTGGCTCTACTGAACCACAGGTGACTGAGAAGATTTTGCATGGAAACTTTGGAAGATGCTTTGTGCTTTCCAGCCGAGGCAAGCTAGACTTCTGGCTGGCCCCTCTTTGCTCTCGCATCGTACTCCGATCTGCTGTGGGGCTGTGGAAATGTCTGACAGTTTCTACGGGCGCTGCAATCCCTCTGACGTAATCTGATTCGCTATTAGTGCTCATTAATAAGTGTACGAGTTGCTGAGTCCACCTTTGCTGACTGTATTACTGTCAAGCAACTTACTCTTGCTATGACAAAGAGCTTTCTGTAAAAACTAATAGCTTGCCTTCTCGTTTCAGCCAGCCCCTCTTCTCTAACAAGGGATGTGCTTGCAGCATGCTGTTGACACACCAGAACCAGTTTTCATCTACCTATTTCAGACGCTGGTTGCAACATAGCTACTTCAGCACAGTACATGGCATGCTCAAATCAGAGATAGTAATGCAGATACTCAAAGAAATCGCTCTCCTTTCTGAGGCCCACAGTGCGGGCTGCACGCACCAGTAGAGTTTCCAGTGTTAACACATGTATTTTTCTTTTTTGCCTTTGTTCTGAGCTACATACCCGCTGCTTCATACCTACTTTGCTTACCTTTGGTATGTTTACAGCTTAAATCACTGCTGTTAGTTCAGTCCTGTTGTATGAGGGTAAAGCTCTGCTCCCGGGCGTGTAAGGTGCAAAGGACGTGCTTCTGTAGGAGCTCCTGTCTGGTTTTACAGAGCAGAGATGTGAAGGACTCAATGGATCAGGACTATATCTTGACAGACTTGATGGTGTAGTTGCTTTAAATAATATGCAGGATGAAGAGATAGTCAATAGGTGTCTGCAGAGGCAGAAACTGGAATCAAGTCAAGGAGAGCTTGCTGGTCTACTGCTGTTTCTTTACAAGCTGCTTAATGGTACTTATTAGGTTGGCTGGGCTGATTGTCAGGGGGGAGGTAGAATTGCCAAAGGGGTATTTGTTTCTTTTTTCAGCAAGTGGAAGGAAAAAGGGGAATATCCATACAGAGGTGGCGTCGAAATTCAAAGCAGTCTGTCGTGATAAGAGAAACCTATATACTGATGCACACCCTCCAGATGGACTGCATGGTGCTTTCAAAAGCCCTGCAGCTACAGAGGGGGGTACTCTTGCCTTTTTGACTGAGGCACGAGAAACACGATGGGATGCAGTTTCTAGTTGCCTAAGTCCATAGAAACTGGAGTTTTTAGGCACCACAGTGGTTTTAAATGAAGCAGCTTTGATATCTTTTCTAACTTGTCAGCCAATTCAATAGCAAATAACCCAGGGCGAATTTTAAATTCTCATCCCTGACGGTTCTGAGACACAGGGTGGACAACCTTCTTGGCCTGGACTAGACATATCTAATCCTGTCTCAGTGCTGAGAAATTGTTTCTCTTTTGAGGGCCAGTCAATTATACACTACTTATAACTGCCATTCTCTCTGAAGGGAATTAGAGCATCTCAGTTTTTCTTTGTTGTCTTCAAGATAAGAGCAGTATTAAAAAAATGCAAACCCCTCCCTATTGGTTAAGTTGGGCAGTAACAGTTTTTTTGTTTGTTCGCTTGCTTGCTTTTTTACTCCCACGGTGACTAAACTGATTTCTATAAAATTTCTTAATATACTTATTCAATGCTTCTCATCCATTGTTTGCAAAAGGCGAAAATGCACGTTTTTCAGCAAAGAAATGACAGTTTCTGCATTTTCTTTTGCAAGTGAATTGATCCATCCATGTTTCTTTTGTCAGATATTACCTCTGTTGCTATAACATCTAACGTAGAAAGAAGTGCACTAGTAAAGAAACTATTTGTGAAGAGACTTAGGATCCTAGGAGAAAACTGTCTGTGACAAAAGGGCCTATAAAAAATGTCAAATTATTGTGGGTTGAAAGAGAGAAAAAATGAGAAGCGGAGTGTGGGAAAAGCAAATAAGTATTGAAAAGAAAATGAACTCTGGCACGAATAGGTTGTATACAGATAAAAGATCTGGCCAAGTAACAACAACAACAAGCAATAAGTTGTTAACAGATGCTTGAACTTAATATTGAAACAGAAGAAGTGTTGATATAATTCTGTTGATATAGTTCTGTTGTGTTATTGTTGGCAGAAGAAGTTAGTTTAACTTTAGGGGAAGGGTAAATTGTAGACTTTTGTTTATTTTCTCCAGCTAAAAACCTCTGACTTGACTTTTTACCTATTTTTGTAGTGAATTTTCATCATACCATGTGAGTATGAAATCATTCAGACAAACATTTCACATGTCAATAAAGCTATGTGTATATATTAAACCAGCACATTTCGTTCCTCTAAACCTTCTTATTTATTACTTAAGCTCTGCAACATCAATTTTGCACTTGGAAAAACAGAAGAACAGAGAAAACAGAAAACGAGGGTTGTCTGCACAGGAATGTCATTGTGAAATAAGCCAGGGAGGAAATAAAAAACCTCCCCAAATAGTAGTGAATGATCACTAGATCTCTTTTTGGGCCCTTTCTATTTCTATTTTATTCAGGCCCTAACTAATTCAGGCCAGACTAACCTGACCTGTAGAGCATTGGACGTGTCCGCTCTCTGAGGGTTACCTTAGAATCGCCACGTGAGGCAGCTATTCTGAGCCGTTTCCTCCTGAAGATAAACCTACGGCAGAATATGATACAGAGCTGCCAAATCTGACGTTAACTTACGCCGAGGCACATCCACACGCCTGCCACTGTACTTAAGTCGTTTGCGAGTGCAACACTCGCTCTGACCCATCGACTCTCAAAGCCGTACTGGGGACCGTGCCCCCATCGCGCAGCGCTGGGCTTGGTGACTGGTTGAGAACGAAGCAAACAAAATTAAGATATGAACTGGAAGTTGCTAAATAACCCAGTGGTTCTGGTTGCCAGGCTTGAAAACTAATACTACTTAATTTCTGAAGAGTATATAAATTTGTTCTTTGTTTTCCTGAGCTGCTGTATTGCCAGTTCCCAAGCCCAATAAAAACATGAAAAGGTAAATACTTACCACATTAAGATTTATTTTCTTGGATAGAAAATAAATGGAGGGGTTTTTCTTCGGTCTCCTTCTTTGCATTGGAAAATACAATATTCTGAGCAGCTATAAAAAAGGTTAGGATAACTTAAAATTAATTATTTTGCAGAAAATGGATCAATATTGCACTAGTTTGCACCACTCGGAAGTATTTCTTACAAGCATGCAAACAGACCTGTACCACAGGACTTCATCCTCCCACCTAAGGAAGGGTTTTTTCCCTTTGCTTACCGAGTACAGCCGCACTCAGTTGCCTGCTACACAGCATTGCAGTTGAAAAAGTAGCGGCAGGGATTTTTTTTTGTCTGTGGACATTGCAGCTCGAATCTCTTCTGCATTAACAGACTCTGCTTTGGACCTGGTCGTGCTCACGAAAGTGGTGCGAAAAAACGTAACCTTTTTCCCAGCCGTGCCTCTGCATCCAGCCCGCGGAACGGCCTTGTCACAGACTAGAAAACATCTTGGCCTCTAAATGCCTCCCAGAGTTACTAAAATTTCACTTTAATAAGTATATCTGAATGCGCCTGGCCACACTTGCTTGATTTCTGAGTTAGTTAAACTCAGGTGTTGTGAGCTCACTACGGTGACTGGAGGTCATGAGACACCAGGAGGGGGGGGGACACTTTTCCTAAAAACAAATATTACCTTAGGTATTTGTGACTGGCAGCAGAATTACCCATTAGAGGAAAGATCAGTGCCTTTTTGTTCTTCCCTTCAGGAATGTGCCAGTATAGTATTTTCCGTCTGAGTCATTATCTCACCATCATTGAAGTTGGAAGGTGTAAGTTTTTTTTCAAATCCGATTAGAGAGGGAGTGCCTTGTCTGCTCGAACGCAGTGCGGTGATTATCCCGAGCGCTCATTTCCTTTTAAAACATGAATAGTTTTATGCCACCATTAAGTGACACAGGATATGACTAGGTTAGTTACTCACAGGGCTTTAGATATAATAAGCAAATCTGATTTCATCATCCCCCTGCCTTGATTCTTGGGCGAGGGGGAGTATTATTTTCTGCTCTCTAAAGAAACACTTTAATTGGAGCTAGTCCGCAGCGTTGTAGTCAGAGCCAGGTACAAGTTAGTCTTAAGCTACAATTTGGAGTTCATTTTCATACACAAAGATAATGGAAACTTGTTGCATTTGTTCCCAAAGGTGAAAAGTCTGTGAATGACGGCGAGAAGACTGGATTAATATAATACAATATATAGCATTTATATCTTTTCCTTACAGTCTGTACGCTTTAGAAGAACTAAGGAAGTTACACACACCACAGCTTTGTCTGCCTACCCTCAAAAAATTCATGTACTGAGGTTTTTTTTTTCTTGAGAAGCTCTTATTCAGAGATACAACTGAAATTAAATGACTTGCGACACAAGATCAGACCCAAGCTCACCCTCTCTGGTCTCTCAAATATACATAGAAACATACGGCTTTGCTGTTATTCACCAATTTTGGAGTGAGGCTTTTTAAAGCAGAAGTAGCCTGTATTACATCTTTGCCGAGTACCTGGAAGCGGTTCCCTGTCATTTCTTACCCACAAGAAGACCCAGAGATGATGACCAGCTTAGCTCTGCAGCTCTCTTTGGTCAGAGCTAAAAGACAAGCATCGTAAAGATGTGGAGAAATTTGGTGTCGGAAGTAAAATTCAAAAAGAGAAAAGTGAAGAGGTTGAGTAGAATTTCAGAACTGACTCCTGCTTTTACTTTCGCACTTTGAAGCCAGGAAGAAGATGTAGCTGAAATTTAATTCTACATTAATTTACTCTCAGGACTTTCCCTGTTCCTTCCCTGCTCCCAGCTCCCTCCCACTCCCAACAGTGCCTGAGTAGAGTAAGATACCTCAGCAACTCCAGGAGCAGCCCAGAATCCACCAGATTGCAGAGCTGTTTCGTTACGCACACCATCTCTTGCAGACCCGAGAGGTCGTGCAGCAAACCTGGAGTAGTCTAGCCTGCTAAGATTTATTACTTTCCCACTGGATGGGTAATTACGTGTAATTACCTACCTTCTTTACCTACAGATGTATTTTGAAGATTAATACATTAAGCAGTGTGAGCTGCTCAGTTAATTACGTGCTCCTACCAGGACAGATGGGAATTCCACGCTTGCGAGCGCCGTGCCACGATGCCGCAACGCTGCCGTCGGTTCAAGGCAGGCAGCACAGGCAGATCAGCCGCTTACCTGCAGGTCGCCTTTGCAGCACGAGAGACTTACCCACTACAGAACCAAAGGGCTTGTACCAACCAGGGCCCAACTTCAATGTTGGAAGCTATGTGAGAGCTTCTAAATCGTTCTGATCAACATTAAAAATAAGCGCGTTCCTAGAAAAACTGTTTATTTTTGGTTGCTGAGGATCATGGTATTATTTGCAGTTCAGTACATCAGTGGAGAGGGCATAGTCACCAAGGCCTCACGGATGCCGGAGGGGTCTTCCGTTTCTTACACCATTTTCATCCATTTCCTTCCAAAGGACCAAAGCCTTCCAGCTTTCATCTGAACACGAGAGCAACAGTATTGCGCCGCTTGGCAGGATGAGACAGCACATCGCTACAAAAACATTGGCAAATGCTACCTGATAACCTACTTACAAGATGGCCTCGCCTTAAGAAGCGATTCTCTTTCCGGAAAAACAACTTCTGTGGCTGATCTGCCAGCTAACTTGGATTTGAGAACATCAAAAGCCTTTTCTTCCTCCCTTCCCTATTCACACCTTTTCCCTAGGCTCCATCTCTTATATTTCAGCTAGAGAAAACAGCCACTCTTTTTTCCTTTAGAAATAAAAATAGGGAATAACCTTTTCTTCTGCTCTAAGAACGATTGCTTAACTACCTGCATTTAACTCTTGCTCTGAAAAACAGACTTTGTTATGCTTTTAAGTTCAGCACAAGCGCTCTGCTAAGTATTTTGTGTTTTGATTCTTTTTCTCATGAGCATCGTGATGGATACATTTCCCATTTCGGCATGAATTTTCTTACACGGGTGGTACTAAAGCAAGATGAAAGCTATGACCTCAGAACCTTCAAACTTGTGTAACTAAGTTCACATGACTGTGTCATGCCTTTGATTTTCTGAGCCCTTTACCTTGTGGAAACATAACACAACAGCGTGCAGAACTCTACTGCTTGCACAACTCTTCTGCATCGATATCTTCTGGCTTTAGCTGACGCTCTGGGTCCTAAAAGCACCCTAAAGTAAGCGTCACGAATTTTTATTACCGGTGGAACCAGTCATTCGATAAGCAATGCTTAGTTTCATGCAAAGTGTGCTGGAGTCAAAGGGAGTCAAAGGAAATATTTTCTTTGGCTTCAGATGGCCTCGAATCAGGTGGCATGCGTGGTATTAAAAATTAAGGGAAGAGCTTAAAATTAAAAAGAAGCCACATTAATAGTTAGTTTCTTCTTCAGAAAGGCCTGTTGGGCTAAAAAAAGAAGGAGGTTAAAAAAAAGAACTTTGGTTTTTCTCTGCTGTACTAAAAATGGCATATTGTGTTTGGTCATGGAATAAATAGTACTCAAATGTGAAAAGAATTGAACCAGAGTTTGAATGGAATCCATATAAATTTTAAGGCACGATTTCTTCAGGGGCAAAAGGAAAAAAAAAAAAGAGTTGTTTACTCTGAAAACTTCATAGGAAAATAGAAATGGACTCAAGTGACCTATGAAACTTCAGGAGAGTTCAGACTCCTGAGGTAACAAGATGAAAAGTAAATTGTTTTATTATTGCTTATTGGAAATCTCAACAGCCAAAAAGATCATTAACAGCTCAGGACCAGAGAGCGCTGAGTCTAAAAATAGAAATGTGTCTGTGCCTTGACTTGAGGCTTATTCACCCTTAAGCTATTTAAGACGGCAAAATATTTGTAAGACAGTATCTTAGAAACACGGTGACATGGAAATCCAGAAGATTCAGACTGGTACTGTCACCACCCGGGGGGGTACGGTTTCCTCCTCGGACGCGCCAGCTGAAGGTGTGTCTTTGCCACAGACTTGGGGTAGCAAAAAGCAAACGGCGTGTTTTAGCAATGGTTCAAAAATGGTCTACACAGCCACTTCCAGCTGTAATCTTTCCTCCTATTGTCTGTATTTGCTCTCGGGCTAAGTAAACCAGTATAAGGATTTTCCTGTTTAATACATTGATACAGTGGGGTTTGGCTTTTTTTTTTTCTCCTCTTGATCAAAGCGGGGCTGGGAAATGGGGTTTTGTACTTACAGTTTTGTGGCAGAAGCATGCCAAGAACAGGCTGAATGCACATCGTGGAGATACTGTCAAATCAATACAGAATTCAGCTGTATTTGTACGAATACTGATATTGCTCTCTTTCGTCAAACCTGGCCCATATGGTAGCTGTGAGTCACATCGAGGTATTTTCAGTTATTTCTTGGCCACTTCCAGATCCCTGCTTCTCTGCATTAACTTTCTTTTTTTTCCCCTCTTCCAGTGAATCCTTATTAGCATAACCCCGTCTCAGATTTGCTATTGGCAAAACCAGAATTTGTTTCTACTTGCATCACAAATATGAAAAAAAACTTTCATTAAAAGTACCACAAGTGCAGTGCAAATCTCTTTCTGGAAGGCATTATCTTATATCTAATGAGCTCGTATCTACTAGCTTGTTTTTAAGAACTGACAAAACCAAACCAGTTACCACCTAGGCAGTGATTTACCTGCTTCTGGTTTTCACGTCCATTATCTTGGAACAGAATTCCCACCTTCTAACTAAATTTCATTAGTTAGAGCGTTAAGGTTTGCTGGCTAGAAAGGGAGAATTGATATGAAGCCTCATGCTTTGCCTTCTCACAGAACAGTTAAATGGGAGAAGGAGGAAAAATTTGGGACCGGCGCGTCAGGTTCTGAGCCCAGCTTTGCTTGCACAGGTCCCCCAAGGCAATAAAAGCGTGACAGACGCAGCGTGGCCGTTCGGCTACTCGGCTGCTTCCCCTCAGAACTGAATTCTGCAAGACACGGCTGAAGGAATCCCTGATTTTCATTCCTTTAGCTTTACCATTTCACTTTTTTCTTATAATAAATACATTTTTCAATTTAAATGAACAAAGCAAACACCATTCTTTCTCGTTATGAGCCCACTTCAAATGTCTTAGTGAAAGCTCTTAAACGTTACGTTCTGCTAAATGCCTAAGACTGAAATAAGAAGAAAATTAAAGCTCCCAGGCTAAGATCCATCACTTAATATTCAGTGTCTATGGTGCAGCCGTCTACGTCTGTGCCAGAAGCCAAATCTCCCTTTGTCCGTGGAGACAGATGCATCTTAGGTGGGATCCATTTAATCTCCAAGGGGGTATCTGAAGCGGCTACAACACAAGATCTACCTTCTACGTTGTCAGGAAGATGTCTATAAATGAAGGAGTCAATGCCTGCAAACAAACCTCGGTTCTGGCCCCTGCTGAGTACACAGGGAGCACTGGAAAGCGCACCGCAGACCCGGTTTTAGGCAAATGACTGTATTTCTCAAATCTAACAGTACTCACAGCGGCACACTCGGAGCAGAAGGAGGACTGGGAACAGAACCTGTCCCACAGGAGAAACTCTTGCATATTTAAGTTTATTTCAAATAAGTGTTCAAAGAAAAAAAAAAAAAACAAACTAAAACAGATTTAGTATATATTTGCTTTTCTTAAAAAATGATTCCATGAAAGAGTTTTATAGTTATCTAAGTAGTAATACATTTTTTATATACAAAATTCCATTTCAAACAATTTACTGTACAAAAGAAGAAAGTATAAGCAACTGTTACTATTTCATGATTTCAGCAAATAATGAAAAATTCTGATAAGTATGTGTTTTGGATATAGCTCTACCATTTACAGGAATGTCAGTATTAAGTTGGGAATACTTTCGGATAAGTATTTACAGATGAAATTCCCTTTGAGGAAGTTCCCTAAGATTTCTCTTCAGAATAGGTAGTTCATGTTTGGCTTGCTTCTGGATCTTTTGGGCTACCAAGGAATGAGAGAAGAGCACTTTTTCACCAAGATGTACGACGGAATTCTGCTTGATTTATTCCCACTCACAGTCCTATTGCAGTCAGTGGGCCTGAGCTGGTAAATGCTTACTACCAGGCGTAATGCTTATTGTGTGAATAAATCAGGCAGGATTTGGCCTACAGTAGTAAGCTATCATAAGTTGCAAATTTTAAAAATAGTGACATTCCTGCAAGTCAAAATACAACAGAAACAAGAGTTAACAAAATATAAGCCCTTTATTAATAAAAATCTTTGGTTGGATCAATATTTTAAATAAGCTTCAAGAATATTTGGTTAATACCATTTTCTTTCTTCCACATAGTTTCTTTTCTGGTACCTTCTTTGGACAGACTACAGAAAAATATCGAGTTTATCACATACTTTAAAACAAATAAATACATCAAAAGCAAAATATGGCATTTTTTTTAAGTTCTAGCATTAATCTTTAAATTAGTTTGGCAAAGAAAAAAGAAAAGGAAAAAAGAAATAACTAACTTCTCTTGAAAACAGTCTTTAGACGTTTGGTTTTGTAACAAACCATACAGTAGTTAGACTTTAAAGAAATCTTTCGTTTTATTTTTCAGTTTTATATTTGTAATGCAAGTGCTATGGACAAGACAAAGCAATAAAAGAAATGAGGGTAATTGCACCAATATTATTTGGAAGTGCAGTTTATTGTTCGACAAAGCAAAACTAAAATGTACTATGCTTAAAAGGAGTCATACTGATGGGATTTAGCTAGGCTTCGTAAGTAGGGAGTTTAGACTTACACTTTTAGGAAGCTCCTTGTACAAAAGATAGAGTATTTTAAGACAAAAGCAAAGTCCTGTAACTAACTGAATGTCTGGTCCTGTAGCCCCGGTGCAGGCAAAACTTCCATTGAAGACAGTAAGTGGGACACGTTTTGGATTTGCTCCTCCGGCACAGCCTCTGGGAAATGCCATTCGACAGCAGAAAGTCTGCGGGAGCAACTGGCTGTGAAAAACGGGTGCAGACTCCCTTCTCCTGCAGAGGATAGAGGGCTACAGAGAAAAACCTGGCTAAGGAAGGGATGTGCTAAAACAATGGGAAAAAGGGAATTTCCTCAGCAACGATAGTGACCGAGTGCTAGGCAGGGCAGTGTGAGTCACTGGAGCTCTACGTGTGCTCGTTAATTCAGGGCATTTAACGAAATGCTCTGTGATCATCGGCCTGCTGGGAGGATCTCCGAAATTGTGCTGCTGCTGCCTGGCCATGAGCCAGGAGCCGCTGGGACTGCTCAAACACAGCTGATGCAGCCTGGGGCACTGAGGTAGCTTCATCCACATCAGTCGTTCATTGGTAAAAAAAGAGCTTTTCCAGATTCACTTTTCTGATGTTTCTGAAGAAAGCAGTGCCCCGGTGAAGGTCTCGGGTACACAGCAGATTGCCACAAGTGCCCCACGCACCCATTTGACTCTCAAGCTCAGCGGGAGCTCTGCTTGTTTCAGACCTGCAGGTTCAAACACAGAGGTTTGCCAGCAGAGCTAAACCCTGTCTTGGAAAGCAAGTCAGTCTCGTAGGCTTTACGTGGTTTCTCTCCTGCCAAAAGGAATCCCAGGGCACACTCTAAAGCTGATTTTGCATATAGGTTATCTAGTTACCCCACGGACCTTCAAGCCTGGGGTTCCAAAAATATTTTAAATTAGTAGAGTTATTATTACTTAAAATTTACCTTTATTTAGTTAGTTAATTAATAGGCTATGGTCAAATTCTCAGAGAATATCTCTATCAAGACGTACTAAGTACCTGCATTTATTAATGCACACCAACGTCAATAGTGTTATCTATCGATGAAATATAAAAGTTCCCTGCATTACTGCTTGTGCAAAAGAAAAAACAACAACGTTATCAGAAATAGAACGTGGTCCTCCATGTTTGTAAGAAGAGCATTTCTCACAAAGATGGGAGCAAAATGGCAGCACATCCTTCAACATGCACCAGGTTGTCCGTTAATCGAGTCCTGCCCTTTACGCGATGGCTTGTGTATCAGTGGAATGCCCCGACATACTCAACTCCCTCCTCTTCTATACGTCAAGAGGATACGAATGGCAGGAGGACAAGCTCCCACTGTGGCTCCTGGAGAGTCTGGGGCTGTGATTGTTACAGTTTTCACCTTTTCTCTTGTCCTTGTCTTTCCAGGTTTCTAGCATTTGCAGCTTCCCTTGCTCTTCTCTCATGAAGACCTCCACCATGAGAACTTTCTCTTTATGAATCTGCTGACTAATGTCCTTGGGAATGTCTGGGATAATCCAGTCAACAAAGTCACTCATAAACATGACCAAGTTCTGAAAAGGAAATTGTGAGAAAGTGTCAGCAAGGTCAACTGAAAGGGTGAATGCAGGGGAAGGGGCCATTTTTGGTGTACGTAGGAAGGAAGAATGAAGAAAGGACAATATTTGAGTCAGCCTCAACTGCATGTCGCAAGTCTGATACTGAGCCAAACCTATCTCAGCTTCTTGTTCGTGCTAGAAGTAGAGAAAAATGACAGGCACAGGTCTCTATGGCTTGTGTACAAATACTGTCACAGCCATTTAGAAGTCCAAAGGAAATACTGTCATTGATAAATGGCTTACGAGTTTTACATCAGAACGGCAGAAGCAAATAACAAGAAGTAAAATGATGGAAGTTGGTAAAATACATTCCAGTGAAATGTTTCTGATTTAAAAACCTTGATCCAATGCAAGGGAGGTCTTTCACAAAAAGATACATATTTTGACAAAAAAAAAAAAAAAAAAAAGGAATAAAAGTTTTGAAACAAGTTGTTCAGATAAGGCAGACTTAAAACACTTGTGTCACAATAACCAGCATAACTGTTGGGATCGAATAATGTCATTTAGTGAAAAATTACAAGATTTTGCTTTCTTGTTCAGATGTGAGATAAACTCTAACTGGGAAATTTTGGAAATTTCATTTCTTGGCTAGGTCCAGCAATGAGTTTGGATGAAATTTATGCTGCCTCAGTGCATTTGTTGATGTCCTACTGGAGAAATTGGTGGGACCTAATTAGTATCAGCCTTGTGCTTTGCTGCTCACTAAGGTCATTACGTTGCTTCTGCATCAAACCAGTGAAGGGAATCCCTGGGAATGAATTTTTCCACTGGGGATATACCTGGGCCTGGGTGGGTGGGAGGAAGAGGGTGAATGAGGATGGGCAAATTTCTTCGCTTTTCCATGAAATACCTGAGAAAGAAGGTATTTTCTTTGGCCTAATAACTTATTTCCAAAGGTGGCTTGCCTTATGTAGCTGAAGAAATACAGGACTCTTTTCCTTTCTTATATAAAAAGTGCCTGCAGTATAACCTACCTGGAAAACTATCACAAATGCTAATCTTGCTGCTAGGACAGCCCAGAAATCCTTTGAAATGTCATACTTGTTTTCAGACCAGGGGGGTTCTCGATAATCTTTGTATCTGCAAAACAAGACACAGTAAATCACTGATGTCATTCGGAAATTTTAGCACCATGAGGAATTAATACCCGACAGTCGAACAGCAAATCGAACCGTCTAAAAGCAAGTTCACTATTACAGCATGAGGCTGTATTAACCTCCCAGAAACAAGACACGGCTGAAAGCCTCCCATAGCCTTCAAGTTTTACTCAAAATTAAACCTTCAATCTTAATACCCTCTGATTAGTACAAATAATATCAATTCTGTATAAGGTGGAGTAAACTACACAGCTCAGATGATTTATTTTCTTTTAAGATTGGTAAAAAAAAAAACAAACCCTGTATATTTTTCAGACTAATTTTAAAGACAGAAATACTGATCTCGGATCCACAGAGTGCGTTATGCTATGTGGTGTTCTCCTTGTTCATGAGTAGCAAAAGATCACAGCTAAATTTTGCCATATAGAGAGAAGGTGACAATTCTGCCTTAGGTATGGCTTACAGAAAATCTATGAGCTAATCAACAATAACTTCTTAGAAATGGGACCAAGAAAAACATATTAAATTTAAAACCACAGCATCCTGTCAATATTTTGAAAGAATTAGGGTTCCCTATTTTCAAATGATTTAAAAATCCCTGGAATATGGAAGAAATGATGGGATGGGAAGAAGAAAGAGGCTGTGACTCGAAAGCAAATAAACCGGGCATTTTTGCGTTGGACCGTGACACTTAACTCTTCCGTTCTGTAAGTTCTGTGCTAAAAACCTGTTTGCCAACCTCATTTATCCTGCGCCCAAAGATCACCAGAAGGAAAGCAGGAGAAAGTAAAAGCAAGCAAAGCTAATACATATGCAATTTTGGTTGGTTTTTTCTTTCATCTCAGAGCGATTTTTCTGTTTAGCAGTCATTTCAGCAGATTAACTTGCACTATTGAAAATCATAAAAAATATAAATTAAAAAATAATACGATTATAAAGGTGGGGTTTTTCCCTGGTCAGTTTGTGTAAATTTTTAGTATATGTATACCAAAGTCATTTTTCTTTTTTTTCCTCCCCTGGAACGTCTCTTCCCTCCTTGTTCTCCTCTTCCTCTTCATACCCTCATTGTCCCCCTTTCAGTTTTGCTGGTCTAACTGCCTTCACTGTTATATTTGGCTTTGGTCCCCAATTCTAAGCGTTAAAATGTTTGTTTTGAAGATGATGCATATCTAAGGAAGCCTAAGCAAAACATGCATTTCAGCACTGACCTAGATTGCTTCATAAGCTGAAATATGCAATCATAATTTTTCTTTAAAAATCAAAAGAATATGTAGGAATCGTTACAGGCAGATTTCCTGTACGCTGACACTTTAAGTAGGTCTTAAGTTCCAGTGCAGATAAGGATGTTACTATTCTCATCAGGAATTGCTACAGAAACTGGACAAAAACCAAGAGCGGTGTACCACGCAGTCATGGTCATTATATCCATAGCATGTGATACAACAATATGACATCAGAGTAACATCATTTTGTTCCCTTAAAGCATCATTGTGCTGTTTATCATTGTTTATCTCCTTTCCTGAAAAAGGGAATATATAATAATAAAATTATTTGCATGGACAAACACTGAATTTAACAACGCTAATCTCTATTTCCCAAAATAAGCAGTACTTCATATTCAGGTTTTGTGGTTGCTTAATATGTAAGCCGAGATGTTCAAAGCAATGGATCCAACTGATATAAAAGGCTACCAAGGTGCTAAAAAGGTACTGAAAATACAAGGGACCTGCCCCAGGAATGTAGAAATTTGTCCCATTTTTAGTCAGCTGTGAAAATACTTAAAATTAGTTATCATTCAGGAGAGTACCTGCATATCTGAACCTCGTAGCCAAGATCCATGGGGTCGTTTGGAGCTGTTCCTGCTTGAAAATCGCTGACATTAAAAGAGGATAGTGTATGGTTCACGAAGCCATGCATGGTGCCATTCTCACTGTACATATACAGGTACACGAGGCGTGGAATGAAGTCGGATGTGAATGAGATCACAAATGCCTAAGCCATAAGAGTAAAGAGTGAGCGCAATATTCAGGCACTGGTTAAGTTAATAATACACTCGAGTACGTCTTGCCCAAACAACTCGGGCAACTCGGGGACTGCTTCAGAAAACAACGGGGGACACTGCAGCCCACGGGGCCCTAAAAATGGAGTATTCACGGCTGCAACGAGAGAGTATTCACTGCTTCGTCTTCCGAGGTGCAGAATATTAGATGGAGTAGTTCCACGTTGACTGAGATTTCTACATGGATAACAACTTGAACTCCCCAGAGGATGAAGCGGCCGTACCCCCCAGCGCCAGAGGAAAGCAAAACACGGCGCTGTTTCCCCGTCCCCCCGTCACAGCTTGTCCCTGATGCGTTGTATAAGGTCCAACTGATGGATTTCCAAGTACTTTTCTGTTCTGCAAACAACTGACAGTGAATTGACTCTTTAAATTCTCATTGCATTGCAGAAGGCCATTATTAGTTCTATGTGGTTTTTTAACTCCATCAGGATAAAAGGACGAGCAGGCTGAGCCCAGTTTTATTTTTATGGTTACAACAATTGCATTTTATTTGGTTATTTAAAAAGAAAGGTTTTCTAAAAACATCACACAGAAAACGCAAGACAGCCAATTCAGCTGAGTTCTTCATAACTTTAGCCTTTCTCATTTATCATTATTATGAAATGTTCTCACTGGCATAAATCTCATGTACATGTGGAACAAACGCAGTACAAAATGTTTTACTTATTTTATGATAGAGAGGGGTAGTACATAGATCAAAGAGTGAAAAATAACACTGGATAATGACAAAGAAAGACTACACGGAAGAAAAAAGAAAAAAAATAGAGAAATTATTTCCAGAGGAAAAGAGGAGAAATGGTAAAGACAAATTAAGGCAGCATACCAAATAACCAAAGGACTGGTTTGGTCATAGCACAACAGACACCTGTGGGCAAAACGAAGGGATTTCCAGTCTGGATAATGGTGAAAAAACTGAGAAGGCCCATGGACACGTGGCCGTCAGCCCTACACGGCCCCTGCTTTGCTGCATTGCAAACATGTTTTCAGCTTTCATTCAGCTTTTTTCTGTTCATCTTTCCCCAGGTGGGGTGCAATGAGGATGATCATTGTGGATGTTTATTCATATAGAATGTTAGATAAGTACATAAATGAATACATTAAGGCGTGCTAAAATTTTCTAAGGGCTGGGATATTCACTGTTGAAGTAAACAAAAATATTTTCATGGGTTTTCAGAGCTATCTGAGTGAGAGCAATGCAGTCCGAGGCCAGATTTTCAATGGAGGGACACTGCGCTCTGATGAGCTGAACTAATTCCCCACCAGTTGACTACTGGACCCTAAATAGGTTTTAGCATTGAAATTAAAAAATACATCATCTTAGTGATAGTATTTCAAAAAAGCAAAAGTAAGCAGCTGTGGTCTTGTTTGAAGGGCAAAACCGTTTTATGAAAACATTCTGGAAAAAAGCTGCAGCGCCTACTTACTATTTTATATTATTGCTACTACTATCACAACTTTAAAATAAACACTGCATCCAATTCTCTAATATTTCAGAAAATTTCTAAACCATATACTTTCACCTGATTTTAAGGGATTTATGCTGAAATAAAACTAATGGAGCAGAATGGAAAAGCCAGCCTATTGAATTAAAATTTTATTCATGCCGAATTACTTACATTTATGATGACAGCAAGCTTTCCAATACCTCTGAGGATATTATACCAGATTCCTAAGGAAGGAGACAAACATGTAAATGCTGTTCCAGTCATTAAAATTAGATAAATTACATTTTTAGTGAACAGTGTTAGGAGCACTTATGACTGTGCTGAACTAGAGTTATATTTTAAACAAAAAAAGAACAAATTATAAGAGATTAATTTAATGACCTGTAAGCAAAGGGAGCCCAACTCTGTCTTCCAAAGCTATGTTTAGGCACCTTTTTTTTTTTTTTTTTTTTTTTTTTGAGATTTTAAGCTAAAAGATTCTTTGAGGAAGAGGAAGGCAAGTGTGAGACAGAGGAATGCCGGCATAGGTAGAAAAGAAAAACATCATGAAATTTCATTCAAACTTCTCAAATGCTTGAGGAGAATAAGAAAGCTACAGATAGGGAGCTGGAACCTCCACACATGTGGTGCAGAATGTACGGGTCTACCAGTTTTAAGGATCTGAATCTGTTTCTACACCTTCTCATCACTATTGATCCTACCTCAGTTTCGAGAAAGCAAAGCTCCAGTGGAGCCACTCGATGGGATTTTTCCATTTGCATCTGGAAACCATATAGATATGGTTTCCTATATCATAGGAATATATGATATCCTATATGGTTTCCTCAGCATGGGCTCTGTGCACACCAGATGTAATATCAACCAACACCACAGTGACTCAGGTTCAACCCCTCTGGATTTAGTCTGAGGATGATGTGTGAAGTCCCACAGCTCTGCCCCTTCCCCATCTCCAGATCCCATTCCTCATGGAAGAGCTTCTCTGAAGTCTACATAAAGTGCTGGTTTAGCGTACGTGGTCGTGCACCCTCGTGCCTGGCCTCTCTAACAGCCTCCTGGTGATTAGTGACAGCTTGAGAATGGCTCCTTAGTTAAAGTACTCAAACGGCAAGATTCAGTCTTGATGGAAAAATCCAGGGCTGCTACCCGATCCGCGTGGTTACAGCCCTGATGAGCCACTCTCCTGTTCTGGGTCTGAGGAGGAAGGAAGATGTGGGAGGCTTTACACAGGGTGACATCCCTGGACTCCTCCAGCCTGGCCGAATCCTTTGCCTGCTAACTACCTCATACTTCATATAGCTTTGGTCTTCTGGCACGGTGTACACAAGCCAGCCTGGACAGAGTACAGGATTGAACTTCAGGAAAAGATATTGCAGTGTCAGTGGAAGCAGAGAGAGACTTCTGTTTGCTGCCAGTGGTTACCCACTGCCTTTAGCAGGCGGGACCTTCTCCCTTTCCTGAGTCTGCTGACGCCTGCCCTAAAATCTTGTCTGGTTTGTCTGCGGCCATCTCACAGTCTCTGACTTCGGGACGTCTCTGAAAGAAGTGGGGTTCTTTCACCCACACGAGTGGGATTGAATTGCAATAAATTGTGATTAACACCCTCTCAAAACCAAAAAAAAAAAAACCTCAACAAACCCACCACAACCAAAAAACCAACAACACCCCCCCAGCATCTCTACCGGAAACCTTAGCCCGCAGCATCAAATGAGCCAGCCACAAAACACCCCAAAAGCAATGTCACGGTAAAGGCAATGGCATGACAAAACGTGATGTGTTCTTCAGCTCTAGGGTGATCCGAGGGCACAAGGGTGAGCCCAAGGGAAAACTCTGCTTGCACACTACCAGAATGAACACTGAGTTTGGTAACAGATCATAAACTTCTCTGCTCTTATTGACTGGCTCTGTAATACGAACAATTATTTTAATGACCTTTTTACTCGTAAGTAACCAGCGTTTGGGAGAAATAGCTTCCTCATTACGTATACCCAGAGCTGTTAGCCCCCCGCAGTAAGGGGAGGACTGGGCTGTCGTCACCGTACAACCGCAGAGCCCAGTTCCAGCTAGATTCACTGCAACTTTCAAGCTTCACCCTTCTGACATTCATGCTGAGTAGGGATGAAGGGATACATTTACGCACAAACTTTTAAGTCTCCTCTCTTTCCCAAGTGTATTTCTCCAGCCCAGTCCAGAGTTATTAAATGGAGAAATTTTTGCTTCTGCAAGAAAACTGCATTGCCAGGAAGAACTGTTGATGTGCAGAACCATGCAAGATATTTCGCTGTTGTATTGATCATTTTGATTTGAAAAGTGATATTGTGTACTTAATGAAATATTAATCTGAATTTAAAGCTCTGGTCTTTCTATTTTAAAAGTAAAGCCTCGATAAGTTATGACAGTTCACAGTTAAGCCACAGTCTAATGTTTTGAATTTTCCTATAAATACCTTCCTGTTAATGAAACGAACTCAGCATAATAATATCCTGCCATCAATCCAGGAATAAACAAACAGGGATAACAATAGCAACGTGCACTTACCTATATCCTTTGCTCTGACTGCTACCGGTCTCCTCAGCTCCGTAACAAATTTTTTTGCATCTAGACGGATTTCAATGATGTTGTTCAACAAAGCAAACAAAGGCGCCAGCGGGAAGGATGCAACAAACAAAGTTACAAATCCAAACTGAATAACTGAAAAGAAAAAGCAACCATTTCAATGGCTGTGGTCGGTATTTATCGAATGCATGCATCATCTCATCAGTGCCGTCCCCCCAAATTCTAACCAGATGACACTTGCTGGGAGACTAAACCACATTGCATCAGGCGTGGTTCGCCCGACTGCTGCTCCATTCGGGCATTGGAGGGCCCATTGCCCCTCTTGCAAAAGCCGGGGCTGCTGAGGCAAGGCAAAGTGACCAGAAGGATGGGGAAGCTCCTAAAACAATTTTGCCCTGGGCGAGGCTGGCACAGGAGCGATCTGAAGGAGTGGGATTACGGCAGCGACTGTCTTAGCTCTACATAAACTTGCCATGCTCCACCCGGCAGGTTTTGAGCCCTCACTAATCCCACTGGAAGCTTTCTCTTCCAAAGAATAGAAACGTATGGGCTTCACAAAGGACACGCCTGATTCTCTGCCTTTACTGGGAATAACTTGCTTCCTACAACCTGGGATCGTATTTGCTTTTGTTTGATGGGGACATCACATCAATGTCATACCCATCCTGGTACAGTTAGAGCCCCATCTTTCTCTTCCTCTGCTGATCTCACTAACTGCATCTTTCCTTATTTTTAGGAACCAACAGCATGACCTTGTAGTCTGTACCATTAAATTTCGATCTGTTTCTACTACTCTGAACATCAAGGCCATCAGATATTCTAATCTGCCTCTGCATTTACTGGGCATGCCAATTCTAGGTATTCGTATACTTCATTATCCTTTACCACTATTTTTGCCTAGTAATTCCTTAAAATACTAAATAAAGTTGCTCTTTTAAGACAGAGCCTTCAGGAATATCTGATACTGTAGCAGACAGCACTATGTTGAACAGTTCTCAGCCTTTCCAAGATTCAAAGTAGGAAAAGAAACGTAGCTGTACAGCCACAGCAATATAGAGCTGATATCCAGTGCTTAATTTCCATATCACTCACTCAACATAATACATTACTTTAAAAAACAGTTATATGTGATCTGTCAAGTACAACCTGGTCTACAGGCACGTATGTCTCTCAGAAGATTTAGTCCAGATTTCAGAAAACAGAAACAATCTGGTGTGAGAATACGCAGTGGAAACTGTCAAATCTGAATTAAGTAACTTATTTCCAATGTAGGGTGCAACTGATGATAAAATATGCCTCACAATCTCAAGTTTATGCCATTTAATCATTTGCATTTGAAACTTGACAGCGACACGTCACATGGCTTGAAAGAAAATATCTACAATGTAGAGCTCAAGTAAGGGCTCATGAACAGCAGAGAGCACAGTTCATCCCTGAAGCAGCCAGCGGTTGGCTGAAACATGCCACAGGCCGAGACTCTACGCTTTAATAATTAAGTTATGCCTCATATCCACTGTCCACCAAATCTACCGTTCAAAACCCGCAGCTCTCCATCCCAATTAGTCAGAATAATTATGGTTTTAAATGCCTTCTTTCAACCTCACTCACTCATTTCCATATATTCAGGGGTGAGTCCAGCGAAAGGCTCCAGGTTATAGTCCACTTCATAACGCTGCTTTTTTTTCATGTGTTCTTCATGGTCTAGAGAACGCCGACGCTTTAATTTCATGTATCGTATAAATTTCTTCATTTTTCTGGGGGAAATGAAGACGATTCGGTTAGCATGCCATTCCAGCCACAGCGCCCATTTTTCAGTTATTTTACATTAACAGACACAATAAGCTCCATACCTATTTTCATAAAAACTGTGCAAGAGCCACAATATGCTAAAAGTATCAGGGATCAGCATATGCAGGTGGCGAAACACGGTTATAATTGAATCACGTGCTCAGTATTACACCTCTTGCTAGCCAGTAGGAAAGCAACAGATTGCCTAACGCTTTTCAAAGCCGTCTGCATTGCTGGCTGCAGTTGCAGCGAGGATGCAGGTATGTGCATACAGCAGACAAAGGCTTCCTGCAAAAATCTTGCAGGTAGCCTACGAACCGTGTTCACGTCAAGGGGCGGTGGATACACAGTGTATTGCATGCATTGTAAATAATACGTGTTTAAAAATAAACAGACAAACAAAAGTCGCTACTTACGGGATGCCAATCTCAAATAAATTGTTCTGAATCAGCTGCTTGCCCAACATGATAATACTGAGCTGGATACACAACTCCATTAGGCAGCCGCCTGGAGCGCACTAGGGTGGACAGAGGAAACGGCAGTCAGAACATCTGCTGCATCCCTGTGGCAGGGGACGGTGGTGCTCCCACCCAGCGCGATCACAGACAGGGTGAAAATGCAATTACCTCTTCCATTCGGAAAGAATGGAAAATGTAGACGTAGTCTCCTGGACGTCCAACAAATCTAGGGCACAATGGTTAGAATTAGAAACTTCATGTGTATTTTATACTTTTTATATTTGATTCCTAAAGTCATTTATGTCAAACTCTATGCCTTTGAGTGGGATCACCTAATGTTTAGTCCTGAAAAAGTGAATGAGAATAATTATCTTTGGTTTTGTTTTAAAGATTAAGTCCTATTTACTGAGTAAACAACTCAGTAAAACTGCAAGTCTTGTGTCCTACAATATTATAGGCACACCTTGGCAGAAATCCTCTAAGGTAATCCTCACTTCATTAGCCAGAACGTGCCACATGGAGTATTTATTTTAGCCCTGTGCTTTCATGCTGGTTGCAAGAAAAGAGATGACACTTGCTATTATAAAGTTACGAGTGGTAAATAGACAACGGTAAATAGATGGGGGATTGTATCTGAACGCGCAAAGTTATCGTTAACAAATTTGAAACAGCAGAGTACCAGATCCCTGCTTTATCCCATGAGGCTGCAGATTTTTTGGGTCAATACTGGGGAGTTTTTAAACCAGATTTACTTTATTGTCCAAACACAGCTGCCTCATAAGCAACAAGCTGAAACCCCGAACAGCCTCTTGCGTTACTCACCGGCCTTTGAAGAAAGCAACGTAGAAAATGGGTGTGTAGGCATTGACAAATTTCAGCAGGAAAGCCTTAAAAATCAGCCGCTCTTCGAAATTCTTGTCAGTTTTTGGCACCTCTGGAACCAATTTGACACGGATAAGAAACATTAAGCAATTATCCTACCTGCAACATTTCAAGCTCTTATAAATGTGGACTTTGGAAAACATCAGCCATCTTTTAAACAAAGAGGTATATATTTATAGAAATATATATGTATATATCTTAAAGCAATATGGCCTCACTGAGGTCAGTGGTCAATCTGCTGAGGATCCCACCGTTCAGGTGTGTTACAACAGTTATTCCAGTTTCATTCCACATCTGGCTGACCCCCATGACGATCATTTGCAGATGGTCCAGAACTTATCTGGAAAGATTTCTGGACCTTTTGTCACTGATGCTTTTTGGAAATGATTAAAAAATTTTTTTTCTGCAGTTTTTTTGCACTCACAATTTTGTATTTCTCAGCATGTCTTACGCCAAATAAAAATGGCAGAAAATGAAAATAGCAATTGCGTGATATTGAATAGTGAAGTTTAAGATTAGGTTTTGGAATTTCTGCTGTATCCTCTATCCCCGTCGCCCATAACTGGATTAGTGATTAGTACTACCACTGCTGAAAGAAAAACTTAAAAAATAAAGCTGAATCCATGTGCACTTTGATTTTTTTTAAGTAGCTGGTTAGACCTTTAGCCGCACATTTGAATTTCCTGGGTTTGCTCACCAGTTTGAAATTAATCTCGGAAGCCAGTCATTTGGGGCCTCTCATTTAAAATCGCTCTAGCCAATATCAGTGGAGGATTTAAACCTACCGATCTGAGTTAGCCACCTTGCGATGCAGCCGTATACTTCATCCAGGATGATGATGACAACCAAATTGATAATGACTGCAGTGGCAGTGACGGTGACCCTAACGCTTGACCGGCCCGAGGGAGTGGAACTGATTGCCAGCGCCGCTGCAGTCGAGATCCTGTATATGATGACTCCGAACACTATAGCGAACGTCAGCCCAACCTGCAAGCAAGAATAGCACAGCCTTTTATGAAAGATTTAACTATAAATACTTTGCTTGGGACTTAGCAATGACCTTAAAAATGGGATCTCTGGGCCACATCCCAAGTCTACCCAATTCTGCATTAAGGCTTCCAATCACTTTGCTGAACCGTGGGAAAAGATCCTCTTTTGCTAGTAATGTGATCATCACATGAAAAAAATGATATAATGATGCCACAATCACATGCAAAAGGCTTTTCTTAGACACCTAAATGTAAACTACTTGCTTATATTAAAAATATTAGTGGGCTTCCTTTCAGCTCTAACAGCAGCAGCATATATACATGGTATTTGCTTTATTATAAAAGAAAACCGGGGTTGAAGCAGAGAGGAGTATTTCAGTTTAAGTCTGCACACAAGCCTTCAAAAACCCTACTCAGGCTCGCTATGCTGTCGTAATCCCAAACTGAAATTAAATCTGATTAAATCAACACACTTCTGGCAACATAAAGGTGCACAAAATCTTATTCAATTTTTCATTGCTTAAATAGAGGAACAATTTTCAAACGTGATTCTTACAAGGTACTGCTTCTTCAGCTGAGAAGATGAGATTTACGGCATTTCATTCTTTGAAAACACAAATATTAAAAAAACAACCCCAAAACAGAATTCCCATCCTAAAAAAACAAATGAACTGAGTTATTCTGGTGTATTCTGCCTTTGGAAAGGGCTTAAGCTTTTTTATTCATCTGCGAATCTGTTCCATGTCTTGAATTACTATTTCCTTCAAAATTTGTGTTAAATGCTGATGCTTTATCAGCAGATGGGAAAAGGCTGTTCTCATCATTATTTTACCTTTTTCTTGAATTAAGTGCTCTGTTTGCAATTCTCCTGTTATATGGTATAAGCCCAAATTTGACTGATTTAGTAAAAATCCTTGGAATCAGGATTGCAATTGGCCACATCCTTTCTTTCAAAAAAGTTTGGTATAAAAATGAGGCCGTTCTCCACTTCCCGACTACTTTCTGAGAGGACTCTCACTACTTTTTAAGTTTCATCCCATCAGTGGTGGTGGTAATTTCCATTTCCATACCCTCATGTTTCCCTACCCTATTTAGGTATTCGTATTTCTTTACTGGACAGAGATGGCAAAGTAGAAATTCGAGCTCTTGGAAAGGTTTTAGATTATAAAGCAATAAAACGTTTGAATTTTTTCACTGGGGAAAAGCCACTGCGAACCACACCAATCTGATAAAGTCTGTCCCGGTTTCACTAACGTTTCCATCCCTTCTGTTCCATACAACAACTCAGTAACATAAATTTCAGGTTTTGCCGGGTGATGCTTACCATGAAGATAATGCCAACAAAATTGGTTAAATAGGCTGGAAAACGATCCTTCCATGTCAGCTTTTCTTTATCTGTCTAAAATTTTTTGGGAAAAAAGGGTACATTTAATAAAGACGGAGTGTATGATTTTGCATATGTGACAAAAACAGAGAAGGGGAAAAAAAAAAGGCTAGCAAATACACAACCAGTTAGAAGATGCAAAGACACAGTGTTTACAGTTACAATTCCACACAGGCAATTTGTTTACTCCGTATCTAGGTTCAAATCGGTTAAGCGCCTGCACTGCGGGTATAAATAACCAGATTTTTCTGTATACTTTTTGAAGGAAACATGCAAATAGGCTGTCATAAACCATGAAGTAAGATCTCTCCTACTGTTAAATATTTTCTTTTGCTTTCCCTAGAAAAATTCTCCTTCTCCCTCCCCAGTTAACATTTGCAGCTTTGCAGTTGCACAACTGGTTCCACTGAAATACAGATTAAGTATGCTACTGAGTAACTCCAAGATGAACGCACAGTTGACAGGGAAGATCTTGTTTTAGTGTTTGATAAGACTTGAAATTCCTTCAATATGAGTGATTTTTAACTGACTGTCCAGGTGGCATTCAATGGACCACGCCAATAGGAGTTAAGGTGTGCAGGTATAACAACTCTTTATAGGATACCCTAAATCCGGTCAACCGGCCACTGCCGGAATGTGGCTAGGAAAATTTCATTTAGCACAGTATTGCTCATCTAGAGTCATTCCTAAACTTCGATGCCGGGAATTGTTTCTAAACACCAGAAAATAAACAACAAAAGGAACATTACAGAAGATGACGCACACGTTATAATGAACATAAAAATATTACTCAAATTCTATTTTTATTACATGCACATTGTCTCAAGGAAGTGCAAGCAACTCTTTCAAGACGTGGCCCATGCTCCACTGCAAAACGCAACGTCAGTCCAGGATGGTAAATCTAAGATTAGCCATGCAGTGCCATTCCCAACGCATAGAAACAGTGTCCCAAAGAGTGCTGAAGAAACAAGGGGAGGAGGGGGAAGAAACCCAGAACTGAATGTGAATATTAAACAAAGGTTCAACAGTCAAAAACAAATTGATTTGTGTCTTCCATAATTACTCATAATTTGAGTTTCTTCATAAGTTTGAATAAAAAGAACCAATTTCACCCCAGCCATGACTGTCTTAACTCTTTGTCTCCATTTGTTCGCTGTCTCTTCTGGAAAATACCGATGCTTCTGATGGCAGTCAAAGGAAACAAAAAAAGGATCGGGCAATATAGCATTACAAAGCACTGCTAAATTAGTCTATATGCTCTCTACTGACTCAGTGTACATAGCAGTTTAGCCACAAGTGAATGCTCTATTAGTTTGCTTAAGGCTTTGTGTTTCAGCTTTAGGTTAATAAAGCATAACAACAACAAAAAACAAACTCTTGCCCCAAATCCTGGGGTAGATCAAGCAATCCTGCAAAGGATATTCCCTTTTTAATTGAGGATTGTGCCCTTCTTTTTCCTTTATGATGTACAAAGAATGTTCAAAAGGTTTTTCCTTTAAAAAAATATTTTTTTTTAATTGGACTTTTCTTGAAAATCATGAGCAATTTCTGGTTTAGCTTTAGATATTTTTTTCTTTAAGAAGATTTCCAAGTTGTCTTACAACTGTTGAATTTGAACTTTAACACTCTAGATCCCAATGCAAGATAATTACTGAGTCTTTCAGAAAAAACTCCTTTTCTCACGTTTCCCAAATTAGTAACATCCAAATTGAGCACAGCCCAAAAAGCTATAAATAGCCCAGTTAAAAAAAAAAAAAATCCTCTCTTAATTGCTCAGCTTTCATACTCTGATATTTGGAGGCCACCATTCATTAGTTGTCCGATTACCCTACAGTCTTCCACATTTAAGACCCCAATTCCTAATATACCCAAAAGTACAGCGCGTCGCAGGTTTTTAGCAGAATACAACGAAGTCTGTATTCCAACATCCAGCAGATAAGAGGGCAGCAACCCAAATTCTTTTTCTTCTGCAAGGGGTTTTAAAGCAGTGCTGCGAGTAAGGTATCGCACGTGACGCTGAGCCGCTTACGCGCTGCATCCTATAGATTAACGGGAACGCAGCACCGTCAGCTTTGTAGCGTCTTTTAAGAGGGGCCCAATGGTACTCAAGTATAAGCACATGACAAAATCAGACACTTTCAGTTTAAGACCAGTCCAATCTATGTATGTTGTCTCTTAAAGCGTATTTAATGTTAACGTGGTTATTGCAGTTGTATTTTCATAGGGTTTTCACAAAATTCCAGTTTAGGGCATGGCTGACGCTACTGTGCCACTCGCAACAGATACAAAAGAGGAATTTCTGCTGACAGATTTTGTTTATGCTGGAGCATTTACTTCTCTGCTTGAAAACGCGGTCATACAAACGGCTGAATTCTTGCAGTTAAGGGGGAATAACGTCTGGTAGGGTGGAAACCAGTATGCAGGGGAGGAAAGGAGCTTTTGCAAATTGGTCTGCTGCTGACAGACAGTAAGAGGGAAGGAATGACAGGCTTCAGCGAAAGGGCAGGGAAGCTGCTGACAGGGACTGCGCCGTCTGTGGGCGAGATGCAGGCTCCCGGGGATGACTGCCAGCACCTTTTTCATGGTGATGTAAAGAGCAAGTGAAAAGCAGAAGTGAGCGCTACCTTGTTCAGTGAAACAAAATGGAAGTTACGTTTTTAAAAGGCAGAAATTTATTATCAAAGCTGGAATTTGGCAAGGAAATTGGTGTTAGTACTCTTCATTAATCCTCTAGGAATACTTTTATTTACAAAAAAAAGTCTAGCAAGACAGAGAACCTCTCCGCAGAGGCTTTAGGTACTCATACTAGCACAGAATAAGATGGTTTGTTACAATTTTCTCAAACTTGATTTGTTGGCCTAATGGGAGCTCCCCTTCAATCGAGCTCAATTAGCTTCCCTAAGCCACACTCCTGTATCTGATTATTAAAGATATTTCTAGACTTAATCAGGTCTTGTGCACTGGCATACACCGAGTATCCCACGTATGCTAGGACCGAAGACATCTGGAATTTAAACCCAATGTGCAGTGACTCTATTTTTTACCTATTTCTTAGTCTTGGGCCAGTGCCTGCTATAATGACCTTCTTTTTCAAAGTCTTTTGTAGGTGAAACAAATGAATATTTTTACCATACCTCTTTATGTTTGTGTTCTTTTCTCAGTGACTTTTCTAAAACTTTAGCTTCATATTCTGCTCTCGGATGATCCTGTGAAATAAGTCATACTTTATAAAAAGCAAAATAATTTCTTTTCTATATCAGCTACATATGAACTGTTTGCAGGTCGATTTCCTGATCATTTCCAAGTTTTCTAACTGAATTCTAATTCACTTGGTATGTCATGTATGTCATTTGATAGTCGACTGTAATTAAAAAAAATGTTAAATCCCGTATCATTCACAGTTCTACAGCAGCAACTGCAGAATGATCTGCACTCACTGTCAGACAGCCACATGCAATGCTATGTCGGTTCAATTTAATACATAAGAGTATACAGCACAGCCTGCAGACAGCGTGGTTCATACCACGTGGCGTTATGCTTGGATTTTAATCACCTATCTTTTTGATAAAAATCAGATTTTGCATGTCATTAACTGTCATTTCAGCAACCCTCTGCTCACGAGGGAAGCAGTTATCTGCTGTCAGTATGCAAAATACTTGGCTTTGGGATCCCAGAAAATTGTCAGTTGGGGTCTTCCTCTAATCCTGTCTTGGACAGCATCCACCGATTACCCGTGTGCATTGAAGGAGAGGGCGTAGGAAACACTTAGAAGGACGAGACAGCCAAAAGATTCAGAAAGATTGACGGATTCAGAATTCACGATAATTACGCATTCACAAAAGATTCAGAATTTACAATTATGCATTGGATGGGAAACAGAACGGAGTTGAAAAAAGTCTGAACAAGTGGAGAGGGGGAGGGTGTAAAGGCAAAGCAATCAGTGGGAGATCTAAAGAAAATCTGATGCTCGAAAAAGAAGAGGTGGAGATCAAAAGATGACATTCATCAGTAGACATGTAATAAAAAAGGTAGGAGCAATTAAAAAAAAAAAAAAGTTTTCCAAACCTTGACTGCCTCCTTCAGGAAACCAGAAAAAAACACGAAAAACAAGAAAAAAAAAACAAAAACAAAAACAAAAACTTGATTACTGAACTGTTGCAGATCATATTGGATTTATATTTTAAAAATTACATGACACAAACATAGGTACAGTGGGTGGCTAGACACTACCAGAGAAAATCAGTCTACTCATGTTCTACAACATTTATTAACATTACTGTAAGTATTGTATGAACTAGGTGTCCCTAAAACCACCAGAAGATGAGACACTTTGGGTTTCGGTATATCACTTGAAACCCCGACCCTTTAACATGATACTAGCTTAAGTTTCACCCAAATCAGAACTAGGAGGGGCTTAAATTCTTTGCTAAACCCATGTATCTAGAGCTGACTACACAAAACAAATAAAATATACTTTATTAACAGCTGCTGTTTTAGCTGTGTAGAGCTCTGAACTCAGACACGAAGGGGATAGACATCAGAAAGATACAGTTAATCCTTGCTACTTTCATGTACACTAACAACAAGTTACCAAAAATAAAAGAGCAGTATAGTATCCAGGAAATAAATCCCTATATTCTCTCCCAGTAAAATAGGTATGATCTAGCAAAGCGCACGGCATAGAGGCTGCTGCCATAGCGCACCAAAAGATATTATGGAGGAGACGAAAATATTAAGAGGAGATAATTCAAGCGGAAAGATTATGGGGGTGAGGGGAACAATAACTGTGCCAGGCTCATCAAGCTGCATAGTGTTAAACCCAGGGCTGGTGAGGTTGTTGTTTCATGTGAGCAATATTTGTTGTGTATCTATTTAGAACATCTAGCGATACGACAAGGGCGGACGTACTTCTTTTAATAATAACAACAGTAAAAAAAAAGGCCAGCCCGCCAGCAAACGGAGTGGCAAACGCCTGTACAACCCGCGGGTCCTAGCTCAGATCCCGCAGCGGGGTTTTCGTAGCAGGGCTCGTCACGTACGATGGGAAAATGGAAGGGACCCGCACGCCTCCGCCGCCTCTGAACTGCAGCACAGCCCAGGGCAAGGCTGCCGGGGCTGGGACCGCGTTGTAGTCTAGGAAGGTGTCTCCTTTTTTGACAAGTGACAAAATTAAAAACAAAAAGGTGGGATACAGCTTCTCAGCTGGCTGAGGATTTTCTCTCCTTTCGTTCTAAAACTTCATTGATTTTTAAGACCTTTTTTCATACAGATGCGGCCCTTTTCCCTTTCATGCTATTTAGCACATTTAGCGTAAACCTGTCTAGGGATATCGGGTTTTATTTCAGCAAATGAAAGAAAAGCCAACACCTCCACACCGTGTCCCTCCCAATGCCCCAAGCCCACATGTCTGGCAATATTTTCTTAGGTATTTTCCAAGTCAGGGCTTGATCCTGCATCGTTAAAGTTAATAGGAATTTTTCAGTGCTTTTTTACAGTGCTGTAACTTTATCAACTTCAATACATTCATTTCTGATTTACAGCAGCGTGAGATGAATGAGGTCCTAAGTTGTTAGCACCCTGACATCAGCCCAGGAGTAAGGGCTGAGCTGTATATTCCATGCCTATGCTGCTAGGTGTGACCCGACTACGCACTTCAAAAAAAGTTAGATTTTGTGACTATACAATTACGTTTCTATGGCAACAAGACATACTAGTCATACCCTTGCTATAAAAACCTCAAATAGTTCATGCATAGGATTTTCCTTTCTTCTAAACGATGGAACCGCCCCAAGAGCAGTTCCCCGTGAGGCAATGTCTGTGGGATCGGGGCAAGGAGCTATCGGCAATGCCACGGTAGAAGTCAAAGAGTCAGAACTGAAGGGACAAACCTCCTCCTCTTCAAACCCAGTCAGGTCCCACCTGTAGTTGAGACGCATCTGTTTTCTCTTCCAGTGTTCCATAAAGGTGGCAGCTGAAACAACAGTTTAACAATTATTTCGACATTTTACCAAAAATATCACATCGGCCTCTGGGATTTGTCTTAAGAGGCATGCTGGCCATGCTCCGCTTCGCCTGCTCTACGTCCGCAGGCTCTCGCCTCCCGGGTCTCAGCAGGTGCAATATCGTACCATATACCGGGCCACGTTAACTTCATTTTTGTTACTCCTTTATTCAACAGTAGTGTCTATCTGGGAAATACTGATTAACAGTGCTAGGAGCCAACCTTTTTATCTAGGCAAGCGAGAAAAAAGGGCATTTACATCCACAGCTTCATGTGGAAAGATGCCTACAATTTTTTAAGGGGTATAAGAAAGTTAGACACCCAAACTTATTTAAATATTTGTATGTGTGACTAATGATATTGGTGGTCTTCATCGGCATATAATTCCATTCCTAAGTCCAGACAAACCTGTGTTTTATCTAGAACAGAATATGAATGATTTAACTAGCCTTGTACTGATGGTATAGTTATTTCCTCAAAGATATCAAGATAAAGCATTTTAATATTGTTATAATTACGTCCGTCTAGTGGTCATAATAGTATGGTGAGCTCTAATCATCACAGCCAAGCCTGAGTACTGATGCCAGTGTGGAAGCTGCAGGTGGGCAGGCTGTTAAAGAGGAAGCCTTTAAGGGCTTTTATCATTAGAAACACTGCCGGTTTCTTTTTGATGGAGAAGACTTACAGAAAAGAAACCTCGTTAAAGCAATTCTTGAGTCCCAGCGAATGATCCCAGTCTGTATCAGTCTATCTGCCTCTGAGACCGAGCGAGTTCTCAGAGGATGTATTTAGATGCTGGGAATACACCAGTGCTGTATAATAAATAAGTGATTATGAAAGAGGCAAGTCTACCAAGAAATGGTGTTCCCAGGGGAGCTTCCCGCAGTGAGTATTAACAGATGTGCTCAGAAACATTCGTATCCAGAAAAAAACGGAGGCGGGGAGAGGGTAAGAAAGTTGAAAAGAGAGGAAAGGACACCCTGACTGGAACCAGGCTACGGTCATGACATTCTTTTGCCGTCCAAGCAAAACTCTCACATGCAAAACTTACAACTGAGCCCCTTTACAAGCCATAGGCTTCCTGTAAATCGGGATGGCCATAGCTGTATCTTAAGAGGGTCTGTGTCACGGTCCTGGAATTGCCTCCCCTCTCCCCACCGCCAGCAGTTCTCGCGCCAGGGTCTGCACCTTCCATGTACAGCGACAAATACGGAAAGTGAATGAGATGATGTTTCTCAGTGCTACTAGAAGTCCTTCCATGGCACTAACTTACGACAATGCAAAATGAAAAGACTGCGTCTGAAACACAGCCAGCTCATTTCAAAAGTCCTCGGCGAACGTGCCAGGCAGCGATGCACCGCTGCTTTGCCAAGCGTACCTGCATTTTCATATTTCATCTGGGCCCATAAACATAAGTGGAACTTAAAAATTCCCAAAGGTTACTGTCCAGATGCTCTTATCTGTATTCTCTGACATTTTTAATGCCATTTAATACCAAACAGCACTGGGCCACGGTCCATGGTTAATGGTGAACTTTTGACCGGGGCTCAGTTTGCTGCTATCGCTGTTTTATGCTCGCGTAAGTGGAGTTCTCCGGGGTGTTACAATACCATCACCATACAAAGAAAGCCTGGCCAAATGGTTGCTCACCATAATACCCCTGAACTTGGGCTAATTTTCTTGCTATGCTAAGGACGCCCTGGGTCACCTGAGCAGGTTACTTGGGTCTGCCTCAACTCTTCAACTGCACGTGAACCTAATAAAACTTCTCATTACATGCAGAGTTGCTCACAAATGGCACTGGAGACTCTATGTGTGCCTACATTTAGAGACAGCCAATTTTTGTTCATACTATTTCCTTAAAAAATAAGGTGCTCATTTCATTTTTTAAAAAAACATTTTGACAAATCCTTTAGAAATGAAATTTGCAATAACGCAAATTCAAAACTATGTGGAAAAAGTTCTGATTTTCCCAATTCAAAAAGACCTTTTTGAAACAACATTTATTTTATATGCTATTGCACCACGAGAAAATTTGATGTTGACTCCGAAGAACTTGAGGAATTTCACATCCCGCTCCAAAACTATCTCAGATATTAAGCCTGATTTTGTACAGAGCACAGAAACTGGCTTCTGCCAATCTGCCTTCCTTTGCCCAAAAATGTAAAAAAACGGATGGAGGGACCCACCGCTGTTTGCTGAGGAAAGAGAGGCAAACAGCATTACTTTTTGGACAACAGAGCATTATGTGCCGAGATCCACGTGGGGTTCACAGTAATGGTAAATGAGGGAGAACGAAACCGATACGTGACTCTCCACGTGAGAGAATCAGCCTATTTAAAGTCTCTGACACTGCATCCTGCTTCGGGGTATATCACATTTCTCCCTATATGCTACATGGCCAGATGATCTGTAAGGCAGTGATCCCTCCTGTCTGCTACGAAGCTGGTGGAGTTCAGCATCCCCCCACTTCCCAGCTTTCCCTCCGAGCCTGCAGCGCTCCCAACTCCCCACTGTTCCCAAATCCCTCTGCGGGACCGTCCTTGTCCTTCTCCTTACAGTACTTGACAATGAGCTCTTAGCATTGCATCTAAAACATCATTATCTCAAATGGAGACCTTGGTCAAAAAGACACTGCTCTACATGGATTACGTTGAATTGTACTAAAATCAGTTCAGATGAATGTTAACGTAAAAATGGTTCCCTACGTACTAGCACAAATAAATCTTGGGCTATGTTTTTTAGCATTAAACATAATCCAAAACAGGTTATTTGCTAACTCGAAACAAGGTGTACAGGAGAGGCAAACATCATGTTGTGCTGCTCCCACTGACGCTGGGAGCATGGGGCTATCAGACTTCACAGCCGGGGGAATAACACACATGTCCCTGTTCTCTGTCGCCTCTCTGGATAGGGCTCCCAGTTACAAACGCGGCTTTTGGAGCCCATCGGGTCCCGTTTATCTTAACAGGCCCTCTTGGCCCGCAGCGAGGACGACGGGAGGCTCCACTCCTCCAGCGCCCATGGCTGGTGCTGGGGTGCCCGAGCAAGGAGGTCCCCATCCCTCCTCCAGCAGGGAGGAGAAAAGCCCTCGATAACCGTTCCTGAGGACACTCTCACAAAGATTTCTTGAGAGGGTTAATATTATTAACCAAGTTCTACAGACATGCCAAGAAAGGTTAAGTGATGTGCTCATAGTACAAGGGCAGTCAGCATCAGAAAAGATACCTATAACGCCACCGTTCCCGCCTCATGGTCTCCATGCATGAGGTTTGCCTGCTGATAAACTTAATTGCATCTCTGAGCACACTCAAGAATCAATCTTGGTTTGTCCCGAGACGCTAACGGCCATTAGGCTTCCCTGCGGAGCCCTCCCCACGACCTCAGAATACATTAATACATTTCTTCTGTAATGTTCTAAAGTGGAAGCTGGCTCTCTAAATAGATTTTTTTTTTTTTTTTGGCAAGCTGTGCAATCCCGTTAATGAAATTTTGACATACCACACAGCAGTTTTATGACAGATGCTTAACAATTTCATTTGATATTCATCTTGAGCAACTTTTTGAATTTTAGCCTTCAGTCCAGAATATAAATTTGGGGGTGACAGTTTCATGGGCAAGAAAAAAAAAGAAAGAAAAAAAGAGTTCTTTATATAATTAACTGCCTGAGTATAAATATACTGCTTTATCTCTTCTGTTTCTTCCTGTTGTATTCTAAATAATTAAAAACTTAACATGAAGGCATATATCTTCTTACCCCAGAGAGCCATGAAGACTGAGAAGAAGACAGTTGCAGGGTTATCAAACAGATGACTTGCGCGAGCAGTCGCACAAGCGGAGCTCATCTTCCAGTAGCTGCATGTTCTATCACATAAGGGACACATGGTGATGTTGTTTCTCTGGTCACACATTTCCATACTGCAACAGAGCAACAAGATACGGAAAAAGCACGGTGAGTATGGCTCCATCTGCCATGCTCTGATGATCTTTTCTGCTCTGCACAGCATCTGTTTCTGGTCTGTAGGACCATCAGATGCTACCCTCGCAGTGCTGCCCAGCTCTGCCCCAGCGAGCAGCTCTGTCCGTAACCTACACCGTTGCACGGGCTGAGATCCTCACGCGAGGCTGCTGTCTCCCTCCATCCCCAGCCCTACTTCTGTTTCAGGGGCTAAGAGATAGCGTTATGAAAGGAATAAGGCTCTATGCTTTTTACTATAGGATCTTACAGTTTAAAAAAAAAAAAAATTAAAAATAATTCTTGTTTTGAAATACAAACTACAGCAATAGATAAGGTACAAGGGAAGTGCTGAGTATCAAGAGACTGGAGTTCAACCAATTTATTTTCTCTGCACTCCATCTGTGAAATAGCAACAGTGACCGTCCCTTTGACTTTCTTCTACTGTTGGAAGCAGTACAAAGCACTCTTAATGAACAAAAAAAATATATCTATTTTTCGATATCCATTATCTGCTTTGTTACTCAGTGCTCATGCTTGTTGTACAAACTATGTAATTTTCATCTTCAGCTGTTGATGCATGCAGCATAAATAATGCAAAATCATAGGGCTTTAAAAATATTATAATATAAAACTTATTAAAAAATTAAAAATAGTAGGATATCAAGATTTTGTTAATCTGACCATAATTGCTTATTTTAGGCATGTATATTCTTGATTCATCTTTATGTCACACAATGCCCTCCTCAGCATTTTATGATGGGAAGCACTAAAACCTATCATTAGCAGTATTTTGTTGGTTTCTTTTAACATAATGATCTGAGTTAGGAAAAAAAACCTCAACACCCACCTGAGCAACCGGCCAAGAATTATTTTTAGTACTTCAATGCAAACTCCACAAGTAACATTAACAATAAATGCTAACGATTTAAAAACGTGCTGCAGTTTTGCCGCCCACTCTCAGCCCTTGGTAGCGCTCCATCGCTTACTGGAAGCAGAAATCGGTGGGACTGCAAGCTCCCCCGGCCGTGTGGAGGTGGCTTCATTTTAAGCACAGCTTCCAAAAGACGAAGCGTGTGGGGCGTGAGGAGGGACAGAGATGGGAGCAGACTGTACTCCGGCAAGCGCCAGTTGGCAGATGGCCTGGGGGAAGCCATGGCCAGCGAAGACGGACTGGGGTGTCGGGCTGCGGGTGGCCCAGGGCAAAGCCCTAGAAACCGGGAGGCAGAGTTTCAGCTGTGCTCACCCTAGGTATTACTGACAAAACACTTATAGAGAAAGGTAATGTTTTACTTTGAGTTTCTACTGGCCTCCAATAACAGAATCTATTTATTTATTTATTTTACCTTGGTATATTCTCATCCACAGTTGCACAGCCATATAGGAAAACGATAATCCCTACAATTGAAGCTGGAATAAGCATTTGTGTATAAACTCCCAGCCAGGCAAAATATAGTCCAATCTTCTCTCCGAAGTATTTTCTGAAATACATTTAAAAAAAGAAATGAGAGAGAGAAATGTTTCCTATTTCTTAAAATATAACATGGCTAAAATTACGAATCGCAGCTGGATTAAGCATGGCGAAAGTAAGATCTGATGACCTGTGGGAATTTTTTTCTTCTCAGAGGACTCTCTTTCTCATGATGCTTGGAGTTAATCCAGAGATACAGGCACCATGAAAGCAAGTCAGTCCAATTAGTAATTTTTTCCCCCGTGTTTCTGCTGTGTAAATGGGTATCTTTGGATCTTCTGTGAGCAAATCCTCTTAAAAAAGCACCTCATTTTCTTCAAAGAGTCTCAGCTCTCACCATAAGCAAACAAAATACATTAAAAATACGTCCCCTGCAAGCTTTCACACTAGGTGGGATACATCAGCGTGTTTCTAAACCCACAGAAAACTTTTCCCCCAGCAAACTTTCCATTCTCCGGAGTCCCCTGGGGTGGCACCGAGGCCAGTATCCCCGCAGGGACGCCCGCACGAGCATCGCTGTGCACAGCTTCAGCGCTGCCCGTGGAAACACGACGTTAAGGGCTGAACTCTCACCTCACCAGGTCAATTGGTTGATATTTATAAAAGACTCCATAGCTCGCCCACTCCTCACACAGGAGCTGTAAAACAGAAAGGCAAGGCAAAAGCTAAAGCACTGCGTACACGAGCATTTTCTCCTTTGGTCGCAGCAAACTGCAGAGTTCAGGCTGTGGATCTGGTCTCACCACTTTGTGGTCTCAACCCATAATCTGCCAATACACGCAGTCTGCATTAAGTATTAAAAACAAATTTGATGATTTGGCATGCTATAATACAGTGATGAATTCTAGCACGTTAAAAGGCTCTTCAGCAACTGGACCGATGGATAACTATAGCAGCGACAGGGAGAGTAGTCCTGATTTTATGATCCATAGGAGGTATCGAGCAGAATGGATGTGAAAGATGGATATGCTTTGAGTTACAAGACAGAAAAAAGCCAGAATAAACTGGTTTGTTTTCACTACACAAACTATAACATTCAGCATCCATCAAGAGGTGCTGTGCAGAGGTGCCTCAAAGCCTGCATTTAAGAGTTTTTCAGCTTTAAACTAAAAGAACACGATGATTTCCACTCATCCTTTTGGTTAGGATACGGGCCAAGGAAAACAATAATCCTCATTAGTGATTTATAAAATTGAATCCCTCATAAAAATAAGGTTCCTCTGAGACCTTCAACTTATCCTTTACTTCATAAAATATATAAATAATGCTTCTCAGATCTGATTTTTCCTCTTAATTCAGTTCAGCTAAGAGTGAACAAAAAAAATCACCACGTGTACAAAAAATACTGGAGAAGACGAAGCGTGCTCACTGGCCACCCAGCCATCACCTCCTCTGTGGGACAGGGGAAGAGAAGCTTTACATCTCCTTGTGAAGTCAGGTCTCCCTTTACTGCTTCTCTCCCTGCTTCAACCCAGCGACATGAGCTGGGTAGCAGGACGCTCCTGGACCAACTACCAGTATTTCAAGGAGATGCTTTGATGGTCACTTCTGATTTCATTAATTCACCTGGCAACAACATCATCTTTTTCCTTTTTCCTCTTCTACTGCTCTCTCAAATGTAAGAGCATGAACTGATTACTGCCAAGGTATTTCTTTTCATTGAACATTGGGTAAAACGGAAAAAAAAAAAGGCAGAAAATTTCAGAGCTCGGTTACACAGACCTCCACCGGCGGGTGAGGGCTGCACAACCAGCTCAGCTGTGGAAGAAACTGCAATGGGGAGCCAAGATCTAAACCAGTTATCATTACAGGGAGGGCAACATTATTAATCTTGTTCATAGAAGAACAGACCAAACAGGATGTTATTGCTTAAATCCGTAGACTATTTTATCATGAGAAACTTGACATGTCAGCCTCCTACATTTCTCCAGCGAAATGCAGCAAAGCAAGGAAGGGCAGGCTGGCTGTCCCGCTGCTGCCCGCACCCATTCCTACTTCTCACGTTTTATCACAGAGAAGTCATACAGCCAACAGCGTTTCTAGAGCACTTGTGCAATTCTCCTGCCAAATCATTAACACAAACTTTCCAAGCTGAACTGCTATACCTCTCATGCAAATGGTTCGAGTCATTCAAAACATACAACTTCTTTACTTTTACAGAAATACAACATCAAAAATATAAGTGGACTGTGGATTTTCCCCTTCGCAACCCAAAATCATTAGTCTTTATTAGTGTCCTTACAATAGTAAGAGCAGAAACTGAAACCTAAAGGCAGGCATTTATTAAACAGCAACATTCTTGCAAATCTTATTTTTGTTCTGCTATAGGTTTCTTTCAACTGCATCTTCCAAAAGTTTAAGGCCAGCTGCCTGTGTCTGGGAAACAATTATTGATTTGGGACACCTCAACATCCATGTGCACTAGCGAAGTCCCTTCCTTTTATTATTTACTTCATTTTTGCAAGCTAAGTTTGTGCTGGAAATTATATTCCTTTTCTGTGATCTAAGCTGGTCAGGCAAATACAAAGCTATGGAGATTTTGCATCAGTGCCACGTTTCAGTTTTGTACAACACTTCAAACCAAATCTGTGCCTAAAGTACACATGAATTATCTCATTTATCCTGACATTTATCAGCCTGATATTCAAAGCACAGCTTCAAAGACATGATTAGAGGAGATCAGCGCACTGGCCCTAAATATTTACTTCATTTCTATGCCTCAAATCTTTAATTTTGTTGTTAAAAAAGGCACAAGCCTGGCCTAGCACTGGATTAGATTAAAGAAAGCTTCAAGAAACCAGAAGAGACATGCCAAAACACACCAAACGATTATTTGAGGGAACTGGAAGTCAAAAGCCAAGGTAAACATTTCCAAACACACAGTGAACTTGTGAAATGAGTGAATTTGTGAGGTTTGAAAAGTTAGTAATAAAGACGATAATCCAGACGCTTTGAGAAAACATGGACTTTCAACCTATTTTTGGTTGAGCAATGTGTTGCTTAATAATGAAATGACAGGTATGTGGTATTTTTAACACAAATCAATAGAGGGGGGGAAATAACAGTCGCTGTCTTTTGATGAGCCATTTGCACCATTAAGGCCCAGCAGACCTTTAATTTTGGGTACCTATTTTTACATGACCAACCTGAAGGGCTTTAGATCTGCTTTTCCTACAACCTGAACGTCCACAGCATTTCTTTGGAGACGTGACCATGGAACAAACTGGAAAGGCAAAGTTTCAAGTCTGAAAGCCCAACATATACGGCACCCAAATTTAGTAGCAGCTCCTGAGAGAACTGGTCATAACCTCTCTACTTCATTTTTCCCTGATGATACACAGAAAAAAAGCCTATCTTCTTTAGAGAAGTGTGATCGGGAGTATGTACTAATTGCGCTCTGCATTTAAGAAATCAACATTTCTGCAAAGGGTGAAAAACTTGCTTTTTCTTATGAAAAGTATTTCCTTAGAATAATTCCTACTCATTTTACTACAACGAGCAAACGTCTTTCAGTATACAGACAAGAAAAACACAATTTAAACCACAGACTTATGTGAAAAGCAATGCAATGCATCAGTATACATCCACAGGGCAGTTTCTGGCTGAACAGTGCACATTAAAGCTTTGCTGAGAATGTCTCATTTCTGATAAATACCCAATCTTTATCTTTCCCAATACCTTTTATCCTTATGTTTTCAACTGCCTCCCTCCCCCCCCCCCCCCGCCCAGTTCTGATCCTCACGCTCCAGATCAGCAGCACGTGAATTCAGCAGAGGCTGCAGTGCCGAGACCGGAGCTCGCCGTGGAGCGAAGCAGGATTTATGTCAGATACGGAGACCAGAATATGACTGAGCAGATTCTCATCAGAGCTGGCCTGAAATTACATATTCTGAACTTCAGGAGAAGTTACGCATAAATGCTGTCAATACTCTTACCAACATGGCAAGAAACGTATCATTATCGAGCTTGGTAATTTATACATATCCATACCACATTTGGGCAAATTTAAACACTGGAAAGTACTTCTGTACTTCCACTGCTTGGCATTTAGTGCCTTTTTGCGGTGTTTTCTGTGAAATCTTGGCAAACATCCAGATTCCAACAGGTGACTCTTCAGGCTGGGACTCTTGCAAGTATATTAAACCCCCTTTATATCAACTTACTTTTCTGTCATTAGGTTCAACGTTTTCACCTTCATAGTCACCCTTTAAAAAAAGAAAATCTGCGTCATTCAGTGAGTCGCGCCCAGAGCTGCTATGCATCTTGCATACCCATGTATCCCACTCACTTAATGCATCAAAAACAGAAAAAGCAATCTGTAAAATAATGCAGTATTTTAGGAGTTCATTTGTCATAGCACACTTTGTCTTCTGTCGTCAGGCACATTAAGAAAGAGTAATAATGTCTGTCACTGGGGAAAAAGGAATGAATAAGTGATAAAGGTGGCCTAAAAATGTCAAGGGAAAGGATGCGGTATTGCCACAGTATTTGGGGTTCAGCTCAGTCCACTTGAAAGAGAAGAGACCAGCTGAGAGAGCTGATCCCTATCCAGACTCTCCAAACACTCAGGGCTGATTAGATTTGAGGTTTTAATTTGGAGTTATTTTTAAATACGATAAAGGAGTAAACTAAGACAATAAATAACTTACATACAAGACTATCAGTAGCTGTCTAAAGATGTGAGACAAGTACATGCAGAGAAGTTTATTTAATCTTTCTGGATTTCTAAGCGATATTGCTGTAGTTTAAGAGTGCCTGACATTTATGATAAATATCAGGCAGATAAAGAGGCTGTTCTGGTCTCAGTTACATGGAGATAAAGCACTTGCGGTCCCATGTAAAACCAGTGTGAGTGAGGGGAGCAGAAAACTAGGAAGACACGCTTCATCTTCACATCCCACGCTGGAAAACCAGCACGAGGCTCGACAGCCTTGTATGTTCACACAGCCAGCACATCGTGAGCAGCACGACTGCCACGTCCCCTTGACATCTGTCAAGCCTTTCTGTTAGGGTCTAGCTAAGAGAGTGTGTTTGTCAGTTCTAGTCGTACCCTGAACCCCTCAGTAAAGACGTCATCAGCATCCAACTGCTGTGCACCTCTGGCAGGATGGGGATCCCCAGCTCGGCTGTGAGTGCCACCAAATTCCCTACCTCCCTCTAATCCTCTCAGTGAACACTGTAGTCAAACACACTCTTGACATCTTACTGAACTGCTCAAAAGCAGATTTCTCCAGTAAGAAGGTCTGCAGTCACATCCAGTCCCATAAAATACCTCACTTGAAATTCTTGCTTATGGTTTTCCCTCTAGTGGCAATCAATCGCTTGGACACACAGCCACTGACATCTCTGTACTTGCAAGGGGGGTGCCAGGGGGATGTGGATGAGGGACCTACCCACTTGGTACCCCAGGAATAACTATGTTTCCTAGCACCGATGCCAGGGACCTCGGGAGCAGAAGGTCAGAAAGTAACAGAAGCATTTTGTTTGCTAAGCCACCAAAACAACTCTTCTAATGTTACGTTCAAATGTCACTCATGGTCATCAAACGTAGAACAGAGGTGGGAAATTCATTAAAAGCGAGCAGAGTGATGGAAACCACCTGCAGAAGTTACTGCAATCATGATACAAGTGAGCAGGGAGTCAGGATCCGAACACTTGTGTTTGGGATGATGCCATTAATACGTAACACGTTAAGGATTTCTTGGTGTCAGAGAGTAGACATGTAAAATATATTCCGAGATCACTTACATCATGCAAAGGATATGCAGCACTGTAAACTCCATTGGCAAGCAGACTGGTGATCCCTTGAAAAATAAAGACATAATAGTTATTTACAATTTCGAGGTTAGACAGGCTCACTTTATCATCCTTCCTGGAGATTTCCCTCAAAATAACAGTCATTTGGTCAGATAATGATTTTTCTGCCATCTCATTCCTTTCCATGTAGTTTCATTTTTAATCATATAGGTTATTAAACATGACTCATTTTATGAAATGGGAAACTGCAGAGAGCAAGAGGAAGTCATATATATTTGAGAATCAAGAATTAGAAGCCAATGACTTGAAATTAGTCATTAAAATAAATTACATTTTCTGAAAAGTCAGTTTGATTTAAGGGCAAGCCTGCAGATTTGAAAGTGTGTAGCAGAAGGCTCGATCACAAGAAGAATATGGCTGGAATTGATGGCATACGGGAACACGCATACGCACGCATCATCCACACAAAGTTTGAATTTAGATTTCAGATTGATTAGAGAAATTGTAGGGAAAGCCTTTGCGAAGACCTTGGCGGAATACTTACCATATTTACCACATTTTCGTCTTTTATTTAAAAGGGTAGTGTCCTTCTTTCTTCCCTCTCCTTTCCCTGTTTACACATCCGTTTATTAGTGACATGCATGAGGCTGAAAGCAATTAATGCTTCATCTATATCATGTATGCGGCATACGGGACTTTGAGGAGTCCTGCCTTCCCAAGTGGGGTATCGCTCCTTAACTTGGGGCCAGAGCACGGGTCGGGGGGGAGAAGTTAACGTGCAAGTCTGGAGGAGCACAACAGCGAGGGGCTCTTCGACACTGCAGCTCGCTGCACCGTTCCCAAAGGTCACTCGGCTGGACCTGAACCTCTGAGGGCTTTAGCACATTACTTCTCCAATGTTCTTGCTGCAGCTGCTGGCATTAATATAGCTACTTCCAATTACGGAGTATTACCCGCGTCTGAAGGTGTCGTGTAATCCACGAAGATACATTTGGGGATTCAATGAACCAGTCTTGGGTGCTGAATCAGAGCTAAGTCAAGTATTTGTTTTTGTGCAAAGCTAAGCTGACTAATGCCAATTAAAAAAAAAAAAAAAAAAAAAAAGAAACCTGGCCACTGGCATGGTGGAGGATTTAAAAGGACTTAGAATAAGAAAAGAAAAATTATGTGCTACAGTGTGCTCCGTGTCAGCCATCTAGTTCATTGCTAAGAAAAGAGTGTGGGGCTGGATTTGAAGGAACAGCAACTCTGAACCAGGAAACAGCTGACTGTAGGTTCACCGAGACATTTTTGATTGTTCTTGAGAATTTTTCAAGTTCATTAACATTTCTGAGATACTAATCACCTGCTGGAGGAACTGCTCCAGGAGTGCTCAGTACCCTGCAGTATCAGTAATTTTCAAAGTCCTATTTAAGATTGTACGGTACGATGAATTGTCTGCAAATGTTTCCATGCTTCTGGCAGAAACAACTAGTGAGCAGATAAATTATTTTTCTAGGGCTGTGCGACCGACCAAAGAGCTACGTAGTACCCTTCTACATATCAGTATTTAACAATGAAGACAGATTCACATTTCCACAAATCTGCAGAATAAATAACAAAGACTGCAGTGTTCACTGGGCGGCCGCCTTTTTCCTGCTGGGCAGAAACGTTCAGCATTATCTGTGTTTGCTCAAATCTGTTTGCAACCTCTGCTGGGTTGTAACCCAGCATTCCAGCGCTGGAACACAAAGGACCCGATTGAGTTATGCTGTGTACACCCATGGACAGGCTGGCCTAATGACATTTTTATTAGGTATACTGTGTGACCTTGCCAGTCTCAGGTAGAAGAACGTTCCAAGAATCCTAACACTTTACTTCCCTTTAGCCTCTGCGCTATTCAACTCTAATGTGTTTCCTATTTCTGGACCAAAAAAATAAAAAAGAAAGAAAAAAAAAATAAAAAATCAAGTGAGTAACCAACTCCAAGGCAAGAATTCAAACTGAGCTGTATGACCTTCCCCTTTCAAGAGTGCCAATGTAACTTTCAACGAAAATGATCCAGCACCGGACTCGAAAAGGGTCCTGAAAGTCACAGATTAATTTAATTTCCCATGCTACAGGGAAGCAGTACTTCTGTTAATACTGGCTGAACACCAAAATTTAGTGTATATAAGGACTCAACAATTGTACATTGTACGGTGTTACTTCAACAGAAAAGTCAAAGCATGGAAATAATTTCTGGCATACTTATTCTTCTATTATTTGATGTATTTCTAAGCAGCTGATGGGTCAATATTGAACAGAACTACCTGTAATTCAAGTTCCCTTTGTTTTATTTAACTGCTTGTAGGCAAATAAATGCTATAACAGATTCCAACAGTTATCAAACATTTTCTCCCATGTTCATGCACTTTTCTCATACTAATTTGTTTCTGTTGCTTGTCTGTTAAGAAGCTTGGATATGAGAGAATTCAGCTTTATATAATTTGGTTTACCATTAACTATTTGTTAATTTTGGTCCCACAGTCAAATATACACCTATATATCACTATACATATAAAATAAAGTATGTAACAGCTGAACGGGAAAAGCTGCCAACAAATCTTTAAGGTGACCTGATTTGCAATTCATGTTTACCTGTATTATGAATTTAGTTCTTAGAGCACAAGCCGTAAGGCTGAAATCCGAAAACTACTGGCCATGGCAGTACAAACTTTGCACCTGCTGACTTGCAACAACTGTTTTGAGGGCTAAGAGATGGGCCGGCTTTCAGCGCATGCCTTAGTCCTTGGCTGTTCCACTGGGTTAATCTCAGTTCCACTTAGGACAGTGTTTTGGGCAGTCATCAGTTAAGACCATTTCACTGAAGTCGTTGAAAGGCCATCCCACGATAAAAATGTGAGGTTACTACTTAAAAGGAATGGGCCAATCTGTAGACTTTCACTGCAGTTATTGAAATTCATGGTAATACCCTCATCCACTTCAGCGAGCGTAAAACTGAACTAGCGCAGAACACATATTATTCACTGGTTTATATCACATCCAGTCCTGCTGCAAAGGACCTAACTAACATCTGCAAGGGCTATATACTCACTTACCATTTAATTTAGAGTCAAATCTATAAATTCACATTTGAAAAAATTCCAAACAGTTGCATTAATTAAATTAAATTTCCAAATAAAACAATTATATCCACATACATCAAATTAGAGAGCAGGAGAAAAACCTGAACTCCACAGCCAGTTACAACTTGCAATTATTTTCAATACCTGAAAACGATATCGATCTTAAAGCTAAATAAAGTTCCTTACCCATGCTATATTTTGCTTTGGTACATGTCGTTCTTTTCAATATTTCATAAACCTATAGAAGTAAAATAAAAGAAAGGAAAGGGTTACTTAAGATACTGCCAGGCAAAAGCACAATCTTTTTTGTGTACAGCTCAAATATTGGCAAAACCAAGATGTCGATGAAGTCATCATTCTTTAATAAAAGTCCTGGTATTCAGGAGAGCAAGGCTTAAAGATTTCCATGCCGAGTTATCTGTACAAGAGAGAAAGGCTTAACTAAATAGCCAGCTATCAGGATAATTGATTGGGGAAACAGGGCTACGTTTATCCACTCGCACAACAGAAACGCTATTTTTGCTCATGTTAGACATCGATCAAAGATCAGAAGCCCTCTTCTACCCAGCCTAGGTGGTGTGCTGGGCCAGCTCCTCCCTCGCCTCCCATGGCGCGAGCTGGCTTCGCCCCACGGACTTCAGCAGAGCTTCAGCCTCGTAATGTGTACGCAGCACGCAGCCATTTATCAGAAACTGGACTAACACGGGCTGACCTTAAAATTTCTGAGCTTGCGTGACCTCCGTGGCAAAACAGATGTATTTATTTTACGATTTATTGCATTTATTGTCAAATAACCTTTGCACATCTCAGCAGGCCGCCCGAGCGGTCAAGCTTTTGCCCCGCGCCGCTCCAGTGCGGCAATGCTCTTAGGCAAGGCTGGCAGGGGAGCGGGCAGCAGAGGAAAACCATGGGCAAAAGCACCTGCTGCCCACTGCCTGCCTGGCTGGCGGGTCGCGGACCCGTTCCCCGGGGATGCTCGCTAATCCGCGTGCTAACTCGGACGCTGCTTGCTCAGTTCACGGAGGGAAGTGAGCAAGGGCATAGGAGGCAAGCCCCACAGCTCATCTGCCTGTTGTTGTCTTCTAACGCCAGTGAGTTAAAGGGCTGTCACAGAGAGATTTCCAGTTATACAATGTGATGGTTTTGTTTGGTTGTTTTTTGTTTTTTTTTTAAATAAGCAAAAGGTCTTTGGCTTAGTTTCTATTCACCAAAGATTCACAGGGAGTGACTAGATTCCTGTTCATTTTGCAGTAGGCGGAGGGGTCAATATTTGCACTGTGGTTTAAAAATACATATGAAAGAGGCAGGACAGAACTCTAAGAAACAAGAATACAAAGAGAAATGCATGCAGGATAAAATGATGATGGGACACATTCAATACGTCTTTTATTACCAGGTGATTTACAGGGATTTCAAACAAAGCAACATACTACGAGCATTATTGTTATATGCCCAGCGTTCCTTGAGTGGTTTAAAAAAAACCCATCCCTCCTCTTCCTCCCAGCCTCTGCTCCATTTTTCAGTTCGGCTTGCTCACCCTCTTGTCCTATGGTACCATTTCGTCTTGCTACCCTTCTCAGACAGCTTGTTGTCATGAATTTTAACTCATTTGCTCCCTTAAGTTTCTTGTACTTACAAGTTTTTTTTACTATATATCCATAAAAGAAAGTCTACAAACAAAAGCAATGCTTTTTCTCAATCTCAAATGAAACGTTTTATCGCAAATAAACCAATTCAGTGTTTGCCTTTTTCTTTTCCGTTTCTGTGCTGCTGCATCTGCCTTCCCTGGTCAAACTCACCTAGCCCTGATAACCTGCGCTCACATCGAATCAGTGCACTTCAGGCTACAGGGGAACTACATCATGGGGTCCACACACTGGAATTCCAAAGCAGGAAAGGGAAGCTGGATATCTAACACCCCTTATCACCGTAGCAATAAAAGACAGCTATAATTGCGATACACGCTCTGTTTGAAACCACTTAGCATCCAAAAGGCTAATGTTAAATATAAGATAAAAGCACGCTCACAGTCGCATTCCCACACACCGATTAGCAGCGGTGGAATGGGGCAAAGAGTCCACGTTATACTTTGAAAACTGTTGCAGCAAGTGCTGCCTGGCATGGTCCCTTCCAACTGCCCTGGATGTCACACGAGCTGTCCTTTCAGTTCCCCCTTCAGTGGCTCTAAAGGAGGCTACACCTTCTCCCCCACTCTATTTTCTGTTCTGTAAGTCACAAGGAAGCACTCAAATGTAGTTTGTGATATCGTAATTCCTGTATTAGGCTTCATTTCTGTAAGGGAACTGCAGAAGTTTAATTCCGAGAGGAAAAGTCCCATGCTAGCACTGAAGGAGCAGAGAGACCCTCCAACACGAAGGCAGTAATGGCTCAGCCCAGCCCCAGTGCTGTGTACGTGTACGTCACATTTGTTGGCGTAACAGAGGTGACCAGATGCATAAACAATCAGAACAAGATGCAATTTCCTCCCCTTGTTGCATTTGCTTCATGTAAACTTTAATGTTAAATAAAAATCATAAATAATGTTAAATAATGTTAAATAAAAATCATAAACCTCAACACTTTTAACACCATTCTAGAGAATTACCCCCCAAAACTGTAAATAATATTCCCTGTAAATACCTGGCTGTTTCATTGGAATTTGTCTTGGGAGATTTCCCAGCATTTTATAAAAAGAGCAATGTATAGTTACAAAAAGGTAAATGAGTCACAGGAGTGCGGGTAGCTGGTGGCAGAAGCAGCAGTAGAATCTAAATGTACTCCTTGCCGGTGATACATCTACTAAGAAACTATGCCCCAGATTAACTGTGAACTAGAAAGAAGATCCAAATGATTTTCCAAAAGGCAGCAACGTGTTAGCATCAAAGACTGTTCATTAAATAAGCTAAAGCTGGAAATGTTTTATTTATAATTTCAATAACTGATGTCACAGGCGATCCCTGGCATTTGGTTAAGAAAGGCAAACTTGCAACAGGCCTTGTACTAAAGCTGGCAAAGGGGCCATTAACACCGCGACTAAGGCACTATCCACCATAAATTATTTATATACAGTACTTACTATAGTGCTTCTTGTTTTGCTGTCAAAGAAGGAATCTCTGTCAGACAAATCAAATCTGTTAAAAGATTAGAAGGAAGCCCATTAGGTTAAAAAAAAAGCCAGTAATTTCCTGCTCTTGTTGACCCCTTCAATATTTTCATTTCTCCTGGGGATCTCTCGTAGCTAACATTAAAGAATAGCTTGTAGAAAGCTCGTTAAAGAGAAAGTCCATCCCAACTCTCATATTTTAAAGAGGCTGCTTCTGTGTTTCACTGGTTTTATATATTTATAGGTTTTTCTGCACAGAAGAGACTGTTGATGCTCATTTAAGTTGAATTCCCGACCACTGCTGGCCTTGAGTTTCTCCTAATAATCTTTACATTTTGTCTGTACCTTAAACCTTGTGAGGCCACTCTTGCCTCCCTTATTCAGCAAAGACACAGGTTGGTCTCACTGAAAAAAACTACCACTGCAAACAGCATAAGGCACATCCACGCCTAAGCCAAGGAGCATCTTTGGGGCTTTCTCTGAGCCACCAGGCTCAACTGCTGTAGGAACATCCTACATGCAAATAAATACATAAATGCATTTCCTGCAAGTCCAAGAACACTTCAAACGTCACATACATTGACTGGCCCAACTAACACACACAACTCCATCAGTGTTCTGCATCCCTTGATTAAAAACGAAAACCCCTGTATGTACAGTGAAGAAATCCTGCCCTAGGACTGTTATTTGTTCCAGCTGGCACATACAGAAACACAGCCTTCAAAGCTTCTCCTCTGGGATGCCGGCCAAGGAAGAGCAGCAGCAAAGCGATCCAGGGCAGTCAAAACTTTGGCTGGGCCCCACCTTATGATTTTTTTCCTACACCCACGTTTACAGCTCTTCTTACTGATCTGAAATCAATGGCAAAGCTATCACAGAATGCTTCATAGCATTTCCAAAGTCGAGCCCTGGTTGGCAGTACATGTGTGAGCTGCCCACACCAGATGAATGAAATTATTCTGAAATTTATCAACCCACATCTCTGGCTACGAATTTTACTGAGCATTTTATTTTACATGGAAAAAAGACTATTGTAAACCACATTATAAATCTTGTTCGGCAGTCTAACAGTTGATGCATATAGTTACATAGATACGCATTATATACCACAACAGCAGCACAGAGATTTCACAGAGGGGCTCTACAAAGCTTCGCTCCTCAACAGTGAGTCAAAAAAAAAAAAAAAAAAAAAAAAAGTAAATTTACTGCAAAACGGAAATATTCTTTACACTAATCACTAAGAAAGAGTTGGCGTTCATTTTCCCTTTCACCTTTTGGTGCCTTAGCTGCTATCAGGAAGGCTGGAGCCTGTTGACATGAACATTTACGGAAAGCTTTCACTTACAGGTGCTGTTTCTCTCTGGAGAAGGGGTAGGAGAGGCGCTTCACCGTCTGAGGTTTGTGTTCTGCTACTTTTGGCTGGATGGGCTCTGTTATTTTTTGAATTACAGAATTAATCTTTTTCAGAAGACCATGGGTCTGATTGATCTGATACATCTGAGTGGGCAAAGAGAAAAACAGTAAAAGCTTATTGCTTTTTGGTTATCCATAAGAGAGAGCGAACTGTAAGGAATAAACCATCAATGAAGTAAATACATCAGAATATATTATCGAGGAATATAGCTTACCTTCTTGAAAACATTCAGAAACACACAGATGGACAGGAAAGTCAAACCAAGGCAAGCAGAGGAAGCCTATCGCTTCTCCTCTGAGCCAAAGCACGGCCTGTGTTTGATTCCAAATCAAATTATCAAATGTTTTATAATCAGGCTGGGGTGTTCAGTGGAGATATACTCGGCACTGGCCCGTGAGACACCCGCTCCTCTGGCATTTACTATTTTCTCGGTGCAATGGGACAAAGAAAAGCAGGAGCTACGGAGCCCTTGTGCAAAACAACAGAAGTGGTCTCCTCTCCCAGGGGGCTTTCCCGGGAATATTGTGCAGGTTTCAGGAGTTTCCCCTCTTCCATATAAAGGAACCAAAATATCCTGAATTGTCTATTGCTGTTCTGTAGCACTAAAAGCGGGAATTGTGTTAGCAAGTCACAAAAGAGCTTCCCTCTCTGAGCCCCAAAAACGATGTGCCGATCCAGGGCAGGGCTCCCACTGCAAGATGCTTGGCTGCAAATAGGGCTTTAGGGGTCTGAGGGTGTTCTCAGGCACATCGCTTCTCCCGGGCAATGCCTGCAGGCTTAGGTGGCCTCTTTCACACAAAAAAAAGCCCCACAAAATGCCCACCCTGACTTTTCTTTTGTGGGAATGAAGCTTTAACCGCAGGATCACAACACGCTTTTTTTAATCTAATTGTGCTTCTGATTAAAATGGGTGGCAAGTGAGGCAATAATGGGGATTAATATGAAATCCAAACTAAAAGTGTGGTTTTAGCGTTGTAATAAATGACGCTGGGCTTTGAGACTGTCTCTGGCTCCATTATAGACTTCCCTCTGCAGTCTGGGACATGCACTTAGTATGTGTTTAAATATTAATCCATCTCTAAGCTATGCTCACTGAACAGGTAGCTATCTATCACAGATGATTTAGAATTGATGAAAATATACTGTCATTTCTTTAATGATATTTCAAATATTCTGAAAGGTAATTTATTTTGTGGTAGAGTAGTCCCAACTCCTGCAAAAATGACTAACGATGTACACGAAGAGTCACTAAACCCAGTGAGACTACTGCACGCGAATTGTTACTCTTATGTTCTTTTTTAGCTGTCTAGCATGCCGGGTGAGAAAAAAACCTCCAAAATGCACACATAGATTTCATCATCAATTGCAACCTCTTCTTTTAAAACATGCTGAGAGGATGAGGCATTGTGTGAAATCACTCGCATCGCGTACACATAGCGGTAGCGGCTGGGAATTCTTGATTTCCATTCCTCCTTCCACTTATTCTTTCTGCTGTCCCAAGCAAGCAAGCAAGTTTGTGGCTCTCGTTTTTCTGTACAGATTAGTTAACTATTTTAAAAATGCTTGTGGGAGGAAAAGTCTACATTGTAAGGTGCTCAGAGATGAGCATACGTTTGAACTATGCCTTCCAGAGGAAAAGAGAAAATCAGGACTCACCTTTTTTGTGGGCATCTTGAGCTTAAGAAATTCTGCCTCTCGACACAATACATTCCACGGTGCGTGTATTTTTACAAATCCAACTCCATGGATTTTAGTCTTAAAAAAAGGCAAGAGAAAAGGTTACTGATGAGAGGAAATTAAGTATTTTCCCCCTTGTGTTTCATACGTATTTAAGGAACAGTCTATTACTGCCAACACACTAAATCTCATTTGAGACAGCTAGTTTCTAACAACAGGACAATCGCTGAACACCTCTCTGTGCTGAGCTGCTACAAAATGTGACTCAAAAATGCTATTGTCTTCCAGAACAATTACCACAAGGTTAAACAGATAAAAATTGTTTGGGAAATAAAAGCTAATAACTATGGACACAAACACAGACTAAGCCAGTTAAATTTGAAGCATAGGCACCCAGCCAAATGATATGATTTCGTGAGTGCGTTGTAATTAATGGAGCTGAGAGAGTCCCTGCTGCCTCCTAGGAGCTGCTCAGTATCTCAAAGGACCAGAACTGCGGTAAGAAAGAAGCAGCCTCAGACACAGATGTGAGTATCTGCATTAAAACACTACGCATTTTAATGAGGAAAACTGCTAGGAAGAATTCAACAAAACAAAAGGGGAAAAAAACCACAAGTGTTAATGGTAATATGCTTGCATCCCTCTAGTTCTCTGAGCTCTGTTCTAGATGGCTGGACATGGGGGTTTGCTTCTGGCACTCCCACATACACCCGTATTTACTCCACGGGAGTAATCATTTCAAAGCCATGGGACAAATGATATCAAACTAGCAGGCATTCAGCAAACAGAACAGAAAGAAACTTTAATGAATCTTTCTAATCTTGCTGCTGTGTCAACTCAGGCAGTTATTATAATAACTAGCTTTCACGCAACTATATTCTGCACTGGCTTTCTAGAAATCAGTTACTCGGAGGACGTAAATAACTGCCAGCCTTCCCATAAGGCATGGCTTCCAAACCCCCTTTGAATTTACTTTATTGAAGAGAGTTTAAGTGACTTAGTAAACATCATCTGATTAAGAAACCTTTGCTCTTTTGCAATTAGTAAAGCCTCCAACGCAACTTCGTGGCATGCTTTTCAAGCCCAAGTGATTGCAGGTTTTTCCCCCTACACTAATGTGCTGGATATGGAAGCTGATGTAAATCCCTGCAGCTTGCTTTCATCTCTATACGTTCCTGATCTGGTTTGATATCTTGTACTGAAAGGACGGGGTTGTCTCTCTTTTACGGTGTCCTGGCTTGAACCCTGAGCCCTTCTGCATCATTTGAAATCATATTACATGTCATAGGTGGGGACCTCCCATCTTGCAAAGGATTTAAATATCTATGACTTGGCACAGGCAAGTTTCCAGTTCGCTACAACAACTTGCAGGTTTTACACAAAGCAAGGCTTATTTTCATCTGGGAGACGGAGAAGTGAAAGGCTTTTTTTGCATTATACTATGCAAAATATATATTTTATTTATATATATATATATATCATTATGTACATGCCTGTAATTTGTGAATAACAGGTGGCAGATTTTTTTTTAAACGCTGATCACAGGTCTAGATATTTAATCTCAACTTTTAGATCCTGTAAATAAAACCAGTAGAAATGTTTACCCTTTCTCACAGGAGTTTCAGGCATATTGGTTGGATCAGTTAATTGTAATAGCTTTCTTTGAACTTAATACGGCTGTGCCTGTTTCTACTAATCACACACTGGCAGTACTTCACACACATCATTTTTTATATAGTCTAATGGTCTTTTAATAGAATACGCTGTTTTCAGGGTACAGGTGAAAGGCGTTACAAGCTGTACTGTTCATGTCTAAGAATGGAAAGAGCAAACTGTAACACAGACCCACGCGCTCGAGCTAGAGCATGTACCAGAACCTCCCAAACAAATTTAATTCTCTTGAAGTCTATACTGAGGTATAAAAATGTCACTGTCTGTATCAGGTATTTTTCATCAGAACTGGAACTACCAGTGGATCCAAACCACAGCACACTGTAAACCCACCAAACTGGGATTAGTGTTCAGAGCAATTTAAGCCTCACTTCTAGATACGGCAACACATCAACAAGCTGTGTTGCAATAGTGGATGTGCCACGAGCCCTGGCCAAGAAAAGTAAGAAACTTCACCTCATTGGGGCATTAATAACACCACGGCCCATTCCTGTGAAGCGAATTAAATCAGTGGGCGAGGACGCCGCTGCCAGAACTGAAATCAAATTCTGGAAGAGTTGAGCTTGCGTAACCTTGATCAGAGCCAGGTTCACAGGAACGGTTCAGCATCTCCCAGGATTTGACCACCAGTTACCCTCCTTATCTTTAACCATTTGAAATGGGTCCTTACATCCTCATCGCGTTCCAGTTCCAGACCAGCCTCCACGAGGTTCCCTTCATACTCCTCCCTGCGAAACCTCTTGTCGTCTTCGTGGTAATCCACGTGAGGTTCGCTTTCCCCCATTTCCAGCTGCACTCCCTTCCCGGGAAGGGGCTGGTCCTGCTTGGTGCTTCGGGCACTTGAATCATTGTGATGAACTCTCCTGGTGAGTGTCTTCCCTGCTGAGGACTTCTTGTAATGATAAACTAGGATGTAGTCTACTTTTCTTTTGCCATCCCTGAAGTAGAGTCCATATTTGCAGTCAGCATCTGGATTTTTGGATAGGGAATTTAATAACTGGAAGCAGGGAATGGGGGTGTGGAGAGAAGGAGAGAGGAGAAGTATAATGAGTACACACACTAAGACGGACACCAGACAGACCATATCCTTGTATCAAGGACTCCTTGCCTGGAGCACACAATGACCCATCTTCAAACAGCACGCAAATGGAAAGAGCCCCCACGTGCTACTTACTCAAAACAATTTTGCAAGTTAACACCTGCAATTTTACTGATAGCCAGCTGGGATTTTATTGGCCAGAAAGAAATAGATAAAATGACTGGGATTTAATCTAATTACCAGCACACTAGTTCATAAGTCATCTACTTGGTGGATTTGGTTTTCTCCTTTGGGGGTTAATCACCACTAAGATCATCTGTCCTTTTCCACCCAAGACATCTGCGTTTCAATTCTAACAAATAGATTAATATCATATGCAAACATTTCTCACTTCTCTTATCTATCGTTGCAAGTTTGTATCATCTGAGAAAGAGATCATCTCAGATACAGACTGAAGGGAGCCAGCTGGTCATGAAGCGCGGCCAAAAACGCAGATGGACCGTAGCCAGGGAAGTGGGCTCATTGCTTACTGAGTTCATCACTTTTTTTCCCCACTTATAAAACTTGTGTTGCTTTGCAGTCTGATGGTGGCAAAGGCTTTATTCCCATCTTGAATTAATGCTGTGTTAAGTGTTGCAAGATGCAAGAAATGTAAGTCTTAAAACACAATTCCGTGTCCAAGCATTTATCTGAAAACTGCATGGGGCAACCATAGAAACATACAAAAGTACAAACAATTATTCATTTCTACTTTCGATATCACTTCTCATGCATAAATCACAATTCTACCCTTGGAGATGCACAGACCATTAAAAAAAAAAAAAAAAAAGAAAATTCACTAGTAACTTGCATTTGTTTTTACAAAATATACTCATCACAGGAGTGGCTTTTCAGGGACCAGGGACATTTTCTGGCTTTTAATTTTACAGAAGAATGTTAAACCTCCACAGAGGGAAAAGGACTTGTGCTCCAAGTGATAGCAATTGGCCATCAGTTGCAAATCATATCGGTCAAAACCCGTGTGGGATGTGTACACCTTCTGCTTGTTTCATACATAAAACCGTGAATGCAAGTTATTTGCAAACAGTTGTTTCTAAGACAGTCCAATTTTTAAACCCCAGATGAAAAGAGCAACCTCTGAGCTTACTGTAGAGTATATCGCAGCCAATATAGCCAAAACTTCATCAAAACCCTGCCAACGTTACACCATTTGCATATTTCTCTGAACATCGCTTTGGGGAGGGCAGGTCCCAGCTACCATAACTATAAATCAATGTCTTTAAGGGACAGTCTGTTCTTCCCCTTTTGCCTCAGGAAGATTTTTACTCAGACAACAAATTCAAGCAGCAAACCCCATCTTCCTGGGCTTGGAGGGAGGAGGAGGAGCACTGAAGAAGTAATTCAGAAAGTGTAATCAGATGAGCGCATAGCAATAACACACAGCAAGAAGCCTGCGATGGCCGGCAGTGCGTGGAGCAGCCGCCTGCCGAGGGCGGGATGCCTGAACATCCATTGCTTTCCAACGCCTGACTTGCCCGTGTCTGCCCACGGCCAGCTTGGCTGCAGGTCCCCATCTCCTCAGTCCCTCGCAGCTTTGCTCCACAGCTGCCTTTGCTATCTGTTTTTCTCTCCTTTTCTTTCAGGATCCCATCTCTCTTTTCCATTTAACCTAAACCCTTTGTTCCAAATACATAAAAATATGATAAAACAATATAGCATTTGCTGCCACCATAGAATTCACTCTTTGTCCTATTCCCTCTTTCCCCTGCTCCACATCTGTCTTATTTAGCCATGGCAATAACACATTCTTCAGGGCACAAGCTGCTCATGTTTGTGCTCTATCTAGATATTCCTATGTAGTTCCTAAGCATAACTACAATATAGAAGACGACCATTAATAACTATTATTTTCTGATTGCTTCATGATTAATGGCATGCACCTGTGAATTCAGAACATTTTTTTAAAGCAAGCTGACAGTCTGCTTGTGGCAGGCAACTCAGTTATGCAAATTTGTATAGAAACAAACTATTAAGAAATAGTAACTAACTGGATTTTCAGGATATAATGCCTCTTCAGAGTAAATAGTTGTTGTAAACAAGATACAGGAACACTGGGATTTCTTTTAAGATAACTAATTGTATTTAATTTTTAAAGATGTGTTGATCTTGTTAATTAATTAAATATCAATTTCTGAAAAACTGGGCTGAACCGACAGATGTTCAGATAAGTGCAGGGAGATAAAACAGGCAAAAGACTCAGGCGCCAACCACTTCCTACCCTCACTGGACTGACTTCATGAGGGACAGCAATAAGTTGGTCTGTTCTGGAGGCTAATAAATAAAGGAAACGGGCAGGACTGAAGATGGCTCTTGAAGATGACAGCAGTGAGTGTGTCAGATGCTCCTAACTGCTTGGGGAGCTCGGGAGAGATCAGTACATGCTGGCCACAGCCCCTCTCCTCCTGGAGCACGCCTTGGGCAGAGGAAAGCGGCACTGAAAATCCCTAGTTTCTCTGTTTCTTTGAGCCACTGCCACCGGGAAGGGGACAGGTCACACTGCAGAAAGTGAATGAGAGCTTCTTCCCATTTCTTTGAACTTTGCTGTTGAAAAGCTGACTCACAGATAATTTAGGAGAAGGGTGCTGCACTGTGGATACTAAATTTATTAATATATGAGAATAGCTATATCCTACTGCGAAAGGGATGCAGCCAGAAGACTCAAAGAAGCCTGTTGGTCCTGTTTTAAAGAAAGAAACGGTTAGATTCTTCTAAGGATGTGGTATTAATGCTGAAAGGTACTCGTAGGCCACATCCTTTCTCGCAGTGCTGCTACGCTGAAATAGAGAGTGAGCTGCGTTGACTTCGACCACGTAAGGCTCATGCCCCTTCGGTTGCAAATGAGACACAGAAAAGACATTTCAGTTTTACCACAGCAGGAGGGATGTTTACGCTCTAACAGAATTATTCCTCCACGCTCCATCCTAATTAAGCACAAGCACAGTGAATCAAGTATTGCTTTTTCAGGTACATCTTTCCCCAGCGAGATCTGTTATATAGCCCACTCCACCTCAATTCCTTCACCTAAATAAACTCCTTTGTATGTGTTTATGACATAACCAACTCCTAATCCTGTTGGGTATTCGTATTACTAACTTTCCTTCAAACTGGTGTTAAAGAATTTAACCAAGGCACAATTAATGACGCTGGAAATCTAACCTCTATTGTGTGCTACAGAATATTAGTTTAACGTTACCTATGTTAACAATAGCTTTCGCATGAAATTTCAGACATTTTTTTCTGTTCTACTCTATATGGGCAAAGAGATTTGAAGGCTGCCACAGCCTTATTGCCGGATTGATTACTCTGAGAATAGCCAACCCCTTTTTATGCTACAGGTTAAACAAGGATCCCTTGCTTCCCTTCTTCACATCAAAGAAGAAACCCCAGTACATTAGCATGTACTGTGGCCGGTGGCAATCCTCCACAGCACCTCTGAGAAAGGGAGGGAGAGGATTTCAGAGCATCCTGGGAATGGAAAGAATGAGAAATAAGCTAAGGGGTAAAGCACGGTATGCCAGTTATGGCACATCTGGCAAGTCCTTTACTCACTGTACTCTCATGCTGGTCATATCCTATATCCTCAATAGCTCGGATGTTGATAATGTGGATCCCCTTCTCCTCAGCAGGTAGACAGGAGTATTTCTTGTTCACCCTCATTCTTGTCTCCTCTGGAGCCTCGCTGAGATCTTCTGGCAGAAAATCCACCCCATGAAACTCACTGTCTGTGTCTGAAAAGAAAAGGAACAATTTCACCAAGACGCTTTAATCCCAACACTTGCTCCTCCCAGAGCCACCCAAGCTAAAACATATCACGTTCCTGCCTTCTTCTGCCAATGAGCCCTTTGCAGGGCTCCCACCCTCCTCTGTGCCTCCCTGCTCAGCTTTCCCACAGCTCCCTTCAGCCCTGCCTAGGTGGTGACGATAGATGGCGTGGTGTTTTCCCCTTTTCAGTAGGCATTTTCTCCTTCAACAAGCGCTTGTTCATGCTGAAAAACTTAAGTAGTGGGTTTCCCCTCAAGTACCTATGTACTGCATCTCATTTACTGAACCATTCTTATTTAAGTAGTCTTGAAAACCCGAGGTTTTCTTCCTCTCAACCTGACAGACATCCGTACTGTTTCCACTTATTATTTAAGTATATAGATGGGCTAAAGAATTTCATGTAAAAATTTCACTACAAACTGAACAACTATATAACTGATAAAATGCAAACTGGTGTTTGCATATGTGCATTTATGCAAGCAATAGAAGGCAAAGTTTTCCAAGATTTGATTCATTTTGACATTGAAGTAAAATACTGCAGCATTACGCCCTTTTTTTAAACCACACAGGAGGAGTATTTGCTTGTCTAAAGAGCGAAGATAAAGCAAGAATTTTAGAATTTAGCCTTGAATGGATACTAAATTAACGCTCCCAAAAAAACAAACAACAAAAACATGCAGAGGAGCACGCTCTAATAGCAAATAGCAGCTAGATTACAACAGTCTGTTGCTGCAACTAGTTCAACACTCTGTCTCTGGGGCAGATAGCAGCAGATAGCAGCAGAAATTGTACAGAATTAGCCCGTTAGGAAAAATATTTCCCTCCTACCTAGAGCTGCCGCTAAGCTTATGATGAGGTGAGGACAGATATTGCATTTTAATTAGCTGTGTCTTACCCTAAGAGCATGTTACTCCTCTTCACCAAACTACCCATCTGGATTTGATTGAACTTCAGGGATGATGTGGAAGGAAGAGACAGAGGAAATCTCATTCCCCAACAAGTTTGCAGGTGATGTGAAATTGAGGAGCATGGTTGATAAGCTGGAGGGTAAGGCTGCCACTTCAAGGGGTCTCAACAGGCTGGAAACATGGGCTGAGAGCAGCCTCGTGAAACTCAACAAAGTCAAATATGAAGTCCTGCATTTGGACGGACTAGTCTCAAGCACAAGCACAAACTGGGCATGGACCGGACAGAAAGTAGCTCTGCAGAAAAGGACCTGAGGGTCCTGGTGGACGGGTTCGAAGTGAGTGATCATCTTGAGTGGTGAAGGATAGCTGCATACTGGACTCCGTTAGTAAGAAAGCAAAGACAGGAGGTCTAGGGAAGTGATTTTCTCCTTTATTTGACACTTGCCAGACCGCAGCTAGAGCGCTGTGCCCAGTTTTAGCTCCCCAGCACAAGAAGGACATTGACAAACTCGAGCAAGTCTAGTGGAGGACTGTCAAGATGGTCAGGGGGCTCGAGTGCACAAGGAGAGGCTCAGAGACACGTGCGTATAGAGCCCAAAGAAGAGAAGGCAAACGATGGGGTCCCATTCCTGCCTTCAACTACCTACTGAGTAGGTACAGACATGGCAGAGCCAGATTCTTCTCAGAGGTGCACAGCAAAAGGATAGGAGGCTACAGACGCAAGCTGCAACAAAGGAAATTATGACCAGACATTAAAAAAAAAAAAAAAAAAAAAATCTTAATTCTTTAACAACAAGGGTGATAGCATGATGGGGAAAGGGCCCAATGAAGCTACAAATCTCCTGGAGATGGTCAGAATCATCCCTGGAGATGGTCAGAGCTCAACCACACATGGCCCCAAGAAACCCGACCCAACTTCAGTGTTGGGAGGGCACTGCATGAACCTGCAATCCAGGTTCTTCATGGCGACATGCAGGAGTTCGCATGGACAACAGCCTGCAGCAGCAGAGGAGGAAGGCGTGGCCAAAGCCTTGGAACATTTCTTGAGCTTATCAGAGTAAGATAAATGTTATTAATATGAAAGTCATGCTTCTCCGGAATTAGTAGTCAGGCTTCTCTATAACTCACAAACACCATGAGTTTGTTAATCTTCATTTCAGTTACTGTATCTGGGAAATTTGCTGCCCCAAGCAAGACTCTACAAGCTGCCTGCTTTCCTAGGTACTGCAGGGCTCATTAACACCATCACCTTTGCATAAAATCTGGGCAGCAACTATGCTTACGTATTTCACGGGCACAGCATGTAACGCCCACATCTCTGCAGATCTGTGCTGCTGTTCTTGGCTTTTCTTTAAAATTCTCAAATAATTATCTCAGAAAAGATGCCACGCTTGCGATGTGGGGCAGCATCCTCAAACTCAGTAAATCACTTGAATAACAATTTGTAATAGTTAAAGAAGCTTTTTATGGGGTAATACAGAGATGCAGCCAAAAAAGCAGCTGTCTCATGGGAGCGACTTGCATGTTTGTAACAATTCCCTACACATGTATGCTCTCTTTTTCCAACATACACATGCATACACACACACGCTCCCTGAACACATGGGAATTGATACAAACGCGATCAGCTGCAGAATGCTATGTACTCCAGCTTTTTAATCTATAGCTGTAAAATACTCATATAATAATAAAACAACTTTTGGAACTTCGTACGCATAACAACCTGCATTTTTATTTGGAAGAATGCCTGAAACAACCTTCTAGAAGGAATAGCTTAAGTGCTGTAAAAGTCCTCTCTCCTTTTTCCTCCTTTCACACACATACTAAATAAAACCTAGTTACTTCAGCAGATCACAGAGGATATTAGAAGAGAAGCACCTTTTACTGACTATGAATCTGTACATTTTGTGTATCTCATAATGGACCTGTGAACTGAAAAGTGTTAGTTTAGAAATTACAATTAGGACGGAGTATGTTTAGAGCAGAAAATCGCAAGCTTCATTGAGTCCAAACAAGCTCCCTGTGTTCTGGAGCTGCACTTCTGAGCAGCATTTGTTAAGGCCACAGTACAGAGCAAGGAGACCTGCTCAAATGATTCAGTACTATTGTGCAAGCCCAAACAATCCCCCATCCGCAAGCATATATTTACATTTCTGTTTACACATCAGTAGCCTGGCAATATCGGAAAGAACAAATACTTAAGGTAGGCAATGAATCATACAATTTGGGTTTATTATGACTACCGGAAAAGATGTGAAATGTGAGAACTTTATTGATACAATCTTAATTACAAGAAGTTTGATTTCTATACTTAAAGATGATGTCAGGATTTAATACTAAGTAAAGTCATCCAAACCACTTTGGTAATTACAAATGCACAGGGATTATAACTTGTGCCGATCTGGCAGAGGTCAAAGCATTCCGTTGCAGAACACAAAACATCTTTTTATATGGCATAGAGTATTTTAAAGACTTAAAAACTTGAATCTCTATTTTGTGTTAATCGTATTAAACAAGGACAATAATTTACTCTCAAAATAAATTCATGTTCAGAATTATTTATGGCAAGATAGTAGATGTAATATGAAAAGCACAAAGCACATCAACGTCCTAATTCAGCTAGAGTCACATCTTTGTTGGGAGCTGAAAGAGGAGAGTATTGTGAAAATTGCTAGCTTTGCTTCCTTCTAACATTGACTAACCCACTCTCTTCTATTTACTGACCCGAAAACACTACAACAAAGACTTGAAGTGCTCAACATATTTCAACACAGCCATATAACCGATCAGCCCTTTCTCCTCCATATCCACAGCTGATGATGTTCAGAAACCCATGGATTTCGAGACAGCAGAAGTTCTTAATATTCCTGGAACATCGACTCAGACCCACCCGATGCTTCTTTTACACTTTGTTATGTATTGCTTTGTCATTTCCCAGTATTTGCTATGAATCACAGAACACCCTGCCAAATATACAATATATAATGATATGCTTCAAAGCATTCCTTGCCTGTCTCAAAACATCCACGTTCTGTAAGCGCACAGAAGGCTGAAAAGTGTTCGATACCAACTTCAATCCCATCCATGAAGCAGGTTTGAGAAAGTATTCAGTGAATATCTGATGTGTGTAGAACTTCTACCTTCCTTAGCACAGGCGCTGCCAGGTAATTCCCGTATTTGCTGTTAATAACGCTGTCTTTTCCATAGCTGGTATAAAAGACCAGGCTTTTCGGCAGCACCTGTGTTTAGGAACAGCTCCATAGGGTACGTGACCATACGCATACCGTAACAGCTGTCCCTTTTTCGTTAGGAGTGGAGTAATGTGGGAGAGCAAGAAAAAGAAGACATAGAAACAGACGTTTGCAGCAGCTCTCAAGCTACCTTTGTGCTCTCTGTGGGAGTTTTCCCAGAGATCTTGGGCTGTTGTGGATTACACTGAGCCACCAGCCGCAATTCGGAGCACGGAGATGCTACAATGACCTTGCAAACTGCGGTAAAGTTAGAGATATCTTAGCCATTCTGAAATGATTTCTCTAAGATGCATCAGGTACAATGAGCTCTGTGCCATTTCCAGTACAAAATAAGCAAGCACTATATTCATCCAAAGTAGATAAACTTATATAAATCACAGAGATGAGAGCACGAGGACGGAAACTGGTGAATGAAAAGATCAGAAGAGACAAGTGCATTACAACAGTAAGGAGGGTCTGTGCATGTCTTGTGTCTGTGCCAGTTACTTCTCCCCCTGAATCTCCAATGAGTCTCTCACTGAACAATATGGGAAATAAGATTAAATTAATAAAAAAACCCCTCAAACTTGCAAACATCTGATCCTTTGTTCAAACTTCAGTTGCAGCTGTAAAAGTCCTCAAACGCTTCTTGCAAAAATTAACACTAACTAATTAACAATAGATTTTCCACCACAGAAGTTTGGCACATTATGCTGTAGCCTTTACTCATTTAGACAATGCTTCTTCATTGGACTTTGGTGACCAGGTGAACGAGCACTGAAAATCTGCTCTAGAAATGGGTGTATTTTCTCCATTACTAGCCTCAGACTCGATCAACTAACTTATTAACATTATAGTCATAATCACATATAACCACTGAATATTATCAGGCAAAAAAAATTTTTTTTTCATTAAAAGAAATGGAAAATTGCATTCACACAACACAGTTTTTACAGAAACATCCTGTGCTAGTTCTAAAACGAGCATCATCAAGTCAGCATGAGTATATATAAACAAACGAACAACTATTTCACTGCTCAACCTGAAACCAGTAACTTTGCTGAAGCTGGCTTCTCTTATCTCGCCTTGTTTTCTTTTTTAGGGAGTGTGTTTAAGAAAGTGGCTAGAACAAAAAAGTCACAAAGGCATCTGAGTTAGCTGTTCCAGTTGTTCTCAACAAGAACGAAGCAGGAGAGTTACACGAGCATGTGATTTAAGACTTGTAAATGTCCACGTTCTTATCTCTTTGCCTTATAAAAATTGTGATAGAATTCAGAACAAAAAATTAAGAATCACACAGGATAAGTTCCCCAAGCGAATCATTTTAAAGGAGCCATAACACCAGTTCTTCACAAAAAGCTTCTGAAGTACTAGCGTATGGGGTTTAGATTCCTTAAACTGAAGACATTTGTTTCATACGAATTAACAAGTAAAAGTGGTGTGCGCAGGTCCCAGAACTGGTAATGACCCTGCTGTCACAGGGAGGAAGCACGTTAAGGAAGTCATGCACACACACAGATAGATATGTAAAAAAAACCCCACCCACCCCATAAATATAGGTTGTATATTTTGTTTATACTATGCTCTTTCTGCAGAAGAAATGCTAGTGTATGCAATATGTCGGATATTTTTTGGATTTGGGTTCTTTTTAAAAAAAAAAATACAACAACTTTGATAGACACTGAGAGAAAACGCCTTAGTGTGGTTTTGCTTACTATATATTGCCCCCTAGCAGCAGAATCCTCCTTCAGCACATTCTTACCCATTTCTTTACCTCCTCTATCTTCCAAATTCAAAGTTACAGGTTAATCCTTGGGCTAAGAACACAACAAAATAATTCTCACAAGCGACTCACCTATCACTTCCTCCTCTTTTTTGTTTTGTTTTGTTTTTTTTCCCCTCCTGATATATTCAAAGGTTGTCAGATTTGGAGCCTGAAATCCCTGCTTCGTCCTCGGGAAAAATAAGGCAAGGCAAATGTCAAGGAAGCCTCAGTATGCCACCCCACCAGCGTGTCTCATTCCTGCCCTATGGGTCATTCCTGCTGGCCCGCGAAGCTCTGCCACGGGAACGCCAGCGAGGATACCCGCCGCTGGCAAAGAGGGGAGTTCTTTTTTGGGACACTGACACCTGTTTACGAGGCACTGGCCTGAGACCAAGAGCCCGGTCAGGAACCGCAGTGCTCTCCAAGGAGCGCTCGTACATGTCCTGAACTTTTGTTCTGTTCGAAGTCCAGAAGTTAAGCACTGATTAGATCCACATCTGTAACCATTTGATTTAAATTTTCCCTCGCCTCTCCAGCTGTGAACAGCCAGATGTTGCCTCTAGCAGCGCTGCTTCTGTAGATGCAGGAGGTTGCACTAACACCATTGACTGGCCTGGCAGGCAAAGGGCTGCTGTGAAAGGCAACCGACCTACCCCCGGGCAAGATTAACGCTTTCAGGGATGCTGCTGCCTTCTCTCCACCCGCCTGCAGAGGGGTGACTCCCTGCCCCTTTGATCCCCTGTAGCACCATGCTAAGTAGGACACCCTGGAACTCACCCATCTCCTTTGCTTTTGCACTTATTTTAAAACTTGGCTGTAGCCTAGGTCTGTACAGGGTATTACCTTAATGAAGCAAACAGGAGGTTACGATCCAATCCATTAAAAAAAGAAAAAGCTTGAACAGTGAAATAAAATTTGGATTCGAAGGACAGTTTCCTTTACAGAACAGAAGTACTTTTAAAGCAGGACAATCTTAATATAGCTGACGCTGACAACTTTGTTAGCACTTCATATTACGCTGAATGGCAGAGCCCATTCAGAGACTGTGTCCAGTATTTGGGAGTCTGAAAACCAACTCCTGTCACATGAGTGGAGAAAATTCAGCTCCTGGCAGAATTATTTGAAACACCAGCTTGCTTAGCTGTATTTCTCAGTACTGACTTACCAATGGTGGGTCTCTAGAGTAGGGCTGCAGCTTTCCTGGAAGGCTGTCTACAGCTTTATTGATCTATTATTATCAGCAACATGTTAAAAGAAGCTTAGAAGGACACACAACTATGACATAATTTCTATTTCTGCCTTTCTATTTTTGTTTTTAAAGATTAATTTACCCTGTTTGCAGTATGTAGCCCTAGGCTTGAACACATCTAACCTGACACAACCCTTGTGAAATATGAAATCTAAAAACAAAGAGCAAATTACCTAAAAAACCTAATGATAGTAAAATAAACATTTTTGGTTGAAATGGCATTTTCAACAGCACATAACGGACCAGCAAATATAAATTCTACCATAACAAGATTCATACTGCCCATTTATTTAGACCCTGGAAAATCCCACACTTTCTAAAAACACACAAAGCCTCCCCCCCCCAAGACAAATTGCACTTTTTTCCCCCCAACTACCAACAAATATTTAACGGTCTCTTAAGTATGTCTGTTTTCAGACTTATTTCTAAAATACTTAAATCAAGCACTACTTCTACCAGACACTGGAAAAGTATTTCCTATTTGCTTCTGTTGCTATTCCACAAAAAGCAGCATTAAAGCCAGGCTCAAGTCCACCGCAGATTGTTCTTTGCGAACTATAACTCCGTTTTTACTGATTATTTCTGTATTTCTGTAATTTGATAGTACTTCATAGCAAAATAGACAAAATGAGCAAAATTCTGCTCCTAGTTTGCTACACATACAGAATAATTCTTGCAACATTTTTTTGCATTTTATATTAGTTTTAACGAGAGAAGAAGCACTCGTGTGATTCACTGAAAGCATCAGGACTAAAGACCATAATCCTCTTTCTTACGCGAGTTACTGCTGACTTCCAAAACGCGTACCGATGACTTTCTTGAATGCACTCTGCAATGTCATATCCTGAGTTATACGTATCGTGGGAACAAGAGGATGAATTAGATACAGAAGATCCACTGAATCCGTGCTCTAGGAATCCTGCTAGTTATGTTTTGAAGGGTTACGATGCTATTTATTTTTCTTTGTATGTTCCAAGGGAAGGCAGTTGTTACCAACAGGAGCAGTAAGATGAAAGGAAAGAAATACTAAAAAAGATATTATGGGGAAGAGTATTGGTATGCATTGGGACAACGTACACCTAAACTTTCACAGCAGCTTTTAAAGACATCTAAATGCATTTCAAATATTTAATATATTTTCCTTTACCAGGCTATTACAAATAGCTCCCTATACCAATCATGCAAAAATGAAGATCCAAAGATTACCAGTTTTACTGTTAAAATATGAGCCATAGACTGCAACCTGGGCCTGCGGTCATAGCATACACTTACTGGCAAAGCTGCTCTTGATCCAAGAGGTTTCCCATTTAAAGTCCTAAACTTAAAACATTTGCACTTATGTTTAAATTTCCATGCATCAAAGTCACAAGGGCTTAGCCATGGATGTCTTGGAGGGTTTTGCTAACCTGGTAAGGATGTTTTTTGACTACAGTCACCATGTTCAGTAACCGCAGCTCTTCTGCGTTCGCACTGAAAGAGCCAGTCACCCTGGGTGGGGTCGGGTTTTGTATGGCAGAGCTCCACGTTCTATACGTTCTTTGGGTGTGCCAAAGCAGGTGGAGCTGATTTGATCGTGAGGTGGTGGTAGGCGATATTCATCCAAGGTCCCAGTGCAGCCCCTAGCTCTGTGCTATTTGAGGAAATAAAACCAAAATCCTGCACTGAGCAAAAGCTTAGTTCTAGCAAGTTTTCTTCATACCCCTGCAGTTTTAACTTGGATGCTGAGCAACATTGTTGTATGGCAATAAACTGCTAGGTTTCACTGGCAATTGAAACAACATCTCTCTCTCCCTGAGCAAGTGAACGCAAATCGATGAAGGGGAAAAGCTCTATTAACTCTTGTCTATCCATGAGAAAGCCATTCCCTGTGTTCCCCAGTCTTAATGAACTAAGTTGAGGCATACAAGAGGCAGAAGACCTAAGAAGTGACTATGCAACCAGGCAGTCTCCTCCTCGTTTCTAAGAGCTGAGATCTACCACAAAGAGGCTGATGCTCCAGGAAGGTGCCATGCGCCGGCCAGCTAGCTTGCCCTGTGCCAGAGGATGCAGGAACACACGCTATAGGAAAAGAAGATACTCCTGCTTAGGATTCCTGGTGCTCCCGTCTTGGGTCACAAAATTCTTGGAGCAGAAAACTAATCTGTCAGCAAAGCCAGCTTCCCTTCAGTGCCAGCAAGAGGAAGGATTGGGCCAGTACCTTGGTAAGGCATGTCGAGACCCCCAGATGAAAGGCACACTTGAAATGTTTGAGCAGAGATAGACATTCTTTGTAGTTTGGCCCTCGGCAGGGAAGCTGACAGCAGCGCCAAGCCCAGGCTCACCAAGTCTCTTCCTTAATGAGCTTTTGACGATCTTTACTATCAAGACTGTAACAGGGGACAGACTTACTATAAAGCCTGGATTATCCAAAGGCACACTGGTGAATCCACATTTACTACCAAAGACTAAAGGAGAGGAAATTGCCATGAAATTGCTGTCGACCGTGAAACTGAAATAAGCAGAGCGTGGAGACCTCTGTGGGTGCTGCAGGTGGTCAAAGGCAACTGGGCCAACATCTCTGTCCAGATTTCCAGGTTTCATTCCTAACTTGCCCTTGTTTGTTCTGCAGCAGTACTTTTCCAAAAGGAGCTCAGAATTCACACCAAAGGCATGGCCCTTAAAGAAGCAGATTTCTGCATGAAGGCAGTCGTGTCCACAGCCAGCATGTAGGCACTTAACACGCCCCCCAAAAAAACCCCAACCCAATGAGTTCATATCATGAGAACATAAGACAGACATATTTTGAAAGACAATTGTGTTCAACCTGTGTATAAACAAAGACATCTTGGCAAAATAAAGAGACATCCTCCAAAAAAAGGGATAATTTTTCTAATCATTAAGATGATCATGTATGACACTAATGCACTAATGAAACCAGAAATAATAAAGGGCAATTATAGTCCAGTACTTTATCTTAAAAAGTGTGAAATAGATAGCAAAAGGGAGAGCCCTTTCTGTCTTGTTCATTATTCTCTGAGAAATCGTCCCCAGAAAGAGACTGACAACTACAAGCATCACCAGGTGGGCTTTACTCTTCCTATGACATACTCTCAATACTCTCTCCTTAGTACTAGGCATAAATCCTCCTCCCTTGAGGAAATAACTCTGAGCACCATAAACATATGACCCACCAAAACAAAAAACTAGAAATGATATAGTTTCAAACAGTATGTCTCTTTCGTAGCCAAATATTCTGTTAATTCCCAGATTGCAGTTGTTCCATTATGGTCCAGCAAACGAATGGTATCGGTTGCTCCTGGACCATACAATGTAAGGCTCCACCAAAAAATGTTTTGGGATTTTTTTTTTTTTAATTATTTCTACAGCTCTCGGACTTTAGCAAAATCCAACCAGGAAGCAGACCAAACTGCATCACATCCACGTGCTTGGTGATATTCTGCCTGAAGATATTCTGGGTAAGAAAGGAAACGGCAACTCCTGCCAAGAGCAAGCATTTGACATCAATGCAGAGAGAGAAAGAGAGAAAACATTATTTGTTTTCATATTTCCTGAGAAAGACATTGAAGATGTTGTAACCTTGTTATTTATAGAGGGCCAAGGTTTCATCCTAGAATTTAGGAGAGGAATTTATTTTCTTCTAAAGTGTGATTAAGTTTGTAAGCTTAAGACAAGGTTTTATTGTGTTTTTCTGTTTTGGTTAGCAGAATAATATTTCACTTGCTGTCTTTTTTTTTTTTTTTTGAAAAAGGAAAATGTTCTCTTCATTTATCTGGTAAATGTTTATCAGTTCAGTGAAAAAAACCTAAGCAATGGAATAAAATGGAATTAAACTTTAATATATTGCTTATCTTCAAGCATTGAAACATTTAGAAAAACAATACTCTGCATGAAAAAAAATTCTTTTTTTACCAAAATATTTAGAAAAGTAATTTCTATGGATACTGTGCTTTAGTATATCCGTTATTCCATAAACTTTTTCAAAATATATTGTAAACTGCTATTTGCAAACTTCATCGCTTTTTAATAACACATACTCTATGTTAGTTGGTTAGTTCAACCAGTTTACAAAACACATGATGCATTTTTGCCAGCTAGGTTTCTAGTCTCATGAATAGCCTCTGTATTTTTTTTTCTTTTCAATATTCAAGCTCTTCAGAAATTACCTTGAAGTGATTGCTTTTAAACCTGCAATAAATCTATTGCTGATTAAGAGAAAGAAAAGTTCTTCTCCCTGACCACAGTAATGATGTCAATACTGGTATTTAAAGGAATAGAGGGCAACTAGGTAAATATAAATGAAGGTGGCACAATTCTGACTGATTTCAAATCTAATGGAGATAGCTTGCTAGTAATGTCCTTCAACCAGTTGCTTTACTAACCTTTTGGATGTCTGGAACCCAAAGCTGTTGCTATTTTTTATGATGACTGGCTATGTATCGGAGATATTCTGTGAAGTGATGTGATAGAGCAACAGTGGTTACGGTGGAACAGGTGTCGTTACGCTGGATCAGCTATTGCACAATGCATTAATTTGAGAGACATACGATATTTAAAATATTTGAACAAGTTGCAGTGGTTGAAAAAAATTCCTAGCAGTGCAAATTTTTATTTTTACACTGTCACTCTCCAGCCCAACTCAAGATCAAGGCACCCTTCCACTAGCTGCTTGGTAAAGACGTACAGAAGGGCAGGCTTCTCACCTGGCTCAACGGCACCAGGGCATTGCCTGCAGCCAGCCCCGGAGCGAACGCACACACATAGCCCTGGTCGCCTCCTTCGCATGATAAAAACCTCAAGAAAAACAAGACGACCTTCCAAGCAATGTAAATTTGTTTCTTGCCAATATGGGAGCCATAGAGGAGCAGCAGCAGACATGCTTGGGATAAAGTGTGCATGCAATCAATTACCCTGGCTTTACAGCCTGTAAGAGACCATATACTGGGGGGAGGGATGCGGGGGGGTGCAAACTGGTGGGGGACTTTGTTAGCGAAAGCTATGTCAGACCTCCTCCCTGAGGAGCAGCTTCCATCCGAGCAGCTCCTCCAGCAGCAGTGAAGAGAGCAGGTTGGAGTACGGGCATTTTGTACACCACCAGTACATTCATCAAGGACATTAGTGCCCCCGAACCGTGGGTAGTGACTGCACCTCTGTCAGTAACTACACGTACTTACATGAAGGAATATTTCAACGTTACAACACATGTAATGTTTCTGAATCTATTTATTTTCTTTACCTAATTTTAACACGAGCATGATTTTTGTTTATATGAAACTAAGACTTCTTTCCTGATAACTTTCATCTCTAACTATATTTCTTCAGGAAGTATTTATAACTCGGATCAACAGTTTATATCCCTTACTCCTTCCCTACCTGCGGGCTGGTTCTTGCCTGTGAAGCCCTCGTGACTGAAGGCAGGAAGGACAGTGAATGCCACCACAGCACAGCTCCGGACAAAGCAGTCCAACAAGACGCTTCAAGGAAACTTCAAAAAACACAGAAAGTCTTCTTGATTAATGTCCCGCAATAGTACATCACAAAAGTGTATTTTGTGGAAGGCTGGATGCTCTAGTGGTACTGAAAATTGGAGGAAGTATAAACATAGGTATGACTTGACCCAGCCCAAAGTTTCTGGTGTGCCAGTTCTCACAGGAGAAAATATCTACAGACCAACCCTGTCACTCCTGAACATGATGTTCCAGTGGGAAAAAAATGCCTCACTGCACCTACGCCATCCTGCGTAACAATTCCCGCAGCACCCTATCGGGATCTCCCTGGACAAGAAAATATCAAGTGCTTTCTCTGATAATCTCTCTGCTTGCTAATCAGCCCTCAGGCTCTTAGAAGGGACTCAGCCTGTGACCTTTTAAACAAAATTTAAGCAGCCAAGCACCAAAATCAGCCAATTGTAGAAAAAATCTGTAACCGAAATGCTGTTTTTCATAGTAGAACAATTACTTGCTGGTTTGACAGAAAGGGACACATCTTGCTAATCTTGAGGCTTTTTAGCACTTGTATCCTGTTTGGCTTCTTTCCTTATGCCTATTTATTTGGGAAATTTATGGTGCGATTCCCAGAGGTTTGGATGGCGTATCGCTTACCCACTTCAATAAACAATCTGGAGTACTGTTTAAATATGGAAACGCTTAGTAGCAGCACAACCAAAGTGACCGGTTGTGCTGCTGCTTCTATGCCTTAGGAAACCTATGCCTTAGGAAAAAAAGAGGGGAGGTGAAAGGATCATCTTGTGCAGACAGCCATTTATCTTTCATTAATCTACCAACACCACACAGCTGTAAGATTTACAAATTGCAAAATATTGATTCAGTTTAGCAGATAAAAATTTCCACCCATGACCTTTTAAAACTCTGCCCTTCTGAACAGAGCCTCGTTGCTTCATCATCAGGAACCAAACGAGGTACACTGGTTGCATCCTCATGGGTCACAGTCCTCGTGGGTGCAATGGCTGGCAGTTCAAGCGGGGATGCCAAGCTCCTGCAATCCTAAAATGCATTGATATCCCCATCACTGGCACAAAGTCCGTTCTGCCCTTGAGCTGGAGCCTCTTTCTTCTGGTTTGGGGAAGGATACTTAATGGTTTTACCATGTACTGACAGTTTTGCCTTCTCCTTACTTTGTAGGTGCAAATACAAGGCTGTTTTGGCTCAAGTCCTGGTGACAATAAATTTCCTGGACTTTTCAGAGTATGTGAAATATAGCCACATGCAATGTGGTAAACCACACCTGACCAAACATTTCTTCAGTTTTCTAAATCCGATCTCTTGCCTAAACTCCTGTATGAAACACCTCCTCTCAGAAACTGGACTTGCTGTGCACAAGGAAGGTGTGTGACTCCCTCTACTGAAAGAGGTGAGGGTGATTAGCTGGGAATCTTCTGAGTCTTTATACTACTGCCTCATGACCCTCACCTCCAAAAAACCAGCTGAGATTTTTCTTGCTCAATCTCTAGAAAACCTCATCAGCTCCTCTCTCACATGTCAGTTAAGGGACAACCTTGTAAACCAATTCTTCCTTGTAAATCAAGCAGAAATTGGTTTTACTATAGGTAACAACTTCAAGTTGCTGGATTGCCCGAGCCCCCTCGTGATGGTGTAAGAAACAGTTAATGCAACACTCCACTCCCACAGCCACCTGCGTCTTGTTCTTGGGAGACACTTTCTGTTGAGAACTTCCAGTCACTACTGGTAGCAGAGTGCTCCCAGAGCAGAATAGCAGAAAACAGTGTCAAACCAACTTGCAGCTAGCACCTTATGATCAAACTGCACGCCCGCTGCCTGTCCACCCCGTGCCCAAAAGCAATGGGCCTTCTCGATTGCAAGGAACACCCACGAAAATATCTTTCCCATGACTGTAATTCCTTTACAAGCCCATCATGGCTCTCAGTGCTGTAGAACGTGGTTTCTGCTCAAACACAGGCTGGTCCTAATCTTCTCCAGAGGCATCACATGGTAGCTCTGTCTACCATTGCAGGATACTTCAGGACTCCTTCCTGACATGTCAGTTGATCACAGTACAACTATCCCTCTGTGAGACGTAGCTCAGAAAAAGGCAAATGACAATTTAGGGTATATGAAGCAAGGTACTTCCAGTAAGGATGAAAGAGCAACAGCAGCATTTCTCTGGGATATTGCCTGCAGTACTCATCACCCCCTATTTCAGAAACATGAACTCAAATTTAAACAGATGCCAAATGTCTGAGGAGGTGGTGGCAGCGATGGAGGAAGAAGCTTGTCTTTCTAGAAGACTATAAAAGAAATAGAAAACTACCCCTTCGTTACCCTCTTCCTCTGCCCCAAGTCTCAAGAAGCCAAAGGGCAATGAAGAACAAATAAAGTACACATGTGACTACAATAACGTTTAAAACACTCAAAGACGATCATTAGAGATGAGGCTCCATATCAGAGGCACGAGGGTCATATCAGAGCAATGGAGGCAAAAAAGAAAATAAATAAATAAATAAATAAATAAAATCAAACTATTTTTATAATGGTACTTGAGAAGTTTATGAATGGGATTCTGTGATGTGGTTGCCCGAAATAGCAAAGATTTGGACATGATGACCCAGGAGTTCCTGAAAGCAGCTGGCACAGAGGCCATGCGTGCACAGAGGGCTTCCCGCTATTTCCTCTCCCCTCCTGTAAGATGGACTTTTCCCCCCGAGTTACAAAGGAATTTCAGCATTAACACAGGGCACCTCAGAACAGGACAAGGATAATGATTATTCCCCCACAAACAACAATTCTACCTAGAAACCCAAATGGAATTTTGCAAACCCCGTTGGCCAAATGCCTCTCTTCCACTACTCTCTTCTAAGACGTATTTTCTTGGATTTCTTTTCATTTTTGTTGCTCTTCTCTCGGCTTTAGGCTGTATGATACACATTTTTCTTGCAAAAAGATGCTTGAAACTAGATAAAGTACTCCAGGTCAGGCTTTTCCAGCCCTGAGCAGAATTACTACACGATCTATTGCATATGCCAACATGTTCCCTACAACATAAGATATTGTGGATTTATGCTTAGTTTATGACCCTTTTCCGAGGAACTGCTATTTAACCAGCTAATTATTCCTACCCAGAGCAAGTATTTTGCACTTGTCTGGTTCTCATCCCAAGCCATGGGAACACATCCTTTTCCAGGAAGATAAGCAACAACAAGTTTGGTTTAACAATGTAAGATTTAAGGCTGCTAGTACCGGATCCAAAACTCCACAGTCACATAACACAAAAGGCTGAAGGGTAAATACACTCACTTTATTGGTTCAAGTTTCAAGACATTTTTGGTGGGGCAATTTGGCATCAGCAGGCTTTGTTTTAGATCTATGATCAACTGTCCTGCCACAGCCAACCTAAAGGTGGCATAGAGGAATAGAGCCACCGTTAACTCATTTGGGTGCTTTGAGGAATTTGATAGAAATGCAAACCGTATGTGCCCATACTCAAAGAAAATCAAACCAGTTCTTTTGAGTGACACAGATCTGATATCTAAAATTGCAGAATCAGGGCAAAAGTTTAGTTTTGACATAGTAAAACTTAGCTTCATAGATACTGGATGAGATTCTTCTCTGTAAACACGAGAGCACGTTTGATGCAAGATCAGAAAGAGAACTTATGGTAACATATACATTAATTATACTGAAAAACAATCAGTGCTCCAGAACAGATAATAATGAGAAATGAACACTGAAGGAAACTTTGATGTACTTCTTAGATAACTGTGGTACTTCAAAACTGGATTCAGTTCAAACATTTAAAACATCTCAGTCCGAGATCTACATTTCAGATTGAGAATGTGTTGATGCACAACTAGATTTTAAAATAAATACATGGTGGAGCAGAACACAAACATGAATAAAAAACCCCTAAAATAAAACAACCCTCTCCAGTTAAAACTCCCCTGTTCCAACAGCTTTAATACCACTTCTCCTTCATGTAAGCTAAATCCAAATGCAAAACTTCACTGAAGTCATTCTTAATAATTCAGTTTGCAGCCTGGATGGGCTGAGATGTGTGTTGACTCAGTGCAATTTGAGTCATGGGTACAACCCAGGTCAGACTGCTAGCTCCTGCTCTGACCACTTGACTACAGGGCCTTCTTTATAAAGAAACTGAAAATAAGTAAGTACAGCGCTAAGGGCAAAGCACATCAATCCTGATCGAGGAAAACACAAACCTGTGCATATTTAAGCAGGCCATTTGTCTTGCTGATGCTAAGTGAAGATGTCCCAGGCTAGATAGGTCTGGTTCATTACTGACTAACTTGTTAGGACCAAGCTGTACAGGTATTTCCAAAAGTATCAGTGTTCCAGTAGTGACAAGGACGAGGAATAACAACACAAAGCAAAAGGACAGAAATTTGGAGTCATTCAAGCTTCTCTAAACGTACCGTTTTTTTCTTATACTCCCATATAGCAGTAAAATATTTTTTTATAACACCCATCACCAGAAAGTCACCGGTGACAAAACTAAAAAGACTTCGTAAGTTTTTCTAGGACCGCAACTGAATGAAATAAGTGAATGCAAAAGCCACCACAGGGAGTAAAAAAAAAAAAAAAAAAAATTCCAACAGCAACAGCCCTCAATCCCTCCCTTTACACAACGAATAATGTCCATGTGGTACACTTCATTTTCACTCTCTGCAGCCCAGCCACAGAAAGTGGAATTTCTTACTAACACGATGTCACTTTGATGGCCTCAGGTGTCACAAAACAACCACAATAATCTTCAATATACCACGAAACATCTGAAAATGGTATTAACAACACAAAATATTTTTCCCCCCATTTCCCATCTACAGTTCCTGTATTCTTAAGTTCAAAATTCCTATGAAAGCCCCAGCTGGGGGCACGGAGAGCACAACTGGAACACGTCCACGAGCTCCACAAAAAATTAACATAAATTTTTAAAACACCCTATATATAAACTACAAAATGGCGTGCGCTGTCAGGATTACCCTTTATGAACAACACGTGCCAGCGCCTATTGGACTGTTTATGAAATTTGCCATTACATTTAAACACTTCAGAGCATGGAGGAGAGCCCATCTTGCTTGCCCATCAACAAGAGTGGTTTTAATTACATTGCTGAACGGAGACTAAGCGAGTGCGTAACAGCTCCAGGGACAAGCGTAACACATGAGCAGACCCAGTCTTTTGAATGGGACTACTCATGTGCCCCGAGTTATACACACGCTTCGTGAACTGCAGCTTTTCAAAGTTAAGCAAATTAGCTCTCATTAAGGCAGCCAACCTTAAGGACATTTGAAACGAGGGCACAGAGTGGGGCATCAAAGGGGAGGCAGGGCGCTCTCAGTTGCAAGTATGCACGGGCTTTCTGCCACCAAAATGTCCCTACACGTTTCCATCATGTTATTTTCAAAACAGCTGCTGCCCACTGGCACTGCCGAAGTGTTTAATTACATGGAGTAAGCGTTGAAAGCCCGTTGCTGCTCCTGCCTGCACGCTGAGCCGTCAGCATGGCCACCAGGACAGGCAACCTCTTGCCCCAGGTGACAGGTCACAGATCACGGTGGTCACCTGCAAGGTGGGTCCTTCCCGGCACCTACACAACTTATTTACTGCCAGAGCCCATCCCTTGACCTCAGTGAAGCTTTGGTGCCTATCTTCCAGTGCAACATTTCTGAAGCCACCCAAAGAAGTAGCGTATGCCCTTTCCTTAAGAGGCAAAGGAATCAGCTCTCATTTTATTTTCAGGGTGCAATAGCTGCTGGTACCAAGGAAAACAGAGGTGGAAATACTTTTCTAAAGCCCTTTCCAAAACATTTGCACCTACATGCTGGATGATAGACCACGTCCACACGCTACACGATGCTGGGAGCAGACCAGGATTTTTGCATTTCAGAACCGGTCAGGAGTCAAACATTTTCCAGAGGAGGGGCAGCCCGTATTTCTTTTAATCAATTACCTGCCTACTGGAGCTGAGTTACAGCGAGTAGGAAAACACTAATAATAGGGCTTAGAAACCTTACAGTTCATAACTCTTATGGTCCACATTCATTACTTGAATGCATAAATCTGGTGAGACAGCACGCATCTTCCCCTCTTCCCTAACAAAGGGTTCCTGCATCCCATGCTGCAAACTCCCAGGCAGCAATTCCTGCTCACACAACAGTTTTAAAGAAAAGAAATAATATCAGAGTGCCTCCTCTGTTTATGATTACAGCTTTAATAACATTCCACCCCCCTTCTAATTTTTCTTTCAGGCTCCCTTTTTGGCCTGTTCTCAGTGACTGCCTCTCACAGACGTTTCCAAACTGTAACACATACTTTGGTGACTATCAATTTCACTTACGCCAGACAGATTTTTACTTGATGGTTGCCCCTTCCTAGAAAAATAAAAGCTAACATTCTACAAGTTATTCCCTCATAAAGCATTATAAAGAAAGTTTAAAGGATAAGCTTCTCTTCAGTGCTCTCAGAAAGGTTTAGTGTAGCAGCAGGCTTTAGGCATCCATCTACACACCCATCTGTTTACTTTTATCTAGACTTTTTGATTGGGTTTAAGTTTTACATGCATCGAGTAAGGAACGACAGGATCGTTGTTTTAAGCTGTACGATTATTGCGTAAATTAGGGTGGAAAGAAATAACACTACCAAGTCCAAGGAAAGGTGAAGGCTGCATGTAGCAGACTCACAAATGATTGATCGAGTGTTTAAGCAAGAGAATGGTGAGAATGGAGCAAAACCTCCTGATGAGCTAAAGATGGTATTGCTGTAAGATCCCTGCTTCTAAAACCACCGACAACAGAAAGCAGAACACTTTATTGATGCGAGGGCTCAGAAATGCTACAGTCATAACCCTCATGGTCCAAGCTCATAATTTTACTGTACAAATACAGTGAGGCAAGATGGATCTTTTCCTCCTTTTATTTTTTTTTTAACAAAGAGTTCCTTGATCCTATGCTGCATACTCCCACTGCTGTAAAACATCACTAAAATACACAAAACACAAAGTGAAATGCTTGTTCACGCAAACTTTGGCATACTCTCACTATAAGACACCAACCGATGCAAAGAGCTTATTGGATTTAAGAAGGGCTTTGACATGTGTTTTACAAAGACAGCCTTTCAAACAACACTTAACCAACCAACCTGGAGTTCGGCTGTTTCGAACCTGAAAGAAAATTCTTCGGGGGCAAATTATCCTCTCTCTGTTTGGGCTAAGACTTCTTGCCCCCTTCTTGGAGGCGGCTGTGGGACGTGCCTGGAGGCGGACTGTGGCTTGGGGGAGCTCCAGCCTACAGGAATGCGCCCGCTTCCCACAGCAAATTTCTGTGCCCTTCAAACTTGGTGAGTAAATATTCCAATGCCTCATCTATCGATCATGCCACAGATGTATAACAAATTAGTCTGTGTACGATGGGAAGCTAGAAAAGACAGAGCATCACCCGAATTTACCCGCTTTCAAGAGGTTTAAAAAAAATCCTCTTCCTCCCAGGTGGAGCCTCTCTGGACAGCCTTTATGTTCCCACGTTGGTCCCAAGAGGACTCTTACGTTTCTTCTGGTCCTGAACCCTCCATCCCAAATGAGCCAGCCCCAGAAGGCAGCGAGCCACTGCTGCTGCACAGCTGCCTAGCTCTGCCTCTGACTCACTGCTCCTTCCCCGCTCTGACCGTGGGAAGCGATGGGAGACGAGGGCACTCAGCACCTCTCGGGGTGCTCAGCCTCGGGATGTATTCGGTGCTGTGAGAGCGTAGCTGGATGCAGAGAGACAGCAACGCACCAGCTGCCTGCATCAAGCATGCTCAGGCACGGGTTAACAAACAAACCGTTTCTTTTTTGGAGACCCTGATGTTTAAATCTCTTTTTGGTCACAGGTACTGTTCAGATAATGTATGTTTTTAGACATCCAATCCACTGTTGAACAACCATACGGTTTGGGAGCCTGCTCAGTTGTGCCAGGGAAGGCTTGGGGCCTGCAGGCACCCGAGGGCTGTGACTGACCTCCACCACTCCGCTCTGTGCAGGAGCACTCGCCACTACTCTCAAGTGCCCCCCTGACCAAAGAACAACATGCATCCAGAAAGAAAAAGAAAGAAAAGAAAAAAAGGAAAAAACAGCTGTATTCTTCCACATGAACCTTGGGGACAGCTCGGGAGTATCATCTCTTTCCTGCAGACAGAGACCCGGTAGCCCCCGAGTTCCCGCCCGGCTCTGGGGGACGCATCGCATGGCGGAGGGCTGGGAGTGGGGGACACCTCTCCCACAGCCAAGGAACTGACACTCCGACAGCATCCAGCTGCTCTCTGCATCCATTGCTGCCTTCCCACATATAACCAGCTACTTACCCCAAATCCCCAAACTTAACAAATAGCCCGGGCACTATTTTTTTTGGTATGAAAAAGGGAAAGTATCCAGAGGAGAAAAAAAAAAAAAGAAAGAAAGAGAACAGACACAAAATTAAACAATCTACCTTAAAATAAACTCTGCAGTATTATCTGTCTCTTGTCAAAAGTTATTAGGGAATAAAAGTGACAGACTGTCTACTAAGATACATCCCATGTCCAAGTGACATACCTAAAACTTGTCAGAGATTTCCCTCTGTTGATGTGTCTGCTTATCCTTAGTGCCCACACGTGTTACATTACTGTATATTCTTGCACGGTGGAAGCACTTGATTTATTTGTTGAAGGGAAAGAACACTTTTTTCCCCACCTAATTTTAGTCTTATGATGCAACAGGTCTTTGTCTGTTCCTCACGTAAAACAGAAAAGTCCTCGACTAAAACCAGACACCACGTAATTATTTTTCCTTAAAAATAAAGTCAATAAAACTGGCAAATGTGAACAAAAATGGAACTGATCTATCAAATAACTGTAAACGGATTTTCCTTCACTGCACATTCTTCACATTAAGAAATTACTACTGGTCAATATTAAAACCAGACAAATTACGTGCTGCTCTGGTGAAAGAGAGGGTAAAACAACTCATGTGGACAAGTTACAGGAATGGACAACCGAGATATTGCCTCAGTCCAGACAGCAATTAGCTTTTGGGAACTTGATGCCTGCTCTCCAGCCTTGGCTGAATGTTGCAAGTAGGGCTTCTATGTAACATATCAAATCAAAACTGAAACACCAGACTTGGCCAACTTTGGGGGTTGTTTGAAAACTGGACTTCGACCACAGCTTTCATGTGGTTGTGGACTGGGTACATTCCCATGAAGTTTTAATTCTTATTCAAGCTGCAGAAGGGTAGCGCAAGGACACTAGGAGAGTTCAGGAGAAAAGTTCTGTTGTGGGGATAATGTGGAAAGGGTTTTCTATGTGGTGGCAACATACACTATAACCAAAAACATTCAAAGAGATTAAAGAAATATTTGCAGTTGAATATGTGTATTTTTTTTCTTAGAAGAAACTTTAAATGAAAATTAAACCAAGCAAATAAAGTGAGCTTCAGCTATTGAAATAGAAAGCGCATGGATAATGGGAAGGAGAAAAGAGCAAGAGATGTTTCGCACTGCAAGGTGCACCCCGGGGTTGCAATTGCACAAGAGTTTAAGTGAGTCTAAGTGAGTGCAAGTTGTGTGTCAGAAACCCATCTACACCATATCAGCCTGACAGACGGAGAGAGATCTTATCCGTTTAACCTTGCTAAGAGCAGGTTAAGCACAAAATTTCCTTTTGTTTCTTCATCTATTTGTTGTTGGGAACATTTGAAACTCTCTTTTCCATATTGTGAATATCTAGTTTTATTTTCATTTAACTTAATGCAACTGGAGCGATGTGAAGGTAACTTGACAACAGCAAAGCATTTCTTACCCAATGCTGTGACAAATCCATAGCCTGGGGTACCGGGACACCCTGCCTTCCTAGACTGTTCCTCAGAGTATCCCAACACCAACACAACATTGCTTCACAGGACTGTATCATCCAGTTTCAGAGTTGGTATTGAGTCAACCAGAAGAGAAAAGCGCCTTCAGATTACAAAGAAAAATCTCTGGCCTTCCCAAAGGTACTGCAGGAGGCAGTTCCTGGCTGAACCCTAAGAAACCCCACGGTCACGGAGGGTTTCAACTTTTAATATGGTTTAGATTAAAATCCTATCTGTGTCCACAACTTTGATGAAATTTTTGTCTTCTGTGTCAAGGCCGAAAGCAATGAACTAAAACAAAGAACTTGACACATACAGTCTCCGATATACAAACAACTGACTGTTTCCATAGAAAATCAGAGAACAGAGAAACTGAAGTAACTCTAAAAAAATGAATTCCTAATTTTGTAATAAAGGCCACATGGCCCACTCAAGTGAGCGCACAACTGGAGAGGCATAACTGATCAGTTTTACCCAAACACCACTACCGATTTCATCTGTGACTACATGCATTTTTTTTCACCTCTGGACACATCCCTGTGTCTCGGTCAATGGGAACTGCAGGGCTCACCTCCTTACTTAGCAGAGCATTTACAGAATTAATTATTGAGCACTTAATCAAATCAAACAGTGAATGAACTTACTCCAAAGTAGGAGTTCATGAAAAACACAAAGCAAAAACAACACTGCCATCCAAATTTTTGTGGTTGAATTTGAATCTCTTATCTGTACTCACTGGAACAATTTTGGTCTGGGTTGCACACAAACTTATTTTGTACACCAAAGTTGCATACGGTCCAACAAAACAGAAAATTAACAGAAATGCCATTTGGAAGTTAGATATTACAAACACCTTTTGTGAGATTTTATCACCATTACATCAGACTCCGGATTCTGCCCTAATTTGGTAATAAACTGATACTCTGAGCCCCATCTTACAAATACCACAAACCCAAACTCAACCTTGCTTCCACTGGCCATCATTATTAGCAAAAAGTCACTGAACAATAATGCTGGCATTGTAAGTTCATGCAAGGAATAGTACGTGCAAAGGTTTTGGACGTGAGCTGAAAACCCATTTAGTTAAGAATATTTTATTGTGGAAAAGGATGTGGAAACAGAAAATAAGTTAAAATGATAAAGAGACCTGAATAGAAAACCCGTGGTTATAAATGGAACAGTTGCTGTAAGCAGATAGTTCTGTACATCCACATCTGTTCCAGTTCAAAGCAGTTCATGTGAACCAGGGGAAGAAACTATTTTTTCCTTTAGCTTCACTGCTGCAAACCTATCTGCATTCAGGCCAGGGCAGAGAGTAGGAAGAGGGAGAAACCACCACGGGTGTACTGGCTCAACCCAAATTTCAATGAGATGGGGCTGCCACGGACACCTCTCCTTGCCTTTCCCCATTTCCCCCCCCCCCCCATTAAAACACATTTAGAAGAGAGTGGCAACATTTGCAAATACTTATGGCAATTAAAGTTGTTTGGTTTTGCTAAAACCAAGGCATCTGTAGCTTAACAAAAGTTCTGTTTTTGTTCCTCTAGTCACAGATAGTTTCTGTTTCACAACTGTCCCTTCTGGGGCCACTTTGATGATAACGTGGGAAAAGCAGGCAGAACAGCCAAACAGGGAAATAAATATATAAAAATAACAAGACTGCTCCAGGACTCATTCAGGTTCCAGAGGAGATCAAATTTCCTGCCTCTGGATGGCTGAAACACTTTCCCTACCCAGTTCAGTCTCTGTTTCTCTAATATCCTTTTTTCTCCCCCTTTCGAATCTTAAAAATGAAAGAGTGAAAACCAAAGCAGCTGCAAAAAGGGTGTGGTGCAAAGAAACAGAAAGAGCAAGGGTATCAAACTTGGGAAAGGGTAACAGCTGAAATTGGCTCCCCATTTTGGTCTGACAGCAAACCAAATACAAACCAAAACAGCAAATACCAAACTCCAGAGGAGGGACATTCCCCTCTAATAATCTGGTTATGAGAAATCATTATTTTCCTACTTTCATTATTAAATGACAGTACGTATACACCCTTCATGCAGTGCATGAGATTTAAATGCTTTTTTTTAATATTAAGTTGTTCACGTTGAGGTTGAAATACGTTTGCTATGGTCCCTGATTCTATTTGCCACCTGCAAAACGTGAAAGCTTCCCGCAACCGAGTCTGCAGACAGCTCCTGCTATTGATGGACAATGTGCTCGAGTCAGTCAATACCGAGTAATTGCTGGACTGAAATCAATCGCAGGCTCCCAGGAACTGCTTTGACTGGATTTTACTTTAAAGATTTAGTGCCGTGACTGGTGAGATGCTGAACTCCTCAACTACCATTAGACATGTGCTTCTCTTCCAAAATGAAGATGGACATCAACATCTCCGCTGAATTCCAGAGCAGAGTTCATGAGAAGCTACCTGAAACACAAAGATCTTCCACTTCAACTAAATAGTTCTTAAAACCTCGTCAATAGACGCACGAATAAAGGATCAGGACTGTATTTTGAAACATTGTTCATGTTTGGTGGAGAAAACACCATGCGGGGTGGGAAGCGTGCTGATTTCCCTTGAAAACACAGAGGCGTGGAAGCTGGTGAGACACACAGGAGGGTCCCGGGCTCAGTTGCCCACTTCCCACCAAAACAAGGGCTATTTGTATGCTTAAGTAAGTGCTTTGCTGGATGAGGGCCAGAGGGCACAGCAAATTGCAGGATACAGCCCCGATGAGCTATTTTGAGAAAATATATTGAAGAGAAAGAGAAAAGGGAAAGCTTTCATTAATTTATATTATCAAGACAACAAAGATCTTGTTTTGGAAACAAGAATCCGGCTCTTTTAACTGAAAGCTTGTTAGCAAGATGCTACAAGGAAAAAGTTTAAAAATTCGATTCATTCATGTGCCATTTAGAAACTATTAGCTTTAAAAGGCTTAGATTTTATTTATATGCCTCTGGTATGTAACAGAACGTTTAAAATCTAAACCAAAACCTGTTTCTGCTCTTCCATTGGTAATTAATATGCGGTCTTTGTTTTTTATTATCCCACTACTCAGTTATATTGTCAGATGGACTTAAATGATTAAGATTAAAAATACTGTATCGCAACACACACAAGACAAGTCATTACGGCAGTGTAAGAATGGTACTGGTGAGCACAATTTCTCTTGCAGTTGATGACCTGTCATTACTCATAGCCTGTTTGAGAGACCAGATTCATTCCCAAAAGAAAATGATCAGCTGCAATTTTAAAAAATAAGCTATTTCATTTAGGCCAGGTTTTACAGTCTGATGACACTCAGCAGTCCCCTGCAAAGTAAACAGCAGAGTGAATAAGCACAGCCTGGTAGTCTAAACTCCAGTTCTTAGCTAAGGAGCACCTAGAACAATTTTACCCCGTTTAATTTGGGGCAGATGGACGCCGCTCTGCTTCTTCCACTCTCACCTACACAAAGCACATGGTTGTATCCTGGACAAATATTATCTGCTCTCAGCTTAATCCATTTCAAGTGAACTGAAAGAACAATTCTTGTTTTCTGTTACCTGTCAAACCCATAAATTCAACATATCCATTCTTGCCATATAACAGAAGTTCTGCGACAGCAAACAAATGCGATGCAAAAGGAGTTGATGGGCTCTCCTGATGGCTCACTGAAGTTTATGAAGTCCTTTAAGATCAGTGGGTAAAGGAATACTTTGTACTTCTAAAGCATGTACAAAAGGGCTGGAACATGATTTCTGTGTTCAGCCTTTGCCTCTCAACCCGGCTTCCTACCACCTGAGCTAAAGGAGGATCTCCTGCATGTCCTCGAGTACAATTGTTCAGAAACAGCATCTGTTCCTATTCCGAGAGCCCAAACATCATCTTCCATCTCAGGGTACATGAAATAAAACATTTCTACAAGGTGACGGAATTTGAAATACAAATCCGTAGCATAGAAATAGTTGTTTCTGTTAACTGAAGTATGTCCTCGCAACATCCCTTAGGCTGTTCTCTCGTGCCTTTTAGCTGGTCTCAGCTATCTGCCAAATGGATTATTGACAGCAATTGTAAAGACGAAATAACATTTCAGATCTACGTCCCGGTCGATACCAACACTAAACCCTAGAAGACTGTTCACAGACAAATTGATAGAGCCTGCAAACACAGTCCTACTAGTTCAGTGCTGATACCCGCATCCCCAGAAACCTGTGACAACAACATATTCTGGACTAAATACTGTCCCTGTCTACTTACAGAAGACCTTCATTTAACTCCAAGGAACTGCAAACATGGATCTGGGGGGAAGGTTATTCAGTTTTGAAGCTTTGATTCCTTTTAATTAATTCAACATTTAGAAGCACAGAAATCTTTTGCAATACCCTACACAGCAGTTCTCAGAGAAGCAGTTGCTTTCACCAGGCAACCCAACAGCAAGAATAGCTGAGGATGAAGCTAAACAAGCATGGTTACTAATGAGAAGAGAAAGAAGGGAAGGAAGCAAAGCTACCCGTAAGCAGCAAAACAGACATAGTGCACATGAAAATGTGAAAAATGTATGTATTGACAAGATCAGAAAAGATATATGGATAGAGTGGTTGGGGCGGGGAGGGGGGAATCTTATGTTGTCTTCCACTACATATGAGGTCATACGATATATCGTAATATACTGCACAACTACCATCGTACAGACCAGCCTTAAATTTTAGTAGGCAATCCCCACAGAAAGGAGACCATTTCCTAAAAATCCCAATAACATTAATTTATTTTCAGATCTATTTGATGCAAGTTTAGGATTAGTTTGGGGCACACTATCCGCAGCATGATGAATCGACTATATGCCCTAGGAGACTGAATTTGTTAAAGTATGTTGCTTGAGCTGATTAAATGAAAGTAACTGTTGCTTTGGCTGTTGGTGTGATCAACCTTAGGGGTAGCGCGAGAGGAATAATTAACTGGAATCTCACTTGGGTTTTATTATTTTAGTGACAAACTAACCTTTAAAATCCACTCTTTTTTAATTTTTTTTTTGGTAACTCTTTGCACAGAGCTGCAAGGTTATACCACCTTGGAAGAAGAGACAGAAAGCAGCAGCAGGCAGCCTTTCACCTCCACGCTGCCTATTTCACGTGCGAGACCCCTGAGGCACAGCCCCAGAGCCAGCCCCTTCCCTCCACAAGTGCTGGGCTGCAACTCCGACACCTGGCTAAAAACCTGGAAAAAGCCTGGCTCCACACCCTTGCTTTCTGACTCAGGCTCATTTCTGTTTATACTCTTGTGAGCTGAAGAATAATGATGACTAGTAGCTATATAGATAAATAAAGTATATTAAGTCACAGGAAGTAAAAAGGGAAAACCATTAGTTTATTTTTAGAAACCTGTTCTTGCCATTCATCAGAAAAAGAACATTCAAAAGTATGCAGCGAGATACAAGCATCTGGATGAGGTTTGCTGACCACATACCAACATTCAGACTACACACAGAGAACCATTTTCCTTCTTTAGACCAGTCTCAGCCTGCGTGCCAGGAACACAGGATACAGACAATAATGTAGTAGTTTCCACTAGCGAGCCTCGGGAAAGGGTGCTCTCACCACACATCCTACAGCTGCCTCGACATGGTCTGCTTAGTCTTACCCTCTCAGTGGTCCTACAGCTGATACCTCCCCTTTAGACACATCGTGGCACCAGCCAGTACGTCCCAAACTGTTAGACACACACCTTCCATCAACACCGTCCATACCAGGTTAAACACAAGAGAAAAGGTCTCAAGGTCTAGATCAGCTTCTCCATATAAATAGACCATACCAATGCTAACCACAAAGAAAGAGGTGATTTAATGTGACCTGGATGCTCAGCTCCCAAAAACAGAGCAGCCAATGCAGTACGCCCACACATCCCTTCTTTTTCCTCTTGCTGGGTTGCCAAAATAACACGCATCCATCAGTAGAAAACCTTTTCAGGACAATAGTGCCGCAACACACTGTGATGAATTTAATGGTATTTGCATAAAAGCTTCCATCTTTTGCAGTCTGCAGTAGATTTCTTCTGGGCAATCATACCACAAGCATAAAGTCATACCGTATTTTGAATCTTTGCCTGCCAAAATCTGGGAAGAATTGCAAAGCACGTTCATTGACATATCTTGCGGTACGTCGTCAGCCAAGATGCTATAGTACAAATGATCAGACATAAATACAGAATAGGTTTTTCTGTGACTGTTAACACTGTGCTGGACACGTTTCTGCCACTTTCCTTACTTCAAAGCAGTAAAAAACTAAAACTTTGAGTGATGCTTAGCCCTGAAACTTCCACCTTGGCTCCCGGTCCTCTTCTTAAGAGCAATTATAAAACTCCCACAATATCATGTTAAAAAGAAGAGTTTTAAAATGTGTTCAGAGGACTCTGCATCCATTACTTTTACCTCTATGATCTCGCTGAAGTCAGGATCTGCTCACTTTTCCTACTCACTTTTTAAAAACGTGTCCTGAATCTGCACTGGAAATGTAATTTAGTTGCCAACCTCTTCCCTTTTTTACTAACCGAGTGCTGTGAAATGTGTTTCTCTCTCCCTGGACAAAATTCTTCTTAGTGAACCTTACTTATCAACCCACAGGTCCCTATTGCATATTCCAAGTTTGTTCTGCAAGCAGGACATCAGCTGACGTCAATGAAGATGTACAAGAGGCAACAAATATTTGCAGTGTGTTTAGAAAACAGTTTTTTTCTCATTTTAGTACATATTCATCAAGTTTCTCCCTACACAGGATACAAATAGAGGGAGAGGTAACACAGCAGGATTGGGAGCCAGGAGTACATAACTTGTAATCACTGATGTCATGATATAAGTTAAATAATTTATGAGATATAAAAAGAGCAGTTAATGCCTGCAAACCACTTAGCCTTTTCATAATAGGTTTCAGATTTTAAATCTCCCTTGGAGCACTGACGGTCGCGTGCAAAAAGTCATAGGTGTTTGTGTCAGTTTAAAAAAAACAACAAGGTTCTGTTTTTCAGAGCTGCAGCCTGAAAGGACATTTCAGTGATTATATATATTATTAATACAGCACTCATAGGAATGAGAATGTACATCCAGGTCCTAGCACAGACATAGAGCTGCCAAGAATAAATCAGATATGCAGATAAGGTAAGCAGGCAGAGATACTAAAGAGGAATGGCATTGGAGCTAGCGTTACTACTATCTTTTTATCAGTTCAAATCTGGAAATAGTTTCCGTAATGGCTGGAAGGACAGACTGCCAGTAGAAGGTTCAAAGATGTGAACTGTGGGAGTCTGAAGAAGAAAGAAAACACTGGCATGTGGGCCAGCCGCAGAGGAGAGGCAACGCTGCTCTGGGGACAAGACACTGGAAACAACAAAGCAAGCTGAAACGGCAGAGCACGCGGTGCGGCACAAAGAAACAGAACGAACGAGAAGCGAGGATGTACGCAGGGACACGGGTCAGCTGTCTGCAGATAAAGGCTAAAGGATACAGGGAGGTTAGGGGGCAGGGAGAAGGGCTGGCCCTCCCACCAGGATGTAGTACTACTTTCAGAAATAGAGGGATGAGGGATACAAATCAAAGGCTAAACCAAATAAATAAAAATCTATTTCCCTTGAGGGCCTGTGGGCTAGCCTATGAAGCAGCGGCGGTGACTAATGCAACCCAGCACGAGGAGCTTTGCTTCCTGCGCGTTCAGAGCCTCCCAAGCAAGGCGGCCATTGCGGTTGTTTCTAAAAGGCCTATATTTACCATAAATTGCCTTGCAGCAACAATGGAGACACCACTATCTTTTTGCTCTTCAAAGTACCGGAAAAAAGTTGTGCACCGTTACTCACATCACTCCGTTACATTACTTAGATCTAACAGCTGGCACAAGATGACTTAGCACCACTGAAAACAACACCGTGCTAGGGTCCCAGCAAGGCACGTAGGTTGCCAACTCCTGAAAATTTGTCATTTGTAAAACACCTCTTGGAGTTTGTACCTACAACAGAACTGCAAGTCCTGCCATAATCTCAAGTTTGGCAGCAAACTTGGGTGAGGTCGGGAAGGTGAGCATTCCCATACCGGCACACATTGTCCCAAGATAAACCACTTTTGTAGTCTCTGAAAGTAAGCAGAACTATTTCATCCCACTATTACTAACTTGGCTTGTATAATAAAATATGAGGATGTGCACGTAAGTACTTTTTCAGAATCCCTGAAAATGCTTGCAAGAAATAAAAGAAGTGGCCTCTGTTCATGGAGCTCACCAGTCTAACAGTTTACCTAGACAGTGACCCAACAACTCTATATGAAATGAATGTTTGATAGCTTAAGTACTTCAAACTCCCCATCATCACGCCGAAGGACAATGCCAAGGACTTCGGACAGGCCCTCCTCTGAAGCCTGCCCAGTGCTTTTGGCTTGCACAGATCTCATCTCTGTGCTGACCGCCCTCTGCAGCAAATGAAGATATAGCAGAGGATTCAGCCTTTTGACGGTACAGTGCAAGGATTTACAAGTACCTTGATAATACAGAGCAGGATACTGAGCTCTGTGCAGAGGCTAACGGGGTCTCTTTCCCGAGAAGTCACAAACCTTGCTGTACAGTGTGATACAGCCATACATTGAGCACTATGGTCTCCGTGAGAACAGCTTCTCCCTCCTTTGCCTCCTGGAGAAGGCTCTGGTCGGGAGGGCGGCTTGCTGAGGACCCAGCTGCGTAAGATGCCAAGCCTGCCCCAGCGAGTGCTAAGTATCCCCGCTAAAACGGGGGGGGAGATGAGCAAGCATAGCATTCATCAGCCTTTCACACAGTGAAGTCCTGAAGTTTGTCATGCCTGTTACAGTCCCTTCCTTTCTTCCTTTTCCCCAAAGTGATCCTAATTTAAAGCGAGCCTTATTTTCCAACCACAGCACGTCCCCAAGCATTTCCTTTTCTCAAAATCACCAGAATCCAAAGGGTGTAATTAAAGTCAAAAGGGATATTTTTCCCTTCCTGATGCCAATAAATGCTGCTACTTCCCAGGGTTACGCTCCTGCCTTCTGTTCTGGCATGCTACTTTTGCCCCATATTTCATGTCATATCCATACAACCGCAGCGTGTAGCCCTAGAGCTACACGTACCTCACCAGCGCATCCACCATCTCGGACACCGCAATGCCCTGTTTCCCACCGCCTCGATGCTCTGTACGAGCTCTCAGGGACGGACAAACTGCCCTGCTTGCTGTCAGTCTCGGACAGGAGAAGGCACGCTTCCCGCAGCTATTTGGTGGACCGAGGCACAAGGCTGCAGTCCAGCACAAAGTCAGAGCTGCGGCTTCGGCTGCGTATGTGCTCATCCACAGAAATTAATAAGTTATTACTACAAATTAAAATATTAAGTTAATGATGTGCATGACTGCAAGTTACAGAGCTGGAAAAGAAGTCCTAATTAAATCAATACAGTTATTAGTCCCTTGTCATCTCTGATTAATTATTAGCTTAATATGCTTCATCATTTTCACTGTTAATGGAAATAGCTGCAGTGCTACCATGGGAAGCAGGGTAATACATACGAGAAACCTACGGAGCCGTGCTGGAATTCCCAGCTCCGGATTGAACAACGTCTTCCAGAGAAAGAGGGGAAAACATTTCATTTTCTGGGGTGATAGTCTGACGACATTTAAGTCGGTTACCAAAAACTCTCATGGTTTTCAAAGGGCTCAGATGTTCACTCAGGGAATTTTTGATTGCTGAAATCTAGGGGGTAAAGACTTGGCTCCTAGTCCTGTGCTTAGTCCTGAGCACTCGTCCCAGCGCCTCTAAGTCTTTCTCTGAAAGGACAGGGTATCACCGCGGTCCTTTCAGAAGCCAACATGCCAGCACCTTTCCCCAGAGCCCACCCCGGTTCTGACCCTCTCCCCGTCTTCATCAGATGGACTCGTCACCCCAGAACACACAGAAGGAATCGGCATAAAAAAAGCTGGCAGCCATCAGCTGCGACGTCTGGGTCCTTAGGGCACAGATGTAGCTGAGGACACCTGTCCTTTCATGCCACCGAAAGAGCCAAAAATAATGTACTGAGGTCACTTTTTTTCCTTGCTAGCAAAAAGGAAAATAGTACTTTGGATGTAGGTAACTGCTAGCATTTACCCAGAGCTAAGGGGAATACAGACTCCCCTTCATTTTCCGGTCTTCTAGCATCCTCTCACTGACCCCAACCTTCCCCTGACTCCTTGTAACAAGCAACTTCCTCAGCTGTCTGCAGGAGGGGTTTTTGAGTATAAAGACCATATAAAAACATCAAGGATGGGTCTCCACATCTCTCTCCAGCAATAATGCAAAAATTACCACAGAACTGGATAGGATTTGTACTGCAATATGTGGATCTGCTATGAAATTAGACAGGAGTTTCATCTTATAAATAGCTTTTACAAACAGGCTCTTTTGGATAGGTTATCAATAGAAATGCAAACACGCGCTTCCGAGAACAAAACTGCTCCTTGAACTCATTAATGAAGCTGGTACACAGCGTTCATGCTGCTAATGGGTGATTCAGTAAATTAAATCGAGAATGTCACTGTAAAATATTATGTAAAGTTTCTCAAAGATAAAGAGCCACTCAAACAGTTTCTCAGGACTCTCAGCCTATCGCCGTGATTACCTGATGATAAATTACCTGATGATAAATTGCCACCTGCCCCATGGCAGAGCTTTCTAGTGCCATTTTAGCGTTTAGTCGATCTCTCTGTTCAAGGCTTCAGCTTCCCATGCTTTACTTGCTTTCCATTTCAGTTTTGAAAAGTTCGAGCTCCTTCTTATTTTAATAAATAAGTTAACGTGGGATGATCAGTGGCATACAGAAACCCTGTCCCCCGGTATTTAGATAGAAAGCCCAGCTGTTCCGTGTCAGACATTAAAGAAATAGTTTTCTTTTCATTCTGAGCGCTCTAGCTAGCCTACGGTTTGATGAGTGCACAGCATTTCTTTTAGAAATGGGCTGAACTCCAGTGAAATATTTGGCCATTTAATGAGTAGACTCTAGGATAACGGTTTTCGTGGGAATCCAAAAAGAAGGAGTAAAGAAAAGGGCTCCCCGTGCTATTCTTAGCTGCAAACAGTTAGATTTGGAATTTTGATTGTAAAGCATGGAATTTCTAAATGGTGCCATTCTAAATTTACTTCATTTGTATACAATTCAGCTGGATAATCAAGTGTGTTCCAGTATGTTCCTGGTTAGCATCTCAGCTCTAGTTTTATTGTCTCTAAACTGGTAGAAAAATGCGTTCAGTAAATAGCGCTTGTAAAATTTGTGTTCCAATGTGTGTGCGTGAAGGTTTTGTACACACAGTGTGCGTGCGTGAAGCCTTGATATAAACGCATATGGGGGTGACCATGCACGCACGCAGACACTGAGCTGTGATTTATTTCTAGAGGGAAGCCAAGGAAATTCCCACCCCCTACCATTTAAACGATCTGCTCTTTGGCTCTAAGCATTCTGTAACTTCTCAGCCAAGGAATGTATTATCCCCTTCCAATATATATAATTTATTTTGCTGCACACATTAGTTAATGATACAGAGATACATGATTTAGCCAGTTCTGTAAAAACATTACTGACAACCTGAGACAGACCCATTTCATTCTGTAAGACCTTTTTTTTTTTTTCTTCACTCGTCTTCCGCAGCACAGTGTGAATTAACAGCAATCATCAACTCAAGGATTTATTCCATATACTTTTACTCCGGCAATTTTTCATAATTAGATTGGCTTCCCGGGATTCGACAAGCTTTTAATTACTATATTAATGTAGGTAAAGAGGACTTTACACTATTTTACGTTTTCGGGGGGGGGGGGGGGGGGAAGAGGGGAGACGGCTATTTTATTTCACTGGTACTTTGCTGAGATTATTTCTGGATTTTTAAAAATAGTCGATGAAATGCTAATAATAAATCCCTTATCGGGGCACCCGGGGGGGGGGGGGGGGGAGCGGACGCGAGGAGCCGCCCGCAGAGCCCGTTTCCCAGCCGGGGAAGGAGCGCACCCCCGGCCGCCACCCCACCCCACCCCATCGCACCCCATCCCCATCCCCGCACCTTCCCCGCCGCCGAAGACTTACGTGGTCCCCAGGGCGCTGCGGCCGGCAGCCTGCGCAGGTGGATCTCATCCTTATCCATCTCCTACCCGAGCCCCGCAGCCCAGCTGCCACTTGGTACCAAACTCAACTTGCCAGGATCCCTCCTCCTCTTCCTCCTCCTCCTCCCTTCCCCCCCCCCCCCTCTCTTTTTTCGGGGAGGGCGCGTTCATCCAGCGAGCGGCACCGCGCAGCTCCCCGCCGCCCCCCGGCCAGACTTTAAATAAGGGCGCCGGGCGGGCGGCCCGGCCCGCCGGGAGCGCGGCCCTCCGCGGGGCGCCGGCCCTCCGAGGAACGCCTCCGCCGCCGCTCCCTCCCCGCCCGCCCGCGCCCCGCCGCCCCCGCGCAACGCTGCGCGCAGCTCCGCGCCTACCTGCGGCGGCGGCGGCGGGGCTGCCCTGACCTTGGGCGCGGAGCGGCGGGCGCCGGAGCGACGGCGGCAGCTGGCGGGGGCGGGCAGCGCGGCCGCGAAAGGTCAGCGCGCCCTGCGCGCCCGCGGAGCGGCCCGGGGGGGACGGGACGGGACGGGGCACCGCCGGCGAGCTCCGCTGGAGCTTGGCCCCCTGCGGTCCCTGAAATTAAGGCGGTTTAAGCGTTTCCCCGCTCCATCTCCTGTTTGTTTTGGTTTGGTTTTTTTACTGTTAAAAGCTCCCGCACCTTTCAGTTTAACAAAAATAAAAGAAGAAAAAAAAAAAAAAAAAAAAAAAAAAAAAAGCACGTCTTGGTCCCGCTACCGAAGCGAAGCCGTCGTTTGTGGCTGCCGGTGATAACTCCCCCCTCATGCCAGGCAGGGGCTGGACCCCCCCAGCCCAGCTCGCCCCGACTGCCCCCTGCCCCACCCGGACGCACCTGCCTCCATCCCCGCCGGAGCAGCCGGGGCCCCCTGCCCCGGGCAGCCGGTGCTTTCCCCTCCCCGGGCCTGGGCCACGGGGGGTGCTGGGAGTATCACGGTACACACCAGCAAACGCGGACCCTCGCAGAATACCACCAGGTTACCTTCTTACTACTTTTTTTTTTTTTTTTTTTTTTTTTTTTTTTTTAAGAAATGTGAGGTGTAAAATAGCTGCCACCCACTTTTTACACCTCCAGCTGGATGGCCACAGTTTTTTGCATAGGATTTTGAACAGGATTCCATGCTTATCCATCTCCAAGGACTTAAACCCCTCTTCAGTGCCCTGCAAGGATGCCCTGGTCTCCTCCAAACCTGCTGCCTGATCCCGTGCTGTGCTGCGGAAACCCACTTTGGCAAAACTGACACAGATTTATCTGCACCATTCCCTGACTGCTTTCTCTTTTTTTAATCCGAGACAAGCACTTAACCCTCAAAAATGCATTCAAAGACAGAAGTACGCAAGGGCTCTGCCAGAAGGAAACAGGCTCAGCAGGCTTCCCGACTTCTGGCGGGCAGCCCCCAAGTACCCCGCCATCGCTGCGCCCAGGCCCTTCCCGGTCCCCTGGCACCCCCAAAAGGGACATCGTCGAGTGGCAGCTTGCTGGTGGTACTCACCCCCCAGCTACAAGGAAGGTGAGCTGAGCCACAGCCAGTCGGCCTGCAGGGCTGAGCGACCTCCTCTCCCCTTGCTCAGAAAACGGGGTGCCCAGCACCACTGCGGGGTAGCAGGGGGCACACGGCTCCCCGCCGCATGACAGCGAGCAGACACTGCTCCCGCTTAGATCACGGTCCTAATTCCACTCTCAACTCTCCTTTGTTACCAAAAAGATAGCAGGTTACAGCTCAGATACCTCTGCGGGACTGGTTTTTTTTTAAATTGTAACAGCATCTTTCCTGGTTTGGTTGGAGACTTGACGCAAGGGATAGAAAACGCATTGAGATAAATATATAAACAAAGGAATTTACACATATAGACTTTTCTTTCATGGAATATAAACCCTAGAGGCTTTGAAACTGAGTCCGGATGCTTTTAGGCTACATTTTGTATCTTTTTACTCCTTTTTAACTTCTGTGCTTTTTTGAGACAGTATGGATTTTGACTATTTTTAAAGTATTACTTAGTTTATTATTAGCAGAAGAGCAGGCAAGTAGATTGTGTTGAACTGAAGCCTCACTTACTGGCTTGCTTAACCAGGGATCAAAGGCACTTGGGAGCATGCTCTTTTTCCTTTGCCTAAAATGAATTTATTTTGGATGGAGATTTGCAACAGAACCAAATGTGGGCACAAGACCAACACATATATTTGTTTTACGAATGTGAAACTCAAAGAAATCTGGAAATAATGCTGGATTCCAGTATCCTATCTCGTAATGACCACAAGCTCCGTGAGCAACTGCTGACTCCAGCTGGGGTAGGAACCCAGCCCGGACGTACGCACGCACAGGGCAGGCGCAGCACGCGCCTTCATCATCAAAGGAATGGTGAGGCTACCTTTTCTGCAGGTAGCTGTCTACTGAAAGCCCAGCCAGAGGCAAGCCAGCTGATCGATGACATCATTTTGTAATAAGCTTTAGGAAGTTTTAGTCTGACAAGCAGGATTTCAAAAATTAAGCTTGTATTCCAGCCCTGCACATGGAAAAAGATAAAAATAAAGCTAACATTACTGCCTCATTCCAGGAGTTTAAGTGTTAATGGGCAATCATTTATTTTTAAAGTGTCCTGAAAATTAAAATACATTGATTGCCTAGTATTATTTTAGAAGGTCCTGGGCTGACATGGCCCAGATTTGAGTGGAAATGGAAAAATCTCGGTGTTCTGTGAAAGCTGCGCTCCACCCAGTAGTACTGAGAGGCAGGACAAGTTTCCTTCCCACTCCCCTAGATGAGCTCGAGCAGATCCCTTAGCTGCTTTGGAGAAGCCCATTGTTGGAAATAGCTATAAAGGTAACGGGAAAATCATGCATCTGGCCAGAGGCTGCCTGACCTCCATCACTCTGTACTGCTTCCGCACGCTATTTCATTTACCTGTCAGTATTCCCTGGGCTCCTCCCTGTGCATCCATACGGACTTTGTAATTAGACTAACAGCAAAGGCTGGACCACTCTTGCACCTGAAGTGACAGAACCGAGCAGTGGGACTGCTCAGAGTCCGACCGCGCACGAGAGCAGAGGAAATATGATTTGTCTTTTCAAGAGCCCCATGAGCTAAAATAGGCCGTTGAGCTGATAGGAAGCAGAGACTGCAGCTACAGTTTTCTTCCTTAGCGTGTGATAAAGCCAGGGTGCCATCTCAACACATACTTGTGAGAAGAATGGTAAAGGGACGGAGAATCTACTGTCTACGCAATAAAACAAAAATGCTTTCTTAACAATTAAGAAGGAGACAGTGCTGCTTGGCATCCACACCTATAGTAAGTACACTTGCTGGAAATATTTATAGTCTGCTCCTGCAAAATGTACTGTGTACCCTTATAACAATAATAATGCAGTTCTCAGCTCCTGCGATTTGGAGCCGAGCAGAGGCTCCGGGTGTTGGGGGTGCTCACGCTCTGGGAAAATGCCTGCGCGTGACACCGGCCCCACCGTCCCAAATGCCAAAACAAAGCAACCAGCCCACCAACCACCTCTCTGCCTCGCAGTTGCCTCTGAACTATTTTTATGAAGTCTTTTACACTTTTGAGGGGCACGCAGTGACGTCAGGGATACACTCCAGCTCTCCTTTCGGCTGGGGCATCCGGAGATAAGAGCCCATATCCCTGGCAGCCACCCGAAACGGCATGAACACAATCACATGATGGTGAAACAAACCCTGGCCGTGGCTGTGACAGCAGCGTACCCCCTGCCTCCTCGCCTTTGGCATGACGCTCAACACACTCCCTGGCTGTCGCTGATGCACAGGCAAAAAAAAGTTGATGGATCTGTTGTGTACGAGATAGAGAATCAGGTTCCAGAGAGCCCTAAAATCACAGGCAATGCGGGAAAGAACCAGGGAATGAAAAGTCACGCTATAAAAACTAAGGCATACCCAGAGAAATTAGCAGGTGGCAAGATTAAGATAAACAGCAAGAGATTTTTTTCCCACATAATATACTGAAACCATAAGATTATTATGCCAATTACTATATAATAGTAAATATAACAAAACCATGGATACAGAGCATCACTACATTTTCAGGCGATACAAGTGAAGTCAGAAGCACAGCTTTTTTTGAAAAAGGATGAGAAACATTTATGAAAAATAGGTCCAGCAGCGCCTACTGTGCAAAGTAGTCTGGCTATAACTTTCAGCTCAGTAAGCTCTTAAGCCTCTGGTTGTTGGAAAGGCATTTGTGCGGAAGGATGTTCTGTTTCTTATCTCCTTTCCTTGCTACTTACCACTGACAGACACTGGGTCCTGGGCTAGCTGGACCTCCGAGCATGGCAAGTCCTTCGGCTGTGTAACACTTAGCATTTCTATAGAGCTCATGTCCCTAAAGCACAGAATATTTTATTTGTTATGAACTCATTTAGGTCAAGGGTAGTTCTGTGTTGGAATTATTAAGCAGATGCTGCTAAAAACATTATTTCATCAATGCCCCAATCTTGCAAGTGCCTCTGTGCATGCTTATATTAATTACTTGTGTGAGCAGTGTCTGCTTTTTTTTTGTGATTTAACATTTTGCCAAAGCTGAGTGAGAAAAATGTGACTGTTTGTAAATAGTAATGTCTAGTACGCCAAATATATGCTCAAAGCTGAAGGTAGTTTAAGGACTGAATCAAACAACGTCTATAGTGAAAAACATCCACTACTTTGCAGGTCTTTGCCCGTGCCAATGGCAGAAGCAGGTTGGGAGTCACCACACATTCCCTAAATTAAGAATAAATATTTAGGATGACTGACTTTCACAAGTTTAGACAATGTAAGAGAAGTGAAAAATGAAGTTCTGCATAACAGTAGAGAAAAATTAGAAGACAAAACCCCCTGCTTCTGCGTATGTGAAGACTACTCCCTTTCTCACGTCCCCACCAAATGCTCTCACTAGTTACTATTAGCCACTATGGATATAAGCAGGGTTTTCCCATTAATGCTGCTGAAGTTTCCAAGTGTCATTTTACAGAAGTTAGAGGAACCTCCCACTTCTTCCCCCTGCAATTTACAGTTGGAAGTAACACCACCCAAAAGCCCAGCCAGGACTTTGAAATTAAATTAGAAGATGCTGTAAACTGTGTTCACAGGAACAGCAAGAGAGCAGATTTGACTCAGACCATGTGAGTCAGAGTCGGTCTCCGATTCTCCCCTTGCTGCTGATGGAAGGAAATTATGACGGCCGTGGCTAGCCCAGCTGCGCTGGCTGAGGGGTGGGGGAGCAAAACTGAGCCCACTCCAGGTTGTTTTTGTTTTAACCTTCTGTCTTTGGATCCAGTCCCCCTCTCTATCCCAGAGCAGATTCAGCTGGACCCAAGATACTGCTGATCTGAGTGTCCCGACTCATTTTCAGGAGATTGACATCATCAGTTTCAAGCTTCTGTAGGAATCTGGTGCTGTGCCTAAAGTTATCCTTGTATTTAGAAAAGTTTATCCTAATCTCAGTCCCTTCTTGCTGTAGGACAAGTCTATCGGTCCACGGCCATTTCCATTAGACATGAAAGCACATGTTCCCTTCTCTTTGATCCATGTGGCTCACAGTTAGCAGCAACTATTGATTACCTTCTTGAACTGAAGTTCAGGTAACCAGGATGGGAAAAATAAGAACAGTTTTCATGTATCTTTGGTGTTCTTTTTTTGTCGCGTACAGTCCAAAGCAAAAATCATCCCACAGTGCTTCCGTGTGCGAACTGCAGCTGCATGCTGTGACCTGCCTTTGTATTTTTGGTCTTAAGCAATGAAGTTTAAAAAAAGAAAATTGCTTACCAGAGGTAACTCTTATAGCTTTACTGCCACTTGAATCATACAGAGGAAAAGAGAATAAAGTATTTACCTGTGACTCAACTTGCCACTCTTTGCATTTATAGGACCCACCATCTGCCTTGACACACATTTAGTCTAGGTGTTTACTGTAACTTCTTTTTTGAACCTGCAGTTGTTGCACCATTTATAAAAGAAGCAGCAAAGCCTTTTCTTATAAGATACAAAGAGGCACTAACAATGACTCAAACTAATACCCTTTAAATGGCTTGGATACTGGAAGACTGTAGCCCATGTGCTACAGTCATCTATAAGACATCTACAGGGCAGAGAGACAACAGAATAACATCAGGCACAGACTGGCAGCCCACTAAGAGACAAGTTTTTAACACTTCATTAACAGTAACAGGAGTTTTGCCATGAGCAGCAATGATTTTCACATGCCAGGACCTAAATACTTTCATATCCTCATTAGTTATCAGCAGATATGACACCAGAACAGCTCAAGATTTGATATCCACTGGAGATTAGACTCTGAAAAGCTCAGAGATTATCCAGAAGGATCTGCTGGTGCTTCTAGCCCCTCCGCATGGCCACCTGCCCCCCAGGATAACAGAGATCACACCTACAGCCCCAAACCATGGTACTGTGCTCCCTCTCCATCCCACCTCCTCAGCCAGGAGCCCAGACTGACCTCCCTCTCCAGCATCCAGCCCAGACACCACAAATGAAGAAGCCAAAAGCCTTTTTATTCCCTGGTGACTGCTCAGGCATCCTTTCCTTTCCTTCCCTTCCCATGCCTCCCATCTCCCTGCAGGGCAGGTGGTGGGGCTGCCCCTCTCTGCTCAGGTGTTTCCAGTTGGCAGCATGGCTGCAGCTGGGAAGATGCTGAGGCCTCTGTTAACTCTGTCCAGGCTGCTGCCATTTCTGGTGTATGTGATCCTGTCACAAGTGCGTTTTATGCAGTGGTAGCTGACAATTTAAGACCATTATTTTACAAAAAAGTAGCAAGTTAGGACTCGCATAAATGAGTGAAGACTTGAAGTTATAACAGTACCAGATTGCAGTTTAACAGCAGAGAATCTGTTGCACTCATATTTGGATAACATTACACATGATCAGATGTCTGCTTTTTCAGAATTTAGTTACTATAGTGCAAGTCTCAATGGTCTACATACAGCAATTATTTCCCAGGTAACACACAAATATTATAAGGTCTTCCTATGGTCATCAGACATTAGTGGTGAAATTACACGTACAACTATTGTAGGTTTAAATTCTATACTTTCATATACTCAGTTACAACGGCTGGTAATAGGTGTTTGCTAGGTTTTTGGTGTCTCTGTTGTTTTTTTGTTTTTTTTTTTTAAACTGGTTACATTATTTATTTTAATATCCACAAGTTATCTCCAAGGTGTTTGTGGTTTAAACATGTGAATCATGAATTCTGTCGGGACCTCTGTGAAGACTCCCTGGAAACAAGGGAACAATGAGCTGAGCCCAGGGCTGTGAGTCAATAACAAGTTCAGAGAGATTCACCAATATTTTCCAAAACAGGGATATCCAAGGATCTGAATGAGAAACTTTCAGGGTGACAAGCTGGTTAAAGAAACAGTAGTATTCACTTTTCCAGCCTCAAACCTCTGTGTTTCTGCAGGACAGGTATTGAGAGAAAGAAAGCAAGAAAGAAAATTTTGAAGAATGTTTTAGTATGCAGTCATCCACCTGGGACAGGGTATGCAGGTCTTAGCAAGACAGGGCATCACCTGCAATAGCTGAGTGCTGGTCTTGGTAATCAGGTATGGTTGTATGCTCATGTCCATGTTTTTGAATGGATCCAAGAAAGAATATAGGCATTTTTACATTGTGCTTTGAATCTATATAAATAAAATAATACAGCTGTGATTGTTTCCTGGTCAGACTGAACACGACATATTTTTCAGCAATGTATCTGTAAATACAGCTAGCTTGTCTATATCCAGCTGGGTACTTCAGAGTAACGAAGCCATGCCAGTTGTTTTTGTACACAAATGCACCAGCAAAATGCATTGCTTACAGCACATAGCACACACTGATGTTTTAAAAGCAAGTGACTGACAGTGGGTCCGGTGTGTTCCCGCAGCCCAGGTCTCCGCTTTCTTCAAAGCATCGCCTGTGTAAGTCAGGGTGGGAAGTCAGGCAAAGCAGGAAGGGATGACAAAACCAAGGTGATGCCAAAGCCTGTAACTGTGGGCTAGGCTGAGCGGCAACAGGAGAGGGCTGGACGAGAAGGGATAAAAATGTTTGATAAAAAAAGTTCGTAAACTCATGGCGTCTTATTCAGTGTGACTAAGCCAAGGTAGGACTTCTCCGATTAGCTGTTGCTGCATGTCAGGGTAGGTGTGACATCCAGGCCATTTCTTCAGCTTTAATGTCACCTTCTCCACCTAATCTTAATAAATCTCTTTAATTGCACCACTTGGGACTTAATCTGTTATTTGAGAGTTTTTTGTAACTCACCCTTGAGACTGCCAAGCAGCCGTCTATCTGCAAGAAAAGAAGAAAGGGTGTTTCACTACTACTTTTGTCAGGGTTGTGATCCAAGAGGTACCAGATTAAGGAGTTTTCTTTCAGAGGTGAGCTGCCTTTCAGGAGAACTCGAATCACAGCAGCTTCTTGCTGACCACAGATGAAAACTGAATTTGAAGGGATTTAGGAAGTTCTGTGGGTACTGTTTATGTAGATCAAAGTGGGAAATAGATACATTCACACAAATTTCTGGTGATTCATATTCTTCTCAAAATCAACTCTTGAATATTCCCTTTCAAAACATAGGACCTTCAACAGCTCTTAAAACTTGCTGGATTCTTGTATTGTGCTGGGATGGTTGCCACCCACCCAACCTGTGTTTGGTCACTGCTCTTCTAATAACTTCATGCCATAGTCTGGTAGTTCTTTTGCAGCTGCTGGGTTGCTGGCAAGCTTCGTCCTATGCTCCTAAGTTACAACAGACGTGATGGATGCAATTTTCTGCCATTAACCAGGACCACAGCAAAATATGTCCTTGGCAACATGCTTCCTGACCCAAATCCGTCTGTGTTCTTTCTGGGACTGAAAACCATGGGTTTTTTCCTGTTCTGTGTTGCTGCACAAGAATAAGGGGGAGATCTTGTCATTAGTTAACACCTACGTAACTTTTTTTTCTTTGACCTAATCAGCTCATCCAACATTAAATTAAAACCAAGAAACTTATAGTTGGTTCTTTTCTCTTAACAGCAGGTTGAATTCCTATGGGAAGACACCAACCCATATACTGAAGATGAGGATATCGACAGCTATGAAGTGATGTACTCGGCACAGGGTCCGAAAGGGGATCAGTGACACAGTAAGAGACCTTCCAGTGGCTAATTCTGCTCCAGCTCCCTTTTCACATGTATAACCTGCACACCCACCAACCCACACACCTTCAAATAATGGTAGCTGAAAACAGGTCCTCAGACACCTTTCACCATCAGATAATAAAGAGTATTATTTAATTATTGATTATACGCATGGGAACAATAAACCTGAACAGAATATAGAGAAGAAATCTCAGTGTTCTTTTTGAATATTTGTTTAAATACTTTAAAAAATACACTTACTATAAAGTTATAAATACCTTTAATTTATCAGTGTTTTTGGTAACATCTGGAAATATGTAAAAACAATTCTGAAAAATTACAAGCTAAAAATCTGTTTCCAATTCTTAAAAAAATCTTTTAAAAATCTTTTTTTCCTCTGCCTTAATTTTCATACATTTACAGGTACAGTTATTTAAGTTCTTCTCCATTAATTTTGTGTCTTAAGACTCACAGACGCAACTGATCTTTATCATGGTCTTTTAAACACAAGGGGGCACCAACAAGCTAGTGGAGCAAGACAGAAACTGTTCACACACAGTAAATCAGAAAAAACTGTTACAACTCTTGATAGTCTTCTCAAGTGAGACGGATTTTGAAAATATAGGAAAGCAATGCAATGCTTTATCATTTCCTCATCTGAAATGACTGGGAAAGTAATTCCTGGCATGTGCATATTATGCTGCCTCATTTCTTTTACTGGCTAGAATTTGGATTATTTCCGACCACAGACGTCTCTCTAGGAAGGCAGAATCCTGTTTCCTTGGTTTTATAAGAGGGAATTCAGCTTCTAAGTAAAAAAATACCAAATACCCCCCAAAATGCAAAGTTGAGCCAAAGGACCATTAGCTTTTTTTTAACATAGAAATATCAGTGCTCTTTGTGTTACTCAGCTTTCCCTTTTCGATTTCTTTGTAGTTCCATAATAAAGCTGATTTAAAAGGAAGTCTTGAAGTATAAATTAAGATATGAAAGTTCTTAATGTGGCGTGATCCTATCTATTGAAATACGGGCATCTGCCCATACCAACAAGTGGAATTTGCCCCAGTGCAGAGGGTTAGCACGAGACCCAACACCGTGTAGATCCTGAGAACAGGGCTGTGGTGTGATGGAAGGGCAATCTAAGCTCTGCTTGCTCACCTTTCTAACTGCTGAATTTCTGCTGTGCTTTTCTAGTCCTGTTGCAAGGTCCTGTGTCAGGTTTTAAGGTTATGTATGAGAAAGATCAGTTGCTATTCATTTTCCCACTGTCGCTCATAAAAGATGGTTAAATTCAAAGGAACATGATGTTTTTGTGCAATGAATGAAAGCAAGTCACTTTTGGGACTTCAGTGAATGGTTTTGACAGAGTACTTTTCTTTCTAACTTTTCCATTTTTCTCTTCTTTGACTTCAGACGCTGCGGGTTTCCTCCCTAGGTGTTTCCTGCGTTCTTAGGTGCACTCTCATTCTTCCTGGATTTTATATGTTCTTCTAATTCTCAAGGCAATTATCCGTCTAGCCCTTCCCTCTTCCCAGCCTAAACAAACATTGGTAGAACTAGTTTTCAAAGGAATTAACAGTTTCCAGGTGAACATGAGGTCTCAAAGGAGACTCCCCTAACTGAGAGCTCATTTACGTGGGACCCCTAAGTCGGCAGGTAACAATCACAAGAAGGAAATATGTTTTTTGCAAGTGCTAAACTATTTTCACTCATTTAAAATCACAGCTGAGCCCCGCACAGCCCTGTATAGAGTTAAAATGGCTTAGCAATGTAGTCATACCATACATAGAACAATTATACCATTCATATGATGATGATCCAAGTATGAAAGTTTCAAGCTTCTATTATTCTGCTTGGGAAAATGGTTCTACAATGACACAGACCTCACTGTTAAGATTTTCCTGATAATTTACCATGTTTGGACCTGCACAGAATTGTTTTTCCCATTCTCTGTGTTCATGTAGGTTATGAACTGCCTGTTCACTGTCGTGTTCGTCTGTCTGCCACATTTAGGAAGGATTTATTAGTGGATTTCAAATAGTGAAACCTGCAGATAGGATAACCACTACTATCAATTTATCTGTCCCAGAACAAAGATAGAGGTGGTTGTGCAGAACCAAAGGCAGGTGGTCTCTGGGGAGGCTGGGGAGACCAGGAGCAGGACACTGCTGGATTAGAAGTCCCTCTGCACTAACTGCATGCAGGTATAACCTTGACTGCCATGTAATCACAGCTGTTAAGTTTCTTCGCTCAGATACCCACCAATTTGTAGACATGAAAATACAATTGCTTGTAGCCATGAAAATATTGTTTCTTATTTCTTACCTATTTAATGTAGGTAGAACTGCTAATTAGTGGTTTCCAGATTGAGAACACTCTTTTGGCTTTGTAACTATATACGTGTTGAAGATGTAATGTATTCTTTAAATTAATCATAAACTCAGAAGTATCCCGTGACTTAAAAATGGGTTTATGGATAAAACACAGGAGGGGGGAATCAAGAGATGTGAATCCTTTTCACACCATTAACTACCTTGCCTGTCAATATGAGTCAGCTAACTTGCCTGTGCTTTAGGTCTCATGTGTAAATGTTTACCTTGTACATTCCCAGTTACTAGGAAAAAAAAAGACCAGCACTCCTGCAAACTTGAGACCGAAGCCTGGCTTTTCCAACCATAGCAACAGTGGCTTTCAACTGCACTTACCAGCCCTTGAAATCAGGGAAGTCTGAATAACGTTTGTAGGTGTGTGAGAGGGGCTTTTTCTTCAGTCACTTAATCTTAAATAGTTGGTGGGATGGAGTAGAGGAGAGGAGCAGGTCAGTTTTGGAGTGTCCAACTGTTGCCTAAGCCAATTTTTTCTCCCTTTCTTTTTACTTAATTCCAAAAATACTAGTGGTTTTGCTTCATTATGCCACATGTCTCCAACTATGTTTATGATACAGGCAAGTTTTTGTGTGTGTGCTGGTAGCAGTGTTAATTCCTGCGCTTGCAAAAGCTCGAGTTTTGCTTGTGCTGAGCTGCACGACATGGCTTCAAGCAGAACTGTTCTCGTCTTGTGCTGCTGGGCCATTCGACAGTCAGCTCGCTCACTGCAGTTGCCAACGGAGCATCATCACCTGACGCTTTTGTTCGGGGCTTCAGTAATCAATGTTCACTGACTTCCTCCTGTTTTGCTTACTTTTCATGAGTCATTGTTCCTACAGTTGTTTTCATGTTTACCGCCTCTTTTTCCCTTAGATTAATACATTTGATTCTTTTTGCCTTCCTTTCATTTATGTTCATTCCCTCTTTTATCTACAGATATTTTACATGCGTGCCCTGGACTTCTGGGATGCCTTTGATAGATGCCTTACATTAAACATGACTGCAGCATCCATCTCTGCAGTGTATCTAAACAATATACAATACAAGTGACAACACCAGGGAAGCTAGCCAAGGACACCAGAGCAATCTCTATCATTGCAAAAACTGTCCTGGAATTTTTAACATTCACAGAAAACATCTGTTTCTCATCCGTGGATGGTACTTAATATATCTTCCTCAGACATATGAATCAACTCTTTGGGGATTTGGATACATTGCTTTAGGGAAGCAAGGTAGTCTATACATGATAATGAAATTATACGGTGATTAAGGTTCCACATGAATAAATTTCAGTGGCAACACTGGCTCAATCCTTCCCTCTGCCTGTACATGCTGGGCCTTTTATTGCTGCACTCACTCCTCCCCCTGCACTATGGCTCTGCAAGCATGTGAAAATCTACTGAGGTAACTTAGCTGAATGGGGAGGGGGGGAGAAAAAAAAAAGTTTTGTTTTGTTTTTGGTTGAATCCGTTCCTCAAACCATTTCACAACATAGCAGCACATGTGCTGGTGATGGTCCAGAGCAGGAGGCGGCTCTGAAAAGGGGAAAGAGCTAAGGGCTACTTATAACTATATATAACTATACTTATAATTGGGATCTGTCATAGAAAAGTTAGAAGATGCCCCGTTGTGAATACTGAAACTTCTAACGTCATGGATGTCAAGTCTGATAAAATTTCATTTCAGGCAGCAATGCAAACTTCCTGAACTTTATTTCATTCACTATGTCAACTCTGACATACAATGTTTCAATCAGCCTGAAATAAAGTGTTCTTTCCAAAGCATGGAACTTTCCTGCAGACAGGAAATTCTTTTACTAACCAACCAAGTAGAAATAAAGTCAAATGATGAATACAACCTGGTTTTCTTGCTGTTATATTTAAATTTCCACCCAAGACAACTGAAAAAATAGAAAGAGGCTTTTGACGTGATAGAGAGAATGCTGCCAAAGCAAAGTACCTTAACCTTTCCAAACCCAAAAACTCAAACTCAGAAGTAAAGCTTTCCAGCCATAGTGCTCTTTCATATCTGCGGTGTGCATCTTTGCTGCAGATTTCCCCTTTGCTTTGCATACTGAATTTGTATTGATGATAAAAGGAACTTTGACCTGCAAAGCTGAATTTTTTTAATGAGCTGTAGAGCTGTAGTTTAAAAGGTATCAGTGGTTCCTGAATGCATTTAATACCTGCAAAACTCAAAAGCAGTTAGAGATCTCTGATACACTAGATAATAAAATACACCAGGGAATGAGAAAAAGATAGCTAACCTGAATACAGAAATGCACAGAAATCATGTAACTCATACACATCCATACATTCATCCCTCCTCCCCACTTTCTACGCTCTGTATTTGGCACCAGTGCACAGAAGTCCATTTCCAGTGACAGAGGCAATAGTTGCCTTCTCTTCAAGTGGCCCTGTTTTGGTGGCACACCATGCTAGAAAAAAAACGAAGTAGTAATAAACATCTGTTCCTTGCCTTAAAAGAAACTGGCTGTGAAAAAAGGGAGGTGCCGGTGGTGGTTTCAGCGTTCTGAGGGCACGTAGCTTTGCTGTTACTGAACATCAAACGCCCAGCTGATGAGAAAAACCTGACCTGGCAGAACTATACCAGCATCACCTTCAGCATTGCAAAGCTTTAAAAATTATAATACCTCTTGTGATTCTTGTCAAGATTGAGGAAGACGCCCTTTCATCCTAAATGACCTTCATTGCCCTTGTTTCTGAGGAGTGAAAACCCACTGACTTAAGTTTTCTGTTCAGAAAATAGAGCAAACTAGTAGCAGGGAATAAAATCCTGAGGATGTGTTTCATCTGCTTCGGCCTGGGTCTGATGCCAAGAAAACCTCCAGCAAAATGAAGGGTAATCAGCGCTGGGTAGGGCTGGCAGCACAACCAGGAGAGCCCACGGTAGCTCTGTTAAATAGCCACTGGACTTGCAGGGTAAGAAAAATGTAGGAAAGGAAGAAGTTGAATGAGGACTACATGGTCTGAATCTGTCTCCTTTCACTGGTGTCATCAAAAGCAACTCTGGTTAAGTCAATAAAGTTACAATGGCAAGTGGAAATAGTAACAAATGTTTGGTCATTATAATGTTTAAGTTTTGATAAGAGGCTAAAGCAGTAGTTTGAGAGTTGTCTAGTGTAGGGCTTAAGTATTTGTACATATTTTATTAGCATTTATTTTATAATTATCAAAATGTTATTGTGCCAGATGTGTATTTATAAATACCACCAGATTCACTACAGCACCAACTTTATTTACGTGATAAATATTGACATGTTTGTCTTAGAAAATGATCTTTTTTCCCTGGGTGTCTTTAATTAGTTCCGCTTTCTGTCATTCTCTGGAACTGATTTTTGCATGTTTACTCTTTCTGAACGGAGTGTACAATCCTTGCATAATGCCAGAACTTGGGTGATATGTTATTCATCTCTGAAGCTTTGTTAAAGTGTTTTGAAAAGTGAAAAATTGAGGTTTCTATAAATCTGCCAGAGAATCGTAGCCAGTTGGGTTTTTTTTTTTTCAGGAGTTGAAGAAACTTGGAAATGGGCAGGAAAAGTTGTTTAAATGTGTTTTCTTTAACAGTTTGAAACATCGTATTTCATGTTGCTATTATAAACAGTGAAATGCCCTATTACCTTATTTGGTTAAAAAAGCAGACAAGCTATATGCAGTGGGTATTCTGCCTTAAAGACCTTTCTTTACAACAATTATTAATTACAGTGCGTGATAGTTGGCATACCATATTGGTGCTACTGAGCTGAGAAGCCAAATATTGAAAGTTTCTGTTTGAAGGTTCAGTTCATAACCCCTCTGTTTGGATTAAGAGCAGAATGTTTGTGTGAATTTTTTTGCAAAAAGTTGAGCTTCCAATGTTTAATGGAAGTGGTATTATAACACAGGCCATGTCTCCAAAGTCATCTGAAAATGAACAGCAAAACAGTTTTAAATGCAAACATACGTTTCGTAAACTTTGGTTTATTTGACTTTTTTTTTTAATGAGGGGATAAATTTTACAGCTGACAAAGTAGAAATTAGACAGTATTATGTTCAACAAGCATTCCACCCTGAGGTTTTTTAAGCTTTGTAACCAAGATTTCTATTTATCTTAGATTATGCAATATTCAGTGACTGGAAGTCTAGTCTGTGTAAGAATTTTCACATTACTCTGCATCCCATTTTCCAGGTTAGTTATCTCTTGCAATCTATGCCTAAACATAGATGTAGCATTTAAAAGCTCTGTCCTGGTCTACAGTGTTCAGACATGAATCACCACATACCTTCCCAACACGTTACTGGCATTTATTCAAGAGGAAGAAGTTGATCTCACAAGACACATGTCAATGCTTGCCCATGTGCTGGGTGGCAAGTCTGGTTTCTAGAGGTGTTAGATTACAAAAAAAGTATGACTATCTTTACATGAGCATATCAGAAATGTTTTAAATGTAAAAGTGGAATAAAAGAAACAATCGTGCAAGATTGAGGAGAGAGAATTTACCCAGTAAGACTTTGCTCATCCAAGATTCATATACAGCGCAGTGTTTGAGGTGCTGTAAAAATCCACCAGCATGATACTCACTGGAGTTTTACAGCACAAAATGGGGGGGGTCTACCTGTACAAATGCACTGTGAAAGGAGAAAGCTCACAATCTTCGGACCCCTGCACTAAGGCACTGGCATCTGAGCTTTATTCCTTTTTTTCCCCTCGCAGATGATCTGGGATCACAGCAAATACCATATAGAGAATAGCCATTCTGGCACGCTCTAAGTGAAAGACTGTGTCTTCCCTTGAAACTCATAGGTATTTTGCTGTTTTGGGTATGGGATCAAGTCTGCCAAGAGACTGTTAATACTTGACGTTACCTGTAAGTGCCTGTGTTACTACGACGCAAGTAATTCAAGATTGTTATGAAAAACAGCAACAACCTTAAAAGTGAAATAGAAATATTCTTTACCTTTTTGAAAATTTAAAATTCAGCATTGTTTTTCCAACTTCAATTACAGTAACAAAGGGAATTCAATGATTTGAACTTGCTTTAATTGTTCTTGCCTACTTACAGGCATGAGAAAACATGTCTATAACATAAACCTCCAGATTACCTGTCTATAAGTAAAAATTTGAACTCTAAACTCTGAGCTAAACGCAAGTACCAAAAAGTGATTTGGTTTAATTGTGGAAAGATTTTTCAGTTTTGTTTCTGAAAATAATGGTCACTGAAATGTGTGGTACAGGAGCTAATCCTGTCCTTGCTAAATCCTAACATAAAGGACAGGAGGAATATTTGAATTCAGGTGCAAAACCTGAAGCGTGGGAGCATTTTCCTCTAGGATTTGCGCCCATTACATTATAAGATTCAATCCAAATTGCCTATCCAAGGCCCTTGCAATCTCTGGCTTGCTCACTGGGGCAGGCATCAGAGCGCATCATTTATGAGCGTCTCACTGGCGCACTTCCCCTTGCTCGGCAGAGGGCTGGCAGAGTAGCTCGCTCTTGTTCCTACTCACTCCTCAAAGAAGGCATAAAGCAGTACCTAACCCAGCGTGACCCTCGCTTGGGAGAGGATTTCACTTCATCAGTTAAAAGACTCCTGAATTGCTGTCCATTTGTCAACTTTTCCAATAGCTGTTAGTGTATGCAGCAAAGGAATCCTGTGGGAAATGTAACACCAGGAGTCACCAAATTCTCACCCTTGTGTGAAAACTGGAAGACTTTAGGGCAAGTACCAAACAAAATATTATTTTGTGCTTCTGCTTTGAATGTCTGGAAAAGTGTCAGCTTCTTGCTGTGTGTGTGTGGAATCACTCTTCATCTATTAGCAGCAGATCTTACCATTCACTGTTACTGTCAAATCTAAACAACCAGTAAAACTAAAATACCGAGCTAGAATCTGTCTGTACATTGCACATAATCAGCAGAATGGTCTGTTATATATATGAGTACACCTCACATTAATAGAGTTCCAGGTGTTAATGAGATTAAGAAATATCACTGAAGGCATTGGGCAAACTGGCAAATCTGTTGTTTCTTGTAAGGGTGTGCAATTAGAAATGAATCCAGTCTCATTCTTAGATCTCAGACTGACATTGCAAGGTCTGCAGAGGAAGGGAAAAAACCTGTTAACAATCAGCCCAATGCAATATGAGCTGTTAAGTCATGTAGCTGAGGAAAATTACAATTGAAATTTAGTGGAGTGAATAAAACCTTCTAGACGCAAAACTAAGGTACCCCCAAACTCATAACATATACTCAGAATCAAATCCACAAAGTGGGGCTGTTTTCCAAGACAGTATTTACTCAGCACCTGTCTCTAAGTCTTATTATACAAAACCCAAACCTCATAAAATAGAAATATAATCAGGTTAAGCAGATAGATAACTCTTTTCTTTGCTTCTTTTGAGTTGGTTTATGTATCTCCAGCAAGATGGTCTTAAGTTTTTAATATACACAACAGCTGTTCCAAAATTAGTAGAGAATGGAATAGCTGAATGGAAAGAAAATGTTATCAAGTGAGTAGAGCTAGCAAAGACAATCCTGAATAAGTTCTGTCAGCAGTGTTTCTGGCTTCTGAGAATCTGAAGGGTCTTGTTTCTGGGATGTCAAGTCACAGCAGGGGAGTTGCCGAAAATAAAACATAATTTAAGAATAACTATAAATCCTATCTACTTTAGAAGAACTCGTCATAGGGTAACAGTTTCCCACAGGCTTGAATACAGTTAGGGAAGTGGTCCTTCTAAGGACATTTCCGTTCTGGAGGAATCCCCCTTCAAAACTTCAACATGTTATTACAGAGTCACTATCTCCAGCTGCCAGAAAGAGTCCTATGAGAAAATGACTACCCTGACATTTCCCTCTGAGGTCTCTTCTTTCTCATTTTTCTTCTGGAGAGCTTCTGCCTGGGAGTGTGAGTCAGTGGCAATAGTAGGATTCATCACATCATAGACTCTGATCTAGTGTATAGAAATACATCTTGCCCGTGGGAGAAGAGTGTAGAGCAGAGTATGTTTTGTAACATACACACACACTCGCTGACATGGATATAAAGGCACACAGAGCTACATATGCAAATTAGAGAAAGTTCAACATCCAAGACACGTTCCCTGCACTTTGTTTGGAGGATTGTGACATTTAGGATGGTCACCAGCTACTTTGGAAATCGTCAGGAGCTGGGTTGACATGCAAAGAAGCTGTGCTGTCTCTGTAGGTGAATTTTACCCTCACTGTAGAGAGCTCCACCACACCAGGGGAAGACCTCCTGCATCACTCTACCCAAAGACCTTTTTGTATGTTACTCACAGCAGTTGATATGTAGGAGCTGCTCTTGAGAGTCCAGGAGCATTTCTAAAGTCACTGCAAGCTATAGGCTTGACTGACCAATTGCAAGACCTTTAACCAAGGCGTTAAAATACTGCTTATTTGTTTTCATGACTTCTATCAACATAAGATGTGCTGTGCTTTGAAAACACCCAGGTTGCAGGAAACAGTGCATATGAAGGACTTGCATTACAGTATAATTAGGTCTGAGTTAAAGTAATTGAATTTATATGAAGTAGTTCTAAAATATGATTACTATTTCGAATGAAACTGTAAGAAACCTGCCCTTTTTTGTACACAGACTACTCCAGATTTTTATGCTTGTCTCAAAGTGCTAGTCCATGGGAGTTTCCATGTCTTGATTCTCAAAGGAATCCTAAAAGTACAGCAGAAGTTGAAGGAAAAAGGAGAGCAGGGTAGTACTCAGAGAACCCAGTTTCTGTTATTCACGTAATGTATGACCTTTGGTATCTCTCTGTGCCTATATCTTTTTCTATTCTTGGTCTGCTTAGATTGTACCTCCTTAGAAACGCTAATCATATTCGATCATTATCATTACCATATTTCAACAAAACTATTATTAATTAAAAAAATAAGGAGTTGGGGGACAAATAGGAGCTTTGGACCAGGACTCAGTAAAACTGAGTTCACTTCTCAGGTCCAGCACAGAGTTCCTATGTGAATTTAAACATGTCTTTTGCTGTGCTTCCATTCCCTATCTATAAAATAAAATAGTTTTGCTTCCTTTCCGTGTCTTGCCTACTGGTACGACAATTCTGTAGTGCATGGACATCTTCCAAAACATACGTATCTACATACAGCACCTAGCACAATGGGACCTCAGGCAATGTCTCTAGCATAAGACAGTATTACATCTACTGATTCAGATCAAGTTTTGCCTGGTGTCGAAGAGCTACCCTATATGCCACAATGATTCACACTTTTTTCCAAGCCTGGAAGACAAATCAGCTTTAGAATTCAAAAACAAATTCAGATTATTTGTGAGGTTCACCAACTCTTCTAAACTTTTTTGTAAGCCTGGCTCTTTACTAGCAAGAAAATGTAAAACTAGATAAGCTTAATCTATATTTGTATTTTGCTATCAGAACTTTACACAGCTCAGATTTTCACTTTACATCAATTACAGATAAAATTACAAATCTGAATTCCTTACTGAAGTTAAAATATATTAGTGTTGGCAGAACTATTACCCAAGTATGAGTTCCTGTATTCAGTCCTTGTTGTTCAGTCTTAAAGTTGGCACCATCATTGTTATAGATGCACCAATGTCGGCAGAAGGAGATGCTGGCATTGTGTCTTCTTTTACATCATCCCATAAATACAGAAATATTTACCCCACGGTCGATCCTATTGCTCATAAGCAGAACTTGGGATTCTACAAATCTGATAGCAAACTGCTATACAGAAAAATTAAGTTTGAAGCTTCGGTGGCAGTTATTGTTCCTTCTCCATGTTTACTGTGCCTTAGAAATTACCCTTGTCTTCCCACTGCGGAGACGTCCTTTTAAGTGCATTTCCCTAAGGAAATGAGAATGTGTATCTACTTAATTTAAAAAGACTGAATATAACTGTGTTTTGGAAATTTTTTAATCTGATGATGAGCTGCAGTCCTTCTCACTATGCTGCAGACACCATACCAAAACAAACAAAGTATTTGGTAACACTCTTTGCTCTCCAAATGGATTTGCACTCCTCAGAGGACTAATGCACTAAAGTAGAAGGCATAAACATAGGCTACAGACATCTTTGGTGAGAGTCTACGGATTTCAGCTGGGTCACACCAGGGATAAACGTACTGGGGCAAATTCAACTCTTTTCCTTTCTGTGGGCACTTCAGTTACTAACTAGAGGTGCCAAGTAACTTCTCCTCTGAGAGTCTACAAGACATGACACTTGGAGCATATGCGCATGCAGAAGGGGACATTTGGTTTACTTATTTCACATACAAACAGCTCTACATTATCATTTCACTCTTTATGGTAAATAACTGTTTCAAAATGCAGACAGGAAAAAAAGAAACCTGTATTTTCGGAGAGCTATGCTTAAATGCAGCCTAGCATCCTCTCTGCTCACTAGATTTTTACCTTATCTTCTGCCTTGCTGCTGTGAACTGCAGCCAACTTCATGTTCAATAGGAAACTAAGAAATTCTTGGGTTTGGGGAGGTTTTTTGTTTGTTTGGTTGGTTGGTTGGTGTTTTTAAATAAGGCTTGCTATTAAAATGGAAGAAAATTTCTAGGAGAATAAATAAAACATTTCTCGTGTGGCAAAGTGAATATGCCCTCTTTCAGCTGACCAGATCATTTTCAGAAAGGATCAACCCATCTGCCACTACAAAAATGTTCAGTCAGGTCCTTCAACCCCTCAGCAGATGTCTGAGCTTCATTTTTTATTTGAATGGGAATTAGTGTTACCAGAAACTGGGACATCTGTTTTAGCCCATTAGAGAAATGACCATGAGAGAAGTTTACTCTCTGCTTCAGCAGGATCAGGTTTTCACACATTTTAAACCAAAATAAAAGTGCTGAGCCATCTTGGTAGAAGGAGAATATTGGGTAAGCAGGGCTGGAGGCTGGTATGTAGTAATTGTTGAGAGAAGATAGATGGTAAACAGCTGAAATGCACCTATATTTATGTTCATCTTAGTTCATTGAAGATGATGGGGAGTTTTTCCTTAAAATAAAAGACAGGGCATGACCAGTTGGGAGTAGGACCAGCTTAGTAGCTGCATTGTAGCTGATCTAGAAAAGGAGTGGATATCTTCCATATCACAATGTGAAATACACAGGCCTTGGTTCAGTCATTGCCAAGTACAAAATCTCCTTAAAAATAGCTTCATATTACCTTCCTCTAAACTTCATGTGAAGATTTGATGAGGAGCTGAAGAAAAAGTAAGGCGGAGTATATTAAAGAGATTAAACGGGGGAAGAAACATACCTATGGCTAAGTTTATTGGAAAAGATTGAGCTAGCTTATTAAATACTCCAAAGGTTTCCTTTTTGCTGAGTTGTACGAGGAGTTTTGCTGGGAAGTGTTTTAAGCCAATAGCCCTTGGAAAGACTTTCTGAGAACTGAGTGTGAAAGCTGGTATGGCACTAATAACCAGGTAGCTGGCTGAAAAGTACACAACAGCAGAAACAGCAGCCAGAAGGATCTGGATTCACTTCATGACAAGGTTACTTGTAAAGCAAGGTATATGCCATGTCTCAGCCCTCTCTATCTATATATTGGTAATAATATGCATCAATGTCACCCCACTGTTTGCTGGGCAAGTAAATTGCATTAGGCAATATTGAGTAAGAGCTGTTTTTCATTATATATATTTATAAGGAGACAGAAGGGGGAAAAAAAAAATTATCTGAATTACAGATCAGGAGAGCTAAAAAAACCCCCAAAGTTATTTTGCTATTTTCTGTTTCTTACATAATGAAAACCAGACCATTTATTTAAAAGAAATAGGAGATATTATGTGGGAATTACCAGTGATGAAATATTTAGACTTCCTGAGAATAATACTCAGTGTGATGTTATTATTGCTTCACATTGATCCTTCAAAATACATTCTATGCTCAAACTCCTCAAATTAAACAATTTTATTAAAAACCTTTAGGCTTAGAAAATCATAGTTCTTTATACATTCTCAGCTAAAATAAGTTATATGCTGTGTGAACTATGCTACAATAAGAGTGTACACTGTTGTCATGTGTATTGTTCAAACTCCTTTACAAATGTGAACTGCTTCTCCATCTGAATTATAATACAAACTCTTTTTTTATACTTGATTTCCGTGTCTGTGATACAATCCTTTTGTTAAAAGACAGCAGTATGTGTATTTTATCCCACCTTGCTACCACCCCACTACTATTTTAGGCAACGTGAACAGAAAAAAAATATGTTTGTATACCTTTGGGCACATCACAGGTCCATCTTTATTCCTATGCATGTTTTAAAATAAATACTTCATATCTAACTTTTAAAATAAATAGATCTAGTGATATACATGCTAAACACATGCATGCAATATGTTACTCATTCTTGAAATAAGTAAAACAAATTCAGTTCTGATAAAGAATACTTCCAGCTTATCTTTCTCTTATAGGTAGTGTTCTTTTAAGCATAAAATATTTACCCTAAGTTGCCAGCATTCCTGTAAAACTTATTTTTTAATTGGGGCTGCCTCTAGGCACCGTCACAGTGCAAATAGTATTTAAGCATGATTATTTGTAAGTATTCTGAAATGTCCTTCAGAATGGCTCCTGTAGCATGGACTGTAATAGAATAATGCAAATTTAAGGGAAATGCTTATCTTTAAAAAAGTGAAAAGCCAGTAAACTGTGCCTTTTCAAAGCTTTCTATAGGTTGAACAAGTATATTGAGTCAGATCATCTTACCGAATGTGTGCTGCGCACAGCTACCCACGCGTATGCATGTCTGAGTGCTCCTGCCTTTGTCAGACCAAATCCTGGCACTTCCAGGTGCTCACAAGTTCCCAGCCTAAATATTCTTTTAAAGTGGTTTTCCTTTGATGAAATAATAATTAATCTCTTTTTCATCCTTAACTTTATTTTAACAACACCTCTGAGGTCACTCTCGACAAGCAGAGCTACTGGAAGGTCTCCTATGGCACAGAAGGACTGCGGCTGCGGTATGGAGCGGCACCCCATGATCTGGATACCCCGGGGTGCACCCAGCCTTGGCCTCAGCCCCACAGAAGGACATGCAGGCTGATGGCATCAATCCTTTCAGCAGCTGGGAACTGACATTGCAATGAAGGACGCAAGCAGCAGATGATCAGATAAAAGTTTCAAAAGATAAGGAGCATGTGTTGCAGGGAGAAGGTGCTCTTGTACCTACTCGATGCACTGTCTGCAGCCCAGCTTGGCACAAACTTCATCCCTGTTTGATCGAGTTTCAAAACCCCATCAGGCCTGGTACTGTTTTCTTCAGGGCCTGCTGTTGATTTTATTAAAGCCAAGGAGAAGTTGGTTTTTCAAGAATGGGCAGAACATCCCAACTCTTTTGCAATGTTCTCCTTTCATTTCTGCAGCATGCCCTGTGCTGTGGCTTTAAAACCCAAGTAATTCTGATTCACCAATCAGTATCAGTCATATAACACCAACACACGGGAATAATTTTCTACACCTGACATTAAACTGAAAAGCATTTAGGACATATATTTGGGATATAGGGTCATGAAATTTTTCGTAGCTTACTGCTGCATAATTAAAAAAAAACAAGTCTGCCACTAAAACCCTATGAAGATGTCTAATTCCTCTTCATAATTCCCTTTGTATAAAGAACAAATATCATGAGTCCACCGTGCTATTGCTCAAACTTAAATCCAGTGCTGGATAAAACCAGATTTACCACAGGTTCCATTTTTATTATCTCAGAAAAATACTTCCTTTCATCCTTTCCATTTTTCTGATTCTACACAAAAACTGTCATCAAGAAACACATTAGTAATGAGTCAAACTTAAATAGATTTAGCATCGTTCACTTCATACTTGTTTGAATAACTTTTCCCTGGAATTCACACTGCAGATCTCATGAGACCTTTCCATCATATTGACATTTCCTCGCCCAGCTGGGTCAGAAACACTGCACTCAATGTTCTTGTGCTACTTAGAGCCTTCGCCAACACCAAGCAATGCACAGGCATGCAAACAATTGACCCAAACAAACTTAAAGGCTTGCTGAGCTCCACAAAAATTAAGTACCTTCGGTTAAAGTTTGGGCCACAGTTTATGTCATATACATTTAATCAAAGACTAACTTAGCTGTCTTCAGTAACAAGGGAAAATAGCCATAATTTGGAGGCCTTTACTTTCATTCAGTCCTTTTTTAAACAGTTGTAAACAAAGAACAAATTAATGAACAGAAATTAATTAAAGGGATTGTTTAGAATAACACCTAAATAAGTAGCAAAAAGTCCACTATTACTTTTTATCTTACATATATGTGAACATGCTGACAGACATTATAAGCCTTTCAATATTGCTAGTATTTTCCAGGTGAACATTTCACCACTAATGTTGGGGTTTTTTTAACTTTCTGTAATGACCTACTTGGATTCTAAGGCAACAAGTTCAGGGAACTTCATTTTCTGTTTATAGAAAATTCACTTTCTGGTTGTGACTCTTTAATGCTCGAACGCAGCACAGCAAGGTTGTGGCTTGCCTAGAATTAAGCTGGACTGAAGTGATTTCCTGCAGATCTAATAAAAAAACCTTGGGAACTTCAAAGACAACTCAAGAGGAAATTATGTGTCTTAAAGGGAAAACAACTTCCTCTTTTTATTATAAGTACTCTAATAATGTTAAATTCTATCATAGGTTCTTTTAAGATGTCATATACATAGGGGTCAGCAAAAGTTTTGCAACCATGTTTTTCTTTTGCAGTTATTAACTTCAGCACTTCACTGTGTATGCTCACCTCTATCAAGTATGTCATACTTGATAACCATCTGTTAAACAGAGATGTCAGTTTAAGTGTCTTCTCTAAATATTATTTTGATGGCAAATATGATTTATTTATAACATTTTAAATGTTTTGCCTGTTTCTGAATTAGAAAATGCTTTCTATAGGTATGTTTGCAATGTGTTCTCTGGTACTAAATTCAAAAAAGCATAGGTTTATTTACTACTGTAATCATTGCAGAAAAAATGAAAGTGTTACTTGCACGGGTACTAGCAGCAGAATACAGCAATCTAGATGAACACCGCTCGGAGGCTGGGAGTTTTTTTGATTGCTCCAAAGGAATCTGTTGAGAAAACAGGATATTATTTGCATAATGTATCAGAATGACTGTTGGTTTTCCTTTATGAGGGCACAACAAACTTCCTGACCCAGATAATATCCTAGCAACTCTTTGTGGTAACTGAGACACCATTACAGCAACAGAAATATTTACAGTATGTTTTTATGCACATTAAGTCTCAGCTATTTAAAAAGTTAGATGTTCTGTATTTCTAAAAATGAATGCTAAGAGTAAGCCCTTAAAACTATGCATAGTTTAGAATCCAATTGTTTCTTTCTGTGTTAGATGCAGGGTGAATTTGGAGGAAAATTTTTAAGAAACATGATATTTCCTGTCATTATACATTGGTCAGTAGTTTCAATACATTGTCAGCAAATTGTAATTTTTTGTTAGAAAAGGATTAGAGAGGTTAGAGAAAGACTAGCAAAGTGGCAAAGTTCAACTTTTACTAAGTAAATTATGTCATGAATATATAAAAAAATAAAATATCAACAGGAAGCTGGCATAAGACATCATTGAGCTGACAGGGAAAAAAAAAATCTTTACTTTATCCAAATATTCAAATTGCAATTTATCCAAAACCTGATTTATTTAAGGATTTATTTAAGATTAACATAGCATATTATTCATAGTGTACATATACAATTTATTGCATAGTCTTAACTTATATACAGATTTAATTTTGAAATGTGCTATTCTGTAGAAAATTTGCATGATTGTGAAACTCTTAAATGAGCAACTAAAGAAGTAGGATAGTAAAAGGCCCGTTTCTGAACTGTCTGTACACTCTGGGGTCGGTTACTCATACAACCCATTCCATTACAGTCAACAGGACTTCATGGGTGAGGAACTTCCTGAGGCCCCTTCCTGAAGAAAGTATTTGCTGTAGAAGGATGATTAGGTAAATATGTAAGTATCTCCTGAATAATATTTGTTCATATGCATGCTGAAATCTCTTCCATGATGCCTTGCCACAGAAAGTCAATATGCGACCAGTTTAAAGCTGCATTAAATAGGTATGCAAAACCATTTTGAAATTGCAGATCTGCTTGTATTTCATGAAAACACTTTTCTTTAGGTGCAGATATGGGTACTTCACTATTTTTCTTGTGCTTCAAAACTGATCAGAAAAATAAAACATAAATGAAGAAGTGCAGCCCCATTCACTATGAATGAGCTCTTCTGTACACATTTCACTGACTATACATAGGGTATTTCTAAGACCTGATGATATCTCTTTGGAGAACACCACATTAAGAATCCAGCATGGCAAACATTTATATATTTATGCTTTTACAGCATTCTCATTGAAGGAATTTAATTATTCCTTTGCTTAATGACCCAAGTCAGGAAAGTGTGTGTTCAAAGTACCCTGTCATCAATCATTTTCTTAACTTTAAACATATGTCAGGTCGCTGTGAAGCTGACCAATCCATTAGGTCACTTCGAAAACTGTAACTTTTGACCACTTAAAAGAAGTGGGTTGTAGTTGTAAAGAGGGTTATAACCTAATCCTCCATTCCTTGAGATATAAAAGTCAAGAGTAGGCAAGTCAGCTTATGATTTTTAGCAAACGGAATATAAAGCTCCGCATGCTTAGCTACCACTATAACCAGGATGTGTAAGAATTTTGCAGTCTTCTGTGAATACAGGAATCTGTGTGGAGTTTTGCTTAATTTGTTTCATTAACTTAGTCAGGAAATATGATATAGTACTTAGGAACGTAAACACTCTGACTTATGAGTTTGTTGCTATACAAGTAAAGGGCTCTTTTCTCAAAGTCATGGCAGACATGAGCATACACAAAGATATTCCGCACAGCAGAGAAGGCCACCCACACAGTTATGTGAATTTAATTTTTGATTCGCATTCCTCTTCTCCCATAAAAGCCAAGGTGGGCCATGGCTGTTTTCCCATAAAGTGCTGAGAACACTCAATCCGAGTCATTAGGGCCTTGAACACAGAACATACCCCCCTGCACAACCCCCGCCCCGATAAGATCCTCTTTTTGTACATACAACAGAGTAGCAAATTCCCCAGAGGAAACACTCAGACTGAGGGAAACATTGCGAGGATGTTACCCTTCTGCATTTTAAAAGAAATTTCCTGGCTGCCATCAGACCTGGTTCCTAAATGCCAACCAAAGGACCAGCCACAAGACACGCCACTGCTGGAGAAAAAGCATTTTGGTTCTTGGCACCTATGTTTTACAGCTGCTAAGCATGCACTGTGGGTGGTCGGAGCCATTGGTTTCCCTTCTGCAGCCGACAAGAGACAGCAAGGGAGATAACAGCAAGGGAAAAAGGAGAGAGAGAGTCACAGAATGGAAGCTCTAATCGGAGACATGTGGAGCCAGATTCTCTGGAGATATAAATTAACTTGTCTCTGGTTATGTCAATTTATGATTTTGATGTCTTGTAAAAGTGCATTTTATGTCACAAAGAATGAAGGAGAAAAATTAACCCCTAAAAGCAAATTTCTATTGAGTACGTTTTTCACCTTCTACTTTAGGACAAGCAAAGAACAAATCAAGAATAGCATTGCTGTATTTTCTTAGTATAGGCTAAAAGTCTGCCCCTGCTCCTTTATTGTTATTTGTTGCTGTATTTATCTGAAATTCGAACAGACGTTTCTGCTTTGTATGATCAGCAAGTGGCGGATCTGGGGTATATGGAGCCAGTAACCTTTTTGTCTGAGTGTTTTTAAATACATGCAAAGCAGTTTCTGGCATTCCAAATATGTGTATACATATTCATTGTCAGGTCATTTCTTTTTCAGGTTACTACTGGCTTCTAACAAAAATCCCAGAAAAGGGCTTGCTATAATTCTCTGGAAATATTACTGTTTTAGGAAGATGAAATTGGAAACTAGGATATTCCTCTCTTGGACGAAGTTGGAAACAACTTAAGCTCAGCAGATCTGCCTTAATTCTGTCTACGTTTTTTCCCAAAAGCGAAGAGAAAATATGCTTTCCCTTGTAATCATGACAATGTTGGTACTTGATTTGCAGCAGACAGCAAATATACAGAAAAATTTTACGATTTATTGGAGGCAAAATGAATTTCTGTTCCCCAGTTTCTTTACTGGAAAAAATGAGAGCTTTCAGGACAAGCCTGTGCTTCTAAAGGAAGGTGTGAGTTCAACATAGACAGATGTACCCACACTGGCTTCAATCTGTCTAACATGGACGATAATGGGTGGAAGTGAAGATTAACATGTTGCCCAGAGAGGTTTTCAAGACCCAACTGGATAAAGCCCTGGGCAACCAGGTCCGACCTCATAGCTTGACCCTGTTTTGAGCAGGAGCTTGGACGGGAGATGTCCTGGGGTCCCTTCCAGCCTGAATTATCCTATGGCTCCATGACCCCATGCAGGAGCACTGGTAGCAGCACCGACAAGAGCACACCTGCCTCCCCAGAGCTGCTGATACCGTCATTGCCCCCTTTTTGACTTCTACAAAATGGTTGACACTACCAGCAGTCCCTGCTCACTGACTAATGACATTAAGGGTTACCTCTCCAGTGTCCTCTTATGTTTTTCCCAGTGGCAGCTATGGAGATGAAAGCCTCTGACTCTGTTCTGTCCTGCCCGTGGGACGTCCTGAGAGCTGCCAGGGGAGTGAGCCAGGATCAGTCCTGACTGCGTGGGGCTCTGCAGCCTTCCTGAGGGCACCCTGACCTCGGTCTGGGTGATCCACACCCTGTAGTGCACTAAGGCTTTCCAAAGCACTCTAGAAGGCAATGTCACATGAGATGTACTGCTTTTCCTGCCATGTCTCTTCAGCAACTCCAGCCCTGGCAAACCCTGTGGTCCTCTTATTCTTCATGTGATGTTCAGGAGCATGAGCCAGCAGTGTGCAGCCTGCACTTGGAGGTGGCAGTGGGGCAACAACATGGAGCAAGCAGGAATCCTTTACACTATGCGGAAAAACATTTTTGGAAAGGCCATGCTTAACAGCCACGTCTCTGCAGAGTTCACTGACCAGAGGGGCCAAGGAGCAGATGAAACCCAAATGCAGCAGCTGTCCCCTCCCCTGAGGGATGCAGATGACCCTGACTTTGCAGAGCTTCTGCCTCGAAGGGAGCAGAGCCGCCCGGGATGATGCAGATGGTGGCCCTGGGAGTCAAGCACATGGTGTGTAAGTTCAAAGAACCTTATCCAGCGGCAGCCTCATGGGCCTGCAAGTGCTTGACGGCTGTGTGCTGTGCTGCAGAGCCCGGGAACCGGCCTCAGGCAGCTTTGAAGGGCAGAGCCTGATCACTCCCGGGTCAGGAGGGAATGGGCGAGGAGCCCAGAAATAGATGTCCTACTGTCCACAGGCCATAAAGTCCTTTCCTATCCGAAAGTTTGCTGTTCAAGCACTGGCTATCTCATTCTGGGAGAGAGCTTGCTTACTCCAGTGATCACGAGTGATGGACATCCAGAGGAGAGTGGTTTGAGCTCTCTGGCAGCAATGTGAAGCCAATGAATCTGCTACTGTTCTGAGCAGCAAACCCTATCAATGTCTCGGAAGAAAAAGAGGATACTACAAGTCACTCATCCCATCAAATACTCTGTCAGTTTGTCCCTCACAGGAGGAACAGGGAAACAAACTGCTAAAACAAAAATCACCAACTATATGCTACCTCGATTTTGACAGAAACTGACCAAAACTCCAGCCCTTGGGCAGGCATTTATCATTCTGACTTACTGATGGTAAGGGCTTGATTCAGTTGCTCACACACCCATGTCTCATCCCATTTGACCCACCCCAGCCTAGCTAAGCTATTCACTTGCTAGAAGACTTACAGGACATTCCTGGAGCTCCAGGTGGAGGCCAGGCAGGGTACTTTAGAGCATCTCAGATGGCACTAGATGACTGTCGGCATCAAGATCTATGTCTTTGCATTGACCTTCACTCAGAACTAAAAAAATCCACCCTGTCAGACAGCACACAGTGATGGGCACCATATGGGAGCACAGACAGAGAGGTGGATCCCTCTTTGTGTGTATACAATTTTTCTCAGGCATGCTTATGATCAAGTCCAAACTTCTCCTTATCATCACCTTGTTAGAGCAACTGTTCATTTACTATAGCGAGATGTCAAGTTTTCCTGTGTAACATGAAGTTGGCTTCCTCTGGGAACTTGTGTGATCTCCAGGAGTTAACATCCTGACGCTGAATTAGTTTTAGCACCTCTTTATTGGGCGGGTAAATATTTACATCAAATTGTCCAGAGTTTAGCATAACAACTTCAATTCTTCCTGGCAAGAAAGCCAGCATAGGTCACTTTGTCAATGACAAGGCTTCTAGATAATTAAACAACACTCACTGGCCACTAATTTATATGCATTATAACTCAGACTTAAGAACCTAAATAGACCAATAGAATAAACTTCACAGACACTAAACACTTATTTGCTGTGACACTATTTACATTTGGGACTACAGAAAGCAGTAAATCAAAGAAGGACTTTAGAAGAGGAAGAAGAGAGACCAGTCTTCCTTTTCCCAATATTAATATTTAAGATCCTTTCAGACATATGCAATATTTGATGCAATTGCTAGAAATGCATTTAGTACGGAAATGTTAGATAAGAATTTGAATGAATCAAATAATGAATGTTTCTGAAAAACACACCTTCAACTTTCTTTTAAAGTACCCAGAAGCACAGTAATGTTTTTTTTCCACATATGACACACAAATAGCCCTTTAAAGCTCCCTCCCATGAGCATGGACTGAGCTTCTGTGTATAGATTGCAGCACATGGACCCTGGGCTTTTAACATTTTCTTGGCCTGGAGATGTCACAGTCTAGGCTCAGTTCCCTGGCAAGTGTCTGTCACACTTAAGGCACATCGTGACCTGATAGCTCAGCTGCTTTCGATCAGCACTAAACCTAGTCCTGGGCACACTTCTGTTCCTTATTAGACATGAGAAATACACCTGATATGCTCTTGTCGTTGTCTTGCAGCCCTTACTCTGGGCTTAGCTCAGAGGCTTCAAAAAACATTTTGAACCTGTTTTGCAGCAAAGGATAAGTTGATTTACCAATACCCATGCTTCTAAATTCTGTTCTTGTGGAAAGAAGACCTGGAAAATATCTTCAGGAGTATTGTCAAGCAAGCCTGATGACAGCTGGTCTACCATCCTGATAGCCTGATATTATGTTATATTCCAGTAACAGATGCAGACATCAGGCAACTGTAGCAGTCGAGCCTCAGCTGGTGACCAACAAGTGGAAGTCCAGATTTCTGCCTGTGTTTGCGAAAAGGACAGCAGCTGTGCATGTACATACGTACAATAACAGTTACACACAAAATCATATTCCAACTATGCATAAAACAGAGTGAAAATAAAGGAAAAAGTCACAGTGGCAACAAACTAGAAAATGAGCTAAAAATGTTATAACAGCTTTTTCTGGCATAGTGACAGGGCCTACTGTGAGATTCTAGTGCCTGGTGTGAAAAGAAGCAAAAGAAGAGGCATAAAAACATATTAGAAGTGATTGTTCATGTGGCAGAAAATTAATATCACAAAATTATTTCCAGGAGTGCTATGATTTCTTCTCTGTTTGCAGGAAATAAGTTGAAGAGCATAAAGAATACAAAGAATATTCTATCAAAAGGGCACTCCCCGCAAAACTAGGATAGAACAATCCCATCTGGATAAGCAAAAAGTTTGGGGTTTTGGGTTTTTTTTGTGAAACTAATTGTGAACATTGAAAACAGCGAAGCTGAACAGGCAAGAAGCACAGGTAGAATTCCAGGGGTCATTCATCTCTGCCATGGGGAAATAAATAAATCAATTTCTGTTAATGTTCTTGGGTTTTAGTCCCTGGTGCTCAAATTTTGTAACCATTTTTATTTTTCATCGTATGATTTTAATCAAACAATCTTAAATTATGTAATTTATAACCATAACATGTATGGAAAAATCATTTCCCATTCCTTTTTCTCCATGCAGTAATATTCAAATCAATGTACGAGTTTCTTTTTGCTTTGAACCTGGTACTTCTGTATTTCACAAGATGTTTTATTTCAGGAAAATGATCATGAAGAAGATAAATTACATTCTTCATTGCTTTTATATTTCCTTAGTTGTTGTATCTTTTACTCCTTTTGGCAACAAATCAAAACCGTGAGAGGTATCTTCCAGTTGCAAGTAGAGAGTTTTATATATGCTTTATCACATCATTGAATCAACTGTGGTAGTGATTTCTCAGCTTTTCTTGGCTGTTCTTTCAGTCGTTTTTGAGTTTTCCCAAACATAACAAGGTACAATTAGTGCTGGTATTCAACCATTATCTACATCATTTTTCAAATGGGAAGTCTTTGATACATGTTACAGTACAGGAGATCTGTCAATTAATAAAGCTGGCCAAAAATGTAGAAATTATTCTTAGTTCTAAGTGTTATTTTTTTACATCCTCTTTGGTACTGCGTAAATGTATTGCTTAAGACTGCGGTATATTTTCCTTTCGGGCACGTAACAACTGAAGGTACAAGCCCAGTTGGATTTCTCATGGCAGCAGACTTGTCAGCAGATGTTTATATTTAATCCCTCTCAAGGCACTGAGAGATACCTTAATACCTTTCAGGGCAGACGTGGTGGTGCTTCTTCTTAATGCCAGAGGAGTTTTCTCTGTCGTAAATAAGAGACCATATCTCCCACACTGAAAATTAAATATATTTGCAAACAAGCTCTATCAGATCAGATGCATTAAGAGGCAGTCTCTTAGCCCCATGGGTGTCAGCATATGTGGTGCTCTATCACACAAACCAAGGCTCCAGCAAGTCGTGTTGCCTCCTACCAAGCGCTGCTGTTGCTCCCTGCTTCCCATATTAGGCAGGGTAGCCATGATAAACTGTCCTGCTCTTCAACTATTCTTGTAAAGACAATGTCCTGGTGTTTTTTAAGATCTGTATTGCTACTGGATTTGTGTACTTCTGTTTATATACATTTTAGATTCAAAGGTCTCCCCTGTGCTGGAATACATCCAGTCTTACAAGCGAGGTCACATTAGGGATAGTTTTCTTTGACAGCTTCTTGGGGAAAGGCGTTTTCTGCATTTTCTGTACTGAGCCCTGGGCTACAATTCGTTATTAGAGGAATCTTTGGTGGGGGCTACTAGATGTTATAAACATGCAAATAAAAGTAAATAATTTGCAATCCTGGACATATTATGGTGTAAGACCATGTACTCATCTAATACTTTCCCATATTGGGAGCTGCAGTGGTAAGAAGGCACTCTTCTCCCCCACCCATTGTGCCACACAGTCCAGAAAGCTTGCCTCTGACAGGGTGCTTGTAATCTAAATGTAAAAGAAAAGACAATACTAAAATATTGACCACTCAGTGTGAAAATGGAGAAATAGCGGGCCAGTATCAGTCATTGGGTCCTGATCCCAACTCTCAGATACCTTGACATTTTTAGGGTTTGTAAGTGATGTGAAAAATAAGGACAACGAATTGATGTTGAGCATGTCTACAGTATCAAGAGGAAAGCCAGTGGCAGCCCAGCTGAGCTGGAGGGTGGGAAGTAGGATCTTCTCAGGGACATGCTGAAAGATTGATTGGAGATACAGGAGGAGGAATAGAATAAAAAATATTTTTTCACTGGTAAAAGCTAAAGGAGGACAAGATTTCAAGAACAATACTAATCACATCAGTGAAGGCTGACAGATTAAGGAAAATAAATAAGTGCTGGAAGTAATTATTAGGTATGGTAAAATCATTACAAGTGTTGCACATCACTGGAACGGTCTTCTGATCTTTGATAATCTGGGTGATGATTCCCCAAGAAAGTGGGTCTTATAGCTACCAGTTTATTCAGATGATTGAAATATTTAGGCTTTCCCTATACTCTGACAGATACCATTATGCTCAGGTCAAATATCTGTATTCTGTTGCAAAGGTCCAAACTTGCTTTTAAAAAAAAAAAAAAAAAAAGAAAACGCAGTGCCACAATCATCTGATTTCAGAACTGTAACCTCAAGCCTGGTTGTCCTGCAACCCTGCAGCCAGCTGAGGAGAGGGAGCACTGGGAATGTCTTGGCAGTGTGCTGGAGACTAAGTTAGAGACATTGCAGGGACAAAGGAATTGCAAACTCACTAGAAAATGCTGTCCCCCTAAGTTATATCATCTGATGTTGAGCCATGGGCATTTTATTCTGTCTAATAAAACTATGAATTTGAAGGGACAGCTTTGCTAAGTTAGTGTCATAAACAGTCCACACAAACTGAGCCTATGAATTTTTCCAGGGAATTGAATTCCCACAGAAGAAATCTTTCTTGAAGCTGCTCATTTTCCATGTGAACTGGGCATAACTGTGGCAATCATTTTCCTTCTTCCACTAAGGAAATTGAAGTCACCAAAACTAAAGAGCCTATTCTGCTAATAGACAGGTTGGCATTTATGTAGGGTCTCCTTGCAATTTACATCTCAAAACAAGTTCACGAGTAGATGAAAAGGTGGATAACACCCATTAGAATATGAATCATACATTTGTCTTTTCCTTTTTGGTGTTGCCTTTAGTGAAATAATATGTTCAGAAAATAAATGCATCTTCTGGAGATGGAAGATGCATGACAGTGCTGGAGCTGGTTTCATCTGTATTGGGCTAGAGATAAAGTAGGGGCTGTTGCCTCCACGCTGACATTGCTGGGAAGGGCACTTCTGCACGTACCTTACAAGCAGTAGCTGTGGCCGCACAACCCCTGCTCAGATCAAACATTCAGTTATCCAAATGCCCAGCACCGTGCCCAACATCAGAACAATATTATTGGCAAAAAGGCTGCATTTCTTTTTTTTTAATAAGGTCATGTACTCGTTAGCTTTTGAAATTTTGGAGTGCAGTCTCAAGTGAAAGGAAGTAAAGGAAAAGAAAGACAGGACTCCCAGTGCTGTAGGTACAGCAATACAAGAGGCTTAAATATGGCTTTCCTTATTACTTCTTCTCTGTTCATTGCCTTTGGAAATGAGGCCAATCGCTCTAGAATGTGAGGAGCAGCTTCTGAGTGCGCTTTAAAATGCTGCAGAATCTAAACATAGCTACATTGAATACCTGCATCTATCCAAACTAGATATCTTACGTTAAAATAATATGACCTCTACAGTGCAAAAACAAGTGCTTGGATTGTACTATTTTAATTCAGAGAGTGGTGGTTTTCAGCCCTCCTGTTTAATGACTCTGTAATAGCCTGGCGTAGATCACATTACTGCTAGATTTTTTCTGGTGCTAACTCACATTTTACTTTTCTCCATGTTTTCTGGCCAAACCAGATTGGGCTTTAATATATTTAGTGTTTGAAAGGTTGCTTGATAAAGACCAGCCTGGAATAACTTAAACTATTATTTTCTAAGATCTTCAGATTTGTCACTGAAAGGCAAAGCAGTAGAGTGACCGTGTCCCAAACAGCTTTAAAGCTAAAACAAAAGTAAAAATACAGATACATATGTCAAGGACTTGTGTTTTTTTACCATTCCTTTATCCATCCCACACACGTTTCTTTCTGTTCCAGCCATGCTCCTCTGTAACAGTCTCCCAACATTTACGCAAATCAAGTAATTACAGTTTCTGCCTTTGATGGGATTGCTCCTGTGCCTCAGGTTGCGACATGCTTATCTCTGTCTTAGTGGTTTGAATTAACTGCATGTGAACATGTCAATCCAGAAACCTGTTCTAAAAATGTGTGTTGTTTAATGATGGTATTACAGAATCAGACCAAGAGCAGAACTGTATGAAAACTGGAATAATTTGCTAGATGAAAGAAAAGGTCGTATGAAAATGCGTGACAAACGTGTTCTTCTTAAGGGACTTTTTGGTGAAGGGAATTTAAGACTCCTGAAGCCCACCTGAAACTCAGCCCAAGGAACACCAGAGAACACTGTCAGGCACACAGCTTCAGTGACAGGAAAATCCAGGCTGGGCCTCAAAGGAAGCAAGTGTCTCTCATGTATCTCAAGACTAGGAATTAATAAAAAATATTTAATTAAAAATAGCTGTTCTCAGAGACACATGCCTCAAATCTCAATCTAAAGAGTACCTGGTGATGAAAAACCACAGAGATGGACATCAGGTATTTTGCCTTCTGCTTATGCAATCACCTTGCATAAGGAAGGCAAGACACAAGGAAGAAGTCTGTGATCTTGCAAAAATGTCTCTACTTTTCTATGACTCTGCAACTTTCTTTTATGAGAATGAAGAAATGAATCTGATAACATGCAGACTAATTAGACTGCAACAAATGCTCTGACAATGAACATTTCTCAAACGTCAAGTGCCATAAAAAGAGAGCGCGCCTTATTTTAACAATTTGTTTGCAAAGGAAATGGGTGAAGACCCAAAAGGCCTGGCATGATATTTACTGGCCTATCAGGCGATCTGAAAGTACATGAGTACAAGCAGAATCTCAGATTCTATTGTTATTTCCAGTATGACATATAAACCACAATCCAAATTTTCCAAAACAAAGAGGGCAATAACCCTCTTCTTGAATTTCCTATCACCGAAATAAGCAGATTTCAGCTGTTCTCAGCTTCACCAGGCTGAACTGAAATAGAACAGTCCCATCTGTACTTATAAATTCATAAATCGCTCATCCAAATTGTGTATTTTTTGTAATTCAAGGTAGGCAGGATGTGTTATACTAACTTACAAATCCAATCTATGACCTCCTGTGTTTTAAGAACAGTGCCAAAGATAGAGCTGGAAAGTGAGTGTCTTGATGTTACAAGACACACTGAGAATTTGTGAAATACAGTTTGGAAAGCATTGCAGAGTGGCAGCCATGCACAAGAAATTTGATATGTAACAGATTTAGAACAGTTATAAGGAACAACTTCCTTTATGATGACGTCTAGGAAGTCATTTATCATCTCACAGAGGAGTCTGGCACCTTAAAGTGTTTATCTAAGGAAAGGAAATGAACCCCTGTCATCTAATAGAAACAGTATTTGATCCATTTCACAAAGAAGTACACTGGTCAAAGGAGTTTTAAATAATCCTCAACTCCAGCATTTGGCTATACCTGGTTCTTGTCTCCAGGAAGCTCTCAATCCATTACTTTCCTGGTGTTTTCCTTTCTTTTCAATCCTTTCCTTATTTAGACAATCTCTGGGTTTGAAGATTATCCAAGATTTATACCTTTTCAGATTAAATTTACAAATACATCCAGTTACATTGAATAAAATAGCTGGTGTATTTTAAACATACCAAAAATTTAGTTTCCAGGAAGCAAACTAAGTTGGATTCACTAAATCTTCTTGAAGTCTGTCCTGCAGACTACAATGCAAGGCAGCCACAGGGACTACCATGTCTAGCGCCTGATGCAAACTCCATTAAGGTCTTCCCACAGTCTTCAATGGGCTTTGATTAAGGCGTTTGGGTGAGATTATCATTGAAGGATTACTGGAAGAAGTGTGTTATAAGGAGGAATTTGTATTTTTAAATGAGCAGACAATAAAGAGGGAAGCCTGGAAGAAAGACATGTTGATCAAAAGGAGAACAGAATGGGAACAGGTTTGATGGAAAGTATAAAATGGAGTGAAAATAGCATGAAAGCTCATGAGGAGAAATGAGAGCCAGAATGCATGAAAGAATAGATTTATTGGTCCTTTGAGGCAAAGACAGAGATTTAAATTTGATTTGTGAGGGCTAAGAAATCCAAGCGGGAATCTGAATAAGACACTGAGAACAGCAAGAAATTATGATGACTCTTACCATAGTATTAGGGATGGATGAGAAAGTAGGTAGGAAGGAGATCTGGGAAAAGACAGCTCCGCATGGCAGATTTCACCAATAAGCTGGAGGGGAAAGGAGAGAGCTTCAAGTCTTATTTGCTAAGTCTTGGTAGTGACAGCTTTAACATGGAAAATGAGCAGCCTAATGCAACCCCCAGCCTGCTGTCCTGAGTTTCCAATCCATGAGGGTAAAACTAAAAGACAAGTGTGAAATTTGGTATCTCACAGAATATTTGCACTTTTTACAGCTTCGTGTGCACAAAACAACTAGATGGCTGTAGAATGGATAACAGGACAAGTGTAAAAGAGGTCACAGGGAAACACTCAGGCATAGTCAAGGTGATCAGCATGGAAAGTTATAGCTACTTCTTAAAAAGAATGAAATACAAAAAATGGAAACTGAAAAAATGGCACTGGTCTGGGGTCCAGGAAAGAAAGCAGAAGAAATAAGACTTCTAGGGAGACCAGAAGATACATTTGTTTTCCCAGTGGGGAAAAAAAAAAAAAAAAAAAAAATCTGTGAAGCAGAAAAAAATTTGAGCAAAAGTTATTGTCAAACATCAGCTTCTGGCCACAGGGCTGTATGGAAATGACTGACTCTTCATGGCTTGCTTACAGTTTATTGTTCTCTAGTGCAGCAGACACAAAATATTCCTGTGAAGTGACTGATAATAACTGAAACAGGTTGAATTTGTAGTTTTGGGACAATACTGATTTCTTTCTCAGGTAGCGTGGGTGAAGTCTAGACCCTCAAAGTTTCCCTTTTACTATGGAACCACTGCATATGGGTGTTTTCCTTAAAAAATAAAAATAAATAAAAAAGAAGAAACATCCTCAGTTATCTTTCTTTTCCCCTTTACTTAAGTCTCTGTTTCCACAGTGTGGCATAGTTCATCATGACCACCACGCATGGTCCCTTTGAGTTTGCCACCTTTAGGAATCTGCAGAGTTCAAAGCTTGTGATACTTTTAAAACCCCGGCTAGTCCCGACTGACTGGTTCAGCAGCTCCCCCTCCCCTTTTCGTGCCGCCCTTGGCTGTCCCACAGGCTTTACACCTCTTGGACTCTTTGCCTTCCCTTGCGGCACAGACAAGTGCTGGGACAGTCTTCGATGCTTTGTTCTTGGTGCTAAATAGCTACTCAACATGTTCCCATACAACGGGCTTACAGGGTTTATTCTGGCAAATTCCACTGCATATTCACTGCCTTTTTCCTCTCCTATCTGTTATGGGACATGGCCATTGCTGTTATCTGCCTTCCACCTCCCCCTGACTTTCAAATACCGGGTTTATGAAGAATGTAATTATCTGCCTGAGTTTCTCTCACTCTGTCCGTAACCCATTTGAATCACTCAATAAAAGCTGTGTAAACATTTTTGGGAACTGTCAAAGGAAGGGGAAAAAAAGACCTCCTTCCCTGTCCCCTAGTCTTGGAAAGAATTTCACCAGACTATGACAGGTTTTAACTACCGACATTTTTAATATGCTTCTCCCTTAATCTGGAGAGACTGCTCTCTAAAGCCAGCAAAGCGACAAATCAGTTCAAATTCATCTCTGATGTAACTTGTTTTTTTCTCTAAATTTCAGCGGGTTTACGCTGAGAGCTCATTTGGCTGCAGTTCTCCTACCTGACTGAACTGTCCTCCTCTGGCCTTTACTTGTCTCTGTTGAGAACAGCAAACCAGAGACAGGAGCTAAGCAGGCGCATGCATTGCTGAGCAGGAAAAGTGTGCTGAGTCCAACAAGCCTTTTACGTTTATCTCTTCTCCATGTTCCTGCTGTGCCACTAAATCCTTAAATCCACTCTCTCAATTAAAAAACCTCTGTTTTCCCCACAGCTCATCAAACTCTCTTTTCTTTAATGACCTTACTTGGCAAGTTACTCCTGTGTTTACTACCTGGGTGAAATCTCAGAGTTTGAATTCCCAGCCTGGCCGTAGTTTTCCATCTTCATTCTGCTTGTGCCATTCTCACTTTAGTTTCCTGTTCGATTTTATGACTGTCCTTAACACATTTTCAGCACTTCTAGAAATAAACCTCTTTCTTTCAATGAATTTATTTGTCTTCTTCAAATAAATAATCATCTCATCCGTTCACCCTTCTCTCTTCACTGTTCTCCTTTTCCCCTGGTAGACCCTGGCTTATGTTTCAGAAGGTTTTTGATGATTTCTAGCAAGCAAGGATTCCTGAGAAAGGCTGACTCCTATTTGGCTGCGTGAAACTGATGCTACGGCCAGGCTGCACATTGTTGTCACATAAGTCTACATAAACCCTGAATAATGCCACTGAAATCAAAGGAAATAGATTTTAAAGTACCTATCTCACATTATACCTTTCAAACAGTGAGTTTTATGTAATTTCAGAGGAAAAGAAGCCAACTTCTGGAGTATTCTCACCGAAGCTCTTATTGTAACACTTTCATCATCTAGGAAAACCCATTCAGCCTGCTAAATTGTCTTAGCTAACATGCAAAGCTCTCTCCGTAGCAAAAGCCCAAAAAACCAGCATTGTAGAAAGGAGCTGTGTGTTTACCAGCAGCAAGGAGGGCAGTCACCATCCGCAGCCATCAGCTTGGACATGACTGCCCAGCTGCAGGTGATTGCCTCATTTTTCTCTTTTTCCCTGACCTTAGCCTGGCTGAAGTGAAGAGTTCACCAAATCAATGCAGGACTGCACAGTCTCCAAAGACAGACCTTTGTTTAAGCTGGACAACTTCTTGCTGGTCAGAGAGTAAGGCAATGGGGAAAGGTTGAATTCTTCCTCCCCTTTTCAATGACCAATGCTCAGGGTGTGAAGCAGCATGTAGCCTGCAGAGCTAGAGCACAGCCAGCCACTTTTATCTTCATTATTAAAGATCTGGTAGTCGTATGCAGCATTTACAGCCTGTGGGATGTCCTGGCAGCCTCTACCAAGGCTGTGGCAATATGTAATAATGCAGATATGCTTTACTTCATGGAAAATAGAAGTTCATGTCATGTGACTTTAAACATGTCTGTATTCAAATGTCAGAGTTTCCTGCTGTTTAATCCTTCTTTAATGTTCCCAGAAAACTGGCTCAGAGTTGTGTGGTACCATAACCCTTTATATGTCTGATGACCTCTCCTAATAACACAGTTGATGGCAATTTACTACAAATCCCAGTCAGTCTGAGGCCTAAATGTATTTTTTTTTGTGCAAAATATTCTCTGTTCAAACTAGTTTTTGATATAAATCCATCAAGTTTTGTATCATTTCTATTCTGCAAGCTTGTGACTATAGTGGAAGTGGCCCTCTTGTCTGCTTCAAGGATAATATTTTATGCAATTGCATCACTTGAATGGAGCCAGCAAATAAAATCATTTGCTGACACTTCAGTGTGTCAGACTTTCAATACATTCGTCCAAAAATTTCAAACCTTATAAAATCTTGCACCAATTCAATGCTTACAATTTTAGCGTCTGCCAGCTTTGATTGTTGGCGTTTTCCCATCACGATCATTTCTACTATACTCATCATTCGGTCCTCAAGAGTAAGGGGTTAGAGAATATCTAAAAATATCATGAAGGATGTCATTAATTTCAGTCGCTTCCCTGGAAACGCAGACACTGCACATTCTGTTCAGACACTTGTCCACCTCAGACCATTCAGCCTTTCCCCTTGCCACCGAGCAACGTGGCGCTCCTACTCAGGAGCGCAGGGAGTCTGATGCGGCTGTCCCAGAGCCCTTCACACACTTTCTGCTCTCTGATATCAAAAGCTAAATACTAGTAAGATAATTCTGTCATTGCCTGGTAGTGACTGAGAAAATTATTTCCTTAATGTTTTGGTTCCTCATCTACTTTCTGCCTACTCTGTATCTATAAATAGGTTTAGTGTCATCTGAGCGGGGAACTACAGCTTCATGCTCAAGGTTTATTTCTGCTCCTCTAATCAACTGGTAATGGACTATGTTGTAACATTCCTCTGTATCAAAAGAAATAGTGAGCATTTACTCTTGCTCCAGAGCCTGAAGTCATCCTAACTGCTTCAGAAAAGAAGTCACAAACCCATTGCCAGAGAACATATAATCTGCTATCACCAGATTAAAGGGTGTGCAATAGCACAGAGTAGGTGAGCAACAGAAAATAGAGAAAACGGTTAAACATAAAAAGATAACAAAACCAACAATGAGATAATGTGTTTTCTGAGCAAGGCCATGACCCAATGTCACTGAAGCTATCTGAATGAGCTATTAGTCACGTTCATTTCTTATTAGTTTATTAAAAAAAGATGTACTTCTGAATATTTCCCTGCACCACTAACATTGTTTCTTGTGTGCTTACCAAGGCAGGAAATAACTCTCTGAAGAGCTTGGAAAGCAGTAAAGGAGATAGCTTAGTCCAAAATGAATTTTCCAAATGAGAAGGACAAGGCATGAGGAAGAGCAGAGTTGCTTACAAATGAAGCAGAGAACTGTATCAAGGATACCGCTGGTGCCGCTTGCTGAGTACCCTCTGCAAGATCACTAGAATGAGCTTTTATAGTGGCTGGGATTTCTTCGTGTTGTTTTCTCCTTATTCACAGAAGTTTACTTGAAAGAATTTTTTAAAATCTTTTCAGTTCAACAAACTATGTCCTCCTGCAGTCAGATTATTTGAGGTCGGAATTTTTCCTGTGTAGCACTGTGCTATCTCTGTACATGATTGACACTGGGCAAGACTGCACAGCCTTGGCAGAAGGGCCAGGGCAGCACTGCTGCGTTATCTGTAGGAACATGACTCCTTCATTTCCTCATGCTGAGAAAAGGTTGGGAATAACGATCCAGCCCCTACTCAGCAAGGCCTCAGTCCCCTCACAGCCTCTCTAATCTGCAGCATATTTAAAGATCAGACCACCTTCAAAGAATCACTTGACTTTATCTCTCCTAGTGTCTGTTCACACTGTCCTGGCCAAACTATTTCACTGCATTTTATCTGCAAACTCACTGTGACTCATCCTGAATGCGGACACCCCCTCCTACTGCCGATCATCTGTCATCTTTCTGGTTGAGCTCTGTTTCTGTTGCTATTACTGTAATTGCAATAGCATTTGCTGTAGTTAAAGATGAAATACAGCTTCCCACAGTAACCTTCAGTTCTCATAATTTCTTATGCATGTTTTATTGAGGATTTTTAGGTCTGGCATTAGTCCCCTCCCCATGTTACTCAAGATGAATATCTGTGGTTTGGTAACTGAAAAAGGGATAACCTATGGTATTGTTGTTTTCATCTGAGAATGTTCAAAATCAGGTCCTGAAAGGAGGCTACCTAGTAATATTCAATTTCTAAATGTTTAGTGTTGTGAGTTTTTCTCAGGTGTTTGTTCATTTTTCACTAGCCACTTTTTTCCCGCAGCATACCTTACAGACCCATTTGCTAAAGATTTATTTGGTACAAGCTGCTTATCTCCATATCAAAGAACTTACAAGGGAGTTAGCCATGGCCTATGTGGGGAGAACTGATGCTTCCCCCGAGGCTGCTTGCAAACTCCTCAGGAGGGAAAGCCACCTGGATGGGAAGGCTGTAGCAGAGCCTCAGGAGCAAGGGACATCCCAAATGCTGTAACTGCCTAGCCACATCAGTTGCAATTGCTCTCTTGCTGTCCAGAGGACCAAACACTTCTAAGTTACTCCTTTGTGAAGAAGAGTATTATGTACCTAGAGAATAGCAAGAAGTATCCATCCAATAGGGAAAAAATAACTGCAATACTGAAAATAAACGGTTTGCCGTACTTGTAACACCAAGGTGGGAGAGCCTACATAATATCTCACTAATTCTGGAAGGGGAGTGAGTGTACTCTTAGTTTTCAGACACAAATTTTGTAAAGTCTCCCTGAGGACAGGAAAAGAAGACAGACAACCCTCAGACAGACAACCCTTCTGATTAGGACTTATTTAAAATCTAGAGACTAAGAACTGCATTTTCTATGTTCACAAGACAGAAACATTAGTATGTTATTTACTGTTTGGTAGTAAGAAATTAAGTGAACCAAGGCCAAGATTAGTAAAGCATGTAAAACCTTGCCTAACTCTATCTTTAAGCACCAAAGCTTCTCAGAGCATGCCTTCTTTAACTTGACACTAAGTCCTATTGCCCTTAGTTTCACATAAGCGTAAGACTTTTGTTGACTCTCTGTGAAAAGTTATGCCAAAATATACAGTCCAGAACAATTCAGAGGCAAGATACTTTTAAAGTAGCATCAATAAACTTCCCCACTGCCTTTCTACACAGTCACTGTATCTGAATCTGCCTTTCAACAGGTAAGTAATGTTTTGACACTACTTTTTCATTACAAATCTTATCCACAACAACAAATTAAGCCAAAAGGAAAAGAAGTAAGAATTACTTCTCTGTTTCAAATAAGAATTCACATGCTATACTAAAGTGAGCGAATCTTGCCAAGAGGTGTCAAGCTCCATCTACTGGCGATTAAAATGAACTTGTAACTCAGCATGCAGTTTTGGGTCTATCTACATAAAACAAACACGTAGATTCATTGTCTTTGTAGAATTTCAGTCCAGTTCCATTATGCTATATATTAATCCATCTTATTTAAATATTAGCTGTACTTTCAAACTATTATGTCATTTGCTCAGTTATGTGAGCATAGGAGAAAAGATTTCCGTAACTTTTGCATGAGATGTTAGGCTATGCATAAATAATAATTTCCATACAGCTAAACCAGAAAAGATTCTAGCGCTCTCTTACAGTACTCGCATCACAAAAACAAATTTCCACAAGGCTTTCACCTGCCTAGTTCATACTTAATTCAGTCATTGAAAACACTCTTTAGTGGTATCAAGGGAGGACCAAAATGTACTTCTACCTGCAAATACTTAGCTAAACAATTAAACAGGGAGGGGAGATCTCCCTTCAGCTGCCATAATGTGAAGCAGCAGGGCACAACAGCAGCAGCTGAGGAAATGTTGCCTGGAGAAATAGAGACAGTCTCATCCTTTGACCAAGCAGACAAAGGGAATTTGTTTTCCATCAGCATTTGTTGTCTCAAATGCATAAATTCTATATGCCTTTTCATACACACTCTGCCTGTTTTCAAATATAAAATGTCAGGGACTGGAAAGAAATTCAATGAACATTTTGAAGAAAGGCAATGGCTAATTGTACCTGCAGTTTTTATGTCAGGTGGGACTTTTGATGAATTAGAGATAACAGTACATCAAGCTAACGTCATACTGACTAAATGGGCACCATTTCAATTGTGTGTATTTATAATAAAATAAAATCAGTCAACTGAAAAAGAGAACGGCAAGGCTTGCGTAACAGGCATCATGCAAATTCAAATTAACTTCAAGATACTGAAGATATATAAGCCTTGAAGAAATGTGTTTCTCCCTGAACGATGTATAATAAATATCATAGATTTTCAATCTTGTTGAGCCAAAAAAAGAAAAAGAGGGAGAGAGCAGGAACAGCCCTGCCAGGAATCTGATGTTCAGAAACTTCAACAATCAGAAAAGGCTGTGATTAGTGTTAATAGAACATAACATCCTATCCGTTTCATGTTTATTTACTTTTGAGGGAACATTCTTGCCTTAAATTGCATCCTGTTTCAAAAAAAGCCTCTATGCTGAAGTCTTACATTTACCAAGATTAGGAAAGTAGGTCGACAAAGTCCCATTAATCTGCATCATGTGTCAGCTGCGTGGATGTGCAAGCTCCCGTTGCGCCTGGGACTTCCTCCCTCCTCATCTGTCCTAGATGCTGCCTTGTTCCCTTTCTGTTGGAGCACCTTGTAAAGCTCATCTTGCACGAAGCTGGAAATCCAAATCCCTTCCCCATTTTCCTGTGGTTTGCACTGTTGACCATCGTCTTCACCCTCCGATCTTCTCCTCCCTTAGCTTTTATGAGTCTGCCCTCTCCTGGCTAGTCTCCCTCCTTGTTAATTGTTTCCTCCTTCCTGATGCAAGAATCAAGGGGAATCTCACAAAGATCAGCTCTTGACCCATCTTTCCCCACTTTATTTTTATGTATCTAAATATGTGTAGTTATTAGAAAAGTCTCCAAGTCATCATGCCTGAAAAATGCTGGTGACTACATAAGTAATGTATCCGCTGTTTTTCAACCAGCTTTATTCTCTGGGGAATCCCATTCCAAAGCATGGGGCCGTCCACAATATCTTCCTTATTTTCTTTTCTCAGTCTTAGGAACAACAGCAATGTAATTTCTGTTACTGAGGACAACACTCTAAGCATTATTTTTGACTTAGACCTTTTTATGGTGTCTAAAAGCCCTGTACTGATGCAGCTCAGAAACCAAAAGCCTTTAACTGAGAGTTACATCTGGAACCTATTCACCTTAAATTCCCAGTCTAACCAGTCCAAAAAGTTATGTCCAGAGAGCAAGCTAGGTCCTTGGTAGCTGAACTTCCCAGGGCAGGTTCTTTGCTTTGACACCTTTCTGAACTGGGATGAATCAATGAATTTTGAAATCTCACAGTCATTTCAAATGTTGATATTTTTCGTTAATTTTCAGATTTGAAGTGGACTTTACTCTTTTTTTAAGTAATAAAATATTAGCCATCAAAACAATGGTCAAAATAATTGTCAGCCCTTTTCAATGCTGAGGGACAGGTTACCCATAAAGGCAAACTTTATTAGTAATTTTGGTGGATGGGAATGGGAAGATTAATAAATGTGCCAGCTGAAAATACTGTGAACACATTATCAGAATTTTTTTTTTGCTATATTTCTGTTTATCTTTTGTTTTAGACACTCATTTCAACAAAAACTCAGTAATAATTAAACCTATTTTGGCCAGCTCTGCTCTTGGCAGATGCTATCCTGTCACCCTTTATCTGTTCCAGAATCCTTGGCAAAGTCATAAGCCTGGACTTGCTCATGTCACTCCCCTGACATCCTTACTCTTCCTCCTCATTCAGTCTAGCTCAAAATCTCTGTCTTTGAAGTGACACCAGAGCTTCTTACTGAGCATACAAACTTTTCTCAGACTAGCTGTGGAGCTGTGTTTTACAGAGATGTCCTTGACTGTCATAAATTAAACTGTCCCATTCATTTTTTTTTTCATTTCCATTTTTACACAACTGTTCCTTACTCTTCGGACGAGATTTCCACAGATATCCCCTCCTCCAGGACCATCCTAGGCCATAAAATATTTACGACAAAACTTGAACTGTGATTAGGCAATAACTTTGTCATTGTTATTTGACAGATACATTCCCCAGTCTGCTCATTGGCATTTTCTCTTTTGTTTCATCTTATACTCCAGTGGAAAGCTGGGGTATAAGATGCCTTTTTTTTTTCATTTATGTAGCACACATAGACAATACTACCCCTATACTAATGGTGTTTAAGGCAAGATTAAAATAATTTGGTAAAAACAAATGTTCACCAAAATTTAATATTGGTAGTGTTGTTTCTAGGAAGAACTCCGTCCTAAATGATGACTCTACCTATGGAAAGCAGCCCTGAAGTCAGTGCTCAGAGACTACTGCAAGAAGAGACTCCACCTTAGAATAAGATTTTTTTTTTGTCAGCAGATTGATAACTAACTGAGAATAAAACCTAACTTTTAACTGAGTTGCCTTATCTCCTGGCTCTAGCTCTTGAAATAGCTTGAATAGTAAATAAGCGAAATGGATTTCTATAGAAACCAAATTCTGGATATCTACATTTAACTAACGGAGTAAGCTGTTGTTCTTAGAGGCCATGACAGAGGGAAACCTTTCTGGCAAGTCAAGCGGGAAACACAAGGACTTAAAATAAAATGTCTGTCTCAAGCTACACAGTTTTGCTGCCTCACGTCCTTGATTCATACTTCAGGTTTCTGTTTTAGATACATGAAGGCAAAATCCTCCTCTGAAAAAAACGGCACAGAACAGCTTAACAAACAGAAATTGTGAAATTTCTGATGATATCTAGAGAGCAGACTGAAGGTATAAGCACTTCAAAAAGCTGGCGTTAGATGCAAATGCAGAAGAGCAATTCATTGTATCATAGCTTTAAGTTTTATAAAACTTCTAACTCCTGATGAAAAAAAGACTCAATATGGTATAGCTTTAAATATCAATTTTACACTCCAGCCCTTTACTTTTTTCTTGTTCCACTGTTGAGTATTACTTTACCCACCTTCATCAATGTCATGGAAATATCTGATATATAAAGGATTTACGTGTTGCAGCCCCTGAGTCCCTTAAGCATCCTGGAAGATACGTAAGCATTTATTCAGCTGTAGATACGAAGGTAACCTCATTCAATAAAATGGGACTAACCAACTGGGACTCTTTAGTTTAAAACTGAGATCCTTAAATAGTCAGAACGTGAAATAAGCTAAATAAAAGGAGCATATTTTGGTAGTTTCATAACATTGAAATAGTATTCCAGTCATTTTTCTCAGAGTGCTCACTGGGAAATGTTGGTATTCCCAATCACATAATTTGTCTTTACTAAGAGCAAAACTCTCCTTTATTATTTCCTCGAGCAGCCTGAGGCACTGATAATTTCAGAAGAGAGCTCATAAGTCAAATATGGGGAGCAACTGTGATCTAGTATCCAAACAACTTTATGCTCTTTATTTTGCCTTGCGAACTTGTCATGAGCACGCATTTTTCTTCAGAACAATCTGGATGAGATAGGGGCAGAAATATTTGGAGAATCTGGGCCTAAAGTCATCTGATAAGGAAGCAGACCCTCTGCCTCCAAAAGACTGGGGGCAACTTCTCATTATTTCTGAAGTGGAAGATCACACATAGCTGGGGAAAACTCACTCCTCTCCTGCCACTCAAAGTACAGCGGAATAGGACAGAATCGCAGTACTTTGTCTTCACAACTCCCATCTACACAAGTGGACATCTAGCCTGAATATGGGCTTCAAGAATATTTTGATGAACCCTGACAGCTCATCAAAATAAATACAGGGTGATGAGAGAAAAATGCAAGAATAGTCAAAATACTTTATTCTTCTTAATCTGTCATCTGTTTATTCCTGTTGTCCTCCTTTCCCTTGAAAAACAAGGATTCTAACAGATGTACTTAATACAGTAACATATAACAGGGTCTACTACAGAGAGGATTTAATGTATATTTTACCATACATTTTGCCATTCTAGTCAGTGATGCTTATTTTAAATCTACAGAGTGTTCTGCTGGGTATACTTTAACGTGCTTAACTTTTACTCTGCAATTACCTCAACAGTTTTCTTTTGTGCCCTGACATCTTTCCCTTCCCACTGCCATCCTGAGCATCGCTGCAAAGCTCTCTCCATCCCATTGTTTTGACCATGGCCCTCCTCTCTTTGAACAGCTCCATGTCTCTGCTATATCAAACAAAAAAGACTTCTTGTCTTCACCTTGAAACCCTTTCAGAATCCCACCTTGCTGATCCCTGTTCACTTTTGAAACACAAGTAGGCAAAGGAAACATCATGGACATTTTGAGACCAAAAAATTCGTTTTCTTCTGAACCGGAATGAAGTGGAATATGTCTATGCATTCTCTCCATCTTTTTCGCACTTTCTGACCAAACTTTCCCTGGGAAATCTCACTAGATTTTTTTTTTTTATTCTGATATGAAATGTTTGACTCCAGTTAAGAAAACATACTTTGATGGAAATGCATTTGGCTGAAACTGTTCCAAAGCATCCGCTGTAATCACCTCTGACTTTTAGTCAACCCACGATATCAGCCTCCCACTGCAAACTCGTTTCATTTTCAAAATTTAGTTTGTCCTGCTTCCTGCCATATTGTCCTTTAAACACTTACAAAGCTACTTCATTCTCCTCCTTCTAATCTCTCCCTCGAAATGAGGGAAGCTTACAAAAAAACTGGATTCTGGTTGACACACATTCTTTAACCCCACTGCCTCCTACACTGAATAGCGTTATTTTATTCATGTCCCCCTTCTTGGACTGTCTTCCTCCTGCTTGCCGTGAACAGGTATAGGCTGAATGCTACGATGAAGGGATCACCTTTTTAGTCTGCGCTTTTATTGCCCTTGCCCTCATAGTTGATGGATTTCTCATTCTAGTTTCTGTAGTATCATGACCATAGTCACAATCATGTTTATAAAATACTTTTACCTAAAGGGCAGTCAGGTTATGAATGATGCTGTACAGAGAAATTAATCATTCTGAAGAAAGTAATGCAGCAAAACAAACAAACAAAAACCTTGCAAGTGCACTGGATGCTGGGTTTATGTTGTTCTGGGTTTCTTTCTTTGTTTCTCCCTTAAAATAATTCTTTGGGATCTGGTTCCATTTTAGGGCAAACCCAAACCTTACCATAAAACTTCAAATCTTTCAAAAAATGAGAAACAGGATTGTTTTCATGCACATTCAATTGCAAGTATCAGAACACAGTTTTATGGGGCACATTATTCTGAATTGATTCTAAGCCCCAAACACACATATTCCGTAGTTGGTCAGACCTTGGCCAGCTGTCGCCTGGAGCCCTACTGTGCACTGTAATAGTCACAATTACCAATAAGGCACATATTGGCAATGCGTGATTGTATCCCATTGATTTTCGGTTCTCTGCACAGAAGTGCCATTTTACACCCCCCTACAATTAGAATGTGAATTGACACATGTATATGTTGTAGTAGACAGTATCACAAACTGCAGAAACATTTCGTTATTTCTACCATGGATGCAAAATCATGCCACGTGTACCCGCAAAATGTCCTTTGTGTACTCATGGAAAATTAGCTTGCTAACCCATAACACTAATTGGGTGCATATATTAGTGTGTTTGTATGCAGATGCATGTAGGATTTAAAATCTAAGCCAAATACAACACAAACATAAAATCATTCATATTGCAGTTCATGTTTAAATTCTCTGATCCCTTCCTGCTTTACTCCCCTGAAAATTCCAGTGTATTTTTTGCACCTGTCCCACCCCAATTTCTTATGAATCATTGATGGATGCAAAAAAGTCTTGAGTTGCACCTGTATTACCAAAAAAAAAAAAAAAGTGAACATCCAACAAGGGAAATCCGTTTCCTCCGACTGCAACAAGCTCCACTAATTGTAACAAAGATAAGTTTCTTGTTCAGAAGATTTTTTTTTAAAAAACATAAAAAACATTAAATCATTGCCTTTTTTTTTTCCAAATAAAATATGACTAGTTGGCAAATGCTAATTTTCTAACAAGAAACAAATATTTTTATTCCAAATTAATATTTCAAAGTGAAAGACCATTTTTGTGTCATTTTTTTCTTTTTTTTTTTTCAATTTAGGAAATGAAAATTTCTGTTGAAGTGTTGGTTTGAAACAACAGATGAAAATGTTCAAATAAATTGTTTCTATATTTCAGATGAGAAAACCTGATTTCAGTTCTACCTAAAGATTAAGTCAGTTTTGAAATCATGGTATTTCTATGAGACAAAAATTATCTTTCACTAAGAGATATTCATAAAAATACAGGAAAAAGAGATGATAAAGGAATAGACTCACTTTCTAATGATTTGAAAATTTGTTAAAAATCAGTTATTGTGTTGACAATATTTCCAGCCACTGCACTACCTGTTCTGTTTAATCTTGAGCAAGACTCTGTCAAAATGCTTCTCTATCACTTGTTTTGTTTTGTGTGCACAGAAGATGGATATAGTACAATCATTACTGTCTGCACAAAAATTACTGTCGGCGGAAAACCTTGTCACTACGAATTCAGCCATCAGCAATAGCATTATTCTTGGTACCCAGATTCTTTCTGCTGTCACCAGATGGCAGCCTCGACATATTTCAGTGAAAAGCAGCTTTCCTATGTGGAGTTAACATTGGCCTTCGTGAACGTTTTCCTTTTGTGGTGATTTCTTTGCTACACATGCTCTTTCCGACTACATCTCCATCTCAGTGGTCTGCAGGCATTTCTAGCTGAACCCAGTCTGCCTATGGCCAGCCTCAGGTCAGCTCGTTCTGCTGTCTGCAATGCTTTACATTGACATCTCTACTTCTTCATCGCTAAAAGCACTGATGGCTAAGTCATCAGCTGGGATGATTCAGTGTATTTCTTTGGTCCAAGGGAAGGCTAAGAATGGAGAATTCATTAGGTAAATCCTGGAGAACTCACTCGGGACTCTACGCCCTCTCTTCTGTGCTTGTATGCAGAGAAGTTTGTGGCTGTGGTCGCAGCTGTACATGCCTGCGTGTGCAAAGGAACCATGTTGCACGAGAACCACTGTGCTGCACGCTGAGCCGCAGCTTCCTCCCCTCCCCTGTGCCTCGCCTGGCAGGATGAATTTGGTGAGGAAAGAAAGGCTTCTCTCTCCTGGTCCTCCTCACACATGTGAACATGTGCCTCAGTCACCAATCCTTCTTGATGTTTTCTTCTACATGGTTTAAAGGCTACCAAAGCCCCTCTGCAGCTTCAGCAGAGGAGGCTGACGGGAGCCTTCCAGCACCCATGGGAGATGAGGTACAAGGTACCTATGGGGTCAGGAGGATGCCTTCACCCTTGTAGGTGACCTTGTTTTCAGATGCCAGCCAGATGAAGCTTCCTCCATTTAAACTCATGTAGGAAACAGCAGTTTCCCAAGGCAGTGGGACTTTGGGCTACAGAAAGCTTAAATAAGCAAACATACAGAGACCTGGCATACAGAAGGTAAGCCCAAAAGCAGTACCCCAAATTCCCTTTACCTGATGGTATTATGCTCTGGTGCCTGGCATTTGATGAGGGAAAGGAAGCCACAGGGCATTGGGCTTCCCATTAAGATGTACATAAGCTACAAAATGACATTGGGAAATCAGAGTTCGTTGGTGATTCAGAGCTGAGTGACAGCTCAGTGAAAGGAAAGGCATGATGTGCTCAGAAAAAGCAGAATTTCACTCTGCAGGTGTTGTTATAACCTATCGAGTAAATAAGTGATAAGGAAAAAAAAGACCCAAACAAATGCTGCTGTGGAGAAAAGGGAATGGTTGGAAATAAAAAAAAAAAATATACAGGAGTCAGGACTGTTGTCTAAGCATCATGGACAAGAACGATTACCGAGCATGGCAGGCAGAGCTGAGGTTGCCCTGGGGCTGGAACAGCCCTACTTTTCATTTTGGGAATGTGAGCAGCCGGCCTCTGGAGCAGAGGGAACGTAGCAGGGGGCAACAGCCCTCCCACGGCCGCCGGCGAGGCACTGTGTGGGGGAACTGGGGCCGCCGGCTGAGGGCTGCTCCAAGGATGGTCGTTCAGCGCCACGTAGTTATGGAGTTTAATATACGTACACTGCAAGATGACTCCAACACCATAAGTAAATAATACTCAGCTGTACAAGGATTGCGAGACTGCATTCTTAGCTGTCTTCTCCTGCCCAGGTTTCCCCCAGTTCTATATGAAAATGCCAATATATTAAAAATAAAATAATGTTAAGCATTTATTTCATGGCTTGTTTTTCAAAGATCTGGGTACCCATTAGCTTTCTTGTAGTCACTGAAAAAATCGAAAAATCATTTGCTTAAAAATTCAGTAGTTTAATCCATGGGTTAAACTTTTGGAGATCTTATTCCTACTTTTTAAACAAAGCAAAGGAAACATTAGGTATATATATTAGGTATTAGGTATAGCAGCAGTGTTCCCATTCTGTGCTACTGTGCCACCATGGTCATGTTACTTCCGAAAAGAGAATGAGGTAGGTCTGAAATGAAATTAGGGACTCAAATACCTATGAACTTTCTAGAAGAAGCAAGCATCTAAATCCAAATTTTGGAGCTAGTTTCATAACACTGGGCCAAATCTATCCCCTTGTCAGGAATATACTTAAAATTTGGGTTTTCTGGCGCCACGAACCATGGTCTGAGTTTGGTGCTTGAGCCATCTTTCATTTACTGTTATCAGATATTTACAGGAGAAGATTTCCCGCACCCCAAGCCCCCTGTGCCTTTGGATTAGAAGACAGAAGCTCACAACGAATGCCACATTGCACAAGAGTGTGAGGTGAGAAATACTAGTAAAGCCCTCGCTAAGCAGTCGCCTTTGTTAAACTGCCTTCAGCTGATGAAGATCCAGGATGTGTCTGCAGGATCTCTGTTTTAAAACTTCTCATCCTGAAGACCTCTATGTAGCCAAGCACATTTTTTCTAGTCCTGAAATTTACGCACAAATCAATTTCAAATGCAACTCAGTTTTACTTTAAAGATACCAAATTAACCCTTGCAGATCTTGCATCCTAGTTCTGGAGAATATATCTGAATGAACATCTTCTAAGCTAAAGATTATTCCTAGATACTTAGGGACGATGCATTTGGGATAGCTAATTGTAAGATCTGAAACCTGTAATGAGCTCCAGATACTCACACAGATGGTACTCCAGGAATATTGTCTTAATTTTCTTTCTCATTTCCTTCCCTTTTAATAAGATGTTCCTATAATTAAACTAGCCTAAGGCTTGATTCAGCGGGTAATAACTCATGCTGAGGTTCAGTGAGAGCCTGAAGCTAAATATGCTTAGATATGAATAATACACAGTTATTTTCCCCCTGCTGTTTTTACTGCCATATCCCTTGGCTTGTTTGAAACGGGTAAGCGAACACAGAACTTGCAAAGCCAACAACATTGTCTTCTGCCAAGGAAAGTGCTTTCCCTGCCTCTACCCTGCCATCTCTGCAAGCCTGAGGTCAAATCACACTGAGCCTTGGCCAGGATGGCCTTCACGGCAGAGACAGCCCTCATCGGAGCCTGCACAGCACCTGAAGGTGTTGCTACATCCAGAAGGGAGACTCATCCTCCAAGCATGTACCCTCACAGCTAACTAAGCGTGCGAATAGCATATTCATGTGTGTAAAGTCATACACATGCACACGCAGTGGCAAGGATGGGGCCCTAATTGGAGTTTGCAGCCAGCTGTCCACAATTAATGAAGAGGGCTCGTTAGTCGGCGCGGAAACCGGCTCTGCACGTGAGCCAACTAAAGAGCAGGCAGACCTCTTGCTGCTCAAATCATAGGGAGGCAAAAAGGTTTTCAAGGTTTTTTTCCTTGTTTTGTCAGATTCAAAAATCAGGAATGTACAGAGGCCAAACTGCCCACCAGATGAATCACTTATCAATTAAGAAAACCTCTGAATGCAGAAACATTAAGGATGTCATAATTCCTCGGATTTAAAATTATTGTCCCCTTCCTCCTCAAAAAGGTCTTTAAAATCCTTTGGTTCCCTGTTTCTGTGGCAAGTTAACGCCCTAGTCATATTTTGGAGTCTGTTTATGAAATCCTAAGGTAACCCTGAAACCTGGCTTATCACCCAGGCACCCCGGCAGAGAAACAAACAGCAAGTCAGGCATTGACCAAAACAGCCAAACTGCTATTATTGTGCGATGCAAAAATCTAGCAACAAAAATCTAGCTGATATATTAGGAGCCTATGACTGGAGATAAAGATATGGATGTTGTTTATTGTTTTTTATTGCTCAGGACTTTATATTCTTAAATCATTTTGCAGTTGTTGATACTGTAACATGTTTATTCTCGGTTGATCCATGTATAACTGAGGTCAAATCATGGCATTTATAAACATGCCTTGTTTAGTCTTGGGTTTTATCCCACCATACAAGTGAGCAATTAATAAATAAAAGAAGAAAACTGGCCACAAAAAGGACAGGCTTCCACAATCAGGATGCTGAATGTTTTACTCTGGTTTGAATACCAGGACTTCAGAGACTTACAAGTACTTTTAAAGCTTAAACTAGAAGAAGAACATGTGTGCTTGTACACTGGGAACCGACAGAGCCTGCCCACTTGAGCCTGGGATTAAGCATGCGAATTGATCCCGACACTCTGTCATCGGTACCCAGAGCTCAGCTCCAACTGGGCCTGCCACACACAGCAGTTGTGGGTTCATGCCACCCCTTCTAAAGATAGCAAAGTGCGGCCAAGGAGTCTTTGCTCTTGTTTCAAGCTCATTAGATGAGTGATGACAGGTTATAGCAGCGGTCCCTCGTGGCCAGACAACAAGCAAGGCCCCCAACTGCTGCTGTCCACTACAATTGCAGTTGAATTTAGCCAGCTGTTGTAACAACCAGCGCGACGTAAGAAGCAGACCTCCCTGCGCTCCGGTTTAACGAGTTTTGCACGTTTTATGCAAGTTCCCCTGCAAGATGCCGCTCAGTCGTGAGGCTTTGTGCTACTGCTGAAGATTATGGCTATATCCTCTCACTTCTTATGCTGGCCTTCATACTGGCAGAAACACCTTGCTCTTAGTTGTTTCCTGTCTTTCAGTCTGCTAAGTCTGATCTAAACCAAATATTCGCAGGGAAAGAGAAAGCAGGTAGCTCTCCTCAGCCCCCCGTTTCTCTCCAGATTGACTGCTCAAGTTTATGCTCTTTATTTTAAGAAAAGGGTGGAGGGAAATACCAACAGGGGCATTTTGTTCTCACAGCCTACTTTGTATATAACAAAGATTCAATATCAATGTGCATCCTGAGTTCATTTTTGCAAAGCAAGCAGTAGATTTTGTCTTTGTTGGGAATAATTGGAAATATTTTCTCTTTGACCCTTTGGAAAAAATAAGCAGAGTCTAAATATTTGTAAGAAATGTGCCTCCAACCCCAGAATTCTGGTTAAAACTGTTTTCCTTGTTTCTCTTCTTTGCAACCAGTTTTACTAGAGATACCGTGAAGAAGATGTAAAAACCCTCATTCTCTCTCCCTTCTTTTAAAACATTCCAATGTTGAGTATTCAAACCTGTGAGATGAGTACTCATCCAAGAAAATGTTTTCTAATTACAAGTTTAATGTTGGTGTCTTTTAAGTATCAAAACCATTATATGGTTACCTCAGCCAAATCTCTAACATGATCTTCACGAATTCATCTAATGTCATTGGCTGTAATCTTATCAAGGCTCAAGACTAAGTTAAACTCACAGCACTTCCAGTTTTATGGTCCTTCCCTGCACTCACACTATTTTCTGAATTACTGGAAGATACCTAACATGAGTCTATACTGACTAACCTGGGGAAGCATTGCAGTAGCCCCAATGCTCTGATGTTCTGGACAATCACCCTCACGGTAGATTTCTGAAGGATATTGGCACACATAATTGATTGAGTTGTGTTATAAAGTATTCAAGAGGAGGAAAACCTTGTAGACTTTGTTATTTGCCAATGTGCCAATAAACTTATGACCTCTGTTTCTGTTTCATTTGCCAGTCATAGGTATAAATACGTATCTACCACTCAGCACCCAGGCCTATTTTCCATATTTGTGTTAGCAGTTGAAACTACAAAAAGACTTCTTAACTGATTTCCAGTGTGCAAAAACTTCTCAGAATATGTGGGAAAGATTTTGTTTCTGTGTTGTAGATGTGTTGATTCATTGCTCTCAAGATTTCCTAGTAAAACATCACACGTTATTTGATGCAGATGAAGGCAAGGCAGAGAGCCAGGCATGAGGCACAGTTAGAGAACATGATGAGGCCTTTGTGGTTCTCAGAGTCATGTTTTAAAATAAATTGCCATAATAACAATGCTGTATTGAGATATTGCAACTGTTTTCTTATTTCAGTCACTTGCTTTCAGCTCTCACAGAGACAAGGATCTTCCTTCTTCCTTCTTCCTTCTAGAGATATTTCTAATGATGCATGAAATATCAAGAATCACTGACCAAAGTACTGATCTAAATCCAAACAGAAAAGAGTCTTTTTATGGAAAACTCCATCAGAATTGTATGCGGCAGTGAGCGATTTGTTCTCTTAATTGCTCTGAGTTAATACATTCTGAGTAATGTGACACTTTGTCACATTACTAGTTATTACTAATTTTGTCCTACTTATGAAAGTACTTTTATCTTTCAGTGGAAAGCTAGTCAGTGATAATTTTAAGCCTTGATTTCATTTTCATGGTTTTCTCAGCCACGCTGCCTTCTTGTAAAGAAGACCTGATGTCTTGGTTGTCCTTGTTTAGCATGAATATTAAAACATGCAACCTTGGCACATAAGGCATATTCTGTATTCATAATACACACTAGGGAACGAATTCTAACTCTAGGGATGTTAACAGCAACTCCTCTACTTTAGAGAGAGTCAGGATTTGCTTCTAGTTGCTTTGTCCTTTTATGCATTCCTCGTATCTTGATGCAGACTCAACAAGGTGCTTCATATTGAGTCTGCAATTCATACTGAATTCAAAAAATGGAATTAAAATTTAATCCTAGTTCTAATCCTAATGGAAAGCAATAACTTTTTATGAACGATTCATTACTGTGCTATGAAGTAGGTTAAAACACATCGCCTCTAGCATTTGCAGTAAATATTTGCTTTTGGAGTATCTGGGAACTCCACAAGTTTCTGACTCTTACTTGAGATCTGAAAGATTTAAACAAAAGTATTCTTCCTCCTTTGTTGTTTTGTTACACAATCCAATTTCCCCTACATTTAATTCATTCAATATGCAAAAAGGTAGTCACTTTAAAACTAATTCTATAGTAGTATAATGTCTTCCCAGTAGTGTTCACTGAGGCCTTACTTAACTGCATCACTATTCAAAGGCTGATGCAAATTCCTCACACATTTTTATGGTGCTTATCACCACAATAGCTAAGTGCAACACAAACATGCATATGCATATATTCACAGCATCTTTATGAGGTGACAAAGTGGTGTTATACTGTCATTTTACAGCTTACAACTGAGACAGAGAGGTCAATATCAATAATATTCACTGACTGTAGGTACTCAGTTTGAGACCCTTAAGATCTGGGTTTTTTAGAGTGTAAGTATCACGTAGCACATACATTTTAAAGAGAAATGCTGGTTATCTTTAGTTATGTCTGTGAGTGCTTTGTTTTTCCACAGAACTCAGTATCTCAAGTCAGGCACCAGATAATGAGAAATCCAAGTTTTAGCACTATGTGAGAAAGATCAGATCAAAATAACTAGCCAGCCTGCCCTTGGGAGACCAGGGCAGTGCCGGGTAAGGAACAGCCTGTTTCACCGAGGGGCATCACGTCCCAAAGAGCTACTGCCTAAACAGACAACACAGAGAGTGGTAAAAGAAGGAAAGCATTATTTTCATTTTGTCAAGGATTAAAACAAGATCATAGGCAAATACGAGAAATTTTTCAAAAACACAAGCAATGTGTCACTTTCCATTTAGCACTCAGGAAATCGATGTGAAATATAGGTACAAAAGACAAAGATCAAAATAACCTGAGTATAGGGTGTAAGCACATTCTTCCTTTGAAAAACAGTTGGAGTGGAGATGCTGTCACTTTGTAGGTGCATACAAATGCTGAGCTATTTCTTGGCAGCTATATTCCCTAAAAACTGTGTAAGAAGAAGAAACATGCAAGGGCTCTTGGCAAAAATGCTATTATTTGATTTATTTGGAAAAAATTTGGAAACTTAAATTGAGCTGCAGGGCCTGTGACCTGCAGTTTATGTAGCTGACAGTATGAGAATTTTTGGCTCCTTCTGTCAGATCTGGAAGGGAGGATCTAGACCCAAAGTCCAGTACCGAAGTTAAAAGACCATTCTTCTCTCCAAGGAAAAAAACCGGTATTAATACAGGTCTCCTATCTAGAGTAATTAAAGAGATGAGCTCCAGTCAGGAGCACAACAGAGTTATTCAAAAACACCAAGGAGATGATCCATAGTAATTCCAAACTGTTTATCACCTTCATTCACTAAAAATATGTTGCTTTAGCAGAAGAAAAGGAAGGAAAGGAGCAAATGCTGTGTCTGACATTGTTACTCATTTCCCTGGATTACCCTGGTGCCCTGAATTAAACCCCCAAAACTAACAAGAAACTGTTTCCCAGAAAACAGTCTCAGACTAGCATGTTTTTTCAGAGTTATTTGCATTGGTGTTTATTTCGTGTGAGCTGATAAAAGTCCCAAGGGTTTACCTCTGACAAAAAGAGTGGGACAAATACACATGAGTGCCCAGCAGCTCAACTCAGCTGTGGTGAGGCTGCCAAAGGAGATAATTCTGCCAAGCGAAACGGCTTCCAGGCTGTGCACTTGTGTGTCAAAATGACATTAGTGTATTTTGACATAAGTGCTGTCTTTTATCAGGGATAAGCTTCAAAGCCACAGAGATGGAGAGATGGGAAACTGGAGGTTGACAGAAAAAATAGAAGTTGACAGAAAAACATAAAGAGAATTTGTTAAAACAAACCCAACACTCCAAGAGCCAGCGATACCTTCAAGGATCAAATTTAGAGCAAAGGATGCTTTATTGCTGTATGACCATGATAGTTTAGGCATAGTAAATAAAGTTTCTCTGCAAAATACAATGGAATTTACAAAGCCTTGTGTCTGCTCTCATGTCTGGAGCTGCCTGCCCACTGCTAGTTGGTGAAAGAAGCTTAAACTACACAGAGACTATGGAACTAGTTAAAAAAGACTGATATGCCTGTTCATGTCTATTTTGATATAAATTCTGGACAACTTAGATGCTTACCTAAATAAAGTTCAACAAGGAACTCTACAAAGCAGGGAAGAACTTCAATTTCACAGTTTGAGGAATGGATACTTTCAGAGGTGAAATTATTTGCCAAAGTTTACATGCATTGCAGGCCACTAATGATACCAAGACCTGAACTAGGCATCCCCAGTCCTAACCTGGAGCTGCATCCCATAGCTCAGTTCATCCTCGGCCAGCAGAACTATTGTGGATTTCTAATAGTGTGGCTGTACTCACAAGCCTCCAGGTCAGAGACTTTCCCTGAAAAATCTCTCACTAATTGATTACAGGGTACCTGGAAAGCCGGACTTGTCACCTGGAAATACAGAAAGAGGAACATACAGCTTCGTTTGCAGCAGTTATCACAGAGGTTTCCTACCTCTTTGATTAGCGACAGAGAATTTCCATTAAATTCCACAGGCCAAAGCCTTGCTGAATGGGGTTAAAGGTTTCTAACTTCACATCAACAAAACTTCCTGCCAGAGTGATTGTTATGTCCAACAAGGTAGGTCATTTCCCTCCTGTACGTTTTCCTCCTCTTATCTCTGGTGACTCCAAAAGCACATAGGATTCACAGAAGCTAAAACTAAAACAACAACCTACATCCGGTCAATCGGGTCATCTCTGATCTGTCGGTCAGTCCCCTCTGACAACCACACAGTCAATAAAAATGCTCAGAGATGCCAGTAAGTGTAATTCCCCTGTCCCTTTCACAGGCTTGAAGCCTGCAGAAGACAGAATGATAATTTTCAGCTTCCTAGCCAAATTTCAGCAATCAAAAAAAGGTGGCTGCTGCCAATGATAGGTGACATGGCTTCCTCTGACAGCTGTATATTAGCATGACTGATGTCTGCTCATCTCTGCTAGAGTCCAGAAGCTTCTGCAGGGCACACATGAAGATCAAAGACTTCTATCTAAGTCCTCTACCTCAAAATATTTACTTGCTGTCATCTGGAGAGATAGAGAGAAGCCATGGCCTCAACATCTGACAACTCACTTGTGACGCTTTCTACTGTGTCCCATTTGCCATTAATGTCACCAGCGATATAAATAGGATATCGCAATGCCTACATAAGAGTAGTTTCCAGACAGAGATAGCTAGATCAAATTCAACCTGGATAAGGCAAAAGAAAAACAGCCAGGAAGGAGGGATCACTAGGAAAATGGCCTTGCATGGAAATATACGTACAGAGCACGAGCCCTGAGGATCAATAGACTTAAAGACTTTTTTGATTCAGATAGGGCCTCTAATCCTTAAGCCCAGATATATGAGCTTGGATTTGATTCTCAGGTTGTTGATATTGCTTAATGCCATACAGTCCATCATGATTAAGCCACTTCCAGCCACATAAGGCTGAAGAAAGTATTTCATCATCTTGTTTAGCAATATAATTAAACAACTGCAATGTCATTGCTAAACTAAGCCAGGCTAAGGGAACAGACCACCTCCACAGCTTTTTAGGACAACATTTTGAGACAAAAAAAAGAATATATTACAAATAAAAAAGAATAATAAAAGAATAATAAATGAATATTAAAAGAATATATTGCAAATATCTGCCATATGGTCCATGAGTGAAAGCTATCTTTTAGACAGCTGCTTGTCTTCTCTCTTTTAAAGCTCTCTTTAAATTTCTCATAAACAGGACTTGTACTGTGTAGCACAAGGACTAGTATAGCAGTGCCAGCATAAGCTAAGGGACAATTCTGAAACAGTGTGTGTTTACAGCTGTGTGTGCTGCTGCAAAGATTTCCAGACAAATTCTGGTATTTAAAAAGTTTGCACCAGGTCCACAAAAGCATTTACATATTTCACTCCTGTTAAAATCCTGGAGGAAATCAACAGGAGTTCAGTGCTTGTTCCTAATGAGTGCATCTGAGCAGCAGTCCTTGCAGTGAGATTGGTAACGAACAGTGAAGCCAGCTGCCACAACATCCAGATGCATTTGAGAGAGGGTGACAAATTTTAAGTCCACTTGATTTGGAAATCCCTAATTTTATGCCTTAAAGAGTAGTCCCAGTTTTATTTAAATGCCATTTTATTAATCTGTTTTCTAGACTGCTCAGTACATGATCTGACAGTCATTGAAGATGAAGTGAAAAACGAAAGTCAAGGCTCTTAAACTGTGCTGCTGCCTGCAGTATTTCAATTTTATATATAAAATCAGGCATCATAAACTGAATTAATCTTTTATACGCCTCCACTGACCTTAATGAAACAGTCAAGGGTTAAACTTGACATTTTGGATCTGGACATCTGGAATTTTTACTGATTCCTAATAGAAATTTTGCTCTGGTCTTTCCCCGCCCCAGGAAAAGCAGTGATATTTCAGGATGTTTATTAGAAGGCACGTTGAATTCATATTCCCGCAGTTAATTCACAAATTGTATAGCTGATTTTTTTGACTGCTCATGGAATGGAAGTCAACCTGTCTGTTGCTCCCAGTACAGTTTGCAGTGCTTTGATTTCTGGACTTTTGCCAAAGTGTGGTATTGTTCAGGTTCTTTGTCTTGCCATTAATGTTCTTACTGTTACGGTTTTGTCTGTTGGGTCAATGAGATTAGATTTCATTAGCACAGCAAACTGAAAAAAAAAATACAAGTTATTAGATAATCATTAAAGCACATCTGTTGCCTTTTTCAGAGTGCCAAAGTCTGAATTCCATTGAACTAGTGACATGGCACTTGACCAGCGCTTAGTTCAGCTATGGTCAATGAGCTGCAAAAGGATTAAAATATTAGCAGCTTGTTGATTCAACCTAATCCCTGGCAGTTTTGTTTAGATTGCAAAGAAAGGTGCCTAGAGCAAAAGAGAAGGAAACAATTGCAGTAAGAAAATGCTAACATTTTTAAGGCCATTCCACAAATTGTGCTATACTGGTGCTCCACTTTGGTATTACGCCAAGACATTAGTTCCTCATGTACTTTAAATGCATTTTCATGTACTTCCACCCTGAGTCTGTCCAAAAGTCCCTGAGAACTTCTCAGCCTGAAAGTCTGGCTGTTGGAGAATGGAAACAGGTGTTCACTCCATCATCCATACACCCAAAGTGAACAGCTATCTGGACTGGGAATGAATATCATGTCTCAAACATCAGCTGCTTTTCTCTTTTCAGAAATTCTTTTGAAACATCCCGTGGCAAATATTTTAAATCATAGGCTTTTTTTCTGTATCATTTTAGTTTATTTTTTAAAGAAAACATGTATATGTTATGTATATATCTTTGTAAAGTACTGGAAATCACGTTTTTACAGACAAAAACTAGGATTTCCAAAGAAGGCTTCACGGAAGGAAGCACCCACTTCCCATCAGATGTCACTTGTGATTTAAACATACAGTCTTATCACAGAAGCACTGTACATGTGTAATCAGGTAGCTGCCTATGACTAATTCTACAGAATTTTAAGAATTTACAGAGGAAGAAAAGGAAAAACCTTTGATCATAAAAAAATGATCACATATTAGGCCACACATATTTAGGAGGATTTACTTTCCTTAAGTCATGGTCTGGATTACTGAAATCACTGTTGCTTTGGTGTGACTGTCATCAGCTAATTTAAGACTTGAGATCTTTTGTGAATTAGTGTAGGATTCCTGATTTGCTTATTAAAGATTCAAGCTAGTCAAGGTGTACACAAGGGTGAAAAAGAAATTCTTGGATGGTTTTCTGCCATTCCTGACCACAGCAAAAATCCACAGTCATCGTCTAACCAACATAGACATTGAGAGGTACTAAGAGGCACTGAAGCCACTCAGCATTTTCTTGAGCCACTGAATGTATATGTGTAAAAGGAAGCTGAGAGTACTGCTGGAACTGCATTTCACCCCCACATGGCTGGGTTTGTAAGGCAAATGTTGTTTTTCTCTGGAAGGCTTTTTCCAAGTTGAAACTTAAAACTTCCTCTTTTAGCAACATAAGTGTGTGAGGAACAAGATGGATTTCTGCTTCATTCATGTTAGCTGGTATTCCTCAAAGTGCATTTTTTTACCTAAGAAACACCTGCAAAGCTAAACCAGACTGATGTTCTTTGGAAGTTTCACTACCTGGATTAGTTAAATGTTACTATATGGAGTTTGGAATTTTTTTGCTAGCTATTAATTCATAGAATCATAGAATCATAGAATCGTTTAGGTTGGAAAAGACCTTTAAGATCGTTGAGTCCAACCATTAGCCTAGCACTGCCAAGCCCACCAATAAACCGTGTCCCTAAGCACCACACCTACCCGTCTTTTAAATACCTCCAGGGATGGGGACTCAACCACTTCCCCGGGCAGCCTGTTCCAATGCTTAATAACCCTTTCAGTGAAGAAATTTTTCCTAATATCCAACCTAAACTTCCCCTGGCGCAACCTGAGGCTGTTTCCTCTCGTCCTATCGCTTGGTACTTGGGAGAAGAGACCGACCCCCCCCTCGCTACAGCCTCCTTTCAGGCAGTTGTAAAGAGTGATAAGGTCTCCCCTGAGCCTCCTCTTCTCCAGGCTAAACAACCCCAGCTCCCTGGTCCTGCTGGCCACACTGTTTCTGACACAAGCCAGTTGCCACAATTGCTACATTTCAAGCAAACTTGGAGAAATGCAAATTCTATTGCACTGGGTTTGATACTGATTTTACAAAATGTAAGACGCATATACCAAGGGGAGAAAGGGGTTAAGAGGCGTGTCAAATTTAGCTGAACATGTGGGGGTACATTTACAAGTGATCGATTTTTTATTTTTAATCAAATCATTGTCTCAGGTGTCCTTCTCTTCATGATTATATTTCCAACACTGCTGCTACACTCCCATATAACTATTACGGTTCTTGCACTCATTAATCCCAATAAATGGTTGCTCACACAATTTGTCTCTATTGTACTCCTGGAATACGCCCTCTCACGTATTACTCACCTGGGATATCAGTAATAAACAAGATAATTATGATAAGCCATCAAATCTGTAACAGGTGGTGAAAGGCAAAGGGGAGATAAACCCTACAATTAGTAGTTTATAATTGATGAATGGTTATTTCATCAATGATTTTGCTTTTAATAAATTTCTTTTCTTTCTATTGCTGACTTATCTGTTGGAATTCCTCTTTCAATGAGCAAGAAGTTAGCAATATGACTTTCCAACTGTTCAACAGGCCAAAAAAGGCATGCCTAAGAAAGCACAGTGACTGGGTAACTCATGTACCATCTAAAGCAGTTAAGGAATAACAACCATGTAACTCTGAACTCCTTACCTACATAAAAGGTCACCTTATTGTTTACTTTTCTTAGAGTAGGTTCTATCTTGTTTCCAGTCTTGCAACATTCAGGGGCAAGAAACATGTCTATTCTACATCCTGCTGCATGTCTAGAATAACACGTGTGCAGCAACAGGACTTAAAGCTCACAAACTTCTGCTGCACATCTTTAAGTGGTTTGTGCTCTTTGGGCTACAGTTTTATGCTCAAAAAATAGTCATTGTTTAAATTTGATTGGTATAATATTTGCAGTTTAACTAACTGGTGGACTTGAAGGTCCATGCATGAGGCTCATGCATGAGACCCATGTTCCTCTTGTGTTATGCCTTGGTTTTAGAAGTCAGTATATGTATCTGAAGAGTCAGTATTGCTGAATTCATCTTGTCAGCAGCAGCTACAAATTCGCCTGGGGAGAACCTGACTTTTCTGGGTTCCAGAACAGAATGAAAGTCAAGAAATTCTGGATACCTGGCTGCAAGGGTTCTTTGGAAAGAAACAGAGCATTTCTCAGGCTTTTGAAAAGAAGAGAGATATGCGTCATCATACACATGGGATTGGGACACATCCATATCCTGGATGCAAGAAGCCTAGCTTTAGCTTTTGTATGCTCCTAGGAGGGATCAGCCCCACATCTTTGACTTCCATGTAAGGTGCCCTAGCTACCCAGACCAGAGGGTAAAACTGTGCCATCATTCAGGAAAGAATTCAAAATTCACAGGGTGAGAACTGGTGTCTCCTGCTGTCAAATAATGATTCAGGAACTCATCTAGAGTGTGAGAAATTTGGATTCTGGTGTACGCTCCACCAACAGCCATTGTGATTCACTTGGTGTCTGCTTAATGCAAAACAGGCAAAGGAAGAGACAGGTTTCAGGGCTCTCCTTTTTTGTCTACTTACTAGAGAAAGCAATCCTACAAATGCCGTTTCCCTGGCTTAGCAATTCTTGAGGCCTTTTCTGAAGAATAGAACAATGTTAGTGTAAAAGAGAGAGCAAATAGAACAAACTACAGGGGTTAGGGCATCCCTCAAACAGGAAAAACTCTAATCCAGGTCTTCCATTCACTTAGCCATTGCTGTAACCCTTCATTTCTGTATGAAAATGTCCCTGCTGCTACAATAAGAATGGTCTTTCCACAGCCTTTGTCACTGATCCTCAGCCTCTTTGCGCATGTTTAATGCAGCACTAAAATGCAAATCTTCTGTGAGGCCGCCCACCACCTGACCAATGCTTGTTACAGCTATAAAACGGGACCAAAGTGTGATGTGATCTAGCAACTGTAGCCAGCAGGACGGTGCCCTATGGAGCATCAGCTTCCAAAGCAGGTTAGAGAAGCCATAAGTCTGTTTTCACTTGCAATGGGAGCCCATTTGTTCCTTTCTTCCCATGCATCTCTCACCTCTTCCTACACCCTGACATATTAAGAAGGCAAAACCCCAATTGTTCCTAGTGATTTTGTATCAGGTTTGCATATCCTGGCATTTCTTACAAGAGACTTTATCGGAACACATTCCTAGATTTGAACAATCCTAACTTTAAACATTTCACTCAGGTCTGCTTTCCATTTTCAGAAATAAAAATCAAACTAGGTAGTTCAGAGGTGACAAAGGTCTATTTCATGCCTTATACATGGATTTGTGGTAGAATCTCAGTCTTATAAACAAACAAACTACAGCAGACTATGAGTTTGTGTCAATATGTGGCTCACTCCACCTGCATTATTAACTGGGCACATTTTGTCATATAATAAATAATAAATTCTAATTGTTAATGAAACAGTTCTACATTTTAAAGTTCAACTAAGTAGTTCCCCAAAGCCCAGAACTACTTGTAACACTTAGGCCACTTAAGTTTTCCTAAGAAACTTCTAGTTCCTGTGACTCATAACACCACCTTCTGGACAATTATGACCTAAATGTGACTAAAATGCTCTTAATCTGTGCATTGGCCTGTGTACGCTGGTAATATACTCATACACGTACCTGCTGTGGTCACAATCTAACATCAGTTCCTCCAGTGATGTTATGATCAAGTATTTCTTAGTGTCAGTGAATAAATACCTGTCAAAGTCTAGAATAAATTACTCTGGTGTGTTTTAGGCCTGGGGAATGTTTTCAGTGCAAAGATTGGAAATAATAAAATAATGATTCATTTCTGATATTTTAGAAGAGCAACAGCCTGACGCTCTTTCAGCTAAGCTCTGTGTCTTAGTGTGTGATTTTATTCCCATCAGCAAAGAACATGGTATCTACTTATTTCAGTCATTGGAGAAGTACTTAGGAGAAAAATATGGCTTATTTTAGCCATCTGGGAAATACCATCATATTTCTAACAAAAAAAAAAGGCAACTGTGTTACAACAGGGTAATTGAATTTAGTTACTCTAGCAGTCCATGATAATAATTTTATATGGCTGACTGGTATAAGACACATTCAACGTACATCAGAGAGCCAAGAGGAACAACAGCTTATGGTGTGAATCATTTTTGACAGAAATACAATATGCCAACATTGCACCACCTAAGAAGTTGGTCCTACTTTTAAAAGTGCACAAGTACATTTTTATGCAGTAGATTATTGCATCAGTTATTGCATCCTTCAGATGGTACAATAACACTTTTCCCAGAAATCCAGATTGAACCAGCCAATTTGCTCCTTACCCTTCTGAAACAGTTCCATGTACTTGGGAAAATCCTGTTGAATAAAGATCAGTAGCTAGTGAGCGCTATCATAGCTCAACATGTTCTTCACTTCTACGTTACGTGCTTTAAACACCCTGAGATCACAGGCTGACTCATGGGGATTGGTATGGAGCTGATCAGGAGTATAGTCCCTGCACTTCGTCCAGCAAATAGCTAAATTTTGATCAATCAGGTGAGATAGTATGTAGAAAGGGACATTAGGGAGACTTGAAGTCTTCTTTCCCTCACTTGAACAGTTGTTATTGTGATAATCTGAGCTCTCTTACCAAGAGTGATGAAGGGCCAGTTCAGGTGCTAGGAGACTTCAACACACTTTGTCAAATGCAGTAAGCCTTATTCTTAATACACAAAGTACTAGTGCTTGTGAGGCTCAACAGTTCTTTCACAGACTAGGTGTCAAAGCGTTAGTGTTCAATGACTTACAGGGGTCTGTAATTGCACCCTGTTTTGCTTTTCACTTGCTACATTAAGTGTCAAAGATTTATGCTTTGCAAAAGCCTGCTGGAGGAAAATATCTAAGCATCCTATTTCCTAAGTCACATTCAACTGCTTTTTTTTCCAATCACCCACAATAAAAAAAATCGGAAGGGTACCTTTGTTTTTGTATGTAGAAAAACAACAAAAGACAGTAAATATTTTGACCTTCATTTTCAGAAAGAAATCATAATTTTTGAAGCTTTGATTGTCAGTTGCCTGAATTTAGGAAACCATGGACATGACTTTGACAGATGTTGAATGTATGTGCTGCCAGGATTCAGTAGTAAAGAATTAGTCAAATAAAAGTGACAGACTGCTATTTTTAAACATGTGTTTTTATAAAAAAGAATTTTTTTTTTTAAAATTGGATTTTAAAACCAATGTTTGTATATTCAAGACTTGAAACTGAATGGGAATAAGGTTACTCATGGTTTGACCAGAAGTTACCCATATTTTTTCCTGATGTAAAAGATTTTCCTCTTTCCTCTTGGCAACACTCAGAATATTGTAGGCCTAACATTTATGGCAAGGAGTTATGTTTATTGCTTAGGATGAATAACATACTTCAGATAAGGACATGCAATTCTTTTAATTCTAATACCTTTGGATGAGGACTGGGAATTAATTATGCCAACCTTAAGGCTAATTTTGACAATTTCTGAGAAATCTTAATTAGAACTTTGGAAAATTCCATAAAATACATCTTTCCACTCATCATTCTTTTATTGTCAATAAATAGAGTTGGTAAATCTCAAGAAATCAAAAGGTTTTCCTTACAGGTATTTGAAAGACATCTTTAATAAAAAACCCGTTTTAATTAAAAAAAATTTTAAATAAAAAATTATTTTTAATAAAAAAATTCAAAAGCAATCAAGAGGAACAAATCAATGGAGTAACTTCAGAGTATTTATTACTCACTGGGAGATACTGTACCAGACAGTCCATGGCTCCTGAAATAATTATCAAGCTTTTATTATCTTATTACTACTACCTGCACTGGTAAACAGATCACATGATTTAAGAAAAAACTCATGGAGTAAGACAGAAAATGTCAGATAATGTTAGAAGTATGTGTAACCCTAGGTTGAAGTCTTGTTCCATTTAGGTCAAAGACAAAATATCCTGCTGATTTCAGTAGTCTTAGTCAGGCCTGAGAAATATTTTGCCAAAGTCACTCTGCCTGATAAAGCTTCAGGTTTGTTTTTAGTCATACTGTGGTATCAGTAATTAGAGCAAGGCACTGATAAGTTCTTGTTCTGATACTCTCAACTCCATTCCCAACAGCACATGCTTGCCTAGGCAGACTGCATAACTTCATAAATTTATGTTAAACAGGGCTACACAATGAGGAGTCAGATGTGAATATATTAATTTAAACTTAATGTAGCTACTGTTCATTTCTTGTTGGTGGAAGCAGATGGGTTTTATAGCTTTCTGTTTTTCTAACAGCAGCATTTATGAGCTCATCAAAGAAACCATCCCAGAGTGGGGGAAAAGTCACCACCTCAAGTTCTAAATAGCTGTATTCTAACATCTAGATTTCCGAGTATGTATGAAAAATCGATTTTCTCTTATTAAAGCATGTTGCTTACCACAAGATGGCACTGTTTTTTATTTCTTTCTTTTCAGCTAGCACTGTCCACAGTCCTCTTGTGTTTCATCATGTTCTGTAAAGAGAAAATTAACAGATCTCAACAACATTTAGCACAGGTTTATTTCGTATACCTGTTTATTTTGACCATCTGCTCTCTTTATACTAGATTTGAAAACTGCTGGGCTGTGGCTTGCAGTGTTTATTGATTGATTAGTTTTCCTTTCAGACTGTAAAATGTTTCACAGCACACCATTTCACTTTTGAATTTTCAGACTGAGACCAGCTCAGGCTTACTTTGGGTCCACTAAATAAAAAAAACAAAATGGTTCAGATGTGAGACTAATCCAGATATTCTCCTAAATTCAGGAGCCTTGGTAAAGACTTGGGTGGACAAGGTTTGAGTTTTGAATTCACAGAGAAATCACACGGCACAAAAATTTCTAGACAGCATTTCATGGACTTCTACTATAATAATGCCTCTTTTATTGTATATCAGGCTATAGCTCATATTACATAAATGTATAAATATAACATCGTTGAGTAGATACTACTAAAGGTTCCCATAATAGACTTGTACTGCCTGCAAGGACAGGGAGATTTACAGATATCCATATTTATGTAAATAAAGACATCTCCATTAGCTGAAATAGGAGATGGTGAAAGCTGATTTTTATCTTAAGACACATTGAAAATGTTGCCAGTTGCTCTATTTATCTGGATTCATCAAGATGCTGTTATGCATAGGATATTTGCAAATAAGGGTGTTATACCAGGACATGATTTCTGCAGAATTCAGACCCTGAGAAAGTTTACCAAAGTAATTGTTGTTTGAGTGAAAAAGTTGGTTTTGTGTTTCTGTTAAAAATCTGAACTAGTGAGTTGCTGTAAGTAGTGAAGACCCCTCCTTCTATAGTATCCCCAGAAAGTATCCAGTGTTTGCTTTCTCTCTTGTGAAAGAACATCTGTTGTGAGTGGTATGAGCTATCTTCTGGGTCTGACCTACCTCTAGTTACTCTTTTAATAACCCAAGTCAGTATGCACAGTAAGTAGGACATGCATGGGTCTCCTTTCCACATAATGGATAGGCAGCAGTAACCTTGCATCTGCTCTTGTGTTAGTCTGTCACTCACAATCAGGGGTTACTTGATGCCTAAAATAATTCCTCCCCTGACAACTAATTCATCTGGGAAGAAAAAAGACTCCATCCAGATGGTGGGAATCTCACAGGCTTCTATTTTTTTAAATGGCAAAGTCTCTCCTTTTTTAACAGACACTCTGTAAGTTATATAACATTCTTGGAGCTATCGTGTGCTATTATCAGACTTTAAACATGTATTAGGCATTCAGAAAATAAGTCCTTCCCTGACCTGGGAGACTACATCTCTAAAAATGTGGGCTGCTAAAATCCTTTACAAAAGTGAGTCCTAACACCAAATATTATATTTTTTTCTAGATGTAAAAATTAAGGACAGAGAAGGATGGTACGGTGGGGAAGGGAATGGGACAAACATTTTTAACTCTATGCAGTGTTGATTCACCAAGGTTGTTGGCAAGTGTCACCGTCTGTGGACTTCTTGGTGGCCCATACGCCAAGAATTAGTGATTTTAGTCCAGCGTTTAGCAGGTGTCTCAGTGATAAAGCCTAACACTCATGGAAATGCAGAATGATTTGTGATTTGTAACTGAGGAAATGAAGACATAATATTTGTGAAAGGAGGCCTAATTTCCCTACCTAAAGAATGAGGCTTCAGAAATCGGTCTTTAAGAAACATCTGCTATGTCTGTTGAGAAAGCTTACACAGTCTCACCCTGCAAGGCGGGGGGGTGTCAGTGTAATTGATTTTCTATTGTTCTGTTGTAAAAGTAGAGGACATCAGCCAGCATGACAGTTGTAAATACTATTTTTCATAAATTGATGTTTCTATTCTGGCGTGGGTCAGACTCTTGTAAGAAACTCAGCTCTTCTGACTTTTGAAAAGTGAGTTTCTTGGCTGTGTGTTTGGAGAGAAGAGCTTGGAAGAAGATTCAGGAAGGCTCAGAGGTCAAAATGCAAGCATAAAGGTATCTACATTTGCCATTGAAAAGCAGTATTTGGGGACAAATTTGTATCAACTGAATATCTGAGGCTGGAAATACTGGTATTATCTATCAGCCTGCTGCCTTTCATGCAAACAAGCAGCGTACCAACGGCGATGACATAATACTCATCTGTGTTAGTAGGAAGACGAAATACCCTGCTTTTGCCAGTAAAATCAATGGAAGTTAACACCGTGCAGGACTTGGACTTTCATTTTCAGCCAGTCTTTTAGCATAGTGCAACATTTTGCTGCAACACGCTATGGAAAGACAGAAACGGGTTTTCTAAAATGGAGTTTCAGTGGCATGCCCACGCATGACAGGATGGCTCCCCGTCCAGGCCCCCGTTGCGCTGTGGGGCTGACTCTGCCCAGGCCCACGGCACGTCCCAGCCTCTGGGACCGATGGCCATCCCGGCAGACGTGCCCAGGCCCCAGGAGCTCGCCGGGCTTTTTGCCTTGCTGTTTTCTCCAACGGGAACGCCGGGCACCTCTGAGCCATGGCCGTACTGGAACAGCTCCAGACCTGACTACGTCGCCAGCAGGTATCCCTTAAAGCTGTCTTAGGAGCAATTGGGTGCAGTGATAGACTAATAAAAATCAACTCCCTCACGGTAAAATCACTTACTAACTGGCTAACGACACCATCTTTAGCTCTTCACTGAGTTGCACAGCTCCTGTTCGATGGGTGACAACGTTGAGGGGCTGCAGGCCATGTTTTGAGAACACAGCTCCCTGTTGGCTGCTTGTCCCTCAGCGATAATGGCCGCCACCAGAGTTACCTTTGCCATATAATGTAAAAACACGTTGTGCTGAGTGTCTCTGGCAAGGTGCTGGCAGCGGGGCTGCAGGGCACCGCTGTGAGGAGAGGCCGGGGCTGCCCTGTGTGGAGCATGGCTGGTTCCAGCCAGTTCCCGCTGGTTCCAATGGCCCCGCCGCTAGGCCCAGCCAAGCCCCTCAGCCGGGCTGGTGGCGCCTCAGGGAAAGAGTGTTTAAGAAAGGGCAAAAAATGCCGGACAGGCAGAGAAAGAGGGGGAAAAAGCAAGAAACACAGCTGTGAGCACCGAGGTCGGAGAAGAAGAGGGGAGAGGAGGAAGAGGTGCTCCAGGCGCCGGAGCAAGGATTCTCCTGCAGCCCGCGGAGAGACCGTGGTGGAGCCGGGGAAAAGCGTGAGGAGGATGGAGCTGTTATGGACTGATCACAGCCCCCGTGCCCCGGCAGAGGCATCGGGAGTGAAGGAGTGCAGCTGAGCCTGGGGAAGGGTAAGCAATTTCCCTGTCTTTATTTCAACCTACAAACTTTTTCATCCCATTTTCTCCCCTTGCCTTGTGTCACTGCGGAGGGGGAGTGGGAGAGCGGCTGAGTTGGTGGCTGGCTGCTGGCCAGGGTGAACCCACCACACATGTACACATAATAGAGCCTTTTACTTTGAAGAACTTTCCTGAAAACAAAGATAATGAGGTGGACAAAAGGAAAGATGTTTAATTTTAGAAATAATTTAGAAGCTGAGGCACAGTAAAATTGCATATTTTGTAAAGTTACACGAGGCATCTGCCAACGGAGACCCAGCTCGTCGCTCTGGTGTTCGAGGATGGCACTTCAGGCCCCCAAACCACCTTTCTTCCCATATCAGGACTAAAGAATTTAATGAAAAGTGCTGTTTTCCTGTGTTTTGACCCACTAGCTGACACTTTATACTCCAAACTCTCTCAAGCAACATGCATTTAGTTTGGCCTGAAAACATGCTGTGGTATTTCCATCTGTCAGTAACAGATTAAAAAAAGATTTTGTGGATTCTTTATAAACAACCCTAAACCTTCACCTACGCTATTTATATCTAAACTGAAGAAACTCTAGTGATTGATGGCTGGACTCCTATGACAAATTCTTGCCAATAGACTGACAAAATAAATTCAGTGAGACCTGCGCACCACTGAGGGGATCAAGAGAGACTGAATTCCCAGTCTTCATCATCTGTTCTTAAACCCCACTTAAACTCCACTCCAAAATAATAGTTTGAAATCTGTTTTCTACTGATTCATGACCTTTGGGAATGAATATTCATTTTGCTAGAAGGTTACTAAGTCTGTATTAAACATTAATTTACTCATTTTCATAGCTTGCTTTTCTGCTTCAAACATTATTCTTAGGTTTTTTGGGCAACAGGCATACGAATAGCAAGCAACATTTATCTATGACTACCAGACGTGTTTATTGCTAATCAAGGGGACAATGTCTTTAAAAGGAAGCATGAAAACGGTGAGAGGGTGATTTCTTAATAAGAAAGAAGAAATTCTTATTCTGAGGGGGGTATGTGTGTGGTTTTTTTCCACAAAATATCATGATGAATGACAAAAAGATGCTGCACAGAAGTCATGAGCAAATGCATGTATCTCTGATGAACAGGCCTTGTAAGTAAAGTAGGGTTACTTAGGCAGACACAAAATAGAAAGCAAAATTCCATACCAGCATAGGAAAGGTGAACAGCTTAAATAGCGTGACATTCCCTGCAGACAGAAATGGTGCTGTCACATGCTTGGCAATACTGAACTGAAAAATTGTATGGTATACCTTCTATAACAATGAACATTTTCAAACTGAAAATTAAAGATGATTTGAATTAATTGACTCTCTGTGTTGATACCATTACCCATCTAGGTTCTCGAAAAGTTAATTTAAATGAAGCACCTGAACACAAGAACCTTTGGAATATTTAGGCATGAGTAAAGCTAGGAGTAGAATCAGCCCACACATTTCTAGTCCAGCTGGTTTTATTTTATTAGTTGGGAAGTGTAATTTACCAACGTAATTAAAAATATTTCTGACTAAATGGGTTGAACTAATAAAATTGCAGAACTGATATCCTTCACTTTGAACCACTGTTCAGTCCAAGTAGATTTCCCACAGAAGAAATGGGGAAACTGAAATCAGGAGCAGAGAAAAGTAAGTTTTCTTCTATGCTTTCCAACTTTCTTTCACCATTTTGGGGTTTTGTTTAGAAGGCAATGCTGAGAACTCTGTAAAGATGTGTTCAGTTTTTCACAAATTTTTGCTCTTTAAAGTAAGCACTTTCCCCTTCTTTCTCATACTTCACCATTTTCCAGGAAAAATAAAGGAAAGAAAAGGATAAATAAGTGAAATAGGATCTTAAAAATAATTTTAATGGAAATAATAAAAAACATTATCATATATATAATACATAACTTTGAAAATAAAAACTAAGTTAAAAATTGTCTTTAACTTGGAACCTTGTTTCAAAATGCTTTTTATATTATTTTAAGATTTGTAGGCAAATTTTCTAGGATAAATCACATTTTTCCTCTCCTTCTAATTTGGGAAAATTTTGAATTTGCAAGTCCTAGTGGGTTTTGACATGTGAAATTGTATAAAAAATGCATGTTTGTTCCTCAACAAATCCCATTTCATGTGGATATCCCTTCCTGCCCTAATCACTGTGGCAAAATGTGTCATTTTTTTCCTAATAATATACTTGAATGAATGTTAATTATCATTGGTAATGTAACATTCTATTTTTACCATCCCTTCTGCTCTGAGTTCTAGGCATGAGTAACCACATTGATTTGAATGTGAGTATAGATGGGAGAATTTGAACCTAATCTCTCGGGGCCATCATCTGTGCCCCAAAGAGCAGGAGCAGCACTGGTTTCAGAGCCAAAACAGTGTCTGACTGACATTTTGAAATCCCTAACAGTGAATCAATAACTTAATGCTCAAAGGTTTTTTAAGTGCTTACAATTGATGAATTTCCTATACCAGATGCTTGATCCTAGGAATGCCCTAAACCACATCACAAAACAATCTTGAACTGTTCCAGCTTGGGAGGAGGAAGGAAAGGGAAGGATATAGAATTCTTGGGATTGTCCTGGACTTAGATAAAAATAAGGTAAATGGGCCCCGATCTTCTTGAATCTCCATAGTCAGGCCCTCTAATCGGTGACCAGAAGCGTGATATTTTGTCAGCTTCTCTGGCAACAGTGAATTAATTCTGCTGACCTTTTAACAAAAACCAAAACACTGAACTGGTTGCTGGGTAAGTTTCTTTAAACAGAATTTGTTACACTATTAAACTTTTTCATTTACGTCTGTTTGGTTAGTCTGGTACAACAACTAGTTGATTTTAACTTCAGAAACTCCTCAGGGTCTGGGAAGGCAAGGAAGTTTGTATTCCCCTCCCAATCTGTGAATAAAGTCAGTCTGTGAGATACAGTACATAGTAAATCTCAAATTCTGATCTGTAGTGATCAAAAGCCAATCGATTAAATTTAATACATAGAGATAATATATTTCTTTATCTCAGAAATCTGTCAATGCCCTATCTTGGTAAAACCATGTCTTGTTCTTAAGTGTATTTAGAGTAGCATTATTTTGGTAAAATATTTTTTGGTATGTTTAGTTTAGTTTCAAATTCTCATCTAAATGCAGCTTGATAGATCTGAGTAATGCATGAGTAATGCACACCAGGCAATGCAAACTCTGAAATGAATATGAAGAGACACAGGGAAACTTTCTGGTAAACAAAAAGGAGAAGGAGGCTTTGTCACTTATTGAAGAAACAGCCTTTTTTTAATGGGAAAATGATGAAGAACAAACACCAAACAAGATCAGAGCCAGTCATGTAAATCAACACATCTTGCTTGTTAATTTAAAACCTGATTAAATTCAACTATTTTTATCAGCACCGCCCCTCCCACCCTATTTGACTGTACTATCAAGTAGGACACCCTGCCTGCTTCTAAAGAGAGTAAAGGGTATTTGTAAGCATGTTGTATTATTTTAGCTGTATTCTTGTTTCTGCAAGACTTTTGAAGATTTCTAATATTTCTTTTAAATTACAAAGTGATATTTGATTACAATGTCTGTTTCCAGAAGTGCTTTACTTTTATACTGATAAAAATTATGGGTTGATTTCTCTTTATACTTTCTGTAAACATCTTTTAAACTGTAACTAGAGTAGAGACAAGGAACTGATGAGGGAAAGGTAAGGTCAGTGCATCAGAATTCTTTCATGTAAGAGTTTTCCAGGCAGGATGAAAATAGCTGTTATGGCTTGATTTATTTTTTATTTTGGCAGTAGCCCTGTAAGTGAGCCTTTGTGTTAGGATGCCTGTATGGAACTGCCCTTACATACCATTTGTCGCATCAAAGACCTTCTGTTTACAGCTATCTCATGGCACCTTGTGGCTACAAGGTTTGCAGTTCTCACATTTGCTGAATGTCAATGAACTATAAAATAATTAGCTAAGAATCAGGCCATTTAACCTGAATCAATTTATGACACTGTGTTTTCTCAGTGCTGGCTCCATCACCTATGTCAGCACTATGCAGGCAGTCCCATTTGTACCACCTTAAAATGGAATTGATCATACATTAGTTAGCAGTTATTCACACGTTGCCCTGTGGAATAATTTCACAAAAAGAGCTGTATAACTGAGAAGATGAAAAGGAGTTGGATTTCACTGCTGGTTTAATATGTGCAGCTGTTTCACCCTGACATCCCTTTGCTAAATGTTCAGGAAACTCCATGCCCTAACACATCATTAAAAAACAAAAAAGAATTCCCTATTCTCCTGAGCATCTCAGCTCCAGATAAGAGTGATAGCCTAAAATATATCATCTGTTTTAAGTCCCATATAGCTGCCACTTAAAAAGAAAGCTTCCATAAAGTGCTTCCAAAGGATATGAACTCTAAGGAAATTAAACTAGAGATTTAGTTGAACAATAATAATATTACTGGAATTTGGGCTAGACTAACAGAGTCTGAATCCAGAAGTTCAGCTGGCCAGCAGTAAAGACATGCTTGCAAAGTCTGTACCGGATCATTAAAGCATGGACTTCGGTTTCCTCTGGGTGAGGACTGCAGTCTGCTCACCTTTCAAAACTCCTGCTGCATACTGCAAGGGCTAGGTCCAGCACTACATCGCTGTCTCTGGGGTTAAGAATTGTTAAAAACTATGCTTACTTAACGCTTAAGAGATTTTGAAGAATGGACTGTGTTAAAAGAAAAAAAAAGGAAAGGAGCAGACAGACGAGAAACAATATGAACTTAGAGAAGCCATGTAATAAATGGGCATGCTTTTCTGCTGATTTTAACTAGGGGTTTTAACTACATGACTCTATGGACAGTTTTTCCAAGGAGGAAGAGGACCTTGTTAGCTGAGTGTCTTTGTCCAAGAATATGCAGGATGTTTAGCAAGTCCCTGCAAAACCATGGAGCTAAAACAGGACTTAATGATGGTGAAAGTATCATCAGCCTGAACTGATGTTGCTGTGCAAATGCAAAGTAAATTTTTTTCCTCTGACTTCTTCATTTTGTCCAGGAAATTCTCAACACTCAAAAAAGACATAAGCCATCTCATGGCCTCTGCCTTAGAATTAGTAGTGCTGACACTGCGTTATTACTGGTAAAATGTTCGACTCATAATCCTGACAACACTGATCATAGCACATTTCTTTATTATTCAGAGTATAAAAATGGCCTGGCAGGTTTTATTCAGATAAAGCTTTTAACTTCTATGTGGAGAGGGGAGAGGGGAGCTTGCCTTGCTGGAGAATGTAAGTAAGTTCACCTTTGCATTCCAGATGTGGGCCTGAAGGCCAAACAATCCTTTATGTGCACAGATATATGTTCAAGTGGGAAGTTAGACTCTGTGCTTTAATCATGTCTGAAATGCTGACCCAATCACGACCCAATTGCATACATGAATGAGCTGGTGCTGCTACTCAGAAGCTAAGCCATTTTAATAAGAATAAGGAGTCTTAGCCATCCTTTTAGATTGGTTAAGATTCCACTGTAAGTACTAGGTGGTTTCTAATTTTCCTAAAAGAAGTTATCTATCTTCTTTCTTCTATTAGCTAACTAGCATTTAAGCACTTCAGAGAATTAAAGCATATTATAACCTAATGAAGGAGGGTACTCTGATAGAAGATATTTGTAGTGGTCATAAAAATTTCCCACATGATTGAAATAAATAAAAATGGCTTGTGAAGTCATTGTAATTTTAAAAAGGGCATCTTAAGGTGTAAAGTCTCTGTGGTTAGTGCAAGGGCTGGCTCTGGTGTTTGCCAGTGTTGCTTTATGTCTAATCAAATGTGGTTGACAATGGCACTCTATTGGATTTCTTCATATTAGGAGTCAGGGCTCCACAGCTATGCAGAAAAATTTGTTAGAGAACATATGAAAATCATGTTCTGCTCCCTCTTCCTTGCAAAGCTCTTTTCATCTCATGCTGCTCTAAAATGTTCAGTGTTGTGCTTTCTGATGCGTATTGCTCTAAGTGGGAAGAGATTCTTATGGGTGGGCTCTGAACTAGTCAGCTCTCGAGCAGTGACAGGTTGTCTTCACAGTGTGTTACTTATGGGCAAAAGCACTGCCTCATTGCCAAATGTCTCATAAGACAGAGAACTGATAGAACAATATATTTATCATTAATTCCTCCCATACATCCATCCACGCAGTTTATGAGGATATTAATAAAACCTAATTGTGAGGGTCAAAGAAATTCTACAGTGAGAATAAGGAAGACTTGGATACAGATTTGCAAAGCAACCTAGGGAGTCTGGCTAGTCAACGGCTGCTTGTTCTGGTAAGAACGGCTTTTCAGTTTCTTTATGTTTAGATTGCAAAATATCATTTAGAAGTTTCATTCTGGGAAAAATGAGGGATAGGTTTCTCAAGTTACTGTTGAAAAGGCAATAACCAAATGACCTCTAGTCAATCAAGATGCATTTTCAAGATAGCAGAAAGCTCCAGCCTATCGTGATACTTTTATTATAGGATTTTCACACTAGTTGTTCACACTTGAATTCTTGCCCTTTTCTGCTTAAAAGAGATGCTTCTCTAGATCTGATGCTGCATCTTCAGCCCTTCTTAAATATGTGCCTGTTAAACATGACCCTGCTAAGAGTACTTATTTCAGTACCTGCCAGAGGGGTAGATGAATGAGGGAATCTGCACTCTCCAGCTTCTGAAGCCAGGCCCTTGTCCTGTCTCTTGTAGACCTTGTGGCTGGCAGAGGTCTTAGCAAGGATCTGAAAGAGGAGAGGAAAATAATCAGAGCTTTTCAGGGTAAATCTGAGTTGTAAAACAGCATAGAGAAATATTTAAGTTAGCCACTTAATCAAAGGAAGTCAAGAAGTGAAAAGCGATGCTTCTAATAATAGCAACACAGAAATCAGCTGGCTTTGGCTTCCTCTTGGAAGTGAATTGGCCTGAGACAGAGCCCAGTTCTTGTCCTGGTGTGAGTCAGGAGGAATTCTGCTAAAACTGGCCCAAAGCAGAACTAGTGCAAGCAAGGTCAGAATCATCACTGGTTTCCCAGTGCAAATCCTTGTGTTATAGGTCAGGTTAACAGGCTGTCATATGTAAGTCTTTCCTGTAAGCATAAGTTGGCCAGTTCTGAGCTGGCGCTGGAGGGTATAAGGTTATAATAGTTAACATACCCTTGAATGGCAGAGCGCCATGGGTCATTGGTAAAATGGAAGGCTTAGCAATGGATCAAATTGTATCTGCCAAGTATATTTATCTTTCTGCTTGCTAAGTGTTAAAGAGTCCTGGTGACACTGATAAGGGAACTGTTACTTATATTTGCAAAGCCTAAATACATCAGGTCATGACCCCGATTGGATAAGTGGTAGCTAAACCCTTATGGCTTTCTAACAATAGAAAAAATTACAGCACTGGTAATTGGGCACCAGCTATGGAGGAAAATGTGAATGGCCATAAGTACAAAGGCGGATTATGACTTTCTGACTCCTTGGCATGCTTTAGTGAGTATATGGACCATGCCACTTTAGTCTGATCTTCACAAAGGAATTGTCTTTGAACAAGCCGAGACTGACAGCTTTTTTCTGACTCTGTGTGAGGTTAAAGTCTGGGACCCGGCACTCATGTCACTGGTGCATGACAAAAAGTAGAGAAGTAACACTTTAGAAACACAGTAGGCCTTCTGCTGCTTCTTTTGTTGCCTGGACAGTCCAGTGTTCTTTCGTATCACAAAAATACAATAAAGGTGCTAGCCATCGATTTGGTCAAGGATGAAGCTGGCATAACAGACCTGCAATGGTGCAGAACTAATCTGCAGCCAGGCCTTTCCTGTGTGATAAGCCCACACCCAAGTAACCTAATCTGCAATGGGAAATCACACACACAAAAAAAGTGCCCAGCATTTAGTGATGGCCTGAATTTTTTCACAGTCATTTGAAGGTTTCCATTGGGGTCCTCTAGTCATTTGATGTGGCAATTAGCAAGAGGACTTTTGTACTCTACGGAGTTGAAACAGCCCTCTTCAATAATTATTTTATGCCTTGAACAGAAACAAAAAAAGCCCAGAGAGCAGATAACATTGTTACATCAAACAGCAAATGGGTTGTGCTTGTAACTATTTATTTTCTTTTATTAAAGCAAAGTGTTACTTTTCCCATGAGAAAAATCCTTGAAATTATAAGCCAAAATTTCCCCATATTGTCTCTAGACTCCCCACATTTTTATGTAGGTTCATAACCCGGTCTGTTTGCTTTGATCCTATAGCATTTTTTAATTCTTCTTTTCTTTTAAAGCTCTGTATGAAGTATTAGCAAACTGAAGGGTAAAAGCATCAACACCATCTGCAAGCCCTTGTTTTTTGCCATCAGAGCTGAATGATAAAGTACCACACTTCCTTAGTACGCTTAGAAGCTCACTTCCTCTCCATCGATAACTTTATGCGAGGTACCTCTAAGTAGGAATAGTTTGATTCCCCTGTAATCAGTATAGCCTGTGCTGGAAAGGCTACATGTGGAATACAGTAACTGGCTTAATTCACACTGGTGGGAGACATCATGACTTCTCGTGACTCCTCCAAAGTAAATGTATTTATCACATGAAGTGGCAATAACAGTTAACATACGTCATCTCCAAAGTAGCGTGAAGAAAGGATAAAATAAGCACTTAATTTCCAGTGCAAGATCAGTTGTATTTTGTTATCACTAAAATCTCCTGGAACTTCCCTCAGTTACAAGTAGGCAGTTTGCTGTTAAACCTGTGAGGGAACTGAGGCTTGGAAGTGGCTCTCTAAGAATTACAGAGTAAATTGGTGTCAGAACCTGTCAGTTCCTAATTTACTGCACTATTTTGATTCTTTAAGTGAGACCAATCAGACTTTTAATACTGTTAGAGGAAATTTTTTTTTGTTCGTATCCTGCCTTTCTTTGTACATGAGCAAGAACTTAAAGAGCAGTAGATACAAGCTAAGATATTTGACAAAAAATTAATGAAACCAGGTATCTAAGTCTGTGTTTAGAAATTTAAACAGGTAACCTTTTCTTTTATTCTTTATCTTATTGAGGGATCTGTACATGGAACTGGAGATTCCTTCACTGGCAATGCAGTTTCCTTTGCAGGAAATCAGGCTAGGTACATGCTGACTTGCCTGGGATATAATTAGAGGTATTCTAGTTCCTTTTGGATTTATTTATCATTCAGTCAGATTAACTGATGAAATTACACGGTGCTTTTACATTGCAACGTTCCTCTGCAAAGGTGTATTGTCATCTGCTTCTCTGTAATTAATCTGCACTCTAAAGAAAGGGGTTAGCTACAGTTATCCAGACACATATGGTCACTACACATTTTAACTTTTCACCCACACTATAAAAATCCCTAACTCACCTAGCATTCTGTTATCAGCATTTAGTGCTAATGAAAGAAATTATTTTTTAAAGGCAGAATGAGTGGGCCTAATTATGTTTTCAGTTGGATAAACTGAGTGCAAGGGAGACCAGAATCAGATTCAAGGTGCTTTTTTTTCCAGAAAGACAGTGTGAATAATCTTACCAATTTCATTGGCAGTTTCTCTTCCAGTTGGCATTTTCATTATAAAAAATCAATTTATTTGTCCACTCCCAAAGAGTTACCTAAATATATGTGCTACAGATCGTGTTTCATAGCTCCGCTCATTTGACTGAATCATGCAATGTTTAATTTCATTAATTATGAGCTTTTCTATGAACGTTTTAGATGAGTACAAAATATACCCAACCCAAAGAAAGGTAATGGGTTATTTGTGTTATCTGGAGCTGGATAAATAATTTGCACACCATTATTTTTTCACCAAGTTCTGTCTTGCTTTTACATATTGATTTTATTGCCTGTATGATTTGATGGACAGCCAGTAAATTGTTTATAAGATGTATCTTGCTAATAGTTGAGATCAGTAATTCAAGCTGAATTGCTAGGACCTTTCTGTACCCCAGCTAGATGGCCACAAGGCTTAGAAGCATCTTTTTGGTGCAAGAACCCACATTTAGCAATTCAGAAATCACCGCCTGAAGCTATTTTCAGTGTTTGCTTAAAATTCATGTCTATTTCTGCCAATGAACACTCAGAGTAATCCAAAGGAACTGAAACACAGATTTGTATCAACATTCAAATGAATATTTATGGAAATGTGCTGCATGATGTGCTCAGCTTTTGTGCAGTAAAAAGTGAACCAGCTGACATATACCTGAGTCCTGGCAAACAGCAACAGCCCCAGCAAGACGTACGAAGACCACACAGTGACTAAACATGCAGGAACAACTTGATTTTTTCTTACGTGACTGATGGACATTAGATGTGGACAACCCATCATGTATTAACCTGGGGAAACAGAGAAGAGCTTCAAATGCTTTTGCACAGAAAAAGCAGAGGAGAGAAGAGATTTAAGAATAGCAGAACAAAAATGGTGGGCTATGTCCTCAGACTTGAAAGGAATAAAGCTGGGTAAAGGGATGAGAGTTTGAAGATGGCTAATAAATAACGAGCAGAGGAGGAAAGCACGTTCTACATACAACTGCCTGCCTCTTAGTCATGTACCGGGAAGGTTAGTTTGAGTCCAATTCTCTGTTCAGAGCCTGGCTCAGTGCCCTTCTCCATCCCACTCCACATATCTTCTCTTTCTAGGTGGTAGCATCCTAGACCTGTGCTGACTTGTGTCCATATATTGTAGAGACGTCCTCTTAGCTCCTGTCATAGAACACTTTGCTTACTTGCGTTTCCTTTCTTTTGCATTTCAGCCCTGGGGGTGACTGTTTATGCAACTATTTTTACAGAGCTATGGTAGAGAGAAAGCATTGAGGTAGCATTCATACCAGGTAGAGCACCAGAGAAGCTGTAAGAGGTGCTAGCAGAAATCAGTTGGACATAGCCTTCATCTCAGTATGGAGGCAAAGTCAGGGCTGAGCAGAGTTTGCAAAAGCGGACAAGAGGCTGAAGGACAGCAGGGCTAAATCTTTGCAGGCTCTCCCTCACCAGTAAATTGCCCGCCCTAAGAGCAGCTGTTACTCAAACCAAGAGCTAATTATCTAAACACAGTTTAGCAGCACCCTTATATTAGACCTTTCCGTACACACAGACACAACACACCCACTTGGGAGTCAGGCAGAGCAATGTCAGCAGCTTGCCCACATCAGAGGGACGAGCAGCCAATTAGTGAGGGAATATATATTTCTCCTCTTCATGCAGTGGCCTCACTCCACAAGTCAGTGTAAAGAGCATCAGGTGTGAAGGCACTACAAACTCATCTGCATTTTGACAATCCCTGATGCTGTTTGGGGTGCCATTCCCTAAAAAAAAGTAGAAAAAAAAAAAAAAACAGTTACTCTGACTATCAGAGCTTTTTCACCTCTGTACTGCCAAGGTCTAACTACAACACACAAGTTATGTGGTTTGTATGAAAGATGCACCATATTCAAAGCCTCCATCATTTCCTGCTACTTTGAATACAAATGGTACTGAGTGTCCGAGTAAAAGGCTTGCAGTAGCTGAAAACACTTTGTCAGTGCTTTGTGGAAGAGCTGAGCCCCCTCCTTTGGTACAGGAATTCCCAAACACCTAGCAATAGCTGACCTGCTGTCATGGGGAAGAGGTGCAAATCCCAAATGGGATTGCTGGCAGCAGCTGCGGTACAGCACTTGTTTTAAATACAATTCATATGAGCATGCAGAAAGATAAGGACACAGCATAGGCATAGGACTGAAGGTGGAAGAGAACAGCTATTACCCGAATGAGCTTCAGTCATACAGAGGGAGCAAGGACCAGAAGAAAGCAGCTGAGCTATGAAATAGTGTATGGTTCTCCTGAGTTTAGGGAGAAAAAACAAAGACAGGAACAACATATAAAAGACATTGGAACACAGCTTTGGGGCTCGGGAGGATCTGGAGCAACTCACTATGTCAGCTGGGCCCATACCTACCATGCAACATCCATCTCTCCTGCCGGAAAATATAACAGTTTGTATGATTGTACTAGTTAGCATAAGCGGGGACAGCAGGGCAGCCATGACCACTCAGCGCATGGCATTTATCTGAATATTTATGCAGATATCTCTGGTTTCATAGTCTGTCCTGAGCCCTGCATTCAGTTAGGCTGTTGCTACACTGGTACAAATGATTCAGACCAGTTAATGTGAAAGTAACTATGATTAGTCTCCATCTGCCAACATGGAAGGAGTAAAAATATTAACTTACCATGATCCTAAGATGACTCCCACTGAAGTGGAGGTTTGTTCCTGAGAGCAGAATGAAGCCACTCATTCAGAAAAACACTTCAGTGTGTGCCTTGCTGGCAGTGTGCTCTCCTGTCTCATTGAATTCAATAGGATTCAGACTGCAGCTTAAGTGTTTAACTGAGATATCTATCTTTAAACACCTTTTTTTAAGGCCTTAGTTACATGGGAAAGTACACTGGTTTGACCTAGGATATGAATTTAATTGATTTAGGTAAATCAGTGCAAACTCTTGTGGGAATATATTCATTTTAGCGTAAAAGAACAGCTATTATTCTGTCTTAAATTAGCTTAGTTTTAAATTAAATTAGAAGTGGTATTAATCTACTTACCTAATTATTTAACCAAGCTTTAATAATGTTGATTTAAAAACTGACTGAAGTTAAACCAGTGCACTTTTCCTGTAGACACAAGACTTTTGACCTTGTTGCCTGAATTATGCAGTCTTCATTCTTGATTAAATTGATTCTGTAGTCATCTTGTAGAGTGGGTGTGGAGAGAAGTCGACAGCAGTACATGTGTTCCCTTGAGTCCCTTAACAATAAAAGCCAGTTACTTTTGGTTGACCTATGAAATAGATGTCTTCTTGTGTACTTCTAAAAACATGTTTGCAGTCTGCTCCAGGGATATACATGTACATATGCTCTTTTAACTGCCAGAGATGATGTAAAAAACATCAGAGTTTAGGAAATGACAGAGCGAGTGGGTGGCAAAAAAGGATCACATAATCTTCTAAGACAGTCTTCTGGGCAGAGACTAATTTCAGGATGTGAATAGCAGCTGTGGGTTTTCACTGGTTATAGTGCATAAAAATCCTTACAAATTTTCAGACTGGGACAACATGACTGAGAATCTGAAGGGGCTTTAATGCAGGCTCAGGATAGCAACCTCCTTAATGCCTCCTTGCCCTCCTCCTCCCCACTCCGAGCCTTTAAGGAAAGGAATGGTTGAAGAAGTCTCATGCTTCACCTAATTGCCTTTTACATCACAATTTTTATAATGATGAAACCAGATTGTCTCCTTTGACCATACTGCAAGCATATTTTTCAAAGGATACTTGATAGTATATCTCTCATGGCTCAAACCAAAAGGATCTAGGTTTTATTGCTAAGGGACCTGCTCTTTTCCTGGGTGCTGATCTTGACCAGTACAGAAGCCATAGCACGTATGTTATACATATTTAGCCAAGTAAAGGCCCAATACTGAAAGTATTTATGAAATTTGCAAAAAGGAGAGAAACAGTCAGCCCTCCTGAGTCTAAATGGTCCACAATGTCATATGGTTAAGACTTACCACCGTCCAAGCCAGCCACACACAGGGGAGCACGAGAGGACGACAGCCAGCTCGGCTAGGAATGGCAGTAGTGTCACTGGTCTTCACACTGCCTGCGTTGCTGCTTTGTTTGGGCATGTGTGAAAGGGAAAAAATCCTAAATCCCGTGGCAGACCTGTCTCAGCAGCACTTGTCATAGCAGATTTCTTTGAGTTTTAGTAAATATATGGAGAGCTACTCCATATGCCAAGGTACATGTCATTGACATTCTTGTAATGCTTACTCAGGCTCTGATGGTCCCTTGCCTTCAAAAAATACACCTGCTACCTCATCTGGGGTGCCACATTGTTCATGTCTTAAATGTCCAGGTAAGAGACTAAAGGAATATGAACAGAGCCCCAGATACAATGGAAATTCAAACAAAAAAAAACCCCGCCAATTAAGATACAATTGGGATTGCTCTAGTTCAAGTCTCCAATGCCAATTGTATTAATTGGGAGATTAAGATCCAAGATACTAAATACTGATATGATTCAATTACGCGTGGTATAATAGGATGCCATTCAGTTCCTGGGTTATTTTGTTCTGTCCCCATGGGGTTGTCTTGTCTGTTTAGATCATAACTTCTTTGGGGCTTGAGCTTGCTACTGCTCCGCTGAGCATCTAGCACAATAGTGGTCCTTTCAGAGCTGGCCCCTTGGCAATCCAACAAGACTACACTTACTATTACTATTGTTCAGTGGGAATTTTTCCATTAACTCTAACTGGAATTAGATAAGGCTCATAAACCCTTTGAAATACATTACTCATAATGTTGAAGTAGAGCTGTGCTTCAGTATATTGTTTCATGGAATGTCAAAGGTCGGAAGCAGGGACAATCCCAGACATTGTTCCAGTTTCTAACTTTTGACATTCTGCACAACAATCTTTTGGACTGCTTTTCTCGGACTTTCACAACCATCTTCTAACAGAAGATGCATGTGAAATGGGGTTGACGCCTGATTTTATTTTAGGCAAAACTTGCCAGTGAGTGAGCATAAGTGGTACACAGAGAATGCGTTGGGCTTGGGTCTTCTTTGCCTTTGTGCTACTATTGCTTGCAATTACATTTCTTATTGTTACGTGTGCTTTGCACATGTTTAATTTTATATGACAAAAGTTGAATGTAGAACCAAATATGTTTCAGTAGTTTTGAATGCCTAAATATTCTCAAAGGTGGAACAACCCCAGGCCTGTGCAACCCCAGGCAGCTGCACATGTAAAATCTGTGTACTTTTATACCAAGGGTTTGTGTATAATGGCAACGTAAAGGTATACCAGATAATAGCATTTAATTACCATGTGCACTATTAGTTATCAACCATACACTTACAATTTCATACAGAAGTGAGGCCGTGTCCCCAGTACATTTGACCTCAGCCACACAAGCCTAAATGGATAGTAGAAAACTTATTCCAGGAATGATTCTACATTACTAATCTCAAAACTAGAAACAATTGTACTAGGCACCATATAAACCCCAAACTGAATTGAAATGTTTGCATTAAAATATTTATTATTGAAAGATGGCCTTTTCTCAGCATAAATCTTTTTGTGCAATGTTTTTAATTGGATGGATATTTTGTCTTTGTAACTGATTTTAAATGAAGATTTTTATCAAAGTGTTTTTCAAGAAAAATTTAAACAAATTCCATCTGTTCACATTACATTTTCTTACCAAAACTGAGCAGTCTTAAACTTAAAGACTACTCAAATTATCTCAGAAGGAGTTTGGACACATTTTTTCATGCAAATATTGAGGGAAATCTTGTGAAATTTGGCTCACAGTTGAGCCAAGGGCAATCAAAGCAGTGTGTAAAATTTTTCAGTATTACATTTTTTGCAATATTATTTGCCTCAGAACTGAAAAGGACAGTCCATACTGCTTGCACTCTGACAAAAATGGGAGAAAATAAGCATTACCATGATTGCTTGAAAACTGGACAAACAAGGCATGCAGAAATTCAGGCCTGGTAAACAGCAGCCTGTCTGCCACCAAAACTCTCTAGAACACAACCTGGAGTGATGGCAATTCACCGCTGCAGGATCTCGAGCTGCAGGAGCATACTGGGCTCTAATTCAGATGTTAAGAGACTTAGGAAATGGAGAACAAAAGGACCATTTTATCTTCGAAAGTCACTGGACTGACAACCCAGCTCTGCAGATTAAGAGCAGGTTACTCCATAAATAGGACTACTTGCTTCACTAAGAAGATATAATATCCTAGTCAACCTAAGAAAATAGCTCAGACTATAATCTAAGCAAGTTAATTCTGAATTATTATTACTGGGTCACAGTGATTATTGGTTATTAAACATTTTCAAGCATTTTGCATGATTATAACTTGTAAAATTTTGCTTTTGATGTTCTTTAGGAGATGAAAGACTAAGCTAATATTAAAGCAAGATTTTTTAGTATATCTAAAGGTGAAATAAAACTCCCAAAGTGTTTACCAAATAGGTACTCACCATGAGTTAGGAAATTGGTGGTTCAAATGTCATGGGGAAATAGCATGTCAGTGCAAGTTCTTTAGTGATCAATAAAGTATTCTGCATTCAGGCTTCACAAAAAGGTTTCTGAGAACCTTCTCAGACTCCCCTAGGGACAATCCTTTGACATATTCATTGACACCTACTGGGGTAGTTGTCTTTCTAGTTTTGCTATAAGACAGCAATTTGCCACCTCATTATCAGTGTGATTGATGAGAACACCATCTGAAAATCTGTCACATGATGATTGTTGGTTTGACTCCTTCTCTAGATTGATCTCCTTAAAGACATACACTGATGTGCATGACAAAATGTTTTCTGGGGAAAGATGTCAATGACAGGTTTTTTGAAAGAAACTGCAGTTTCTGCAAAAGCAATTGACTCTTCCCTCCCTCCTCCCTTTCCCTCCAACTCTCTCTTTTTTCCCTCTCTTTGATATTTGGGCTTAAAAAGTAGAACATTAGACAGCATTTGCTTTTAATGGCATTCCAGAGCTGGCTCACTCTACTGGCAAATGTGGTGACTTTGGCACTAGTGTGTGTGAGACACTTGTAGATCTCTGAATGAAAAGTGCTTTGTAAATCAGAGATATAATCAGTGCACAAATACTAACCCTTACTAAGAGCCCACTAAACACTACATCACTGCAGTGCTTTTGAAAGCTTGCATCATTTCTCCCTCTCTAGCTACTTATTGCACTTCCATCCTCTTTCTATCACGCTTTCATAGCTCTTGTTTGTATAATAGCTGAACATCCCACATTTTTGATTTTTTCTTTTATCTTTCCCATAGTTAGCCCCATTTTGTAGGTGGTGTCTGTCCTGTTACAGGGAGGTGAGGCTGCACTGTGGCAGGAAGCCAAGCAAGCTTTCCTCTCGTTAGCCTAATGGAAATACACAACATAAAATCCTCTATTGCTGTGTCTCCCCGGCTGCCATGACTGGCAGCAGCTTGGTGGAAGTGTGGCTGAACACATATTACTGCCCAATGCAGCGCTGTCCCCATCTGCTCTGCAACTGTGGCAGATCTCTACCTAGGCTTCATTTAAGAAAGTGTTTCTAATGATAGCATTAAGATATGAATCAACAGGCTATCTTTGTACTTAAGGAACGAGCTGGAGTTCATAGTGAAAGCCAAACACAGATTGCAACTACAGTCCTTCGATGTCGTGGGCTCACTGGGGGGCAGACACTGCCACTGGGCTCCAGTTGCATGCAGGGTAGCAGCCTGTGATTTGGGGACACCTGAAGAGCACTTCCCTGTACCCCCTTGCTGCTGGCCTGAAGGCAAAGAGCACGGGATAGGGACTGGGCTGTGCTCCTCTCCCCACCCGGGTTCTGCCAGGTAATGCAGGTATAGCAAATGGTTTAGCTCCTGGCTACAGTCAAGGGTGCTCTCATGCGCTGGTGTTCATGCAAATTCCTCAGTCTCATTTAAGACTGGACTGAGACCTTAGATACAGTGAGAACCTGAATAATGATCTAAGAAAAAAAAAAAATTTTGACCAACCTGGATTTGCAAGCATTTTTCCTGAAGTTTTGTAGAGTATAAACTCCATTAACGATAATACTTCATTTTTTGTTTTTCTACATTTTTGCTTCCTGACAAGACAACAGTCTTCCTCTTCCCTCCATCCATTGGCAGATTTCCCTTCTTTTCTCTTCTTCTCTTTCATTCTGCTACAACCTTTCCAACAGAGAATACCACCATATCATTCACTGACATATAATTGGCAACTAACATCTAGAATAAATAAAGACTGAATGCAGATGTTAGACTTGAAACCACAGTTACTCCAGGACCCAGAACATCACCTTAAAATGCAAAATCCGGTGTATTAATTTCTTCTTAAATTCTACAGAATATCCCAGAAAACTGAAATTGATATATAATCAAAATAAAGCCATATCTGCCTTCAGCTTATTTTTCATCAAATAGGCTTTTGCCTATTTGAGTAGCATACAATTTTTTATTGACTACTGTTTGGGAAAAAGATCCCAATCTGCAAGATATTCAAGGATGTGACCCTTAATGAACAGTGGATGTATTCTAATCCACTGTCCTGAAATGACTGTTATACAAACATATCCAACTGTTTATATAAAGACTTGGAGGTAAAGATTGTCTTAAAGTCCTTTAAAATGCATTTTCATTAAATTATTACAGAAAAGCAGTCTTTTAAAAGGTATTAGACAGAGTCTTTGAGAGCTTTGCTCTTTAGCATAATTAAAAAAATAACAAATTAGCTGGTTAGGGTTCTTTTGACTACAGAAAAAATACTACTTCTCATACCTTCTGCCTCTGCATTTTTCAAATATTAAATAAGGTTCACTGAAGATAGAGACATTGCAAGACCCACTGTATTCACTAAAACGCAAACTGCTCCGAGGCCGAATGAAACAACTCTGTGTAACACATCCCAGTAGCACTACACAGCGGTGCGGGGCTGGGAGAGGGGACTGTTCCAGGCACCTGACATTGTAGTGGGAATTTAAGTACGCAGACTGCAGTAGGGATCTGGAATTTAGTTAAAGCCTTAAGGAAGACGCCTTGGATAATGAATATAAGTAAAGACTCAGGGAAAGACCCTTAGCTGATGTATGTAGTTGCAGTCTCATTGATTTCCTACGACAGTTTGCCCAAGTTAATGATGTGGTCCTATGCCACATACTAAGGCTGATAATGTTGGTAAGACAAGCCCTTGCTACCCCACAGAGGGATTTTTGCTTGTTCTGCATCAGACCAGAGAGCAGCATCCCAGTACCGCGGGCGCCCAGGTGCTCCTCTCCTTGGAGGCTGCGGGAGGCAGGACCCAGCCTCCCTGCAGGGCCACTGGGGCTGAGGGTGGCTGCAAGGGGGAGGGAGGGAAAGGATGCAGAGAAAAGAGAGGTCGGGGAGGGGGGACCCCAGCACAATGTGGAATGACTTCAGGCAATTAAAAGGAAAACGAATGAAATATCTGGCTGAATGCCAAAGTGCGCTTTTTTTTTTTCCTTCTTCGCTGCCAATAGTCCATGAAAATGGGAAGGTATGTGAGGAATTCCCCACTTTATATTCCAGCTCCCATCTATTGTATTTTAGCTATGCCAGAGCAACACTGTTATTCTCCCATGCAGCCTGGGAAGAGTCAGGCATCTTGTCCGACAAGACTGATGACAGGGCTGAGGCTGACTGAGCAGCAGCCGGGTTTATCAATGCAAGCTGAAGGAATCTGCTGATCAGATAGGGAGACAACAGCACTGACTTCTGCAGTGAACCACCTTTTGGGGAGATCTCTTTTGTTGCCTCTCTTTGATCTATAGGAAAATAAACAGCCTTTGCTTAGTCATTCTGCTTGCAGCAGTAGGAGGTCAGTGATAGCAGATCGATATTGTTACATGGTAGAAAGCACTCGGAGTTGTCCTACTTTTGCTGTGCTCTTTGAGTCTCATAAAAACCTGTTCTTTGGTTTTCGTTGTACAGCAAAATCCTCTCTCTGTTGAAGCTAGTGGCAAAAATCCTATGGGTGATGACAGAGACTGGAATTCAGTTACAGAGCACTTACTAATTATCTCCAAATATGAAATATATTAACTGAGTCTAGCAAACACCCTTGTGAGGTAGACTAATGTGAATATACACCTGCCAAAAATCATAGCTCTGCCAAGCTGGAAAAGAAAATGAGAGTCTTCATCATAACAGGGAACCCCGCAGAGGCACCAAACCTGCTCTTTGCAGGTGGCCCTCCTTCCCGCATGGCAGAGCCCTGCACGGGGGCAGAGGCGCAGCCCTGCTGCCGGGGTTGTCTCGCAGCAGCCACCAGCATTAACTGCCTCCTTCCTTGCAGCAGGGGATCCCTGGGCAGCACAGCACCTCGCCGCAGCCCTGCGCTTGGTGGGAGCTGCAGTCCCAGCGCCCAGCGTTACAGCCCAGCCAGCCCACCTGCCCCAGGCTCCAGCACTGGGACACCGAGAATCCAGCATGCCTTTGAGTAAAAAGAGAATGTGTTAAATATATATACATTTATCCAACAGTTCATCAGCTGCAGTTTGTGTTTTTACTGATACAGTACTTATTCTCCTCTCTTAAAGTTTTCATACTTTCAACATTTCAAGTAATACTGGTGATCATAATACTCCTTGCAAGGCAGGATGTCCCTTTTATTTTGAGAACACAAAATATTGCAGGATTTTTTTTTCTTTCTTTTAAAGTTTAAGGGTATTTTAATACAGTGAGTTTTATGATAGGATATGCATATTGTCAAAACGTTCCTTAAAAAAGATACTGAATATTTATGATTTTTATGTATTAAGAAAAAACATAAACCATTCATGATTTCAAAATTACTTCAGTAAAAGTTAAGTGTGTTTGAATAAGCACTTGAGTCTTGAAAATTGGAATTCTGTACTCAGGAAAAGAGGCCTGGTGAAAATATCTTTGAATCTTAGCAAATATTTTTGAATCTTACAAATGGTTGTTAATACAGAGGCTGATCTCATTGCAGATTTGTCTATCTATCTCTTTTTCTTTTAAATCTAAAGGGTTTTAATATCTCAGGAAAAACATGCTGACTAAAGTACAAACTACAACCATATAAACAGTATGCCTAAAATTACACTGTCTGAAATTGAAAACATGATGTCCACAATTATCTTTCCCCATTGGTTCTAAAAATACAACATAAAATCAATTTTTGAGAAAAATAGCCTGCTTCATCTGCAGAAACCTTAGTTGGAAAATAGTAATAATCTATGAAATTTTAATTTTTCTCCTCCCCTCAATTTTTTAGAATGCTCATTTCTACTAAATTTTTCTGACCAGCTCTACTAAAATAATAGCAGCTCTCTCCCTCTGTCTCTCTCTGTGTACCTTCAAATATACATGCATGTAAATCCTCTTCCTAATTTTGTAGTGATTCTATTAAAACCAAAAGACTTTTGTATCCAAAAGTATGAAGAGGATGCACATATACTTTATTCCAGGGGATTTTTTAGTTGTCATATGAATACCTTCCTATAGGTTCTCATGCAGTTTGACATAAGGATATAGGGCTTCTTGAACAGGTCCATGATTTAATGATTAGCAGCTGCAGCGGAAGGGATTTCTGGCCTAGTTTTGGTTGCATGCATGCAGAGAGACACTCCAAACTTGTTTTATATCACATTACATAGCAACAGAATACAGAAAATACAAGCACTTCTCTTTCCGAGCGTGGACAGTTGAGAGGCAATAAGAGTTAGAATTAATAACAAGGAAATAACAACTAACAAGGAATGACAACACTGCATATAGTGATGATGCCCTTAAATCATGCAGCAAATTCGATTCGAGGCACATAAATGATTTATCTTGTTAATGTAATTGAGCGCAGACTTTCCACTTCTCCAGTTCCCTTTCACGAAGGGCTCCTTGCTCAGAGAATGTTGTCCCATCTCATTTGTCTGTGTCTGCAGACGAGGAAATTCACAACTTGTGCTGTTACTTCAAATAGCAATCCCTCTGACAGCTCTAGAGCGGAACAGCCCAGGGCCAAATTCCCCTCAGCTTACTTTGGTGCAACATCTGTGTCAGCAGATATATTGATTGTGGTGATACACCAGAAAGGATCATCTGAAGCTAGCGGGTTTATCTGGCTTTTGAGGAGCATAAAGAAGGGGTCATCTCGATGGAGATTCTGGTGCCCAGAGGACTATGTTTACAGCCCAATAGTTGTCTCATACAAATGTTATCTCCAGACTGAAGTTGCACCTAATGGTGCTTGCCATGGGGTCTTGGCCTTCTCATTTTTCAGAGCATACCACATATTTTGTGTGCCTTGCTTCTTTAGGCTTCCTTTCCATGAAAGCAGGGTAGGACTGGGAAAAACGGGCCAGTTCAGGTCCAGGTCTCACCCTGCAAAGATGCAGCCATGGTTTGCGGCCAGGCACCGGGACTCAGGTCCAGAAATACAGACATGGCCAGAGCGCCCCGGAGGCGTGAAGGACCTTCCTCTATTTCCAGAACTGCTCTGTGGAAAAGTGTTGATTCGTGGGCAGAAGATGAGGTTTAATTCACCTTCCTTCAGATGTCTACAGTATACACTTGTACCTCTGAATCCTTTTTTTACAAGGACTTAAGGAAAACAGGTACTTCTGGGTTGTCATTCCTCTTACTTACAACTTAAGTGACTAACTTCAGAATGAGATTTAATCACAAACTCTGCTTATTTCTTTCCAATACCTCTAAAGAGAATAAAGATGGTAACTCTGAAGTAGAAGCCTTCACTGCAGTGTGTAAAGTTGGGAGACAAGAGTCTGCATACGGCACTAGAGTGTATTAGCTACCTCACTTTGTGCTAAGTTTATCAAGGATGCAACCTATGACTGAAGTCAGAACTGGATGAAGTAACTTTGGTTTTGTATCATCATAAATGAAGAAAGAACTTAGCCCTTGATCTAAGCACTTCTTTCTTTTTTTTTCTGTATGGAAAAAGTAAAAAGAGTATTAAATAATGAGGAGTATACTTCCAAATATTTTTGTTCTAGGCAATTTTTTTTTCTACAGATAGTATCTTTAGCTGATAAGTTAGCTGGCATTTATCAGTCTTCTAAATATGTGATTGTACTGGAATATCCTTTTCTTTGCTAACAACACTTAGCCTGACCTAATATCTCTGTATGATCTAATCTATATATCTACATGTGCTATCATCTTCTTGGACTCTTGGACTTTGGCATGTTAATTAGCAGACATAGAAATGTCATCACAGTGGTTGGGAGTTGTCTGACACATTTGCTTATCAGCTAGACTTGTTCTTGAGAAGTTCTCCTTGTTGTAGACTTTTATTTTCTCCTTATTTTACATGAAAAAGTTTTTTAAAAAAGATGTATACCAGTGACTAAACTACTCAACGCACTATGCAAATAAATTCATATAAATCATCAAAAAAAAAGATAACTGCTGAACTTGAATTATTAATCAGTCAGTTGAAGTATGAAAAAGGAATAAGGTAAAGAGGAAGAATAAGAAGGACTTGGAGGCATCATCTTCTAAGGTCTGAGACGATAGGCAGGTATCCATACATCCACAAATCAAACCAAGAGATAATATGCAACCCAATTTCAAAATTTAAATTACCAACACCTTCAGCTTCACAAAAAGTGTGTTTAGCACTGCTTTCTTCACTGGGACTTCCAAAGATTTATAGAGAAGAAAACATCAGGTTTTTCCCATGTTTCACAGCTGTGTGAGGGAGAAGTACTATGTCTTTTTATTCATCTTCTTATACGTCAGCAGCACAGAATCATAGAATAATTTGGGTTGGAAAACCCCTTCAGAGGTCATCCAGTCCAATCCCCTGCTTGAAGGAAGTCCAGTTAGAGCAGGTTGCTCACGTCCGGTAAAGTTTTGAATATGTCCAAGGGCAGAGATTTCAAAACGTCTCTAGGCAACCTGGACCAATATCTGACCATCCTCACCGTAAAAAAAATTTCTTCCTAGGGACAGGAGACTCTGGATTAAATGGTCTGGTGATCTGAGGTGTTCAATATGAATACGACAAGACAATCTCCAAAGTCACCCATCACAGGAGGGAAGACTGAAAAAAATTTCAAATTCCTTTAGCTACTTTTTACTACAATGTAAATGCAAACATAAATCACCTTAAATTCTCTGTTTGATATGACCAGCATTTTTACTAATTAAGCAAGACAAGCAGTGTCTTTCCTTTTTCTTTTCTCTTCTTCTCTTTTTTCTTCTCTTCTCTGCTCTTTTCTTCTCTGACAATAAGCAGACATCACAGTGTCTTTAGGCCTAGCCTTTCACATTCATATTTGTGTTTGCAATTTTTGGAAGAGTTTGCAACTTTTCTCTGTGTATGAATAAAAAGGCAAGAGCAGGACACAAGTAAAGGCAGAGATAGAGCGTATCTTAAAAGGGAAAATCATTACAAAGTGTAGGGAGAAGAGAATGAGAAAGAGTCTCCTGTCTTTTGCCCTACAGTTAAGAAAAATGTTGTGATCTAGGAATTAAATGGAATGAATAGGGTCATTATACCAAATGATGACATTGGGCACCGGCCCAACAGACTCTTGACATTCTTTCTGACATTCCCAAAATAGACTTTGCCTAATTATAATGTTGTTTATGTCCGTTTTCAGTGTCAAATACGTTTGGAATGTTGCTCATTCTGAAAAGAAAACCCTAAGTACTTAAATAATAATTTTAAGCCATTATATTAAAATTAAGAACAAACTCAAATGTTGGGTAATTGCTAAGAGGCTTTTGAGCATATTACTTTATGTAAGCTGGCAACACCAGTGCATCAGCAAATTTCTATTTTCAACTGATACTCACTTTCAGTTTCTACTGTGCCTAAGGGTTTAATTGTACAAGATGCTAAAAGCCCTGATTCTTACGTCCTTTTCAGACTCAAGTATGCTGCAAGCAAAGGTATGGCCTGCAATCATCAATGTCATGTTTGAGCTGCACTAATCTAGGAGGCAGGGCTAAGAAAAGCAGAGATGATTTGGCAGGGTGCATTTGCTGTGTGCATATATACACTATCTTTTCATAGTGACAATGTACCATGGCAGTGCTGATATAATTCAGACAAATACAGCCTGTAGGGTACTGGAGATCCCATGACTTCTGATTCAGGCAAGTACATCTGGTTCCAAACGTTAAAATTTGCCTGTGTGCCATATGTCATGTGAATTAGATTTCCTTTTCGCAGAGCTAAATACCAGATTAATCTGAAATGCGTCAGTTCACAGAGTGTAAAGAGGTGTACAACAGGTCATCTTGAAATACTGCAGGAAGATGTGCAGCAACAGTCCAACTGAACACTAGTGGAGTATGCACACAGACACACATGCTTATATTGATTTATTTAAATGCCTATTTTTATTTGTAACTATACATACTTATATTAAAAAAAACCTCCCAGAACCCACCGTTTCTGAAAGCTGAGTCATAGTGGATCACACATGCACAAATGCAGAACTGCAGGAAACAGTACTGTGTAAGTATATGGAAGTTATTATGGAAGAAATGGTTTGCTTCTCAAGCACACAAAAAGTATTCCTCATCTGGATATATGAAACCATTTAAATGAGGATGCCTTCTGTGTGTTTTCTCCTGAACCTCTAACCCACTGAGTAGCAGTGGTGAATAGCAGTTCCTTCAATAGCAGGCATCAAAGTATGAATTACACGTTGCTATTCTATTGGTGAGATTAATTTATCAAAGGTTTTCAGAAGCTGTAGTAAATAAAGGACAAACCCACATCAAAGACATGTCTAGGTTACTTTCTTAAAGGCAATTTACAAAACAAGAAAAGATTATGGAGCAGTTGAGGATTAGGGGTTATCAAGTCCACCTTAAAGTGTCAGGTTGAAAAAACGGTTTCGTTGTTAAAGAACCATAGTGGATGTCTGATTTGATAAGCATGTTCAAAAGAATATTTATTTTAAAAGATGTAGCAGATTATTGATGAAAAAGAAAAGGTTCGCCTTCAATTTCAAATTGAGACCAATCAAATTACAGAATGTATAAGTAAAGCAAAAGGCATTTGCAAAGGCTTATACCTGTGTCTTTGGAAATAAAGCCAGCAGGTGCAGACCTCTGTTTACAGCAACAAGGCACTTTAATGTTAGTTTCTAAAAGTTAGACCTGGGATGCTTGGATTTGGATTACCAGCTCTTCACTTCTGTGTTTTCATTCAGTGGGATGATACAGATTGAATCTCATCTTAGTTTTGAGAAGAATTCCCAGGGTTAAGTAGCTGAATACAGACAGCAATGCATTGCAGAAGTCTCACATGTTCACTAACAAAATTTATTGGTCAGAATGTATCAATGGAAAGAGGACACTTGCTAATTTTCTTCTAAAAAATATAATCATAAGGAAATACATTTCTACAGTTCCACCAAATGTGTATTCAAGGTGGAAATATGTTCATTTTGTATTTGATATGCTCTTAAAAAGTCAGAAATTCATATTTATACTTCATAAGTCATGCAGGATTTCTGTATGTATATGCTTATGTGAACTTATTTTGACTCTTGGGAGCTTTATGCATATTATACTGCAATTTGGGTTGGATTTCTGGATTTTGTGTCCTCCGCCCATCAGACTTGGGTTGGATACTGAAAACCTCAGGGTAAAGTCTGATTCAATGTATGACATCCACCAATGGGAAGTCAGGATTTGGTCTGAATTCAGAAGATGTCGTAAACCTTGACAAAGAACTTTTTGGACCAGGACTGGGAAAGCTAATTGACATGCTGGATCACAAACCTATGCATAGCATGGACTATCTGCTGGGTGGTGTCACAGCATTATAAAGTGTTCTTTCAAATATTCTTCCCGGTTTTCTTTTAATAGCTGCCTCTGCGCTATGAGGTTCTGACAGCTTTATCGATGGCATCTCATAGCTAGTCACACTGATGATCAAAGTAGTTATAAAGGAAAAGATCTGATTGATAGAAAGCTAATTCTAAAAATGTAAAACTGATTTTAGGTTAAATGACATGTGATAGGCCTGTCACCTCCAGCTCTTAGTCTAGGAATTTATTTCTGTCCACTGATAGTCAACAAATTATCTAGGTGTACTTTCAGAGCTACATCTGCACTTCCTTTTTTCCAATTTCCTTCTTTAGCTTTATTAGACCAATAGTTGTGCATCCCCCCCAAAAAACCCAAATGTTAACATTTAATCAGAAACATCAAGAACTACCACTTTTCCCCATTCCTTGTCTCCAGGAAAAAGATGTTGATCTTGTCCACTGATTCCGAACCTTGCCATTTTTCCTGATACCACCAGAGGAATATTGCTTCCCACCCTCCCTCTTCTTCAGGTTAGAACGACTAAGAATTAATCTTGTGAGTGCTAAATAATGCTGAATTCGGACAGTTTACATCTAGGTTACAGGATTCAAAATACTTTTTTCTGTTCTGCCCTTTGTTTAGCCTCTTTGATTTATTAACGGAGGCTTCTTTTTGATCTGGCTTTACCTTGTCAGTCCTTCATGTCCCACCCATGGACTTTTTATTTCTTTTTCATCTAGTGATGCTGGCAAAGAACTTTAAAAAAAAGACAGAGGGAGGGATTTGGGATTGTCATATAAAACCTGTGTTACTCAGTTTTCAATATCTCATTGAACTTCTCACAGCTTTGATATTTTAAGTAGGTATCACAACAAAGGGAAAAGAAGTGACTGGAAAGGTAATGCAGTGTATTAGGCTTGTTAATGGCCCTGAAAGTCCCAAGAAAACTTGCTGAAAGAAGGATCCTTTCCCATGAGTACTATTTAATTTCTCTGAGAGGGTTTTCCTGGTGAATTAAAACTCTAAAGAGCACATTTAAGCAATGCAACTGCTATCTTAGCCTATGCTATGTGCACAGTGACATTCACTTTTATTTTAAAAATCCTTTTGTTAAAGAGTCTGTAGTAGAGAGATTTCTGGAGAATCTGTTTCTTCTTTTGCTCTGCTGCTAACGTACTTGGGAAATGTAGAAAACTGGCATAGAAACCCAAGTTTTTCCCACAAGGGCAGAGCAAGATCAAATAAGTGATAAGAATATTTTACTAAATAATTCCTCCCACGAGTTGTAAGTAATGACCCTGCTCCAACACTTCAAATTATTAAGTGTGACCGTACGAAGCAGATTAAACATATATTTAGAAGAATTTAACAGTGCAACATATGGGAGTCTAACAAGCAGAAGGAGTGAGCTGGCTTTTACATTGTCATTTGGGGTCATGGGAGACCCCAAGTCTGATCTCTCTTCTGCCATATGTTTCTTTGTATAATATAGACATGTCAACATCTTAGTTCCCCATCTATAACCCGGTTGATATCATCCTGGATTCCCTTGAAAACAGCCAGGAGATCCTGAGTGTTTCAGATGCAAAAAGCCTTCCCCTGCCCATGCTTTGACTAGAGGTGAGGCTGGCAGTAGCAAGGATGCAAGCCCTGCACCTTTGCCCTGGTCTGCACCAGGAGGGCTTCTGGTCTCACAAAGTCATCCTGCGTGAGACTCCTTCCTGGCTGAGCCAGGCGGAGTTTGGCTGGCAAGCAGCAAGCTTCGTTCCAGAGACCGTGTCTCGGCTTCGGGAGGGGAAGCCAAGGCTCATCATTACTGTCCTCTCCAGGTGCTGCGTTGTATTAAGAGGCTTGCATCTCTGCCATTTCTTATTCACTCTTTCCCCAAAAGTAATGAGGTTCCTCCTTCCCCACCAGCAAACTGGGCAAACACCTCCATTATTTGCATAGTGGATTTAGCTGCCGCTATCCAAAACAGAAAAGTTACCACTACTTTAGTGAGTGTTTCCATCTTTGCTTTTAATGTGATCTTTAATGTAAAGTAACCTTTAATCATAATCTACAATCTTAACTTAAATCTGTTTTCCTTGTTGGCCTGTGTGGTCAACTATCACCACTAGTCAATGGTAGCCTTTCAAAACCAGTCTTTGATAGCAAGAGGGGAATACGGGACTTTTTCCCGTTCAGAGTTGCTCCCACATGTGGCTCACCGTGGAGACGTGGTACTATAAATGAAAAGGCGGTATATCCTACTATACAAGGGAGTTTGGGGGGTCCCTGAGATGGCAAGACAGAGGGATGGTGTGGGGTCTATGGCTATGTGCTGGTAGATGCTAAGGACTGCAGGCAGAATGCTCCAAAAAGAGAGGAGGTCATTCAGCTCACATGTGGGAAAAGGGACAGGCATTCCTGTGTTTCCACCCGCTTCTTCCAGCAAGGATGGCTGGAGTGAGCCTTGGGGAAAGCTCACAGCCAGTACTGATGCTCTGCAAGAAACCTTGTCACTGAGTGTCACTGGGAAGCTGTGGCCAAGTGGGCTGTCGATTTATGCTGCAAAAATATGCAGTTAGTTTTAATACAACTTTATTTTGTACAGCAGCTTTCATTTGCACCCCAAATACTTTGTGGCTGTGGAACTTAGCTAAATGAACTGGTCACACAGGCTCCCTTAAAAGCTAACCCCTTTGGCACCAGGACACTAATACAAAACATTGGACTCGATGCACACAATTTTCATATCACACCCACCAACATCCAAAGCAAGTCACAGAAAGGAAAACATCTCACAATATATCTAGGGAAGCATCAGCCGCTGATTTAATCCTGCCATAAGTGGCTCCCTATGGCCACAGCACATAGATGCCTTGTACAGCGCACGAAAAATTCTCGAAACTCCTCTTAAGACTTTGGTAGCCACTCGGTCTGCCAGGTAACAGAGTCAAAGCTTTTCTTCAATGAGCCTTCTAAAATCAGTATCAGACTTTTCAAACAAACACTCCAAAGCTTATGATGCTGAGTTTATGCTGTCAGATTCCACATATACAGGGTTTCTTCTGATAGACTTATGATTCAAAAGACTGTCTACATTATGTTGGTGTGTGGATCCCTCTTTAATTTTCCAGAAAACTATCTTGCCTCCCATTTCTCTTTGTCTGCTTTTGAAATGGGAGGTTCAGCTAAAAAGTATTTTACTGATCTAAATGTTTACATGGACTGTACATAGCCTAGAAACAACCAGTGACCTACTGCAGTAGTTTATTCTATTCTTGGCTTTCCTACGACAAGGGGATGATCCCAGCCAGGCCCAAAAGTCAGAATTAGTTGAGTGGCTCCTGTGCTATATGTAAGAAAGGGAATGAGCACTACCAGCATGGAGCAGCCCCCGAAATTTCTGCAGAACATTGCTGGAAATAGTACTTATATGAATCTTTTCAATGCTGGATTTCTTCAGGAAAAAGAAACAGAAATAATTTCAGGTTGACGCACAATCTGTTCACTATCTAGGAGGTGCACTGAAAATGTGAAACCCCGTGGAATATATTTCCCTGGTGCCATCTTTGGACTCTGTCAGCAGTAACCACAATACACAGAGACACTGAGCACCTTCAAACATTTTGATTCCACTGGGATCAGTAGGAATGGAAATTTTAGGAAAGGGCCACTTTCTTACAGGATCAAGCCTTAAACCTTACAATCCAAACTGTTCTGCTGTTTGCACATCTAAAATAATAAAGACTTTATATGACTCCATCCCTACTTTCTTGAATAGGTAATGAAAAGAGTTCAATTATTCTCAATTTCTTATCAGTTATTTCCAATTTCTGGTCCCCTATTCAACAATACAATAATGCTGGTTGGATTGCACTACAGAGCAGTTTATACATTACATTTCCAAAATAAGTGGTTATTGATTCAAGAATGTAAGCTAAACATTTCTGCATAGATTAGACTTGCAGAATCTAGTTCCTAGAAATGAAAGACGGATAGCATTGCCCTTCCAACATACAAAAACCAACAAACTTATTTTCATGACAGAATTCTGTTATATTCTATCTGGACAAATTTAGTTTTGAACATCTGTAGAACATAGAAGGAAAGAGCTTGATCCAGAATGCAGCTTTACATCTAAATAATTTGATTCATTTAACTACCACTGAACAGGAGAGTTTTATAGAACTGACCTTTAAATTGTAGTAACCCAAACCAGGAAAAATACAAGATTCATTTTGACAAAGAATAAGGGCAACATGGATCAGCTATTGATCATCCTCGATCTGCGGCTTGGCTTTCCCCACTGTGGCCAACTGGTATCTCCCTTTGTGTGATTGGCTTTTGAAATTACATGTTTCAACAATTGCTTAAATCTCTTTATTTCATGATCTCTCACATTAAAGGTCCTTCAAATCTGACCTGCACATTCAGTTGGTTCAATTAGAGATGACCCCTGCTTTAACTTTTCAGAAATTGCTTGTTTCTTGTGGCCAGCCTACAGAATGGGGCATAATAGAGGGTTTCCAGTGGTAACTGGAGAGCTGAGCCCTGCAAATGCCCGAGCCCTGGCTCGGTGCTGTGCAAGCCACATCCCCAAAGCACCTGGCCACACTCGGGCTGACAAACAGCCCTGCCATTATTCATCTGTGAAAGTGGCATGCTAAAACACAATGCCCTGAAAAACTAACCGCAACAAAGCCCCCGAAGTAAGGCAACTTAATTTCCATGTGCTTATCTGCTAATGCTTGAGATAGAAGCTAACGACTGATTTCTCAGGTATTGCCACAAGGAGGAACAGGCTTTTTTTCTGTTTGAAAAGAGGTTTTCTGGCAGTGGCAAGGACTAGAATAATTTTTATATTTTTCTAATATTTTTCAAAATTATTCTTCCATTTGAAAATACCAAGGCTGGGTCATATCATCAAATCTGAGAAATTCAGAGTTTATTATTAAACTTTACATTAACCTTAGAGTTGATATTTCTGTAGGATTCATTTTCTGTTGTATATTGTGATTCTGCTGGGTCTTATTTACTACCTATAGGAGGGACTGGGGACATCTTTGAAGCCATTTTCCTCAATTAAAAAAAAAAAACAACTAGTGCTGAAAACATCAGAAGTTAGTGTTCTTACAACTGCAGTTTAAGTACTAGAATCTGAAACAAACTCCTGATAGAAGAGATCAGTTAGGAAGTTTCTTATTTATCTTCAGGGCTTAACAACTAAGCTCCTTCACTCAAATATGCTGTAAAGCACAAAAATTTCTGGCAGAGTCTAGCAAAGACTTAGAAGCCACAGCAGAACTTCACGAGAGTTGTGATGGTATTATGCTTTTCAGTATTGCTGGTCAGAATTTTCCTAGGACATCTTTTTTGTTGATAAACAGAAACCACAGTTTCAGTCTTCAGAAAAAATGAAACAATTTTGTCTTTACACAATTTTTTTAAAATTAAAAAATTTCAAAAATTATTTTTTTTCCAAAGAAAGCATTAAGCCTTTGTGAAATCAGAAACATTTTGTCCTCCATCCAATTTTTCTTTTTAGAAACAGAAAATCTGTCTTCTGGTGGATTAAGAGGATTTTACCATTCTTTTTGACACTCACAGTTCCACTTTCATTTTTCTGATTTTTTTTTTTAATGATCGCATATGTTTTGTATTGCACTTTAGGAAGGTGAAGTATTGTAAGTGGATCAGTTTATGCAAGGGATAGCTGCCAAAAAGGAAAATTTACTTTGTGCAATATGGCAGGCTCTGGATAAAGGTCCAAGTCAAAGCTTTGCCCTTCTGTTTTCGGAATCTCTGTTGACTTCCTATTACATATCCTCATCCTACATTACAGCAATGAGTTAATATTATTTAAAAAAAAAAAAACCAAAACAAAACCACAAGTGATTATGAAGTATTACTTTTACACATGGCACTCCTATGCCAATTTTCAGGTTTTCTATGGCAGATCCCTGTCCTTGTATATACTGATTATTCCTATATTTCACGAAAACTGCATTTGATTTGCAAGTTATTTATAAGAGCTCCATCAAAAATACTCAGTATTTGTAACTGCACTCTTAAAAATTGACGGAATATGTATGTCAGAGGGTATGTTTTCTTGTCCTTATTAGGATTTTTTCTTTCTTGTACCTGTTACACCTAGAATATATTTATGGCTGTGGATTTGAAACTCAAGGATCTGGCAATATTTAATTATAATTTACTGCTCTGTTAGATACTCCTGTTTTGTTCAAATGCAGTTGTGGATAGTAAGCTCTAACTTTATTGAATTCAACTCAACTATGAAATAAATGTTTATAGATTTTTTTACTGTGACTTTTAAGAATATTTTAAGAATCTTTCCAAGTTGCATCTGAAATGGTCAGCAAGGATACTTTTTTTACTGCCTAGTCTCCTAAATACCAAGGGGCACACTCATGTTCCGGATTCAAGACAAACAGGGCTGTATTAAAAACTGAATTTAACAGGGGAGCACACTTGCATGTATAGGCAAGAGTCCTGTGACCATCTTATCCTGGGAATAATGGAAGGGGGCAACTGTGAATGGTTTAGCAGGTCCTTGAGGACCTCTCTCTGGTTACAGGTTGTAACAGAAGGTTTATTTTGCTGCCCCTGTTAGAGAGTTGATCTAGTCTGCCTTACACAATTGTTTATTCCCAAATAAGATATTTCAGTCCTGTGGTCTTCAGAGTGCCCATTGACAGCACTAATTAGTGATCATTTAAAGTACTTAGGTAATGTTAACTCCAGCACACAAGGGATGCTCTTGAGTCTGACCCCTGCTCATTCCATTTCTTTCTGGAGCTTTGAAGACAATTGATTTTTGAAGACTGCAGCCTTCCCTTAAAATCAGGGACTAAAAGAGTGGGGACCTAATCTTGATTCAACCATTCATGCCATCTTTAAAGACATGTTTACTTTTTTCCCTCTGGATGTCAATTAATAGATTTTAAAGTCAGTGAATTAACCCAATGTGAAAGAGTTTAGAGCACAATTGCATGTGGGCAGAAAATGCTAATTATAAATAATCAGGCTCAAAAAAAAGAAAAATTGAGTGCACCCTAAATAGCTGATGGGAACAGGTAAAAAAAAAAAGTGTGGGGGGGCTGACTTTTTAAAGCTGGCTTGAAAGTAGTATGTAGAGTTTCATAGAGAAGAACACCAGTCAAAACAGTTGATATGAAAGGCAACTGGAAGCCAACTTTTGTACACACCGGGTCAAATACAAGCTGTAGTTTCCCTTCATGAGAAAAAAACACCCTTAGAAAGACTCTCATGTATACTGGCTGGAAAAAAAAACAGTCCAAGGTAGCCGTGAAGATGTCTGGAGACCAGTACGGTAAAGGAACTTCTCAGTGGCGTCTTTTGGCAACGTCTCCTTGCAGTGAGTGCAGTTGTATTCACAGTTGTATATATGTCTTTACATAATTTTACTTATGCTCTCTCCTAACTGTACCTGCAGCAGTGCAGTTGTGTTTGGGTCAGCAGCAGTGGCATTACCACATATACCATCAGCAGCATTTTTATAAGGGCTAATCCTTCTCAGAGCTAGTTTAGATGATCTGGCCCAGCCATACATCAGGACAAGGAACCCCATGAAATTCCCTGAAAAATGACCCTACTCCAAACTTAGTGATTTTCATTACAGACACTTTCCTGTTAAAAACTATGCAATCTAGGATTAATTGACAGACAGCTATTGGGACAAAATTATGCTTTACACAAATAGGGAAGGAGCCTCAAGGATTTTCTTGAAGGCTGAGCTCAGGTCAGGAGCTACTGAGCATCTCCAAAAAAAGGGTGATCATAAAATGCCGTTGAAGTAGACCTGCAACACCAAGTGGGAAGGGATCCTTTTGAAGAAGAGCACCTGACCCTGTTTGAGAATGGTGGACCCTCACATCTTTTACCTAGCCCTCATTTTTTGACAGTGGCTTTAGCACTGCAACCATGAGTAGAGTACACTCTCTGACAGCTCCTCCCAAAGATCTGTGTCAGAAGGTGTGCCATAGTCCAGTGCTTTCTGAAAGATACTTGAAATTTAAAGTTAAGAAACAAAGAGAGGTGAAAGTACAAAAAGCCTGTCCATTTTCAAGCCAAAGAAGCCATTTTCCAAATCAAAGAAGCCATGCAGTACGATCACAGGAGGTTGTTCAACTCCTCCACCGTGACTAGGCCATTTTCACATACTGAATTGAAGGAAATTCTGATGGGAATGTGTCATACATGAAGAACCCAGACCAACAACTTCTTCCGACCCAGCAAGACTAGCTGATACTGAGATCCTGCTGTCATGCTTTGGGGACTGGGATTTCTGATCATGTTGTACTTTTAGCTTAGTTTTCAAAAAAAAAAAAGTAATGCTTCATTGTCATGAAGTAAAAGAATTTGTTACTAGTATTTTTACCTCAATTATCAATATATTTGAACATTATCAGGACATCAGCACAGTGAACCAAAGCTGAGATTTGGTGAGAGTTTCCTTTTAACATTTATAACAACCTCTTAAACAGCTTCTTTCCTTTTAATTTTGGAGAATAAATCATGTTGAAAAAGGACTCTTTCCTTGTGAAGGAATTAGCAGAGCAACACTTGAAAGAAAAACTTATACACTCTAAATGAAATAAATATGCAGGGGTATCTTGAAATTAATAAAACAATCACTATTGTTTGTATCAGGTAAGCGTGGCAGGAAAATAGAAGCTTTCAACTTTTAGCTATAAAATGTAATTTAAATATTTCTTTTGTGCAGTATGCCACTGTTTCATTAATATGTATGCTTGACTGCAGGTTTGAATGCGCTTTCTTCTTTTCATCACTGCTGTAGCTTTGATTTCTCCAAAAGTCTATACTTATTCTTTCAGTCATTTTAAATAGAAGAGAGGGATGTGTTAGATTTCCTTTCTCTGAGTACTAAATGTTTTGCCAGTGCATTTTAGACTAAAATAAAGGTGGTGAGGTGTTTTGATAGAAAGCAGACTATTGGGTAAACAGGGCTGCTACTGTGGAAAGAGGGCAGAAGGCTGGCACGTGGTAATAGTTGGGAGCAGATAAATGGTAAACAGCTGAAATGCACCTATGTTCCTGCTAATCTGAGTTCATCAAAGATGATAGGGAGTTTTGCCTTTAAAATAATAGACAAAACATGACTCAAAGGGAGCAGGACCAGCCTGGTAGCTGCATTGTAACCGACCTAGCAAAGGACTGGATACCTCTGATATCACAGAGTGAAATACACAGATCTTGGTAAGTCGTTGCCAAGCATGAAATCACTTTAAAGTTGCTACATAATGCCTTTTCTAAACTCTATGTGATGAGGAACCGTAAAATGTAAAAATAATTTTTTTTTTTTTTTAAATTACTGAGATTAAACTGGGAAGGAAACTCACCTGTGGCTAAGTTTGTATATTGGAAAGGATTCAGATAGCCCATTAAATACTCCAATGGTTATTTACAATAGGATTAATTTCATTCACATTGGAGAATACCTATTATGTTTCTTTAGTTTATGGTTAAGCAGCTGTCCAATTAAAAGGAATTGATCTTCTACAAAGCTTGTATCTGAACATAGCACTGCCCACTGTGCAATAACTCCTTTGTATTAGACAGCTAATATGCCGTGCAATTATGATCTACAGAGGGTTGTTGGTTTGGGGGGTTTTTTAATCCTTCAGTTCCTTAAGAAATTATCTTATCACTCCACTGTAATTGAGCATTCCTTCTCAGTTCTACAGGTCAATGAAAGGGTTAAAAATTCTCTATCTCTATCTTGATCTTTGCTGAAATGGTGTATGGGAATGAAATGGTTGCCAATTTGTTTGCAATGCATTCTGACTGTACGGGAGTTCTTTTTTGCCTGACAGGCAGGTGAGATCAAAGTGGTGCAGGACAAAAGGGGCTCAGCAGTGATTTGTCAGGGGACGAAAGGCAGTCCTGTCTGGGAAAGTGGCTGTAGCCCAGAACGAGCCTTCAGATCACTAACACACTAAAGAAATCATGGCATGAGAAAAAGTACAGCAGAAAAGGTTCAAAGGTCAGTTTTATTTGGTTTGGATTATTGGTGCCTCCTTTTAAACCAAAGAGCAAGAAGGGGAAAAAAGAACAGGCTAATAACCTTTGTTATTGTCCAGGAAAAAAACTCTTTTGTACACATTGCTTGGGGATTGTCTGTAATTAAAATGCTGTTGTTAGATCCAGGACCTGATCCTGCAAAGTTTTACTTGTGTGAGTAATTCTCCATTGCATGAATAGTCCTGTGGGGTTGCTCACGTGAATAAAGATTACTTTCATGACAAAGAGTTTGCAAGTTCAGGCATTACATTTGGTTAGGAGATGCAGGTGTGTCTGTGTGTGTCTGTGTCTGTGTGTCTGCTCAGAGGTGGGTGTCCTTCTTTCTAAGCAAAGATTAGATTTTAATGAGTGACCTGAAAAAAATTATATACTTGAAAACTCAAAACTCAAGACAAAAGCAAATAAACAAAGCTCTATAACTGTTTGCATTCTGCTTTCATAAAATTCAGGTGATTATGAAACCCACGGTTCTCTTTTAATCCAGATGTCTATCTGACAATTTCTTCACCGATTTATTTCAGAGGAGCTCTGTGAATCCCCATCTGCTGTAGATCACTCCCAGCAATTATTATCTCCCAAATATTATTGAGAAAAGAATGTCTTCCTTTAGGTTATAAACAAATGCTCCTATTCCTTAACTGATGGAGGATGCTAGTGACATAGGTTGTGTCCAGCTCATTTGGGAATAGGCAATCTTCTTTAGCCCAGGAGGAGGCCCCCGCATGGCTGGCTGGAGGGGAGGACACTTGCCGTGACATACACCCTGCCAACAGGCAGCAGAGAAGCAAGGGGGGAAAGGCGCGGGCTGAGCAACCCTCCTGTTCTCAGGACAGCCAAATAGTTCAGTCTGAGGTGGTAATACCGAATGAGAGTAGGTGCAAGCCTTGCTGGGCATCGCTTTCATCCTCCTGAGTGGCAGAAGGCAAGGGCACACAGGGAGGAGAGAAGGATCTCTGTTACTTTGGTGTGTTTCCCCTGCTTTTTCTCTTACCCAGGAATGAGTGTATTTTGGATATTTAATGGCTAGGCTGGATTGGATTGGATAGTAGACTGGAAATTATCTGTATATTTTCACTTCCATGAGGGGAGATGACACAGCTGGTGAAGAAGCCTCTAAACTTTTCCTGCTCCACACTGAGATTTCTCCCAGTGCAGAGTGGGGAAAGAGCCAAATGGTCAGAGTCAAAAAAAAAAGGGAATTTTTGTGACCAGGTGCAAAGTTTTGCAAACACAGGATAGGATTTGTTATCCCTGGATCAGCTGTGCATAAAAGCGATGGCGGAGAGGGTGAGGAAGTAGAAGGGGAACTGTGCTTCTTTGAGCAATATCCAAATTATCTGAAGTGTCTTTGAAAAGTATTCCAGGATTCCCCTATTGAGGTCTGGTACAGAGACCAGGTTTTAGGGAACAACGTTGCACTTTGATGTAGCTGGAGCACAACTCAAGGTAACATCCTTCATATATGAATAAAAAAGATGCTTCTGAGACAAACAGGTAACAATGCCCTGGACCTCACAGATGGGATCTGTCTTCTTCTTATTACAATTCACCCTTGTTCACAACCTTGAGAGTGTTGCAGCTACCTGGTCTACAAAACTGTTTTGGGGATCATTCTTTGCAACCTGTGTCTGACTTTATTTGGAGTCCTGCAGCTCCGGGAACTGAAGAGAATCTATTGAAAAACAGCTAGTGGTAGTCTGGAAGAATACGTGTGCTAAAGACCTGATGATGGGAAAAGGAGAGGTTGTGAGTAGCATTGCGCTCTCTTGTGAACATGTCCAGTTGAGGAATTCTGCAAAGGCTGTTGGAAGATCTGCTTATGCTGGGTAATTTCCAAATATTTCAGTAAGATTCTCTGCCTCCCTGAGAAAGGTTTATACCCTCCTGTTGCAGAAATTCCTGTTGTGTTTTGCTTTTTTCTGTGGTTAAGTGTTAAAATCAGAAGACAAGTGTATTTCAGAGAAGAAAATAAACCTGATAGTTTCCAGAGATCCATTGGGGTTCCAGTACTCTTATTTAGATTGTCTTGTGGTTTTGGATTGTGAAATGATTCTAGTTAGATCCTCATTGTAGTCTTAAAGTAAGAGCCATCAACCCGTCAAAGGAGGAGTTGGACTGAAACAGGTGCATCCAAAACAGACGCTGATTTTCTTCACTTTGCAGATTGCTGCTATGGTCAAGTTAGAGTCTTGGAGGCCTCTGAGTGAAAAACAAAACCAGAAGTGGTTGAAGGAGTTGATTTGGGCTCAATATTCTGTGTACAGTTTGTGAGAGAAGTTACAGGAACAGCTCTGGAAATCTTTACTTTTTTTTTTGACATAGATTATTAAGGCAAATAACTGGATTACGTAGGAGAGGTTCATGGAAGCAAAGAATGCTCTTTGGAGAAAGCAGTTCTCAGACATCAAGATATAAACAAGTACTTACCAGCCTTCTGTAATTCACTAAAGAACCAATTCTGCAAGATACGTCGATACTTTTTAAATGATCCAAAGGAAAAATTCTGGTCTGTACATATCCACCTAAAAAAAACGCTCAGTAAAGATATCTAAGATGCTACATCTATGGGATGCAACTCACTTATGGTGGGGGTATTCAGACATGATGAAAAAAAGAATCACCTGTGCTTACTAGTCAGACATCCCATCTAGAGGAGAAAGAAGGCTGGATTTCATTTCCCAGTGAGAAAATCTCTGAAAGAAAATGGTGAAGTGGGGTGAAATGTGGCAATAAGGGTTAGAGATGGATAAAATAATATTGGTCATTAGATACTAGTTCCGCTATTCTGAGTTCATGAGCTTATGTTACTTAACTTCTAAGGAGAGGGAGACAGCTGCCAAAGTAGCAATGAGAAAAATATCCATTACAAATTCACGTGTGGCATTTGGCCGTGGATGTTGGCGATACCAAGATTCCCCATACCTGATGCTTACACGACCACTCCTGTGCAAGCCGTTAGCTCAGGCATCACCTGCAATCTGGTATCTAAGCACTGGTATCTAAGACTGAGTTACAGCATTCAGCAGTGCTGCAGCTGTGCAATGTAAAGACCAGGCAAGAAAATGGCCCTGACCTCTTTTACTGATCACAAGATATCCCTTTGCCACCAAAAAACCCTCTTCAGTGGGAAAATATTCTATTTGGGCTATTAATCACTAATTTAAACCAGAGGCTGCAAGTAGTGACAAGGGGGCTCCGTGGGTTTGCGACACCAGCTGTGTCACATGCAGTCCTCAGTCCGTTTCTGTGTTGTCATCTATCACAAATTATGTCTACACCTTCTTTCTAATATTCTCCAGGAACATCTTTTATTTCTTTTGGTTAACACATTGCGAATTTGGGTCATCACTTCTATGAAATTTTTCTGAGGACAGAAGAAGTGGTAGAAGTCTGTCTCAGATTAGAAAGTGCACTAAGATAACATACTATTAAATTATTAAACCTCCCTCTTTATGTTACAGGTGAAAAATATACCTTCAGACCTAGCAGCTCTGACAGCCTTACCCACTTGTCAAATTGGGTTGAAACAGGAGAGCCAAATTGTCTTGATCTACCCATTACTTCCTTAGATGCGCTGTCTCAGATATAGGATGTCTAGAACATGGTATTCATCACTTGATTAATAACCTAGTTAATGAAATTACTATGAAAAAGAATTTGTTAAAGGCTGCAGAAAAGAGAAGCGTCAGAGGAACTGAGGCCATGACTGCTACGTGGGGCAACCAGTGACAGAACAGGACCCTGGTGCCGGAGCCCTCTGCCTTGCAGAAGAGCAGGTGCCGAAGGGGAGAGGGCAGCCAGGAGCGAGGCAGCAGGGGCTGCCGGGGCTGCAAGAGAAGCCAGCAAAGAGGGTTTGATACCCAGACACCAAGCACCCCCCGGGAGGGATGCTGAAACGTTATGCAAAAGGGAACTCAGTGTGGTGGGATCTCAAATGACAGCGGTACTGCTAGGCCCAGCTACTGCTCGGGAAAAATACTGCAAGCTCTACCTTGAAATGTCAATGTTAAAGTGCCCATATAAAAAGTATAAATTTCTGAAAGGAAGGCAGAGGGATGTAGCAGTGAAAAGAGATTAATTCCTCCTTGTTAGCACTGCTGGTCAGAAGGATTTAAGTAGTGGGACTTCTGCTTCCACGAAATAGGAAAAATTTATGAAGAAAGTTCATACATGTTTTTTCTCAGCAGCTGGTTTCCTCTAGGGAGTTGCAGATCTAGCAAGAGAGACCTTCAGTCCCTCCCTAGAGAGGGAGTCTGTGGGAAGGGTCTATACCTGCACAGTATCAAGTGGAGGCCACTTTTCCGCTAGCTTGAGTAAGCCCCAGAGCCTGGTCCCACGTTCTGCTTGGCCACAGACCTCCTGGGTGATCACGGCAGAGACCTGGAGGGGAGCAAATTAACAGTGATTTCAGCCCGAGCCTTTTGGGACTCCTCAGGACTGCTCCGGGTGACCCCTGTGTCCTGAGTGCTTCCTACCTGCCTAACACAGACAGGATAGAGATGTTGTGGCCAGTGTCTGAAACTCCGTAACCACAGAGGCCATAGTGACTTTGGGTCTAGAGATAAACTCATATATTTGCAACTGTACCTGGGACACTCAAGAGTTAGTGATTAATCCATTTTATTTCCCATCCACGCCCTGATAGGTAGATGCAGAGATTACCAGGAGAGATCCTTTTAATTTGTTCCTTCTTCGCACTGCACATTTTCTCCCACCTTCACTGTGTGGCGTGTCAGCGTGTGTTTGTGCACGTGTGTGTGTGAGGAATACAAATAGGATCATTCCTTTATGCACTGGTGACAAATGCCAGGTACTTTCATCTCTTCCCTTGAGGCAAAAGAAAGAATCCCATTGAAATTCATCTAGGGTACTAATTTTAATTTGTGTTTCTGTTTGTTCTCTATGTTGTCTTTTTAGATTCGAAAGTTGCATAACCTTTCCTTGCCTCTACTTCTCCTGCCTGCTTGGCCCTCTTTCTTATCCCTTGATCTAGGCGAAACTTCAAGATACTTTGCATCGTGACCACCTTAGGACAACATATAACCACGAATGGGGTTTTCCCAGCTGTGTGATGCAAACCTTGGTCTTTAGTAGTCTTCCCTAAAACCAAAAAAGCTTAAAAGCAACAGTTACTAATCTTCAGTTCGGAGTGGATAATTCCTGACACTAGTTTTTTTCCTCCAGGGACATATGTTCACACATGTGGCATTTCCCTAAGGCAGCTACTTCCAGTTTTTATCCCTGGCGCTTGGGCAGCCCCACGCACAGACCTGGGCCTGACCCCTATGCCTGTCATCTGATTTTGCAAAGTGTTGATCCAACCACAGCTTGGAGAAAGAGAGATCTTTTATCTTCAGGTAACCCAATTCCCAAAGATTTGCAGGGCTGAGTGAGATTGTAACAAGCCTCTGATTGTGAAAGTAACCAGGGGATAAATTCTAAAAGTAGTAAGAGATTTATCTGAATAGCAGGTCCTTCAGGCACGAAGCGCAATTACACCATGGATATGGACCAGATGCTTCTCTCAGGTATGACACACTTCTCTCTCAATCTAAAGAAATGCTTTGAAGCCAATTCCAAAAACACCTGCTAAGTTACCCAAAAAAGGAGCAAAGGTTTTCCAAGAGCTCAGGCTATTAAGTGATGATTGAGATATCAAAGGTATGAAGCAGGTATGCAAATCTGGTCCCCAAGTTATCAACAAATTACATTTCTATTGTTTTTACACCCCCTTTCTCCTCTTCTAGACATCCCCATCTCCCTTGTGTTTAGTGATTTTCATGGCCGCAGTTTACAGTTCTGTATTGGTCTGAATATCCCTATTGTAGCACGCTTGGAGCCTGCCACAAATCTTTACAAGCCACGTGACAGTCATCTAAACTGCACCGTCGCACATATTTCAGTAGTGTTACATTTCTTCTACTGTCGCCTTTGTTTCTTCTATTGAAAAGGAGTAAGCAACAGAGGGAAGAGAGAGACTTACCATTTTTGCTCAATGTTGCTGCATTCGTTGTTTTGAATATTTTCATTCAGTAAACCGTTAAGAGATTATCTGAGAATAAGGGAAAATAATTTTTCTAGTAATAAGTTTGGGCCTGATCCAAATTCACTGGCGTTAAAGAAAAGGCTCTTAGTGAATCCCGTGGAATTTGAATGAAGGATTAATCCCTCGGTCTCAGCCAAAGAAACTCTTGCCAACTTTAGTAGAAAATTCCTGGAGTAAGGAACTTAGGCATTTGCATCTTGATGTCAATAAAATAATAATAATAACACATATGCGTACAACAGATAAGTTAGCAGATCTCAGTGGTATCAGTAAACCACACATGCTCTTAACCAAAATACAGAAGTTTAAAAATGAATTTATTGTCTGAAGTGCAATATAGCAGTAGCTCACATAATACGTATAGAATCAACGGCATCATCCTAAATCTGAAGACCTCAGATTGTTTGTCCGTAAACCATAAAAAGTAACTGTAAACACGAAAAACATTTAATACGAGTGGATAAAGGGAAAAATTATGATAAGCCTGTTATGTGTTTAACATGTCCTTTAGAGAATTCTTTCTATCTATTTTAATATGGAATGATCTAAACCTTATTTTCCTCCACCTGAGAAAGCAACCTGAACCTTGGAAGCTATGAATTTACTCCCCAGAGCTTTCCTCCTTCATCCTGCTTTCTGGGAGTTAATAGCATACAGTACAATAAACGGCATTGCCTACACCTATAGAACCGGGTAATGTGATGCTGTGTGGTCTGGAAAGTCATTTAAACAAGATTATATTGTTCACAGGGTGCAGAACAGCCCCGCTAGGAAACCACAAAGAAAACAAAATATAGCTGAATAAAATCCGTTGAATTTCAGAACCTCTCCCCAATATGAGCAGGTGTGAGCGAACTGCAGCGGGCAGGAAAGCTATGCTCGGAAGATGACATTAGCACATTGCAAGCAGACACCTAAGAACCACCGAGCCTGTGTTTTCTTTGAGACCTTCCCACGGTCCACATTTCAGCTGGGATGGATTTTTAATTGGTGAAGGAGGGCGATTTTTTTTTTTTTTTTCCCCCTGCTGGGGGCTCCGCCCACCGCCTCGGTATTTATTGCTCTACAAATTGTAACTTCCTTCTCGTTAGAGTAACGGGCCGGTCGTAAATCAGTGCCGGGGGAGCGAGGGGCAGGGGCTCAGCAGCAGCGGAGGCGTTGGACCGCGTAGGAAAATCAGATCCCGAGTCACAGCAGCGTTAAGGCTGAATCCTTGCAAAAATGTGCATTGGGCAAGTTTATCACAGGTTAAAGTTAGTATTTTTAAGTTGGGGAGGGGGCTTTCAAAATTTTGCGGTTTTTTTCCCCATGTTTCCATTTACGCAATACTTAAATAGAAATATGCATTGCTTCGTCCTAAAGATCTCAGACGTATATATCCGACTATACGGTCCTTCTCCGGGGGCAGTCGGTGCTTTGGGTGCTGGCAGTGCCCACGCTGTAGGGATGCCAACATCTGTCCCAAATGCTCGCTTCTACCCAGTGGCTTGCCCGGAGAAATGCTGGGTTCATGGCTTAACTGGAAGAAGGCTTAGAAATATTCCCTTAGTAAGATCAAGGCATAAAGAATAACAGACACCTAACATGTTCCATTTAAAATCACACATTTCGAGCGAATTAATAGGTCGTTATCGGTTGTAATTCTGATTTAGTTACATACGGTCTAGAGCCCGTTCTCCCCTCCGCATTAAGGGACAGACTCAAACCGCTCTCTGATTATTACTTTGGGGCTACAAGGAGCTCTGGGGCATAATTAAAAATATTTCCAGAAAGAATCGGTAGACCACATCTGACGTCCCACCCCCTGTTAGAATTAGACCACATCAAAGGGACCCTTTTTGTTTTCGAAAATGGTCACCAGACAACTTAAAATATACAAGAGTGGGCTTATGTTTTATTGTATAGATGTCTGACTAGAGCAAAACGACTTAAGGTTGCTTGCCATTCAGTGTTGTACCAAGTGAGACAAGGTAGCTGCAGCCCTTTGATATTTCCGTGGAGGTCGCATTCATTTCATTTGAAAGGGAACCATTAATGATAGACCTATAAGTGTTCCCCTCCCTAATAAGTAGAATACACATCGCTTGGGAAGCCTGTCTGTGTCAGATGCCCAGGGCGGAAAGATTTGTAGATGATGGTGCTAATTATGAAAATGTGATCAAGATGGAAGCAATTTGAGCAAAAGTCATTAACGTGTTACTCTTCCACCCACTGGTCTTTTTTGGTTTATTATTGCGGTGGGAGGCGGGGAGGGGGGAGGATCTTTTTTTTTTTTTTTTCCAGAGCACTAATGAAAAATGCCCTGCAAATCCCAAACTGTAAAATGTCAGCTGCACATCCACAGGGCGATGCGCTAGGCTCGGGACGAGACCTGAGCTGTACTCGCAAGGACGGCTGTAGTTGCTGGAAGCGATTATGTTTTACCTCGCCCTTGCGCCGCTGGCAGCAGCTTTCCGGAGAGCCGGGGCGTGCGAGGAGCTGGTTTTCTGCTGCCGCTTTCGCCTTGTAGCTGCTCCGAGGTGGCGGCTCCGTAGGACGCGGTGTGCGGGGCATCCATCCCCGAGGGGAAGGCTTTTCGGGGGGGGGGGGGGGGGGGGGGTGTCTTCTTTTAGGAGGGACCGGAGGATCTGGCCCGCAAGCAACAATCCCGCCCCCCCCGCATACACACCAAGGCTGGGGTCCCGCATGCTTATATTTTCCTATTTTCACGTGGATACAGTGCTTTAATTATTTTAATTTCCAGTCGTTTACTTTTACTAAATACACTGGAACTACATGGCTGCCTGGAAGTGGCATTGCAGAAGAACAGCAATAAAGAATTAATTGTACAAACATTTATCATCCCCAGATCAAACTCTCCTTGTGAGGCTCGGGCTTAACTTGTGGAGAAGAAAAGGGGGAGGAAGGGGTGGTAATGGCGGAGAGGGGTGCTTGTGGGTTTTTTATGTGTTTCCTTTTATTCCAGACGACCATATAATGAAAAGCCTTTTAGCCTTGGAGAACTACTAAATATTAAGCACAGCTTAAAATATGGAGTAGCTTTCGAGATCGTTTCGTCCTCCTGTCATTCCTTTTAGGAAAAGATCGTATCCCTTCCCTTATTTTCCCACTAGTAAAAGCTTCCTTTTTATTTTTTTAAGATCTTTTTAAGGCGTAAGAAAATCCTCGTGCTCTACGTAGGAATGTCTTTAAAAAATATTTTATAGACCTCTTCTTGTTCACCGATTTTGGAAAAAATTTACATTGATCAAGGTCAAACGCTCGAATTCTGCCGTGACTCACTTCAAAGGTGTATTTGTGTGCCCTTCCAGCACATTAATACTAATTATCTCTCAAACACTTCCCCAAAACTCCTACTGCCTGTTTCAGATGCAAATCTAATTAACGAGCTGCCTTTGAGTAGCACACAGGGACAGCGTAATTCACTGAGCTGTTGAACCTTTTGCCTTCTTTTATATTTATTTATAGGTAGCTCCATCATATTTTGAAAGCGTAGGCAGTTGTGTGAAGCTACATGGTAGCGAGTGCAGATCTGCTGTAGCTAATGAGACTTACCAGGCTCCCGAGTTAAGAAACAGGATTAGCTCCAACTTCTTGCAAATGCGCTCAGGGACGTATATAATAACACTCGCTGGGCCCTGCTTTGTCTAAGTTAATTTAGAAACGGCTAAATCTTGGAAGACCTATCTAAATAATGCGTATTATTTGTAACCGTGAACTGATTTAGTAATAACTGTTTGTTTTCCACACCGGGGACAAAGCCCGGGGGGGGGGGGGGCACGCTGAGAAACCCCTGACGCCGGAGTGAAAGCCACGAAAACGCGCTCTGCCCCTCCCGAGGCGCCAGGACCCGCACCCCCTTTCTTATCCTTCTGCCTGCAACATGCCCACTTTCCAAAACCACCTCCCGAAGATGTTTGCTTCGAGCATCACCCGCCCCCCCCCAAACACACCCCGCGTCGCCCCGGGCTGAGCAGGGGCGGCGGTGCCCGGCGGAGGCTCCGCGCCTCTCCGCGCCTCTCGGCGGGGCGGGCGGCCCCCGTGCGGGGGTGTGCGGTGTGTGGCGTGCCGGGGAGAGATGCTGTGTAATTTTATCCACGCTGCACTCTGGGAGTTCACAGGAGACTGATACCTTTTGCCTCCTCTGCTTTGTATCAATTGGTCGCAGATCGGGCTATTGTTGCAGGAAGCTGCTTTTATTTCTATGCTCCGTCGATCAACTATTTTCCCCACAGTCTCCTGCCGAAATTCAGTGGGTGTCTCTCTCTCTCTCTCTCTCTCTCTCTCTCTCTCTCTCTCTCTCTCTCTCTCTCCCCTTCTGCCCCTCTGTCTCTCATGCATGCCGTCTGTCTATCTGGAAACCCAAGGAGAAGGCTGATCACGGCAGCTCCATCTAATACAAACAGCTGGGACTCCTCGGTGGCCTTTGCTGATGTCTATTGATTTAAGTAAATCTGAGACAGATAAAAGGGCCAGATCGAGGCTGATAAAAACTTGCCAATGCTTCGCGGCTCGAACCAGTCTGTGCTCTGCAACTTTGGAGTGCTGCTAGCAAGACGTCTTTAATGGGACCCCTGGTGTCATTCGCTCCAAGCCTCCATCTCCCCAGCAGACTAAGCGCTGCGGCCATCATGCCACAATGGTTATAATTTGGATCTTGTTCCTGAGTTTGTTGCAGGAGCCGTGGGCCCCAGGGCGGGCCGCGGGGGTGCCCGAGGCCGCCGGAGCCTCCCCGAGCGACCCCCGGCCGCGCCGGGATGCGGGGGGCCGCGGCGGCGTCTACGAGCACCTCGGGGGAGCGCCCAGGCGCAGGAAACTCTACTGTGCCACCAAGTACCACCTCCAGGTCCACCCCAACGGCAAGATCAACGGCACCCTGGAGAAAAACAGCGCCTTCAGTGAGTACCGGGCACACCTTTCCCCGTCCCGCTCCCCCCGGGCCGGGCTGTGCGGGGAGGGGGTCCCTGCTCGGACCAATTGCGTTCTGCTCCAGCAGCAACGGGCGGGCGACGGCGGCTGCTGGGACGGTGCCGGACGGGGCGGCGGCGAAGCCGCTCCCGCCTCTGCCCCTGCCCGGCGCTGCCCCGGGGCTCCTCGGCGGGGACCGGGGGCACCCCCCGCGGCGGGAGCTTTCGCCCCCTTCCCTCGTCGGGCTCGGCGAGCCCTCGCCCCGCCGTGCCGGGAGCCCCGCTGGCTCCGCCGGCCCCCGCGGCGCCCTTTCCGCGCCCTCGCACCCTCCGGCCCCGGGGGCTGCCGGGCTCCCGAGCGGGCCCTGCGGGGTGCGGGGACCCGGCCGGCGGCGGAGGGGCTCAGTCCCCGCGGGGCAGAGCGGGACCCTCCAAACCCCAGCTCCTCCACAAGCACCCCCGGCCGCCGGGGAGCGGGACCCTGCCCTGCGCCCCCCGCCCGACCTGGCGCTTGCCCTCGCTCCGCCGGGGGCTTCCCACGCCAGCCCTGCCCCGGCCCGGCCTTAGCTTTCTCTTAGCTGGGCAACCGGTGCCCTCACACCTCCCCGGTGCCCTCCTCGACGGGCTGCAGGCTGCCCTCGCCTCCCTCGTCCCGCCCCAGCTCGCCTCCCGCGGGGGGCTTGGGCTTCCACGGGCTAAATCACATCTGTCCCCTTTGACATGTGCCGGGGATCGGCGGTAATTAAGATGAAACGGGATATGTCGGGAGTGAGGGGGTTTGTGCGAGGGCGGCAGAAGGGAGGAGAGCGGGGCTCAGCACCGCCGCTGCCCCGGGGGGCCCCCGGGCGCCCCCGCACCCAGCCCGGCCCCGGCGGCGGGCACAGCACGGCCCCCGCCCCGGCCCCGCCGCCCCAGGAAGCGTAAATCCCGGCTGGTGATGGCACACAGAGATAGGGAGACCTCAGGGATCTGTCTGAAGTCCATAAAGGAAAACCACTATTTCCTAGAGGAAAAGCCCCTCGCTATCAAAGCCTGGAGGAGGCATCCTTCAGCAGCCAACCAGCGCTTGATTCAAAACAGCTGTACCAAAACCACACCAACTCTCCCAGACGTCCTCAGGCCAGCAATCCAGCTCTGCAAAGGGGACAGGCCCCTGGCTCTGCTTTATCATCGCCGAAAGGCAGCGATGGGTTTGGCTGCAAGGGTCACCTCTCGCCTCCAAACACTAACAGAAAATACCGAGCCATTGGGCCACAGCTGGAGAATCGAGAGCAGAGTTTGAGTGAGGCAGCCAGAGCGCCCTGCGCATACCACACAACATCTCCCGAGCCATTCGTGCCTCCATCAGCATCGTGGCACCTTTGGCTGGACATTAGCATTTTGGCAGGTATTGTGCCAGCCTCGCCTGTGACACTCTCCTTGTGTTTGAGACCCCATCTTTGACGGCCTGAAAATCTCCTCCCTTTTAATTTGGCTCAGACAGTCATATTGTCCTTGTCTGGAGGGCTACACTGACCTCCTAAATGACAAGTTCCTTTCATGATTATATACACGGCTCTAAAATGCAGCCGACTCACTCTGTTTTACCCTCTGGAGACCTCAGCAAGGGCTTTGTCCTGAAATGGACAGCTTTGTGACTGGTTTCAATAAGTCAAGAGCTCTTGTGTTCCTAAGCATTAAAGAGGATTTAAACTTTTTTATACACATATAGGATTAAGTGAACCTCTAGTTCAGTGTCAGATCTTTTTCATTTTTGAAAGAGTTCAATCTCAATCAGACATCTAGGGATTTGTTGTCAAGCTTGTCTCAAACAATTCCCACAACGTCGTCGTTTTATATTGTTTCAAATAATAGTCTTGTTTCATTCACATGATTGCACTATGATTTTGGTGTGAGCTAGTGATAGCTGTGAAATCATACTCTGCAGGTAAGCAGTCATTCAAATGTATCTCAAAAAAATATACATGATGGGGAGCAACAACATATCTCATAATTGTTTCTGTTTCTAGGTATTCTTGAAATAACTGCTGTTGACGTTGGAATCGTTGCCATCAAGGGCTTGTTCTCTGGCAGATACCTGGCCATGAACAAAAGGGGCAGACTTTATGCTTCAGTAAGTTTTACTTAAGACTGGCATATGCCTATCATTTCCTATGGGGAGAGCAGGTCCAGTAGGGAGCACTGATTTCTTATAAATAAACATGTCTAGAGAAAAGAGTAATGTTAAAACAGATTTCTGTCTGGAATTGTTACAGGCAACCAATCAATCTGTTTTTAATAGTGGAAAGCAACTGTGTTCTTACTTCTTGTTGCCTGTACAGCCAAAGGCAGAAGAACGTATTTGGCAAAGCTATTTCACAGGACCAAAGTTCTGGGCAATTGGGTGCACTGATAAAGACCTCCAGAGCCAGCCTTTGCAGTGCAGAACATCCATCTCTATTCAAAATTATCCATATTTATATTTGATGTGGATCTTGGACACTGGCAGAGGATATACATGTCAGATAAAGAATATCCAGAAACAATTGAGCATCTCTGTTACAGGAAAGCAGCCTACTGATGGGAATTTCTTTGCACAGAGCGTTTGGTTGGGCAGTGAAAGAATTTACAGGTACTAAAAGGCAGGGCTATAGCAAGGAAAGGAAGTATGAGAAGGTGCAAAAGGATAAATGTGAAAATAAACACTTTATTCTACTCCTTTGACCTCATTTTTTGTCCTATCTTTGAGGTAAAATCTGGGATCTGCCGATATTAGTGGGAGTCTTGCCTTTTCAGCACAGCCAATATTTCCCCTTGGTGAATAAAATACTTTAGCTTAGACTTCTGCACATCAGGGACATACTAAGGCGTATGTGTCAGTGGTATACTATACACATTATCTACCTACTTGAATTTCTTCCGTTGTCTTTGATTACATCCTTAGCAATCTTGTGATCTCTTACCGTGTAACAGCCATACTGTGCAGTTTCTCCAGGAATCCTGTGGTACAGAAACAGATTTGAAGAGGGTAAAATGTGAAAAGTTGCTTCCTCCAACCAGTCGTTACATGTAATTCTGTTGATTTGAACAGCATGATATATCCTCAAGCAATGTGAGCTTTTTCCATGTGAATGCAACCTCGGTAACACAATCAACCAGCTCCCTCCCTGGTTTAATGTATTTTACTCCGCCTTTTCAAGAATGTTCTGATAGTGTTTACAACCCAGCTTCTGTAATGTGTCTCATGTGATGCACACTGATTAAAGGGCCTGTGTGTAAAGGTGATGGTTCTTTGCTGGTGCAGAGAAGCAGATCACAAACAATTTTGGCAAAGGAAAATGCAGCTGAAGTGGAATGAGGACACGCTAGCTCTGCTGTGCCAGAGCTAAGGCTGGCCCCTTCTATGCTTCCAGTTAATATTCTGATTAAATGGACATCTTTTTCAACGGAGCTCCTCCAACAGCTCAGTGCCAGCATCTGCCCCAAAGAAATTAATGGGAAGGATGAATTTTCAGGTTCTTTCTCATCTTTCTCTCTTTCTTGTTCAAAATAGGTATGCTTTTCCTCCAGATTAATTAAACTGAGTTAAAACAAGACTAAACAAATTCTGAGCAAAAAGCTCCTCTCCTAGAGTGCAGAAAAGCCTAGAGTAGGATAGCCCAGAGTCCTCTTCTCCTGGACTTCCCTTTCTAGTGTGAGGAGCATCAGGCCATCCTGAAGTTTGTTCAGCTGTCACGTGCCAAGGAATATCAGCCATGAAAGGCTTCTGTAGAACTAGAAAAGGCAATTTTTGCTGTTCCAGTTCAGGTTTGAGAGAGACTGTTTCAGACTTGTGTTTCAGAGCTGGAGGGACAATCCAGGAGAAGCTGTTCCACTCCAGCTTTTTTCACAGAAGCAGCAAAGGGTGAGGGCTCAGCTCAGGAGAAACTTCCTGGCTTTGCTTGCCTAGAAAAAACTGACCAACGACTTTGCCGATGTTACTGTGCCAGGAACCTGTGCAAAGCCCCTACTTCAAATAAGACTGACTTCTTTGGGGATAATTATACAGGGAGCATTTTATGAAATGGTATTGGAATAACTCCATTATCCCTTGGATCACCAATTTTCCCATGTCAATAAAACGAGTTTGTTGAGTCTACAGAATTCCTTTGTGTCCTTAGCAGATTGTGATAATCCTCGAGGGTTTCCTCTGTGATAAACCCTCTACAGCCAGAACTGAGGCAGACAGCAGGACAAATCTACCTACATGTGGTAGTTGTGTGGGCTCCAGCACCACGGCATATGAAAACCTTGTCCTTGCAAGGAAGGGCACTTCCGTTTTACAGCTGTGAAGCTGAGACATGTGGAGTCTTTTAAAATCTTGTTAAACGCCTATCAGCATTTCTGGTGAGTGAACAGCATTAAAGACATGTTGTTAATGGAGCCTATGGCTTTTCTGGCCCCAGCCTGGCTACCTGTGCCCTTTCCATGTCCTCCACAGAGGCAATGCTAAATAAAAAAAATCTCTGTAAAGACCCTGGTAGCAGTTCTCCTCTGCTTCTGTGCTTTACACGTTGGATACTGAAGTCTTAATCACACAGGTACAGCAAAGATGATTTTGTAGTTAAGAAAAGAGGTACAGTGCGGGAGGTCCTTTTATTTGCACAATTTCTAGTGCTCCCGGGGAGGAGGAAGGAGTTCCTCTTGCCAGGCTTTTGCACACTGTTTTCTCTCAGTTGAGGACCAGATGAAAAGGGGCAAATTTCGACAGATCATGTAAAATATGAGCACCCAGGATGGGTGTGTATTCTCCCTTACAGTTTGTGATAAAGGAGCAGCCTAGCATTTTGGAGGAACACACTGGTGGGCAGGGTGTACTTTCATTTTGTTATGCTGAAGCAAACAAAGAAGCTTCATAAAGGTGTTGTTCACTGCTCAAATATCTGTAACAAACTGGATGTAATAGGCTGCAGGACTACTAATATGCCAATTAAAGAAAGAGCTGCATTTTACATTAAGCTGTAGTATTTTACCTTTCTAATAGATGTCAAAGGTTGATAGGCAGCAATTAAATCATCTCTCCAGTTCACAGGCACATTGCTGTCCTTATCCTAAAACTGAGTAGAGTCTTGCTTAAGACTTTTGTCCAATCTTATTGAGGTAGAAGAGAGCTATTGCCCATATAGTCTGTCTTAAACTTTGTCATGTTTGCTTTACAGGAAAATTATAATGCAGAGTGTGAGTTCGTGGAGAGGATCCATGAATTGGGTTACAACACCTACGCGTCCCGTCTCTACCGGACTGTACCTAACAGAGCCGGCACTAAGCGCAAAGCCAGCGCAGAGAGACTCTGGTATGTCTCAATCAATGGGAAAGGACGACCCAGAAGGGGCTTTAAAACTCGCAGGACACAGAAATCGTCTCTCTTTCTGCCCAGAGTATTGGATAACAAAGACCATGAAATGGTCCGACTGTTCCACACAAACGTGAGATATCGAGAGAGTCTTCTGAAGCCCCCGAGCAAGAACCAGCGAAGAAGGAGAGGACGCTGACCGGGACGGGAGGAGTTTGTATGGGGGCTGGAAGTGACTGAGAGTCCTCAAAATACTACTAAAAAAACTAACAGCTGTGATTGTATGACAGGCATTAACACGGACATTTTTTAGACACTGTATAATATAACTGAAAGTCACATCACTTACTTTTAGCTATTGTAGAGTTGTTATCTGTGGTAAAAGAGATGTGAGATAAGCTGAGGCACATTCAAATGTAAATTAGTTGGATGTAATAATTTTGTCAATGACTTTCACATTTTCTTTTCTAAAAAAAAAAATCATTTTCATTACTAGTATTTTCATCCTAACTTGCCATAGGGTATTATCTCAGTGACCCTGTCCTCCAAGATCATATGAATGTTTTACACTTACCAATTTTGTGTCCACAGAGAAAGCATGGCACTTTCCTGACTCTTTTGGCAGTTCCTCATAAAAGGCTACATTCCTATTTTTATGGAATACAGGAGTTAGAAAACTGGTTTATTTTTTAATTTACATATATTTATTTTTATTTTATGATCAGTCAGTATCAATTACACTTTTTCCATGACTGTCCAAGAAAAGTAAAATTGTAAGCTACTTCAAACATTTCAACAGACCTACATATTACTAGAATATTTTTGAATTTCTTTAATTAAAAACCCAAGACACCTGACCTTGTCATTCAAATAAATGAATGTTGGTAAAGTGGCATTTGCATTGGCCGAGCTTCAGTAATATATACCTGTTTACCGACTGATGATTCCTCTCCTAAAACAGGACCCAAATATGATGTGAAAGCTGAGTTTGTGGTGTGGACTGAACTTGCAATATAGGAAAATTCAGCATTGGGGATGAGAATCTTTATCAGGTACTTTTGTTCAGCTAAGTTTTCTACAGGAAATCCTAGTTCTAGGTTAAATACGTTTTAACTGTTTGGGGGGGGGGGGAAATAACAGTCACATTGGGCATACAACAACTGTAGTGACTCGCTAATTTAAGGTGGCTGCTATGTTCTGATTTTCCTTTCTTTTCAAATGCTTGTTATTTTCACCAGGTAGTCCTAAACTAAAAACTCCAAATCCAGACCATGGTTAACGATCTTGAGTTTTGGTTCAATCCACATAAAAATATGTTTCTATAAATTTTTCTACTCTGATTCTGGAAGTTAACTTCCACAAAGCTGAGGGGAGTCCACAACACAAGTTTAATTTTGAGCAAGGGGTTAAGCTTTAAAAATTTCTCTTCACAGTCAGGAGATGATAGAGTAGTACAAAGATTTAGATGTGCCTGACAAGCCCAAATAATGGTCATTTCAATGAGATTTGGTCTTGTGCTCTTCACTTCCTAGAATTAGGCCCTGATACAGCACAGCTGCAGAAAAGAGAGACCGCACTGAATAAACATTCAAGCTGAATTTAACGAAAGATCTGTAAGATAAATATGACATTACATAGAAACAGACAGGTGCAAATCCCATTCCCTGGTCATATCGACACAAAGGTCTTCTGTGGGCTACCTGCTGAATAACAGTATGATCATTTAAATCTAGGTAGTGAAAATCCTCCATCACTAAGGGGTGAATTCCATGAGAGAAGTAAAATGAGTGCGTAGAATGAGTTTACTAAGCCTAGTAGTTATAGGTTTAGCACTGCTTACATCCCTATAAAGGTAAAAACAGAAAGGTGTCTTTATACCAAAAAGTGTGCTCCATTCCTTCCACCTTCGGATCCTTTCTGTAATGCTCTAACAAAGAAGGAAACTATGTTTGAATAAGAAAGTTAAAATTCTTTGATCTCTGCTTTCCGTTACACTGAAATAATGTAAAAAGACACTTCAATGAAGTATATTAAATAATGCAATGTGGTGCACACAGGATAGACTTAGTTTTCAAAAAGGGTACAGGAAACCATGAACCATGTTCTCAAATTTTCTTGCTTTTACAAAATAACTGAAAATAGCGATGGGATCTTCACAGAAGTAATCAGGCAGTATCATGTCAGGAGCCACTGGAAAAGCTGTGCAAAGAAGAAACACAGAGACTGAAAAAGAAATAGAAGAATTCAGATTTCCTGTTTTGTTTACTCTCCTGTGAACCACACAAGGTCCAAACTACTGCAGAATTCAAGGTGTCTTTTGAAAGCTGGTTGTATTAGTGAAGAAATTAAGTTTTGCATCCTGGCCGTCGGGGTGTTTTGGGGACACATTGTTGATTACGCCAGCTACCCTATCTCAGCTCTGTATTTCCCTTCAGGCTACTGGTGGGGGCTGAACTTGACTGGGCAGGAAAGAGAGGGACGTAGGGAGTCCTCATGGCTCTCAAGCTTCAAGAACAAAATGCAAGGGAAGGAAAATGTCAGTAAGCCCCACTGGCAGGGACATATCGCCTACTGCTGAAGATTAAGAGAGCTGGTTTTCCCCATGTCTAATTTCTGGGCCATATTTGTTTTGCCCGCTTTCAGATCTACTTCACTTCAACTTGTAAGAAAACCAAGATTCATTCTCATCTTTCTGTCCCCTAAAAATTATTGTTGTAAAGCTAATGACTAATGGCTGCATCAGGTATTTTTGATACAATCCTCTTTGTCTAAAGAAAGTGGACAAACTCCTGTTTCCCATGACACAAAGATGGCATCTTCACACCAGCTCCAAGTCCATTTCCTATCAAACATTTAGTCTTCACTCTTAGCTTTTCTCAAGGCCAAGTGCTTGTGCTGACTGTATTCCCTGCTTTTCTGTCTCTGTTTTTATTAATTTTTCCTCTCATTCTTTTCTCCTTTTAATTCTCTTTTACAGATGGTCAAACTACCTGCCATAATGCAACAGAAGGTAATTGCTATTGGTGATATAGGAATATCGTTAATTAAAAACCACCTGCTTACTCCTGTCTTTGTTTTGAGCTGTATTGCATGCTGCTTGTAGGAGTATTGTTTTAACCACCTTCCCATAAGAAATTGCAATGAAGTTTAGCTTAACACATGAACTATATCCTTATTTCAGTTTCAGTTTCCATCCCAACAAAGCCTAAAATACTGACACTGAAAATAAAAAGGAGGGGGGAGACAAAAGAAAAAATAATTAACTGGGTGGAGGCGATGGCATTTTAACTACTGTAGGTAAGTGATGATTTTCACATCAACCTAAAACAATTTTACTGGCATTCTTAGAATTTTTCTTTGCTCAGTCTCATTGCAGCAATTCAAAGGAGATGGCTTTGGGATTTGTCTTTTTTTTTATCTTTTAAGAAATATTAATGTTCTTGTTGAAATACTTTTCATTACAGACCTTCATTACTTAATATTCTTTTAGCAACCTTGAATTCCACAGTTCCCAGATACTGACAGGCTGAAATCCTATTCACGATAATTATCCCAGTTGTATCCTATATTCCGTTTTATTTATTTGGACCAGAACCTTATGGGATACCTCAGAAGAGGCAGTACATTTGAGTTACTGTTACTTTCTCCTTGGGATTGTAAAGTCAAGATGTGTCTCCTCTTCTAAAAGTTTCTTGAGTGACTTTATACCTTTCCATTGTACAGGCTATTATCAGACTTTTTTCTTTTTTTTTTTTGAGGAAGATGTGAACTTTACCCATTTTGGATTGTAGAGTTTCTGCAAACTTCACATACTCTGGAAGTTCACTGGCATCCTTAAATTCGTCACAAAACAGAGATCATAGAAAGGGTCATTCTGGGAAGTCAGACCTGGTAAAGAGCTCGTCTGCTGCAGCCTTTTGATTAGAGACCAGGTCAATTTTCAATTGTTTTGTGGTTCAGAGTCCATTTCAGGGCCACCACCAGCATTATGCAGTTACATCTGCATTAGCACATAGTGTAGACCCAACAGATCTGCAGAGCGAAACCTTTGGAGTCAAGTACCCAATGTCCACACTATGCGTATTTTGGGAGTGGGTGGGAGGGTTACTTTGGATAACTTCCAGTTTGGCCCTATGGACTGAAAGCTCTTTGGCAGATGGAGCGCTCTGAGAGGGTCTTTGGGTTGAGTGTCACCAAGAAGGAATCCACTTCATGCACTCAGCAAATGTTGACATAACTCCAACTAGCAGGACCTTGCTCAAAAACACGCTTCTGATTGGAACCAAACACCAGTGTAGAGGCACCCTGTGTGAGATCCACCCTGTAACTGTTTCCTTTTGGAGTAGAAACCAGATCTTGAGATCACGACTTCAACCCTCTCCATCCTAGGTGGCAAGTCAGTTACCAGAGCACAAAACTATTGCTGTTCTCATCCTAGAGCCAGGAGAGCATGGGCACCACATATTAATTGCCTATTCCTGGGCAACCTGCTCTGGGTGGCCCTGCTTGAGGAGAGGGGCTGAACCAGATGCCCTCCAGAGATCCCATCCAACCTCAACCTTTCTGTGACTCAGCGATTCAGTTATTAGTTCTACCGAATCCAAACTGATTATTGGTTTTCCCTCACCTTTGGATATTCAGACTCATGCTGTGCATTTCGGAGTCCAGTTCCCTATCCCAGCCCCTCAGATTTCTTTCCACAAACTTCATGTGAAACCAAGCATGCTGTTCAGTTTTGGATCAGTTATTCTCTAGCCCATTTTAACAGTCTAGTGTACTAACTATCTGTTCTTGCCCTTAAAATCCCTTATTGCACATTCAGTATAGTCGTTCAATTGCCAGATACAAACAAAAATTGAGCAGCTGGTGTGTGTACTTCCAAAAGCTACCTTTTCAGCTTGCTGTCCTGCACCGCCTCTTTCCTGAACTCCACAAGGTACACTCTCTTTGTCTCCTTCACCTCCTTCACATCATAAAAGTCTTTCTGTTGGTGCCATTTATAGCACTGTATTATTGCACAAATTATACAAATATTGTGTTACTTTCCCAGTCACTAATACATTATTTGAACTGGACTTGAATGTCATTTTCTTTACATGGGCATGAGGCAGAGAACAGTGCATCAGGGGCTTTTGGCAAGCAGTTTTCATTCACTTGCTTCCAGACAGAAGACATGCCGCCTGATCCATGACTTCTGGATTTATATCTGAAGCAAATTTTTTTAGTTCCTTTAATCCTTGCTTTAGCCCATCATAGCTCTTATATTCCAGGCTGTTAAAAAATTAATGTAAAATACTCTGGTCTTTGGTGATTATGTTATTACTTTTGTGGTTGTCTGTTCATAAAAAGCAAGAGTTGTGCATGAAACATAAATAGCTACCCCATGTTGAATAACTAAATTACAAAGCATGAATTGTTTCCCAATTTACTCACATATTTTTCTCCACTTTCTCAGCATGGATTTTCCCTCTCTTTGGGGGTCATTAATCTGCCATCCTGAGATTATAGTTCAGTAATTTTGTGATATTTCTGACTCTTTGTTTCACCACTTGCTATAGGTCTGATATTCGTTTCTACAAGCCCTGCTACCATTACCCATTTGCTTCAGCAAGAATAGCAGCGCACCCCATTTGTATTTGGAAACTGCTTCACGCTTGTACCCTCAGCATTTAGAAGAGAGACTGGTGACATTTCTCAAGGTAATCTTATTTAATTACAAAGAATGTATAAAATCTGTTTTCCTCAGTCACCGCAAGCATGAGATAATGCTAGAGGGGATTTTTTGTTCATACTTTTTAATGGCAGTACCTAGCCCCAAACCCTCTCTGTTTCAAGTCCTTTTTTGATCTCTTGGATTTCCTGCTTTACTTCCTGATGTTTCCTCTTTCTTCTCTGCTTTTCTTCACAGATGTACAACCCCCTGCAAAACAATAGGCAAAGAAATCCTTTTGACCACACGTGCCTTTGCTTTGGGTGGTTGCATGGACCTGGTTTTGGAATGGGGCTGGTATTAGTTCAACTATTCAGTTGACAAGGCTTAACTGTTTCTTATAATCGTCTGAATTGAGGATGTGGTTACTCCCCCAGCTTTCAGAAGGTTTAGTCCCATGCAGAACAGTTCAGGCTGAAAAAAATCTAGACAGCAAAGCTGTTATAATACACTGATATTCATCATCAACTATTTGATTCACAGCCTCATCAGTAAATACGAGCTCAGAGGAGCAGACAAGTAAATGTATTTAAAGTTGTAGCCAGGCAGGGCAATATGAGGCATCACAAACCAATGCCGTTGAAAAGCCTCCTTGAGTTACAGCGAAAACCTTTTCCCTGAGCACCCTGCCACCATTGTGCATGGACGTCCAGAATCTCCCTCCCAGACCTAAACAATAACCTCAGAAAATAAAGCTGCTAATCACGACAATGGAAACTTTAAAGCTTAGTGTTTATTTGTATTTGATATAAAGTATAAGATTCTTCATATTTCTATGTACATGTATTGCATAGTCATATGGAATTTTCCCCAGAAAAATGTATAATCAATTGTATTAAAAATGTTAAAAATGAGGAATTCTTTTTCTGGCCTCAAAAACTCAGGGAGAGTGCTAAAAGAGAGTGGTTTATAACGTACCTCTCCAAAAACGTATTAAAACAAACAAATTCAGCCAAACTTTTCTAAGTTTAGTCATCGTGAAATTACTGAATGTCATATACATACAGCAAATACAATTACATCTTTGAGCCCAAAGCAAACAAGATTCTACATATTTTTATACTCCTGGAATTGAAGTGTTTCAATTTTAATTACCAGTAATGTGCTGAAGGTCTTGTAAAAAGAGGCATTCAGTTAGGACAACTATTTATGCATTGCTTATGTGCACAATTGTTTCCTAAGAACCAAACTTTTGCAAGTAGATCATCATGCCACTCTGCCAAAAAGATCTTGATAGGAACTGCTGTGATCTGTCTTATCAAAACAATAATCTGTGCACAGAAGGACCTTACTGACACCTCTTCTTTTTCTCCTTTTGGAATGCAACCTATTTTAATTGGTAATAAATATAGCATTTAGAAGTATCACAAAAGAAGTCTCTTCTACCAGGAAAATAAAACAACAAAGAAACAAACAAGTGAAACAACAGATGGTGGGATGAAATGCATTAACTCCCACTAATTCAAATCCATCTTGTTAGACTATTCTTTGTGATATTAGCCACTTAGCATTTACATAATGGAAGCTATATCTGATACGATTTACAAACGAGCTAACAGACTGAGGTTGGAGTTTGGGCTTCAAGCTTTGCCATGGTGGCCCAAGCACAGGACATGGACAAGCAGCCTGGGCTTTGCCCCAGCTCTGCATGCTGATGTGGTGGTCTGGGGTGAAATGGGGTCCATCTCCGTATTTCACTTTGTTTTCCTGACTTTAGGATGCAAGCACTCGTGACCCACCTGTGTCACAACATGGGATACGGCTGCGGTCGCTGACAGTCTCGCCAGTCTCCATTTTCTCCGTGGGGAGGCAAGGCACAGGGGAGGGACGCTAACATGTCAAAACCAGGAGACTACAAAGAATGTCTGCTGATCAACCAGATCCTGACAGATATTACTACATCTTCTAGAGCTTAAGAAGTGGATATGAGATGTCTTCAATCACCCCTTGGTTGCTTCTGGTCTCCTCAGAATGTCACCACAGCTGTACATCTCTTCAAGGACTGAAGAATTTTTATTTTTCCTTTGTTCTGGTAATGACATATTAAAAACTGATCGTGGGTTCCTAGTTGTTGCTATAGCCATTTTTCCAAATAGTGCGTTCCTTCATTTGTCCACAGAAAAGCTTAGCTGCAAGTGTGGAGATGAGCAAGGGGAGGCCGGTTCCCTCCTTTGTGGTTGTTTTTCATGTTCTTCACTTGCTGGTGTACACGCTAAGGTGGCACCTGTACTGGGAAACGGTGTTGTGGACACAACCCTGACAGACAAACTGACCCAGTGAAGGAAACATTTGCAGCTGCAAATGTTGCTTTACATATTTTGTGGCTATTAAAGTGACAGCAAAAAGAAGTGACCAGCTTCTAAAATATAAAAAAGAGACCTGAAAATATTACATGAATAAAAGCAGACACCTAAGTAACTAGGTGTAAAAATTTTTACTTGAATTTGACATGTTTTTCTCCAATTTGAGGCCAAATTTCATTCTTGTTACTATCTTCAGGGAAGCTATTGGGCAGAATGTACACCAAAGAATTCTCTCTGTTGGAGTGATTTGAACCAATTCGTACCGTAAAGTTCAGCGTTTCAGCTATAATTGCTTGGTTTGACTCCAGCACAGTCTGGTTCCCACCACAGGTGGTGGGACTTCTATTACTCTCAGTGGACTTGAATCATTTTCCACCTGACGTTACAACATTGTGAAAGTTTAAACAAGATTTTGGAGTACTTTGAGCCCTTCGTAAATGTGTGCAGTAAACAAGTCAGGGGCACATTTGAATAAAATAGTTATTTATTTGCAAGGGAAAGGTCCCTTGCTTTTTGGATGTACTGTTCCTCAGATGAGAGCACTGCTCATAATCATGGTGTTGGGAAGGTTTATTTCAGCGGCATGAATTAGCAAAGCAGAGGAAGAAAGAGAGTGAGAATATGTATAAATCCCATGGGAAATCTGGGAAACTTGTACCCCTGTGAGAACTAAAGAATAGAACAGAACTGAATAGCTTGGATAAGGTAGCAGTTTCTTTAGTTCATGGATCTGCTTCCTCTTCTATTAAAGAAGATTTGTGTTCTTCCTTCTTGGATTTTAAGTGGTAAAATGCTTTGCATAGGGAGAAAATGTATTGAACTGACTGTTGTTTTTTTTTTTTTAAGCTATCTTAAATAGTGCCTTTGAAGTTTGCAGCGGCGCTCAAGTTCAAATGTCTCCTGTTTCCTTTCGGAAGGTTTGAAGGATTTGGGAAGGTGAACAAGCAGATCTATAATTAAAGAACAGTTGATGGTAACTGTCCTCCTTTGTTAGCATGCTCGGGCCACCTCCAAATTTAGACGGTTAGAGGACTCTGTCCCATTTTAGTTCTGCAATAGTTTAGATGCCACCGTTGCATAGCAGAAGGGAAGCGTTTCTGGAACCAAGGGTACATCCCCTTTCCGACCACAAAAACAAGCTCACAGTCTTCACTTTACATATTAAAGAAAATGCTATGCTTTCCTACGGTAACAATCCTAAACACTGTAGTATCTTTATTGCAGTCTGAAATGTCTGGATTTGAAGAACAGTGATTTGTCTGTGAGAAGAATTTAGAGACATCCTGATGCTAATGCAGAAGTAAGTAAGAAGCACAGGGCAGCAGGGCTGGCTGCAGAGCTCTGGAAGGATCCAGCTCTGGTGGGATGTGCAGTTCTACTGACTTGGAAATATCTCTGGCACCAGCTGCTTCATTTTGCAAATTTTTGTCCTGGAGCAAAGAAAACTAAGTCTGATAGTGTCAAAATATTGCAAGATCTCACACTAAGATGTTTTTGAATGGAATGTCTTTTTCATTTGGAAATAACCTTTTCTGGATGTACTTCATGTAAGCTTGATTATACTTGTCTGATAAAACATCATATGTGATGACCTGTAATGACCAGCCACAAAAGATAATAATTTGTCTTAAATCAATTTTTATCTTTTGAAATTATTCCTTGTATGGATTTTGGAGGGAGAAATGGACTCATTCATAAAGTATGACGAGAATTCAGTGTCTTTAGATACTTCATCAAATATGACTCCCCCAAAAAATTGACAGCAGATCAAGGCTCCACCTTCCTTTTATGTTCCTACTAGGAAAAGTGACACAAATATTACTTTGTGCAGCCAGAAACGAACTAGTCTGAAAGAAGTCTGCTGGCAATCTTTGAGACAGTGGCACCAGAAGATAGGTGACATACGTTACTCGGCACAGCATAGTTATAGTATGATCGTACATGCTTGGTTTACACTGCAGACGTTGGAGTCTCACAGGCATGTGTTGCTCAGACCATGAAACCAACTGAAAATTGTTCTTAAATCCTTAGACATTTTTTCATGGCAACATGGGTCTAAAACTACAGCAACAGAAACTGAGTTTATTTGTGTCCCATAGTCTGTCTGCTCCGAGGATCTTTTAGCCATATTCAGAAGGGCATATGGAAAGAAAGCTCTCTGGATCAGATTAACCCTTTCTTTCCCCAGTTCTGAATGAAGAGCACATTGTATTTCCAGTGCTTTACTGCAAATGCATTTGAAAATAGTTATAGGAAATTGAGATGCTCTAAGATCTTCCCAGAGGGGGATCAGGGTAGTAAAACAAAGCTCTTCAGAAATGAGTTTTTCCTTCTTTTCTTTTTTTTTTTTTTTTTAAACACCCTAAATTTCCTAATCTAAATGGAGCAAGGTGATCCTACATATTGTTTGTTTTTCCTTAGAGAACTCAACGCAATGTTAAGTTTCCTCTTATACCTGTATTGCACAGACCAAATTTACTCTCTTGTTGTGTATCATCCCTTTCTGCGGTCTACTTCTCTAAGCATTTTCCCAGCCTTAGTAAAAACTTGTACCAAAGCCTTCTCCCCTGCAACTTCCCTCCCCGTAGGCCCATGTTTTTACTTCTGGTTCAATACTTCTGTATATGTTTTCAGAGAAGACAATCCCTTCTTTACTTTTTCTCTCCTCTGCTCTACACAGATAGAATACCTATATAGATAAAGTAAGAACGGTCGCCTCCCAGAAAGCCTGAAAGCACACAAGCAGCCTAGTGATCCAACCTCAGAATGGTCTCAAAGAAACCCCACCACCCTTCAGAAAGAGCCCCCTGAGCCAGAAGAAAGCCCCAGCTGCCCCAGCACACCTCTCTCAGAGCCTGTGGAGGGCACAGGTTCATTAATTCCCTGCATGTGTGCCCAAGGAAGGCAGCTGTTGACCATCTTCTGGCCAGAATCAACTCCTTCCTTGTTAATCCCCATAAAAGATGTGGCTACCTCTGCTTGTAGTGTCTCCTCAAGGGGCTGCAACAAATCCCACAACTCAATTGCTTCTGAAGCCTGATCTGCATGCAAATATAAGGCTTCAGCTGCTGGAAAGAGGAGGAACAGTATTTGAACTCAGGGCCTAGGTTTCATTTTGTAGCTATTTGGGTTTGTGACTCTGCGGAGATATTTTGGGGCAGGACAATGAAGAGCTGGAATTCATCAGGTTTAATAGCAGGTTGAGCACCTCCTAAGGGAAGGAACCCAATATAGCTTTCTTTTAATACCTTTCCCTAAAGGATGAGGATGGACTCCTGCCCCATAGCTCAATACGAGGTAAGATTACTTTAATGTAAACTTAATACTGCTTCTTGGTTTAAATTCCAACAAAAGCTGGCTTCTCTGCCAAGAACAAAAAATAAGAAAGCTTTTCTGATTTAAAAAATCAATATTAAAAAAACCTTATGATTTTTGCAATGGTACTGTCTCATGACACAAGCCAAACACTCCATCCAACTTCTTTTCTATAGAAAACTTAAATTTAAAACAAAAAATTCTTATCTGTACTGATATGATTTTCTATAGATTTCTCATGGTATCTACAATGAGATGAAAAACTCTAAACTTATGGAACAATAAAATTCTTATAAAACAAATAAGCCCTTATAAAATAACACAATTTATAAAGTCTATGTGTGGGATATTCTGGTGTTTGAATATTGGAACAAGATTCCAATTTTAAAGATTAATTAGAAAGGCAGTCAAGAGCTTGTTTTCTTGCTAAGTTTTGGAGCAAATCTAGCTTATAGCCCACATAAAGAACATGTATGGTTAACAAGGGAAGAAAATGTTTTTAGAAAATAATGAAGTATTTGGTCAAAAAGCTGTGGAAAGACTGAAGGACGTTTTGTGCCTCTCTTCCATGCAACCTTGATTAAGCAGAGTCAGAAAGGAGACATGGACAGATTAAAATGCAAAGAGAGATAAGAAAACCACTTTTGTACCTTGAGCTGCTATTATGGTGTTGCTCCCTCCATGAGACTGCTAGAGGAAAAAGAAAAGCAGTAGGGGGGAAGAAGAAACAGAACCACTTCAGAAAACTGCCCTGGAGAACCCTGCCTGTGGGTTTTTATTCTGCGCACGCTTCCAGGAATAATGCACTTTAACTGAGACAAACAAAATGTGTATTTTCACACCAATGACATAATTTACTTGTAGATGTGATACTCGGAGTTCACTTATTTCTGAAACAAATTCATCCTTTCTATTTGGTTATACTGTTTGTGATGGCGAACCAGTAATACATTCAACAGTTGTAAAACTGTGTATTCAACTTTGGTGGCATGTGTATATTTGTACTTGGAGACCCCACGAGAAGAGAAGTTCATGTTATGCAAGGAAACAACGAGATGACACTTATGTGCATGAAGGCTGCTGGAGAGTCTGATACTGATCCCTCGCTCGTCATGGCATGCGTGGGCATGAGCCCTGGGTGCAGTCCTGCAGATGGCAGAGGGAGCACGAGCTGGTGCAGCTCTGCACAGGCTTCGCGTGTGATGGTGGGAAGCAAAATGAAAAACAAAATGCCAAGCCAGGAAACAAGCTACTGTCATCCTCAGTGGGTATCGTGACTTTGCAAGAGCCAGTGCTGTAGAAACTAGTATTACGTTTCAGGAATTTGGCTGAACTCTCCAACCGCATTGTATTTGAGCTACTGTTCAACCTTGGTGTTATTGAAAAGCAGCATTTTCAATTAATTCTATATTTCAGAGAGGACGTATGGCCAGTTTTCTTGCTCCTGCCCAAAGTTCCACGAATATTAGGGCTCTGTGAGGCCTCTTCCTCCTTTTTGCTTTCAACAAAAGTATTCAAAGTAAAGCTAGATCTTTCCCTTTTTGAATAGTTTTGTGCAAACTTTTGCATAACTTCAGTGCAGTTATGAGAGGGGAAGTGTTTTTGGGCCAGCTGAATTAATTGCAAATCGATTTAATGGGTCCAGTTAGTGAATTTGGATAACCAAGGTTTTGAATAACTGAAATACTTTTCAAGGTAAGCAATAAATACCAGGAATAGAACTGTATTATAGGAAACAGAGACTATGACTGAGCTTTGGATAATCAAGATTCTAGTTTGTATCACGTGTACTTTGGCAGCAGCTGATTCCTATAGGAATAAAAAAGTAAGAACATGTGCAAACCGCAGTAGGACACTACCACTGTGACCTCATCAACAACTTCAAGGTCATCATTAGGAGAGTCTTCAGCTTTTTTTTTTTTTTTTGCCTGGTTGCACATGGGTGGTTAAGATTTATTACAATCACTGCAAGAGAACACCTGCTAAATGTCAAAAGATTCCTGGGAAACTTCAAGTGTTTTGCTAAGGCAAAACTACACCTCTAACACAGCTTTCAGGAATCCAGCTGGATGGAATACAGTCTAGTCTTCGTTGATTTGTTCATGCTCTAAAGCAGAAGCATAACAAAAGTGATGTTCAGAAACATTTGTCCTCCAGACAAATTTACCTGTGTCTAAAATGATCCATGCCTTGCTTCCTGGGATTCTTCATATATGTCATATTCTGAGTAAGGACCAGATCCTTGGCTGAAGTTGGTTGGCGTTGCCGTACCGGTGTTGGTGAAGCTGTGAGGAGTCACACTAGCTGAGCACTTGATCAGGTGACTAAGCACTGTCTAAACGTATTAGGAAAAATTAAATTTGACTTGTGAAACTTATACTAACTAAACATGGAGAAATATCTTAACTTTCAGATTCCTAGAGGTTTTTGCTGAAATTTGCCATGCGTCTCCTTTGGCTGCATTGCAGTGTTCCTCCCCTACATCACCATTTTATTTTCAGCTCAGTGATTCTCTCTTTTTTTTTTTTTTTTTTTTTTTTTTTTCTTTTAGCAATGAAACTCTGTCTGCTTTTCAAGACTAATATATGGCCCCTGAGTGAAGGCAAGGCTGTGATTCAAATCAAGAGTTCTGTTGACATTATAATCCTTAGGAACACAGCTGGAGCATTTCATGAACGGTAGCGAAGACCCTCCATTGATTTACTGCCTTGGTATTCAATCAGGAGTCCATGTTCTGTGTTGTTAGCTGCAAGATACAAAAAATAACTCGGTGAACTTCTAATTAAGGCATTTAGCTTCTTGCCTATCTTGTAAGAAAAGATTTGTGCTATATATGAGATGCTGTTGCTTTTATGGATTCTCCCCTATTTTTATAGCAGGAGGGCTTCAGGCCCCAAGAAGGTCCTGTGGGCTATAAATGGGATATACACCAAAGTTGCTCTCTGACCCTTCCAAACAGAAGACTAAGCAGTGAGGGATGGCAGGAATTTTCATGCATCTCGCCCAAGCTCTGCACCTTTTCTTTTTATTCCAGTTTTATGTAAACCTTTCCTAGCCATAATCATCCCTTGAGCACAAAAAAAAAAAAAATCATTCCAGTTCTCATGAGAGCCGCAAAGGGGACCCACAGCTCTGCTTCTGGGCGGCAGATAGACCCTTCCCTTTCTGCAGTGCCAGTCACCAGCCACAGCATGCACGAGAGCAATGTTGAAGCCGTGCTCTTTCTCGTCTCGCCCCTCGTTCCCAGGGAGCGAGCAACCGTGCTGCCAGCCCCCCCTGACCTGAAGATGAGAGTTCCCTAGATTGTTTCCAGCTTGCACTGCTAGCCCTGCTGAACGAATAGCACTTACAGTATTTTTGGGGTGGTGACTCACAAGAAAGTCATGAATGCCCCCTTAAGAGGCTGTCAAAAGCCCCCTGGAAAGAAGTGTTTTGTTTTTCCTGTTTTCGTTGTCCAGGCTGCCTCCAGATATTTCCACAAATCTCCAACATGGTTTTCTTGAGTCGTTGTCCATGCAGCAAGTTGTACCCTAAAAGGCAACAGAGCAGAGATGCAGACCCTAATCTAACACCATTCCTGTTCTTCACCCCCCTATAGTAATAGCCAGAACACACGGCCCTTCCAGTCATCGTAGAGGGTACCAAAGTGCCAGCCAGGACCAAAGCCACTGATGCTCCTGAATGCCTCCCACTTGCTTATCTGCTTGCTAATTTCAATGATACTTCAGGCAGCTAAATGCCATGGAAATTCAAGGGTTTAGGGATAACGGTGTCCTGGCAGATCCGTTATTGAGTGTGTCAGTCATATTTTATCTTCAGGAAGTGCTTCAGAAACTTTACTGATCCTCTCAAAAATAACATGTAGTCAGGGATTGTTATCACAGATACTTGTATCTCCAAGAGTTATGAGGTTTAATGACTTGATCAAGACCAAAGAAAAGCTGGTGTTGAAACACAGTCTGGATTCAAAAAAGGGCTCAGAACAGCTGTAAGATCTGGAGTTGTGAGTGTTATATTTGGACTGAAAGGCAGCTGTGAAAAGGAAAAATGACATATGTCCATTTTTTGTCTGAGCATGCAGCGGGAGATACAGCGCTTTAATAAAGGTGTTGCCTGCTTACCTTCTTTCACCTCTAACATTTATATTCTTCAGGTACCTTCATTGTGCTTCAAGCCCTAGTAGTGTCTGGGTTTCCAGCCTTCCTTCTCTTACTGAGCCAGAGCTTCAGCTGGTCAGAGCTCTGCTAAAGCCACCCTATGCCAGGAAGACGGTAGTCAAGACCTGCCCCGATGTCTGTTGGTATGTCTAGAGCTTAGTGACACAAAGCTTACCGAATAATTCTTTGCAGGGCCCATCACTGTTTTATTTGACCTGTATTGTTAGTGCTGGGTTCTCCAAGAGGTGTATGGTGGCAATATGACAACACAACGAAATTGCAAGGCTGGCTCTCAGCTCAGCCGCAATCCCTTCATCAAGGTGATCCGCCAAGCATAAAGATCCCCTCGTCTTCTCAAAAGTGGGCCATTAGAAGCGCTAAATAATTCAAAGGAAAGCTCGAGCCAAAACTTTTGAGCCTGGAAATCTCACAGGGCAAACCAGAGCAGACCTCTCCTGAATCGCTTTCATCTTTATAGGTTGAAGAAACAGGTCTGAACCCTGTGAAATGTGCAACCGCGGGAGCCAGCCTTGCATGCCAGAGTTACCCTGCAAGTGGATTAACTGCTGCTTCCCAGGGTGACCCCACATCCTGGGAGAAGCTGGAAAAGCGTCTGGAGATACTGGGCAGGACCGTAAGAAAAAAATTCTGTGTGTTCGTGGGCTTTTTGGAATAATTTTATCCCCTGTCAATTTGCTATGAACAATTGGGTAGAGAGACTGGCTAAGAACAGAAAGGCTGGATTGCCGCCTTCATTAGTTAAGGATGCAGTATCTGCTGCAATGGGGTCCCAATATTTCAGTGGGCCTTTGGGGTATAACAAAAACAAGCAGAATAATAGGTGACTTATGGCTGTTGGTTTATTGCTCATCTATAGTTGCAGCAGAGGCATTCACTGAAAACCTCTCTCATGCACTGTTCAGTATATTCCTTTAAAAAATATTTAGCTGTGATTTCTCTTACTGTCATGAAGAGGAAGACAATATCTCGCTTTCAGAACAACAAAAAGCTTTCTAGTCCATGTATGGTTAAAGACTAAGTGCAAGTCCTGCAGGAGTTGAATAACAGTATGTAGAAATATTTCATGGCTGCTTTATCTATTATTGCTACTTTAAAAGTATTTTTTAATGTTATTCTTGTCAAACAAATAAGATATTCCATAACATTCTTTTCTCTTGGAGCTCTGATTCTAACTTGGAGAAAATCAGTGGGGAAAAAACCCACCCCACTGATTTAAACAGTGCAGGATCTGATATTAGTAAAATAATGCCATGTAAAATAATGAGAGTGTAAGGTTTATGACTGCTTATTTGGTGGGGCTGGGGTTATCCAATGGGAGAAATACTACCAAAGTCCAGCAAGATATGGTTACCAGGCAGGAATCCCAGGAGATTCTGTTACCGCACAGGAATCCCATGAGACAGTATTATCAAGAAGGAATCTGTAGTATTCAGTTCACCATAAGGCAGTAATATTAGATTTTTAGAATTAAATCCTGTGGTATCTTGTTTTATAAGAGTTGGCACAGAAGGAACAGAGAAAAACGCAATGGAAGAAAGATGTCTCGCTGGAACCTGAGCTGGAAGCCCTAATCATTACACCGATTTCTAGCAGGAATGAAACGTCAGAGATTTTCCTCATGATCCCGAGGTATTGTTACTAAACATGATATCAATCACTTATTAGTTAAATAATACTTTTTATTTAATTAATCAAATACAGATTTGATCACTAAAATGCCAAGGCATGACTACTATTGTGACTATTTTTTGATTGGCATAAATAACTTCTGGATTTTTTTATTTATAATGGGTTTTACTTTTATGACGAGTAGTACTACTTAATGTTATAAATGTGCAGTATGGCTGTGTTACACCAGCCCTAACCAAGCTAATGAGCTGTTTAGATCAGCGTCTTACACTGCATGTTTGTGTGGTGCCTCACACAATGACATTTGCAGCATTTGAACAATAAGAAATATAAGAGAATTAATAAAACTACATTTGTTTTCTTCATTATCTTTTTCTTGTAGTACTATAATGCTGGCATATTTGGCAAGAAGCGACTGGGACATTTGTTTCAAGATGACCTAACTTAATTTCAGCCTCTTTCTGGAGATTGGTCACTACATCTGTAAGTTTTGAGAGCCTTTTGACAGCGATGGAGAGCGTTCTCAGAAAGCTACGACCAAGCTGCCCAACAGAGGAAACAGCTGTTTTGATCAAATGGAAATAGCAAGCCTAAGTCTGAATGCTCATCTTCTCTTAAATGCAATATTTTGCCTACCTGTATCATGGTCCACCCTTATCAGTATTTAACCAAATAAACTCTGATCAAGGACAAAGTCCCCTTGACATGAGGAGTTTAGCGTGAAGAGATGGATCAATTTTGTGATTAGCCTGAATAAAGGCTGAGTATGCATTAAATTAGGATCTAATACCAGGTTCCAATTGCACTTTTAATTCATCAATACTTCTAAATAGATCCTGTCAGAGAGACATCTCTGAAGCTGTGCTTTGGAAGCTGAGTGACAGATGCAATAGGTCACAAACTCACACGGTCCCACACCTCTACGCAAACAGTCAGAAACGTCTTGGAACGACTCGTCTCTCAAAAGTTTATCTTATTGAAGAGGGAGGCAGGAAAACTCAGGACTTTAGGTGAGAAGCTAGAAGTGAGAATGGAAACCTGTTGAAAAGAGCATTGGTAATCTATGATGGGAAATTTAAAAGATCGATCAAGAGGGGTGCCAAGCACAGCCGCAAGGATCAAGACCAAAAGCCATCAAAGAGAGCACAGTCATTGCTCCTTGGATCTGGCTCTCTGTGTGACAGACAGACGACCGTCCCAAAGCATCGCATCCTCCTGGCTGTGCTGACAACAAAGGTGTCGCCCATGGGACAGCGTCAGGTATTCCCAATGCTTTTCAAAGCTGCGGAAGGACTTGTCCCTGGTATTCAGATGTGATTACAGCAAGCTGAAGAAAAAGAAAAGGAGGTGGCAGGAAGGAACATAAAACTCAAGAGGCATTAGCCTGTTTGCTGTGTTTGAGAATACATTTGCTTGAGTGCCTGTGAACAAGAAAGCAGGCACAGCTGAATAGTAGGCTTAAGGAAAGTCAGTTTAGCTTCAGAAGAGGGTGTACATACGCTGATCAGATCTTAACCCTAAAAGACATAATCAAACAATAGTGTGAGCATGGAAGACTTCTGAATGTGCTAAGTGGACCATTAGAAAACACAACACCTATAGTGGGGATATTGGTGACACAGAGGTACTAGGAAGATTACAAATAGAGATTACTGGTAATGACAGATGGAAAAGTTACTGAACCCGCACACTGGAGAGATGCAAATCACAACCATAGTGCTTTTGTGATAAGGATTTCAACTCCTAGGTAATGGCTTGGGACCATTAGTTCACATACCGTGGCTCTACCCAACAGCCCTTGGATGCTAATGGCTTGCAGTCCTGGTGACAACAGGGTTGCATCACCCCAGCGGTCCTGGGGCGGCCGAATCACTGGGGTCTTTGTGAGCACTTGAGGACTCCCCACGTGCCTCTGATGTGCTTTTTGCCAGGTACCTCCGTGTAGGAGGCTATGAAAATTTTAAGGAGAACATCATTTGTGAGTGAACCCCACAGTGAAATTCATTCTCTGTGCACAGTGACCAATTTCACGTGTTGCTACAAGAAGGAAAAAAAGTCAAATGACTCTGTCATCTTGGAAGAATTAACAACATAACTAATGTTCAACATCAAGCTAAAAGCCAGGCCAATACTTTGTGGACCTCAAGGCTGACCATCTGTCATGGAAATTTCCTCATCTATAAGAAACCACTGACATTTCACAAAGTTTGTTTTGTCCTGCTCAGTTAGATGCCTTTTTTCTTAATATAACGTGCTTCTAAAAGCTTTTTCTCTTGTATTGCAAAGAAATCATTCTCATCTTCACTTGTTTCCTCAGAGCCTTTCATAAATACATTCTACGTTGTCAGTCTCACCAGCGGCATCTCCTGCGCTTACCTGTACAAATGAGCATGCAACGTATATTTTCAAAAATTTGACTTAGGAGCCGCTTGTTTCAGTGACAGAGTGGTGTTTTTGCAGAGCGACTTGATGAAGTCAGGTGGAGTTGCAAAGCAGCCTACACCGCAAGTCACAAGATTGAGGCTTGGAGCAGAAATCTGGTCATGAATTTGGTTTGGGATTTATTGCTCGGCAACTTGGAGCACAGCTAGTCAACAGCTGGCTCTCTAGCCAAAACACACTGGCAAACAGAGAAAAATTGTCATGGTAACAGCGTTACAGCGCATATTGCAATGGCACTCTGGTCGACTAAGGGAATTCCTAAGTGGTACCACAGTAAAAATTATGACTAATAATAACCAGTAATAGTAACTATTGCTGCTACTAATAATAGCAATAATGATATTTATACTATAACAACAGTGAGATATATTTGGCTAGTATTTGGTGATTCCAAATTGCTGTTTAAACATGTCTGGCTGATTTCTTATAAGCTCTCTGCTGAGGTATTGCAGCTCTTCCAGCAGTATGGGGTTAGTGCATGAGCAAAGGTGTTCTGTATGTTCCCCTCTGCAGCAAAGGGAAGTGTCTTTCCCTTATCCCTAATCGTCACGGAAGCTTAAATAATATATAGTAATATGCAACTTTGTCATAAATGAGTATGGTGCTGGCGATGGAAGTGCTGAAGCCCCTGAAGGAGCAGGAGTAGTGCCACAGCAGGGCGTTGGGTACAAGCTCCTGCAGCCCCAAAAGGGAAGAGCTCCTAAAGCCACTTGGAGCCAACTCTGCACCCTGTGCTCTTGTTGAGTTGAAAGCACCGTGAAGCATGAGAATGGGTTGCAAACCATGCCTCAGGCTCGGTAAAAAATAACGGCAATTTGCTGCTGTTAAATAATAAACTACAGCAGCATCCAAGGTTTGTTCCTGTGATTCTGAATTATGATTGCACTTGCACCAAAGCTGCTACAGCAGGGAGTTTTGGGATAGCTTTTTTATTTATACTCCCTAATTTTCATGCTGCAATTTAGAAGAACTACTGTGGTGATGGGGGGGAGAAAATTTCTAAGCTCTGCAAAAATCTGAGGTGGAACACCACTTGCCAGCACAATTCTTCTCCCTCCTCTTCTTCCTCCTCCGAGCTCCCCAGCAGTGGCCCCAGGTACACGCCTTCCTCAGGCAGGGCGAGAGAGCAGGGGAGTTCCAGAGGGAAGGGAAAAGAGGCAATCTGACTGCAGGTGTGACACATCCCCAAACTGCAATATGTTCGTTACGGAGGATACTGCCTGCCTTTTCAAATACTGATAGTGAAAACTGTCGCTACTACCAAAAATAACATTAAATCATTTTGGCAGCAGTTCAGCGGGGACTTCCAGGCAAGCAAACAGGGTGGCTTTGAGGTCTCCCTGGCTCTCACTCCCTCTGACACCTTCCAGTCCCCAGCCAGGCGGATTTTTACTGAGGTCACAGTCCAGCACTCTGTGAAAAAGGCTGCTGAGCCAGGCTTTCCATCTTCTCTCTTAGCATAGGGCAGAGTCAGCACCAACAAATGCCCACCTTCCCTGGGCTCCCGTGGTTGACAGGCTCTTCAGGACTGGTCTGATCTCTCCAAGGGTGGCTCTGGTTTGACATGGTGCTCTAGTCCGGGTATAATGTCTTGACCAGCTTCATCTTCCCTCCTTCTGCAGCCGCTCTTCTTGTGTGGGACAACACGTGACCTTCCCCATCCTCTTCTTAAAACCAATACACAAGTAGGTAGGTACCGGTCATCCAGGTTGCTATGCTGGTGTTGGCCAAATGAAAATGACAACAGAATTTGTAATTACAGCGTGTAGTAACACTATTGAAAACTAGCAGCTGCCTGGGCATTTTGGAATACAAGTCAGTCAGCAGCTTATTGTGTTTGCTGTTTCATCCTGTTCGTGGTGTGACTGTAACTGAAGCCTTAGACTGATTTTTTTTGTCAGAAAAATAATAATGGGAATGATAATATGTACGGTGTTGTAGACAATAGGAATGGTATTTTACAGTAAGGACTACTGTACCATCATTATGTTCCTTTGTCTTCCAGTCACTCATGAAGGCTCCAATGCCTTTTGTTTTTCCGAGTTCCTGCATTTGAACTTCAAATGACAAGCAGCCTCCTTATAAGCTGGTCCAACAACTCTCAGGAATATAAATTTACAAATTAAAAAGTGGAAGGAGGGGGGAGAGGAACACAGATCAATTTTGAAAGGATTTTTTTTAATGGCAGAATCCTTTTTCACCCAAATACTGGTACCCAAATTTAGTTTTTTATCCCCTGAAATAAATGGATGTTCTGAGAACTCCAGATAATTTCATAATACCTCATTCTGGCATTATAAAGTTTCATTAAGGTAGCCAAAAATGTTCGCTTTGCAGTTCCAGAGCAATGCTGAATGGCCACGGATATACTGAAACCAGCCCCTCTGATTTTGCCTGGTTCTTTACATGCTGGAATAAATTGCACGCAGCTTGTCCCATCTGGGTCAACAGGAGCTCTGCTGTGCTCCTTTTGTGGTGAAGGGCGTGCTTCGGTGGTTATTATAAGACTGTAAGACTTTGGGGTTCGCAGGGCTTTTTCTGGCCATGTCTCTGACTGAGTGGAATATTTTGTGACTGTATATAGCACGTGGCAAATAGCATAGCAGTGACTGCACAGCACTGTCTGAATTCCCTGGGCAGGGAGTTTTCCCTTCGTTATGTATCATTCCCATCCCACTGTCCCGATTCCAACAGCTCGCGTGTACATCCCCCATTCCCATTAATATAAATAATAATGTGCACAGAGATTCATATCAAAATAATCATTCTGAATAGGTGTGCTCCGAACATAAAAACAGTATCTCTCATAGGGATCAGACTTTCTGTAGGCTCAGCTTCTTTTGTTTTATCCCGTTATCTCAAGAAGTTACGTGGAAATGAGTGAAAATAGAGTTTAGCTCAGTGTCTTTCATGCAATAATTTAGCCATTATTCCAGTTGGGTAGCAGAAAAGTGAAAATGTTGGAGTTGTGGGACATGTTCTGCTTGCATGTGACAGCTAACGGGTTTTAGATGACCACACCATTACACTCAATGTTTGCAGGACATACATATTCAGGAAGGAGACTTGGCTTAGTTCCAAGTGGCTTCCAATCCACCGATGGAGGTAATCATGGGTTAGTACAGGGAAACTATTAAGAATACCAAAGTCTTCATTCTGCTGTTGTCTGCCTGGTTTACAGCTGTTTTCTTTTCAAGACAATCTTTAAAATGGTGATTTCAAGTTTGCATTTAACCCATTCCACATCTTAAAAACAAAAAGCAGTCCTAAAGCAAGGTAAGTACCCAAGCTAGTTTCCTGGGGATCTCTTCCCACAGAGCACATTAGCAGTATGGAAATTGTATGTTCTCTTAATCCAAATATAAACATATTTTGAAATGGAAGAAAAATCATAAACTGAATGTTCCTTGCTGAGAGCTAAGGAGACTGTGTGGCTTCATTGAACAAACTGACTTAGAGTCCAGTCCTGTTCCTTCTTTCATCTGCAGGACCAAAAGTAGTCCCTGCGAGAAATGTACTCGTAGAACAGTACCAGGCATCGTCCAAAAGGAGATAAGCAGTCTCTCTCTTTTTCTTTTGCTTGTTTATTTTTTAACTTGCACGTATTAGTTCTTGTAATGCTGATGTTACTGTAGCTCTTGTAGCTTTATTAGTGAAGTGAGAAAGATGGAGGGGAAACAGAGACAATATTAAAACAGTTGACTAGAAAGAAGTTGCTCTGGGCGTTGAATAGCAGGAGGAATTAAATGATTAAGTCAAAAATCAAGCAATGCAGTATGCCATCTCCGCAGGTTTCTTGGTGTCAAGGGGATTTTTCTGGGCAAGGATCATTCATCCAAGACTTTTTTACTTATATCTTGTGTGATCCAAACTTAGAGTGAGAATTGGCTCCCATTGTAATCTATAAGGCCTGTTATTAAACAGCATAAAGAGAGTGGATAATGAATGTGCCAAAACCTAAGACAAATCTTCTAGACATATTTGACGGCAGATGACTGACACGTCTGTTCACAGATAACCTGTTTTACAGACTTCTGCAATATGCTTCTTAGCTATATATCTGGCTTCTTGGCTTTTCTTTCCAAGTGCCTTGAAGGGGAAGAAATTGTATTTTACCTAACATATTACTGCTGTCACTGCCTTCAAGCAACACAGAATTTGATGAGTAACCTCCATGCTAGTTGGTCTTCAAGCTCTAGAGCTGTTATCTGTGTATACTTTGTGGCTTGCAGTTTACTTTTCAAAAACTCACCCAGCAAACCGTGCAGTTGTTTCTGGCTGACTTCATCAGGAGTAACGTAGTGCTGAACTGGGTACTTGTCCGAGCGAGCTGTCTATTAAACGCTGGTTTTGTAACTGTTTTCAGGGCCTTTTGAGTGCCAGAGTGCAAGATAAAGTTTTTGCCACTGCTGATACCACTGATCGTTGTTAAGAAAGAAGAGTATTTGGAGAGGTTTCAGGATGTCTGTGTTCCGGCCCCCACCCCACGCAGCCCATAAGGTGCAGAGCTTATCCAAAATCAAAGGAGCCCAGCTGTGTCTCCTGGTGCAGGTGAGTGCCATGGTCCTGCTGGACCCGTGCAGCTGTCCTGTCCTTGGGGGTGAAAGTCAACATCGTAGGTTATCTGTATGCTGTGCCACGTTGGGAAAGCAACTTGCCTAGACCAGGCTTTGAGAACCTCTACCACAGTAGTTCATCAACTGCGACAGACCACACAGATCTTCCACAACCTCTCTGGTCTTGATTCCCTCTCTGCCACCCCAGATGTACGTGAAGGCTTCTCATCTGGCAGCAGCAGAGCTGCCCCTCACTGCCACAGTGAGCAATGGGCTGGGAAGGAGGATAGCAACACCCAGCTCATGGAGGTATTCTGAGGATACGGCCACTACCTCCTCAGAGGACTCAGACCTTGCAGTGATGAGCACGGTGAGAAGTCCAAGAGTAAATAAGGAAAAGAGACATCCGTTTGTTTCATGGTTATGACACTAAAGGTCAACTGGAAAAGCTAGTCTCCTACATGCTTGGAGAGGTTATGAATTGTACAGCTACGTCCATATATGTTCTGACAGATTTTAAGTGGTGCTTTGCTGGGAAGTTTTAAAATTCAGCAATACACGTCATTTGCTTACAACAGCCAGTTTTCTTCACATTAGCCACCGGTAAAAAATGATTCATACAAGAGAGGCCACATGTTGAACAGACTCGTGTAAACCAATTATGCTACATTCAAAGTCAGCTAAAACATTCTCACACAAAAAGTTAACTTAAGCTACTATTTCCCACAATAATAATAATAAAAATAAGCTTAACAAACACTTACCCTGATTCTCAAAACTCATTTTCTATTATGTTTCCTTTTACCAGTTTTGTTTGGCAGAGTGTCAAGTAATGTATCAGCAAAAGTATGTGTGCCATAATCTGACAAAAGGAAAAAAATGTATATTTTTAGTTTTAAAGTGTTTATAATTTCAATAGGTAAAAAGAATACAGGACAAGGAAGAACAAAATAGCACATGCGGAAATGTCAGCAATGAATATGAAAGTATAAGCATGAGAGTTTTAGCGTAAGAATGAGCCTGGCTGGGAACTAAGTTTTCTAAAAAAGACCTACTTTAATAACCAGAGCCCTCTGAACATATTTCTCCATCTAGGTTCTTAGCAGACTTCCCCTCCAAATTTTTGGTCAAGCTTCATGAGGATGAGGGCAGTGAGACTATGACAAGACCCCAGGATGTGATTGCCCTCAAAAATGATCTGGCTTGACTGATGACTTCCCAGGACATGTCCATTGTCTCATGCCATTGAGTCCTGCTCTTCAATAATACAAACTCCAATGGTACTCCTGAGGAGTCCTCAGATCCTCCGTGTTCTCCACTCATCCCACCACCCCACAGAAAAGCATCTGAGGCTTCAGGAACTGACACTAATCACAACATCAGAGAGAAATCCCACTTAAGGCTGCTAAGAGTTCCTCCTTTAGCTGGTTCCCATGACATTGCTCCCCAACGCTCATTTTCATGCCAGCCATAGTTCATGTGTTCAAGTAAGCAGCAGCACCATAAAGGCGACTGCAGAAGATCCACCAGGTAGGACAGTTAAGGTCTGGGTGTTGTTTAGTCATCCTTTACCATGAATGTAACTTCCATGAAGGAAGTTTCTGTAAGTCTGTCATCTTGTCCTGAGGATGGAGAAGAGAGTAGAACAGCTACAGAAAAAGGGAGAGGGTAGTGGACCACAGGAAGCCCATGCAGCAGAAAGAGCTGATAACAGAGCAAAAGCCAATGGAGCAAAGAAAACTGCTGGAAATATGGAGCAGTAGTGACAGTAGGATTGGGAATTTTTGCTGTGGGGAATGAATAGTGAAAGAAAAGCAAGGAGCAAAGCTGCAGCCTGAAGAAACAGGGTGAGAAGCAGAGGCTATAATAGATTGTCCAGACGTGATTCTTCACCTAAAAGCTGTTCATACGTCAGTCAGTGATGAGGACCAGCAGGACAACAAAATGGCTTGTCATGACCGTGTCAGGTTGCTTGGCTAAGAACAGCCTTGGGTCTCCCAGAGGGTCGCTATCACCATACAACCCCCTCACACCTTTGAGCTGATGTTGCAGGAACAGCAACCTTACAGCTCAAAAGCAATGAAGCAAACAAATCAAGCCCAGAAGCTGAGGAAAAGGCTGCTAAGATGCTGAATGTAGTTCACAGAAAGTCAAATGTCTGTGGCTTGATCTTCCGGTCGGAGCTCCTTGGTGCCCATCCCTGCAGCAGCAAGTGTATATGAGCAGCACGGTCACAAGCTGGAAGTGTGAATTGCAACATCTAAGCCACTGAAGACCTACAGGAGCCACACAGATGGACGCGGTCGTGTTCTCTCTGATCTCTGCTTTATACAAAGATACACAGAGATGTACGACTGCGCAAGCTCAACAGCAGCAGAGGGAATAGCTGTTGAAAGAGTCCATACCCATCACAAGCAAAGTGGTGTTCACTCCTCTCAGTGAATGAATCCAAATACACTGGAGAGAGGTTATTAGTGCCTTTGTTATCTGCCCAGCATTGTAGCTGCCTGCTGCTATACTCCACTGCCCTTTTCCAATATATAACACTACAACATCACTCGAGATAATAAGGTTTTGATCATGGCAAGACGCTCACAACAGCAAACAGCCCAGGCACACAGAGATCAAATAGACCAGCTGCAAACAGAGAAAAAAAAAAAAGAGAGCATATGAGTCGCTAGCTTGTGTGTGGGTATGCATGTTATGCAGGCAGCAGAGGCCTGGATGGCGAAGGTCTCCCAGCGACCCCGGCCATTCGGGGCTTGGGCCCCCAGCACTGCGCTGCATTCCAGCCTGCCTCTTCTCCCGGGACCACTGCCCCTGCTCACACAGAGAGGCAGCCAGACGTGAACGTGAGAAAGCTTTCTCTGGCAGGTCCCTTCTGCAGATCGCTGGGTAGTTGTCTTCCAAAATAATCATAATTAAAAGGGGTGTGTGCAAAGGGAGAGCTGGGGTACAGGCTTGCTTTTTCACCATGTCTTCATAGCATGCAAACATGGTGAAAGGGATTTTTTTCTAACAATATACTTCTCCGTGCCCCTTCCAGTCCACTCCCCATCCTTCCAGATCAAAGGATCTCAGTACAATATTTGCCTTCAACAGAAAAGCTCATGAGCAATATCTTTCAGGGTCATTTACATCTGTTTACTGGGGTTAATAAACATGTAAATTTGTTTTTAAATGGTGGACCTAGACCCCTTTAGAGATATGGACACAGACCCAAGTTTGGATGACAGCTGTGCCAGTGCAATTGCAGAATATTTCTGTAAAGGTTGTAAAGATATTCCAGGTTCCTTCTTTTCCCTTTTTCTTTCAGCATACACGATATGGGCCTTGAACCTGGGTGTGGACCTGAATTCTGTGAATCCTTTCTTCTTTGTCATACTTTAAGCCTAGAGGAATTTGGAAAGCAGAGCTGTCTGAACTGTGACATCCCCATATGCTTCTTAGGGAACAGAGCCAATACAAAGATGAAGACATTTTACCTGTTTCAATATTTAAATTATTGCTGTGAAAGAGTGTGTGACGCAAGGCGTAGAGGACACACAGCAGTGGAGCATGGCACGATATGGAAGATTCAGAAGAATTAATTATGGGATGATCTGGAGACACTCAGCTCCCCTTCACTGCGTGAAAGCTGGTGGCATGTTGGAGAGTCGGTTCCTGGCTCTGCCCTGGAGAGCCTGGCTGACACAGTTTCCTTGGCTTCCATAGGGAATAGGCTGCTTTAATGGTTTCCCGCGACAATAATTTCCAACTGACAACGTCTGTGTTGCAGCATAAAGACCCCGAACGCCAGCAGTTTCCACCTGCCATTTACACCTGGAGCAAACTGAAAATGCTGCCGCTCTGCTTTGCTTTCATCCCTGTGGGTTTGTCACAGGTACAAACAACTCGGTGATCGGAGGGCTTTGAAGCATCAGGACTAGTGTTTCACAGGTAGACTGTGCACAAGCTTACACACATGTGAATATACAAAATTTGGAAGCAAAACCAAACCTCATAGTTTCATTCGTAGCTGAAAAGTTGTTGCTTTTCCTCTCAGAAAGGTTCATTTGAAGCCTTTATGGAAAGAGCGCCATTTAATTTTGTAAAAAGTTCAAGAATGAACTTGTAGAAGCATCCCTTATTAACCAGTGATATTGTGACTATGTAATTTGATGTTCTGGGTGCTCTGTGTAATCATTTAGGACCTGTTCTTGCAAACACAGGGACTCAGAGCCTAACAGAGCGTTTTGGGACCCATTTCCATAAGTCCTAAAGGGATGAAGGTATCACAGCTCACTGGGTCTCCAGTGCTCGTCCCTAACTTCAAGTTTTAACATGCTCTCACATTCACAGGGCCAAGACCTCAGAGTTCGTGCTGTTTTGGGCCAGGGACAATCGCTGCCAGTGGCAGTAAGGCCGAGCAGACCTGGCCCTGACCCATGAGCTGTGGGTGTTGGACTGTACTTCTGCTGCAGGAGGGAAGCTGCCAGGTAGGTGTGTTGGCAGAAGCACCACTCCTTGGCCTTATCCTTCAGAGGGTAAATAAACTTAATCCCAAATTCATCCACTGCTGTCTGCTAACAGCAAATAATTCAGATTTTGAAGTGAGGAGAGATCACACTGTTCTAAGGACCCTGGGGAAGGAGAAGGTGTTCAGCACAGCCCCTGCAGAGCAGGGCAGTTTGCAAGCCCGGGAGCAGCTGGTCTTTGCCTGATGCACAGCCCTTTCATCCAGAACTGATCCACCAGGCTTGTCAGGTGTGAGAGGGGTCTGGATGGACCTGATGCAAACAGAAATGTAGTAAATGTCTGTGCATTTAACCTGAATGGATTTACCAGCCTGTAAACTTCTACAGAGAAAAAAATTTAATTCTGCTGCTTTTAAACACACACAGAGAAATTAAGTTTTTTGAGACAAAACTACACCTAGGAGTCTTTTACCTCTATAGCACCAGATTGCAATCACCCACAGAGCAGCAGCATTCTCTTTTCCATCCTGAGAGGTGTGGTAGGAGAAAGGCACACACACACACACACAGAGTGTATATGCACCTCACAAGATGAAATAAAAGCACATCGTCTAAGTTTGCTTAGGTTTAGCGAAGGTCAGAGATTTTCCGCACCTAGGTGAGCTGTCATCTGGCTTGGGGCAATTCTCTTTTCTCTCGCATCCTTTGCTGGAACAGCAGGAGAGCTTTACTGGCGTGAAAGACTAAACTGTCCTCAGGCTATAAAGGACTTGAGTCACAAACCACTTCCCCCCCACACACACACTTTCATATTAATTCAGGACCTTCCAAAATTGTCCTAAAATCTCCTCACCTGTTGGTTCTGAAAACCTGTTGAGGACCGAGGCTTAAGTTAAGGGAGGTGACAAAACATATGGGATTTGCTCTAAACAAAGTAATTCTAGGCTGATGGGGTCAAAACCTCTCCTACTTTTAAATACTAAGCTTCATTTTCATGAACTTAAACCAAATGAAGTAATTACCTAAGAACAACTGCATCATTAAGACACAACAGCAGCATCTAAGTAAGTGCATGCGTAGTAAAGATTAGAAAATAATCATACCATTAAAAAGCACAGCAATACTTGCATGAATGGGCAGCGTCTAAAGCTCAGGAATAAACTCCTGTCACTACAGCCCCTATCAGTACAGTGACCAAGAGGGAGCTCCACATGTCTGGTACTCCAGAGCAATGCTGTGCTTTCTGATTTCTTAAAGGGATATTTAGAATCAAAAACTTTATTGCCGCTTTTGAGCACATGCTGCCTCTTTAAATGTTTTCCTCTTTATTAAAGCCTTGGCCTTTTCCTTTGTTAATTTTTTTTTGCAAGTTCTTTCATTTTTCATTTCTTAAACCTCCCATGCAACAGCTATTTTGGCTTTTAATGAAGGGAATTTTTCTGCATCCAGCAAACTGTAAACCATGTCGCTTGGATACAGCAAAAGCTGAAATTCCACAGATTTCCACAAAGTCATACATTGTGTTGGGGGGAAAGTGTGCTGGGCATTCTTTGATTTTTGTGTCCTGCATTAGCATTTGTAAGCACTTAGTAGAGAGAAAAAGAGAAAGAAAAGAGAAAGTAAGAGAAAAGAAGAAAGAAGGGGAGGGGGAGAGAGAAGGGGAGAGAGAGGGAAAGGGAAAAAAAAAAGAAAGAAAGAGAGAAAGAGAGAAAGAGAAAAAGAGAGAAAGGTAGAGAAAGAGAAAGGAAAGAAAAGAGAGGAAGGAAGGAAGAGGAAGAAAGGAAAAGAAAGACAAGAGAGAGGAGGAAGCTGCTGTGATGAACGCAAAATATGACCTTTTCTTTTTAAAAGTTTGTGCTGTCCCTCTTGTTTAGCACCAGTGCTGCTCATGCTTTCCCTTCAAGACGCTTCAGAGTTGTTAAGCATCTAGGGGTGATAATTTGACTTTCAGCTAAACCGGAGGGCTGCAGCAGACAGCAGTAGGTGGTGATGTAATAGGTACCAACGCACATGGATATATAAATATCGTGGCCAGGGCTAAAGCGCTATGGCTGAGCAGCTATAGAAGAAGATCAGCACTTCAGACAAGACTCCTGGAGTTGAGATCAAGTTCAGAAGCTCTTGCTCCCGGGATTTCCTCTCCATGCAGCCAGCCCAGGGAAACCGCAGATCCTCGGGGGACTGAGCGCGGGGCTCCCTCCCTCCCCCCCGCCTCGCTTTTTGGTTTTTTGTTTTGGTTTGGGTTTTTTTTTTGTTGGTTTTCTTTTTTTCTCCCCCCCTTTGACCTCAGTATAAAGTGGGAGCTGGGGGGTGAGCGTATTTTCGGAGCGACCGGCCGCCGGCCCGTGGCTACCCGCCCTTAGCCGGGATGCCTCTCCCCGCCGCGCTGCTGCCGGCTCTGCTCCTGGGGCTGCTGTGGCCGGGGGCGGTACGCGGCCGGTCGCCCCCGGGTCGCCTCCCCGCCGGGCCCCGCCAACGCCGCTGGGACGCGGCTCTCTTCGCCCGCTCCGTCGCTCGCCTCCCGGCCGAGCGCCGCGACGCCGCCCGCGACGGCGACTACCTCCTGGGCATCAAGCGGTTGCGGCGTCTCTACTGCAACGTGGGCATCGGGTTCCACATCCAGGTCCTGCCCGACGGCCGCATCGATGGGATCCACAGCGAGAATCGATACAGTAAGCCGGCGACGACCCCCACGGCGGGGCAGGTGAGCCGCTCCGCGCCCGCGGAACCGCCCTCGGGGCGGTTCCGCGGGCGCGGAGCGGCTCACCTGCCCCGCAGAGCGGTATGCGCCAAAGGGAAGGTGGGTGCATGGCAGACCTCTAACTCCCCGAAAAAGTCCGCCCGCCCACGGCACCGCGGTGCTGCCCACCTGGGCTCCCCCGAGGGCGGCGGGCGCCGGGGGTAGCGGGGCGGCGGCGGAGCTCATCGGGCGCTCCGGAGGAGCTCATCGGCGCTGCTCAGCGCCGTGCTGTCCCCTTGCCGCCGGCAGGCATCAGGTGTCGGGGTTGCCTCAACATCTGGAGGGTCTCCAGTCCGTGGGCCGCCCACTCTGAGCAGGGGCCGGGGAGAGCCCAGCTCTCCCCCAAACTTGAAAAGCATCTGCTGGGGACTTAACCCCGTGGCCCCATGACTCTAATATCCAACTGAAACAATAAGATACGGAGCGGGGGTGTGTGTGAATATAAGCTGTGTGATGACAAATGTTTCATTTGCCCCAAGCACACTCTGGCTTATTTTAACCTCGGCTACACAGGAGAATGCCTGGGGGCAAAGTAAAAATAGATACTTAGCTAAAAGAAGAGAGGTCCCAGCATGGGGCATGGGGCAGCACGTGGAGTGTGAAGCTGGGGTTCTGAGGCCACCCACAGCAGTGGTGGGGCATGGGGATCCACACCACACTGGGGACGGCAGCCTCTGGGTGAGCGCAGCACTGGCACCACACACTCCTTCAGGGCACAGCCCTTTGCCCCCCTGATTCCTGTGTCTCCTCTGTAGGTCTGCTGGAAATCTCCCCCGTGGAAAGAGGAGTGGTGAGCATATTTGGTGTTAGAAGTGGACTCTTCGTGGCCATGAATAGCAAAGGCAAACTTTATGGATCTGTAAGTAGCCACCAAGCGTGTGCCCGGGGAGGGGACCATGGTCAGCTGGGGTGAGAGGCGTGCATGGTCCTAAAAGCTGCCCAAGCCCCATCCTTGCCCCTCCTGGGTCAGGCAACACAGAGCAGCCCTTGCTGCTTTGCCAACAGAAGCTGTGCTGCCCAGGTATGCTGCTTGCTGAGATTTTGAAATGAAACCCAATTTTGTGTAGTTCCCCCATAAAAACTATAGTCACCCAACCATAGCTACCCATCTTGCCTACCACATAGACCAACAGAGTAGTCATTTGTGCGGCAAGACCTCAAGCTAGCCTCAGTCCGTATCTTTCTTATATTTAAGTACAAACAGCCTTAAGCAGGTATGGCAATTGCTTTCTCCTTCTCTCAAAGGGCACTTGAACTTGTGATCAGCCAGGCCCCCACAAATGACCCTTTATGATGTGATGAATCAGTGCCTGTCACATACCTATTGATCACTCTTTGTTAATGCTCTTGGTTGGAGAGCCTGCTCCCATGACAGTTCAGCATCGTCAGGGTTTGGACTTCTATTTATAAGAAGGCAGATCTATTAGGAGGCAACACAGATCTTTTTTTACATTGAATCTTTGGAAAAGATGGAGGCATCTTATAAAATATACTTGAGGTGAACAATAACAGTGCATGTCTTTCTTTGCCCATGTTGAGCTGTCCTCCTGCTTTTGAGTTCACCTCTGTGTAAGTTACTGTGATCAGCATAACTTCAAACCCATGTTCTCGGGTCTCCTTCCTTACTCACGGCTTTTCTATTCCATGTTTCTCAAGTACGCTTTGAAGAAACTTGGGCTGAGGAAGATCCAAACTATATCAAACTAAGGCATTTTCACATGAAGACATGAAGCATCCAGTATTATTTCCTGGGGCATCAGTCCTGTTACAGAGGATTTTGACTTATATAAAAGCCAGGCAGAATCAGTCACCAAAGTACAAGGGCTGCCTTTGCATCATTTCTTAGGAAGACTGCTGCTTCGGTGTCCTGGATAAAGTAATTCTCAGTGCCGTGTTCAGCTTGGCAGACTGAGACCTGCTTTAAAAAACCCTAGGCTTGTGCCCAATAAGAGATGCGTTCACTTGTTACTCTCCAGATAAAAACACACTTGTAACACCTGTCCCTCTTTGTACTTCTTGCAAATGAGACCTCTTCACTGGAAAGGTGCCTTTTGTCAGCTCTGTTTTCCTGATCCATTAACATACGTGAACCCAAACCCTTCCTTCAATTTTAAAACTAAAAAAGCAGAAAATATTGTCCACGCTGAGTGTCTTTAAAATGCCTCTTTCTCCTCAAGCAACATGAGAAAGTGATAGCATTCAGATTTTTCTGAAGCCTTTCAGGCAATTTATTGCTGGTAGGACAACCACTGAGCAATTAGATGAACAGGGCAGCAGAACTGGGCTTGGGCCTTACCCTGCTGCAGCTCTGTTAAAATGTGCCCCTCTCCCTCAAGAGTGCAGACATAGCTATGGGTGTCCTTCTCATCTTTAGGTGTACATGCCTGGCCCGGACACAGCATCCTTAATGATCCGCTGACTCCTGGGTCCTGTTTGAAGCTTCGTTTGGGTGACCACTTCAAAAGATTACTAAGGGGGAGGGAGTCAGCTGCGCACTTCCCCTCAGCACACCTTCTACACCTGGTAGCAAGAATATTTCCACACCTGATGTTTAAAATTCCTTCCGTCTCATTCTTTCCTTTTCATTTCAGACCCATTTCAATGATGAGTGCAAATTCAAAGAGATTCTCCTGCCAAACAACTACAATGCTTACGAATCCAGGATTTATCCCGGGATGTACATAGCCCTGAGCAAAAATGGAAGAACAAAGAAAGGCAATAAAGTATCTCCCACAATGACAGTGACACATTTTCTTCCTAGAATCTGAGACATCTCCCTTCAAACCTACCTCAGCACAGGGGAAGACGCAGAGCACGTTTGGGGAAAAGAAACATGGTGCACTTTTACTGGAGAGTTTTATGCAAGAGTAGGTGTAAGATATTTAAGTTAATTATTTAAATATGTATATATTGCCACAAAATTTATTTATAGTTCCAATATTTTTTTTTTGTTTTTAAATTTCTGAAAACAAAACAAACCTCCAACCCAAGGTATTTCATTTCATGGTGCAACAGTAGAAGACTTCTGCTTTGTGGTTTATTTAATTTGTTTCTAAGTTATCACAGGTGTGCTGCTACTCCATGTCCTAAACCAGGTGAAATTCAATTCCTCTATTACAATGTTTTGCACTGTTTGTGTGTTGTACGGTGTCTATCGTTGTACACGTGTTTGTTTGTTTATTATGGTGGCTTTGTTCTCCTCTGTGTGTTTTCCAAACCCCCGTGACTCCCAAAGAAGCTCTTGGCCTCCGAGAAGGAGCGGTGGCGGAGGTGCCTGGGTGGGATGCCAGCGCGGAGCCACACACAATGCCTGACCTCCTTTGTGCGGCGTTGCTATTTAATTGGAACAGTATCGGTTTACCTCGGTACAGAAAGCACGGTGCTGAAGAGCTACCCCACGAATCTGTTTTTAGATCTGCCAGTACTGAACTTTGAACTTTCCTGCAGTCTTCTTAGAGCTGCCAGGCAGTAGAGAGGTTTAAACACCTATATAAACTCAACAAGGTTGTTTTTTTTTTTCTATTTAGATAAACAGGAGCATATGATCTTTTGCGGTCCCTAATGGAAGCTTTGATACGATTGCTTGGCATCAGGCTAAAAACAAAAGTGTCTGTCCCTCCCCCAACGAGCACACTGTGAAACGCACTACCGTGAACGAATTATACTTTATTCAAATTAAATTCCCTTTCACATTTGGAGACTACATTCATTTTTCAAAGTTTGTGAAACTTTATAATACTCATAAGTTTTTAAACAGCAAAAGCATTTGCTGGTTCATAGAAAACACAAGCTCCACAGAGAGAATTTAGATTGATTACAAGGAATTGAGGTTGTTTTGTACTATTTATTATTTTTGGTGCAGTATTTGGAAGGAGAAATATGCTGCTTTTTTTCTGTCTCATTCCCTGACAAAGCTGATTAATTTCTACCTCACTAACTCTCAAAGCCAGTCTCCTAACAAAATCTGCATGGAAGGAAGGTACACGCTTTTCTGCTTGGTCTTACAGTTCTGGAGGAGGGCCTGGGGGAACAATCGTAATCCCAAATCTCTCTTTTTCCATATGTAGCCAAAAGTATTCAGGATAGAGTTGGTTGCATCCTATTTGAGCCTTGTCACGTTTGAGCTATCTTTACCCAGTGGTTTACTTTTAGTAAGGATAATCATGGTGAAAATATTTGCAGACAGCTGTCAGGCTGCAGTACTATATCGTCATCAAGTAACCCTATATTTTTCTTTATATATTTTGCAAGTGTAACTCATGTCTCTAACGTGATGAAGGAAAAGACAGGTTTGATTAAGGGGGAATCACTAAAAGGATCCGTTTGTCCTTTTTTTGTTCTTTCTTTCTTTCTTTTCTTTAAAAGACACATCGCCTTTGGGGCATCAATATGTTAAGTGGGAACCAGGACTAACCACAATGTTTGATGACTTAGGGGATGTTCACAGATCATCTTCCAATGTAAATTAGTTATTTCTGACTACACGCAAATCTGAATTCAGCCTTTTTTTTTTTTTTTCTCTTTACATTCCTACACAAAAGCCTTTGTTTCTTTGTAATGGTATAGACTCTACTATATTCTCTACTTACACATGACCTTGAAGACAAAATCTACTCACCAAAGTTCAGTAAGACCAGAGCAGACCAGGACCAGATCTTAAGCCAGCTGCTGTCAAAGCAAAAATAAGAATTTAGAAAAAGGAAGCCAAGTCAAGAGAGAGCGCCTAGGAAATGTCATGCCTAAGGATTTTCAATTTTTTTTTTTCTGTAATTTGGGGGATTTCTGTACTTTCTCTGTTTTCTATGTGTGAGTAATCATTGTGTAATTATCACCACTACCTCTGACAACCGATGATTTTGTGCCATGTTTCAGATAGCAAAATCAGATCACAAAGATTTTCTCTGGGAATGGTTCTTCTTTGTCACTTTTCACTCTATTAAATCCACAACCGACGGCCTCACACAAGATATACTCAGAGGTAGTTGTTGTAACTTTGAAATATTGTGATAAAACCTTGATAACAATGTTACATGGTATGAGCTTTCACCATTTACCAGAATCTGTCTGTAGTTTTATACAGGTGCTGTTCAAGACTGTGGTGTATGTGCTGTGCACATCTAAATGCATAATAAACGATAAATGTTTACAATGTATGGCACCCTGGTATTGATTTTAACTCTTTAGAAGGGAATGCATCCTGCAACGAAAGACAAAAAAAGTGCTATTTCACTTTCCCAAAGACCAGGGAGTCTTTGCACCTATGCCAGATACTTCACGAATGACAGCCTGGATTTCTTACTCAGCTAAAGTTCACCCTGCCAAAGTTGGAAATTGTCCAGGAAAGCCCAGCTTCATGAGCTCGGTAACAGATACACACGCTTGCATCTGCCACGCTCCGGTGTTCTTACTTGTATTATTTGTGTGGTTATTAACAACGGCAGCTTTTCGTGCAGCATCTAATATTAATGATCAGAGACACAAACCACTTTCGACATTTATGTTGCCGGATGGTAACGTTACAAATGAAACCCGATTGCCTTTTTCTTGGCTTTAATGAGTGCTGCTCGCACTCCCTCTGTGAAGTAGGACTACATCGATGCCAGAGATTGCAGGATTACCTGTTTGATTTGAGATACTGTCTCTTTTTACAATTAATGATTATACTCATACAAGTGTATAGAAATACGAAGTGCTTTGTAGCACACCTTATGGCAAGATTCTGTTGCACGACTTTTATTTATAAACACTCACACATATGCACTTGTGTACACACACGCTATGTCAAATCTATGTACTTTCAGTTTTACTCATGGCTCACCCTCCTCCAAGGATTAGGGAAGATATGTAATGGGAATGACAATATTCAGGTTTGATCTTACACACCTTGATGGCAAAGGGAGTTTGTCCAGCTCAGGGCCATACAAAACAGAAAGCCAGACCCCAAGATACAGACTTCTCCATTTTCCACTGAGTGATGCTCTTTTTCCTGTTCCAAGAAAGGGGAAGGCAATAGATGAGCTGGGAATATCCAGTGCCCTCACTCTGAGCAAGAGCAATTTCTCTCTAAAGTTGTATAGGCTCTATAAATACATAGCACAGGTGGGGTTTTTTTAACTGGACAAGTATAGCTGCAGAGTGTTTAATGCTCCTATGAATAGAGCCAGAATAAATAGGCAAGCAGACATATATAATCATTTTTCATAATTAATTTTTTTGTTTACAATGCTTGAAAAAAAGAACAAATGTAAATTTATTACTGCCAGGTCTTCCAAAATTATAACAAAAAATTATGTCCAGGGACAAAAATTTGTTTCAGCCTTGGGGAGACATCCAATTATAATTTTAAGATTGGAGATAAATCCCAAGACTTGGCTCTTAGGAAGGTGAGATTTCAGAGTAGTAGCTTTGCAGGTTCATAGCACCTAGAGTACTGGCGCCGCACATGTGGTCCTACCCCCACAAAAATATATGGGCCTGTTGCCACTGCAGATGGAGCAGCTTGAGATGTCACAAAGAACTCCAGAGAAACCTTCTTCCTCCTCTGACATCACCTGTTTTTGCTTCATTGCTAAGCCAGCTTTCCTCACATTGCCTTTGGAGATAGTAAAAGAAATGCATTAAAGGCAAAAATTGATTTTAACCCCCCCAGAAAAGGCCCTGATATATCATGTGCTGCAACATTTCTGAGATCACTGAGAGCATCGCCATGCTCCAGGCATGCCCAGTGCTCCTGCCATCCTCTACCAAACATTTCTCTGCACAGAACAACCAAAAACCTTTCCTGAGGCCAGATTAACCCCTTCCCTAAGCCAGGCACATTTCCCCCCACCCAGTGATGGTCCAGCCTGTCCTGTAGGATAAACAGAAGAGGAGCAGTGCCAGCCTGGCCCCGCGCTGTGCCCCTGCTTGCCAGGGGAAGGGCAGAGACAAGGCTCCAAGCTCCATCGCTCGTTTGCAGACTTGCATGCTTTAAATGGTCCGTGCTTAACATTTTCTGACTCATCTGTGACATCTACCAAGTTGTCTGTATCTAATCTGTGCTAATAAAAATCAGCATGACAAAACACTGCCTTGTATATAAATAGCCACAGGTTTCAGAGCGGTCACTGAGTTTATAGTGCCAGATTCAGTTGTTCACACTTTACCACTTGGTTTCCACCGCAGTATATTAACTGACCATGCAAGTGGCCAATTAAAGAGAGTCTGTTAAGGAGTGAGGAGTCTTTTGATAAAGGCTAGCAAGCACTTCAGCAAGAAAGTTAAAAGGGATTCCCTGAAGCACTGCAGCTCCCTTTATACGACAAAAAGTATTGTTAATTGCCAACCACAGATAAAAAATTTTTAATGTAGAAAACCTGCTCAGAAGCTAAAAAAAAAATAATAAAAAAAACCCCACAACAACCTCCGCCCTGTTCTTCTTCTACCAAGTAATCTAAACATGGATGGGATAGTGCAAAATCATAATACCTAGCTGCTTTCAGGCAATGCAACATGCAAAAAGGAGGCACAGCACGATTTCAGTTTCCTGCACACCAGCTGTCATTTACGGACTTCAAACCAGAAATACTACCCTGAACTGTTTGGTTTTAGAATTGATTACTTAAAAAAAATAGCTTACTATCATGCCAAGAAATGCCTACAGCGTCACTTAAGGCAGAAAATTACTTAATGTAAAACAATGACAATTTCTTATATCCTAAGTTTCGTTACACATTAAAAAGAAGTTCATTAGTGCTGTCTGTAAAACAGATTGTTTTTTCATTTTTAAGACTACTTATAGATACTTAAAAATTTATAAAACTCAAACAAATGTTCCTGAAAACCAAGCATGATTGATTGTGTTTTCCTTTTTGCAAGCACGTCCAAAAATGCTGCAATCCTTTTTGAGACTGATATTAGAAGATATGTCTTGTCCATGCTAAAGACAAACTGAATTTTGAGAACCATTTCTTAGCAAAGTCTCATGCACGGACCTGCAACCTGAACAGCCCTGTGCTGGGAGTGAAGCAAGTAAATAAAATGAAAACAAGCTGCTAATAGGTTCCCTATATGCTTTGTTACAGGGGCAGAAATTATACAATGAATGGAAAGTTTTCAAGGAGAAGCTAGTTTGGTGCCATGCTGGAGAATTAGATGTTAGTGTCACCTCTGCCACCAGGTAACCTGTGATGCCAGCAACGTGGTGCAACAAGTGGTCCAGCCCTTCCTTTCTGTGTGCCCGCATATGAGGCGTGGCAAATACGGTGAGCATCTGAAACTTAACTCAGCTGCAGCTGTGTTGTGAATATAAATGATGGGTAATGACAAGCGCTATGCAATATCACGCCAAGAAGGCTGCAACCTGGGCGGTTGACATTACTGTACCGTTTTGATAATATCTCTGTGCGTCAGCTCCCTGTTCGAAGCTGTCATTAAACAGTGTTCAAAATATATCCATTAATATATTAAAATTTGTGAGACACAGATACTGAGTTTGTGAGAGCTTGGGGTCTGTATGCCGTATAGCTTGCAGTTGAGCAAAACAAAACTAGGAATGGGTGCTCGTTTAGTGAACGCCATCTGTACTGGGCACGGAATGGGGCAGGACTCCTGCCAAAAAAGGTGGTGCATGACCAGATTTTAGTTGCATGGGCAGGTTTAATTAAGTTTTTCTTAAATTCTGAGTGCTGGATTGATTTTGGGTACCTTCTAGTGTCATTCTGTGTGTGTACATGCAATCACATTTTATTACTAGTCATACTATTTTATTGTGGGTAGATACAGAAGTACTCATTCTCTATGACTCCCCAGGCTGTGTTGACCTTTGCTATCGTTCATTCACACTACTTCATATAGGTTAAAGAAAGTGATTTAGTGCTGTTTGTACCAATTAACATATTCCAGATTCAAATTAGTTGCTAATCAGGTTACCTCTGAAGTACAAATCAGATCTTTATCAGCTTAAAGGTATTTGGCAAGTGTCAAAACCACTTGGTAAAACTCTGTGGTTTCTGGGGAGTTACTATTTACATCCTTTTTCATTATCTCCACAGCTACATCTGTTTGCTTCCAGTGCCTTCAAGAAAAGTGTTTGTAATGCTAGCTGGGGCCAATACAGCTGTTTAATGTCATTGAGGTTAAGGGTGCTTGTGAGAAGAAAGGGAGTACCACCTGCAGGACGAGCTTCCATTAGAGATGGGAGAGACCCCAACCTTGTGGGGATCTTGTTAAAGAAGTTTAGAAGACATGTCTGGCCGTGCACCTCTGACTGACAGCTGCCTGGCAAGCTTGAAGGCTCATCCATGAGGAACATTTTTGAGCTTTTGTTGGACAAACCTCTTTTATAAGCTCTTTCACTTGGCCAGATGGTAACTGGGTCCCTGCTCTGATCCCCGGTCTGGGGTGGGGATTGCCCCGGGCTGGCTCACAGCGGCTCGTGCCTGAACATCACGGTGGGATGAATGGCCTCCACAGGGCTCCTTCATCACCAAGCCGAGGCTGCTCCAGTGCCTCCCCATGCCCACCATCAACACTGAAACCCAGCACCATCACAGCTGCTTCCCATCTGCAAGCCCCCTCCCACCCCTGCAGCAGGACAGCCCCCACAGCTAGGAAAGATGAGGGAGAGCCTCGATTCCTCCACGAGACACCGTCTGGGGTGAGGACCACTGCTCTGCCAGGCCTTGGCACCCCTCTCCTCTCCCTCCCAGCTAATGCTAACCAGCAGGGTGGCTCCATATTACCTTATGGGGAAAGGGCACGTTACAGCTCCCCGGCGCTCGCCTTCCATGCCGAATCCTTCTCCAATACCTGTTGCAAGAAACCCTGATGATACTGCGAGCAGGAGCTTATCCATGAGGAGTTACACATTAACCCAAGCAGTTAGGTTGCTATCTTACCCGTGTGGTCTCGCTCTGGAGCCAGAATGTCTTTTCGTCGGTGCCTTTCCTTCAAATGAGGTTTGAGATAAGCGGGATAATTTCCCTGGGCATGAGTGTTGCAGCCGGGAGGTTACTGCCGTGTGATGACCTCGGGTTCCCTGCAGTGCTTGCTCTGGGAGCGGCCGTGCCCGTGCGGCTAGGCAGGTCCAGCCTGCCAACAGCCTTAACTTGGCTGCAATTTATTATACCTTTTCCACAGCCCCTAAGGAAAATTACCTCCGTTGCTTTTTCCCTTGTTTTTGACCTTCCTCCACTGGGGCTGGGTGACTGGCACTGCCTTTCCCCAGCAGCCCTGCCCGTGCCCGGCTTCCTCCTCGCAGGCAGCGGGCTGCTTCTGCCCAGAAACATCACTCATTCAATCCAGCACCTGTCCTTCTTCCACACTGTCCTGTTTTGACACCTTTTCCTCTTGTTTTGCCATTTCTCTTTTTCCCTCATACTCCTGCTTTGATTTTATACTCACCTTTTCTTATGTTTCTTAGTTGTGTTACCTCCAACCACCCTCCCTTTCTCTCCTGCCTTTTCTACTCTTTCTCTTTCCCTGAAATCTTTTGTTAGATTTTATTCTTGGGACCTTATTAATCACATTAAGGCCAAAGAGCTTTAACCAAGCACGTACCTGGACCTGCCTGCTGCGGCTGGCAGCGATGATGCAAACTCTGCCAACACAGGACCGACTCATGTCTATATCCAACCCTGTGACTCAGGTTCGTTCCCGCAGATGTTAATGTGCACAGACTATCTGCTATACTCTTGTCAGGGTGGGTTTATTTTCATTAAATCATAGAATGGGTTGGGTTGGAAGGGACCGTTAGAGGTCATCTAGTCCAACTCTGCTGCAATGAGCAGGGACATCTTCAACCAGATCAGGTTGCTCAGAGCCCCATCCAACCTGACCTTGAATGTTTCCAGGGATGGGGCATCTACCACCTCTCTGGACAACCTGTTCCAGTATTTCACCACCCTCATTGTAAAAAATGTCTTCCTTATATCTAGTCTGAATCTACCCTCTTTTAGTTTAAAACTTTCTTACTGCTCTGGTTGGTATCTGCCCTTGGTTTTCATCTTCTGCCTTAAGTTCAAGCTCCTGTTCAGGTTAGCACAGAACTTCTCACTTGCCTATATTTTATTTTTACCCCCGTATCTCCTTTCCCTCAGTCCTTTGCAGTTTCTCTCCCCAATGTCTGAGGGTTGCAGAGGTAATCAAACCAGCTTTCGGCGAGTGATGGCCTAGCTATGGCGGTGAAGAGTTGAACACACGCATCTGTTTGAAGAGCAAGGTGTATGAGCCACAAACTGAAGCAGAATTAGACCGTAAGTGTCTGTTTACCAGACAGAAAAGCATAAAAACCAGGTCCCTTGCGCTCCCTGATATGTTATCAGATGTGATTCACTGGATCGTATCTGTTTTGGCATCATAGCATGGGCAATTCAGTGCAGGGTTTTTTAGCATGCTTAGCATGGTCAAGGAAAAGCATGTATCTATTTATAGAACTAAGTAAGTTATAAATACAACTATGATAGTCTTATGCCGTGCAAAGAAGGTATGCCTTGATGGAATAACCAAAGCAAAGTGTATTTTAGGCAGAACGATATCTATATAGATGGCTATCTCTACACATAGCTTTGTGTTAAATAGTGATTGTATTTTAAAAGAATTTGAATGCAGAACACTGCTGAAGTCAGGTCTATAAATGGAAATCTAAGAAATTACACGGTAAGATAAACTGAAAGTCTTTGACCTCCAAGTTCAGAAATTTAGCGTCTTCCACAAGTCTTTATTCTAGTAATACTAGTCACATCCAAGACAGTCACTTGTTTTAAATTAATTCTTGTTATTTATTTTGCTCATTTAAATATATATACATATATACAAAATTTAAATTATAGAATAGGTATTCTAGCCATAAAATACCATTTTATTTCATGCCTTGGCAAATAACTCCTGGAGTTAATATTTTGCATTAATGACTAGTAAATAGCAAAGAACGTGACTTCATGGAATGAGGTACGTCATATGATTGTTCCTCAGGCGGTAATAGACTAGAGCTCGTTCAGTAAATGTTATAGTTTTCGAATACATTTTAGTCCAAAACATGGAATAAAAGAGTAAATACAACCACAATGGTTAACGTGTTGAAAGTCTATCAAAATACTTCCTGAGGTTAAAAATTTAGACATTTCATTTCAGTCTGGGGCTTTTACGCTTTTTATTATCAAATAAATATCACAATGGCAATGTTCATATAGAAATCTAACTGCAATTACCATGTTTCTACAAAGTCCTCCTATGCATACGTGGGTGGCCTTAGTAGAATAATTAGCGCATATCATTAGGACTTATCTGGACCCTTTAAGCCTCAGCTTATTGGTAGTCACAGGTACGCAGCAAAACAAAGAACAGAAAAATAGATTAGTTAAAATATTTTGTGAATAACAGTTGAAACATCAACAAATACTTCTTCAGGTTTTAACTGGCGGAAAAAGGATCTCCTGATACTTTCTGCTTGCAAGTCAGGTGAGTGCGAAGTAGTGACCTCCCAGAAGGAGGGAATGCATGTGTTTGGAAGCATATTCTACATTATTAGTTTAAAGCTCAGTGTTTAAACAAATGTTCTTGCTCTTCTGCGGAACGATCACAGAAAATAAATAAGGCTACCAGTGCAGTCATCGAATGACCGATGCTGAATGATAGATTAATAGTCACAAAAATATTCTGCTGTAATCACCTTTTGGTGACTCTTACAGAAAGGTGAACAGATGCAGAAACAAGGAATATATATGCATTTAACAAAAAGTTGTATGTGTTCTTTTGGGTACCATAGTTGCAGGTTGAAAATTATTATATTCATTTCTCCTGGTGACATAAATCTGAGTTTTCTTTGCATTAGATTTTTGGAAGATGATGTACTATAAATTTGCATTTGTTCATTGTTTACACTCTCCAAAAGTTAATTAAGAAAAATATGGAAGCAAATATGTATCTGCTTGCCAATTTATTCTGATTCTATTCATAGGACCATCAAATACATTGTCCTCCTGATTCTGCAGAAAGCCCCACTAGCTTTACAGGTATCTACTGATTTCATAGGGACACAGTTGGGCACTCACCTGTACAAGTTGCTGCGTTAACAGAATTGCCTTTACATGTGACCATCAATAAAAATATTTCATTATGTTGGTGGTGGGAGTGCACTGAGAATATATTCCTCGTAAAAGGGACGAGTGCATGAACTGACAATCATAAATCATAAAACATTTAAGGCAGAATGGGTTCTTTATACGCTGTGCTGAAGGATCAAAAAAAAATATAACAGCCACAGCTCTATGAATGTGTCTACAGATACACATACTTAAAAATACCTCTGCTAGCTACCAACATCTATTCATTTTTTACCTTTCATGGGGATCTGTGAAATTTCACGGAAGTGTACAGCTGACAGCTTTGGTCAAAACGGTGACACTAGGGGAGAATCCACTCAATTATTCTGTTAAAGAAAATATTAAAAACAGTCAATGTTAATTCATTTTATATTTGACACAAGCACTTAAAAAATTGAGCTACTCTAGAAGTCTGTTTAATGACACACAGCTTCAGGATACTTTTGTGGTTTTCCCATCTACTTTATGTAAATAAAATCCACTTGTAAGTTAATGGAAATAATCAGAAAGATTAATTTAGTTTTTAATAAACAGAGGACCACAATAATATGGGTAATAAAATGATGTGTAACCAAGAACAGCTTGTGGTAAAAATGTCCCTTTTTTTTCCTGCTAAGGAGATTACAAGGTTATCATTTGTAAAATAAGCATATTCCCGTTAATTAAATTAAGGACTTGGGCTGCATAAGCAAATACCAATCACAGGAGAGAAAAAGAGAGAGGGACAGGGATGCTGAGTTTCACACATAATTTGTTTCTGGCTACTTAGCAGGGCTATGACAGACATTCACTAAGTAGAAAGCAAACATTTACTATTTGGTTCACCTATCCAGCTAACGCCTATAAGCCTCCATTAGCAAAAGCTGCCTCCTTTGGCAGTGGATGGTTTGTTGTGAAATACTTTTACTGTGATGGCTTCAAAAGAGCATTTGTTGCTAATTTAAAGATGTATCAGCACTGACCAAGCAACAAACATACATTTACAGTTATATACTTTCTAGTTGCACTATACTTTATATTGCAGCCCTGATTCAGGTCTACTGAAGTGAGTAGGGAAGCTTCTATTGACTTCAGTGAAGTCAAGCCCTAAATCAAATGCTGGAAAATAAATATACCCAGGATGTCCCCCCAGAGATGTATACCAAAATCAGCAGCCCAAAATAGTCTACGCTCAGCCTCATGCAGGTACTTGATGAGGGTCTTTACAGGGTTTGGAAAAGTCTTCCCCACACTGCCTGGCCCTCAAAATGCCATGGGAAATGGCAGTCCCTGGAATGTTTTTTTCCCATTTGGCTCTCTCAGAGCTGCAACCCATGCCCAAGGTGAGCTCCATGGCAAAACAAGCCACACACCCCCAAGGAAGAGGGGAGCTCCCTTTTGGGATTCATGGCTGCACGCCCCACTCATGCCTGTGCCTAAAATTTGCAACTTCAGCCAACTGCATTCAACAAGGAGTCTTGTCTTAGGGAAGCATTAATGCAATTTTGCTAAATGTCAGCTCAAAATCGTAGCAGCCCAAACAAAGCGGGAGGAATGCTGTGTCATGGCATGGGCTGCAAACTGGCAAAGCTCCCTGAAAATAACAAAGCAATTTCAACCAAAGTTTTGCAGGAATGTGTTCCTGGGGAGGAGAAAGGGAGGGAGGACTGATGGACTTGGATGGGAACTGGCTGGTTGAAAACCTGTCTTGTCTAAGATACAGCACTTTCTTGTTCTCCACTTCTTAGAAATTAGAGAAAAAATGGGAGATTCCTTAATTTCTGTGTTTATTAAAAAAAAATACTGCAATGTGTGGGCAGTGATGTAGTAAAAGCATTATTTTTATGGAGGTTTTAGACCACACTCTGAGTATCACAGAGACATGAGCTAACGAATTGCTGCTACACATTTTGTCAGTTTGGTCTAAAAGCTCTATATAAATAATGTTTTAATTGTGTAAGTGTTAATCCATTGTATTTTCCTTCTATTTCTGTCCTAGGGTAAATAGGACAGGGTAATTAACCACAGGATATTCACCTGTGTTATTCACCAAAGGGTATCAGAGTTTAAATGACTCGGGTATGGACTCATTGAACTGCTAACTGGGATATGAAACTTAGTGCTTGCACCAGCCTTAGTATCAGAGGAAGGGAAGATTGCAAATGCGATGCCTGCTTTCAAAAGGGCTCAAGGGGAGACCAATAAAACTAGAAATCAGTAAATAATTAGCACTGGGCACCTTGTTTGAGACCATAATGAAAAATTATTAGCAGACACCAGGATAAAGACAAAAGAGTGGGCAGGAGACCACAAAGATTTTAGAGAAGAAAGTTATGCCTCAACTCTGCAGTTTTGGACAAGTCCCCCTGCCCAGGCTGCCGTGGGGTAAGAGGGACGTCTTGGAACTCCTATTCCCTGAAAATACCAGAGCTGTAATCAGCAGTCATCAAATAAAATGTTACTTACATTATAAGGTGTTGAGTACAATGATCCAGATTGTAACCTTCATTTCATAAAGTCCCTCTACCAAATATTGCCAGAGGTGGAAGAATGACTCTATATGCTCCTATTTGTCTTGTTGTCCTGTAGATATCTGTAGCCAACCACTACCAAATTGCCAGGATACTGGACTAAACTGATCTTTGATCTAAATCATTCCAGCCACGCTTATGTCCTTGCAAGCCTGTCCAGACATACTCCTCCAGTTATAACGAAGTATTTGAAGGATGTTAACACCATGGTTCTGGATTTATCCAGTCCCTAACTCCAATAGCTCAACACGAGACCCAATTGGAAAGCAGAGAAAATGTGAATTTGGAAAATCCTTGGTCTTATGTCCTAAGTAGCAAACTCTTATGTTTAACATAGCAATCTTAAAGCCCCAAACCTGCTTATTCATGAGGTAGGTAGCTGGCACCAGGCAGCATGACCAGTACAGCACTTACCCAGGAAGACATGGCCAACTCTCTAAATCAAACAGCATCTCAAATGCAATCGCATTTTTTGCCAAGTCTTTCAAAAAGTAATTATGGTTACTCCCATTTCTGGGTGAGAACATGCATACTGCTTTTGAGCTGTGACTCTAAGAAGTTTTCCATAGACATTGCTTCCATAAAGCACTTTTTGAACTATAATGACATTTTGTCACTCCTTATACAGACTGAAGTTGAATCTAGAAGTAAAAGGTAATTAAATACGAGGCTAGAGAGGCTGAAATTAATAAGACTTGTGTCCTAACTGACCCCACCATGTCTCTTTTGATTGGCAGGATATCCTCAGCTCTTTCACGGTGGGCTGGGGGCACTCAGGACCGTAGCAAAGCCTTCACACGCTCCTCAGCGGGTCTTGAATCAGCTTCCGAGAACAAATGCCGGTCCTCAGCCCCAGCTATTCCTATGGCAACACGGCAAAGTCTGTGGGGCCAGACTGCTTATTCTTTGAAGGTGAGTAAAAAGAAAATGAATAAAACAATCACCAAAGCAAGTAACAAGTTAACAACATACAATTTCAAGCAAGCTAAAGAAAAAGAAAAGAGTGGCATTTGTAAGTGATGTGCATCCTGCTGATCTTTTGTAAAGCCAGCTGTGAAACATAGCTGCAATGTCTGTTTATAGCTAGGTGTGCAGGCTTCCAGATGTGTAAGTGTAAAGCCTGCAGACATCAAAAGGACTAACATTCAAAACCATTACCTGAACACCACCTTTATGTATTTCAAAGGGAAACCAGCTGAACTTTCCCTGTAATCACTATCTTGCAACATCCCTTTAATGAACCTGCTAGTACAGGATCGTTGTGTCAGCCAAATAAAGAGGGTGCTGGCATTTTATTTTCTTCTGCTAGGAGCTGTTAATGTCCCTAGGACCCCTCACAGCCCTGCTGTTCATATGCGGGATCGAATGGGATTATGCAGCAGCATCAAGTGGGAAAAGGCAGACTCGGCAAAGCTGTCAAGGGGTATGGTGGGCAAAATCTGTGGTCGTAAACTGGAAATGTGGGAAGGCCAGCGCTCAAATCTTGGGATAAGGGGAAACATGAGCTGACAAACTTATTTCCTACCCTTCTGGGTGAGTGGCTCCCTAATTCATACCCTGGCATTTCTGCGCCTTGGGTGAGTAACCTACACATTTAAAAATGACTCAGAGTTTACTTCTAAAGCATTCCTCATCAACCATCCAAATAAACAGTATTTCTCCTTTACAGTGTTCACAGAAAATTATTTGGCAATTACATTTGTAACATATTCAGTGGATAAAAAAATATGAATGGATACCTCTTTGTCACTTTATCCATCTTTTCCTCTCTTACACTACTGTGGCAGAGAATCAAGAAGGGACATAGGTTTTCTGTAGACAGGAGATTTAAAATGCACATGAGTCATATTGTTTAACAAAACCATTAAGTAAGTAAGTGTCTTGTCCTGTGATCCCATGGATGAGAAATTCATTTCAGAATTAGCTCCTACTTGCTGTATTTCATTCCAAATAGGAGGTTCATTCTTTAAACTCTGATTCTACCTTCTACAGTCCTGGAAAAATCTCAAAACTGTAAGCCAGCTGTAAACAGGAGCATCTGCCCACAAGATTTCTGAGATATGTGACCTCCCTCATTTCCCTATTATGACTTTGTACAATTCACAATTTTCTGGCTGGGAAAACTGGCATTTTTCCAAGAGGAAATTCAGGTTTTTTGCCATAGACTTCATCCCTTTTGATCCACATTTAATTTTGTTATCTAGCAGCTTGCTTTGCATAGCTACCTTGGTAGCTTTCCCACAAGTAAATAAGTCGTCAATGATAATCCCCTCCACAATTCCTTAGACCTACACTTCAGAAACCTGAGAACAAAAAGCTAGAAATCACCTTGTAAACAGAGTTCAGCCCACACCAAGAGCAGGGAGACTGATATAAAAGTTCAGGTGCAAGAATTCACCGCAGTTTGGTTCACACTCTTCATCATTAGCCTAAGTTGGCAGGGCAGTGAATTGGGATATGAAGGACAGAGTCAAAGCATCTAAAGTGCATAATAAAACATTACCATGTTTTCTGCTAAGCAAATAAATTAAATCTATAGTAGACTTTACCAGATGCCATGTCAAAATTTGCAATTACTGGACGTGCTGTCTGTCATGCACAGAAAAAAAATATTTATTTAAGAAAACAAAAGATGGTATCATGAATTGTCCCAAAATTGTCCCTAGGTGCTGAGGACCTAGCATCCACACTGGACACTGTTCAAGGGGGTTGCTTCAGGCAAGGTCTAATCTGGTCCTATGGACTAAATGGCCATTAGCAGCTAACAGCATGTCAGGGGACTTCACTGAGCACGTATTCAGGTTTAGTTTAATCCAAACTGAATTCAGTCCACATGCTCTGATACTACTCACTCCAAAAAGCAAATGGAAGCTCAGCAAGGAGGGAAATCAGTTTTCTTCCAAACCATTTATCCTGACTTAAACTAAATTGCTGCCATAAACAGACCCTTTTTCCACTGACATACCGCACACCAAAAAAAAAAAAAAAAATCTGGTGATTTGAAATCATTTTCTTCTAACTCACCATGGCCAGTTAATGGAAGGTAGTGTATACAGATATGTACACCTGCAAGCAGAAAGTACACCTGCAAAGAACACATCAGATAAAATGCATTCAGCCACCTGCTCCTCTTCCCTACCACAAAGCCTTCCATCCAAGGCAGCCACATTTTGCTCTCTACAACTACCTGAAAGGAGGTTGTAGCGAGGTGGGTGTCGGTCTCTTCTCCCTAGTAACAAGCGATAGGACGAGCGGAAACAGCCTCAAGCTGCGCCAGGGGAAGTTTAGGTTGGATATTAGGAAAAACTTCTTCACTGAAAGGGCAGTCAGGCATTGGAACAGGCTGCCCAGGGAAGTGGTTGAGTCTCCATCCCTGGAGGTATTTAAAAGACGGGTAGACATGGTGCTTGAGGACATGGTTTAGTGGTGGGCTTGGCAGTGATAGGTTGACAGTTGGACTCGATGATCTTAAGGGTCTTTTCCAACCTTAATGATTCTATGATTTTATGATTTCCTTCCCTCTTCAGGATACCTCAATTTTCCTGTGGCATCCTCACTCACAACCAGCCGTGCTGCTGAAGGACTGAATTCTATTTCCCACTGGCAGCCAGCAGACGTGAGACAGGATTACAAGGTCATCGGCCACATCGCAAGGGTCAGGGCACCCTCCCTCCACCGAGTACCCTTGCACCAGCATCAGTGCATGCTGGCAAAGATGCTCACAGGCACAAGCAGCTCTCCTCCCACCCTGGGCTCAAAGGGCCTGCAAAACAAAATCATTGCCAGTCTTCTCATGATATTTCCAGTTTCTTTGCTTTACTTGGTTTGATTTATAACGTGAGTGCCATGGAGTTGATCTGGTTTCACGGGGCTGTAGAATAACGTCCTGTACTTGCTCACATGAGCAGCTAAGTGGAAGCAGTCGATCCGCCCTTTCCTGTGCGGATCAGTCCTGAGAAACAAGAGGTTATTTATTTTCCATTGCTTGATCAGTCCTTGTCTTTTATTTTTTAACTAACACCATCGTGGGTAATAAAACTAGTTTACTTTCATTTAAATTAATTTTTAGGGGCTGGAGAGGTGGCTAAAGACCATCCATAACTCAGCATTGATATCAAAATTATGTAAACGCAGTCTGAAAAAATATTTAAGTTCTAAGCACTCCTTGAAAACTATGGGAAGAGGAAATGTTTAGCTCTATACGAGCAGCCGCTGGCTGGCTCATAAACAGGCCCACAGTAGCCTATTTAAAGAACATTGCAAACACTTCGCACAATGTGCATTTTATTAGGAAAAGGAAGCACTGAGGAATCAACTAGAATATACACAGCAGGAAAAAGTAAACGCATTAACTGACTTTAATGCGGATAAAAATGGTGGCGCAGGGAGAAATTCTCTTTCAGAAAGGTCATTCATTTGCCTCTGCATTCCTTCCCCACATTTACATGCTGCTCGCTGGATTCATCAAAGGTCTTCATTATTCGCTCTTGGCATGCATAAAACAATCACTTTCAGATATAATGACCTAATTACTCAAACAAGACAAATGAAAAAAAAATGGCAGTTATTTACTTCAGATGTTAGCATTTAGCAGCTCTTCAGAAAAGAGATTTAAAGGACTTGCGTATTTAAAACGTGAGAGCCAGTATCACCTAACAGGGTGGGTTTTGATGACTACAACAAGCACTGGTGGTGATTCCTGTTCAATGTGACTCTTGGGCTGCCCCAACTTATACCCCAACTTATCCTCCTCTCCTTAGGGACCAGGACAGCTGCAGGTAGTCGTCAACAGCTGCAGAACGAGGACATTTTCACCATGTTTTTCCCCCAGCTTCCCCGTGGTCAGCCCCAGCTTATCCTGCACGCCCAGGGCTGGCCCGGGGGCTTTCAGTGACACTAGGGCCTCTACACAGCCAGGGAAGGCCCAACAACCGAACTTTACCTTTAAAGGCCATTTCTGCTCCCTCCATATCCTTTTTCTACTGCCCAAGCAGCACAAAGATCAGATGTAACACAGGAAAGTTTTAGACTGAACGTTTGTAAAATTAATGCAGAAGTGGGGCGATTTATTGCTCAGATTTGCTGTGTCTGAAAAAGAGACATGGTTCAAAAGGTGGATCGTTATGGTTCTTGTTTACTTCGTGATGTTCTTCTGTAGGATGGCATAGTAGTAATGATGTAATCACTACCAGTAAATGTCACAGTCAGGCAATGACTCATCTAGAGCTCACATGATTACAGAAAAAAAAAAGATACTGGTGTTATTATGATGCTTATCAGTGCTGTGTCATATATATAACCATATTAATTGCCTCAGCTAAATAGAGTTGATTCTGGGGACAAGAGTCAAAGCATGAACTTTTGAGTCTCTCTGCACTTTCCCCTACAGAGACATATTTTGTTTGCCGTCCCAGTACCTCTGCAAGTGTGGAATATGGATCTTTTTGTATTTTTCCAGAGTAGGCTGCCTACCAGTCCCCCTTACTGCTTTGGCAGTGTTAGTAAACACTCACAAATGCTACGTAGCAGTTTGCTTGAGCCTGTTACATTCACGTTAACATACATGGTTATAGAAAGATGTAGCTCATTTCCTAATTACGAAGCATTTCACACTGGATGGCAAATGAAAGGCTTAAGCCCCAGTGGGACCATATGTGTCTGACCCACAAATAATTGTTTGACATCAGAAGGTTTATTATCTCCTAGCAGGAATGAGAAGCATATTTCTTAATAGGTTCCCCACCCTGGGCAGTGCAAGCTTTCCTTTGAAGAGTGTCTCTATGGTAATTGATGTTAATAAGCAGCAAGCCAAGGAGAAACACTGGGTCACCAGGTAGGAAGCCCCCCAAGAGATAATCTAATTACTCTCCAAAACAAATTACTTTCAACCAAAACAAATTACTTTCAATTACTCTGCAACAGATAAGATCAGTGGAGGGAGCTCAAAGCTGATGACAGCTGGAGACTGAGGCTTCACCAGTTTACGGATTGATCGCTTTTCTCTTTGGTCCGTTTTGTTGAATGACAATGCAGTGACAGAAAACTGGAGCCAAGAACTGAGCTCCCTTTCATTTCATTCAGATGAATGCGGAGGACCTGCCAACTCGATGCTCTTTGCTGTGTGGCTCATTGATCTAAAATTGGAAAAGCTGTAGCCATGCATGTTCACATCTGTAACATGAGCAAAACTCTAGGAATAAATATACAGGCCGGGAGACTATAAAATCCACTCCCTGTATGTGCATCGTTATGCTAGGAAGCAGAAGGGAAAACATTACATCGTTGCTTATTTGTGCATGCACATAAAATGTGAGGCAAAATGGAGCCTTCATTCTTATCAGGCCTTAATAGACCTAAACTATAAATATTAACTGATACTCTAATAATTTACTACCAAGAATTTTTGCTAAATATCTGACTGTTTCCACTGAAGTAGATTAATTTTTTCCATGGAAGGCAGAATTGGGCCTTAGCTCCTTTTCTTAACAAAGTATTAACAATATTGTTCTGAACATTAACTGACGATGATGATGATGATTATTATTATTATTATTCAGTACTATATGATGAAGTCAGACTGAAATACAAACCAGAAAATTTTACCTCATGACAGTATAGAAGGAACTCGGGTAGCAAGGGTTATAAATTACCAGCAAAAGCTGCAGTTGATATGTCTGTCACTGCCTTTCTCAGGAAATTGAGAGTTAAAATGCAGCTCTAAAGGAAATGTAGTCAGGCAGTTAGGGTGGGGTGTAAATGATTAATCAATGATTTTTTATATCACTGCTATTTGCCATGATGGTGCAAAGGGTTGTCATTGCTGTTTGTGTGTGTGTTGGAGGAAAAAGTAAATTTGGGGATTACTGTCTTTTGAGAATGGGATACTGGTATTGCCACTGGAGCCATAAATAGGAAGGGTTTGTGTAGGGTCCATTTATAGTTCTGTTGCTCTTTATTTCATTAGTATCGGTTAATTCCTTCTACAAATGATACAATCGATGACACATCTGCCTAACTGAATCCAAATCCCACTGATGGCAATATGTGACCTATTAGTCAAGAGAATGGCAAAAGGGACATCTATTGCCCAGCCATAGCAGCTCTTCTGCAGAGTGAGGCTACAGTAGCAGAGATCGGCAGCTGTTTTGTTGCAGGCTTTATCTGCTAGAGACCTCTGATAAAGAGTAATATACAGGTCTCAGGGAGCCTTCACTTGAATGAAACCTTGGTGCCTCACATAAAGCTATGAGAGGGACTCCTACCCCACTCTGGAAATCTTCTGAAAAGGGTTAAATTCAGAATTAGTTGCAGGGGGCCTATCTTTACAATTCCCTTTGCAAAATGAGTGCCTAAATCAATAGATCCATATTCAAGAGTATCTGAACTTGAGACGGACCTGTATGAGAGAGACACCATGACTCCACTTTTTCATCCTCAGCACTTTGGTCTGCTTTGTTTGCTTCAAGAACTGAGGTGTCCCATCATCTTATCATGCAAGGATCTTCCTTGTAACTCCAGCCATGAAAGAACCAGAGGTAATTTGTCTCTCGCTTTTGGCCTGTAATATTTAAGGAACTTTGTTTCCAGGAAAATGAAAAAAATTGAAGATGCATTTAAAATAAAAATATTTGAGGTTTAAAGATGGTAAATTAGAATCCTTCTGACCATTATACGTCTGATCACAGATGTAAATACACATAAAAGAAATGCTGAGTTTAATTCTGCTTCTTACATCAGGTCAAGGTACATAACATACACAATAGCCAGATAGTGGGGGATTTTAGGTTCCATTTAATATTTGCTGTGATGTTTAGATAGATAAATCCCTTGTTTTAATGCAGGTATTTTACTTCACTTTTCAGCAATGCTTCAGATTTTATCTCATACTGACACAAGTTATTTAATGAATCTGAATTACTTTTGGAGTAAGACATCCATTACCTACTCATTTTTTCACTAGTCAGATGTGTAAAACCTAAGTAAACTTGAATTACTTTCAAGACCATCCAGGCTTTTTCCATGCTGATTTGTTCTGCTTCTCTTACTTTCAAATGGCCTTTTAATTGGCCCTTAAACTAGGAAATTATGGCTGATTAGGATCAATCCAAATGCAATGTTTTGGATGGACTGGCTATTTGAACACCATTCTTTTAGATCCCACGTTACTTCTGCTTTGTCAAGTAAAGGTCAATTTTAGCTGCATTGGCAGGATGCTTCAGTAACCTTTGCCCTTCAATTCTTGACCTCAAATGTCCCACAGCCATGTTTCATGGTAGCAAATGTGACTATTTAAGAAACTGCCATAAGGAATATCAGAGAAAGTTACTCAGTTTCCCGATTCATGGTAAATCGTGCAGCTACTCCATGGCTATGGTATAGGCTTCCTTTCAGCAGATTATTTCCTCTGACCTCCAAGTAGAAGAATGGTTATTAATAATCTTCATTTTTTGCCTCTTGAGCAAAGTCATTGCAAAAACTTTCTACTTGACTGTCACCTATATTAAGGACTGAGTCTGGGTGTCTTGTGAAGAGGGATGGAAGATATCGCCACACTTTGTAAAATCCAGGTAATGTAACTCTGTCTACTAAACAGATTTTGGAGGAGTTGCACAAGAATTTTATTTCTTCTAAGATATTTCTCCATGATTTTAGGCCCAGGATATGGGCTGGGATGAAAGGTAGACTTCTATTGATTCAGCTGAGTCACTTTGCTTTCCAGAAGCTGAGGATATGGCTGTATGCAAAATATTCTTAACAGCCTTATATGATGCCATTAGGAAACTTTGTACTTTTTTAAGTTTACATTTGTTCAGAACTGTTTCATAAGAGGCTTCATCATTTCAGTAAGAATCCTTCCTGCAATATCATAATAATCAAAAGTGATGACAGTAGGTGAATAAGCACTCGTGGACTGAAATGACACTTTGACACAACGTTCACCTCCAGTCACTAATCATTTACATCTCTCTAACAGTTTATCCAGTTCTGTTGGTGACTTGCAGTTCCTAGTAATGATAAGGAGCAGAGTGTAGCATGAAATAATAGGCAGCAAGAAAACTGTAGGTCTCAGCTGGCTTCCTTAACTCCTTTTCTACCTCTTTTACTCCACAACATGGTAAATTGTTGTAATGTGTTCAGCACAGACCTCCGACTCCATTTATCTGACCCTGATCAAGTGTCTGAAGCCCAGATCCAAAACCACCACAGCTATCTACAGTGGAACATAATCAGAAGTTCCCCAGACATGTATAAGTCTTACCTTTCACATCCTTCAGTCTTAACAGGACTGAGCAATCTGGAACCAACCTGTGTAGGGACAATCGGAAGCCAGGCACTTCTCCATCTCTGTCCTCGAAGAGGCTCCCTGTGCCAAGTATCTGCAGATCTTATGTATATATTGGCAAGCACAGGATTCTCACAGTAAAAAAGCGGTGCCAACTTCGTCAAACCATGGCTGGACTAGAAACCTTCCGCAACTTTTAGCAGAATACAACAGTGATTTAACATCAGTCTAGCAGATAAAGAATGTAGATCTCTTGCTCTGCAGCAGTTCAGACCCCTCAAACCTTCCCTAAGAAAGCACAAAGGCAAGCCTAGCAAGTAGTTTGAGCCAACAGCAGCTACGAGGAAACGTAGCTCTTTGTTAGCACAACTGCTTACACAAATGTCTGCTCCACTGACTCTATGACTCGGTTGCATGGGCTCATCCTCCTGAGACAGCTGCAGTGTGTAAATTTTACATGCTGTAAAGCCTCAGATGAGCATCTCAAAGGCATCTTACCTTTATGGGCTGTCAGGGACAACTAGAGAGTAGTCTGATCCTCAACACCACATAAGTCCTAACAATTCTCCCATTGGTTCTCAGTCAAGCCTAACAGATTGTAGCTAAAATACCACTTAGATGGCCATAAGCCTACCAAATACTATTAGTGATATAATTTATTATCATCTTCATGACTAAAAGACTTTGTGGTATTAATTTTACAACAAATCAGGGTTATTATCATAGGTGCTTTTGAGGCATGGAGAAAACATCTGTCTTTAAGCAGAGTTATAATTACATTCCCTGATATATAGGAGGCCTGACTTCAAGAGAAGGAGGGGATGCAGTGCCTCACCAGACAGACAGACATAGCTAAACCCATTTCACCCCCCACCCCTTATTCCTTCTGACTTCAGAAAAATCACCACCTGAGAGCCCCTGGCTCAGTGTCCTTGTTAACAAAGAAAACAATTTTGCACTTCCAGTGAAATGAAGTTAGACCTTTATGGAACAAATTCATCCCAGATATAACTCAGTGAAATTGCTCCAGGGTCAGGTTTGGTTTAACACGCCAGTATTAAGACTGATTTTGTGGGAATTGTCACTGTATCAGACTGAATAGGATCACCTGAGTAATTCTGGCTCTCCAGGGCTTTGGATCTATTTGAACAGGACCACAGCTCTGAGTACGCACCCTTGTGAGTTTGAAGCAAAACTTTGGTAGCAAATCTGTTTCCTTCTTTTTGTAGTATATCTTCTTCTTCTACTGGCCCATTCTCTGTCTATTAAGGAAAAAATATTTCCAGTGGAGTTGGAACTTGTCATTATGGCAACATTATTTAGCCACTGACAAGAAAAGAGTACAGATAAATGCTCTCTGGTTACCACTTTCGACTGAGAAGTTGGTGATCTAGAACTACTCTTTTCTGAAAAAGCTAGAGACTTTCCTCGTGGTTTTCACAAACACATTGCATAAACAAAGTCCAGGGGCATTACTCCCTAGGTCAAGCTAGAAATGAAAATGTAATCTACTGGCAAAGAAACTTGCAATTCATTTCTGCTGCGGGATGCAGGTTTGCTCAAAAAATAATCATGGTGCAAGATTATTTTAAGGAAGAAATCACCATCCGTAATAATCCAGCAACACTGCACATTTCTGTGTTAAGGTAAGTAAGTTCAAAACAGAAGTAAGAAAAAATTAGGATCTCAGCCTTCATAAAGAGGCCAGATTACAATTGCCTTGAGTACTGAAATATTTTAATTAAATCAAACATTTAGATTATGTGCCTATGTCTTCAAACTTTCATTGATTTAGTGTAAATAAGGTGCTGGAGAGCTACTGTACCAAATATGTTCCCAGAAAATCAATAAGGCTTCTTCTGTACCAGTATTACAAAGGATTTCATAGCACACAGAGAAGATGGCGTGGCTTAAGTATTTCCAAAGCATGAAATAATGGCTTACAGTGAGGAAAAAAATGCATTTAGGCCATTTGAAGCTGATGAGACTTTTGTGAGCCTTAGAGTAGACTTAATCAGAAGATATCATTTGACCATGACAGCTTTAAGTCAATTCCAGGCTGAGTATTGCTCTCAGGAATGCATTGACTGATAGCAATAGTTAAGAAAGCATTAGATAACAGAATGGCGAGAGATATTTGAAATTAGTTGTCTGGCCGGGTTCATTGGAAAGAACCAGCAATAACACATGCAACTACGAATTACAGTAGCAATGATCCCTCCAGCACGTTGACCTTCTTTAGCAGAGCAGTTTTAGAAGAGGAACCTCTCAGGAAGCTGATCTTTTGAAAAATCTTTAAGTATCTGATGCATTTGGATCCTACTAATTCACCGGGGACTATTATACTATATTATTATCTGGGGAGAGCCTCCGTGAATGCTTGTCCCGTCGTATGACATCCTGTCAGTGGGCGCACGCAGCGGGAGCTGTGGAATCTCAATTCTGCGCTCATTCACAGCCCAGGGAGAAATATTGTCACCTTTATGCCTCTTGGATTGCAGAAGCAGCTGGGAAGCAGAGCAGTCCTTGACATATGGTGGAGTAACCTCTCCTTCTTAGGCAGGTTTTTTAACTTGTGCTGTGCTGATAAGGCTCTTTATAGAACAACCCCGTGCTCAAATAACCGCATATCGCAGTGTACTGTGTCTTCACGTCTGCTTTCCCTCATTTGCCTGACATACTCATCTCTACCAGAAGCAAGAGAAAGGACTGGACTGTTCTGCTGGCCCTCTGCCACGGGGGAAATAAAGGCTTTCTTTTTGCTGTCACTTCTGGGATGACATGCAGGAACTTCAGCAGAAATCAGAAACCAAAGGAATTAGCACTAACATCTCTAGCTCTGCTTGGGACCTCGCTTCCCTCAGTGTATTTACAGCCTCTCTAATTCTTCCACTTCCGACTTCAGAGAAAAGGGGAAAAGACTTACAAATCTCTTCTCAAAAGTAATATTGAATCACGTTCATGGAATGCCTACACCTAAATCTGCGGGAGATCCCAAAGATACCCCAAAGTAAAAACTCTTTAAAGTTTCTGTACTATTTTTCTCTTTCTGCAATGACTTATATATCCAAAGTTTTCACCATGATGTTCTGTAGATATTTTGAAGTTATTCTGCTTTTGTGCAGATGGCTCTTCATCTTAGACACATCTAGTTCATCACATTTTGACCCTCAATCATCCTTGCATGACTCACCTATGTAATTTTCCTTTGATCTCCACCACAAGGTGGACTTCTATGACCACCTTCTACTCATGGGTGCCTTCATGCCCTATTTCTGACCATTGTTTGTGGCAATCTCCCTTGGTTTCCTTTCAGTTCATTCCAATGATGTTATTGCCTAGTTAGGCACAAGCCCTCTGCTACCTTTTTGGCATGTTCCAGGACCTCTGGATGTTTGACTTTTAAATATAGGTAGTTACATTCTGCCAAAACACATTCGGTTCAGCTTTAGTGTTACAGAAAGCTGAAGTTTTTGTTCTGCAGAAATTACAGAGGGACATTGAAAAGTGCAGTAGAAATAAATGATTCATTCCAACAGGTGAAAATGCTTTTGCAGTTGTGTACTATTTGGTCAGGAGGTATTTTTATTCTACAAGACTTTCCTCCTCAGGTTTTTTTTTCCTATCCCCATAAAAGCAAAAATCCTGCACTACCAGGTTTCCTTGTTGAAGGCTCTGTTTATATAGGGAGCAGGTCCAGCACTGAAAGTGATGGTGTGATTTACCCCGTAATACATTTGTACTGCAAATATTTTTTTTTTCTGCAATACATTTGTAGAAACATGTAAAGATGTGTCTTTCTATTGAACTTTGGTAAAAAGATGCCAATAAATGATAAAGTTCAGTGACACAGATAGGAACTGAAACAAAAATCATGTGTTGCAACTCTTATATTTTGAAAAGAGTGAGACTCATTAGCTCATTTAGCTCTAGCTAAAAATAAGGTACTTAATCTGAGTTAATCATCTAGGCTTTTTTTCCTGAGCCAATAAAGAAATAGGCACTTCCAGAGATTATTTAACCCATACCTTTTAAAAAGCTGTTTTGAGATAGGATTGGTACTATCCGGTCCAGATAAGTACTTGGAGGCACTTATCTCCGCCACTGACTACAGAGGAACTCAGAAAAACTATTTAGATTGAAAGCTTCCTATAGCAAGAGAGGCCATTCCAAAAAATGAGTTAAAAGTGCTTCATTTTCATTTTAATTGGATTTGATATGAACCTTTAAACATCAGTCCACATAACATCAGCAACAGTAACAACGAAAATAATTTTAAAAGCTCTCCATCAATTGTTAGGAAATTCTCACTTATAGCCAGCTTTTTCACTGATTTGAAATATCATTTAGTGCAAATTATTTGCCCTTTCTGCCTCAATTTTTAATCTGCACAAGGGAATAATAATACTATAAAAATTAATAAACAAGTTGCAAGCATCAATTCCTTACTGCTTGAAAGAAGTTTGACTTCTTGATGAAGAAAATGAATACTTACGATTGTGAATATTATTCACACCATAGTATAGCAGAAATAGTAGTCATAAAATAGCATCTATTCACTGAGATGCACAACAAAATGAACTAAAAAGGCCTTTCAGATTCATTTCAGACCACAACCTCTGTGTGTGTGGTGGGTGCTCGATACCTTGAAGAATGCACATGTAGCCAGGATGAGTTACATGCACAACTGCTGTGGGGCCCAGGGTTGCAGGGCAATGAACCGCCTTTGTAGCAGTCATGTAATAACATTGCAGAATTCTGTAGAGGAAAAAAAATGAGGGTCTCGGATGCCTTAGTATTATTTACTGGGTTTATAATATTGTGAACTTGTGTGATGTTTGAAAGGCCAGAATTTCTCAAATCAGGCCACAATTTGGTGGATGAAGCAGGAGACTCCTGAAAGTGAAGTGATCCTGATTTTTATTAATCATTCATCAGTCATGCAGAGAAAACTGGGCTCCTTTTTGGGTGTCTCAAGCTGACCATCAAAAAAAAAAAATCCAAAGGCGGTCAAAATCAGTAGTTGCTTTTGAAATGGCTGGTGACATACAATCCCTTGCTCCAGGGAGCTTGTGATGCAAGACCCTGATCATTCAAACACTGATCGATCGACGTGATTAACTTCAGTACCATAAGCTACACATGATAATAAGTGTAAGCATTTATGCAAGTGCAGGCCACCATCCTGCAAGACTCTGTATTTTTGTATGACCTTGTCTACGTGCACAGCCTCACTGAGCTAAGATTGCTCATAAAGAAGTGTTATTTGTATGAGTGTCTACAGGATGGGGATGCAAATGTACAGACAAAAGGATGAAAGTAAACAGGTAGCAAAATATAAAAACAGTATGTGGAAGCTGACTGAAACTTTGCTGTTTCAGAGAGGTTGCTGGGGGCAGGGGATTATGTTTTGCTTAGCTGTTATTTAATGTGTCCTGTGGGGGAAGGATTTTTTTTCTTTACAAAATCCCATTGGTACCCATTTTCTCTCTTGAGATCTAAGAAAGTTCCTTTAACGCTCAGTTTGGATAGACAGCAGAAAAGTCAGCAGCAAGCCCCCAAAGTGCCCCTGAGATGCAAAAAGTGTGGAACAAACCAAAATATGTGTGCTTGCTTCTTCCCATCTCTCCTGGTGCACTCGCTGAGTGAGCTCCCGGGGAGGAGCCCGCGTGGAAAAATCCACGCACCGCCCAGAAGAAAAATGTGTTTGATGCTGAGATCGGGCCGCTGGCTGGGGGCAACGCTCTTTTGCTACACACGCTTTTTTTTTTCCCCAATCTCTTTGTACAAATGGGGAAGAAGAGGAGCTGGAGAGCCCCCCCAGGCCGCAGCTCCCCGGCGGCGAGGCCAGCCCGCATCCCAGGTGCCAGGCTCCATCTAGTGACCCAGCCGGGGATGGCCGGGCGGCAATAAAGCCCGGGAGCAGCCCCGGCCCGCCCAGAGGCGCCGTACCGGGCCGTGCAAGGGCCGTGCGGGGCCAGACCGGGCCGTACCGGGCCGCCCCGTCGCGGCTGCCGGTAACAGGGCACGGCGGCACCGCTCACCCGGCGGCACGGCCCCTGCCCGGGGAGGCGACCGCGGCGTGCGGGGCCGGGGAGCTGCAGCGGCTCCGGCAGCGGGGCAGGGTCCTGCCCTGCCCTGCCTGAGGCTGATTTCCCTTCGCGAGGTTCAAAAAGCATTCCCCGGAGGCGGAATTTTATTTCTGGAAAGGGAAATAAAGGATGGGCGAGCGCTAGGGCCTCACCCCCGGGCTGGCTCCCTCACCTCCGCCTAGCCGCTGGATGGGTTTTGATTTACACACGCCCCCGCCCCGGCCCCCTTCTCGGCGCTCACACCGGGGCAGGGGCTGCGGGCCCGGCAGTGCCGCCCGCCCCGGCCCGGCCCGGCCCCTCGGGGCAGCCGGCACCGCGGGGGTCCGGCCCCGGCCCCGGCCCCTGCCCGACGGGGAGAGGCGCGGCCGGAGACTCGCATGGAGGGGGCGGCAAGCTCGGAGGTGCGGATGGGGAGGGAGCGACTTCAGGGTGTCCCCTGCGAAATGATGTCATCCGATCAATATTTTCGGGGGGAGTGACCGATCCGACCAATTCCCGCTATGAAATGGGCTCTATATTGGAGCTGGATGCAGCCGAATCGATCGGGCTGATAACGGAGAGCTATAAAAGGCCGGGGGGCTGGCTTCGCCCGCGCTACATCCCCGAGGCGCAGCCAGCGCAGCCAGCGCCCGGCCGCCGCTCCGCGCCGCTCCGCGCCCCTCCGCGCCGCTCCGCGCTCCCCTGCCGCGGCATGGGGCCGCGCCCCGCCGCCCGCCCCGCCGCCCTGGCGCTGCTGGGTCTCGCCGCCGCCGCCGCCGTGTCGCTGCCGCTGCCCGACGCCGGTCCGCACGTTAACTACGGCTGGGGAGAACCCATCCGGCTGCGGCACCTCTACACCGCCAGCAAACACGGGCTCTTCAGCTGCTTCCTACGGATCGGCGGCGACGGCCGGGTGGACGCGGCCGGTAGCCAGAGCCCGCAGAGTGAGTACCGGCGGTGGCGGTACCGGTACCGGAGCGGGACGGGGCCGCGGAGTTAACGCCGTTTTTCCCTCTTCCCCCGCAGGTCTGCTGGAGATCCGCGCCGTGGCGGTGCGCACCGTGGCCATCAAGGGCGTGCGGAGCTCCCGTTACCTCTGCATGGACGAGGCGGGGAGGCTGCACGGGCAGGTGAGATGCGATGCCCCCGGTCCCGGCGGCTCTGCCCCGGCATCGCCTTTCCCGAGGGAGTTTTCCACCCCGGCCGCCGCGCTGAAACGGCAGGCGAGACCAAAGGGCTGACATATTATTTTTTATCGCTGCGGTTGGTAATGGGTTCACAAAGCTTTCAGGTCCCCACCACCCCCCCTTATCTCTACAGGACCGGTGATTCTTGTCACTGTTACCGCCTGGAAGGCCGTGGGGATTATTAGAAGGCAGCAAGGAAACATCATTTAGAAAGCGAAGAATATATTGCGTGTCCCCTGCCAAAATATACTGAAAATAAAATCCAGGGCAAAATTGCATTTAAGTTTAAAAAGCCTCATCGGTGGGTGGCTGCGTTTCTGTTGCAGAAATAGATTAAGTCATGCCACAGAATCTGAATAATTTCTCACTGTTCAGGTCAGGTACAAAAAACCCCCAGATTCCTCCTTTGGAAAGGAGATGCAGCCAGATGGCTGCCAGGCGTACAAGTCCCAGAAACACGGGGCTGCCATCTCTTAGGTAGTACCAAGCAGAAACAGGGTTTCAAGGGGAAGAAGGACTCTTCTCCGCTGCCTCACGTCTGACCTGTGATAACGGCGCACCTGCGGCGCTCCAAGAGGTTGAGGAGTTCAGCGACCCGCTGACACCGCGTTGTTAGGTCATGCTTTTTCCCTAGGTATCTTCTAGTCATTATCAGCGATATAAACTTGTTTTTTAAGCCACACGAATAAGCTGCCAACTCTAGAATTTGAAGGGTAAGATTCAGATTCAGTCTGTGTTTATCTGCTTTACAGGAGCCTGAGTTTCACAGAGCGATGGCTTTTTATTATGCCACAGTAAAGATACAGCTTGATTCTGCTTTGATTACCCTGGCAAAATTTCTGCTGATTTAAATCGGGCAAGGACTTGGCCCGTTGTCAAAACTCCCAGTATCTTTAGTAAGAGCAGTACTGATGTAGTGATGTTTTTGAATGCGTAGTTAACAGAGGATTAAGCCTTTCTTTATGAATTTCCTTGCTTTTCTGGGCTAGAACCAATCGATGCCGTGATAAGGTGCATAGGTTCAGACGATATGGTAGGTCAATTATTAGCTTAATGTTTTAATGTATATCCAAAGGAAAATGATCAATAAAAACAAAGCAGAGCCTGGATCCTGCTCCCATCAGAGCTGCCGGCTGGACTTTAGCAGTCATAGAATTTTAAAATAGCTTGCATATAACGCTGTTTTGAAGGCATATGCACATGCCTTGACTGAGACTGGGTTTGTTGGTGTATACTATTAATTGCAGGGGTTTTTTTCTGAAAATACAATGGCATGTTGGCACGCCGTCACATCTCTGTGTTGCGGACACCTGCTGTCACCTCCCTGCTAACAGCCTGGGCAGGCAGCTCTGCAGGCAATGCTTTGCCTTATCGGTGCTACGCTCAGGAGTGGAAAAACGAAAGGGCAAATACGGTGTCTGGGGACTGAACTCGGCAACCACTTGCACTCCTGAAACATGCCCTTTTTTAACACTGGAAAACTGATGACTAGGGTTGATTTTTGAATGTGCTGTAGTCTGTAGTTTAGGGGGAAATCGTGTAACTGCTGAATATACTGACATATTCCTCCCATGAAAAAAATAATCTGGAAATACTTAAAGTGTGTTTGGTACTTGTTTAAAAAAATACACTAGAGACAATCCCAATGAAATGAAGAGGGAATGATACTGGTGAGACGTGGGGGGCGCAATCAATGACTTATCCGTAATGCACACTTGCTCAAGAAGCTCTTTTATTTCATCATCCTTGTTAGTGAGGCTGAGCACTCGTAGAAATAAGGACAGCTAACAATTCAGCCATAAGTTTGTATCATAAACACGTATTTTTCTGAGATATAATGTGTGCAGAAGGGTAAATATTGCATAATTTTATTTGGAGAAAATGCCTTTTTTAAAATTACTTGATTAGTTTAAAAAGTGCTTTTAAAAGACAACCAAATGCATGCACTTAATTGTACTCCATATTATTGAGGGTGTTTGAGAAAGGACTGAAGAGTATCAAATATAACCTCTATTCAGACAGGCAGAGCATTTGTGGAAGGACACTTTTATCACTGCAGACTGAGAAATAATCAGCAATTGTCTTTTATTGACCGTGAGTTCAATCACCTGCAGTGGCTGAGCCTGAAATAGCACCAGAGTTGTAAGAAATACAGTGCCGTCTAAGGATCTGGAAAGGGCTGACCTGGTGATACTAAATCCTAATATACTATCTGTACAGTATATCACAAATGGAATTTGGCAAGTTCATACCTAAGAAAATACATTCTTCTGTACAAAATTTTAACTTGCACTGTTATTAATTTGACAGTTCTAACTAATGTGTAATGGGAAAACAACACTGTGTTAACTGGTCTTTTGTAATTTCGGTAAATGCTGAGTAAAAAACCCCAGCAGTTACCTTTTTAGTATCGTTTTACTGTCCGGCCATGTTTGTGTAGGTGCTGTCTTTGACAGTACTGTCTTTCTACAGACGTGATCCTGAAGCCCTTACAAAAATCTCTAATAGAGGCAGTTTTATACCCGAGGATTGTTGCGTTAGGGCTCGTGACTGCAGTTAAGTACTGTCAGCAATTAAGGACAGTTTATCTAAATGAGCACTGTCATCTGAGATTCTTTTTCCCTGTGCTCAGGACAGGATAAGTGTGGTAGCTGTGGAGAAGTACACGTCCAGATTCAAAGCTTATTTAATGTAATGGACATGCATTAACTTCAGGAGTTCTGGGTTAGGTCTTTTATCAGCCTCATAACTCAAAATGCATACTATGTGCAAAGTGGGGAGCTCTAGTGGGATAGGATAGGATTAGAATAGAATGGAATAGAATAGAATGGAATAGAATGGAATGGAATGGAGTAGAATGGAATAGAATAGAATAGAATAGAATAGAATAGAATGGAACGGAACGGAACGGAACGGAACGGAACGGAACGGAACGGAACGGAATAGAATAGAATAGAATAGAATAGAATAGAATAGAATAGAATAGAATAGAATAGAATAGAATAGAATAGAATAGAATATTTGGAAGGGACCTACAACAATCATCTAGTCCAACTGCCTCACCACTTCAGGGCACTTCAGGGCACTTCATCTCGGTGGCTGTGGTCCATCCCTGAAAGAGCAGTCCCCAGACCAGCGGGTCCCACCTGCATCCCTGCAGCAGCCAGGCAGAGAGGCAGCGGGCAGCTCACCAGCATGGATCTGGCAGTGGGGTCTGCAAGGTGCACCAAATTGGGGCATCCATGACAAGCCAGAGGGACACCCCCACTGACAGCAGAGGGAGAAGGGCTGGTTGCATCAAAGGTTTATATTGTGGTTGAATGCAATGAGTCTGGTGGGTGTATTTGTAATTCTCGTTACTTCTTGCTGTTCAGCTCAGGTATTCCACTGAGGATTGTTCCTTTGAAGAGGAGATTCGTCCAGACGGCTATAATGTATATAAATCAAAAAAATACGGAATATCGGTGTCTTTGAGTAGTGCCAAGCAAAGACAACAGTTCAAAGGAAAAGATTTTCTTCCACTATCTCACTTCTTACCTATGATCAACACCGTGCCCGTGGAGTCAACAGACTTTGGTGAATACGGTGATTACAGCCAGGCGTTTGAACCAGAGGTGTACTCCTCGCCCCTCGAAACGGACAGCATGGACCCCTTTGGCATCACCTCCAAACTGTCGCCGGTGAAGAGCCCCAGCTTTCAGAAATGACTCTGGTCACACACGCGTGTTTTTAAAGAAATATTGCAGAGTACTGCAGGGTTTTTAGCTTTTCATGTAGTGATATTTCAAACTTTTTTGTATCTTTCAGTACAGAGCCAGCCTTTTCCTTGCCATGTGTTGTACCTGTAAGAGATGAGTGCCCAGAGGCTATTCTATAGTCTAAAGAATTGCCTATCCATGGTTTTATTTGGAAAAGGATTAAATAAGAAAAGCTTAACAGCTTCATCAGATTTCCTCCATTACCGCGCTGATGATAAAATAATTATAATTTTTCTACATCAACTTCATTGCCACGTATGTTCACCTGATATTTCTGTTCATAGGACCAAATGCAGAAAACCTTTTTTCCAGTCAAAGGGAGGTTAATGATCTCTTAGCTTCAGAGGCCTTAAAGACAAACATTTGGAACACAACACGATTAAGGAAAACCTAGCAAATGTGGTTATGTGAACTGGAGTTAACGCTGTTTCTTGAAAAGCTGCTGACAACATTCTGGGAAAACTTTCTGTTGAAAGCATACCACTGAAAAAACAATTCTGCTTGTATATTGTGCTTTTTCTTCCCTTAGGAAATAAGGGAAGACAGGTAAAAATTTCTTCCTTCCCTTATTGCTAAAGGGTACTTTGGAAAACTGGATCTTTGATTTCTTTTAAAGGCTAATTTATGTTCGCTGTGGGATCAGCATCATCCAGCAGAGAGTTCTCATTAACATTAGTGAGGATTCAGTATGCGGTTGGAAGAGTGCACAGAACTAGCATTTATGTTCATCAGGTAGGGAATGAGCAGTTCAAATTAGCGTTTAAATTAAGGTTCTGTTGTATATAAGCATGCATGTCATTAGCAAACGGAGAGGAAGGCTGAAAATGGATGATGTATAGGTCAAATCGATCGCAAAACAGGTTTTCGTGTTTAACCTTTAACCATCAGCAATTCTTTCAAGTCCCTTCCAGGCTTGATTCTGCATCCGTGGAAATCAGTGGAGAGACAGTTCAGTGACTTAAATGCCGCAGAACTGGGTCAGCCATGCCGTTCTTCTTGCAGGAAGGGGTTATGAGTACCTCGTGGCCAAAACGCGGATGTCTGATGTCTCCAGTTCTGTTCTCCCATTGTAACAATTTGATGAAGGAATAACCAAGGTGAAACCAAAGAAAAAAAGAAAAAAAAAAGCGCAATGTGAGAAAAGGGTTCAGGGATTCTACTCATTTCCAAAGGTTCATTTATAATAGAGATTTCTATACAAAAAAAAAAGCTCTACTGGAAATACTGGTGTTCTTCTGACCTAGCACTTCATTGCCAATGCAATATTTATAATTAATTTATTGAATACATACATCTGTTTATTTTGTTACTGTTATTTATGCTCAAAATTCTATTTATATACTCTTGAAGGTGGGTTTTTTAGTTGTAACAAATTTTGTGATGTTTTGTAATCATAAAATTTTAGCAAATGATAGCGTTTTAAATTTCTGTGCGTTATCAATAGTGTAATGTGTACATTTGCAATAAAAAAAAAATCATCTTCAACACAGAAATCTAGCTGGCTCTTTTGTCACTCCTTTAGTCTAGAGAATTCAGGGAGCTTTAGCAAACTGTGGCATCTGGCTTGGCAGCAGAGGTGTGAAGATGGAGTCCCTGGCGAAGGTGTTTTCCCAAAGCTAGGCAGTGAATGCCAAGGCTGGAATTCCAGTCTGTCTGCTGCCAGTTACTGATGAGCTCCATGTGCAACAGCAAGTCTAAGAAAATTATCTGTGTTACGGAAGGGTTTTGGAAACAGCTCATTAAATTTTGACCTTGGGATATGTGATGGTTGCTCCATCTAGTCCTAAGTTGTTACTCTCTTAATACAACAAATGAGTGAAGCTCAATTTTAAGCTGTGTGAGTGCGTCCTGCTGTTTTCCTCCCATTTCTCATCATTCAATCATAGAATAGAATCATAGAATCATTTAGGTTGGAAAAGACCTTGAAGATCATCAAGTCCAACTGTTAACCCAGCCCTGCCAAGGCCACCACTAAACCATGTCCCTAAGCACCACACCTACCCATCTTTTAAATACCTCCAGGGATGGGGACTCAACCACTTCCCCAGGCAGCCTGTTGCAATGCTTGACAACCCTTTTAGTGAAGAAATTTTTCCTAATATCCAACCTAAACCCTGGCGCAACTTGAGGCTGTTTCCTTTTGTCCCGTTGCTTGCTACTTGTGAGAAGAGGCCAACACCCACCTTGCTACAACCTCCTTTCAGGTAGTTGTAGATCTAGGCCAGCAAGTGCTGCCTGTAGACGTCACCAGTTACACTTCATCGGCAATAAAGCAGTTGTGGATTTTCATCTATTCTATAAAACATCCCTTTCATATTCCATTTATGTCATTAAACCCTGCTGTTCACACTGCTGGCAGCCTTCAAGGTGCTGGACAGTGAAAGGCGTGCTAACCCCTAACTGCGCGGAGGAGGTGATTCCTTGGGAAAATGGAAAATTCCCCATCAGGTGTGGTTTCTCTGATTCTTCTTCAGCTGCGCAAAATCCACCTGCAAAATGAAAAAAATCCTGTGGGTGGAAGGCTGCTCTCTTTTAAAAATGGGAACCATACTCGACAGTGCAGCCAGGGAGAAAACGGGTTGCTTTTGCCTGTAAAAGATGCAAATTTCTGGCAGGAAAAGAGACTGAACATTTCCGTTTGGAAATGCTGTGAGTCACAGGAATTGCAGATTTCTTGGCCGGCAAACATCTCCCATGGTGTTTCCCATTCTCCTTTGTGCTGAGCCACTGCCACACATCCGGAGGGTTCCCGCTCCTCATGTCCTGGGAGATCTAGTCCTGATGTTCAAGTTGTTTTATTCCAAAAGTTTTCAGGCTTGGGGCATTCTGGTTTTCTGTTTTGCATTTCTGGTTTTGATCAGACACTCTATTTTCTCTGAACATTAGGTACCTTTCAAGACCTTTTAGTAAAAAATAAAAAAACAGAAAACAAAATAAAATAAATATGAACTTTTAAAGTTTGGTCAAAAAAATTCACTTTTACTTTTCTGCTAAAAAAATTGCACAGTTTTGATGGGAAACACAGCAAATAACAGAGTTCAGAGGGTACACTGTTTAATTGAACCAGTGAGAGATTTTTTCAATAGATGTAACATCGTCGTTAGTGAATGTTGCTCAAGAGCACAAAGATGAGCAACCTTCTATTTGCGAACAGCATCTTGAGCTCTCAAGTGACCCTGTTTGCTGACACCTTTGGATTTGCATCTTCCACCAGCAGCACAATGTTTCTTACTGCAACAGCATGGTCAGAGGTTGGTTCAATATTTATTCAGACGGAGGGAAGAATGCCAGGAGCTAAATTACCCACACCGCTTCCTGGAGCACTTTAGTTTTCCTTGGAGGTTTCCCATCCAAGCTCTGACCAGACCTGGCTGTTTTGCTTATAAAATCTGACAAGATCACAGCTTGAGGTGGAAGGATTTCTGGAAAATGCTTTCCCTACCATCAGACACCTGACTCGGTCAGGAACTTGGTGTGCAAAACCTCGAAACACCATTGCCTTTGGTTCTGTGGGAATGTAAACACCACTACCACCATTCACGATACACCTCCCGGTTGATCATAGTTTCTCAGACAGTTAGGACAATTGCAGTGCTTTCATTTGCAATAGTACATTTTACAGCCCTAAAAGGTTTTTAAAGGTCAGGTGTCAAATGTCTCCTTGTGAAGTCTCAGTTAGAAGCTATGATGTGCAAATACGAGTTGTTAGAGTAGTGGGAAGGCTGTAGGAAAGGAGATACTGAGCATCTCCATTTCCACTTTGGGGAAGTGTAAAAAGCTATAAATCTTTTATTCAGGAGCCATAATATCAGCTTTACCTCTGCTCAAAGCACTGAAACTATGTTCGTGGAAAACTTGGGACCACTCTTTCTACTCTGCCGGTGTACTTTCTATATGAATGGAGAACACAATAAATTAAATAAATGTACTTTCTTTCCTAAACAATGTGTGGAAGCCAACCATCCTTTCAGGCAGCTTCAGACATGATGAAAGCAGAGCTGCGTTTCCTTTGGAAGCGAATGGGAGTGCAGAAAAGACATCATTAGGACTCTGAATTCGGGGTGAATTTGTGACAGTCTAGGCACACAGCAAGTTTATCAGGAACCCCGTTGGACAAGACCAGTTGTTGAAGGTAAGTAAGAATGCCCCAAATTGAGACTAGTGTTTTGTAGTCTTCTTGCCAGGACATTATTATATTTTCAGCATTTTTCATCAATCCCGCTACCTACCGAGATCAAAGAACTTGTTTTTCATTAACTTCCTAAGCAAGATTTAAATTGTAGCTCTGAGCTTAGAGGAAACCTTCAAAGGCACCTTATATTTCCACTGACATCAGTGGACAACATGTGTTTGCTTGTGATTGCGTGGTTGTAGAGCGGGTAGGTATTGACACCTGGCAAACCTTCAGTGATTTCATGTGAGATCCAGTGAGATCTACACTTTAAATTGATGAGAAAATGAGCTGGCCCACTGACTACAGTCGCTCTGTTTAAATCAGTATAGCCTGCTGCGATGGAGCATTTTTAATGAACTGTGATTGCTGCATCTGGTTAGCTAACCTTTAGTAGTGTGACTTTATGTTCACTCTAATGTAGTTTTATTTTTTCTTTAGATCCGTCTCTGGATTTTAAAGCTGTCTTTGAGTCCTCTGCCCTCCTGTGTTTGATATGGAGGCTAAAACACCCCCTGTGCCCCTATCTGGATTGGCAGACTACTTTGGTGTGCCCAGAGCCACATTTTCATTAAGTATTTGGAAAATGAAAGTGTAAGTTAACATTAAAGTATATGCTTATAGATAAGTATAAATGCTTCCTTTTACCAGTGTTGACCTGTAATAACAAACAAATGTAACAAAGCAGCCTAGAATGGCACAGTAAAGTTTGGTTTGGGTATTTACATCAAAAATATTTACGTTTTGGGTATATGTGTCAAAAATACACTACTTGAAAATCAGAAACGTCTCAAAACCTGGCTCGTACCGGAGCCCCGGACTCGTGGGGCTGGACAGGAGCCTCCCACCGCCGGCTCCCGCACCCTGCTCGGGGTGCAGGGAGCAGCAGCCGGGCTGGCTGCTGGGCGAGCTGCGTTGGGCCACCCAGAAAATAAGGCCAAGAAATCAGACAAAAGAGTTCATCGTCAATAATATTTTTTTCCCGGTTCTACAACTCCTGATGGTTTCATGGGAAAAAAGACCAAAATTCGTCCTTTCGCTGGTTTTGCTACTTTTTCCCCGTGCCCCCTCCAGCTCGCGCCCCGATTCCCGGCGGGGCACTGAGCCTTCCCCACGGCCACGCCGGCCCCCCGCGCTCCCAGCGCCGGGCGGGCTGGCGGAGGGGCCCAGAGGCGGCCCCGCTCCCCGGTGCGGACCCCCCCCCCCGGACCCCCCGGTCCCCCGGATCCCCCCCGCGCCCCCCGGCCCCCGGCGGCGCTCCAGCGCCCCCTCGCGGGCAGAGCCCGCGCCACCGCCGCGGGGGCGTGGCGATGCCGAAGGAGGCGGGGTCATTGCCTCGCGTGGCCACGCCCCCTCGCTGCCCCAGGCCCGGCGCGGGGGGGGGGGGCTTGCGCGCCTGCGCACTGGCCCCACGCGGCGCGCGGCCCCTGCGGCTCGCCGTCCTTTCCCGCCATGCCGAGCGGGTGGGCGTGGCCGGGGCCGAGCCGCCGTCGGGCTGAGGCGGCGCCATGGCGGCGGCGGCGGCGGCGGCGGCGTCTCCGAGCTCGGATATGTTCGATGAGATCGTGATGGCTGAGGAGAGGTGGGGTTGGTGCGGGAGCCTTGAGCGGGGCACCGGGGACCTCGGGGGGCAGGCGGGGCCGGAGCGGGGCTCCTCGCTTGCCGCGGGCAACGGTTGGCCTAGGGGGAGGGAGGGGAGCCCCGGGCCTGGGCCTGGGCCTGGGCCTGGGCCTGGGCCTGGGCTTCCACAGCCGGTAGTAGGAGCTGAGAAGGAAAAAGTGAGGGGCGAAGGACGGGTAATGAGCTCGGGGAAGGGGCGAAGAAGGAGAAGAGCGGGGAAAATTCTCCTCTTTGCTCTTGGTGAGCGACCGACCCGATCGATCTCGGCTCTTCCACCCTGTGGAAACTTGGCCCGGAGTTGTGAGCTTGTAGTTAGCTGTGGTGTTCTGGTGAAAGTACTGGGCTGGGTTGCAGAGTGCGTTGTTCTTGGCAAATTATTATAAAGTTGTTTGAAGAGGTCACAGTGTTCATAATTGTATCTTAATTTAAATCAATGTTATGTGGTATTTCTAAATACGGTCAGTTGCGTTTCCGAGATGATACGGCATGTTTTTTTATTTCTGTGAGTTCCTTGTGTGCAGCGTGAGTTTGATACGAAATGAAAGTAGGTGCTAAAAAATTATTCTGCTGTCTTCACAGGTTTCATGGTGAGGGGTATCAGGAGGGGTATGCTGAAGGCAGTCACGCTGGAGTTGTTGAGGGAAGGAGGTATGGATCGCTCCACGGTGCCAAGATTGGGTCTGAGGTAAATGGGAAAATACTTGAGAATCGCAATGTTTTTGTCATTAGGAAATTATTGTAATACAGAAACTGTTGGGCAGAGACCAATATATTGGTAGTCTGAGACCTGCTATGTTATACTGCTCTGTATGTATCCAAGAGGGCCCATAAAACTAGTTTAAAGGTGGTATTTTGATTCAAACAGTTAAATAGATGGTTCAGTGTTTTTTGAGCTTATTTACTCTATGAGATTTTGATTATTTTTTTTTTTTTTGAAAGGGGGGATAGGAAGAGACAGATCAAACAAGCTTGCTCAGAAAAAAATGACGATGGACTGTTCATTTATTTTTGTAACCCAAAACTGTGATTAGAGGCCCCCCTGTACCATCTCCTGTGGCTCAGCATTAGGGAAAAACACAGAACGTTAAGACACCTTGGGTGGAGAAGCATAAAGGGGCAATTCTGGGTGTCTCCGTTGCACTCTTCGTTATTTCTAATACTGGCAGAGTTCGTTAGCATTGTTATTCTTTAGCACATGGAGTCACTTCTGTGTGCTGGCATGCTCACGCAATGGCATACCTGAATCAATAAGCCCTCCTAGAAATGAAAGGACTGGAGAGTGGTGGTGAGGCACGTTAACTTGTCTCATATGTCCAGCTCAAGTTTAGCATAACATGGAGTGTGTTCAGTGCTGTACAATGTAGTTACAGTATTTTTGGACCTGGACTGGATTTTTTTCAGCTTTGATGGGAAGCTGTACTACAGGATTCATGGCAGGCCTTATTTCAAGTACAGCACCATAAATCTAAATCTATTCGATCTATTGAAACCCTTTGGGTAATTTGGCAATTTGGCCTTTTGATATTTTCAGGTGTCAGAAAGTTAATTATGTACAGAAAGAACAGTAGCAATGGTATTAATCCATTCTGAAGTGAAGAAGGGAAACTGTCAAATTCTGGAAGGATCGTTATCATAAAATTTTGGTTTGCATTTGGGTTTGATATAGAGATGTACAGTGATGAAATATTTTCCTACTTACGCTACAACTATGTAGTTCCAGGATGAGAAAGTTAAACAGCAGCCTCCAAAGCTGGATAGTTTTAAACAAAATGGTCCTAGACAGACCGTAATAGAGAAGTGCTCTAATCTACTTGTATTGGGGAAGCTGCAGAGGACAGTAGGATTGTAGACAGCAAGTCACGTTGAATGAGAGAAAGAGTGACTTGGGTAATCTTAGACCTGTCACCCTATTTTGTGTCTTAGGCAAAATTAGGCTGATCTGATATTGGCCTTGCTAGGTAGAGAATTAAAGTAAGACGTTATAATTAAAGCGTGTCTGTTTTCAGGCACATCCCCCAGGCAGGCTTAGGCACAGAATGTGTTTGGGCTCAAGCAGAAGATTGGCACTGCACCGCCGTGGTAGAACAGTGCTAATTAAGCTGAGAAGTCTGCAGCTACGTGTCCAGGGGCCAGGTGTGTTTTACCACAGTAGCTTGCATTTACAGCAGTGGTAACTGCTATATCTGTCAGTTGTCTCCATTTACCTTAGGTCTAAACAGTTTTGGGGCGTGCAAATTAAATTGCTGTCAATGAAAAATTAACTGGAAGCCTCACTTCAAATATGCTTGAGCATTTAATGGGATATTAAGCCCCAAACCCATGTTTGGGCCTTAAAAAGAACCTCCACTGCGTACTTTAACAAACATAACTAAGAGGAGACTTGGAACTAACAAACACTTCCACTCTACTCTGAAGTGGTTTGCAGGCCACAGGAGCTTCCAAGTCCAGCAATGTTTTGTAAGTTTAAATGGCAGGTGTATACACGATCACAAGTATGGACCGAAGTGGGATTGGACTGTAATTTTGGACTTAATTGCTCAAAGTCCGCTAACTTCTGTTTCAGGCGTCTGCGTTGTTTTTCTGTGAACTCTAAGTTGCTTTTGAAAGGGACTCTGGCTGATTTATCCAGTTGGTGCATTGAAGAACTTAACCTATATTCTTATTTCAGTTGGTGTTCAAAGTTGTAATGAGAAGTTCTGGCAGCGAGGCTAGCTTAGTCAGCTCCTCGTGCTTCATTCTGATGCCATGCTACCCTCTTGAATTAGGCTGGTAAAATTGTTTGTGTATTAACTAAGAAACAAATGTGTTTTCCTCTTTGGTTGACTTGGTAGCTCCCTCAGTCCAGCTGGCACACCTTTTTGTAGGGCTGTGCGTGGGCTGCTTAAACTGACAGTGCTGCAAAAATGAATACTTACCAAAACGTCTTAAATAGGTTGTTTTCTAACTGTCTCCCTACTACCACACTTTAATAAATCTGGGGGTTCAAAGCGTATGAAGTATGACTAGTGTTTTGCAGAATTGCTTTTTATGCTGTGTTTTAAGTATTTTGTCCTCTGATGCTGAACAGATTCTTACAAGACATTTTTTGACTCTTGTGCTGTGTAACACAGATAGCCCTCATTTATCCTACCCTAAGTCACTGAACTTCCCAGCGTAGAAACATATTTGTATATCCAGTGATTTGTTTCCTGAAGAATGGGATACAATGTAGTGCTTTATTTTTGTTTGACTATATATACTATGTGTATTTTTTTTTTCCCCCTCATGACATTCTGATAAATTTGCAGATTGGCTGCTACCTTGGGTTTGCCCTGACGTGGCAGTGTCTGCTCCAGAAATGCACGGATGAAAAGAACAGGTAAGGGTAAAAAAAAAAAAAAATATAAAATACACACTCTCAGTGAGCTAAACGAGAGAAGTTGAATTCAAGAAGGATGGAGGGCTGGGTTCTATGCTCTGAATTGTTATATATAACTATTAGTATAATTTTCATATTGACAGATTGAAAAAACTTCTGTAGTAGGCTCATTGGTTTTTCTGTTTTGATTTCATTTTTTTTTCTTTTTGTAGCAAAAAGATAAGGGCTCTGGATTCATTAATAGGGATGATTCAGAAATTCCCATATGAAGACCCCACTTACGATAAGCTGCAAGAAGATCTGGAAAAAATCAGAGGAAAATTTAAACAGGTTTGTAGGATTAAGTTGTTATTTTAGCACAAAATGGTATTAATTTCTGAAAATATTTAGTCTAAACCTGCTCAAAACCACAGTATTTGTGCAGAGCAATTACTGTTCTCCTTTTGCAATCATAGTAAAAATACTTGAAGTGAATTAAGTGAACATATTTGGTACTTGAAAGTTCCCCAACCGATAGCAAATGCAAAATAAAAGAAAAATATTCTTTAAATGAAAACTGAAAATATTATTTGACAATGAATTACAAGTGGGACGAGAAGAAGAGAAATGGAGGAATTGGGAGTTTTGTTCAACATTCGTCTGGGAAAATAGGTGCTTTGAAACACTTTCGTGTATTCTTTTTTAGGTTTGTTCAATGCTAAATATTCAGTCTGATTTTAGAATCGGTATTGAAAGACCTTCACTAACATTTTGAATATAACAGATGAAGATAAACATGGATGACCAAAGAAGAAACATTAAAAGAACAGACAACTGGAAAAGTGTTTATCTCCTCTTATTGTAAACAAAATCAAAATAGTGAAGAGGTGCTAAATGTTAAAGGGGAAAGGGAAGACCATTGAACTTGCAGTAGGACTTCTCATGTGTCGTTTAACATTTATTATCTCCAGGTTTTATTTAGGATCGCTGAAACGCCAGTGTGTAAACCCGTTAAATAGAAATATTTGCTTTAACTCCTCACTAGCCTTGCACTGATAGATTCATTCCTCAAAAGGAAAACATACGCATTTGCAAAGTTTCCTTATTTAAAGCGTGTATGTTACTTAAAAGTCTGTGTATGCAGATCATTCAATTTACACGATGCGTAGATATTGTAGGTGAAGTAAAATATAATTGCCTGCAGACTTTGCAGTAGGAAACATTTTTGTGTGTAAAGGGTAGAATGACAAATGAAGTCAGAATGCGAAGGAGAAAGATTAAGATATCTGCTTGTAAAGTGGCTGCAGCTCAGAACGTGACATTTGCGCTTCCATGAGTTCTGCAGACTGCCGCAGTGTGGGGAAAAAAAACCCTGCCAAACCCCCCAAAAACCAAACCCAAAAAGCTAGCAATTTAAGTGATCGATGAGAGAAATGTCACTACCAGAAGAGCTGTGATACTAATACTAGTATTTACTAGTACCTTTTATCAAGGAATAGCTTTTTATTTTCCAGTCTTGAAAATATACTCTTTAGTCTCATTCAAAAAAATGTATGCTGTCAGCTCAATGTATTCAACTATGTTAGTTTAAGAAATACAGTCAATTATTTTACCTGAAAAATGTTCTGGGTTGGGCTGCTAAATGTCTTTGCATATATTTGCAATGCAGTTATATAATGAATATAAACTTCCATCGGTTCTGGCGTATGCATGTCTGGCTAAGTCTACATGGCATAGTGTAGCTTCATAAAGAAAGATTTGACTACTGTGAGTATCGGAAGCTGTACGCAGGGTAAACTATCTCAGGTGAAGGAAATGTTTTAATGCGACCATAAGCTCGAACAGCACTACTTTGTGCCACCTGGACCTCAGTTCTGTTTTACTTGTACAGCTTTTTTATTATACAAGAAAATAAGCAACTTGAATTTTGAAAACGTACACTGTTTATTCACATCTGGGATATGAAGGACATGCATTCTGCTAAAATTTTTGTCTCTTGGACTCTGAAGATAAAAACAGTTTTGCTGACTGTATGGCGGGAGTTGTGTGCATATGTATCAATTTATTTCAAAATCATCTTTTACTTTTTGTCTGTTTCCTGAGTTTGCAAATATGCCAATGTCAGAGGCTTTTCTTAATAAGTGGTTGCTGGTGTACTTTTTTTGTTTGTTTAATTGTCTTCCATGTGTAAGCGTTCAAACAGCTTTGATACACATAGTGAGTGTCAGGGCCATCTAGTGGAGGAGGTCATTGTATTGTGTAAGAAACAGGTTATAAAAGTTCACAAATATTTATATAGATGGAAGTTGTTAAAATAGAGAGTACAGAACATATGTGCACATGATACAGCTCTTCTAATTATGTGGTGAATTTCTTTGAAATAAAGTAATATTGAGGTAGGATTCATTTGTAGCTTGTTTCCTCATTTTTGAGACCTTGGAAGGGACAGCGCAGCACTGATGGTCTCTTCATTTAGGGCAGTTTGAGTACAGTTGGCTTTTAATTGTTATGCAGCTGAACCACTGGGAACCAGAACAAGCACCAAACTCAAGTACCTGAAAATAGAAGCAAAATAAAATAGTATACCCTGTAATCTCAGTAAACAGATAGGCACAAAACAAAAAGATCACATACTAGAGAAAAGAAAGCTGATCTAACTTTATAATCACTTCAGAGAAATCCAAATTTGAAAAAGTTGTCTCTGCATCCACAAAACAGTTTATTTTTGCAAATCAAAGTAATTTGCCTGTTTACTTCAAATTAATGAAAGGTACTAGACATTCATCTGTGATTAACTTCGACTCAAAATATTTTTTTGTTGAAATCCATGAATTATGCTTTAAATAAACTCCCCCTGGATCTTAGTCTAAAAAAGGCAGTGTTGTAGTTGTTGTGAATGATAGTACAAAGAGAAGTAAACGCTGGAGGTCTAAGTATTCATGTTTTAAAATGTAGCCTTTTTTGGAATCTTTGTACATGGTTTACAAAAATGTACGTAAAAGCAAGGGAAGGGTGTGAGAGCTCAAAGTACCTGTGAAGCATTTGATTAATAGAAGTGTATGATATGTAAGTTACGTGCAAAGCGCTGCTCTAGAGGTTGTATCGAAAACAATTATTTTTGTTCGACTAAGGAGAGGAAGGATCTTTGCAGATGAAGCGGTCAATGACTCATTTTGAAAAATGGTTTGGTGGCTACTTTCCTTGTATTGCTTTAATTTTATTTATAACAAATTAGTATTATTAGAATAAATTATTATATAAATATATATGTATATACACATATTGAACTATAAAGGTTGTAGCAACCAGGATTTCAGACTGGGGTATGCCAGGTTTAGGGTTGCCTATTAGGTCTTTAATTTAGCTCCATATGTGTGTACATGCTGATGGAGTCTCTTATTCCATGAGTCTGTATTTTTCTGAATATCTTGTGTTTCATGTCTTGTATGGGCCTGATGGTGTTTATTAAATGAGGTACGGTTAAAAATTCTGTTGGATATGTAGTCGTATACTTTCTTCGGTGCCAATTCTTTAAACTGTTTTCTGCAACAGAGTTGTGGGGTTTTCTGTGATGTTCAGGGCTGTAACAGTGGAGTCTTCACAGCATACTCTAGGGATATTTTTATACCTTCCTTACAGGAGGTAAAAAGGCCAGGTTACGTCGAGAATATTGGTTTGCCTTAACCAATGTGAGATGTCTAATGTGACTCGTTCCAAATAATTTTGCATTTTGAGTACTTAAATACTTCAGAGTGTGCTTCTTGCCAACATCAAGAGTGGCCGAGTACCTGGCTTTTTTGCATGTTTGTATTTTTCTCAGATCAGTCACCTGGAAAATGAGGAACTTTACAGTTAGCAAACACCTGTGAAAGGTGTGTGCTTAAGCCAACTAGAATGCTACTGGGGGAAAAAAAAATCCATCAAAATTTTGAAAACCAGTATTCAATTTTGTGAGACATAAGCGTATGGTTTCTTTTCTTTCAACGCCTTTCCTGTTATGTTAACATCCTCCTAAAATCAGTAACAAATGAAAACAGATTCTTGTAAATGACTTCATTAGTTTCACATCCTGCTTACTCATCCTGTGTCTTGAATGGTCAGGACTCTGGTGGAAGCAAGTCTTACACTGTAATTAAAGACTCTATTGGACGATCTGTGCACAGAGAGGCTGAATAAAGCTTCTGTGGACCACGGTCATTCAGACATTCCCGGTTTGAATGCTTGACTGTGCAGCTTAAATATTGCTTTAAAGACTGGCTGGAAAAGATATGGAAAAAAATGCAATCTTGTAGATTGTAATATTGGCTATTAATAAAGTGGGACATAGAGATTGTGGCTCTGTGCTGTATTGTCAAACAGGTTTAAAATTTTGCAGAAGTACTTGATCTGGTAAGAACATTTAGATAGAAAATTTCTGCTAAAATTATTGAAGTTGCTAAGACTTAAAAATATATTGCTGTATTCACCGCCTCTAGTTATTGCTCAGTAGTTAGGGAGGAATGTTAGAAACATTTAACTTACAAATTTCTGACTTGCCTGGGCTGCGTTCTAGCTTGTTCTGCTTTTTCATGATCATCTCTCAGCTGAAGCTGTAGAATACAGAATTTTATTAAAAGGTGGGTACGAAGCTAATTACTGCTAACGTACTGAAGTCACTGCAGTCCAGAAGACTTGTAATTTTTCTTTCTACGATATGTGATGAGTACAAGAAATAGTGAGTTTTGAGGCATCAGCAGAGAAAGGTGAACTCTTGACTACAGTGAATTAATTCCCTGCAGAATTGCACGCTGATTCAATGCTGTCTTACAGTCATGGAATTCTTAACTGCTCATACCAAATCAGCTGATGGCTGGCTGATCACTAGAACATGTAAATCTGACTTTGTAGGTTATCTGTGTCATTCTACTACATCAGTACAGTAAAAAAAAAATAGGATGGAGTTTGCTAAAGCCTCCTAGTAAAATTCATGAATGAAACACTTGTCCATCTTCATTAAGCAGCATACCTTCTTTCCATTTGTTGTAAACTGTGATGTGAAGGGGATCAATTTCAGCTTTGAATGGACATCTGTAGTCAACAGAAATGGCTGAAATAAATCAGAAAAAAATCTGGGTATGCAATTGTTCGCTTAAAAACCAACCCTGTAGGAGTAGTCTGGCTCATTCAATCCTATTATGTTTTTCTGAAACAAGGTTGTGATAATTTACAAGTGGATGTGTAAGGAAAGTCTGGCTTCCCAGTTTGGCGTGCCTTGTTTGGTTATGTGACTTTTTGATCCAGTTGCTATTGAGGTATGAAATATATAAGCAACGGTGTGTTCTAGTATGCACCCAGAACCTGTGCAAACTCATGTTGCTAGATTTCTGGATATACGCCATTTAGAGGAAGAAAAATAAAGACTAAACACTCTGGTTTTGTAGGTTTATTTTTGGTAAGTAAAGTACACATTTTGGTCTGTGTCTTCAGGATTTCTAGAAAGGTAGCACATTTTTATTGATTATTTTAAATGGATAGATTACATTGAGATAAAATTATGAGGTTTAATTTTTTGGTAGATCAGTTCCAAAGTTTATATAGGTTTTGTTTTTTGAAGAGATGCAAGAGAGAGTTTGAGGCCTGTGATGTACTTATGAATGCTTATTTACGCTCGGGCTGTAAATACAACTTCCTTTATTGGAACAAAGGGAGATCTGTCTGTCAAAAGTCTGCCTGCACCCTGATATTCCACAGTGCTTTAGAGTAAGAACTGATACCCTTTTAAGATATATGACTTACCCCACAGAAAGAGATCAAATAATCTGAATTTTTCAGGTTTTAAACCCATAGATCCTGTTCTGTTCACATCTTTTTTGTTCTGTATGCATCTACATCCCTTTTTGAGTCCTTTTTGAATGCAGTTTTAATACCCATCTCCACATTAAGATATTACAAGAAAAGAACATTAAAAATGGAATCTTTTATTTATAAAAATCACACAACTACAGGCCTGGATCTAATATTTATTTATTTACTCACAAGCTGCCAAAGTGGTATATTTTATTAAATACAGCCTTCTGTTTCAAGATCTGATTTAATAATCTTAGGTTTTTTTCTAATTTTTATATCAAATGAAAGTGGGTGCCTTCTCCCTGGATGGCTTGTTTCAACATTTGGGTTGGTTTTTTTTTGTTTTTTTTTTTATAATGTCCTGTAATCACTCAGCAGTGTTACATGCTTGAAAGGGATTGCTGATGATATTAATGTTATTTTCTGGAGATAAAGGTGTGGGCAAGCAAGATGAGGATGAGACTCCTTGTCAGGGTAATTGCTTTCTTAAACAATTTCTGCAATGACAGCAGCATGAAGCACTAAACATTTTTGACAAAGTGCTGGTGTTGGTGTGCCTAATAATCTTAAGGATATAGTTTGAAATCTGCTGGAATAGTAGAATTATCTGAAGTCCTTCTGGATTAGAATCTTTATTTCTGACGGGAGTTTGTTCAGGGCATTCCAGAGAAGGTTATAACAAAGCTGGATGAGGCAGATAGAGCAATGTGTGTGTGATACTATATCTCATCTTGATCTTCTTAAAGAGAAGGGCTTTGATTTGAAACAAAAGTTTTAATATTTTTACTAATGTTATAATTCTTCATATTCTTGGTGCTACTTACTATGAACGTTAGTGCCTTTTGAACATTGCCCTTTGCAACTTCCTATGGCAATGGGTTCTGGTCTCATGACAGCCTAAAACTTCAGCTTCCATAGTTTGGCAAGTAACCATGAAGATTCTCATTTTACAGTCTGCCAGAGTTGTGTTTTTAATGGATGAAGTTATGACAGTACATATTACCACAGAAACATGTATATCACCAGAGAAAATGGAGATTTGGGAGGTGTGAAATGAGTTCTGCGGCAAGTTTCCAGTTGCAAGTTTTGGTGTCTAGGATTGACTATGTATAAAGACCAGCTGGAGCAATCTGGTACTGAAGCACTTCAGTGTGTCCCAGCGTTTGGAATTGCAGAACCAGCTCAGCCTCTATTGACATTAAAAATAATAATAAAAAAGCTTTGTGCACTACTTTGAAAGCAGTCTTCTAAGTATATAACTCCATGCACTCAGACTTGAAAATATTGGTTTCCTTAGAGACAAGAAGAGAACTTGGAGCTCTTGGATTCTTGGGATTGTCTAGACTACACTGTGCAATGGGGTGATATCTGAGCTAAAATTAAAGCCAGCTTAACGCAGCAGAAAGAGTATTCCTATGTTAGAACAAAGCACTGATCTAGCTGATGTACAATGCTGCTAAATATCCAAATAAGGTCTGTTTTAACACTGCTTATGCAGTTAGTTCATTTGTAGCTAACTTGAATATCTCTTTGGCATCACACTGTGAATATTCCTACCTTAATCACAGGTGTGTTTATTCCTGAGTGTAGTAATTACTTTCTTGCAGTATTTTTCATCCTAAGATTCTTTAAGTACTTTGCAACTCCTGAACATACGTATAGTTCTACCAAATGATGTAATACTGTGTGGAAGGAAACATGGTCAGTAAACTTATGTGAAACGTAGCCAACATAGGAGACTTTGGAAATCTTTATTAGCATAAAGTAGCACCCGTTAATTCTCATATGAAATATATGAAAGGTAAAAAAAAAAATCAGCCATAGTAAGTGCCAGTTGATTCTGAAGTGGCTTGCTAGACAATGTTTTTAATTGTTCTATGGTATTTCATATACGTAGTTAATTGACCAATAATATGGCATTCTGCGTGTCTGGTTTTGGCATGGCAAAATTGCCTACAGAAGATTTCTGAATAGGTCTAAGAAATAGCGTATAGCTTTTGTCTTGAAAAATTAGAACGCTTGATTGTAGTTGTGCAGAATTTGTGTGGACGGCACCTGAAATAGTGGTATACTGACTGAAAGAATTAAACTGATATTTGTTTTATAATAAAATTACAGAGTTTACTTTTAGCAAAATTTTTAGGCAGAAAGAAGACTGATTATTGAGTCTCTGCATCCCGACTCTGAACTAGACACAATCAACATCAGTATTGGTTGCCGTCTCTCATTTTTGATTATTTAGCAGCATATTTTGCTGCTTTATCTCAATGTAATAGTAATTACAATTTTTAACCTTGAGCATCTTCAGGATTCTGGGGAATAACCAACAGCACATGGAATCTTTCTTGATTGTAGGAACTGTGAGTCAGCAACCCTTTAATTTTTTTAGTTGCAGCTATTGTTCCAGCAGCAAGCTTTACTGCTATTGTCCACTGTTTGTCCAGCTCACGTTTACTGGACTGTGGGAACGGATTAGGGTTTCATGGCTTTTTTTTCCTTCTTGCATAAACTCTTGATCAAAGACATTCCTTGGATGACAAAACACTGTATACTGTGTCACACAGTCCTGACCAGACTACACGAACAGTAGTTTAAAAACACATGCCTACATTGTTCTCTAAACTGGCTTTTTTTTTTCCCAATGTATGTGCAGACATTGAATTTTTGAGACCCCATTTACCTCCTTTAAAAAACACATATACAGAAGTTATTGTTAATAAGCACTTGACAGCTTCTGAAATACAAGTAAAAAACAAATGACTATTTGAAACAGAATCAGTATAATAGTATGTCACTTTTAAGCAGAGCTAGAGATTATGTCTGCAGTGTATTTCCTTCTTGAGGAGACCTTGGGTCATGGTGCAGTTAGTCAAGTGCACTGTGAACCCAAAACCACATGGACTTACGGCATCATTTTGTGTGTCCTATCCAGAACACCGGAGTAAGATGGAGAATGATTTGAGCAGAGTTTGGGAATTCATAACCCTGCTTCACCATAGGTACGTTGTTAGAACCGCATGTTGAGAATCTGGCTCGTTATAGTTGCGTGTCTTGCTCTTCTTTTAAGTTCTCTTATGCAATAAGATGAGGGCAAACATCACAAAAATCCAGTAGCATCATTATTTCTCAAACTAATGAGAAAGAAACAAATCATGCTAGAGAAAAATAGGGAGAGACTTTTTCAAGGAGCCTTGACTTGTGATTTGCCTGAAATTTTCCTTCAGCAGAAGCATGGGAGAAGTGAAAAGAGATCCCTGAGGACACCTTAAGCAGGTTTACAGAGGGATTTTAAAAACATGGAGGACTATATTTACGTAATTGGAAAGTTGTTGGAGGATGAGAGAACACTTGTGTTGCCATAAACGCGTGAGGCTTTGCATATACTTGTTTGACTCTGCAACGCTGTTGAGCGCTATCATGCAGGAGTGAAGGCAGATGAACTCTTTCACTTAAATTAGAAAGATATTGTCCGTAAGGGAGGAACCTTTCTGATCCTTTGCAGTCCAAGGGTCTCCATGAAAAGAGAAACCAGAATTAATATGTGGCTGATAGATGTATTGTCTAAACTGAACAAAGTGGTCATAGTGAATGACTGAAACAGCTACAGAAATATTGAGTCAAAAACATGAAATAAATGTGTTCTGTTTATAAGAAATAATGTTTACTTTTGAGGAAATAATTGCTGATGCCTTCTGGAAATCTTGGGAAGATGTTAATGTCTGCGTATATAGAAAGAACATAGCTAGATTTAACAGTATACATTTGCTGAAGATCCGGTCTTCATATTTAAAGTAGCCAGCAACCAAATGTAAAGAACTATAGTCTGCCGGTGTTCAAGGAGCAAAAAATAATACCCTGTATTCAAACAATCCGTAGCGATAAAATCTAATAAAAGGAGAAATAAAACATCAAAAAGCTTAATTGTCCGTTTCAGACAGTTTGCCATCAGAGTAGTGACTTAGGACACTAGGTCACTCGTTCGGTGCTGGCTCAGGTGAGTTGTCGCAATGCTCTGGTGGTGGCTTAGTGATCTTTGTTAAATGATTTGCCCATCTCAGCCCAGCTCCTCGAAGACTGGTGCTAATGTTACAAATAACATCCTTACGGTGGGTAACATGTTAGCTGTCGTAGGAGGCCAAGCTTTTAATGGAGTATAGCTTGTGGATGGGTTAAGACAAGTGTTACAGGGCAGTCAGGTGGGATGGATGACATAACAAAACCTCACCACTCAGCAACAAACAATCTAAAATTTATTTACTTAGCAGGTTGGGAATGGTGAGTGGATAGCAGTTTCCATTCTGTGTTGCTTCTGATCTAGCCAGTCGACGTGTCAGATCCTGGCTTGGAGCTTGGCCTGTGCATGTAGCGATTCCTCCTTTGGTTCAGCTTTTTTGATGGTATTAGATATCTGTACCTGGGGCTCTCTCCAACTCCGAGGGGTTACCCTCTTAACCAGTTACTGCTTTATATATTTTCCAGCACAAGCAGTCCCAGGCCATTCTCTCTGAGTTTTTCCATATGTAAGCCCAGTTACTGGTGGGGAGGAGGAGGTTCCTATCACCCTCTGGTCACCCACCCCAAATGCGTTACCAAGTATGAATTTAGCAACAGTTGCCTAATGAAGTTCTTATTTTGCTTCTGTGTTTTCCAGTTCATGCCAGGTTAGTCAGAGCTGAGCAGATGTAGTCAAGGTCTCATTTGCCTGGGCAATCTGTGGCTTTCAGGTAGGCTTCACTCCTTGACAGATGTGTTAGCAGGGAAGATTGTACTGTGACTGCCCATTAGCATATTTTGAATATGATGGGAATATAATTTTGAATATGCTCATTTTGAATATGATGGGAATATGATTTTCTACTGCAGTCTTCAAGTGAGTGGACAGACTGGTACTCTGCTTTTGAGATAGATCACTGTGATTTTTTTATCTGAAATAAACACTAATTGTATTTCTTCAAGGATATTGTCATAAATAAGAAAAGTAACATAAGCCATAATTAAAATGAGAAGTGAAATCCACACAGATGGATTTTTTTTTTTTTTTCCCTACTGTGTAAGAGGGAGGACCCTAGCAGCCACTAAACACAGCCTCCTGCTTCCAGAGAGGCAACTTGAGAAAAGTATATCCGTTGTTGAGTTGGTCTGTGTATGGCAGTGACTGCTCCCTAAAAGCTTGGGGCTGGTCTGTGAAGGAATTGGTGCTCTGAAGACCACATTAAAAACAGCTTCAGGAGCTGGGTAGAAGTGGTGGTGTGTACTCCAGCAGCAGATCTGTTGCCCACACACCGCGGGTGGTGCTCCTGCATCAGCAGGGCCTGCACAGGGTGAAGATGCTGCCTGTGTGCCTTACTCCTGATCGGCCGTGAGCACCAGTTTTTCTGCCAGTAGGTCCTTCCTCAGGTAAGAGCGCTCAGGAAAATGAGGGCTGTGAATACTTAGTGACTTCCCTGAAATGTGAGACTTTTTAATACATAGTCTTCACATAGGCAAAAAGTAGGACAGATCTAAGCAGGGCTCTGCAGATGCTAATGGGATCGCCAAGAAACTGTTTCTGTTTTCCTTCTTTAATGTCTATCACATTAAAGAAACAAAAGGGTAACTTCTGCCTTGCCCTAAATTGGTACTCCTTGACCCTAAAAAACAAAATCAGAAGTCTGGCAAGTCTCACATTATCAGTGCAATCCAGTTGACTAATTTGCAATCCCTTTCTCATCATTTGATTGGAATATTGCGTGGAATTCAGTCAAAAGCCAGATGGGAATCTGTTTGCCACGCCAATGCAATTACTAGTATCAATTATATTTGTGGGATCATAAAAATACCATATTTGTCTGAAGAGATACATTTCCCATAAAATGAGGCTGGCAGAAATTCATTAAAATGCCATCATTTATAGCTTTACTGCCTTTGTCCCATTGTAGCTTTTCAGTGACACTGCCAGGAATCTTTATCAGAGTATCTAGCCCACATGCCTGGGTCATTCCTATGACTCCTTTGAAATAATAGCTCCAAGCTTCACTTTCTCCTCTATCTTCTGGAGTTTTCTATCACTTAAAATGCCAGATATGCTTGAATGTAAGTGGATTCCGAGTTTTTACACTTAACAGATCTTGTTTATTCTTTAATAAAGAGTATGTGAATTTAAGTGTTCGTAAAACATCCAGGCTTGTCAGTCAGTCTGAATTCAGCAATGGAATTGAGGAGGTATTTTGGATGTCTTTTGGAGGTTTTTCTGTGCACACGTCTCAATCTGATGTAAGAAAATACAGTATTTTCCCCTTTAATAAGCTACAGCATAGCCTAGCTGAACATGCATATTTTTTACAGCCTATAGTAAATTGTTTTCCTTGCTACATTCTTGTCTTTCTGCCCTTTGCAATGTGAGTAATACTGGCATAGTTCCCCCAACATTCAAATTTAGTAGTCTGCATTTAGAGATGATGTTTGAGAGAAGGAAAATGTAAATAACAGAGCTGACTATGTGGGCTTAAACCTATTTCAGCCACAGAACACTTCAGTCAGTTTAATAGAGTTTATAAAACAGATAGGAAAGGCAAAACGCACTTAACATGTTCAACAAAATGCAGGTTTAAATTTCTCACCGAATCATTTTATTTTTTTGTCAGTAAAAAGGGTTTTTGTCCCAAATCAGGATTTCCTAAGTATATCTTCACTCAAATTTCAAACATTTAAAATCAGAGGGGTTAGCCATCAGTGATACAAAAGACACACCTTTTTCCTGTTTTTTCTTTAAAATATGCTGAAATTTTGCAGAAAACTGGTATCTGCATGGAAAAAACGAGTCTTTTTTGACTGAGTCCAGTTCAAGCTTTGGCTTGATCTGTATTTAGTCACTGTGAATGTAGTTTAGATCTTCTTTCACTGCTATAAGGATCTTCCTCGGTGGCCTGCCAGTGTAACTTGGCCATATTGAGGCGCTCCCCATTTCAAACGGAAAAAATTACAGATGACACTATGTACTGATATTACTTTGCCTCCCTGACGTATGGTTTTTGCAGTAGGCCACATGGCTGAGGTTTCTGTCTGAAATGACTGGGAAACTGCCAAGCTAATACAGGCTCAACTGGGATTCTTCTGACGCAGGTGGTTTCCCATCTATTGGTAACTGCACTAAGACAAACTTATTTTGCACTAGGCTATAATTACCATGTTAGGTGTTAACTTGGGAGTTTCATTTTTCGTTTCCTTTGCTGTACTTACTGCACAGAATCAGCTGTAACGTGGCGTTTAGTCAATGAGAAACTCAGGAGGCAGATACTAGATTTCTAATTTGCGACAGAAGAGACAAGCACTTGACGTTTTATGTAGATTTTTTTTTTTTTAAGGCAGAAATATTTTCATAAGGTAAATAGTCAAATACACAGGTTAGAAACTTGACCATCTCCACTAAGAATAAACTGCTTCTGCTGTGTTCAGCTCTGGTAGTAATTGGTAACGTGCATCCCCGGTTTTCAGAGATACTTTGGAATGTGAATTGGGACACAGCTTATATTTTTTTTTTCTTATTTTACTTTATAATCATATACAATTTCTGTCCTTCTAGGTCCAGTTCTTCTTTACATATTTTAATAGGCTTTTACATGTTTCTGGTTTATTCCTTATTATCTGAGTGATACAGTAGTAAGCTGCAAAAGCTGTGTATGAGGGGAAGGGAAGAAGGCGGCTGGTTAACCTTACCGCTTTTAAAACCAACTATCTTCTGTAAAGGTATTCTAGGACACAAAACCTTACGCTGATAAATAAATACAAAGAAGCACTCTGTACCATCCAACACCTACTTTATTTTACCTTTTATTGAAAAGAACCACCAAAAGGTGTTTTACTCTGAGTAATTACCTTAAGTGTTTAAAACAAAATCTTCAGCAAAAAAATTATTTTGCTTTTTTAAAAATACACATCACTGTGACAGGTAGTCACCTACCCATTGCTAAAAACGCCTACGGTTTCCTAAAATAACAACAAAAGGTTTTCAGCATTGCAACTATTAAAGCAGAGAGTCAAAACCAGAAAATGTCATGTGGTTTACTCGTTGCATCAGGTAGTTACTACCATTCAGCATTCATGAAGGCAATTAAAAAAAAAAAAAAAGACGACAACAAGCAGACATTGGGTTTTACCAATTTTATTTCTAGACTTTAGTTTTTTTGCTGGAAACTTGTCCGTTACAGGTCTGTTGGTGAAAATGTGCATTTCAGACCAGTGATGCCAATAAGTACAATATAAAAATGTACAAATCTGAATTGCTTGCTTACTACAGATTGATATAATAATGTGACAAATAAAGCATCTCTGTTGGCACGTGAACCCACTTCATCTGGATTTGGCCTTTTAGTACATACAATATGTTAAAGAAATTTGCAGTACACACTGCCACTCAGTGTAACACATAATATAACCAACAAGCACTAACTCAATAATCATGTTTGGTTCAGAGACACAGAGATGCCACAAACAGAAGTGTTTTATGAGGTAAGCAGTAAGAAAATGTTCCTGAAATTTGGACAGAATGTATCCAGTCCTCCTGGGTCCTGCGACTGCTAGTAGCATTGCAATGCTTTATTTATGCACTATGTAGGATCTTAACTGCATTTGCCTCAAAATGAGTTCTAATTCTGTTTTGGTTTAGCAGCATACAGGCAACAGCTAGATTATTCTTCAGCATACAACTCTGTTAGCTGGCTTATTTATGAGATTTACAGGCTTTTTAAATTAGCATTATGCTATAATTAAAAAAAAAAAAAAAAAACCACAAACAAAAAACTAGTATATCATAACAGATTAAACACACAAAATACTTAGAGTTCCAGAAGATAACCTATCATACCAAATGATGCGTCCCAGCTGATGGGAAACCACATCAGGTGGCATACAAGAGTTATATTATAATGCACCTTTCATATATCAATGTGGCTAATAACACAGCTTAAAACTACTATGATAATAAACCCCAGATCAGACAAAGAATCCAGCTTTATAAAATGCATAACAACAAAAAAACTGACATTACTTGATCTTCTGAAATGTCTGCTGTTTTTAAATTAATGCAACCTAGTTGCAAATCGCGAGACCCATTCAGAATAACGTTCGATGCATTTCCGTTTGCAGTAGAACTATGAGGCACTGTGTACGAACATTAAAACCTGGTCTAGACACGGTTAACTGAAGTATGAGGTATTGTGAAACAGGAACCTTTTTGGAATAGAGCAGTAATCACATTAAGTAAAAATTGATCACATAAAAAATCTACAAAAAATGATGTCAATAATATAATTTTCTATGAGAAAATTAAAACCTATAACATGGCAGTATATGACATTGTATAACAAAAAAAAAAAAAACTGATCCACAAAATAGCAGCAAAACACAATGACAAAGATACAGAAAAGCAATGTTAATTTTTTTTTTTCAAACCATGCTGGGAATTTATCCATAGCAGCTCAATAAAAATGGAGCATCCACTCCTTTTCTTTTCTCTTTTTCTTTTTTTTTTTTTAATTTTAAAATTTTTTTCTTTTTTCCTTTTTTTGTTGTTTTTTTGTTGTTTTCTTTTTTTACAATCAACACCTTAGCGGCAGTTTTCTCACATACATTTCACCATCACATTCTCCTCGAGCATCAACTTCAACAGCTATGTCCACGTCCCTTCAGCTACTTTCTAAAATAATAATAAAAAGATACATAGCCAAGATGTGCAAATTTTCTATGTGTAGCTAAATAAAAAAATGGGGCATATACTGGAATAAGAACTTCTTTCAAGTACTCCAATTTTCGTATCTATTAACTATGGCGTTTTCATGGTTAGACTGCTTTTGAAAAATGTATAGGAAGGGGCCAAATAGACTGCTTGTTTTGGGTTTGTTCTTTGAAGCGTGTCCTTTTTTTCTTTAATAAGCTGTGTTAAAACTGCAACATCAAGGGTAGAAAGATTTTTTTTAAAAAGGGGCGATTGCATTATTTCACAAATCATACTGGCCTCACGAACATGCTCTGCAATAAATATTCTTTTTAGCCTTAACTATAAATTATATATTTTAGTGTTTAAAAACCTTCAGTTGTAAAACATCTAGCGACAATCCTTAAACTATGTGTCCTATATGTGAACCTTTAAGGCCCCTAATTTATAAAGATGAGTTGGCACCAAAGGATTTCTAAACTTCAGCTTTTCTATAGAAAAGGATAGGAAGATATTCTGGCAATTTGTGAATGCGATTTCTCTCACTGGAACACAACCTTCGGAAAAAAAAAATCACCTCTCCTCTAACACCATAGTTAAATGCACTTGCTTTGCAATTCCAAGTTTGCGAACAAGCACTTATATATTTCCAAACCATTCCATTAAAAAAAAATTCCCACACAATAAAGAATGTATTTCCTATATCTAATGGACTGAAAGTGCTTTGAATGGAATGGTTTTAGAATATTACAAACAAACAAAAAAAAAGACTAAACTGTGGATTGAACCTGACCATAATTAGGCTGAATATCTGTGGGGTCAGACCAGCATTTTACACAGGTAACTACAAAAATATGAAGATTACAAAAATATAATATATTATGTCACTATTTCGGTTTCTCTTTATAATAGAGTATCGTATGAGTAGTACATTGGCCTTTCCCAACAATGCTAAGCTGGAACCCTACAAATGCCTTATGCACAGGCAATCCACAGGCACAAAAAAAGATTAACATATAATAATGCTGCATACTAACATACACTAACTTATGGGTTACGTTAACCATTTATAAGGTGAAGAGGATAAAAAAAACCTAAGGAAATAAAATAAACATTTACAGATGAATTATAAAGTGACTAAATGCATAAGCAAGCAAGATACAGAAAAGCCTAGAACTGCGTTAAAGCTATGCTTTTTAAAGAAAAAAAAAAGAATATTTCATTTACTATCTAAAAAAAAAAAAAAAAAACCCTCTTCTACTTTAAAAATGGTTGGTTGGTTTTATATGTAGGAAATCAAATCTAATACCTCCCCTGGAGACATTTTGTGTGTTAATGCCTATTTTTACAACATACAGACAAGAACACTTTAATATAAAAACTAGTTGATTATTATTGTATAAAATCCTCTATTTTTGTAGCACAAACCCCTGGGGGTAATGCAAATACTATTTTTTTCTTTTTTTAAGACAGTTTTTGGGGTATTTTTTGTTTATTTGTTTGTTTGAAGTCACAGATGGAAGGGAGACAGAGCAAGAAAAAAATATAACGAGACTGGTTTTCCCTTCTGGTATAAAAATGTCCTGGAGAAAAGGGTTTCTGGGGGGGAGATCCTGATGCTGATTCCTTCTCAGATGCCCTTTCTTTGTCTGCTTTTCTCGCCAAGCAAACCCATTAGAAGAAGTCCTCTTAAATGTTCACATCTCGCACATCAGTAGGTGTGCAGGAAAGGTCTGCTTCATCCTCTACAGTCTTTGTTTCTGAAGATACGTTGTGCTGCTGTGCCTGACGTAGACTGGATTCAAGGAGGGATTCAATCTGTTCTTGGCAGGCTCGTAAACAATCCTAGAGAAGATTAAATGGAAGGAGAAAAAGACCCAGGGTCCTTTAGCAAAATAGTAAGATCACAGACCAAATACCATTTCTTGAAAAAGCAAGAGAAATATAATCAAGTTATTTGGGAGGGCAGCAGACTGAAAGGAGCGTGGGAAGAGCAAGAGAAACACTGAATAGTGAACGGATTGGACGAGCTACCCCATTTTCTGCAGGATGCTAGCCTGGATCCAGACTTCAGCAAGTAACTCTCACCGTCTTCTATTTAATGGCCTAGGTGAGCATCTCTGGTCCTCTGGACAAACCACGACTGCCATTTTGCTGTTAGTCTCAGCCCATAGGTCTACAACTGAACATGACGAACGCTCCACTACAGTGACACACATAGTAACTACGCCAGGCAGGACCGTGACACCCACCGTAAGATGATGTAGCTTGCACTGCTGCTTTTCTGCCTGCGCTGTTAACACTTCAGCAGTTCTGGAGAAGTCCATTCATCCTATCTTTTACCCCACTGTCCCTTATACCTTTTGAAAAATAGGAACCGTCTGACTGGACAGCAGTGTGAATCAATCAAAATTAATTGAGTGGAGTTGCAAAGACATGAAACTGGGATGGAGTCGTCCAAGTATTGCTGATGCTGTAACGGTTTCTACTTTTACCACAGAAACACTTCAGCAATACAATCTACTAGAAGTGATGGTCATAAACAGTGATTTTCCCAGGCTGAGTTCTGATAATACAAATTTCTTAGAAGTGCCATATATATATATATATATATATATATATATATATATATTTAGATGTACATGCCCAAAGTTGCCTGCCAACTGCTGCTATGTGCAGCACTGGGCAGCTCACGTTAGCTAACTGATTCCTAACTCAGAAAGCATCTGAACAGGAAAATGTACCAGACTGTATGACCCCAAAATGGAGAGATCTTTCAGAAGCATCACTGAACACCTTCGTAACCATGCATTACAAAGTGCTGCCAAGCTTTCAGTTCGTTACTGCATTCACCTTGAAATCTCAGTCAGGGTGAAATCTCTTTCCTTTGCTTCAGAAGAGTCTTCTCAGAGCTGAACACGCACACAAACCCACTGAGTGTTCAGGAGGGTGCAAGGTCCTCGCCGCTTGCACAGACTTTGGTGTGAATTAAAAGCATAAAGCACCAAGCAGGCTCATGTCTATGGTGGGGAAAGGTAACTTCCCCCGGGCATTAAACCATACCATGAGCAGATCTATCCAATTCTACTTATTGATCTACAGCAATTAGAATTGGAGAAGACCTGTTAGCTCAACCTGTCCAACCTTCTGCAAGTTATGGCTGTATTCTCCAGAGCCATGTACATCCATTGCAAGGACACAGAAATGGTGCCTTAAATAGGCAAAAGAATCACACTACATTTTGCCCAAATTCCTCCAGCGTGCTGTTTACTCATATCTTTATAACAAACATCGTAAGCTTTTTCCCAACATATTTAACTCTGTGTATTAAGGACTTTGAAGTCTCCTTTCAGTATTGCCTTTTCTGATTTAACCTATGACATGTGTTAGCCCTTGCAGTGAACCCAGTCTTCCATGATAAATTGCCGTCAAAAGTGTTAGGATGTGCATGACTGAGAATGAATGTTGTTTTCCTGAGCGGGTGACCTGCCTGCTGTTTTCTTTATTTCCCAGTTTCAATTCTGCCTTCATTCAGAGGCTTCTTGTGTGATCTACCAGCTTTTCACTGATTCCACTACCACAAGAATCTCCTCTGCCACCAATAAGGGCACATGGCATTTGGGGTAAAATAAGATTAGAAACCCAAGCAAACAATTCTCTGCGAGTCCTTTCTGAGAGAGAGGGAGGTTAATCCTACCTCTAAGCAGATCAGACCATCAGTTACAGCTCACTGAAAACACATAACCTATGACCTTTTCTGGTTTAAACCCTAGTGTAATATTTCCTCTTGACAGAGACACACAGCGTTTTAAATGACAAAAAGAAACGCCTCATATCCTAAAGTCATCATGCCTTTGGCTCCTACATACCTCTGGCCTTCACAATAAGATCTCTGTGAAGTCCTTTCACCCCTTCCCAAGATATGACGGATCAATCCTGACTGTAAGGCTTCTACTTGCGTGTCCTGTACCATGTACCTCAGTCACACTTGGAATTAGATGTATTAAGAGAGCAGTACATGCATACAGGTTTAGGTGTTTTCAGTTCTGAGGATAATTCTCTTTTAACAAGGTAGCATGTTCAGTGTTCCAAACTGAAAGCCAATTTATTTTCAGAGCAAAATAAACCCTGTTTGCCTTTGATTTGGGGGGGGGGGGGGGGGGTATTTGGTGGGGTTTTGGTATTGCTTTTTTTTAATCCTGTCATTTGCATATAGCGTGTTTGAGCTCTGAAAACTAAAAGCATTCAAAAGAATTTCTATAAATACCTATTCTTCTCCCTCTGGAGTCCAGTCATGAATAATTACATAGACTATGTAATTTAAAGGTAATTTTTGACCACAGAAATTTTTTCCTATGAGATTCTCGGAGTACAGCATGTTGCAACTGTATTTTTTTTAAACATAATCTTTACGATTTGTTATGAACGGACCGTTGTCTTAAGCTACAGTTGAATGAATATTTTTTTTCATGTCTGTCTTAGGCATTTTTGTTCAAGTAATTATTTCGTATTCAGATGACTATTAGATGAATAGTTTGTCTGCAGGAATGTTTTAGAGCTAGCAAAAATATAACAGTCCCTGTGAACAACCTCAGCAAAGCTTTTTTTCATTCTCAGCACTCCTCAACACTGAAAAGCCAATACAAAACTTGTGCATTACTCTGATAACTTCTCCCAACAACTTTTCTGCTTCACTACCCAAATTTTCAATGCCCACAGTTTGTTCAAGGTCATAAACCCTTCCTGGATTAATTAAGCTCCTCGGTGAAAAAAAAAAAAAAAAAAAAAAAACACGCTTGCTAGCTTAACTGATGTGGTCAAATACCTTTAACACACACAGTAGACATGATCAGACTCCAGGGTCAGATACTAAAGGAAACAAACAACAACAAAAAAGAACCTGCTTGGAAATCCTTTGTTGCTGCCCGAGCCGTTCTGGGTAACAAGCACGTGTTTGAAGGTGCCTCCGAGTAGGGGCAGGCAGGAGACGAATTCCAGTGTACTAACAGACAGCATGGAAACCCCACCTAATCTAGTTTAGCAAATTTCTGGCCTGGAAATGAATGTCAGGTAAAATTCGATCTGTTTGGATGATGGGGTCAAGAATAGAATGATGGAAGACAGCCCAAGACTTCTAATTGTGATTATCTGACTTCTAATTACCCCTGATCAAAGGCAAAATGGGAAATTGGACTCCTACCAACGTAAACATGAACCATAAAGGAATTCCAATCAGGTGATATTCATTTTAGTTTAGATTCAGCTTTCTTTGAGACTAAAGGTAAAAAAGTGTAATTATATAACCTGAAATCCAACAGACCAGCTGCTCTAGCTAATAGATAATCAGGGAGAATGTTAGCCATGTTATAATGCATGCTCTTAATATTTCAAGACAATCCAATATAAAGCGTATTCATTTGTGCGGTCTGACAAGGGGAACCATCACTGTGGAGTAACAAACTTTTCAGATACATGCTAGTGAAATAAGATAATAAGAACGACATTTGATACCGTGGACTGCATAGGCACCTCGTACGGGAAATCCTCTACGCAGGGGAATCATGCTACCTATGAAACCAAGCAGTCTCCTCTACTCAAAGCAACAGTAGTGAAAAATGCTGTTCCCTTATTCCACTACAAACACAACAGTATACATATACATAGGTATAATTTTATGATGCTTATTTTCTGTATAAAACCTATACAAAAACCTTACTTCTAACTTCAGCTGCTCTGACACATGAATATATTTAGCAATGAAAGCTGGAGAGGAGTTACTTCCTTTTAAAGCTCTTAACTTTAAGTTCAGGTCATGTGGATTGTGGCCTTGCAATGACTCTGGACAATAAAAAAGAAATAAGCAAGGATTCTCCTTCTTGCTAAAACTACTTTCTTTTCTTTTAAGAGCTCTGTCATCAACTAAGTCAAGTCACATAAGGACATGCTGTTGTTCTCCAAGATGTGAGAGAATCTACTTCAATGCTTTGTATCAGGAATGATTAAATAATGTTTCTGTTTGAAACAGATACTGTCAGAACAGATAGTGAGCCTAGTAGTTTTCCTCAGTACCTGCTTCAAATATCTCGCACTGGATAGTGGCCAACCATACACTGAAATATCTACATTGTTCACAAACTGCCTAGAAGCATTACACGTTATGTACCAAACTGAGCAGCATTTTATTTCAGCATTTGAAGTTGTTATAGTATTTAACATTGCAGCACTGGATCCATATTACTTTAGCTGCAGTAATATAAATGGCAAAAATAACGTGCTCGATACTGAGGCATTGTTAAGGTGATCAAAATAATAAGCTGAGATACCATATTTGTCAGCAATTGTTTCACATCGTCTGTCAAAAGTAAAATATTCTTTTGTGAATAATTAATTATGATGCATTCGTCCTTCCAGAAATCACTCAATCCTGTCAACAAAGTCCAATTATACAAACCTAGCTTTGCAGTGTCTGGACTAGTACAGTTCTCTATGTATTTAAATTATTAACGTGTAAAATAATTTAACAGCATCTCAAAGATACTGCCGCTAACCACAGAGTTGTCTTTATTTGACTCATTGTCCAGCGCTTGGAGACCTCACAAGAACCTTTTTAAAGCATCTATTTATTGGTCCTCCACATTGTTACAAAACAAAGCTCAACTCTGCCCCAACTTCACACACCATTATGACATGGATCATTGACTTTAGGTCTTCCTTGTAGGCTCCCTTCCTGGCCCATTCACTCATGAAAGGTTTATTGCTCACTAGTTACTGATGTGCATCTCCTGGAAGCTGCAGGGCAAAATGAGAGTCCTGTGAGGACCATCTACCTTGTCAGAAAGTCGTGGGACAAGCATTTGTTCCAAAAAGGAATTCAATACCAGCTACTGTGCAGGTCTAGCACGTAATAAACCAAATTAGATCATTAGAACTCTTTTAAGAAGGGCTTTTTCACACCACTTGGCACAATAAAAGGCCTCAAGAATGGTCAAAGATAAGGTCAGAGATACCACGAGGTCTCAGTGACTATTTCCTCGTCTTATTTTCAAAGTTTTGTTTTACATAGGCTCCTGGTTTAATTACCGACAACCAACCACAGCCTCTGCAATGTCCTAAATCGATGCAGGGTTTCCTTTGCTTTGTCAGATACGCCTCTCTTACAAACATTAGAGCTGGATGTGGCATGCCTATCAGCAAACTGCAGCAGCGTAATCACCGATTATTAATGGGTGTAATGACAGCTAAATAACTAGGACGGACACAAGAGAACACGTTCAAAAACCCCGCTCTGCGGTTTGACTTTTATCAAGATGTACTGTCAGATTAGCTACTATGCAGTAAGCAGGCATTCATTCTTAAACTCTAAGGCAGGAGATCAACCGAGAGAAAGAGTCACTTACCGGATCACATTTGATAACTTGTGATAGGAAATGTGTGAGGCATTGATAGGAGAGGAAAGTGTTAGTGTTCCCCAGATGCAGGCCTTGCACAGCTGCTACCACACTGCCAGCTGCGATCATGGAAGGTGGGTTTGAAATAAATTTAATATCTGTATGAAGAAAGAAGAGAGAGAAAAAAAAAAAAAAAGAAGACTGAAATGATTGCTTTAGGAGAAGCCTGCCCATACACATACACTCTTCTACCAGCATGGCTTCAGCTGCCAACTATTGCACCCGAAAAGGTAGGGAAAATTGTGAGCAGGAAGGTTGCCTCCTGCTCTAAACTGTTACAGGTCCAAACCTGTGAACACTTATCCACATGAGCAACTGTACTTCAGTGAGTAGCCCTTCCTAGCGCTAAGCCTGGGAGGCCATTCATCGCTTCGAGGTATTTTTATCATAAGCAGGGCCCCCGTTCTTCAAACGTTAAAATACTTTGCTCGTGTGAATAATGCCACTGGGGCCAGTGGCACTGGACATCTGAGAAAACCTGTTCGCCTTCTGAAGCGTTTCGCATGATCAGATCCTAGGTGCACTCTAGTAAGGAGTCCTCGGGGCCTTTAAAGCAGGAACCTTTGCACTGACATTCAAAGGAATATAGCTTTAATGAACAACAACATCAACAAAAAGAAAGAAAGAGAAAGACTGCTTAACCCTGTCAGGAGGCAGATAATCCATATTTAAATTAAGGTTTCATCTTAAAAATGCTTTGTCCCAACCTAGTCTCTTGTCAGTGGCTGCCATCCATCCTGGCAACAGGGATTTAATGTAAATGTGGCATAACTAAGTGACGGGGGTCCCAAGAATTGGCGGACAATCAGTTACATTCTGATGTGACACCATGCTGACAAGAGGCTGGGCCCCCTTCCAGACTGCATTGCTGTAGGTCTCTCCACAAAGCCACTCCCATGATTCCTTAAGGGGCTATCTCTGCCATTTAGCATGTTTTTGGTTTGGTTTTTTGTTTTGTTTTGCTGGGGTTTTTTTAATAAGAATAATCCACGTTTTAATGCTAAGACTCTTTCTGCCGAACAGGAATGCGTTTGATCCGTGGCAGTGTACACCTTGGAGGAGAATCAGAAACAAAGGAAGTAAGTGGCACAAGTAAACGTCTAATTTTGTGAGGAAGAAAGGGAAATGCCACATTATACACGAGAACCTGAGATACATTCCTTCAGCTTTTATCAGAATACAACTTCCTCTGGGTTGAAAAAATATAAACCATCTGTCAAACCCTTGAATGAAATCAAAGGCATGGACAGCTTAGAGGGCTCAGTGGAACAGTTTAAGTATTAAATCATGCATCTCCTTTATTATGATAAAATAACTTTTGTGTAAATGTTTTACCAGTGCAACTAAAGGCTTTGGGACTCTATGAAAAGTCCTCTCTCCCAATCTATTCATACACCTCTGACGCTCCATTGCAGCCCTGACCGATACCCACCTTCAAAGGGGCATTTCGCCCAGCGTTCTACGGACCTTCCAAACTGAACTGATACAATGAAGGGTGGCCAAACTTTTGTGATGCACTGCCAGCTAAAAGGCAAGCTTCATCTAAAGTCATGGCATTTACGTTACCGTGCTTAAAATAAATCTAGTTTATCCCCTTTTCCTAATCTGCCCATTTCCAGGCAGATGTAAATACACCCAGCTTCTAGCAAGCTTCTGTCATTCCCCAAAATCAAAGTAGCCCAGACTGTTTATTGACCCTATACACATGCCAAAGCCAGTCCCCTAACTGAAATACCGATAGGCAGTCGCAGGTAGACCTCAGAAATGACGGATTTCAGTAGGCAAGCATGAATTCCACCAAGATTGGGTTGCTCGGAGGGGTACGGTGGCAGCGTGTTCGCGACACTATTTGCTGAGCTCCACAAACAGAACATGACCAAAATGTGTCAGTTTAATGAGTCTGTCCCGACAGGATCATGTTTGGGATTAATATTTGCGTTCTTCTTTTAAACGGAGCAGTAAACAAGAACATGAATTCATAGTCACACCCTCATTCTTTCCAAGGTGGAAAAGTGATAATGAAGTTTAAATGACCAGTTTGTGTCTGTCCCTATAACCACTCCAGACAAGCAGCATGGACTGCCTTTTTGTTGCAACTCAACAAGGAATTATTTGTGGCAGAGGCCACTAATTTCAGCATATTAATCAGGGGGCCCCTCTCGCCTGTAATTGGATGCCCCCAAGTGAAGAGTGTGGCATCATTGTCAGCCTCCATCGCCTCATCTTGCGCTATTGAGCGCTCAGGAACAAGGGGGCTTCGGTGAGATGAATTAGACCTGACACAGCCACAATGGGGTAGGGGGCCCCATCAATTGAAGCACACATCCCCAGTAGCCTATCTGAGACTTCATCCAAAAAGAATAAACAACTTCAGCGTTGTTAAAAAGAGAGAGAGAGAGAGAGAGAGAGGAGGGGGAGGAGAGAGAAGAATGCCAGCCACCCTGAAGGGAGGACAAAGCAGGCATATAGGCGCTGCAGCGCTTTAAAAAAAATTCCTAACAAGGCGAGTCACCCCTTTTCCTTTTTAAATGGAGCAGCAATTCCATCCGTCTGGAGAGCTGGGGGCTATGAATGAAAATCTTTTCATTGAGGCAAATCAAAACTGCGAACATAAATCACTTGCTGCAAGATGCAACAGGTTCCAACTGGTCACATACCTTGAGACTCCCAATTTTATAAAGGCCAGAGAATAGGAGAATTGTAACACGCTTGTTTCAAAGGGGGATCTTTCTTTCTCCATCCGAGAGGAGGAAAGCAACAACAATAATAGCAATAATAATAATATAAAAGGAGCCTGGTATGTTTTGATAACCAGAGGAACATAATGAAATGCTGAAGCTCCAATATTTGTTGCTATTCATTGTTATGCTTGTATAGAGCTGCAGTTCTCCCTCAACACTGGTCTTAACTTGGGCCAAAAGAGGCCTGCTTCCTTTTGAGCTCTCCCTGCCTTGCTCGGCCATGCCAAAGCCCCATTCATTAAGCTCAATTATGTGTTAACTTCAAACAACCTCTGGTAATTTTTTTTTTTTTTCTTTTTCTCCCGAACCTACCACAGCACAAAGACATCCTTTGGCGAAAATGGATTTTTCAAAACTAAACCGAATCAAACAAATCCACTTCTACTAGCCAGACAACTGAGGAGGGAGCTTAGAAGGAATTCCCCTCAACTTCACCTTGCAGCGTAACCTCCTCCTTCTGGAGCAAGCACATGCACACTCATCTACAAACACTTCCACAGCCTTCACCTTGTTAAGTCAGCTGGCGGAGATTTTATTTTCTAAGCAAGCATTATTTTGCTGCCTCTTCTTAGGAGACCCTCCTTTACAGCAGAGGCCACAGGCAAAGGATATACTTCAAGCAAAGGATATACTGCTCTTGCCCCTGAGGCCACTTAAGCGAGTGTCAGTGTTTCCAGTGGACTTTGGATTGGGCCCCACAGCATCCAGGCAGCACAACGCGTTTGCAGTCCATCTAGGTTCATTTTGGCAAGGGGAAATACAACACAACCCAGCAACAGCAAAGCAAAGTCCAGATGCTACTTAAGCCACATGTGATCTTCACTAGCCAACAAAGAAGTCATGAGGAAAGCAAGAGGTAGAGAAAATCCTGACATCCAAAAATAACAATAAAAATACAGAGCCTAGTGGCAGCCTTCCTGAGCGCTCTTTCCCCAGGCAATATTCCCAACTTCAGTAGGGAGCTGAAGAGGGCCCCAATTCTGGTGAGCTCAGCGCTGGTTTTTTTAAAAAGCTAAGTAAAACTCCCAGAACATGGTTCTCATTTACTGATCCATTCTCCAGCTGTGGTGTGTAGCAGCATTAAATAAAGGCTCTGGATGTGCTTCCTAAAAGAAACATAACAACACCGACAGTAGATCAAAGTACTGGACTCTTAGCAAGTCTCCAACCTTTGAACTACTCTTGTTTTCATCCCTGTCATTGCCAACACAACAACCTAGGTTAAACATCCCCATATCCAAAGGGGAGGCCGGGTAGCTGCTCTTTTTAGCTAACAGCCGAGGAAGCTTCAAACTTAGCGAATCGCGCATTCAGGATCGCAGCGGCCTTATCTGGTAGAATCTGGCACGGCGAGTTAGCTCTGATTTTCCCAAAATGTTGCTGCAGGTAGTCTGAAGGCTGTTTGAAGGCTGTAGCGCTCCGAACGCTGCGCGTTATTCCAGGCAATCTAACTTACGACCCGCCCGTTACGCTGATGTTAGGCCCAAGATGAAGAGCAATGCCAGTGTTTATAAATTTCTCTTTTATGGCTTGGTCGTTCTATCTTTAGGCCTTGCAGTAGGGCCGATTCTGTGAAATAAAATTTTTCTTCTGAGTGCCTGCAATCTTTCTTCCATCTTTTCGTACCAAATCCATCTCTGGAAAATAAACTACACCACCTTAATTTGTGCCATTGATCGCACACATCCCACCGAGGTTTTTCAAGTGTGGATACCTCTTCTCAAGTCCAAATGCAGGCTTGATCTCTTTTTTTAGCACAACTGCTACTGAATATTAACGTTTACTAAAGCACTGTATCTCCTTTACACTAAGTTTTTATCAGTGTCAACAGAGCGTCTGGCATTCCTCTTTACGTGCTACTGCAAAAGAACATTTGGTTTGGCTGCTTTTTCTTCCTTATTCTTTTGCCATTCCTGGACTGGTCTCGCCATACTAAAAGAAAACGCGCTGAACACGTTTTGTTTAAACCGAGTATCTTCCCTCTAGAACTTCTTCTGTCCCTGCTCCTCCGCTCTGTCCTGTGGGAACAGTGAGATCTGGAGAACGGAAGGGCTCTTCTAAAACTCTTTTTTCCTTCCCACTTGCTAGGGTTCAGTGGGTAAAGCCGGTCCACGTACGAACGCACGCACGCAGTCCGCATGCAAACATGGAACTTCAAATAACCGGGGCACGTGTGGGCGCACGGTGCCCTTGAAACCAAAGATCGGGCCTCTGCAAACCTGGCCTAGCGAACGGTCGGCGGCGTCTCTGGAGGCCGGCCCCGCACATGGCTCCAGCACAGCACGTGGTCGGAAGGGTGCAGATGGCAGCAGCTCGGTCCTGTGCCAGGAAAGCCTCCGTGCCGCGTGGCCCTCCTCCAATCCACCAGCCACCGAGGAGGGGGGAAGAGGCGACTTGAAGAGGGAAGTTTTAAAACCCCCACGCAGAGCTATTCACAAGCAAAATCTCCCTCCGCCTTTAAAAACTGTCTTAAGAACGAATCCACCCGGGGAGGGATTCCCCGCACGGGCAGTAAGCCTTTTGCAGCCCCCGCACAAAACCCGGCGTACGGAGGCGAAGAAATCGTGCTGCGCTGAGCTGCGGCTCCACGGCTGAGCTACAGAGAGGGGGGTGCTTCTCCCTCCCCGACAACACCACGTACTCAACTCAGAAGCAAAATATCTTCTGAAAAAACTTACCTCTGCAAAGTAATCCACCTTCTGCAAACAACAAGGGGCAATAATCGGGGCTTAAACTACCTCCCCACAGCTCTGGGAGCGCGCTTTAGACCACAGCTACGGGAAGCTTTACGGGCCGGGGGGTAGGCGCCTGGAGGGGAGCAACGCGCTTTGCGTAACGTGCAGGGCTCATACCTGTAGCGCACAGAGCCACAAAAGTCTGAGCATGTTTACGGATGATCTGCTTGGTGTCCTCTGCCAGAGGCATTTTAGTAAGGAAATGTTCAATGAAATCGTGGGGGGTCATTGCAGCCAGATTCCATTTCAGCTTATTCACCAGCAGCAGCTCCATTTGCTGCAAAGAGAAGAGGGAGGGAAGGGGGAAGAAGAGAAGAGGAAGGAGAAGAGGGAAAGCGTGGTCAGCGCCGCTCGCACACGCTCGGACGAGCGGCCTCCGCGGCGCGGCTCCCCCGGCCGGGGGCGGGCGTCCTCCCGCGGCCGAGCCCCGGCGCAGGCGGGGGCCGGAGGGCGCCGGGCCGCCCCCCGCCGCCCAGCGCCCGCCGCAGCCCCCCCGCGGCGCCGCCAGGGGGCGCCCAAGCCGCGCCCAGCCGCGGGTCCGGCCGGGGCAGCGGGGGGCGGCCGCGGCCCCCGCACCGACACCGACACCGGCCCCGGCCCCGGCCCCCGCGCACCGACACCGGCCCCGCTCCCCTCCCGGGCCGCCGCCGCCGCCGGGGCCGCAGCTCCGGAGCCCGCGGGGAGCGGCTCCCGCCCGCCGCCGGCACCCCCGCGGCCCGGCGGCAGCCCCCTCCCCGCCCGCCCCGCTGTCGGGGGCTCGCCAATCCGCCTTTCTACTGCGGCTTCTATTTATTTATTTATTTTCCCTGAGGTGATTAAACGTGAAATTACCAGTAATTCGTCGGGTCTAATGGAGTTATCTGTATAAATGCACAGTTTTTCTGCGGTCAGAGGAATAGTTTCCTTCATTTTTGAAGCCACAAACATGCAGGTAGCTCCGAGCAATTGCAATCGGCTTTTCTTGAGGGGTTCAAACGACAAAAATCTGTCCAAATAATTCATAGCCAAGGGGAAAACTTCCTCTTCGCACTTCTGCTCCTCGCAGACCTGGAAGAAGGAGAGAGATCGTTGAATAATTTAATATAGGCGAGAACTGGGCTTGTCCCGCCGCCCTCGTCCTCCCTCCCCCCCTCACCCCCGGGCTTTGCAGGGCAAGGTTGAAGGAGACGAGGGGGAAAATGCAGTTGGGGGAAACGGCCATAAATAAGGGAAAAACAGAGGCATCAAAGAAAATGAAAGTCACGAGTGACAAAGTGGGGAGAAATGTGGCGTTAGGAATCCGTAGGCGATTCGTGGTAAAAAGCGGGGGGGGGGGGGGGGGGGGGGAATATCGAAGAGGAGGTCTGGCCCCATCTTTTCAGGCCCTAGAACAAATGTTGAAAAAGGCAAGAAAAAGGAAAGCGGAGGAAAATGCGAGCCCCCGTGTCTGGGACTGGGGTGCAGAGCCGGCCTTGCCCTCCGAATTTATTTATTTCGCTTTTATTTTTTCATCCAATTCGCCGTTGTGCTGCAGATTCCCCTCTCTGGTCGAGACACAAAGGTGGCGTCCAGCCTCATTTCCCCAGACGTCATCTTTTCAAAAAATATTTAAAAATATTTAAAAAATTCTTGGAGCCCTCAAAAAAGGTTGAAAATGAAGCGGCGGGGGTCCTTTACCGAGCCCCGTGGCCCCGGTGCTGCTGGGGGGCTCCGGGGAGGCCCCCCGAAGTGAAATCCACCGCCTCCCTCTCTCGCCCTGCAGCGCAGCCGGGCGCGACATTTCCCAGAGCAAGGCAGGGCGCTGCGCTTTCAAAAATTAATTAAAAATAGATCGCGGGGGCCCAGGGCTTCCGAAAAGGCATGAAAATGTAGCCCAGCTCCTGGGGCTCCCGCTGGGAGCCCCCCCAGACGTGTCCCGCCGGGGGACGAGGCCCTTTCCAACTCGCTTTTCCCAGGCGACCTTGCAGATCGCCGCCGCAGCACAAGCATGCCTTTGAGGGGTGACCACAGCTCCAGCCTCTCTTCGCGCCGAACAAAGAAACTTTCACCCTGCAACTCCCCCAAGAAACGCCGGAGCCCCTCCGGCCGGTCCCCCTGCCCGCAGCCCCGGCGGGGTCCCCCGGCCCCCGACCTCCTTCCCCGGCCCCCTTCCCCCGCTCCCCCCGCAACACACACCCTTGGCTTGCTCCCCGGGACTTTCTTAATTTTTCTCCCGATTAATAAACACTTTTGCTTTGCAAATAAAAGAACAAAGATGGCGCATAATACTGGCACGGGCAGCCGCTTGCATACGTGTACAAGGATATTAATTTAAAATAAAAATCTCCAGAAAAAACGAGCTGGCAGGGGTTCCCGGCGGCCCCGCACCGGGCGGCCGGGGGCTCGGCAGCCGGGGCCGCTCCCCGGCGGGGCGGCGGACGGGGGCCGGGGCTCCGCTCCGCCGGCACCACCGTGCCCCGACGGCCGGGGAAGGTGCGGGGCTCCCCCCGACCCCCGAGTGCCCCCCCCGGGGGAGGGGGGGGGGGGTCCGTCCGCCGCCCCTCCGCGCCGGGCCCCGGCTGCTGCAGCGGGGATAAAGAAGCGGCAAGAACGGCGGTGGCCACCGTCAGCCCGGCCCGTGGCGACCGTAAGCCCGGGCCGCGTCCCCTCGTTACACGCGGGCGTCTCCGAAGCCAGAGCAACGTGTGCCGCGCCGGGGAACTCGGGGGGGGGGGGGGGGGGGGGCCGGGGGCGGCAGGCAGCAGCTCCCCGGCTGAACGCATTTCGGTGCCGAAGCTTGCAAAGAAAAATCGCCGAAATGATACAAACCTCCAACATCCAAGTGGCAACTATTTTCCTCATATATGGCAAGATTTCTTTCTGCACGCACTTGAAGTAGGAGACGGAGGGCGAGCAGGTCTCCTCCGCCTTCAGCATGGTCTGCAGCACCCTGTCATTGAGGAGGTTGGCATCCAGGTAGGCTCGTCGGATGGTCTCCACCTCGCAGCACAGCAGCTGATGTTCCATGTCTGCCTCCGTCGTCTCGACTCAGTTTTCTGCAGCAGGACTGAGGCAGTCGCTCGCTCGCTCTCTCTCTTCCCCTTCCAGGAGTCCCTTGGATGCTGCTTCTGCTACTGCCGCTACAGCCCTCTGGAGGCTGCAAAACTTTCTAACTTCCAACAAAACTCTCCTGTATAGTCCCTGTGACGTTACTGTTGTTAAGCAGAGATCAAAGCACGAGAGAGAATGAGAAAGAGAGAGAGAGAGAGCCAAAAGCAAGGGGCAGAGCCCTAAAGCCATCCCATAGGCTTCAAGTCCTTCCCCTTTGCTTAGCTTATAGAGAGCAGGGTTTTAATGCAAATGCAAATGAGACAAGGGCTTGCTTTCTTCAAGGGCAAGGGAGAGGTGGGGGAAACCCAAATTGTCTCTTCAGTGTATCATGCATAATTTTAAAAACGGAGCGAGTTCTGCAGTGGGAGCCAAATGATGAATGGGGCTAGGCCACACACAGACACGCAGGGATATAAATACGAGGAGACTGGGTTGGTATTATTTTACTGGGGGCGCCGGGGAGGGGGAGCAGGGCAGCACCGGCGCGTCGCTGGTCTTTATCAATTATTATTATTGCCGTCACCGACGCGTACCTGCGATATCTGTCATTTGAAAAGGCGCGCTCCCAACCTGAACCCCCGGTCTGCGTAGCTGATCCCAAGGGAAAAGCTTTCTCCCATTTCCTCAGTCCTATTTTTTCCCAGCCTAGATGGTTTTGCTGCACGCCAGAATTTTAAAAGAACTGGGGTCTCCCCCCCCCAAGACGGTGCTTTTTCTCCTCTTCCTTTTTTTTTTTTTTTACGTCTTTCCTCTCACTCGAAAGGTTTTACCTTCCTAAAGGGGCGCAGAGGTGGCAGGGGACAGGGCGACAGCTCAGCCGAGCCGCAGTCGGCGCAGGCCACGCTGGGCACCCCACCCCCACTGCTCACAGCCACCCAGAAAAAATATCCCAGCAGAGCAGCAAAATGGTGGCCAGAGCTTCCTCTAGCACCTAAAGGGAGATGAATCGGGGGGAGGGCGGAGGAGGGAGGTGCTGGCAGCCGCCGGAGCCTGCCGGGGCCTCATCCGACACGCCGCGCCGCCAGGACGGCCTGTCCACGCGTGACGTGCAACGGCGGGGCCCCACCGAACACAACTCCCGCTCCCCGGCCGAACTGCCTGTACCTGAAAACGCTTTGCTTTGCATTGTTTCTAATTTAAAAAAAAAAAAAAAAAAAAAAGTCTTTTTTAAACTCCTCGCTTTTGGAGGGGCTGACAGGGGAGCTTGGGGCCCGCTGGAGAACACCGGCGCTGAAGCCGCTGCACCGCTGCATGGGAGAAACGACTTGTCCTGCTCCGAAGCGGAGCGGAGAGAAGCGGGAAGGCCAAAAACTGGGGTTCGCGCTGCCTTCTGCCTGCCCGCCCCTCAAAACCCGAGCGCTCGGATTAACCTCAGCCTCGGTGCTTTAGCATCACCTGGGTGCGGCGCAGAGAGCGGGAATACCTACCGGTGGTACAGCACTCGCGGCAGCGTCGCCGGCAGGCGCCGGGCAGCGGCAGGGTCTCGTGGCCGAGGAGGACACGACATGCCGTGGAGTCATATAGCATCTCTCCTGCGTGACCTGCGGGGAAAGCAGTGCCAAAGATCACAGGGCATGTTGTCGCACACAGTCGCGTGTTTACGTAATCTCTTTGCACGAAATATCTGCCCATCTTTCCTAGTTTACCGGTTTGCTTGACCATTTGTCTCCATTTTGTCTTCGTCTGTTAGGAGGATGTCGGAGGCCCGGGGATCTCGGTTCCCCTTGCACGCCGCAGCCCGCGGGGCGAATCTGGACGGTTTCTCAGCGAGGAAGCTGTCCCCTGCCTGCCTCCCTCCGCCTGCCTATTGTGCTTCGCACACGGGACACGCACTTCTGTTTTCACAACTTCAGTTCGCCGGGGAGGTTTTATTTTTTAATGGAGAAACATGCCATGACCCCATGCTCCCAGACCGGAGTCGGGCCTGCCCGCGATGCACGACTGGGGGATCCGATTTAATTGGCTTCCCTGCACCCCCAACACTTTTTTAGGGGAGCGGCTGCTTTGGGGGTGCAGGCAGAGCGCCTGGGGGAGCCGGTCCCTGCCCCTTCTCCTCCCCAGGACGCTGCCAGCACTTTGCTTCCAAACATTTGTTCCCGGCCACGCCGTGCCGAGCGCGGCCTCCCTCTCCCAGCCCCGCGCAGCGCCCACGCCTCCGCCATCCTCGCCCTCCCGGTGCCTCCCGGTGGGGGTGGGCTCGCCGGAGGGGTTTTTCCTCCCCCCCCCCTTTCAGCACAAGGCCGCCGTTTCATTCATAAAAGCTCCCCGGCGGGGCGCGGGGCTCCCGGCGGGCGGGCGGTGCCGGCGGCGGGGAGCGGCGCTGGCCCCGGGCCCGGGGAGCCCCCGGCGGGCGGCGCGGGGCGGCGCGGCCGCAGGAAGCGGCAATTAGCGGGAGCCAATGGGGGCGCCGGGCTGTTACCGGGCGGGCCGGGCAGATCTGGGAGCGGGGCTCGCCCGGTCCCGCCGAGACAAAGGGGACTGGGCCAAAGTACCAGAGCGGCGGCCACCGGCCCGGCGGCAGCACCGGGCGGCCCCGCACCTGCCCGGACCGGGGGGGGGGCGGGGGCGGTGCCGCCGGGGTCCCGCCCCCGCCGCTACCTGCCCGCTTGGCGGCGGGGCTGCGGCAGCGCCCGGTCCCCGCCTGAGCCGCCCTCGGGCCTGCCCCGCGTTACCGGCTCCCCCGACGGCCACCGGGGACACCAGCGCCCCGGGGCTGCGAGCCCAGCGGGCGTGCGCCTCCCGCCCCGCTGCCTAACGCGCCCAGCGCGCCGCTCCCCGGGGCGGGCTGCGGGCTGCAGCCGCCGCCGCCGCCGCCTCTCCCGCCCCGGGGGCTTCCGACGGCGCTCGCTTCCTTCCTGCCCGCCCGCCCCGCGGCTCCGCTCCGCTCCGCTCCCCGCCCCGCGGCGGCCGCTGCCGGGGACGCCGCTCCCGGCCGGCACTTTCTCATGACGTCACCCCGCCCCGCGCCGCCGCCGCCGCGCCGGCCCCGCTGACAAAGGGCAACCGCCCCGGCGCGCGCGTGCCTGCCTGCGAGCGTGCGCGGGCCCTCCGCCGGCGCGCGCATTCCTCGCGTGCCGCCGCCGTAATCTTACGAAGAGCCGCGCACCGGCGGGGAGGCGATTCCCCACCCCCACCCCCGGCGGGGGCGAAGCGGCCCAGAGCGGATCAAACCGGCACAAACGGGCGGGGGGCAGCAGCCGCGGCCGCCCCGGGGGAGCGGCATCCCTCTGCCGCGGCTTCAAACCCTGGGGGGGCCTCCGCCCCGGCGCTCCCGCCTGTCACCTGCTTTCCTTCCCCGCTGCCTGTAATTAAGTCCTGCTAACGAGGCAGGAGGTGCCCTGGCCCCCGATGGGGTCCCGGGGGGCTCTGGGGGGGCTCCGGTGAGGGGAGCCGCCCGGGGACGCCATGTTTTCCCCTCGGGTCGCGCACCCGCGGGGCCTGGTGCAAGGCCGCGCGTCTCCCGCGTGGATGGCGGAGGGCCGCCGACCGTCTGCCCCGGCCTTGTGGACGAGGCGCTGCTCCGAGGCGTCGCCAAGAAGCGGATCCCGAGCTCCGGCCGTGGGGCAGCTCTCCCTCCTCTCCATCCAGCGCTGACCAAAGCCAGCGGCCAAAACGCAGGGCCGCCGTACGGGGCCGGTGGAGGCAGGGATTTGAAGGAGCGAGGCGCCACCGAGGATTTCCACGGGAGATCCGTCACCGGGAGGGAGGGAGGGCGAGCCTGCAGCAGGGCGGGGGGCGGCCGGGGCGGCCCGAGGCGAGGAGGCGTCGCGGGTGGGAGCGCAGAGCACGGCCGGCTGCCGGAGCGATGGAGATCAGCCCAAGGTTAGCCTGGCCAGCGGCGGTAAGCGAGTGGAGATGGGAGGCAAACGGGCTAGGACAGGGGAAGAAAAAGAAAGGAAACGAGGGCTGGTTACACGTGTTTCTTTCTTCATCAAGGGAAACCTCGTGTTCATGCCAGAAACGAGGCGGTGGAAGGAGAGGCACCAAAGGAAGCCTGGCAGACAGCGTCAAGGTGAACAGACAATGTCTTTATGCACCAACATCCTCAAAGTGAAAACGTTTCAGTGGAAAATATTTTGATTTTAAAACCAGCAGCTACAGTTTCTGGTTTGCTGTGCGCTGTTAACCCAGCGTCCTCAGCTGACAGTGCGTTTTGGTAATGCATCAGCATGAAAATGACCAACATAGACGCAGGTGTTTGATATGGATTAGTGAGCTATGAAAAGGCATGTCTTGGCCACACAGAGCATTTAAACTTGATTTACAAGGTAGAAAAGGAACATTTTCTCCATTCCCCAAACTGACACTTCCTCTGCGTAGTATTGCAAGGCACTTTAAAGGCACATTATAAATACCATGAGAATTTTGTGGTTGAACTGGGTATTGGGAGTAGTTTTTGAAACACGGTGTTATTATTTTTCATCTCTCTCTCCACCAATATTGCAAACCAAAATACACAGGGAGGTGTTTTGTGGCAATGATAGGTTCTGCTCCCACTGAAGTCAGCAGCGTTGGGTTGCTGTAACACGGCAGATTGCTGATGTGATGACTTGCTTGGGGCGGGGGGACAGAGTTTACTGGAATGATTCCTACGCTGTGTTATTCATTAGTGGCAAAGCCCTAATCAAATTTTGTGGAGTACCTTGCGTTATTCCCACTAAGTGCCAGTAAGTCAGTACGTATCACATACGCTGCAGAAAAGCTATTTCAGGAATGTCTTAGGTGTCGTCTTCTTAAATTTTGTTTGTCTCCCTCTGCCAGAAAAGATGCGTTAGTAATTGTGATCCAGACTATCAGATAGGCTGGGCTGGCGGGGTGGCTCCACGGAGGCAGATTTGCTGCCTGGCTAAATGCGTTGGCTCCAGAGAGAGGTAGCGGCAGAGATCAACACAAGCCCCTGTGCACTTTTCTGTGCGGTAAAAAGCTGCAATGATATCTTGGGACTCTGGTCTAAATACAAATATGATCTGGCACCTTTTTTTGTCACCATCCCCACCACCCGTTCCCCGTCTCTCCCAGAGTCCAGGAGCGAGTCTATCCAGCCACACACTGCGCTTCCCATTTCAGTCCGCTGCCCTGTCCGCTCTTTCTCCACCTGCCTGAAAGCAGTCAATCCGCTCGCCGCATCCTTGCGACACCGTCTCTGAGTAAAAGCGGTACACGTAACCTCTGGGGCCAGACTTTTTGGGGTGCTTAGTGCTTCTTAACTCCAATTTAAGCCAGCGGCAGTTCCAGGGGTCAGTTCTTCTGTACCTCAGGCGCTTGGCTCCCCTGTAATCTCTTCACCTTCTTTAATTACTGCCTGTGGCAGTTCACCAGTCCTCTGGTAAGGTTCCAGTTCTTGGTACGTTAACATGGGATGAAGGGAGAGGCTTTCAAAATCAAAGTCCTATCAACATCTGACACCCGACTAATTGGTTCTGTATTCTCTCATCCTTTCTGTTGACTTAAAGCGAAGACCCATTTTTGGGAAGCTCATCTACCTTGTTTCAGAACTTCTTGAATATTGCTGTTGACTCCGTTTGGTTGAACGACCGTGATGACCAGAAGAACTTACCTCTTAACTACCTAGCATTTCCCACCATGCAGTGTTCTCTACCAGGGGCTGAGAGAAGGTGAGGATGAGAAGAGAAAGAAACCTGCTTCACTTAAAAGCGGTGGACTGGATAATGTAAATGATTAGGACTTAGGATGTCTCACTGAAAGAGCTGCAGTTCAGTAGCACGAACAATCCCCGAAGGTCTCCTTCCCTTCTGGTGTTCTGCAAATGACTTCCCCAGCTCTTCCTAAGCAGGCGGGCACTGGCATTCCCCCAGCAAGAGGAAGGCCTTGCTGTTTGCTGCAGCGAGACCCTGGAAGCTGAGATTGCTGTAGTCGCCTGCAAGATGTTTGCATCCCTCAGACCATTTTGAAAACCTCAATCGTTTTACTCCTTGGTTGTAAAGTGGATTGGCACCTCCCTGAAGGACAAATATGTGCTCTTTGAACCTTTAGTATAAATCATTTGGCTCAAAACCAAGTCTAAAACACTGGATTATAATTTTGACCTGAAGCATAGATGACAAAATGATAAATTTGCAAAACTCAGGCATTTTTCAGAGCTCATGAATTCAATGGGAGTATTACCATCAACATCAAAGGGAGCAGGATTGAACCTGTAATGTATAGCACTAATGACTACAATCAAATAAACTTCTATTGCTTGGGTTTTCTACCACCTTTTGCCTTGTGTGTGTGTGTGCGTGCACTTTTATCTGTGTGCCAAATGAGTGGATCCAGAGTGCTACCATTTTGAATCTGGGGCAGCTATACTAGATTGGTAAAAATATAAATAATGATGCAGGGTGTCAGGCTTTGGGGAATCTGGTCTACTTGTTTCCATAAATCAGTAAAGGAAGTGAAGAACTGAAAACCTTGAAAGATGAGATTATAGTCTTAGTGAAGTCTTCAGAAATATTTACACTTAATTTGATCTGCTTGTGGTAGCTGGTATTTTTTTTACTTACTTGTGGTGCAGCTCAATTTGGTTAAAAACGAGTATGGAATAGCATATCTCTGTGGAAACCCATAATCCTAGAGTTACATCTTTGTATACTACTTATTTTATGTTTATTGTTTCTTTTTGCTGTGTTTGGAATAGCGGACAACGTCAGCAGTAGCTGTTTTGTCCCCTCTGGTTAGTTCTTACCTGCCCCGCTCTCCACGGAGCTACAGCTAGTGACAGAAGAGAATGTAAGGTATGATAATAGCCTCCTATTTAACTCAATTGAATTTCTTTTGTTGGCTAATTTTCATTTGTGTTTACATCGTTTTCTAAATTGCTCAGATTTGCAACCTTAAACTGTGGATGCTTCTTCTTGGGGGGAAAAAAAAACGAGGAATCATCTTTCTGAATGTGTATTACACTTCAGAGGGATTAAAGTAAAAAAGTCAAAATAAAACGTGAGCGTCAGTTTTGATTAACAGCTACATCAGGATGCTTTGTTTCCAAAGTATGACATTTTCTATGGTCCTAACATTACCTTGGCTTAGGAAGAGCCTAGAGTTTGCAGCAGCATCAGTGTCCACTTTTAAAGTAAGGAACAATCAAAATTAAAAATGCGATTTCATTCCATCCTAAATTCCCTTTATCCTTTACGTTTTCTTGATTCCCAGCTTGGGACTTAAGTGGCTTTATCGAAGTGCTTAGTCAGCTGTTGCCTGTTGATAGGATCCCCAGTCATTCAGAAAATGCTAAGGCTCAGTCAGCATGTGTAAAACCTCCATTCGCTTGATCGTGGCAAGGCGGTCTTTTTCATGCAGCTGAAAAATTCGGAGGATGCTGTCATGGGATTCCCCAGTCATGATTGCGTCGGGCTAAGAGGATGTCTGGATGAACGCAGGGATGTTAGATGAGATCATCTGACAGAGATTCTCAACTGGAAAATGGTACGGCACGCAGATCCAACACTTCAACACCTGAAGAAAAAAACAGATAAACCATAATACTTATTTCCAACCCAAAATACACACAGTTTCTGCCAGGCACAAGCTTGTGTCACATGCATGGCTATCGTGGTGTGAGTGCTAATTGCGGTGTGTCCTGAAATGCGCAGGTTTCCCAGAATATTGTGCTGGGAAAGGGAGGATCTGGAAGAGGGGAATGGCTGCATTTTTGCTTGAAACGCATGATAAAGCTATGCCCCCACCTTATCTCTCCTCTTTGAAATCTGTGTATAGTTTGAGCGTATTTTGTCCACAACCAAAGTATTTCATCAAATCCCAGCTTTGCCACTGAATTCAGGCTGGAACTGGTTAAAGAAGCTGAATCTCAGCAAAATGTTAGTGTAAAAGCAGGAAAACTTTCTCAAGAAATACCAAGAATATCTTTTCCTACTTCTGGAGTAATCAAGTGATGTAGCACAATGATTTGCGCTGATGGAAATGAGGCCAGATTGTGAATGATTTAGAAGCTAATTCAGGTAAGTACACTGGAATTACTCATATGCTTAAAAATTAAATATATATTTAAATACATTGCTGAACTGGAGCCTAAGGGTACAGTTTGAAGTTAAAGCTAAACTAATCTAGACAGTAGCTGTCGCTGAAAATGATTAGTCTTCTGGTTTACTTCCCTGAAATGGCCCATGCTGGAGTAAAACAAATGCGGTTTGTTGACAATAACTGCTGCTTCCTCAACAACTTTGAAAAGCATTCATTTCTCATAAAAATGCAAGTAAAAGTCTTAGTTAATACTAAAAATCAATGGAGATACACTGAAGTCAGTTTTTGTACTGACATGCAATCCCTATTTGATCTCACAAGCTACAGCCTGTTAGAGAAAGAATTAAGGGGAGCGGTTCTCACGGGGACTAGGATGCATTTATTTCTTTTCCTTGTGGGCTCCTACATCCTCCTAGCGATAACTAAGGGTAAGGGAACAGCAAAGCAAGTATGTCACTGAAATCAAGCTGGCTGCAAAGCAAGTGAGAAGAGACGGGGTGTTTGAGGTGCTGGCCCTTCACGGTGGGATGCAGAAGATACTGTAGGCACACCAGCATCACTGGTGGCTTCTCAGCCTCGCTGAACCCAGCCACAGATTAGGGCTTCATCGCTTGTGTTTGGCCCTCTATGAAGGTTTTGCTACAAGCAAGAGGACTACGCTGTCTCCTGGCAAACTGATATTTTTCTGGAATAAAACCATAGAGATTGAAGGCTGTTCAGAGGACTTGACACTGAGGTCAAGGGCAGGTGACCCCTTGGGAAGGTTAAGGCTTCCTGGACATACATCAGGAAGTTATGGGCTTGGGGAGATGAAGCTTGCAGAGTTGTCTGCATTTTTAAGGGTGGTGATAGCAGATCTCGGTCTCTCAGTGCAAACGTTTAAAGGCAGCAGAAATCTGAGGACCCCAGGTATCCTTCTGGCAAGCTTTCTGTGGAAGGAGGAAGACTGGGGCCTGTGGATTTTTATCATGGTCATTTGTGCTGCAGCTAAGCACTTGGCTGCCTGCCTGTGACGGCTTTGTGATAAGACTCTGTGCAAAGATCTAGCATATTTTTAATCAAATGTTTCCATTAGTTTTAATATATTGTACCCATCAGATTACAGTCACTCAGCAAAAATCCAGCCTTCGACACACAGTCTCATTTATCCTTGTCCTACCATGCACCCAGCTCTGCTTTGCTGACGTTGGTTCTGGTTGTACGGTCCTGTTGTGGGTTTTTTTCTTTTTTGGGGGGGGTGCAATTAGCCTGATTGGAGCAACTAGGCCAAGGAACATCAAGCAGTAAAATAAAGTCTTGATGACATATTTGAACTCTTGTAGACCATGGGTTATCTGATCTGCAAGGTCACTGCTATTCTCTGGGAAAGTTTAAAAGAATCTGCTCCTGTTTCAAGCTTAAAGGGCCCTTCTTGACAATTTTGGGATGCAAATTCAGTTTTTCTTTAAGTATATGCCATGCTGCATCGGTGAGTGTTTCAGAGTATTTACTACCTGTATTTTTGTTTTCCTTTTCTTTGGATTTAACTGGTCATCAAAGGCAAACAGAGTAGAATTAGTTTTCATAAGCAAACAGAAGGAAAAGGTGACTCCAATAAGGCTTCTTCTGCTACCAAAACTGAATGAAATGCAGAAAGGAAAAGAATAATAAAGTGAAAATGAGAAACCTAAAAAGAACTTTAAAATTCCTTTTAATAATTTAAGCTGTCATCAGTAGCAGAAATAAGGAATTATATTTCAGACATGACTTATACCAGGCATGTCTTAAGAAGAAAAAGAGAAAGACAAATTGATAATGCCTGAAGAGACCGTCCCTGGGAATAAAAAAAGTGCAGAATTAGGCCCTGGGAAGCCAAGTTATCTTTTCCACTGTTCAGTCTGTAGAAAAAAGAAACGATGGCCCTTCATCTTTAGCAACTCTAACAGATGGACTTGGGGAAGCAGTAGGAAAATAACATCATTAAACGTTTTCTCTTTCTGTATTTATGAAAAGTCAAGTTGTGCCTTGCTGAAAATGATCGAAGCTATTATATTACAAAGATTTGGTATTAATATGATTAGCTTAACAGTATTCTTCTGTAATACACATCATAAAGTCCTGTCAGAATGAAACTGAATGCTAAAAACATCGCGTAATAACTTTCACAGACCATTAAGATTTAAGGCTACAGCGTGGGAGTTTATTACAAAGGGACCCTGAAACGTTGTACGCTCTTACATCAGCATATACTTTGTTAGAGGTATTTCCCCCCCAGGCTTTATTTGCTGCAAAGGATGATGTTCTAACTTCATGTTCATATACAGACTGGCTTAGCTTTGCGGCGGGGTTGTTGCAATAATACAAGGAATCCTATCGGAGGGGATCGAGGAGGCTATTCTTTTCCTTTCACAGGAATCGGAATATGTAAACTCTTGGCCATTTTATCCTTGCTGGCTGTGGCAAGCGATCACCCCTCTGTTTCCCTCCTATTATATTGTCAGCGTTATCCAGCAGGATCAGGTATGACTTTCCCTCGCCGGTGTCTTTCATGCCACTCTGTGTACTGTTGGGAACAAGGGTAATTCATGCCCTTGCCTCAGGGATTATAAATTTAATGCCTTTAAGGAACGCGCAGTTTATCTACGAAGCAATGCACTGCTGGTGCCATAAAAATTTCCTATCACCCAGTAGGAATATGGATTCGGATCCATTTATTTGACTCTGTGTAGGTATCGGAGTTTAAGGAAGGATCCTGTTACCTTGCAATTATCTCCTCGGGCTGATTTTACCCCGGTATACTTCCACGGGCTCCCACGAAGCTATTTCAGACTCACGTTGGGCTAGTGGGGAAAGATTGAGTGCGCATACTTGATGAAGTTAGAGTGATAGCAAAACGTGAGCTGGAGTTTTTGGCGGGAAAATCTATCATTCTCCATTGATAAAAAGTTTATGATTAATCACCGGCTTGATTACATTACCCTTTAATTAAGCTTGTAAGTGCCAAAGAACGGGGACTTTGGTGTGTTTTTTTCTCTGTTATCTCCTGACCATGGCTCTGCTGGTGTGATTTTATGAAGGTCTTGCATCGATTTCCCCTTAGTACAACTGTTCCCATCCCCTAAAGGGGAATTAAAGTTATATTCTTCCTTGCTGATGCTTCCACAGTTGGAACCATTTCAGTGGAAAGGAAAAATGTAGGTGAAAATATGTGTTGGTTTCATTTATATCGCAGAGTTACCATCCTTTACCTTGGGTTCCTTCCTCAGCTCTCTCTGGAGCTCTCGGGAACCCACACAGGCATCCATGGGATTTTCTTCCACAGAAAACTGCTGATGCTAACCACGGATCTACAGCACAGGCAGCTGTTACCAGCAGTTTATAGTAACCTTCCTCACACAGGATCCCACTGCACCGTACAAACTGATCAAATACAGCACCACTGATGTGCAGCGAGCGCCGGAGCAGAGCGTGGCAGCTATTCAGCACAAAGTACATGGATCAGGATGGTTTTGTCCAAAGCCACAGGATCCAATTCCATCTCTGGTGAGAAGTGTCCTGGGATGATCAAGGGCCAGAATGAAAAAGGAGAATTTTAGTTCTGAACATAGTAGCTGGGAGAAGAAAACATTACAAATTTCAGCATGGCTTCCCCAGAGAAATAAAGGGCGCTGATGATTCCTGGCAGGCTGAAGGACTTTTGCTGATGGGCTCGCTGAGGTCTTGGATCTCCTTCTGACATTGAGCCATTTTAACCCGCTTGTTTTTTTCTAGCATTTCTGATGCTTTTCAACTGGATCATGCCTGACGTTTTGGTACTAAGCAGCCCTTTTGATAACTGCGGTGCAGTGCTATCATCCCTGAAGAGCTCCCCCATTCCGTTAGTGCCATCAGCACAAGGAGAAACAGCCTTGACAAAAATCCCAGTGGGACTCTGCGTGCACAGTTCCTGCACTGAGAAGTGAAAATTCAAGTGCAATGTGTGGAATTTGCAAGTGCAGCTTCCCTTGTTCCTAGCCCACCCTCTGTGCTATAAAAATATTTTTGACTAGTGGTTGTTATCCTTACAGCAGAAATGTAACAGCAACAAAGAATTATTTGAAATATCAACAGCCAAGGGAAAGGCCAGAGCACGTTGCTTTGAGAGGGCTGTCTCGCAGATCTGCAAGAAACCTCAGCTCCTTTTGTCCTGAGAAGGATTTGTCGGCTGGGGTCAGTTAGGAACGGCCACCCGGCTGGGTGATGAAGGGGGACCAAACCCCCTGGGGACAGTGGGTGGCTGCTCTGGGTGCCATCGTCAGTGCCGGACTCTCCCCACCCAGTTTAGCCTATTTGCTCCAGATTGTAATCCCACTCCAGGGACCACACGCCATAGGACTAGATGTCGAGAGGCACCTATTCTTCAAATATCTGAGTCTTATATTGAATTCAGTTCTTAGTAACTTAGATGCTACAGTAGTGAGTGCATCAGTGTCTAAACCCACCTAAAAATCCAAGCTTTAGCCACGTTCGCAAGTCATTCGCTGTCTACAAGAATCAGCCCCAAACCAGAACAGACTGAGACCTTTGATGGTATCAGTCTGAAGATAAGGAGACTTGCCAAGCCAGATGTTGGCTTTCCTTGCATGCCTACCAGGCAGCCCATAAGGCATCCATCCTTTTACAAGCCACTGTCAGGAAAAGTCACTCTTAAGATTTACCTACTAGAAAGTGCAGGCAGGAGTTGGAAGAAGGTAGGGATCAGGCCACAGGTCTGTTACACCACTTCAAGCTGTTGAGTTCATTTTGTTGCTGGCAGTGACCACTGCCCGACTGTTTCAGACAGCGCTGTCACGCTTCCAGTCCTCGGTCCAGTGGAGCTGGCTGGAAGCGCTGGTCAGACGCAGGTCTCTTGTGCTCTGGTGCATCTTCTTACTAGGAAAGCCAGATCCTCAACTCAGGCTGGATCTTCTTTCCTGCTCTTCTGATGAGGGAAGTTAACATAGTTCACATGCTCTTACTCACAAACGTATCTATTCTTTAGAAGCTTTCTCTGCTGCCTTTGCTTCCTAGCTGACAGAGCCCAACCAGCTCAGGGCCCTGGCTTCACTCGTGGTGTAGTTATCTCATCCGTCTGGCTCAGCTGATCGAGAGAGAGATGCAGTTGCACACAGGTATGCAATTTTGGACTAGTTTAAATGATATCACGTAATAATAGTAATGATAATGATGATAATATCTTATGCTAGAGATGAGAAAAATAAACTATTGTCTCAAAATGTACCTGACAAGCAGTACAATGCAGTGTTATGTACTCAGGAAGAACAGAAGTTACTTCACTCATTTTCATCCCATCCTCTGAGTCTTGTCTAGCCTACGGGTTAAATCAGGGAGACAGAATCATCTGCATGAGAACCGTGGTATGAACCATCAGCTCAGGCCGATAGGAACTACAGGCTCCCACACAGCCCATACCAAATGATAGGACTATCAGATGGAAAGAGGTTATACACATAGTGTAGTGTATCAGTCTCAGTTAAGTATCTTTGCAATGGTTTCCCACATCACTTAGCAGCTTATTTTACATATCAAGATTAACCAGTAGGCTCTGCAAGAATTTCTCACAATGAGTAGAAAAGACCTGAAGGACCACAGTAGAAGGCAAACATAATGATGGACAGTAAGTGTGTGTTGATGCCTCTCCTGAAAAATGTCCACAGCTGTTTGGCTTCCAAAGTATTGTAAATTCATTGCTAATATTTTTGTTTCGGTCCTTTCAGCACAATATTGTAGTCAGTTTTAGGAAAAGCAGCAGAAATCTTGATTATTGAAGTCCTGTTATATGTATGATGGAACTTTGCAAAGCCACAATTTTTTTCTCAGCCTGCACAAAATAATCCGTTATCTCTCTCTGATTCTCAGAAAAAGACTTGATCATGAAGTGATTGTAGCGAGATCTTTTACTTGAGTCCGTAAAGACTTTCATAAAATATGACAGTTGATAAATGCCTTATCTGGTATGCCAACTTACTTGGTATTAAATTCAAATAGAGAAAGACAGCATGTTTTATGATGCTTTCCACCTCCTTTTTACCATGCACCTTTGCCTACTTAATGTTTTGCAAAGTTCTGCAGTTGGTAATGGATTTGCCAAACATGCAAGTTTAGAAAGTTTCTCTCTCTATTATCAAGATCAATGGTTTCCTCTCTTTCTACTTGCAAAACACTTTCTTTATCATGAAAATTTTAAATTTCCATAAATAGCCTTCCCAAAGGCTAAGTAAGTGCTAAACAAAACTAAAAACAAAGTGAGAGGAAATGCAATGAAAATAAATAACTCAAATGCAAAGCCTGAATTCTTTCAGGAGGAGAACTTATGAGGTGCTGAGCACCCCTGAGAGCTGCTTGCATTGATAAAGTTCAGCATGGAGGTGGAAAAGCATCCTACAAGGCCTCTTAAAACAGCCCCTCTTAGCCTGCCTTCTTAGGCCAAAGTCCAAAGCTGATTCAACGCAGTATCAAGCCACAAAGCTTTAGTCATAGAGATGGAGGAAGGAACAGCTGGCAGAGGAAGATGACAGATAGCAGGAGTGTATCTTAGATGAGACTTCTCGTTACTTAAATGCTGTTGAATTAAATATTGTCTTTCCATAATTTAACTCCTGAAAACCCAAAATATTATTCTGCATGTTATGACACAGAGAGCTGATGCACGGTACGTCAGCAGTGATGTAATATTGACAGACAAATACAGCTATTGTATTCATAAATGTTCGCTTTACAAAGCAAAGAGCATTGTAACTACATATACTTAACGCTACCATGATAGACTGCAATCAGTGTCTTGGATGAATTGAGAACACAAACAAAAATAGATTAGCTAACAACTAAATTGTATTTATCTTGCTTGACAGGGCTAGTTCAATAATGAGTCATTTTCTGATCTAATATCGCTGCCATCTCTAGTATTGCGGGTAATTGTTACTGCTGAGAGAAAAAGTTCCAACAACCCAAAGGCTAAAGAGGCAAAGGAGTATTAGCATGTCTAATGTAGGAGTATTAGCATTAGTCTGTCTGATCCCCAGTAGATGCAATATACCAATTAGTTGCATACTTCCTTGAGCCGCGAAACCGGGATCTCGGCCACCTGGGGTCATTACAGATCTCACGGGGCTTTTGTGAAAGCCGAGTTATTTTTCCAGGCAGGATTGTAGCCGAGGGCCTGATATATCCCTCACGTAAGCTGTGCTGCCCATGCTCTGCTGGCCGCCGCATCCCTCACCTCCAGTGGCGAGGGCAAGAAGAGGGAAAAGCTCGCTCTGCTGACCCTGTCGGGCTATTCCACGGGCGCTGAAAGCCCTGGGACGTAGCAAAAGGTTAGATTCAGCCACCTCCACGCACCCTGTCTTTATCTACCCTGCGATGATGGCGGCTCACGTAGCCAGCTCCCCAGGCCTGCCCCCCAACTAGCTAGCACAGGTATTGATAACAGCGTAAGTAGAGCAGCCCAACACTCAGGACAGGCTAGTAGCCCAAGTATTTACCCAGAGGCCTGGGTGGTTTTGCTGGCCACGGTATGCTCCGCACTGCAGCCAGCAATATCCGAGCCGACGAGCTCGGGCATGTCTTCACGGGCTGCATTACTTTGGGGACTGTAGCACTGACCTACCTATTTGTTGGTAATCAATGTGGATGAGTAGAAAACTCTATCTCCAAGCATGCTTCTTTAAGGATTAAAAGTGTTCTGCATTTATAATGGAGAATAATTACCTTTTTTGAAAATAGTTGTCAGCTTAATTTTAAAAAATAAAACATTGTGCTGAGGTCAATCGGGTTCCAGGTGGAAACGTGCTGTGGAAGACAAATATTCAAAGCAAGAATGGGCATGAATGTGATTGGGCTTGATTTTGATCAAGTTTACATTTGTTTAAAGGCCCAGCCCAAAGCTTGTGAAAGTCATTTGACTGACGGAATAAATCAGCTGAAGTCAATGGGATTACCCTACTGTCAGCCCAGTATGGGTGAGATCAAACCCCAGATCATTATCTTTTTGTGGTTTTCCTTTTTGCATATTGAGAGGGAGGCAGTGTGAAGGGCCATTGATTGTCTTGTAAAACACCCTTTAAGTTCGGCGGGAGCCTGCCTGCCTGCGGCCTGTTGGCAGGATATGGCCCATAAAGCTACCGGGAGGCCAAAGATTTCGTACCTCTGGATGTGCACTGCATCTGTTTGGTTTCGCTGCCAGAGGTAATCAGACAGTTAATAGCTTTTGCATAGAGAGCCAATTGAGTGTGTGCGATGTGAGAGCCTAGCCAGGCATGAAAATATAAAATGAAAGAATGAGTTAAACCACCACATTCTTTGGGGAAATGCTAATGGGTGACAGTTATCACTTACCACCTTGGCCTCTTGTTCTTTCATCAGAGTCAATTACTTAATTTTTCTTTTTGTGCATGATGATGATGCTTTCATGAAAAACAAGTCTATGGAAATACTGAATACCAGTAAGTCAGAAGAAGTGAAGGATGCAAAACTGCAGTTTTCCCATGGCCTGAAAATGACTCCCTCCCTGGCTTAGGGCAGCCACAGGTATGCTGTTAATTTTAAGTCCTCTTGCCAGAAGGCTATAAAATGTCTTTTCATCTTACGTTACATAAGTATCCAACAAATAAGAAGACTGTTATTACAACGGCAACCACACCGAAAAAAGGTTTCATTTACTCTGAAAACCTGCATTAAAGACTTCTGATGTCTCTGTGTAACTTGTAGGTTGCTGAACGCTCTTGGAGAGGAAAATTCATTGAATTCTTTTAAAGAAAGAAAAAGTAAGTTTGATGCAACACCAAACTGGGATGCTACTAGGAACCACGTGATAAAGCTTCTGTTAAACATTACGGTAATTTACTCTCAAAGATGAGCTTCTCTGTTCTTTCAGCATACCAGACAGCATCCTGGAAAACAGCGGTAATATTTAGCACTCCTTAATTAAACATTTCAGTGATCCTTCTGAACTAAACAGAGAAGATCCATGTATGTCAGGAGTGAAAACTGTGAGGTGCTAAGTACATCTTAAGATATGAAAACATGACTGAGTCTGAGGATGCTCAGGACTTGAGAGAAAGTGCTCAGCAGCCACAGGAAGGGTATTCAAAATCCTTATGCTTCTTGCCATCAAAGAAGTAATTCTGCTTGGCTTCATTGGGTGCTGAATTGTTGCTTTGCACTTTGACACGATTTTTTCCAGGAAAATAAAATATGTTTTTGTGCCAGTAAGATAAAGACATTGTGACAGTGAGATAAGGCATAGGAGGATGCCTCTGTGAAGGTGATTCAGCATGCATTCAGCATGCCTCTTAGCAATTAGGGCATTCTTCCTGAAGTTGTTTAGTTGTATTATATTCTTCTACATCTTCACAAATTGATAGGCATCAGGTATCTTTAAAATATGTTCTAAGTCAGTTAACTTCCAGGCAGTAAGGCATCCTCACCTGCTCATTTCACAGGAGAAAAAAAAACCAACCAAACAATAGAAATGACCATGTGCGTGTTGACATCCTGCTTGTGAACCAATATTGTCACAAGCAAGAGGCTTAGAAAGAACAGACCAATCGATGAGTATGAACTGACTTACACTAAGCTAAAATTAGGTCCAATATCCTGATTAAAGTTATTACAATTAACTAAATAAATACACATTCTCAGTTAATTATTTTTGTAATACCGTTGTGCCTAGAGGCCACATCTGAGACTGAGAGGCATCCATACTAAGCACTGCAAATACGTCCAGTTAAGATACAACCCCGGCCTTGAACAGCTTGCTTTTCGTATAGACAAAAGAAACAAAGGACTGGAGACAGAAATCATTCTTCATTATCTCCGTGTCACAGAAACAGGCCCAGAGAAATTGAATTGTCTTCCCCAACACTGTATAAGAATTATTTGGCAGGACTGAGAAGCAAATAGAGAACATCAGTATCCGCTTCATGAGTCTGCCCGCCCTTTCTCCAGCACAAACTCCTTTTTTACCAGAAGACTTCTCGTGCACAGGACAGCTCTGGACTCTTGTTTCTTTACATTACATTCCTTATTTTTTGAATGCAACACAGTACATAATAGCTAGAGCTTTTGGGTTTCTTGTGGCTGTTGACGAGCCCATGTCCCGTCAATCTCACCCGTGTGAAACACACTGCTTCTCTGTAGTAAGGAATGATGTTTCACTAGCAGAGATTCAAGGCCTCAAACACAAATCCATGAGCATCCACATTTCCATTGACTGCTTTCACTTGGTTTAAGAGCTCATTATACATTCTTCCTCAAATCTAGAGCCAAGCTTTGCCTCCTTTGTGTACATTTGGAAATCAGCTATGCAGAGAAAAGTTTTAAATTCTCATTGCAAGGGGAGCAAATGTGTTTTGTAAATCCAGAAATAGCCCATTCTTTTAGGTCAAAGCAACTGACAGTTATAGTCTCATCTCTTGGAAATAAGTCTCAAAAACATATTTACATGGCAAATACTTTGGCTGCAATAACTAAGTTACTTTTGTCACCATTAGCCTTTCCTGATTAGTTTCTTCTGCATTATGTACTTGCACCTATAGAATATAAACTCATCAAAGAAGAAGTTGTGCTGCTTGCTGACTCCTTCCATCTGCTGAAAAAAATATAGAAATAGAAATACAGAGCGTCCAGCACGTGGTTACTCTACTCTGTTTTTAAAGAGACACCTACACTGGCATATTCAAGACCTAAACCCAAGACACTTGCTTTGGCCTTTCTCCCTCTATTTTCTGTCAACCTTGGTTCTTTCAAAATCAATTATAAAATGTTGCTAGCATTAACTTAATTGGGAATTTAACCTTCTATCTCCAGACAAGCAGTGCAGTGATGTAACTAGTGAATAATTCTCAAAGTTCTTTCCCCCTTCTCTGCAGAAAACAAATCTCAGAAGAAAGCTGAAAATCATGAGGTTTCAAAAGTACTGTTCCTACATCTTTACGAAATAACGTCAAATTTCTGTTCCAGGCTTTGATAGATTCATTTTGTAGTCAGTCAATCAATGATACTTGTGGATTTGAGGAGGTTTAAAAAACTGACTCAAAATAAATAGTCTATTCTTCTTGTAATCTTAACTATGGAGTTACTTGTAATGATTTGGTAATGAGAATTTCCTTTTCCAGCAGTTTAGCTATAAAATATGACTTATGTGAGTCCTTGAGTCCATCTGGAACCCCCAACAAGTCAACGTCTGTGCCATCTTCCCGGCTGTAAAATTATTTTCTGCCTCTTTGCCAGACTGAAAGTTCTAGGAAAGGCCTAATTGACAAATTACAGAACAGTGTAGCAAACAATAATTTTTCCCAGATAGCTGCATGTCTGAAACAAAATCTTCCTTTAAATGGCATGGATGTATGATTTGAATACGTGCTTATTTTCTAGTTCTGGAATATTTATTTACCTGAAACCCTGCAGCTTTAAGAAACATATTGTGAACTGAGGAAAAAGACTAGCAGCGTAATAGATAGCCTAGACATCTCCCTTTTTGAAGTCTCCTGGCTGAGAAAGTGAAAAAAAAGAGTCCTCTGTGTTTGATGAATGCAAGAACCAGGTTTCCAAGCATGGAAAGAGCCTTTAGAAACACAAGTGAGGTTTTGATCCCTGGCCCCAGTGTCATCCATCTTGGAAAGCTTTCTGTTTTTATTATTTTAAACAGGTCAGCAACAGTGAGATGGGAAACTGTAGATTTCAAAACAGACGTCTCTACAGTGTTTCAGCAAAACATTGCATGATTTCAAATGGAAATTTAATATCGGTCCTGGATCCCTTGCAAATTACCTAGCTTTGTGCCGGTGGGAGCCCCAAGTCTCAAAAAGCAGCGCCTCCTGTTTTACAGCAGTAAGCAGGCAGCACGGAGGAGACCAGAGCTCTGGTCCCCAGGGGATCTTTTCGGCTCTCAGGCCTAGGTCCTGAGTGCAGGGTTGGCGTTAGGGGCATTCGCTTTGCTGCTCCTCTCCCGCCTTCCCCCAGCTCCTGCTGGAAGATAGCTCCTGGCTCCCAACACCTCCACCTGTCCCAGCTCCCCTCTGGACATTCGGGGCTCAGACCTGCAGCACGCAGCTGCCCCATGGGTCGCACGTGGCCGCGACGTCCCTGAATCCAGATTGACACTGTGGAGAGAAGTCCTCGGCGATGAATGAAAAACATTTCCCATTTTCAGCTCCGTGACAGACTAATGGAAATTCTGCAGCTTGCTCAGATCGATGTAGTTAGGACTGTGTATTTGCTGGTGTGAACAGGAACACGGTAGCTTTTTTTCTGTTTCCTGCATTTGAACATGGTGAAAATACGATCCAGGCCTTCTGTAATGCTATTTGCTGACACTCTTTCTTTAGGAAAGTAATTCGGGAAGAACAACAAAGAATTCTTCGGCGAACTTCCTTGCAGAAAAGGTTGTGGTTGTCTTGCCAGCTCTCAAAATTAAAACTATGTTCCAGTCAAAAATGCCTATTCAGACTGACATCAAAGAGAAAAATGTGAGCAGGTCAAGGAGTTTAATTTCCATGGCACTTGCATTTGTGATTCACATGTAGGGTGCAGCAATGACTTACATGCCCATTGGCAATAATGTAATAGAAGGCTAGTGTGAATAAAAAGAAAAATGAATCGGAGGTAACAGTAACGGGCCAAATTCTGTATTCAGCTGGATGCGGGGAGCTCATTGAAGTCGGGCAGTGTCACATAGAGCACGATCTGGTGGTCTTTCCCACAGCAGCGTTTTCATGAATACGTACCTTATGGAGCACTCTCGCCGTTGCTGGTAGCCTGGGCTGAGGTTTTCAGAGATCAGCGGTGCTGCTGTTCGGGGATATCAGTCCAAGATGCTCACGGGGGGCCTGATGCCAGGGGGCTCCTTTTCACTGTCTATAGACCAGGTCCCTTTAATATATCTCAGGCTGAACATACTAGATGACTCCCAAAAATCCAGGTCTCAGGGCATGTTTCCTGAATCATTTCAGGTGTGTTTTCATACCAGCTTTTTAACTTCTCAAAATCTCTAGTTAAGGTGAAGGACTGTATCTTGAGGTATGAAAGCAGGAGGTATGTAAACTTTTTAACAGTGTCTGTATGTTCTCCTACTCCTCCTTATTTGCTTTTCTCATGGGACGATCCAACTAGGCATTACAGACTGTTGATAAATAGATTTTCAGCCCATTTCATTTAACCATTACTGCATTTCCATATCAAAGATTTTACACTTGGCATGCCCGAGCCTATTTTATTTGTAATCTTTTCTCAAATGAGAAGTTTGGAATGTTTTTTCATTATGTGTTTCATCTGCAATGTACTGCCTTCATGTTATTTTTGAAGATGAGATCTTATACGCTACCTCAAGTCATTCTACAACTCATTGGCTCTTATTTATTCTGGCCTCCTAATCTAACACAATTTCTATGTTGAAACTTGTTGCTATTTTTTTTCCAAGGATACACCATATGATGTTAAGCATGTGCTGTATATCAAAGTGCAAATATAAACTAGTTGATAGTCTCTGGTCACACCCTGGATAGGTGTGGCAGTTGGGAATTTTTCACTTTCTGGCTGGAGATCAGAATGTGCTTAACATGGCTCCACATACAGGATCTTGGTTGGGAGAGAACTGGTTGGGGTTTTTTTGGTTTGGGTTTTTTTTTCATGTATGTTGTTTGAAGGGTTGGGAGCTAAATAGTTGTACTGTTTCCAGAAACAGATTTTTACTTGTTTGGCTATATTTAGAGCTGCAATCGGGAGATTTGAGGGTATGATAATCCACTGCCTTACTGTCTTCCCTTCTTTCTCTCTTTCTCTCTATCACTTTGTGGATAAGAGGATGGACGAGCTTAACTCTAATGTCAGCCTAAGGCATGGTGCAGAGCTGCACTACTCCAAGAGAAACTCCAAGGAGGAAGTATGACTCAGAGAGCTGCAATTCCTTCCACGGTTCCTCCTTGTTCCAGCCAGGGAAGTAAGTTACTTCGGTATTTGTGCTGCTAGACTAAAGCTTACTTCTCCCCTTGTGCTTACAAGCCTCAGCTTGCAGAATAGAAAGAAGAGGGATAAGGGTCTGTGCCAGAAGCAAGGTGTCACTAACCTGGGAAAGGGCGTTTCGCTGCCTTTGACACCTCGGTTGCCCAAGTGAGACAGGGTCCACTCTAGCCCCGAGCGGGGTTTCACTGTAAACAGTCCCCTCGTAGCCACCTGCTTCTACTGGCTTGCCCGTCATTTTGCGGAGATATACATGGCTGCCTCTCCTGCCAGGCATCTTTTGCGTTAATACCAAGAGCAATGCACAAACTATTGGACAGCTTTGTACTGTTGTTTTCTACACAGACTGTTACATCATGCTGATTTTCTTGCTTAATTTTCATAGTCCTTCATTCAATAAGATGTAGTCACTATCAGGCTAACGTACAGCTCACCAGACACGCCTGAATTGCCTCGCAATCAATTTCTCACTGACTTTTATTTTCCATAGTAATAGTTTGTTATTATACTCAGAGACTGGCAAAGGATTTGCAGGCAATAATTCTCTTGCCAAAACAGAAACACTAATAAGGGTATTCATAGTGAAATGTTCAAAATCGGTGTTTCTTCACTGGTAGTGCAGCTCCAAGACCTGAGAACACCGACTGACGTATGATCTATTTGCAAATGATGCACATGACTATTCACCTCCCTGACATTCTGCTCAGCATCAACACGCTTTTGGGAAAAAATATAAAATTCACAGCCTTTTTTTTAATATGCTTTTTCATGGATGGACAGCAGAGCAGAAATACTATACTAGAATACTGGGTGACCTTCAATTGAGCACTATTTTAAAAGAATTTATAATATGACAGTAAAATACTATGTTAACTGAGACAGTGTCAAATGAGAGCACATACTAAATAATTATGTGATGCACTGGCCTGAAAGATAAAAGGGTTCAGGAAAACAAGAGAGGAATTCATCTATATGCACAGCAGCTAGATGATCCAGGTAGGAATAAAACCTCCGTACTTGTTCGTATACCCTCTAGGATTACCAGGGAGAAGTTTTCAGGAAGTATCTTGCAATAAAAGAAAAACAAAACCAGGAGTAAGAATCAACTTCAGAAAATAGATCTGGCCCTCATATGGTGTTCGGCAGCGCAGATACACACACATGCACGCTTCCTGCCTGAGTTATATCAAAAATAGCCTGTGAAAGAAGATTCAGGCTATAGGACCAACTTCTGCTTTCAGTAAAGTGGACTGAATATAGAGCTGAATTTATATCTCCATCTGCGATTGTGTGTACTGACATGTATAAAGCTCATCCTTATACTGTGAGCTTTGAATGGCATCAGTACTAATTCACCTGAGTACCTGACAGAGATCTACAGAAAGATACAGAAAAAGAAACACAATCCATTTGAGCTGGTCTTTATTCCTACGCTGGAAATAAGTGATGCAAAGGAAGCATGCAGTTCAAATGTGCAAAAGTTGCTTTTATTTTGCATCAGTTTATTCAGGTATTTTAAATAGGCTTAGCTAAAATAATCAGTTGAGCCTTTCTGACAACTTTGTAAGAAAGCCTTATGTGGCTAATTCTTAATTATCATCAGACAGCAGGGTCATTGTGTCCAAGTGCACATTGTTGCCCCAGGTAGCAGATAACTTCCTGTGTTGAAATGATGACTTGAGAGCGATATACTTGTAGACAAGGAAATATCATCTTCCAGTCCTGCTGTGTCTTAAAGTTATGTATGAGAACTCTCTTTAGCTGAATGCCTGTGCTTAGCCAAGGCATTAGACATGTTCAGGATGTATTAAACTCATACACCTTCTAAATTATTTGATGTTTTTTAGTCAGATTTCTAGTACTAACAATAACTGAATATGCTGAACTGCCAGGAATGTTACTTGTATAGGTATGTAATAAATGTGCTTAGCTGTGTTTAATTATACCGATATGCAATGGCCACCTTTACCACTTTCTGTAGTTACTATCCTGTTCCCAATGCTTAGTAATATGGAACACCGCTTTGGAAATGGGAGAATACTTTGGAATAGCAACCATTCACATTTCATGCTTTGGCAGTTCGGAACACATAATCAAAAATATGGCAAAAGAACATTTAGTGGGTCAAATTATGTACCCTTTCAAATAGAAGTAAACTCAGAATAATTCCATGAAGTTAAGTCAGAGGAGAACTTACTCTCCCTGGTAAAGACTACTTTAACGAAATTGGCTGGATGATTCGCTGTGAACAATTCAGTGAAAATGTTATCTGTGTTTTGTACAGCCTTCCTTTTTCTTTTCTCCATATTCCTCTTTCTCTTCCCCATCCTCTTTTTAACCTTTTCCACCTCCTGATGCTATGCATAGAAGACCTAAGAACCTAAATGAAAGCATACATAAGAAACAGATGATCGAGTTAGCAGTTTGGGCAGGATAAAAACAAGCCATTGCTGGAAGTGCAGAAGATGGTAAAATACCAACGATCTGTACTGATATCTGACATGACTAACAGAGGAAGGGTTCGTTCCTTGTATTGTTTCGGTTCCTGAGAGTGTCCCTTGCCTTCTACATTGTATAATATAGCCTGAATAAAATGTGGCTACAGAAGGAAAACGGTAACACTGATCCTACTCTAAACAGGATTTCACACTGTGCTCATCACTGCAGTGTCTGAGAGCAAGATGCACTATTGCTGTTGCAGTACAAAGTTCATGGAATATCAAGTGCTGATAATCTGTGCTCCGAGTCTGTAAATGTAGGTACAAATGGATCAGATCCACAGCTGGCATCTGTCTGGCTCCAGATCTGGTCCAGTAGGTTTCTAAAGAGTAGTTCACGACAGACCATTGAAAACTTCCAAAGAAAGTCCCAGGGCACATGACAGAAATGGCCAAGTGGGACAGCACAGTAGAAGAAAGAAATCCTGTGGGTTCATTTCTTTAAAGCATAGAAGTCATTAATCATTTCTATTCCTTTCCATTTGAAACAGCTGCCTGCCTGCATTTGCTAAGTAACTGCTTTCCTAACCACACAGAAACTAAGCTGTGGGCCCCAGAATGCTCATGCTTCCAGATATTAATAAACAATTTCCCTCTTTCACTGTGTCAATGAGAGCACGTTAACATTCTTAGCATCTGGTTTTGGTAGTGAAATAAAACACTAATGTTTCTACACTTCATGAATTCCTTCCAAAAATCTTTCTTATTGCTTATCTTCTCAACTGAGGCTTCAGAAGTTCAAAAGCTTGACTTGAAAAATCTTAGTGGCCTTCTACCTGTCACCTACGATGTAGGATGCTGCTCTTTATCAAGATAGAAAATAATCTTTCCCGTCATGCTTATTTGCTCATCTTCTTGTGAAGCCGAGTTACATTTTCCACATCAGCTCGTTACTTCAAAAAGTACGCTGTCATCTCTACGGGCTATTGCAATTAGTGAAATGCCAGCCAGCAGGTGGAGACGCATGAAAGCAATCTCAATTCATAGACAGGCTGCTTTGACATTTCATTCCCATAGCCCTGGCCAAGCACTCGAGCGGGCCAGAGCCAGAAAATATAGCTATTGGTTTCATGGAAAAGTTCAGAATTAAAATCTTGGATTGCTGACAAACATGTGACAGAGCAGCTTCTAGTGTACAGCCGCTCTGCACAAAGCCACACTAAAGAGCCATCCAGTCAGTACCTTTCATGTATCAGTGAATCGTGGAGGGAGGGAAGCTTGCGGCTGACTCTGGCCTGACCTTGATTCATTCAGTTTGTTCAACAGTTTAGAGCTGCCTGTCAGCGTCAGCTGTGCTGAGTGATGCAAGGAGCCACACACGCTCCGGTTTATGCATATTCACTTTTGGCCTTGTGCTGTACAATGATGGGGCTCTGATGGCTCAATACCATGCTTCGCCCAGATGCATTTCCACCTATTTGCTGTAAAAGCGCAGCTTGAGATGGTACGAAAACAACTTTGCTTCCTCTGTTCCTTTCATAACTCCTCCCACCCAGCGTTTCCTCTTTCAGAGTGGAAACACCATTGTAAGAGCTATTTCTGAAATATCCCTGCCAAGACCAGGAAGCGCAGAGGAATACATCAGTGTGAGGAGGGGGAAAGGCAGTTTGCGAGTTATTTTGGGAGTGGGGAAGTTGTTTACACGAGTTTGGGAGAAAGGCTGAGGGTAATTGTGTTGTCTTCAAACCTGTTGTTAAGTTTCTAGCTCTAGTCTCTCTGCTTTATAGAAACTATAAGAAACTGCAGTACTGGGTCTGCAGGATACCTCATGTGAACTGATTGTCTTCAGTGGAAATGCACACACGACGGGACACAGGCCGAAGTGCCACGCCGAAATACAGCACGCTCGCAAACTCCTCCCTTATACCAAAAATCATTGCTGAGACTGTGAAAGACAAATTTTAACTGACAACAGTGACAGCATACATCAGCATGTATGTGGAGATATGGAAAGAGGAAAGGAGATGGTGTAAAATGAGCAGAGATTTGAAAATCTACAAAAATAATCTGCAAACATTTTGAGAGATTTCAGTGTTTGAACATAGGATGTGCTGGCAAATTAGATTCATTGTGGAGGTTCTGGAAAACATGGTGTCTTGTTTTGCAGCTCCAGACCTCTCTACATTTAATACTTTGTGGTGAGTTTGGATGAATTATCGGAGTTTATTATTCTTCCTTTAAATGAGAAAGATTCTTCAAACCTTGCAAATTCAATTTCAGTGCCTCTAAAGAAATGTATTTTGCAGCTTTTCCATCCTTTTGGATTCTTCTCCTCCCCCTCCACTACTCCACTACCTCGCCTCTTGCACTCTTCTCTTTGGAGAGCAGAGTTTAACATGCCATTGAGGAGATAGCCTGCATGCAAAGTCCCTCAAACATAAACACACTTAAAGAACAGATTCATCACAGTATGTTTCCAAATGTGGAAACCGCATTCCATCTGCACCCTTATCCAGTGGTCATTAGCTTAGATGTTGAATGGACATTCCTTAACGTGAAGATTATGAAAACATACATACTGCTCAACAGTGATTCATCAGCTTCCAAGCTCTCTCTGCTCAAGAGCAGTTGAGCTCAAAGTGACTCGGGCTGCGGACTTTGAGAATGCTGTGCAGGGATTTGCTACATTGAGCTTGCAAAACTGTCTTCAGATGACTTCTCTGGTGACTAGGAAGCCCTGTGTTCATTTGACTCAGGTATTTTTCTGCATTTGTTGTCCTTTTAAAAGTTTGTTATATCGTAATTTATAAGTTATGCATAATTATAAGAGGTTTTTTAGAGCCTGGCCTTGATTTTCCACGCAGGTTTACAGCACTGTAACATCAGTGGCTTCAGTGCTCTCACCCCGGCAGAAGAATCGGAGCCCACGTGAGCATGCTTGTCAGTAGTTTACAGATGACAACGGTCACACACACTGCTTGGCGATAAGGCAAGTTATCACCATTATTCCTTGACCTATTTTTTAGCTTGTAAATGACGGGGTCTAAATTCCCAGCCACAAACTGAAGATATTGTTTATTGATCTATTGTATAGGATTGCCTTGAAAGAGTTAGCATTTATCTTAGATGACTCAGAGATTGTTCTGATGATGGATGCGTCCTCTAGTTTGCTCTGTGTGTGAATGTGTGTGTCTCTCTCGCTCTCTATGTGCATATGTTTGTATGTGCATATATATATATATATATATAAAAAATGGTTTGCTTTCATGACATACCCTTTAGGGTCTTTATTTCTTTTGAAGATTGTTTTTTAAAGAATCACTATTAGTCAAGCAAAAGTTTCTGAGGTAGAGAGAAAAAAACTTGGATTACACAGGGAGCTACCAAAGATATTTGAAATAAAGGACAGCTTATCATTTAGGGCAATGGAGTAAGGGCGCAGAAGGAGAATTGAATTCAAGTGCTGAATTATGTGGACATGCTTAGTAAGTTCTTGGTAGGTTGCTTAATCTGCATGGTGATTCAGTTCCCTGTTTATAACATAGGGACAATGCTCAACAGCCTTGTTAATAAAAAAAAAATCTATGAATGAATATGGCTGTGGACATGATGGTGATGACAGCTTACTCAGAATTTACACAGTTTATCCCTCCTGGCCAGACCTTGCTGTTGGATATAATTTTGGATCCTGCCCTAAACAGTATCATGTTGCAGATCTCTTAAAACGTTGGTCTCCGTGGCACCTATTCAAACTGGAATGAGGTCCGCATTGGGTCATGACAGAAGACAATGAAATTAAACTAAGGATGTAATCCCAGTGTACAATTCTAGGGCAAAACACCAAAGTAGTTGTCTCAGGATGAAATAGGTCTCTAAAATAGGTCTCTAACAGAACTGTATTTGCACCAATCAAACATACTAATGAAGTAATCAAATTTTTATGAAGTATCACTTCAAAAGATACTTTGGAAGCACCTAACTTGGCTATACAAGTACTGTTCAAGCGCAGGCTATGAATCTTTGACATCTACTTCCACAGAGTATCAAGTAGGTGCTATTCAATGAAAAATTCTTTATAAATTTCTTTCAATCTGAAGTGCAATTGCATGTATTTTCAGATCCCTCTATTCCATCGTTAGGTTTATGGGTCACATGGATGCATCTTGTACCTGTATATTAATGACAACATTTGGTTTACGTTATAAACATCTCTTCCCACAAGTACGTGGTGGTGTTGTATAGAATGCACATTCCCATAATCATTTCATATGTTTTCAGTCTTAAAAATAAAGTTTATATAATGAAAATACAATATAATTATACACATGGGAGTTCTGGTTTGGAAGAGGTTCAGCAGAATTCTTTGATAAAACAAGCCCCCAACCACAAAAGCTACATACAGTGATTTGACAGTCAAACATATATAATCACTTATGCTAAATTAAAGGCAGTGTCACCACGTTAAAAGTAGCACATTGAAATCCCTTATGTCACTTTTGGCCAACAAGTGACAAATACTGTAAATCTAACCAAACGCATCCTTGAATAAACTTTGAGCAACTTTTTAGAAAGGTGCTTGGGGTGGTCAGTTATATAAGGAAATGGGAGTGCAAAGGATATATTTACATAGGCTAGTTTGTGATACTAATCGAGCTCTCTTATACAGTCAGCAGCCCAGTCCTTTTTTGCTCTGCACCAATTTCTAGTACCCAGGAATGGAGCATATGAGGGTTGTCAGAGCAAAAAAATCATCCGGAATTATCTCATTAGGCAGAACTGAGATGTTAGTGTCTGTGAAGTTAAACACCTCATTGTTTAGGTGGGATTTTCCATGTGCTGTTCCTGCTAATATCGCTTCCCAAAACACATGAACCCTTTTTCACTCCACCAAAACTGCCTGTTTGTGTAGAAAGTTCATGGGCAAGATCCTCCATGGATAGAAAATTTTGTAGCTCCACCGAGAGCAGCAGGATGATGCTGATTTACACCAGATAACAGATCTGGTTCACAGCATGTTTCAGTCTGAATTCACAAAGCATGGAGTAATGTGAAACAAGGAAGTGACTTTTGTGAAAAGCATTTTGGAAAGGAAACCCAAAAATGATGGATGTACCACTGGGGCAGAGGGAGTGGAGCCCGCCTCAAAGAAGACCTTGTAGAGCTGCCAGCCTTCCCACAAAATGTGCTGCTGATCTCAGAGAGGAGGGGGAGGTTTCCCCAGGACAAATGCAGCCACACCAAGCACCCTAATAACTACTTTGTAGATATTTTTATGTAACGTCACATCAAAACCAGACAGAACTTCCAAAACATTTGAATTCGACCCATCACTGATTAATGGAAGGAGGAGAAGGAGAATGGGTGGGAAGAATAGTCATTGTGAACTGCCATAACACTGGGCAGTAAGCCATGCTATTCAACAAATGAGACAATACATTAAAAAATAAAACTTTGTTTTCAGGGGCCTTCTATATATATCAAGAGCTTGATTCACAGACCACTCAAGTTACTGGGAATCTTTCCTTTGACTTTAACCAGCTACTGGTCCAGCTATTACAAAAGAAGAGTTAATACAGCTTTGCACTTACTCAGTGTCTCAAGATTAGAAAATTACAAGGTTGAATACAGCATCAAGGGTTCCTTACTAACTGCAACTAATTACTCAGAAAACACAGTCATTTTGCCCACCTGCGTGTACTGCATTTTATTATGAAAGCTATTAGCATGAGCCAATAGATGGAGAAAAGATTTAACAAAAGACAGAAAATGTACATGCTTACAAGAAAGACTAGTTAATAATTTATGTCCCACCTGGCATTTAAAGCTCTGCAAACAGTATTATTTGGGGGAAAAAATCTTATTTTCAAATATTGCATACCTTTTTATAGTTTCTTTCTGTTTCTTTCCCTCTGGAAGCAATTAGCTCAATCATACTGTAATTCTTACATCTTCAACTATGCAACTGGCCATATTACCATGCCAGTTAAGTATGCAGCAGAGCCACTAGTCCTTTGTGAGGAACGGGATTGTTCGTTTCAATAGGAGTTCGGGGTGGGGATAGTAAATCATCCTGTTCCTGATCCAGATGTGCTAATGGAAGAGGTGACCCTCCTCCTTTTACCATTACTTTGTTGGAGGTCCTGCCTCCACCAGTCTGCTGACAGAGAAGGCAGTATGAGAACTTCCAAATTATGGGGGACAAATCAGCTATGCTAAGTTAAACTCTCAATCTAATTCTCTATCAGAATTAATTTCTCCTGAGGCCCGTAATAAATTGTACCAAAGTTAGCTCATCAAGAAAGACTGAACTGTGAGGCTACTTAGGACAGCTTGCTGCTCTCACAGGTACGAAGCGTGGCAGCTCACCCAAGCTATGCTGAATGGGTGTCAAACAACCCAGAGGGATCCAGAAGGCAACCTCTATCAGTAGCCTCAATGTTCGTCACCAGAGAAATGGAAAACACTTCCTCATTCTCTCTTAGAGGTATTTCCTCTGGGATGTTTTTGACCTAACTTTTTTGACCACGCAAGACACAGCACAGTTACGACCTCTGGATCAGATTCCTCCCCTATAACCATCAAAAAGGGGTAGGGAGAAAGTAACAACTGCTATAGTACAATACCAGGGGAAAGCTGGTGGCATTGCCGCGTACTCAGAACCTGGGGTGGTTAGATCCTTAGATGTATTCAGCAAAGCTCTCTGTATCAAGCTTAAAGGGTACATAAAATTCAGCAGTTTTCCAAATAAGCTTAACCACGTGAGACTGCACTTCCATTATGCAAAGGGCTTCTCCGATATGGCTGAAATATATCCCACAGTGCTTGCTCTCTGCCTTCGGGAATTCAAAACTGCAGCTATGCTGATTCCACCAGGTCTGCAGATATACTTGTGTTTTCATTCACTGATCACTTTTTTTTCCTCATATGTTTGGGACTCATTAATAGAAAATCGATATTTAGTGTCATTAAGGATCAGGACTAAAGACTCTTCTGGAGTAGAACTTTGTCGATGAGTCAGTCACAATTCAACTGAAACAATATTCCGACGTTTCTACAGTACAGGAAAGGCTTGGATCACTTTTTCCCTTCCTCTTATATGTAAATGCAAGCATATTGAATATCCTGGACACTTCTACTTGGTAACGTTGACAGAAAGTGACACTGCTGACATTGTGATCGGTTGACACTGTCAAATGGCAAGAGCAAATTAAGGTGGCACAGAAGTTACTGTAGATATTTTTGTGCCTTCAGTGACAATACATGCTGATAAACAAAAAAAAGGAATTCTCGTGGTCATACTTAATGTAAATATCACAAGGATTATGTCTATTTTCCAACCAAGAAATGTCAGGTTCAGAAATTTCACTGTAGAAAACAGAAATGGTTCACATTTCATTCAGGTCTACACTGAGCTCTACCTGAAACATCAGAGATGTGGATGGTGTCGCTTTTTACTCTTCATGACTGGAAAGACTTTTTCTTTTAATCTGAGTTTTCTAGTTATTTTAAAAGGCATTTTTTCTCACTTTCTTATTGGAGAAGAAATGTTTAATCTGAAAGTTTGACCTTGTTTGAAACTAGCTGTAGCTCCTCATCCAAAAACCAGTGCATAGGTACGCACTACATCCAGCTGACTCTTTAACTCAGGTAAAGATCTCAGCATATACTGAAGTTTAAATACAAACTTTTGCCTAAATTGGGGTGCTTTCCAAAGTAGAATCCTTAATTATTCATGTTAAAAGTATTTAAAAAAGTAAGGAAATGCACAGATAATACCTAGGAAAAGCACAAAACACAAAACAGCCTGGATCCCTCTTGGCTTTGCCTGGGTCAAAGGGAAGAGTTGAGGCACTGGCTTCTGCTTACATTTTTTTCTTTCATCTTATTGATAGCTGGAATATGAGTCCAGCTCTCCAAGACTTTCTGTCCAAGTTCCTCCCTTTGCTTGCTTCCCTTCCCAAGACCAGTCCCTTTCCTCCCTTTTATCCTTACACAGCAATATTCAGCTTTGCACTTTGAAAAGGCTTGAGCTGACTCTGTACAGAGGTAATAGCTAGTTGAAGCAAGAGTGGAATGTTCATTTTAGAAAGCATTTTGGCGTACCAGTAGGTAAAAGGGTTCTAGCTAGATTGCAGGAAAAAAGGCGTTTTCATTCTTCCTGTTTTTTGTTAAGTTCCTGAACCAAACACTTTGAAATTTGTGCACCTAAAGAGGCGCCTACATCTCTATTTCAAGAAATTGCCGGATTGGGAATGGTTGCTGCTGGTTAACTTCCTTGGAAATACAGTCAACTGAAATTTCATTATTGTCTTATACGAGGCCTTATAATTCTTCCACGCAGGAAGAAATCTTCCAGGCATTAGCAAGAATGTGGCTGAATACCTAGTGACAAAGTCAGGGCCTTCAAAACCAACATAGTGCCACTGGGGTGCTCCAGCAAGATCTCTGTAACGTTTCACGGTCCTGGGCAGTACATGGGGCCGTTGAATGCATCATGACTTGTAAAGGTGAGGTGAGCTACCAATTCCGAGTAAACCACACACAAGTCCATTGCGTACTCAGCCAAACTGAACTTCCAGTCTTCAGCCTTCTCCATCTGCTCTGTCGATTTCTTTTGACTTATCTTTTTTTTGAAGGCACCAATTATGCGCAAATCAAATGAGTCTGTTTCTTTAGGTCCATTAATTATTACATTCCATTTACATTTTCTGTTTACTTTTTCCCTTCTCTATGGAAGCTATTGAAGGTCTGATGATTCAGAATGCTCTGGGAACACTATGTGGCTTTCCTTCTTGTTTGCCCATTGTAACGGAGCTCATTTTTCAGTGGAGGTTTCCCATTATTTCCAGGAAAAATGTGGTCAAACCCATGTACTCCCAAACCTTTTGATCTCCTGAATCCTCTTCATATCCCAGATAAAAAAGTCAGTGATTAAGACAGAGTTCCTAAAAGGACACATAGTCAGGCTTCCCTTTGACCAAAATGGTTTCCCAGTGAATCAAACCTTTCTCAGCTCAGGGGGGGCTCGACAATAGACCCTGAAAAGATGGATAGGGCAATTGTCCTGCTTAGTGATCCACGAAAGGAAAGGGGTCCTTAGTGAAGGGAGACCTACACTAAGTCTGACCTGACACTGCAGGAGTAAGACAATAAAAGGTCAAGGAGACTAACGAGAGGAAAAATGCAGACAATAGGTGCCACAGCTAGCACACAGCTCCTGCCACGCAGACTATGGGGCAGCAACGTTAACTGCCTCAGACATGTGAAGGGGAAGTGAAGCGGAAAGAACTTGAAGTTTCCTTCTTAAGAATTGTGGCCCAGCATCTTCAGGATTTACCCAGGCCTCACAGAGAGGTCAAAGTGATGCAGCTAGACCTGAGGTGAATGAAAAATAAAGATTATCTAATTGGGGAGGAGAAAAATATAGATGTATTTTAGATGGAACGAAAAAGGCAACAACTTGACAGTTGGGATCTGCAGCCAGTTCCCAAGGCATTTTGTGGGAGGAAGCAGAGAAAGCTTTTGCCTAATTCTGATTAAAAAACCCCAACAACTTGATGTATGTGAAGTCCTGCAACGGGCATATTTTTCTTCTGTATGAACAAAAAGATTCTTAGTTTACACTATCTGGGACTCAACTGAATTTCCTTCAAGCGCCCAGCAATTGTTTCTTTCTGTGTGTGAAAGAATCCTGGTCCTTGTGATCCGGCTGGAGACAAAAGGAGGAATCTCTGTGGCTTCTGCATGCATCCCTGTCGTCAATGGCATCTCCATTATCGCTTCTTTGTAGCTGGGCCTTGCCCTCGTTAAACGGAACAGCCCCTTCCTACTTAGGTCAGACAAGCACTCTGAATACTACTTTTGCATGTGTACACCAACAGGCCACTCTTGAGTTAACAACTCACATTTAAAAAGCCTCATCAGAGGACTCAGGAAGAAAATCTCCCTCGATTCTATTTCTCATAAAAGTCGCTGAATGTTTTTACCATTTTAAATGGCATTTTTCGTCTTTTCAGTGACCCGATCTTTTGACAGCAGACATCATGAGCAGTGAGATTTATCAGAGTATCATTTGTGATAGGAACTGACAGGTGGAATAAACATTTTCTCATCCGTAAAAGCAAAATAATACAGCATTTTAAAATGCAGTAGGTTCAGGTAGGAACCTTGCACGAGAATAACACTTCCCCAACACTGTTAGAAATCAGATAGAGCTGTAGAGGGAAGGAACTGGGACGGTACTATTGGTTAGAGGACTGCATGTGGAAATTAAACAGCACACCTGGATTTTATTCCCAGGTCAACTGCTGGCTTGCTGTGTGATCCCAGGCAAAGCCCTCGAGCTCCCTCTGCCTCAGCTTCCCTGTCTGGAAATTAAATCCAGCTTCTTAAGGAACTTTTTGGATCTTGGGTTAGAAGTACAGCAGATTATTTTTATTTTCACCTATTTATTTTATTAGATCTATATCAAAGGGAGAGAAAATTTAAGCAGCGTATGTTAGTTGAGGAACGGTGTGAATTTCAGCTGGCATTAGACAACTATGAAAATTACAATTTAAGAGTAAAATACTTTTCCTTATTCTGAGATGATGACTGAATCAAAACAAAATTCTTTTAAAAGCTATCTCAATTGGAAACTATTAGGTAATTTCTTTGGAGAGTGGAAAAGGGGGTAGACAATATTCCTCCTACAATTACTGAGTCTTCTACAAATGAAATGATCTCTTTGCATTCCAGTGGTGACCCCAGACATTGATGAAAGCTGTGTTTCTCATCCGACCTCTTGTTTTAAGTTTCCACCTGTGTAACTCTGCATTATTATTGTTAACTCTATAGAGCCTGTAGATGAGCACACCACTTACAGAAAAAAAGAAAGATGGACCTCTCGCTCCTTTAAGGAACTTGCAGTTTAAGGAACTTTATTCCCAGAGTTATCTCCATTAGTGCTGGAAGAAATTCTACTCAAGATCAAACTGTAAAGTGACAAATGCTTTTAAAGCCTCTAGAGTTACAAAAGCCCAAGCAGAGAGGGAAGTAGGTATTTCTGCCCTGCTGAAGCAGAGAATTTGTATGAAGAAAGAGAAAGGACTGCAGTGCCTAGATTTGCTGAACATCTGGTTTCGACCAAGCCAATCTGATCTGCAAGCTTCATCAGGGATTCAGGTTAGAGTGAAACATAGGCAATTCAACGCTTGCTCAGAATGCAGTATCTAAACCATAGTCTGAAACCCAGGCAGATACCTCACTAGCAGGCACGGGGTGTTAGGCTTAGCTCCCTAGGCACTTTTATCCAAGCCAGTGAGCACTGTAGTTCTGAACTTACTAGCTGTATTTGACAGGAGTCAGCAACCACACATGCCAAGATAGAAGCAGCAGCAGACTACTTGCTTTGGCTCTGGGAACGTATAACTGAATGTCTCTAGCAGTTTATGGACTAGGATGAAGAAGATAATGACCTTTAACAGAGATCTAGCTTCAAGTGTTGAGCACAGATCCACATACCTTATTGTCATGAAGGAAAAACACTTGGGATGTCTCTACACTAGCTCTGTAGCATAGACTTGGAGTTTGCTTCTGAAGTGAATCTCCCTGTTCTTCCCCTTGCTGTGCTGTGGTTCACATCGTGGAGCACATGGACTCGATTCCTTTTAGATCCGTCCAAACTATGAGGTCTCTTCCAGTTCCAGGAGTGAACCTAACTTACATGCAGCCAGTGGGACTCAACTACATCTGGCCCAGAGTAAAATCCCTAAAGCACTGGAAGCATGGACGTTGGGACCTCGGCTCCAACAATTTTGCTGGACAAATCTGCTCCTTTCAGGAGTCAGCACTTACTAGTGGTGACACGGCTTTAGGGCATTTCTCTACAGCACAGCGGCGACCAGCGATTGAAGGGGAACACCATAGACCTGAACTGAAGATTGACTCCCTCCACCCTGTTGTCTTGCAGATCATTCTCCATCAGGTAGCACAGTTTCATCTGGCCTTTTCTTCGTTGCTCAGAATTAGGGCCGGCGACCAAATTTTCTTAACTGCCACACATACTACAAATGTGATTCATCTATTTAAACGTAAGGTAGGTATATGCCTAAGACCAAGTGACTCATGTTGTAGAAGTGCCTGGTTTTTTCCACTGACTGTCGCTCAGATGTAACGAAGACAAGGTAATGTGTGGTGGAACCGCTCCCATGGCACATGCCTATTAATTATCTCCATTTTTCAGGTGATGTCTAATAGGTTTAATAAACACTTCACAAGAGCTGGAAGGGAATAGTAACTCTTCTAATCATTCTGCTGGCCAGATTTTTACAGTTACTGTGTTTTTGTATTGCAGTCGGTGATTAAAAAAATACCACGTCACACAGGTGCAGTTCACATACAAAAATAGTAAATCTGGGCTCCTTCTCTGTAGCCGATAAGGACCCCTGTGAAGCTTCCTTCTTAGCGTCATAGATTTTTAATTGAGTTTAATTAGGCATTGAAATAATTTCCCAAAGTTTATAGTGTATTTTCCCTCACTGGAACATTTTAAATCAAGATGATATCTTTTTCCAAAAGATATGCTCCAACTCAAACAGGGATTGAATTCCAGGGAACTCGGGAGGCTGACGTGCTGCAGCAGCTCACAGCTTTTTCAGGCTGTGGACACCTGAACGTTTTACATTGGAAGCACAAAGCTCTCTGTAGCAAACACGTGTGCTATCGGTAGGCTTGCTTCCTCAGCTGTGGTGTGAATACAGACGCACAGGACGATAGTTGCCTTTAGAGATATGTACCAAGGCATATTTTCAAGCATTTGCCTGAAGCTCAGAAAACCTTAAGTGTACCAGAATTTTCTTTGCTCATTCTATGTTAGTTTTTAATTCTGATTTCCAGATCCTCCCAAGGAATATCACGCATGAAATAGACTCATCAAATTGTTTTACAGAGGTAGAGAGATACAATCTTTAATATATTTTCAAAAGCTTTGCTTCATTTCTCACGAGGAAAGCTTTTGTTAATCAAAATAGAAATTTGCTACATGTGGCCTAAGATGTAACATTTTATCCCAGTTGGATCTGAGGATACTGAACATTTTGCTGTATTATGTCATAAATTTGGGCCAGATACCGCAATCAGTCTACTCTGGACTCCTGATGATGTCGGTGTGAATGCCATACATAGGTCAGCTACAAAATTAGGTAATTTTTAAAAGGAGATGTATTCTCTCAGAATATATCGTGATTTATATGGCTCCCACAAGGCCATACCCCAAACTTTTAGTGAAGCAATGTGCAAGGCTAACTGCATTTTATCCAAAAAGAAGAAAGCAACCACAGCAACAGAACTGACTTTACAGTTCTGTTCTGCTGTATAAGGAAACAAAGAGGGCCTGTTTTCCTGTAACTGAACACAGCTATATTAATAAGGTCAATAACACAATGTTCTCCGCCAGCTTTTGGCCAATACCTGGCATGAATATCACTGTCAGAATTATCCTGATTAATGAAAAATAATTCATGCCGATCAGACAGACCGTGAGGTGGTCAGTGCCACGTTAACCAGCTCGGTTCTCCTCAAATGCCTTCTGTCAGTGTGGCCCTTTGTAAAAGGACAAGACCAAGTAGGACAGTAAAAACTGCAGGTTAATTACTCACATGCCTGCTCAAGCTCACCGTTCCTGTTTGGTTCTCGTTCATCTCCCTGCTTGGATTTGCATGCCATTTTCTTTGCTCAGTTCTCAATGGCCAAACTTACTGTTTTACGATTGACTACGGATCATCTATCGTGTTCGTTACCGTGACTATATATAATACCGTTACTGATAGCTTAGACTTCTCTAGCACCTTCCACTTAGCTTCACTGTTTCTCACGCGCACTAACAAACGAAACGTCTCGGTAACCTCGCAAAGTAAGGATGGCTCTGCCTGCTTTCCATGGAGGTCAGCTCCACTGAGATAGGTTACAGTTCACGACTTGCCCAAGGTTACGCAGGAAATGTGGGGCAGAACTCAGAATGGAAACCAGATTTCGCGCTCTCCTGCCTTAACAACAAGGTTATCCTTTCTCTTTGTGACGCTTTTGGGCAGTTCGTATGGATCCACGCATATGTTTCAAATGAGTTAAATTTCCATGAACTTGCTGTTTCGAACAAAGTGGACGTATGAATGACAAAGGGCTAAATTATTGAAAAATGGCAAAAGCTGCTTGGAGATTTGCATACCTGGTCACAGTAGTTGTATACATAAATAACTAACTGATTACATGCATAATCGTAGGAACTGTGCATGCAATTTTCTGAAAATTTAGACCAAAATGCGCAGAAGGATAACTGGAGAAAAGGAGAAGGGAAGAGTTTAATGTAATACACATGCATAATGAGCACAGGCTTAAGCCATGAAGGGTGCTGTAACTGGGCCTAGTTCTGGTGTGTGCAGTTCGCAGATCTTGCCGTGCACACAGTCGCCCTGATAAACGACCTTAAAATGTGTTATAGCTTGCATTTTCCTTCAGTGACTAAGCAGTGATTTTCCTCTCATGCCACTTAAGAGACTAAGTAGGTATGGTCATCACTCTCTTTTGTGTCTTTTGTTCATCTTCTCTTTTTTAAAACAAACACGATTAGAAAGTCTTGGGATTTTTAAGACTGTTTTCTTGTAAATTGAACCCCATGATGATTAGAACTTTCTTAAATAAGAGACTGAGCACATTTGCACAGGGTGGCACAGAGACATCCTCAATGCGAGCGTCCCCTGAAGAACTCAGTACTGACCTTGATACGCTGCTTGGCAAAATGAAAAGATTGGGAAAACTTGCATTTAGAAATACGTAGTAACAGAGAACTCCAGCAATTCCTCTTTGAGGGGCAGTTTCACAGACAGCTAGCTGTTCCCTCAGCTAGAGAGTAGGCAGCGTACAGTGACAAATATTAGGTGGTGTAAATCAGGACAGCTTGCTTGCGTCCCAAAACAGAGCTATGGGGCTTTACGCCAAGAGAGGATCTGGCCTGTAGCTTTCAAGGTGGCAAAAGACTGTTTTCATTCGCAGCGTGTCTGGAGCAGATAGAAAGGCCCTTAAGCCTGAAGGTCCTCGGTGCCGAGTTTATGTTTTTTGCTTCATTGAGTCCATTCCTCGCTGATTTGATAATGAGAGAAAAGTGTGCTGTTAGCGGCTTCTGAGCAACGCGCCGCAAATTTAGGAAAATGAAAAATCTTTAACAAGAATTGAAAGGGAGTCATTGATTTATGGCCGTCTAGCTAACCATAGATTAATTAAAAAACAATACAAAGATGAACATGGGTCAAGAGATGAGAAAAGATTGAATTTTGCCAGGAGCAGGACTGTTACTGGACTCAGGCATGTGGGTGGAGTGATAAAAACACCTGGCCATCTGCATACAGTGCAAAAAGTCTTGTTGGCAAATGCTGAAATTTTATAAGTAAAATGCAACTGGCAAAGTATCAGCAGCTGTTCTGGAGCTGCTGTTCAGAATAAAACATACATGTAATTCTCTTACATCCTCTAGATAGGTGTATTTTGGTCCTATTTATAGAGCTAGTGCAATGTGAAGGTAATCAGGCAACGCTGTACAGCCAACGTATTTTAGGAGTTATAATAGATACCTTTTAGCACAAGGTAAGAAAACACAGAGGCAAAGCTGTGTCTCCAGCTGCAGCGGTGGGAGCGACGATGCTGCTCAGAGGACAGGGCAGCTAATGGCAAGCCTCAGCCACCCAGATCACTGCCGACTGGCAGGGCAGGATCATGAACTAAAATCTGGGACAATCGGCAGAAAAGAAGGGAGGCTGCCAACAGAAAGATGATGGAAGGCTTGGAAGAGTGAAAAGGAAAAGGAATGTCCTCTCTCCCTCGCCCCTGTTTTCTTCCAGGAGGGTATTTAATGTGCCCAGGTGGGCTGTGCCCGCCCGGCCGCAGGGATGCGCGAGCGCTGCTTAAACCTCACAGACGTACGAACACTCACGTGCAAACCCTGCAAAAATGGGGAGCGGGCGCAGCATGCGCTATCAGCTGAATCACACGCCCTGTGTTTTAATTGTATTCCTGCTCCTTGCTTCCTTTCTCTAGGCTAGCAGAGGGGCGTGGGGTACGGGTGTTCTTTGTGGGGTCAGGCCCGTAATTCTGGTTACCTCCCCCTCTGCCAGACCTGCAGGGACAAGCACAGCTGCCGCTCCATCGAGGCCCGCTCCTCTCCCTGCGGCGAGGAGATGCTGTAGTAAAGAATTGTTGTGAACAGCTGCTGCCATCTTAGCCCCTCTCTGTAACCAGCCCCACCAGACAGGTCCTAGTGCAAGACCTGCACGCCTATGTGCCTCTTTTTTTTTTTCCCCACCCAGACTTCTACAGTTAATCTGTAATTCTCTATTTATTGTTAGCAGTGGAGTGTCTTGCAGATAGGTAGGAAGCCAGAGTCGCAGCCCTGAAGATTTTCTTATCAGACCTGAAGTTGTTGGCAGAGCACCTGAGGCTGTTCCGGAGAGCAAAGCGCTGCCCAGCATCTTCATCCTCAACACACACAGCTTCAGATGGATAGAGAGCAAGGAGGTCTCGATCGTGCACGACAGGGAATGGAAATGTTACCATTTTTTAAAATGTGGGTTCATTCTCGTGCTACAGTGATGGTGGTTTCACTTTGTGGACTAAACATAGGCTTTCTTAATTATCCAATTCATTTAATTTGTAGAGTGGAGAGTTTTATGAAGTCGGGTATTGTGGCTGTGTTGGTGAGGCAGTAATGGTTCAGAGCCACAGTTATGAAGTGCTATTTAGTAGTGGTGGGTTTATACTTTTGGTTATTGCGTACATTTATTTTTTTTTATGGTTTTGTAATTATTTACATTGGTAACAGTAAGTTTATGAACACAACTTCATTGTTGTGTTCATATTAAAGAACAATATAATTTGCAGAACAATTATAGGAGATATTTTTCTCTATAAGGTACCTTATCATTCAAACATAAACGTGTAGGCTGGTTGCAATAGGAAAACAGTGAAATACACTTACTAACTGAGGTCAAGAGATTGTATTTTACCGAGGAGAAAGAGAGATAGCGTGTTCCAACTGTTGACCCGGCCTTTCGTGCACTTTAACAGTGACTCTACCAGGTCGCTTATATTAGGGGAAAGGCGAATTAGCATGGGAGCCCAAAGGAACAATTCTGTGTTGGGCAAGTGGTGACAGAGCTACTGGAACCTCTCCTTTTTGCTTCACTTCAATTCAGTCCTGTCATGCTTATTGCTCTGGTACCTGAGTACCTCATCTATCGCTACCTGAGCATACAGGGACTTGATTTTTAGATCTGGAACTACCAGTGGCACATCTTCTCATTCCAGAGAACCCAGTCGATGTCTCTTATCCCATCCCATGAATCTATTTGGCCTTTTTAAATAAGTAGTCCAGCTTTGGTCTTTCTTACAGATTCACAGACAGGATGAGGCTGGAAGGGACCTCTGGAGGTCATTTTGTCCAGCCTCCCTGCTCAGGCCAGGTCACCTAGAGCAGGTTGCCCAGGATATGTCCAGACGGCTTTTGAGTATCTCCAAGGATGGAGACTCCACAACCTCTCTGGGCAATCTGTGCCAGTGCTCTGTCATTCTCACTTCTCAGGTAGAAACGTGTAACCTTAAATCCCTCTGCAGGTCCAGCAAAAAAGTAATTTTTAGTTGTTTACATCTTTGCACCCTGTTAACTTATCCCCATGCCAGTTCCAAGGAGTTCCTGGTAGCTACTGGAGCAATACAGACTCTACAGAGAAATGCCAGGATAAACAACTAGAGGCAAGAGATTAAAATCTCCTAAAAGGTGTAGAAGCACAAGTCCTGGTGACAATTACTGTGATTCAAAACAGCATTCATTAACTGCCATGGAGAGACACTTCACTGGATCCCAAAAGCAGAGCATCTTTACATTTAGAAAACCAATTAATTTTATTTCCTTGGAAAGCAACGTATTCTTGATATGTAACCCTCCCAGGCAGCACACTGCTGGACCTGAACAGTCCTGCTCTGTGGCTCCGCTGCTCCAATGAGAGGGAGCTCATTTCCAGATAGCTCAGGTTTCCCTGTGCCATGTGCTGCTGCTGGCATTTCTTTGGTGTCCTTAAAAATATTTTCCTTTATTAGTAATGAGTCTTTTGGAATGCTAAGGAATTGCAGTAACACTTAAATCAGCATCAAACTTCAGTGCTCTCCCTGCCCTCCACCCCCTCACCCCCTTGTATTCTAAAGAGCTAGAATTTGGGTTCTCAGAGAACATTTTGGACATTAACATAATGGTGAAGAAATGAGGAAAAAGGAAAGGGGAACTTTGTGTGATCACTTTAACTTGACTAGCAAAAAAATTACTCACTGAACACATCTTGAAAATGTTCTCCTTGAATTTGCAGATCCCAGCAGTGGAAAAAAGGCACTTTTGGAAACAGCGGAGGGAAGTTTACACAGATGGTATGAGAGAACTGGCATTGTGCTTGGAGATGTGGTGGGTCAGAGAAAAAGCTGCCCTAAATAGAAGGGACAAGATGCTGGGTTTAATTTAGAAATGCTATTGGCGTTTTTGTTACTGGAATGAAGGGAGCCACGACTCTGCAAATGAAACAACCCAAACCCTTCACCACAATCATGGAGTGTAGCAAAAGTGCAATGGGTTGGCATTTGCAGGCTTTGGTTTTTTTTTTCTTTGTCTTGCCAGATTCTGGAGTGCTTTGTCACCTATTTAGTTGCTTAAAGATAGCTTTTAAAGTACAAAATGTCAGCCTGAACCGAGTATTGAAGCTGTAAAGACTTTAAAAAAATTCCAGCCATTCCTTTGGTTTAGCAACCGTAAAGCTCTTGCAACTGTTATCATTTGTAGTGGTCACAAGGAAGTGACATTGTCCAATAAAAAAAAAAAACACACCACAAGTCAAGCCATTTAGCAAGGACATCATTTAGACATTGGTTTGACAGCTTTTTTTCTACTCTATATGAATTGACCAAGTTCAGTTGTTTGTTAGATGCATTTGTTGGGTGTTCAGGGTTTTTTACAGTACAAGAGAAAGTGGTCGCTAATAGACCATCCTTCTCCTTGCCTATGAAAATGTGCTCTCTCATAAAACTACTGGAAGAACAGAGAAATACGGTTAGTAACTCCTTGATAAAGCTGGATTAAGATTTTGCTTTATTTATGTTAGCAATAATCATTGTGGTTTAGTGGCATTTGAAACAGCTGGAACCTTCTGTTTCAGCTGATGTTTTGATATGCCATTTTTTTCTTGGACTTTGGTCCTGATTTTCTGGTCTATGTGAAACAGGCAAACCATTTATGTATCTCAGAGGAGTGCTTTTAATTTAGGAATTTAGAGAATTATCAAAGGTGGTTATTTTAATCTCTGCCACTCATTCAGATGCCTTAGTCACTAAGGGCTAGGTTAGAAAATAGATTTAGGAATCTAAATTGGTACGGCAGTCAAATTCAAGTACTATTGCTTTAAACTAAAACTAAATCCTGAAAACCCTTGCTCAGCTAATGCCTAGCTCCAAAGGTACTTAAACACTGTAGGACCTTTTTTCCCAGCTTTACAGTATCCAAGTTTTGAAGTCCTGCACATGCTCAAAGGCACCTGAGGCTTGATAAAGCTCAGTGGTGAGATACCACGAGTATGACCACATCCCTGCAGGAGCTGTACACCAGGAGTTCCCTTGCTGGAGGAATCCAGCTGGGAAAGGAATCCTCCACGCCACTGAGTTTATTGGCCAGGGCTGAGTGAATGTCTGCATGTGCAAAACTGAAATACATGTAGATGGAGCATCCTTAGTTACAGTGAATTGGGGGTGTCTAGAATACCACTGAAGAGTGTTGGGAGGGATGCAGGGACCGCAGCGGTTGATTAGTTTAACTTTACTGGGTGTGTTACAAACCTAAGTAGTAGATTAGATGTCAAGTTTATTGTTAAATGGGATAAGTTCCCAAATTTTTCATACTGCTGCTTATCTCCTGAGAGCACCTGCCCCACTGGGCAGGGCTTCCAGGGTAATTTGAGTGTGAAAGGAAAACGGCATAAGCTGTGACATTGCAAGAACTAGCAACTGTTCATGAGTCACTCACAGCACTTAACTAATCCTCATTCTTTGCTTCCAGGTTGCAGAGCCTGGAAAATGTGCAGATTTTATAACTGAGGGTCAAATCACTGAGGTTAAAACCTCTGGAGGTCGCAGAGCAAAATTATTGTTTTATAGGGGCAATCTGAATATCCAGAGGAGCTGAGAAACTCTGAAAAGGGAATTAAGAGAAAAACATTTGTGTCCTTATCTGGTGCTGTGTAACAAAACAGTGGTCATAGTCTGTGATTTCAAAGTTAAATTATTTGGGAAAATGGGCTCGAGACATGCAAGTAGTAGTAGGAGATGCTATGCATGTTATGTCATCATAACTCATATATCCACTGCAACTCATATACCCACTCACTGTGGATGTCTACGTGTAGCTATTCACCAGCGTTATTCTGAGGATGGATGAACTGCTGGGCAGCTGTCTTTGGAGACTACCAGTTCATTCCTTAGATGACCTACTTCCAGCCTGGTAGAACTTTGCTTTTGTTTGAATTAGGCAAAAAAAATACCTGAACGTGAATACAATTCTGTCTCTTCACAGCAACAGCTCTCTGTGTTGCTACCACAGTCGGTAAGCGGCGTACTGAACGGTGTGCAGTTTTCTGACCTTTGGACCTTGCATAAAGACGTGGATCTTACGACAAGTGCTTTCACGCTATGTCAGAGCGCGGGATGAGTTTCACCAACTGGAGTGAGTGGTAACTGTGATGTCAAGCTGACTTTCCTTTAATATCTGTCATATTTTGCTTTCATTTTGTTCTGCTTGTCTGTAATATGCTCTTCCCCATGCTTTTGTGGATAAGGTCAGACTCAGCTGTACTGTCAGGGAAAGAAGAGACCGAAATCTCATCTCTATTGCATGTGAAGGATGTGGGACTCCTTGAATCTTACTCCTACAAGAGAAGAAGGTTGGGTTTCAAGAGTATGAAGAGAGGTTTCCATTGAGAAGCTTGGGTTGAAACATGGCTATGGGGTGAGACGACCTGTGTTCCACCAAAAAAAAAAAAAAAAAAAGGAAAAAAGGAAATAAGGCCCTAGGAGAACTAGAAATAAATTAAGTTTTACTTGCTTGATGTGTTCTCTGATTATTACATAGGATTTGCATGAAACATGGATGGCACATTTTCAACCTGTACTTGGGATAAATGCCGCTGCTAAGAAGTGCCTCTGTTCCTTTCTTTCTGAGAGATCCTAGGGTGAAATGGTGAACATCTTCTCTAAGGACTGAGTCCTTTATGGTACTGTCAGCTGTGAGACCTCCTACTGAAGGTGCTCAGGAATACCTGGGTGATTAGAGAGTAAGTGTAAACGCTGATGTCCCAGGAACCACCCTGCCCCTGTCTCCTGTGCTAAACTGCTGGAGGGTGCTTTACAGGAGCCTTGCTGAGACTGGATCAGACCTGGCCAGGCAGAGGTAATGCTGGCATGAAAGGGAAGCAATCAAAAGGAAGTGCAGATAATATCTACCACCACTGATCTCTGTGCCTGTGTAAATAGTTAATAGATAAGGTTTCAGGAGATAAACTCTCTAAGACCAATAAAATTCCTTCTTCTTGTGCGCTGCAAATGGTCTCCTTTGTTCAGTTCTTTACATCGGCTCTTGACAGCATCAGTCCTCTACAGGGTGTGTGCATCGGCTCCTTGTTATGCAGGTTTGCATGTCAGGGTTGCCCGAGAGGCTCTGCTCTGTCTCTTAACCTGTACCCGGAACCCTCAACATCTGCATTTGGTTCTTAGAGATGTCACTTTTCTTTCAGATGCAAAGTTTGTAACTATTACCCAAGACTTTGTCACCTCAAGATTTGGCTGCAGTGGTGCACCCTAAGCCAGGGCAGAGCTGAACCTTCTGTAGAAAGCATTGGCCAATGCAGATGGAATAATAGCTACCCGACTGTGTTCAAATTTGGGGATTCTTAGATCCAGCGGTAATTTATGCCTCTCCAGCCCCAAATGTGGATAATCAACATACGTTATATTTGCTGTGTGAATGCAGAACTGTTAAAGAACAGCAGGCTGTAATAAAACTCTAGGAAAAGCCATATCCCGCTGTCGTTTCATAATGGACGCGAGGTTTGACCTTACTGCAATGTGGGATGTGTGGCAACTTTTGTACAGGACTAGCTTGGAGGGCCTTTTTGGCTAAGACAGTGAACGTATTCTGAAAGTGAAGATAATGACAAAATGCTCTAACCAAAGCCCAGTGAGATCCAGATTTTTCCTTCTCAGGGAATGTCTTATGGTTGAGTTTTATTTTGACTCCTAATGAAAGCAATAAAACAACCTAGAAAGCTGTTACAAAGCATGATTATGAATAAAATAATTGTTGGTCAGTCAAGTGATTTGTTTGAATAAAAGCAAAATATTGCATTTAGATCTCAACTTGAAATAGTATGGAAAATAGGAAAAAAATTCTGCAATGTGAAATTGAAAATGTTATTTTGAAAATATAGAAACGTTTCATTTTCAGCAAGCTGATTCCTTTGCTTCTCTCTTCAAAAGGAGCATTAGCCAAGATCATCACTCTTAGGCAGATGTTTTGTTTTCATGAATTGGCAGTTTCTGCGAATCTAAACGTGGCTGACTTGTATGTAAAATACCTAACGATATGTTAAAATGGTGATCTAATCTCAATGAGTTTAAAGTGTTGCTAAGAACCTATGGTATCCAAAAAATATCTGAAACAGTCCTACAGATAAGGGTTTGAGTTTTTTCCCTTGGTCAGCCAGAGTATTTGTATGGGCAAAATCATAATAAGGAAAAGCAGAGCATCAGACAAGTTGCACTGATTTTTCTCTTGCTCTAGAACTTCTCTTTAGCAGATGATATTTTTTAACTCAAGTGCAACAAGCCAGAATACTGCGTTACTTTCAACAGTTTGTTGTAGCTCACTTTTATTTTCACATGCTAAGTTTAAGGAAACCCCTAAAATATTTTCTGGCCAACTGAAATGGTATCCTAGACGAGCACGCGTTTGTTGGTGAGGTAAATACTGCTCTCTGGTCAACTCCAGCTGCAGCTGTTTGCATTTTTAGCCATTGATCTGCATCGCAGTCTCTGTGTAGCGCTGCTCCCTCCTGCTTGGCAGCAAGAGAGAAACCGGTCCCTGTAGCTGTCCGCTGGTATTAATGGAGACCCAGTGACGCCTATGGTAAACTGTTTTTCTTATGGTGGCAATTAAGCTCAACAGTAGCTTTTTGGAATCAATGGAAATTAAATGCAGATAACAGGCATTAATTGAACACTTATTGGAAATAATTTAAATTATGTATAGTTGTGACTTAGTTAATGGAAATTAACGACTACCGGGTATAAGCAGAACTGCTGGAATGTAGCAGAAGTCAATACGAGCAGTTACCAATGGCTGAGATAAGGAAGTACTTATTGATATTAGTGATCTTCAATATTTTCCATTGGAACCATAATCTAATACAGACCATATTGCTGTGGACTTCATCTAGAGTACAGGGATAAGAAATTGTTAATAACGTTATAGATGTAAAGTGTCACTAATCTGGTAACTTGCTACACGGGGTATTGAAATAATTAATGCAGTAGATCATTCTTAATTATAGTCTTGTATTTACAGACAAACTGAAACTGAGGCTGTTATTGATTAAAAGAGGTGCCATATTGCAGACTTTTCTAGCCCTGTAACTATATTGTTCTTGAATTTCATATAGTGTAGCTTAGATTTTTACATCTGATTTGAATTACTTGAATGTCTTAAAGATCTGTGTTCCAACCAGATGTGAGAAATGGCTTTGGTTTGGAAAGCTTCAAGGAAGTACCACCAAATAATGAGGAAAAAAACAACTCTCTGTTATTTTTTCCCCTACACCTTCAGTGGAAAATAGAAAAAAAAAAAAAAAAAATCCCAATTTATTACTATGACTTGGGATCCTGTCAGGAAAATGTTCTCTACCTGCAAAGTATCTTTATCATTTTTCCAGCCCAAGGTTATATACTGGGCTTGATAAACCTTTGTAATTGAAAGAATTAAACATTTCTGTACGTAGTATTACTATTTACTGTGCTTTATGCATGTTCTGTCCCATAGCCAATGCTTTAACTATGCAGAATTTCTGCTAGTTAAGCACCGCTGGCTGTACTAACTACAATAATTGCCTGTACTGCTAGAATACATACTTTCTAGTTATCCGTACTAAAACCACAACTTTTTTTTCTTTTTCTTGTCATTAAACTTTTGGATTCTTTATTTAACTTAGTTATTTTAAAAAAAATATTTATAAATTTAATTGAAGCATTCAGTTTAATATGAAGACACTACCTCTTGAGGAATGTCTTCATATTAAAGATATAAGAGGAAGATTAGGTCACGTGCTACTTTTGTACCACATTCTGTTTTGTTGCCGTTACTCGATGGAAGTACTTTGTCTCTCAGAGTTGGCTTTGTGTTGCAAAGTTATGTGATAAAGATTAAAGACATTCTGGGTTTTGAAATATTCTGTGACATGTAGAAAAACCCTCTGTTCCTGTGAAATTCTCATTGGTGAACTGGGGATGACTGCTAGGAAGTGACCACAAAAAGAGCATGAAAAAAACAAAGTGAATTTATCTACAAAGGGTACATAAAGGTTGGAAATTTCTTTGGAAATACTTCTAAAGCTCTGTTGAACATACCGCTGAAAAGCTGAAAGAATTAACTAGTTTGTTATGCCATATACAATGTTTAATGCTGGTATGTATTTCAAGCTAGTGGTAAAAACAAAGGAACTATAATAAACAGGTTACTGTTAACTCACAAAGATACCATCTGTACTTATCTGTGAGAAGTCCAAGGAGTACAGAGACCACGTTTCAAGTACTGAAAATGACTGGAAAATATAACTGGCATTATTCCTTTTAATTATACCTGGTGATTTGTTCCAGGATTTATAATCCTGACCTTGATATGCTATAAACAGAACCTTCATTTAAAAGGGATTAAGGTTGGTTATGTGTGATAACCCACCTTAACATAAACTCTGCCTGTAAGAAGATGCCAAGTTACGGAACGCCTCCTGCCCGTTCCCCTTCATTGCCGATGGCCGCTACGCCGCTGCGGAGGACTCCTCCTGCCGCCAAGTGACAACTGAACATCCTACGGACGAGCCTTCTAAGACCATCAACACTGGCATTATTTGGGATTGTCAGACATGACACGCACAAGTTCAATAAGCAATGCTTTATGCATTACTGAGTTTTTTGTGGCAAAGAATCGGTAGAGACCCCGCCAGGTGATTCAAGCATTCTGAATCCCGCGGTCCCAGGAAAGCAAAGGCTTGCTAACACAGGTTGGCTTGTGAGCTTGGACGAGGGCAGACCATGCGAGGCTCTTCTGCACCCTCCGAGCTGGTCTGGGGGAGGCCGGTCCCCCACCAGAAGACCTGTTGAGTGCCCAAACTTCACACTGAGTCTGGCCTCCCTGGCTCCCAAACTGGTGCTCAGATTGAGTCAGCTCAGAACAAAAAACCTGGGGCTGCCTGCACGTCTGTCTAGTCCCCTGATGTCTGAAGTAGAAACCGTAAGGGTGCCAGCATCTCCAGTCCCAACAGAAATGAAATACTCAGAATTAAACATATTTCCTACGCGCAGCTCTCAAATGAACTGAACTGCCCAAGTCCTGGTCCTGGTTGTGGCTCCTGTCCAGCTGGAAATTCAGGGAAAAATGGCCATTTCTTCTGCAAATTCCTTTCCACATACTGCACATGCACATGCACACATACGGGGTTGTGAAGTGGTTGCATCTTTACTGAGGGTTTTGTTATAGGTTGGGTTAAGCCTTGTTGAAAATGGTAGGTTTAACCACTGCCCTTCTCTTCTGAGCTATAGGAGACAGTTCAGCACATGTTTCTGCCCAAAACAAAGGCAAATGTAAGGTTGCCCAGGAATTTAAAAGATCTGGGTGGGGAGCCTTGTTGAGTTTGTTTTGGGCAGGGATGCATGTGGAAAAGAGACAGAGCAGCTTGAGCAGCAGAGCCGGAGCTCAGAAGCAGACTGGGAGGAGAGGTGCGCAGTCTGCAGGAGCCCTGGTGCGCAGCTTTGGGAGGAGCCTGGAGAGAGGGATTTCGGTCCCGAAGTTTTCTGGAAAGACCTTGGGAACACAAACCAGGAATCCTTCTCCCACTACATGAGTCAGGATATGTGATTTAGTAGTGGTTCAAAAGTGGGCAACCGTATATTCACTCCCATTCAAAGCTGTACACAATTGTAGTCATCCCAAGTAACAAAAAATTGTGAATAAAACACACAAGAGAGGAAGAAGAATCAAGAAATTTGCTTACGTATATTCTTGCCACTATCTTTAACCATTAGAGAATTTTGAAAGACTGGTTATTAGGCCAAAACAGAGTCAACTTAAGTAAGTCCTTACAGGTCTATTTTTATATGAAGTGAAAGTCACAGTCTGAACAAAATTATTTGAAAATTCCCAGATAACTCAGTCTCTACTTGTAGATTATGAACAGTGAATTTGGTAAATTCTGTCTACAGCCGAAACAAAGAGTCTGAGACCTTCTTTAGTTAATAAACATAACTGAAATATTTGAACAATCTGATAACAAACACTGAAACAGGCCCTGGACTGCTTACTTAAGCCACAGTTGTAACAAGAGCCTTGGAAGATTTACCTGTGGTAGGACTGCAGATGTGGTTACTCAGAGGTTTTGGTAGGATTTTTAAACTCATATAACTGTGCTTTATATATTTCAACTGGGGCCATAGTCCTTATCATTGCAGAAACAGGGATTTATAGCACTGTATTCCCTTTGGCATTCACGTAGAAGGCCGTGGAGCCCTCGCTCCTAGTCTTGCTGATATAAAGATAATCATCTCTGAAGTGAACTTCCTAGGAACCAAGTCCTCCCCCAGCTGGAGGCAATGGAAATGCTATTGCTGACTTCAGTGGCAGTAAATTTCAGTTCTAACATTTTTTATGACACCTCTTCTTGGAACAGATACGTTTACTTAAGCATTCGTTACTAATTGCCTGCATTTTTTTGTTCATATGGTTGTTAAATGAGACTCGTAATGTATTTCTCATTTTTTAACAAAAAAACTTGTGGAAAGGAAGGACTGTCTATGTTGAGCATATCTTTTAAATATTGAACTTGTTTATCTCCTTTGTCTTCTTTTTTATTATCCATCCAATTAAAAGGAAGGTGTTTGTGATGTGAGGTTTGGCAAATAGTTCATAAAATGTAAATTCTATTTTATTCTCTTGTGATGCAGAGAGAGGGGGAGAGAGAAACCCCATCATTTCAGCAATTTTTTTTTTTTTCCCACTAAGTTACAGCTCAGCATGACTTGAAATGACAGAGATACCAACCCCAAAAATTGAGATTATACAGTGGAAATGCCAATTGACTCCTCAGAACAGCACTGTCAGTGGCACCGCTCTTTACTGTTATTGAAATGAATTCAAAGGGGCTGGGTTTTTGCTCTCAAATCATGCATTATGTTATCACTTTTCTAGTCTCACATAATTTATTTAAAAGCGATTCTTTCCTTGATTCACAGCCATCCACACATATGTGATACGAAACATTATGTGCCATATTTTATCTCTCCCTGGGTGTAAGCCTACAATGTGTTGATGTTGATGGGGATGAGGATGCTCAGCAGCTCACAAAACCAGGCCCTAAGCAAAAGGCGAATGTAATGTTTCGACAGGCGCGAGTAACAAATGGACATGGTGAAGGTGGTGATTAAAGACTGTTATAAACACACTTTGGGGTTCTGATGTTGCAATCCTAAGCCGCTTCTATGTTATTTTTGTGACTCATTTCTTCACAGAGTATCTCTGATAGTCCTGTTGTTTATTGTTAATGTTTCCATGCTGATCGTTTACATACTATTTTTGTTTAATGGTTCTTCACCAAGGGAAGAATTCTGCTTTTAGCAGAACAGGATAAAGCACTGAACATCTACAGCAACGAGTGTTTGACCTGACTCCCTCCTTCACCAAATTCCGCATTGCGGAGGGCACCGGGAATGGAGCTCACCTCACCCGATGTGGAAGTAGATAGACATTTAGCTACACATCAGCTGGTCACTCACGTTCCCCTCGTCGCTGATGGGAAGAAACAGACACCTGCAGGCTGTGATTCATTTTACCTATCTTAGACATTTAGAAGAATGCAAATTGAGACCCAACAGTGCCTCACGCCACGGTGACGAGTTCAGATACTGTTGCTTACACTGTGCATATATACCTTTGCTCAGCTGAATCCATGCCTTGATACTTTCTTAATATGACCTTAAGTCCAAGACAGCTCCACCTCAAGCCATTTTCGGGATTTACACAAACTTTTCAAGCCTTTTCCCCGCTTGTCTTGAAGGCACTTCGATAAATGGACGCATTACAGGATTTAAAAAAATAACTGAAGTCACCTGATGACAAAGCAACAGTCACCACACACTAAAAACCGCCCCTATGGCTTTCACTTACATGAATATTTTGGTATGAGCAGGAAGCGGCGTTCCACAATCGGGATTGGGTGAGGTGTTTACAATCTTCTGCATGGACTCATTCACGATAAAAAAGAAAGAGATTGTTTTGCAGATAAAAAGTTGTCGTGCTACAAACTGAAACCAAGGAAGTTCTTTTGTTACGAGTTAAGAGGTTAAGTGGCATAGTTGGTACTCCTGCCTTAAATAGCCTGGGCTGCCTTTGAAAATTAAAATGCAACAGTAGTTTCTGCGATACTGCCTGACTAAGAAGCCACAGAGCCTCTTATATTGAATCCTGTCCTTTGAATCACTCTTTTTTAAAAAACTTGTTTATCTATAATTTTGGTCAGTGTTTTTACAGCAAATTGCCTCATGGATCCGAAAACTGACTGAGCAAGATGGCACTCAGTAGGGCTGGCCTAATCCAGCCTCCATTTAGCAATACGCTGCTTAATTTTGCTAACCGGGCTGGCCAACATCTCGGTGAGGATCCAAATCCAAATTTTGCAAATTCAAACTTTTATCACCAATGAGATAAATCTCTCATTATGACTACAGAAAATCTAGTTTGAATCTGAATTTTGTAGTCTGGGTTTCCTTCTACTTTCTGTCTGAGAGCATCATTACAGCAACTACTTGCACCAGTTCCTATCTAATTGAAAAGCTAGTGGCATGCATATGTGCTAAACGAAGGAATGTAGTAAAAAATTTACGAGTTAGTTACACTTTGAAGCAATAAAGTGTTAAAGAGTTAAAAAGAGCACTTTTTTTCCACAGGTCCTTCAGGCCAGGAACTGTTTGCAACGCACGGAGCACATTTGGGACCTGACTGCTATTATTATTATTCCCTTTTGCAGTGTACTATATACATATCTTTTTTGATTTCCATGAATATGACAGAGATCTACGCAGTGAAGCATGACGCAGTGATATGAAACTCTCTCAGCGATTTTCAAAACATGCAACCCATAAATCATTCACCTTAACCTGGGCCCAAATTTGCATGGAACTGGGGCTCGATTGTCTCAAAAGCTAATTTACCAAAAGTCCAACCAATCCCAGCTGTGTGTGAAGCACATAACAAAGTTATAAAGGTAGGTTTCAGATGGCTTCAGGGTTTGCAATGGATGCTTTGCACAGCTGTAATGATGAGTGGGTGAGGAGAGTTAAGAATGAATAAAGTGTGGGTGGTGGAAACATTCACCGGGCATGTCGTGGCCGGGGGAGGAAGCACGGGGGCCTCCCAGCCTCCGTGATGGGAAAGACGTCAAGGCTCCCTGGACATTGGTCCTACTTGTTTATTTATTTCAGCTCTGACACATTCTCATTAGGAAAGCAAAAAACGTGAAATCGATACCATGGCTTTTGAAAGCAGGGAGCTGATTGTGGCTGAGCACCAGAGCTGTCTTATAATCTGCTTCCAAACGTGTGGGTGCCTCTTGGGTTTCCTCAGCTATTTTATGGCCCATTTTCAAAGATTTCTGTAAAATCAGGCCAACAATGTCTGCATCCCCTACCACATCAGTGAAAAATTGGACCGTGTTTCAGAGTCATGTAAATTCCTTCTATAAGAAGTATTTATGTTTTACAAAGTGTAAATTTAGCAGACCACTTCACGGGGTGAATTTGTCCCTGGTTCGTCTCCCTCGTTACATTACAGTTACCACAGGGATGGATTGACTAATAGTTTACCATTAGCAAACAGAAAAATGAGCAGCACATATAACTGAACATTACAAAGGTTTCTTCCAGGATTGCCACGATGTGTTCAGGTAGTTGATAAGATAATTCATTTTTACTGTTCGCATATTTTCATGAGAACTTACCTGTAAGTAAACAAAACCCGAAGCCTAGTTTATGTTTCTTTATTGTATTATTATACGGCACAATAAGTGTAATAAAGCAATCTCTTGACTTCTCCTTGACTTTTCATATTCGTTGTTCCTAGACAGGTTTTCTTGCACACGTAAAATATATAAAACAACTTTCATGTCTAAGGTCGTAGTAGTTTAAACAGAGTCCATTTCTTTATTGGCAACATATTCTTACAGTTAGAACTTGATTGGGCTGGGAAATACTAGAAATATGTTGACTAACACGCTGTTAAATATATGACATGTAATGTTTAAATAATGATAGATATTCATGGTCCAGGTTGAATGGTTGCTCATGGTTCACAGTTGCAATCACAACTGATACAGCAGTTAAAAAGATGCTGTTCTCCAAAGCTACAGATATTGCCTAACAACTAAGTTGCTCAAAATGATGGGGTAAAAGGATGGCTTCACTGAAGTCTGTGGCAAACTTCATTGATTTTGCAGGAGTGGGACATTTCTTTTCGTACAGAACAATGTACTCATTCAATCTGCAAGATAAGTAGGTTTTTCAAAGTGTTTTTTAGCCAAGTAAAAGTGCCTTAAAGGACAAAAAATGTCTTTAAACCAGGGCAAGAATTAGTGACATTGATAACTGTCATGTTTGAGGTTTTAAGGAAAGCAATGAAAATTCAAACCCTGCCAGTATTTCATTCTTTTACGCTAAAAGACTCACGCAGCAAGAATCTGTAAGTGACACTCAACCAAGAAAGCGCTTTCCGAACAGCTGATGTGAAACTTGAAAAGAGGCAACGTAACAAATGTAATGCGGGGGGAAGTGCTTTCATTCCAGTTCAGGAACATCTGGTTTATTGCAACAATAACTACTGTAATTATATCACTGCTGGAAAAGCTGCTCTAGGTTAGGTTAAGTTTGTGGGTTTCTATAATAAACACCACTTTGGAGGAGTGGGGCTTTCAGTATTTCAGCCATGTCAGATCACGCTGAACTGAACTGTGATTTGAGGCAAAAATAACAAAATATGGAAAACATAAAAGCATTGTTTCTAACCATATATTTTTTGAGATATACTCTTGGTTCATTCCTCATTATAGTGAGCGGAGGGTATGCCAAAGCAGCAAATTGTTGGATGACTGACCATATTTCACTGATAAAAAATAAAGAAGTAATTTTTTTGTCAGTTGGAAATAGGCTTATTAATACTTACAGTAATACATATTGCTGTAATAAATAAACAAGCATCCTGCAAAGGACGGTAAATATCATTCTTCTCACTTTACATACAGGAAAAACTCAGGAACATGCCTTAGGTCAGAGAGCAGCTTAACGGCGGAGGGTCTCCTAGCAAGAATATAGTGGATTTTTCCAGAAGAGTGCCTGTGTGATAGGGCTTAGTACCCAGCCACTGCACGATTTCACTAGTCATTAAAAATGAAGTGTTTCAACTACAGTCTATGCTTTTGTATCTAATGGAAAGTCTGAGTCTACAGCAGTCCCTTACTATAGTAGAACCAACTGAATTCTCTCAGTTGCCAAGCGTATTTCCTGAATATTCTACAGCACCAAGAAACAATTGTCTATTTTCTTGGCAACAGAGTACATTTACTGCCCATAGCATCAGCAGTATATATAGCAGTACTGTGGCTGCACTTGGATCTGCAATGGGCTAGGCATTGCACAGGAACTTTTTCTCATAAACTGCAAAATATAAATAAACCAGTTTGTATTGTACTGTCGGGGCATGCTTAGTCTAGATTCTACGACAAATATTCTGTAAGTCTATACAATTTTAGTGTATTAGCAGTGTATAAAAAAGAATGGGTAAACGTCTTCCTGATGAGGGGAAATAGGAATGTCATTCCACATATCGGAATGCCCACTAAAATGCTTTGTTACTATAGAAAGGTGTGCAATAGGTCCAAAACTGCCTCAGACCTTTGAGAATTTAAGAATGATGAAGAAAGAGATATCTTATTATTGTAGTTTGCTTCTCTACCTCCATCTCATGGTTTGCAGTTGTTTGCCGCTCTGTGTTCAGATTCACACACTCGGGAACAGATCAAATAGAATTTGCAAGTTCTGCGTATGCACCATTTTAACAATTGACCCAGTATTCTTGCATGCTTACACTGGCAAAATATTACCTGAGCAAGAATCAACTTATATTACACATGCAAATGTGGGTTTGTGTGTGCAGAAGACTTCTGTTTTATAAATGCAGGTTTAACGCTATCTTTAGTTTTATCTCCTGCAGCTAAAATAATTTCTACCGGCTCAGTGCTTGGAATTGAAATGATTCCTTTGCTTCAATACAGATAGATCAAAATAATGCCAGAATAGCACACTTTGTTTTTCTGGGTGTTATTCTACCAGAAAAGTTCAAATTAAGGGAGTGTAAATCACATCACTTAAATGGCAACTAAACCCCATTGAAGGCAGACCAGTGAAAACATACTGTAATTTTCAAAGCAAGGTAGTAGAGAAAATAACTAAGTTGTTTTAAAGTTCCAACAAAAAGTACATTCATTGTTATTTAGGACTAGGTCTATCTGAGTTCTCCAAGACATTATGGGGTTTAGTGCTAATGGTTATTAGACTCATCAGTCATGCATAGTATTTTTCTTCCATAACCTTCTTTCTTTGTATCTTATATATATATATATACACATCGCTACTATATAGGTATATGCATATATACATATATGTCTTTTTGGGGGGGTGAATCGAGAGTGACCCAACTTTCTCCATTTTCATGGGAATCTTTTTTCAAATAAAATCACAGGAACCATAAACATAAAAATATCTGAGACTTGAAAGTTTCATATTTCTCACCTGTCTGTCATCTCATCACCAGTTTTAGAATTCTGGCAACTGGGCTGCTGAAATTTTTATAAATATATACATATATACACGATCATATCATAGGTACTTTTATATATGCTCCTAGTTTTATTTCCTAGTCTTTGGCTACAGTCATTGCCACAAACGGCTTCATTCTCTGTGATTTTGTTGCAAGAAGGTTAAATCTCAGAATTACAAATGTAAAAACAGATCATCGACTGATGTCGTCACTCCCCTGTATCAAGAGGACTACAGAGCAATTTATATGAGCTGAAGTATGGAAGAGTTTGTTTCCAAGATATGTAGAAAATACGAATGCTCTGATGATGAAGCAAATGAGGTGTAAGCTTGAAGCTTGCTCTACACTCATGCTAAATGCCAACTCCAACTCTGATCTGGTCCTTCAGACAGGAAAAGTCAAAAGTAAATGGTTTGCAAGCTGCTGGCAACAGCGCTGGGCATGCCTTAACCTTGCTAGCTTTAAAATGCCACCTAAAACTGGGGTGAACCCTTCACCTTTCTTTTTTTGGATGCTAAAAAATCTACATCTCTGCTCCTGCCTGCCAAGGCTCTGAATCTTGGAAGACGTTGAATATTGCCTGGATAACGCTAAGTGTCCTCAGATGCCTTTCTTGTCAATGGCTCTAGATACCTTCCAGCACCAGGCACTCATTCAAAAAAAGAAGTTAAGTTATTGCAGACTTTTCTTCAGCTTACGTGATGTCAGGCAGTCTGGCAGTACTTAGGATTCAGTCCTGTAAAATGCTGACCTTTCCTTTTACTCCAAACTGGGGCTGGGCTATTCTGTATAATGCATAGCTTGTGTGGTTCAATACATAGACTAAAAGAAAAAGGAAAATGTTTTGGGTTTTTTTTAATAATAAAAACAAAACATAGTGAACTGAAACATGATTTAAAAACAACTCCCAAGACATAATTTCCAATTCTCTGGCTTTTTCTCTGTTTTTGCAGTGTTTCCTCAGTACATCTAGACAGCAGAAAAATTTGCTTGTGGCGGGCTGACTTCCTCCCGTGGCGCCCATAAGTCCTCACCCATTGGTCCAAGCGCCTTTCATCTCTGCTGAGCTCCTATCAGAATTACTCGCGCCAAGGATGGCGCAAGCTCATTTCCAGTGTTGGGTCCCACACTGCGTTGCAGTGGGAGGTATTTACCGGCACTGACGGCTTGCGTTTGCAGCAGAACCGGGCATGGGAAAGGTGGGGCAGCACCGGGGACCGTGTGAGATTCCTGTTTCCTCTGCAGATAGTAGTGGAGATGTTCCCCGTGAGCTCTAAGGGCTTAATCGGGTTTGGGACTTTTCTCTTTTAGAATGCTAATATCGAACGGAAAGTCCTCCAAAAAAAAAAAATTTAAGTGAGGCAACGAGGTCTAGCAGACAGAGCAGACATCTGGCATATTTACAGTGATATTATGAAGCTTAATAGTTAACAGCTTCCCACCACACATAAGAGAAATATGAATGAGAACTATAATACACGCACACAGAGTAAAAAAAGAAAGATAATCCTAGTTCCACTTCTCCAAAGATCTGAGCACTCTCATATCAAGTCTTTGTCCCCTCATTTATTTTTCTGGATTGCCTTGTGATTACAAGAGCTGGTTGTACCTTGGAGACTACATCATTCACAGAAGCGCTGAAGCTATTTTCTTCCTGGATGTAGAATATCTTCCTATTAAGGAAACCAATGTTTTGTGGGCACATTCAGAGATACGTATTCTGATATTCAGACTTCATTCATTGGTGATAGCACAGAAATTCTACTAGAAGCCAGGGAAACAAAGAGACTTGCAAGACAATCATGAGAAAAAATATGATCTGATAGTAAGAAATTCTGTAGATGTCATTGCATGTGCTTACGAGAAGGTTTTTTTGCCGACTTTATGCAACTTCAAAATGAAACATCTTCATGAAAGACTTTGACAGTGCAATGTGTCTGGCATTCAGCACCACTTTCATGCAGTAGTTTGGTCTTCTCACTACAGGTTAGAAATCTGAAGTAAACTCAAATCATAAAATTCAGACCATGAAATACGAAACACTCCAAAACTCCAAGTTCATACAGGGAGCCTGACCGTGCAGAGTTGAATGCTGCAAAACACCGTGAGAATTTGTAAAGCACTGATACAAAGGCAGGGGCTGTAGATACATTTCAGGTCTATGTAAGGAAAGCAGTTTGTAAGGAAAATTCATCTGAAGTTCAGACTGTTCAGATTCATGTCTGTTAAAAATGGGAACTATTGGGGACTACTAAACATTTAATTTTTACAGATGATCAGCAGAAGGTTACTGAGAACAGATGTTTCTGTAATCGTCATACAGTGGAATAATTCTCAGTGCTCAATGACCTTCAACTCCGAACGTCCTGCATGGCAAGATATACACTGGGCATCTAGAATTACTAAGGTAGTCTACAGTACAGAATATTTAGGAACGCATCTCAGAGCCTAGTAGAAAGTTGCTTTCACAGGCAGACATTTTAATATGTTTCTGTCATAAATGGAGTTACCAGAAAGACAAAAAAAAAATGTTACAAACCCAAATAATCACTTCACAACCCCATTTTCAGACCAGTGAATACATTCTAAGGTGCAAGACCTGTCCAAAGTTAAGAAGGGAATCCGTCTCTCATCCATAAGTAGAAATGAAGAATACTTTGCTGATTTCTACTCAGACCATTAGATGAGACCTCCCAGGCCATGGTTACCCAGATGCTTCATTCCAGCAGAAATCCACAATGCCAACAAAATGCAGAGTCCTGTCACTCCTCCCTGCTTCCCCACAAACTCCCTCCACATGCCCACTTGCTTATTCTTGTGTTAATTACCGTGTGGTGTTAATTACCGTGTGGCGAGAGCGGATCACTGCTCTCCCTGAAAACGATACCGGCAGCAGAGCGATCCGTGTTCATCGCTGGATGAGTGCCCCACCAGGCTCCCTGCAGGACTGTCCGAGAGGGCAGGAGGAACGGGCTCCCTGGGGCGGGGATGCTGGGGCTGCCGCTTTCAGCAACACCTGAGGCTGACATAACACTTAAGTGATTTTAAGTGAGTTTAGCTGTGCCCTCATTCTTGTCTCACTTGCTTGTCTCACTGTGTTGGGCACACTAAGTTTTGCTGCCCAAGATCATTTGATACTTAAGTTAATCTTTCCCTGTGTCTCCCAGCATCTTCTGTTTCATAGGAGTACCTAGCATCACCATGATAATGTGCTAAATTAAAGTTACATCTTTCTAGCTGACTATTTTTTCATGTTTTTTCTTTTTCTTCCACTCCTCCAATTCAGAAATCTCACTCTTGTAGCCTCCAGAGAAAAACCCACAGGGGAGAGCTCATTTTCCCTTCATCAGAAAACTTAATGTCCTTTCAGTGCTCTCCCATGGTGCATCGGCCTTTACTCTCTGGCCTGAGCTCTTGAAAGGCTGCTGTTCACCCTGGAAGAGCTTTCCCACATGCTGTATTGTCAGGGGACTGCCTGACCGTGGTCAGTGGTTTCTGTGTGCGGACACGTAGGCGGAAAGGGGCAGAGGGTCCGCACTCGAGTAGAGCAGAACAACTGCAGGAGGGACGCCTGGACCAGAAGTGGGATTTGTGGGTGCGGAGCCGCTGGCCTGCCAGGATATGGGGTCTATGCAGACAAGTATCAATAAAAGCATTAAAAATAGAGAAAGTAACAGCTTCTCAAATTGCAGCCCTTGGTTTGCAGAAAGAGGTTTTGTCTGTCCCGGAGTCATGCATGCAGAGTTTGTCATCTGTCCACATCTGCTGCAGTTGCTTGGCAAGGACATAGTGACAGGATACCTGGTCTGGGAAATTATTCGTGCAAAAACTTCAGGCTCTTTCTCACCTGCGCCATGTTAATAGCACTGCCTTTATATACGAGCTACTGCTGTGGTTTTGAGTCCCCCCCACCTTGTTTCTCACAAATAAATCTGGGCTGCAGAGACGTTACGGAAAATAACGAGCAGTCCCAAACCTGAAACTCAGACACAGCCTTTCCCATAGGTCAGGTAAGTTTGAACCTACGGTTGGGATCCACCTCTCATGGGAAGCTGTGAAATCCTGTGTCCCTGCTGCTGACAGTCTGGCCCCCAGCAGTGGCACACAGGGCAAAAACCAGTCTCACTAGAAGCGGAGCATCACCCCACTTGGTGACTGGGATTAGGTTTTTTTGGAAAGGCTACCCAGTTAAACTTGCACCCAGCCATCCGTATGGTACCTGTACTAGACACCAGACACCACGCGAGGCTGCAAAACTCAGATTTCCATGATCCTTAACCAACTGAAAAATAAAGCAGGCTTGCCGTTTGGTATCTTTTTGTTTTGTTCTCTGTGTGCGCGCGTGTTTGTGTGTTTATGCCAGCTGTATCCAAACGATGGCTGGCAATACTTCCTGATTTGGTAACTCAGATGTATAAATACAGCAAGACTGAGATAATATCTAGTAATGTAATACTTTTCCATCCCTAGGCATTGACAGGAGTTGGTTGTTAACTACCGTACAAGTTCAGACCTAAACAAGCACCCCCGGAGAGCGGGCACGCAGAACCTGCAGCGCTAGGTGCTCTGATGGGGCCCGATCTTGTACATCGCCGAAGAGCAACCTTAGTGCTCATCATCTCCCACCAAGGGCAACAGAGACTAGGAACACGCAGCATCATTTAGAGGTACAAAGTATCCCAGGAGGTCCAGTTCCCTGGTTGATTCAGGTTCAAATCAAGGCTATTGATATTGTCTTTAAGTCAATACCTTAGACCCTCGGTCACAAGAGGTTAGATAAGATTAAAGAACTAAGTTTTTTTTAATCTATTGAATATTAAAAATGGCCACTTCTGGCTTTTCATTCACACCATCTGTTGCTAGCAGGTTGTATCGGCAGTTTCAGGACAGATTAATAATTGTTCCTCATTTTGGCACACCGAGAGGTTAAAAATAAATCTTTAGCCACACGGAAGAGTCCCCAGCCATTGATTTCTCTGAGATATTTTGGCAACTTGAAAAGAAAATATATGGTATGAGCCTTCCTAGAATTATTCCTCCCAGCCACATGTGATATAAATAAAACAAACCTCAAGAATCTGGCTTAGAATATGGAATAACATTATGCTACAGTCATTTCTGCTGTGTTTACCACAGCAAATGTTGAATTACAGGCGTCACCGTACATAATACTTAAATATTTCAATGATACCCAGAGCTCTCAACACTCTTGTTTCTTTCCCATGTTCACAACAATTTGCCAGCAACATTTTAGAACAGAGCAGTCATTTTATAGCAACCTCTTTGTGTCGAGAAATGTGTACACACTACACAGCTGTATCTAAGACGTAGCATAACCCCCAGCTAGAGCATCCTTATCGTGTTGGGGGGTGCCAAAGGATTAAGATAGTCTTGGGACGTATGTCCGAAGGTTTCCCTGACCTAGGGGAGCTGTGGTTTAGAGGCAGTGCTGTCAGCTCCCGTGCGGCTGAATCACTGCCTCGATTCCCAGCAGCCACAACCGTTCGTAGGAGTGTTCCTCCTGGTGAGCCTCGGTACGGCCCTGCCCAAGCGATACAGGCCAAGGAACCAGAAATTTAACGTGTGTCAGGCTAATACGACTCTGTTAGTGTCTGCTTTGAGAATAACCTGCCTAAACAAAAGTCCAACCCGAGCAGAGAACGAAAATTGAGGGAGAATCAAGAAGGGAGCCTGCAGAAACTGTCAATTATCTGAAGTATAAGAATGAAGAAAACCACAAAGCTGCTACATGAAAAGACATCAAAGATGACCTCTTCAAATGTAGATATCATGTTTTGGTGTACAAATAGCAAACAAGGGACAGACTACAATAAAGAAAAATAGCTAGGTAAAATTGATATGAGTGTTAAAAAAAAAAAAGTTTCATTAAGCATCAGTGACTTTTTCACAAGATCTTGAAGTGCACATAGGAATCGGACCTTTGGACGGGATGTTGATTCTTTGAACAAGTTCTTTCTACAGTTATTTATTCCTTTCATAAAGTTTTGTCTTTCTGGCTACTATAACCAACCTCTTCAAGAGAGTATCTGGCAAACAAATGTAAAATGCTGAACACATCTAAAAATCTGGTCATTATAAGATGCCCAACTGGAAGTTAAGCTCTTCTGGCCAGTGAGTTTCTTACAAAGTGCAATTCCCCATAGGACAGTGGGTAATAATTCTGTATTTGGGAGCATCCACGGGAGGGTGCTGTGGCAGGGAGGAGGGAGAGAGTTTAGTCACAGGACACGGAGACCAATTTAGAGGTGGGGGAAACTCTGACCCAGCCCACTCCCTCCCTCCAGCCTCTGCTTCCAGTCTTCTCCTGAACCATGGGTGTTCCTGGTCTTGCTGGAGCCTCCCGCCAGTTCCAGCCTTTTCCCAGTGTGGAAAAGTAACTGGGGGAGCTGGACCGTAACAGCAGCTGAGGCCAGCGGAGGAAAGGACTAGGAGTATTGCTGGCAGCGCAGTTGGGAGTATTAAATTTCCAGTCAGTGTTGACTGGAAACACATTATTTAGAGTTTAATGAAGAGCGAGGGAGGAACAAGGCATGAGGGTGGGTGCTAGCAGGGATTAAGCAGCGAGATGAAAGTTCCTTATTTGATGAAAGGGAGGGAGCAGGAATGGGAAGACTGAGTATCTTCTTCTGAGTGAAAAGAGGATTTTCTTGTAGATCTTCCTCAGTCTTTTTTTCTTGAGGAGTTTATACGATGCTTCTGAATCTACGGGTTGGCGGGCCCAGATTCCTACAGAAAACCAGACGTGCGCTCAGTCCTGTGTCTACTTTGAGCTGTTATTTTTGATCCGCAGTCATTTGACAGTTTCATTTGAGAGTCAAAGAGCCTCCTAAATACACAGAAATGACCTTCATAACGTTTTGAAGATGCGGGTATTATCACCTTCATTTTAATTAATGGCTACCTAACTCGTCCAGAGTCACAGCCTGACAGCATCAGGGCAAGGAAGGAATCCAGGACTCCCACCTCGCCATCACGCGCGCTCCCCACCAGCAGGACACCCTGCCGCCACACGACCTTGCGGCTGGGACAGAGTGGACAACGGATGTTTTTTCTCCCTGGAAGCCAGTCAGTAGCAATGTCCACTGACAGCATGCATGATCAGATCACTCTGTGGTCAAAATAGGAAACATTATTCATTCTTCTTTTGGGACTGCAGAAAATCTCTGTACGAAAAATAGTCAGCTAGGAAAAAAGTATGCTTCGAATAAAGCTAAATGATTTAATTAAACTTTAGATTAACTCTCCCCAAAACCACTAGCAAAACCACCACAAGCATATGCAAAAGACGGATGTTTGTGGACGGACCTACACAACCTTTTTCACAACCTTTTATATAACATTAGTACAGGCTTAGACAAAAAGTAGTCTTGTTCTCTTCGAGCCAGCATGAAGTACAGCCAGGAAGTATTAGTCATCAGAGATTTTTGGTAGTGGTAGCTTGGAACCCCAACTGGAGTGTTTGCTTTGTACAGTGCTAATAAAAGCTAAAAAATCTAAATCAAGAATTGGCCGCTATCTCGGTCAAATCATATTTCTTTTTAAAACAGCTTTTGACTAAAATATCACTATTAGAAGAAATTTTCCTTTTTACACCCTCACAACACAAGACAAATGCAAAAGAAACAACCCTTCCCTCTTCCCCAAGGAACTGTAACAATATTTTTTCAGTAAGATTTTGCAGGATTTCATATTAAAATAGATTCTGAATTGTGTTTTAATGGGGAAAAAAGAAATTATTATTTTTGTAACCAAAATAGAACAGATGTAAAATCTTTCTCAGGAGGTTTTTACCCTCTAGAATGCAACTGATTATTTTTCATGGGTTAGTCTGAAAAATATACTTTAAAATTTTGTGAAACAGTACATGTCTGTCTTCAGTTATTGGCCATTCACAATGGTACATCCATCTTGTATGTTTCTGTGTTCTGGTCACTTTGGCAATTGCCAGTTTTGGTCAAATAAACAGTATTTTTGCACATAAATAAGATTTGCTTCTACAATCAAGATGATTTTCTGCAAAGCATTTAAGCAGTAAGTACAAATGGTTATGTGTACTTTGAATTCCTGAAATGAATCATGGAAAACTCTAACATAATAACGTGCTGTTATTAAGTGCTATACAGCTACAGTTGCTATAAAAACGAAGAAGAAATCTGAGGTAGCAAAATAAATCTTCAGCTCGTACAAATCAGCACAGCCCTATTGAACTGAAGAGAGCTACAATGAACTGAGATTTTGATATGGCCTATAGTTTATGCACTATACTGAATAAACCGTGGCATAGGGTTGTGAGGTAACATGATTTGTCCTGAAACCCACGCTCTTAAGGCTCTCTTCAAGAAGGCCTTCTCAAGCATAAGGTACAGTATGGAAAACAGTGTAGAAGGTATGGTGGCTAAAGGGTGCAACAGAGGAGACAGATGTGAATCAGTAGAAGTCTAAGCCACCGTGTGCTGGAGCAGGTACCGAGGCTCCCAGGTGAGTGCTGACTTGAGATGGAGCTAAAGCGCAACCTGTCTTGCTCTCTCCTAGCTCCTCGCTGCTCATTGCCTCCTCCTGTCCATGCCGCCTTCTCTCTTGTTAATATAACTGGTTGTGCAGCTAGATGGTCATCTGGCCCCAAAAAACCTGCGTAGGGTTAAAACTAATTTGGTAGAAGATCAGGTAGTTTTAACAGAGGTCAGCTTCCTTACTCAGTTCTTACCTCTGCTGGCAAATGGTTAGGGGTGGTGTGCTGGCACCTAGGACAGCTTCTCTTGGTGGCAACACCAGTAATACTGACTTAAAGAGTTTCCAAGAGTTACACCTGAGGAAGAGGAAATCCCGTATTCTCTGGTCAAATTCTCTTGCTTGTCAATACTCAGGATAAAATGGAATGGAGTATGCTAGCAGCCTAAGGAAGCATGACTTAAGAGGTATTTATTATTAGCTTTCCTGCTCTACTCCTTGCTCCCTAGATTAGTCATTTGCCATGTCAGGAAGAAGTGTTTGTGAGATAAGGCCACCCCATCTGGACCTCGGTACACAGGAATAATAACGGCCAGTGCCCAGCGACACTGTGATTAAAGGTAACATTTTGGGAAAATTCTCCCTGATTTTGGTGGCGCAGGACTGGGTCCCCTGTACTGCTCAGGACCGCTTACCTCCTGCTTATTCACCCGGCAGCTCTCACCTCTGACTGCCACATCAAATCTGCACGGGTGTTCAAAGCCACTCGCAGGATTTGTTCCTCCTGGCCCTAAATGACTCCACTGAAACAGATCCCTTGTGATTGCTACCCAGCACATGGTGTAGGCTAACAAAATACTGGCTCAACTTCCTCCAGCGGGGTGGATTTTTTCAGTGTGTGATCTCCTCCCATTACTGGCAAGCACAACAGTGACGTGTTACCTCAAAGGTGGATCTGCCTTAAGCATCACAAAGTAACGCCAACCCATGAGAAGCGAGACTTCAGAGGAGGTCAATTTAATTCAGGTCATAACAGGTATGTTATTCCCAGCTCTGCAAGCTTCTGTTTCAAGCGTCAATTTGTTTAAAGAATAGAATGATTTTAATCACAAATGCACCCTTTTCAGGCATGTTGCCTCTGTTTTGTTCAGGATTTTGAGGAATTTCATAACAGTGCTCTTACATCATTGCACCCGGACACAACGTTAACCATTGTGAGATAAAGCATGTTTTTTACATTTGCATAAGTGTGCAGCTTTCCTTTCTATTAGCCAACATTTTCCTTTTTCAATTATGAATATTTCAAATCATGCACATTCTTCTGGGGAATGATAAAGACATCCGTATTTTAGGAAAAACAATGCTGCTTCTAAGTGACACCAGAGCAGGGTGGTTGTATGTTACCTATTCATAAATTATGATCAAGACTATGTCAGAAACTGGTACAAAGCAGAGGGCACATGAGAGGTATGACGCTTCCAACACTGTTCCCCACTTCATGGTAGGTCAGCTCCTCTGCATGCGGTATCCGGACAGCTTCGATTAGACACCAGTATGTTCCAGGAAATTGATAACTATCCCGATGGACTCCAATGGAAGAAGTGTGATAGCAATGATCAAGATAAAAAAATGAGATAATAGTTATTTATATGATTGACATTCTGCTTTAGTGTTTTCACACAAAGACCTCTCTCTCTGCCTGACATGCAGGCACTGCATTCCCAACGCATTCTTGCAGCCTACACCACATCGCTGAACAATAGCGAGCCTTCTTTCATTTTCCTGCCTAGTTTCTGTGAACAGCACTCTGTTGACAACCGAGTCTGTTCTCACTCCTGAAGAATTCAAAAAATTGAACGATATAAGGACAGCCTGTGACTTTCAGGAGGCATCTTAAAGCATCCTATTTTTAAAATTGTGGTTTGGTGCTTCTTTTTCTGTTTTGTTTCTGTTTCAAAGGAAACCTACAAAAATGCAGTTACCCGGCAAATCCGTCCTCAGACCAGAGAGCTGCTCTGAATGCGGCACCACTAATAGCACTAAAATGCAAATACATGGATAACTTTCTCTGTTTGACCATTCCAGAAGAGCCTTTCCCCTTTAAACTTCAATGTTAATGATGAGTGCCAAACTGACAACCCCTGTGCAACTGAAATCTTTCGCACAAGAAAAATAGATGTGTGGACATTGGTTTGCTTTCCTTGCCAACCAGTCCCAAGCATAAAATGGACAGACGACATGTAAGATTAAGAAAGTCCAGCCGCCTTAACACTCATCCCAACTCCCTCTCTCGTTCCCAGACAATAATGAGTTTTGGTCAGATGACAAGGGCTTCATAAATATGAGCAATGTGCATAAAAGACCCAGATCTCTCTCTCCTTTGTCACACATGAGCAAACCACTCTCACCAAGGCAGCATAGTGCTTAGCCTTGCGGCTGGCAGTGAACCAAAACAAAACACAAGAGATGGGAAATCACCGTGATGAACTTGCTGGCATGTTATGTCTTTCTTTGGTTGATGATAGGCATCGATACCTGGGCAATATATCCCATAAACCATAAGTGCTTACAAACCATAAGAAGAGAGGATATCTGAACTTGCTGTATTGCTACACCGTGCCACCGTTCTGTGGTAGTTTCCTTTGAACTACCAGGGTAATATTAGAGACTAGAAAATAAGAAAAATCTCTGTCTATCTAGTCAGCTGTGATAGTTTTCTAGTTTGGAAAAAAATATGGACATATTTTAGTGTATTTTCACAGAAATATTTCTGTTGTTGGTATCCTTGATTTTGAGTATATGTGTGTGTGTACATGTGCTATTTTCACCTATTCAAGAGCCTGATCAACTTGAAGCACCCTTTCTTAATCCCACTTATACAAAACTTCAGCATTGTCTGCATCTTACTTCAGGGCCTTACGTATAAGGATGCCTCAAGGAAAGCTCACTCTTAATTTAGGCCAAATTTGTTCTTGGCTTCTGACTTCTCTGGGTGGATCTGGCGCAGTCAAGGCCAAAATGGAACATCAATGAACAAGTGTGCTGGCGTCACTGAAAAATGAAAACAATTGGAAAATGACAATCAAAGGAAGGTGAAAGATCTAGTCCCAGGGTTTCCTGTTTCAGCTGAGAGTTTATTCAGATGGCCTCCAGATAATCTAAGCCAGATAGAGGGCATCACCGACTTATTTTGATGTTTATTCTCTTGGCTTTGTTAGCTGTCAAATGCAAGAGCAGTCTATCCTGGATGCGTTTATGTCCTACCATTTCCACACATCTTCAGATTTAGGCTTTGGTTTATGGTGCTGCCATGGAAGCAATATGGAACTGCAAAAGGGTCTAAGGAATATAAATGAATGAGAAAAAGCAAGAAATTTCTGTCCTCTGACATCTTTCATGATGTAATTATGTAGGGCATTATTTCTATAGCAATTACATATACTTAGTATAAATATTTCCCGTACAGTAGTGTAAAGGAACCATAGCATGCAGAAAAATCCATCCCAAATCACGCTAAGTCTTTCCTGCAAGAAGTGATTAGCTAGTTCAGGTACTAGCTACTTTGAATTAGATAATTCAGCTGTCAAAACAACACAACAAACAATACAAGGATGAGGACAAACTAGCATATGGGAACCAGAAGTCAAAGTCAAGTCATTTAACCAAGTTAAATACCTGGTTAGCTCATCTTCACTGCACATGAATTAATAGTCTGTGGTATCTCCACAGTGAGAGTCAAGCTCTATTATCTCCACTGGAGAAAAATACAGGCTCCAGCACTGGGATGCAAGGTGGTATCAAGAGGACAGATACTAGCCCAGGCGAAGAAAGAAGAGGACAAGGCTTAGAGCAACAACGGCATTGGTTAACAGCATATGCACGTTGGAGAGAGGACAGAATGTCTTGCCTGGCTTATTCCACCGTAGAGAAAGTTGTGTTCATGGTTTTCCAGGCAGAAATTTTTTGCATTTATCCTTGCCATAGCCCCGCTGAAACCTGGGACTTGCACTAAGAATTTGAGATTTCTAGCTCTAAAACCAGGTTTCTTAAGCAACACAAAGGAAACTTTTTGTTAAGTGCAGCACTCGTGGGACTACTAAGGCAAATGCATCTCCTTTGCAACTTCTAAGTAATTCATGAATTTCTTGAATTCATGAATTGAAGTGCTGAAACTTGAACTGGTCGGAACTGCTAGTATATGCTTGAAGTCTGTTTCTATATTATCTACGCACACATCCAGGAAGATCATATGCCAATATGTAAGAGTATTTTCAAAATATACTTATTGCAACATTATTTTGAAATGTATCTTTTTTGTTCATTGTTGTTGCACTGACTTAGGTGTTTTATCCTAGGTTTTACATTTAGTCCTTCTAAACCTAGCATCTGCCTCAAGTATTATAGCAATCATATTAACCAAGTGCTACAGCCACTTTCCTTCTTTTATGATACGGTTTATATTCTGAAAGCTTTTAAGTCACAGAACCCTGAAATTCACCTTGCATAATACACACTCACTACAAGTCACTAAAATAATTTCCTGAAGGGTAGTCTTTAGTAGCAACTTTAATAATGTTTTCTCGTGTATTTAACTTTATACGGATGCTTAAGATCAGAACCTGAACTGTACATTTGACTGAACTGAGAGCAAGAATGATGCAGCAGCCCAATCAGAGTCTGAACAGCGTCAAAGTTGTTACAGATACCTAAAATGTTGTCTGAAGCAATGGTAATACAGCCGTTGCTATACATGTTGTGTGGCTGTACGTGAAGAATGTAAATTAACAGAAGCACTAAGCTCTCCTGGGTTTTTTTGTAACTGTTGGCGAACTTCAACCTCAAATTGTATATGATCTACTGTCTAATTACTATCTGAAACCATGCAACATATAAAATAGCCAAGGAACGTTCTTAATGACCTATAAGATACAAAATTTATCTACTATGCAATACTGATGAAAATTAATCCTATGTGGGTCTACTTTTTAGGCACAAGTGATTCTGAGAGTCCCAGCTGTGCGCTGGGCACCTCCAAAGCACAGCACACAGGTACAGGGGTGAGGGCAAAGAACCGGGGCCCGAAGGCAGTGAGCGAGCCCCCGGCAGAAGGCCTGGCCAGCTGGCCCTGGCTGGGCAATCCTTCAGGCTGGGACCAGTGACTGCTGTCCCCATGGGAAACACTCCTCCCTACCTGTTGGCACAGCAGTAGTTTGTGGGCTGTGCTTGGTGGCTATCATTTGTGCTTGAATGCCTTGGCCAAAACAGAAGTATACTTTTCTTGTCTGGTGTAGGCCATCAGAAACCGCAGTGAGTATACAACACATTACACTTCCTTAAAATGAGAATATGAACACTTTCATTACCAAAAAGGTAAACAGAAACTGGAGGCTTTGCAATGCGTGGCAGCTGTCCTCCTCTCCTGAAAGCCTGACGATAAACACGGAGAGGGGCTCTGGCCCATCAGGATGCTGCTACCACAGCCTGAGCTGCAGAGGTGTTCCTTCCACACCCTTAGCGCAATAACTGGCAAACGAAAGGCATTTGAGCAAGCTTAATCTGCAATAATTATATATTACAAATGTATTTATCCTGTTTAGGGAGAAACTCCTTGAAGGCTCCAGATGAGACATTTCTCACATATATTATTTAGCTTTTCCTGAGGCCTTAATGAATTGCTTTAAATTACAGACTTAGATATTGATTAGCCTCATTCAGCTGAAATCTAGGCTTAGCAATCTATACTTGTCTATAGTTTATTTGTGATATTATTCCTAATAAAGAGCTGCAATTAATCCACATCAAGAAAAATCAATTAATACAGATTTGTATCACAAAGAAAGAAATCCTCCTCATATCTGCCCACTAATCCTGAAGCTTAGGTCTGTCTTTGCTACCGAGGAGGACAGATAAAAAATATTGATTTCACCCTATTTTTACAACTTATAGTGATACAATAATAGCACACAGAACAGACGGGGCTTATCAATTAACACTATTTTTATATATGATGATAGATGAGGACACACAATGCCTTTGCCCTCTGCATTATTAATAATTATTAATATGATGGACTAGTAGTTCTGTAATAAGAGTAATCATTCCATGCATAGCGCTCAAAGAGTGTGACTTCACTTCTGGTATGATTATGAATTTTGCACCCTATGAATTACAATACAGTAATGGTTCTAGAAGCAAAACTGCAGTTAGCTGCAGCTGCATGGGAGAAGAGGACTATTCTGTATAATTTTAGTCTAATGGTACAACATGAAGAAACACAAGATGTTATCCAAGCTAACATCTTTCTAATTTTATCCAGTTGCATCTGCCATTTTAACCAAGCTAATATCTAACCTAATTTATTAGAAATAAAAAAATCTTATCAGAGTCTTCTTGCAGGAAGCATCACATAAACACCGTGAATTAGATTTTGCAGTTTTAGAAGCCAAACTTTATCCTTGCTACACAAAGAAGACAACAATGTGTCATTGTCCTTTCACAATTCCTACTGTAAACAGTTTATGTGATTTATTCTTTTGCATGCTAGATAATTACATATTTTATACTAGTGTATCATCAGCATGTTGTTATTCTGACTGCCCCGTAATAGAAATTGTGTATTTTCCCACTGCAGCGAATGCTATTCTTAACATACATTGGCCTCAACCAGCTAAAAATATCAGAGTTCTGTTGCCTGTGGGAAAGTTTTGCTGAAGTTATTTCTATTAAAAGTTTAATATTAGTCTCTTCCATTTTTCATACTGTATGTGCCATTCACATTTAATGCTGTCTTCTCTGATACGCAATTACTTACAAGTACTTAAGTGTCACATATGGCACATATTAGGCAAATAATGCCCTAATTCACTCTAATGCTAACATTAATATGAATGATTAAGAATGAGATTAGTACTAAAGAATACCATTTTAAAATAAACTGTGATGACATAGCAACAGCTATATGAAGGATTAAAGAGTATGGATTATTGCAGGTTATGGTTCAAGATATCAAATGATATGGCTCTGTGTTTGTTCTTGCCAAGGACACGAGGCAATTAGAGGCCCAAACAGCCAACTGTAATTCTTACACTGAATCTTTGGGTTTGTTGTGGGTTTTTGTGACTTCTATGAGTTTTTGACAGACAGGAGGTTCTGAAAAAAATCAAGGATCGACTTGCTGTGAGCTGTCTACATCCACAGAAAGCTTTTTCGACAGCCATTTAATTTATCTGGCAACCTAGAGCCAATCTGACAGTGCAGATAAAAAGGAAAAGCTCGAATTTTATAAACATTCTCTGTTGAACCCAAATTCATATAATCAATGAAGTTGCCACTAAAAATGACAACATTTATTTTCTTTGCTGTTGCTTCTTTAATGTCCTTGTAGCAGTACTTTTGCTTTTCTTTCTCCCTTCTCCAGAAGATAACAGAAGCCTACTTAGAAACCTTAATTCATGCAATTAAACCAATAACATCCATGTTATATAGCTCTCTACCTACACAGTCTGATCCCCGTTTTTCTGATGTCTCCGTATAATACTTTTACATTTCAGCAGCTTATAATGTTTCATTCAAGGAAGCGAGCAAGGAGTTGAGAAACATTAATTATTCCCTGTTTAGATTATCGGATTTTGGGAAGAACCAATGAATAGAGATACCATTAACTTTTGGCTCACTCATCTCCTTTTTAACACAAAGGAGAAAAATATTTTAGCTCCTGAAGGTCTGACCAAGTGTTAATACCTTCAGCTTCACTGAAGCTTGCAAGTGAAGGAATATCAGTGGTGTTCTACATATCATCGTTGTTAGCATGAATAAGTGATGGTGCAGCTGAGAAAAAACAAAAGAGCAATTAAATGCTTTTCTCTTGGCAGCTGCCTGCACTGGTACATGAAGACCAGTTCAGTATCAGTCTCAGCTTTGATATTCCACATAAGCTCAAGCACGGCATCCTCTGGACGCACCAGCCTTTTGATTATTCACTACAAATGGTGATCTCTGGGGCTCAAGGAGGTTTTGCTAATTATCTCCAGTAAGAATCCTGCTATCAGGATCTAAGAGTACTGTAACAAAGCCTCCTCTCACCGTGCTGTTGCCAGAATAAGGACAGTTACTTAAAAATTAGAAGGTATTGAGGTAATAAAGTAATATGGTGCACACATGTAAAAAATACTGTTTGCTAATCAGTTCTCTAGAGGACATCAGCAAGTGCTTCATAGACAGCTAATTTTGGGGGTACATGATTTTTTAATAAAATAATAGATGCATTAGTGCTGCATCAAAACAGGGAACAAAAGAAATGTCCACCATGACACAGACTGCCACATTGTTTCTCATTACTGAGCTTGTATGGGTTTAGATCGAAGACGGTATGTTGAATTTTATAGATTCATACAGGAGACTGCATTTGGCTCATCCAAGACAAAAGTTACAAAGGAGACTTCAGCTCACGTTGCAGCCTGTCGCTCCGGGGTGTGCTGCTGGAGGTGCAGCGGAAGCCCCGAGTTAGGATCTTGGCTTCGCAATGCAAGGCATATGGAAACACATGTTCAATGTACATGTTTAAAAATACACCTCAGGACATACGAAGTTCAGCATATTAAGTACGAAGCCACTTTACATAGTCAGGTTTTGAGAACAGAAAGTTAGACATAAGTGCGTGTACATTTATCCCATAGTTCTACTCCCAATATAATGTATTCTATAGCGTTTCCTCAATGGACTCTTACTCATACTAGAGCATATATTTCAGAACATCTGTACTCTGATTTCAAAACTTGCAGCAGTATGGAACCCGCCTTAATCTTCCCTATGTTAGTCTAGAGAAATGCAGAAGCAAGCCGCCTTTTACATCCCTGTTTGACAGCTTCCTCTTCACAGGTGGCATTTGCTGCTCAGTGTTTCTGGAAGCTTATACCCAGCTGATACCTACTGCATGCACCGGCACTCCTGAAACCACTGAGCTCCTTTAAAATTCCTGGGTACAGATATACGGATATTTTGATCTTAACTCTGATTTTGGTAGTTTGTGTTTAATAAGCTCCTGTTAGAACTTATTAAATTCCCTGTTGGAAAGGAAAACATTTAATGATTGCTATACTCATTACATGATATGGATTTTTTCTGAAATAAAGCCAGTTCTATCCCTTTTACCTTATTGTTCTGCTACCTTAAGCTAGTGAAGAAGGTTAGTATTGTTCAGGTTTTCTTCTTAATGTATTAAAAAATGAGCCTGGTGGATACAGATCTGCCTGCTCTCCTTATGTTTCCCTTATTATTCTTCTGCAATTTTAAGCTTCTCACTCCTATGTATTGCTCCAACTTCCTCTTTTTCACATATATAATTAAATATATACAAATGTAATAGTTATTTTCCCCTCTCCACTAACGTAGAACTTGTCGATCTTTTTAACTACAGTGAATGTCTTTCTTTATTAATCATGGCTTTTCTGAATACTCAGTAAAACAACTTCACTGGGATTACTTAGATGCTTAAAGTTAAGCACATGTTTAGACATCTCCTTGAATTGGGGTGTATCTGTTTTCAATGAAAAAGCAAAAAAAAGAAATAAAAAAATTGGTTTGTCTTAATCTGGAAATCCGAGTTAACTAATATGGAATGCAGCCAGTTTTTAGTATAACTGCCTCTCAGTTTGTTCCCTATTTTCTCTTCTATTCTGTTTCTGTTTGATCTTTGGATTTATTTTCACCTCTTACTCTGTTATTTTAAATCCATCATGCATGTATGTCATCCATGTCCTTGTGAGGGCCCTCTCTCAGATAATGTGCTGTGTGGTGTTTAATATACATGTGCACACACACATAAACACATACACATACGTGCTTGTTTCTTCACTTATAATATTTTTTCAGCTGTTTCTGTAACCTCAATATGCTTAAATGTAATGAATATCCAATTCATTAAACAACAATCATAACTGAACATAAGCACATTTAATACATATGCATTAAAAAAATATTTTCCTTTAAAGGTGAACTGCAAAGGGAATTGAGGCAGGGAAATAAATCCTCTCCCCACTTTTTATTTAGCACATGCCGGTATTGCCTGTGAAATTCCACTCTCTCCCCCTTCCCTCATCTCTATCTTCCTGACATTTTGAAAGCCTATCTGCCAGCAAAAGCTTTGCCAGTTTGAACATTTCTTATGGACAGAAACTAGAGCTATTGAAAATGACTGCACCAACCAAAGCGTGTCCCCCAGACGCTGATGAGGGTTTGGGTGTCTGTAGGAGAAGGATTGTACATTAACGTATCAAAATCAATCTAATCTAATTTAGTTGGGCTGGCAAGAATTTTGCGCATACGAAAAGCTTGAGATACAGAACAACAACAACAACGACGAGTATATTAAAAACAATCAAGCTGTGAACTCTTTCAAGCTTTCATCGTAAACCATCAAGAAGCGATGAAAAGCATAAATGCAATAAAAATAATCATTTGCAGGTCACTGTTAAATGATGTGACAAATGCAGACAGTGATATCATAACACTGCGAACCAGAGAAGACTCACACTCTCCCGCCTCAGTCATTTCCCTTCTCTTTACGTTCCCATGCGCTGTACCTCTCTCACACTTTCCCTTCTTCCTATTAACTTTTCCATCTTGTCTGCTTCCTTCACCTCTCAGCCTTCTGCAGGAGCGTGCTGCTCTCTTTATAATCTTGCCAGGCCTCCTTGGGGAGTAAAAGCACAACAATCTTTCCCTAATAACATTCTGGCACTTCCTCTTGAAGCTTCTTCCGGAACCTGGATGTGAACAAGCATGTGAAAATGAGGAATAATGGGGATAAAACGCCGCTCACATCTTTGGAACTTCAGAGGGACCTTGGCCTGAGCGCTGAGGGCAAAGCACGATCCTAGCCAGATCTGATCACAGCATGAGCAGAGTAAATTCAGTCTCAGGACTCTCAAACCCAGTAGAGCAGGAGGAGTTTCTGAGGGCTGCCGTCAAGTGCTTGGAGCCCTGCAGGACTGAGCATCCGAGCAATCTGTGGTAATACTCATTCAGACAAATTCTGCTGCTGATACATGATTCATCACACTGCACTACTGAATCATCGAAGCCAGTGAGAATCGAAAGATAGTAGTCAGGACACCAAAATTTATTTCCAGCTAAACCACTGGTCTGCCTTGTAGTTCTTACATCTTTCTTTCTCTTCACCTCCTCTCTAAAACATTTGCATCAAAGCAGGAACCTTTTGACGACTGCTTAACGCAATCTGATCCCTGTTTTGGCTAGGTTCTGTAGGCACTTCTGTAATACGCGTAAATCGTCAATAATGACATATCACTGGTGAACTCCAAAACATCTTAGAGAACATTCTACAAACACGCTGACAATTCATATATGTTCCAGGCAAACAAACATGTATATCTGTACGGAACACACACATGTGTACATGTGCATTTACACACACACATATACATAAATCTGTTCACGTGTGTGTGCATGTGTATGTGTACATATCTGGGTCTACACAGGAAGTACACCAAAATTAAAGTAGAGCAAAACATTAATAAAGCTTGACTTAATGATGCTATTTTTTGAATAACTGGGTATGATTCTTCACTTATTTTAAAAATGTCTTTTGTTTCAACAATGCCTACGGTAATTCAGAAGGATGCTAACGGATGGAGCTGTACACCACTCTATTATGAAAGAGTTGAGTTAAAGATGTTACTGACAGTTAAGCTAAATCGAAAATGCTGCTGTTTAGTCAAGTCCATGCAATAGGATACAAGCCCATGCAAGCAATGAATGCACACACTCTGCAAGTCTGTGCATCCGACCTGCTGGCAAAAGGTGTCTGCTGTATCCATGAAAACCAATGCAGACAAACTGAAGTTTAAGGGGCCGATCTGCTCTTTGTTACGTTAACGAGAATTTCACTGGTGTGCCATGAGTGCTGGGAAAGGATGCCCTTCGGTACGTACCAGAAGGGCTGCAAAAATGTGGGGTCACGTAGCAGAAACTTTCTATCCCAAATCTGGAAATCCCGCCAACCCAACACATCAAGCCAGCTATGACAGAAGTTGTGCAACTGTGTTCCTGGTGGGGTCAGGGGGACATGGGCCATATGTTGGAGTGCATAAAACTGTAATTCAGCAATGGAAATCACATATTTCAGTGTGAGCAGGTATTTTCTCCTCTTATCGATGTAAATGGAATTAGTTCCTGAAAGAATCTGAACTTGGCTCTACAGCCTGGAAAAGGGTAATTTCTCAGATTCTGTTTTTGCTTATTTTCTAATCGCTGGTCTGCTTTGCTTCTATCACACACATTTTCTACAGTGAGAATCAGTCATTCTGTCTTCACCCTGTCTTCACCACAGCTTCACAACACGTCTGTTGCTCCTACTTTCTTCTCTCATGGTCTTTGCCCCTTTCACGTCACACTTCCCATACCCCAGCCAAAAATGGGGACTGCCTGATGCTGGGGAAGGCCACGTCCCTCTGTTCCCTGGCTGCACACCTGTCCTGTACGGTGAGATGTGAGATCCACCCTGCAGCACTTGTCTGCTTCCACTACCATAAGAAGCATAGTCATTAATTACATTATCACATGCACTTTTGCAAAAATGATGGAAAAATGGCCACAGCAACGGAAGAGGTTGATAGCAAGACTGTTACTAGAGTAGGCACCTACAGTGTCCACTAACATTGAGTTTAAGCCAGATTCAGAAGAAAGCATGCCACTTATTCACCAACAGAGCCTCCCATACGCACTATAAAAGCCCTCCATGAAGTACTGAGTTAGCACATGACATCTGATGAGATCACAGCGTGGGGCACGCTTGGCTGTAGGCATTACAAAGGCTTCGGCATCTCTCTGTCAACAGTTTGGCTTGCTTTTTTTGGTAAAAGACAGCTTGCGAAGTAACTCCTGACTGATACTGCTGGCCCTGTTCAAGGCCAGCCAGGATAACCACCGCAGTGCACGGCCATGCCTGCCCAAGACACACTTGCTGGCACAGTCCTGGAGTTAGGTCAGGCGGACAAATAACCTTCTTGTCACAGGGGCCGTGATGAATGGCAGATTTGGTGTTATAAAAAGGCTAATAAGTATCAGCCTCTTGTCACCTGCCTTTGCCAAACTGATTGTAGGAGGCAGGAGGTCTTTGCTTTCTTCCGTACCTAATTCACAAGGATTTAGTGCAAGAGTGGAAGTTTTTGCATCGTACCACTTAGGGACAAACTTGCAAATGAATGTTTTCAAGGTGTAACGCATGGAGCTGTGTGGGCACGCGTAGGAGGCAGAGAGGGTCTTGCACACTTACCATATAATGGTACGTGGAATCATTTAGGCAATTTATTGCATCACACCTTAACAACATCAGCTGATACCGCACTGGTAACATGCATGCCAATGTATACTAGTATTTGTAACTTGACTGGTATGGAGCTGTTGAGTAATTCACGGTGGATAATTTACTCACAGGAATTTAGCTTTGTTTGCTGCTCTCAGACATCGCACACACCCTTTGATAACACACAATTAAACGAGCAAGGAACATTTCACCGCCAGAATTTTCAGATAAACTGATACAACAGACACAACAGACCTCTTTCCTAACTCCCTGTAACAGATACCCACTTCTTCGTATTTTGCTTCGGCTTCGATACTTATCAAATGTTACTTTTGCATCTAGGGAATAGGCTTAACCCAGGTAATAGAAGAGAGAGGTTCTTGGCACAGATCAACAGCTACTGTACTAGGCACTGATTAGATTAACACCAGGAACCACTTTGGAGAGGGCAGTGTAATCTTTATGGCCATCAATTACTTGCTGAGAGAGTTCACATCTTCCAGCTAACGGCAGCTGTGCTGGTCATTTCTTTTACACACGACGCTATGCACTTAAAGGAATAAACTAAATGGCCTTTTGCCTTTACTTCTAGACATCTAGTCTCTACGAGCGATGCGTAACATTTTCAAAAGAGCCTAGAGCCTATTTTCCAGAATGATTTAGTCACAGGCTTCCACATAAGCTTATTCATCCTGCCCCTCGGGTTGTGGTTACACACACATTTCTCCAGGACACAGAGTCAGCGTCAGCAGGCGATGACCACTCTGGCTTGCTGCTGCCTGCTCCCATGCTCCTGCCACCCCTCCGTGCAGGACAAAGAGGGCAGTGTAGGGATTGCCACAAACAGCCCTGGGTGGTGGCAGCATGACCTGCTGGAGCCAAAATTGCCACAGAGAAAAATGTTTGTGGAACCACAGCCTCAAGCACTTCTCAGTTGGGTAAATTAACGTTCGTGGTGCTCCAGCCTACCACAGCTAGACTGCTACCGATACCCGAGCTCTCGAGATAAGCCAGGTAGCTTTCCACGTCACCCTGACAGGTGTCCAGGTGCTTCAGATGCTTCTGATATGTTTTACGCTGTAGCTGCTGGTTTGGGCTTGCCTCATCCAATGGTAGAAATAGTGCTGTTCACTCTTCAAGAAGCTAAGTCCCATCGATTATTATGTTTTAGTGAAGCAAGCAAGCATGAAAGCACCTGGAGATGGACAGCCTTGGGCTAACAAATCCTGATCCCTCAAGGCCTACTGCTTTGCCTACTGCAAACACGCTATCTGACGACCATAAATCACAAACATTATGTAATGGCCATGCCATTTCATAGACAAAGATGCATTTCACAGAGAGTATGGTTTTAATAAACAGGCAGCCTTTCAGTGGCTAGACTGGAATAAGCCAGTGATCTCAGTCCAGTTCCTGTTGGAAAGGTAGTCACAGCACAAAAACCACCGGCACAAACGGGCAGATTGTTACCGGGCTGCAATAGGAAGCCGAATGGCTTTCTAGCCCTGGCAGTTTACGGCAGGAGTGCCATTGCCTTCAGCAGGCTGGGGTCAGCCAGGCTTTGCAAGGGGCTCTGCGCTGAACAGGCGGTACCTGGCCCACGACTGCACCAAGGACCTGGCTACCAGGGGCTGCCTTGCTGGAATTCTCACGCTGAGTATGTGCGCAATTAATTTCAGACCTTTAATTATTTCATCTAAATGTTACCATGCAGTAAATGGATACATAGGGCTGACTGAGTTATGACCCAAACTCACATATGCAAAGCATGCACTTCTGAAATGCAATGGGAAATATTCATTATTCTTGGATAGAGCTCCCTTTTAGTTCAGCAGCTACAGCAGCTGTCGTCATTTACTGCATTAGCAAGCACTATTTCTGTGAATTTATACCATCGTGTCCTGGAGTTCTTTGCCAGCGATATGCTTAACCCACTGCTGCAAAATAATCCCATATATATTAGCCACATATTTGAGATATTATGATTAGACTTTTTTAGAGGGTGTTAGGAATTATTTTTATAAATGTAGGATGTGTGTATGCACAAGGCTTTTTACAATCAACCTTAAAAAGGAAAGAAAGGTATTTTCATTTTTTAACTTATATTTTGATGTGGTTCCCCCTGGTTTCTGATAGGCATCGAGCTAATACAGGCATGCTGGTCCTGTGAAATATTTAGGAAAAAATCAAATAGAAAGAAGTAATGTAATTTAGTGTATTTTTCTGAATTATGGTTTTTACATATTTCCCATGGACTATAAAATCTGTCATTATATGGAATAGGTGTTGATGTCTGAGGATGTCTGATGATATCAGTCAGAACACTGACAGGTCTATGCCTTTAAGAAATAGAGGCATTAGCAAGTAACCTTACTACACTGTGCACTTCCAAGCCATGCGATAACCACGTCTTTCCTATAACATCACCTTCAACGCATATTAGAAAATACATTGAGGAAATCCCAGATCAAAACATGTTAAAATTTTAGTTGTTATAATGATACGAAAAGGTTGACTCTCTATTTATTACAACTTCCAGACCCCAAAGGCTTCAGTCTGCAGAAAAAATGTTGTATATTCCAGCAGAAAAACATCTGCAGATTCATGCACAGGCAAATCTGTTCTGGAAAATTAATTCTAAAAATTGATTTCATGGAGAAGTATGAATCTTACCAATAATAATCACAAAATAGTACAATCTAGTGCAGTTAAATAAAATGGTATGTGTGACTGCAGTTTGAATGGGAAAAAATAGATTTGGGAACAGTGTGTTTCTCAATCTTTTCAATATCCTTTGCTGATATACAGTTTGTGTACAGGATACATCAGACATTCTCTTCTGGGTCTCTTCCACTGAGGATATAAACCTGCCCCCGTAAACCAGCTCCAGAGTTTGTCCGTCAAGTCGCTTGAGTCTTACCCCAGCAAGGGCAATTCAGGAGCTGTAGGTATCCCTATTTCTGATCAGCCCGCATTTTCTTTTTCCAGATCTGCGTAGCTGAACCTGGATAAAGATGTGAATGCAGTCCACTAAGCCAGCACTCACAGTCCCTACTCAAATCAGCACTTCAGGACTGGTGCGGTGTCTCAGCAAACTAGAGTTGACTTGTTGATCCTCCTGTGCTGAAAAGATGCTGTCTGGCACCACCAGTGAGACTGAGATTTCTGGCTACAATAACTAGCACAACTTTTCCATATGCCAGTGTGCCAGGAAAACAGGGATACTCCTTGCAACAGTTGCTTCCCTGAGGGTGGAGGAAATTAGGAAGAGGGAAACACGGAGCGAATTACAGCTGCCTTGCGCTACTGAATTGGCACACGTGTCGGTATCATCGTCTGGCAGAGCCTTGCTCTAGAGAAATGCTGTAGCCACATCTCTCATAGCTCAGCGGCAGGACTGTAAAGGATGTAACAACGCACAGAGGTAGGGACGAGTGGAGTAAAAGTAACGGAGGGGCCTGACTCTGCAAAGACATGCTGTACTTAACACCGACTTCTTTACAGGACACTTAGCTCCCTACCAGACTGGATCTTCCATGCAGAGCAAACTGCTGTAATAAATTCTAGACAGTGATATGACAGTCTGATCCTGTGGGACATTGAATTCAGGGAAAGTTGTGGGTGCAAAGATTAGACTTCTAGATAAATCCTCCGGGATGTTCCTGCCCAGCACTTAATGTTTTCAGTGAGTTACAGCATTGAGTCTTTTGGAAAAGAGTCTTAATTCATTCTTATTTGGAATGGCAAGAGCCTCTGTCTGCAAAACTGCCTTGATATTTTTACATTATCTGCTATTAAAATCAAAGCAGCGTGTTGCATCACACTTAAGTGCTACCTGCAAGGAATAATCTGTCACTAATGCAAGAAGATAGTGATCACCAAATGAATGAATTGGGGTTACAGATACTCTCCAGTCCTTTCATTATTTAAGTAGAAGAAGGTGTTTTGAAAATAAAGCAGAGTTTCAGTAAAGAGTCTTGGCAATAATTGATGGTTTTCAGTGCAAACCATGCGATATGCCTCAGCAGCAGCTCTCTAGCTGCTTCTGAACGGAGTACTGCTTTACTGCATGTTCCTCTTCCTGGAGTCATTTCAGCTTATTTAAAGGCATCCACTGTGCCTTTTACTTACATTGCATTTGTAAGCATGGGGGAGCACAAACCGTTTTCAGCCTGACCCCAAAATATTTTGTTTGCTTATCTAAAAGCACCATCAATTTCCTGTAAAAGCCACACCTTCAACACCCCGAATCTCCCCGCCATCTATACATTCTGTCCCAAACTGAAAGTTATGAATGTTCTTGCTAACCTAGTTTTTTGTGTGCGTGTGCTTTTTTTTTTAACAATAGGCCTAAATCCATATTAATGATCCAAAAAGTGACCAGGCCTCAGCACCTTTTGTCCTCTATACATTAACTATCCAATAATCAACAGTAGCTGTCCTGTACTCTGGTGTCTTTGGCCTAATTCAGAGGGACAGATATTTATCATCACCCTTGAATTGGGTGACCCATTCTGACAGGTCGACATCCTTATTTATGTAACAATGTCATAGACAGTAACTGCTAATGAGTGGAGTGACACAGAGGTCTGTTAGATGGAAAGGCAGAGGAAAGCTGAAAAGGGCATGAGGGGTTAATGGGACTTTTCTGTTCCAGCCTCCTGGGATGTGTAATTATGTTCTAATAAGAAATGAATGTATTGATTAGATTAGTGTGCAATTGTGTTCGTGTGCACACGTACAGTGCCCCATGCATATAGGCAGTAATTGTGTGTGCCTCTATTTTCTTCAGTATGTGTTTTTAACGTAAAGCATCTTTGTGCTTTGGCCAAAAACAAGCGGCACGCTCCCACAGTCCTCTTCTTATCCTCACTGTGGCAAACTCCTTGTGAATTCAACTGGAGTTTATCTAAGTAAAGGCTGAATTTAATTTCAGTAAACACCAAATAAGGGCTTCAGGATTAGGCCCTCACAAACAAATGACTTCCTATTTGCATTGTTTGGTATAAACACCCACCATCACTTAAAAGAGCAGTAAAAGCAGCCAATACATTGTAAACAGTGTCATCTGGCTGGGAGACGTTCCGCCAACCAAAGTAGGCCATGCTCAGCCCTAATGCAAGTCCACTTCTAGCAGCCTGCTTACAGTAGGGAGGAATCTGGCCCAGCATTCTTTCTCATCAAGTAAAATATGTTCTCTGACAGGTCAAGGAAAGCATCCTTCACACGCTCACAAAGGGCTGATTCTCCACCGCGTCTCCTAAGTGTGTGTGATCTGAACTTGAGGGCGAATTCCCTTGATGGGAAAGACACAACAATAGAGAAAAGCAGGGAGGGGGAAAAGGGAAAGCATGTCTGAAAATTAGAGCTGCCCATGGCTCAGGAGATGAAGGAATGCAGCTGAGCGGTACTCTCGCGTGTAGTGTCTTATTGGTGCTAATATGGGAAGGCAGCAGAATTGTGGCTTTTCATACCTTATACAAACTGTACAAATTCCAGCTATGAGCACAGCCTTATATGTCCAGTAGGCCTGCATGTGATGTTTGAGCTAGTAAGGAACAAACAGGGCTAGCCTGGCAGTAGGAATAGGCTTTTTGGGTCACAACCTCAGTCCCTTGTTCCTGGGATAACGAAGGCCATAGCAGCAGCATGCACAAGCCTTTGACAAATGAGTACCTCCAGTTGCACGCTGAAGGAATAAATTACTTTCTAGTGACTCCCTCTGGAAAGAAGCAGCATTATTAGGCTCTAATGGGATTTCCTTCTATCCCACTCTTGACTAGGACCTTTGTGAGGCAAAGGGGTGGGGGGAAGGAAAGCTGAAGGATTCTTAAGTCTGAGGAGGGCCCACTTTACCCAACCGTAACTTTTGTGAATTGTGGCTAGGATTCCAGACGTGATACTCAGGAAAGTCTGTACTAGAGAGACGAAAAAAAGGACTCACTAGGCAAGATTTCCAAACATTTCAGAAATGTTTAAGCTATCTAATATAAGAACACACTGTAGGATCAGTGTCACAAGAGAAGAGTCTCCTGAAAAGGGATTCTCATTAATCTGTTTTTTTCCTGAAGAATGAAAGACAGATGGTATTAAACTACAGCACTTGCAACATGGAGATCAATGGAGTCCTAAAGTCTGACTATTACTGAGGGACAGCATCATGGTTAAACACAATTCTTTCATATTGGCCATAATTTCTACTGCAATTTTTCCCATCTGAGAAGCACTGAGGAGGTATTTTTGTAAATGTTTTGATGTATAAAATATTTTAGGGAACATATTTATAAAAGAGGATGTATTTATATTCCCTACAAGAGGGACTTAAAATCCAAGCTAGATCTAACTCTAAAGGTCCACCTTCTAAAAATTTGCCTCAAGCATCAAAACAGAGAGTCAAAGCCTGGCCCTGGTGATGGCTGTAGGAGTGTTATCACTGCCTTCAACAAGGCCAAGATTGCATCTGAAATGAAAGCACTGGAGAAGGAACAGCCTAACAAAATAATGATATTTTCTTCCAAATAATGTGTGATGCTAAAGCAAGTTCAGTATCCAGACTGAATAACAGAAATACCCTCTGAAGGAACAGGCATTCCTAATGCCATAGTTCAAATCCAGGTCTGAACGGCGGATGCAGGGGAGTTCATTTTTCAGTGACTGCTGGCCCTTTGGCTCCTAATAGTTGAGGGTGGTTTCACATTTGAACACTCACACAAAACTGATTTCCCCATTATATTGATGGGAACTTTGTAATGCAATGAATCATCTTCAGCTGGCTGATTTATTTCACAGGGCAACTTGAGGCAGCAAACTTGGAGCAAGGTAGCCCAAACTAAGCAGGAATATCCTTCCCTGTCCCATTTATTAGTGTCAGCATCAGCATAAGCTTTTCTCCTTAATGGACCGATCTTTCATTCAGGCCATAGAGGATCCTGAGAAAGTTTGCCTCGTTTCTTTATATTTTGCCAAACTTCTAAGTGAGCTCCTAAAAACTTATTGAAAGAGCATTACTCAGTCTGACACATTCCATTTATTTCAATATGGTGACAAAGAGGGAAGATCTAGTTAAAAATATTGCAATAGCCTTATGGGATACTTATGGGTTTTTTAAATGTAATACATCACAATAGAATACTTTGTTTTTGTAGAAGGGCATTCTGTATTCGCCAAAAAAGCTGCTGACTTAATCATTAGTTATGATGAGAAGAGATTTAGTGCTCTCTTTCTTTACACTGTCACTGAGAACAATGTCTATGAAAAAGCCTATGCTTCCCATTATAAATCACTATAAGCTCCATGAAAATTTCTCCTCTACCCTGGGGTTTAAGTGAGCAAATACTCAGTGATGCAGACTCCCAATGGTAGCTAGCTCTACAAGTTTATGAAACGCTATGGTTCACTCTAAGTCCAGGCGCTACCCCTGCATGCAGTTGCCATTGTTCAGCAATTTATGAATGGCTAGTCTTTGATAAAAAATGAAATACCTACCAGCTCCCCTCTCTTCCTTTGCAGACTGCATACAGTTTTAAAATGCTTTAAAACTGGAACACAATATCCCTTTTAGCATTAAAAATACGTATCAAAGTTTATCATTAGACTGCCTTTTAGAAACACAATGTACCCTCTACTCCTTCATCCTCTAACGTTCAGGAGAAACCATTTCACATCTTATTTAGAGTAAGCAAGGATTCAGAAATAAAGCCATTCAAGAAAGAAATGGTTTATAGATGCTTCCCTTCACTGAATAAAGAACATGGGATAACATCATCTTAAGAAGACAAATTCAACCTTAAATGATTTGGGGGAAAGTTCTGAGATGTATTAGCACCTCTCAAAAAAATCTGTATAAGAAATGCAGATTTAGATACCTAGAATTAAGCACTCAGGTTTGAAAGTCTTTAACCTTCTTCCCTGCCTTCCCTCCTTCCCCATATCATGGTCACATACACTGGCTGGATTTTATTGTATAACTTTGTAAAAAAAAAAAAACAAAACAGCAAGCATTCCACACATCTGCCAGCTTTTGTTTTTGTTTGTTGGCCCAAGCTGACAGCTTTTTTTGTGTTTCCTAGTTTATCAGAAGTCTACCAAAATGTTTTGAAGAAAACAAGCCAGGACATTTTTCCTAGATTTTAGTGCCCTCTAATATTTGAATTCATTCTTCAGAGGTTGTTTCTTATTTATTGCTTTTCCCATTTCTTGAAGATAATACTGTCATTCCAAGAAGTGGAAAAGTTACTTGTTTCATCAAAAACTGTCTCAGCGTCCTCCTTTACTGGGTTTAAGTCTGTGAGCCCTGTTCAAAATTCATATCACTGGGTTCAGTTTTGAAAGGGAGGACTTTGATTCAAAGTTCTCAGCCACCCACACTGGACCTGAAAGGCCACTAGAAATAGCCCTCGTCTGCTTTGTTTCTCAGGAACCAGAATAGACACATTCCCTCTGGTCTGCCCTGAGATATGGATTTGGCTCAATAAGCAAATGTCAGCTGCAGAAGCAGCTGGCTGCAGAGCAGTTTTCATAGAAACTGGGAGCCTGTGTCCTCTGAAAAGATACAGTATTATTTCATTAATTTATTATTATAATTTTTAATTTATTCCAAATGAGCTTTGCGATGGCTAAGAATGACAGTCTAAAGTCAAATTCTTACTGGGCTTTGATTTCAGTTTGATTATTGACCTTACCGCTGTGAATAAAACTAATTATAAATTCATACTGAAACATTTTATTTATGTATGCTAGATATCTGCAAGAGCTTTGTACTAAAAAGTAACAAGATAAAAGCACACGTATTCTAGGTCCCTCACTATAATCACAGCTCCCAAAGCCAAATGCTGGCATCAGGAGTCTGATTTTCACATAAAAGCAAGACATGCCTTAACCCTCACAGGTAAATAATGCCTGAAGATGTCACCTACCTTAATGGTTTTATCGACGTCTGAGTTTTCAAACAGATTAAAACAACAGGGGCGGGAGCTGGGCCAGTCCTCTTAATGGGCTGAAATCCTACCTGGGAACAGAGGCAGCGCAGTGGTTCCCAATGTCAGCGTCCGCAGGAGGAGTCCCCGCAGGAGTCAGCAGCATGGCCTCCCTCCGCTGCTGTGGGGCTGGGCTCTCCGAGACAGACCTCACCCTGCCCAAAGATAAAGAGCGGTTGATTGAAACACAATGTTTTCCAAAGAGAAGTCATTGTAACACAGAAGATAGCTTACATGTGGATAACTTCACTATTTACACATAAAGCAGAGGTGAGGCCCAAGTGCAACTCCATCATGATTGCCAAAGCCTCAGACTATCTCAACGCATCTAGAGTCTAAAGAGCTTGGAACAAAACCCAAAACTCTTTAAACTTCTTGAAGGTACCAAATCCTCCACTAATCAACATAATTAGCATCTGCAATCTCCATCCTTACCAATCCTGCAGTCCCCACAAACAAGTTACTCAACCATGAATCTGCTTCCCAGCCCTTTGTAGATCTGTGTTCCCGACTCCACCTTCCCTCGCTATGTGAAATTTTTGCTTTCTAATATTACGCTAAGATGGAAAAACCTGTGGTGATATTAAAGCTAAAATTACAAGTAATAAAATACATGAAAATGTAACAGTTGTTGCAGTCACCTCCTCGACTGATCTGTCTGGCGTCACTGGTTTCCTGTGGGTCTCTGGTGGTTTCTGCCATCCAGTCTTACGCTAATCCAGTCCTCTCCAAAAACACCTTGTGCTTTGGCTTTGAGTCCCACAGCTTCTTAAGACAATATGAGGCCAGCCTACTCCCCCTTCCACTCAGTCGCTATCCAGGGGTCTACCCCAAGTGACCACCCTGGGTTTGCGCTAATCTTTCCTGGGGGAGGCAGAGGCAGGTGAACAGATGGCTCTCTCAAAGGATCCTTGTCCTTTCTGCAGGTTTCCTAACTCTAAACTAGAGATGAAAAAAGCGAAGCAAACGTGACCCTTGCAATTGAGACCCTTTACTCGTACAAGCAGTCCTATTAAAGTTGAATGGGAACACACATCATAATAATTAAAATGGGCATGAGTTGGCTTTGAATTGCAGGAACTCTGGGTGACCACATTTCACTTTCCCTGTCATTGACTAAGATAGAATTTCCTCCTTCTCATCAAATGGCAACTCCTTTATTTATGGATTACATCCCTGCCTTGGAAGGAGGTAGAGTTACTGATAAAGTTTTCCTGAAGAAAACATGCTGCATTTTGTTTCAGCTTCACAGATGACTGCAGTTGTTCACATCTGTTTTCCAGCAGACACCAGTGTATCCAATTAGAAAGAGCACAGAATATTTTAGAGGTCTTGGGATCATTTGGTCAGTCAAAAGATTTGGGCTTTGAAAAAGAACAAGACAACAAATACGGTATGTGCTATTTTTCGTGGCAACCATAGTAAAATATTCTCTTAAAACTACTTACACAGATGTAATCCTTAGCATTAAATATATATATATATATATATATTTGTAAAAAACAAGAGTTTGGGGTTTTTTACTATTATCTTAAAAACTGCAGTGACTCAATGAGTTGCAGTCCTGGCTATATCCATTGAACGGATAGGAAAGGTTGGCGTGTTCACGGTCACGACATATTTCAAAGACAAAAATAATTAAACTCTGCTTTTCCTTGAAAGAATGCATGAAACCTTTAGTAAACAACATCCATTACTTAAAAGGATGGAAATGTTATCAAAATGTAGCTCTTAGTTTTGATAAGTCTTTTTAATTTTCATCTTCAGCTCTGATATGACAAATGCATCGCACAGAAGAATCTTCAAAATAAAAATTGGTTTTTGGATCTTTGTATTTCCAAAATAAAAATCAATTTTAATGCTTTCATTCTAGAATGTCAATGTCAGCAAGGAAAACAAAATTCCTAGAGAAATTCAGAGGACAAGATATCAAATAAGTTATCAGTTCCAAAGTTTGAAAATGTCTTTGAAGTATCTCTTGCAATTAATTTCTTGGCTTTCCACTAATGCTTATGTTTATGATGTCCTTCTGGTGCTCTGTAAATAACTTCACAGGACCTGACAGTTGAAACCATGGGGCCTCCAATCCACACATATGGACTGGTTAGTTGAGTAGATTTAGTTGTTATTGGGGTTTTGTGGTTTTGGAAAAGAAAAAAAAAAGGCAAGAGAAAACAATCGAGAATTAAGGACCAAAAAAGCTAAACACAAAGCCAAAAGAAACACTGGAAAAAAATGATCGTGAGAAAAGCTAAGTGAAGGAGCTTTTGAGCGAAGTGCTACCTGTGAAAAGGCCTTTGAACTACAAGCCAAAATATTCTCCCTTGTTGCTTGATGCCTGCTTGATGCCTTCAAGAAAACAAAGCTTTGCATATCTGAGTAAAGGAACAGGACTACATGAAAACTTGCACTTTTCCTCTTCGTTAAAAAAATGGCAAAACCTGTAATTCTATGACTAATCAACTTTAAGAAGGAGAGAGTTAGTCAATCTTCAATTTTATTGCATGTCTTTCAGATAGACCTTGAACACTGAGAACTTCTTTCTTCTCAGTGTCATATTAGCAACATTAGAGACACTCGACATTACAGACTCCATGCAAATGTTTCTGAAAAGCTAGCATCCTCTCCTGGACTTTAAAACTTTCTGGGCTTTAAAGCTTCCCTCCTGGTTAAGATTCACACTCCAGTAGCACCTCAGCATTTCAGCTAAGAGCGAGACCCCTCGAACTGACCCCTTGACTAGCCACTGTCTGACCACACAGTTCCTGTTGCAAAATGCTGGCATTCTTGGCGAGATGATGACTGGAGTGGATCACAGATATATTTTGACTTAAGTACTGTGACGGAGCATCCCTCTTGCAGGGGCTGAACCCTCACTTTGGGACTGCCAACCCAATGCCCTAACAAACAACCGTGTTACGCCAGCAGTGTGTTGTGCTGCAGTTTTCCTTCCAAGGGCTTGACCTTCCACTGGTGGTGTTGGGACAGAGCTGTTAAACCCCTCGGGACGAAAGGAATTCTGCAAGACCTTGTTTTATGTTAAACATAAATAGGTATATTGTAGCCTTGCATGCAGTCTATTTTACTTGTGCAAGCATGTTTTTTGTTAAACACATAAAACACGGAGTGGGTTTTAATGGTTGATCAGATCCTGTTAAAGCAAATTGCATGTTTAAATACAAAGGATGAAAGGATCTCTATTATTCTACAAATTTCTAGCAGCACTGCACCTTGAAAGGAATTTTATAGCAAATTTGTAGCTTTGCAACCAGCTCATGAACCAAGGGGCATAAAAAGGACATGTGTTCCAAGAGCAAATGCATTCCATATTTCAGAAATAATAAGTTCTTGCTTGAACCCAGATCCCATCAACGCAGAGAAAGGATTTTGCATCCACGGGAAGAACTTTGCTGTCTTCAGCAAATCATTATTTCATTAAGGTTGCTAACCTGGTCTACGTTATAGCCAATCAAGTAATGTCTGAAAAGCCCCGCTCTGTCCCAGAAAGCCCCAGTGCCCTCCTTGCCTTACACCTTAATTGCAATCCACACAAACATTCAAGAATAAAGATGTACGTAAGTGGAAACACTGACCCTATCGATTAGGCTCATCAGAGGTGAAAAGATTGAAATACCCTAACAGCAAAGGCTAGCACTAACGTTTATGAAGGAAGTACTATATATCTGCAGGTGATGGTGCCTTTCAGTACGCAAATATTCTGTTTATGCAAGTGAATATTCACATAGGCAGGAAGAAAATTTTCATGTAGTCTTAGAATTAATGTCTTGCTATTAAATGAAGGGTGTAGGATAAAAAGGTGCAAAACATACATACATCTCATAGACTTCGACTACAGTAATGCTTGAGCCTCTGTACTGTGTATTTATATGGGTGCCTGTAAACCTGTGAAAAAGGTGTTGTGTGTTTTACATGGAATTGTGTTTAAACCAGTGGAATATTACGCACACTGCAGCCTACAGCTATTAGGAACACAGATGCCATTTAACCAGCAATAACAGCAGGCAAATACTGAAAAAGGTGCAAAATTATAAAAACTGAGGCTCTGGCAGATGAATCCTGCTGGAGCTAACAGCAAGGGCTGAAGGCGTTATCGCTATTTGCTCCGTCTCTGTGCTAGAGGGTATCACCATGATCTCCTTGTCCTGTCTCTAGCTTCCACCAATTTTGTTTGAAAACACTGTGCTATAAACAACAGTACCAGAGGATCTGAGACAGATTTGATCCTTGTGCTTTTCTAGAGGCACGGCTAACCCCTTCTGCTGCCCCGCTGAGATTCAGCAGAGGTGGTCACCTGGAGCCCTAAGCGTATTGCTAGGGCAAGGGCAGCGAAAGTGAGAATACGTGAATAATTTGCTATCTTTGATAAGGTAAGTGAAGTCTTTGGATTTTTAAGTGCAGAATGAAAATTCCTGCTTCTCTACTATACAGGAATATTTAACTAGTTGTAGTCACGGTTCTTGATTTCTACCCATGGCTTTCTTTCATATTAGCAGTTTTCTTATATGCATTGGAAATCCCTGGTCCCCAAAGAAGAGGTTCACAGTGCTATATTAGGAGAAGGAAGAATGAAAATAAATCAGAAATATGGAAAAAGGCAGACTATTAAGGTGCAAAATTATGTTCTCCTATGAGGAAAGTCACACTGGACTGAAGTTGGTGAAAGTTGTCAATGTCTTGACCAATACCTAAGCCACAAACAATGAGCCACAGAGCATCCTCTGCAAATTCAGTGGGGCAATAAATGTAGAGCAGTATAATGGGTTGTCTGCACCATGTGAGCACATAGTAAACCTTGAATTCTTAAATTAACTCTTCTCTGTTCTCATTTATGTAAATCCTTATATGCACTCATCTCTGAAGTATTTGAGCTCTGTCAGTAGTGCACCAAGCAGTGATGCACTAAGACCTGCGACATCTCTTTCTCTGCAGAATATGAAATGTAAAAGGATGGGCCTTGACAGTCAAGCTGAGGACAGTGAGCGCTGTGATAGTCGGCACTCCCCAGAGACCTTCATGTCTGAGTCAGGCCCTCAGAAATGTTGTCTCTTGCATAGATCTGCTTTATCTACTTAGCAAAACCCTGTTGTGCCAGAAGAGTAAAGCTATTGAGATTTTTTTGTGAGAGGACATTGGCCTGGCTTTGCTGAGTGCTGAAGGTTCATTTTTCTTCATCCACAGGCAGCAGCTTCTGAAGCTTTACATTCATATGTAGATGGTACCTTTTGAATGACATAGAAAAATCAAATTGTGGGAGAAAAATTTTACAAAAATACATCATGATCCCAAATGACTTCAATAAAATAAGCCAAAACTTTGACCACAAACTTTAGATGAAGTAAAGATGAATCCTGCACAATCAGCCAAAAATTACAGAAGACATTCTAGTTCGTTCTTCCCCTCTTTTCCACTGCATCCAAGTTTCAGTTAGTGTAAAACCAAGGAGATTTCTATCTGCAAGCTAGAGAGATCTCCTGGGCTCAAAACCAGAGTCTGTCTTTAAGCACTTTATCAAATTCATGCTTCCAAAATCCAATCACAAGTGGCAACCTACATTACTCCTTAATTTTCAACATAGTGGATATATAGATAAAGCCTGGCTCGATTTTCTTACTCACGTGTCCACATGCTTCTGTTGTAGAAAACTCCAGGGTTTTGGTGGCTTAAAAATCTTATTGTGAGAAGAGAATTGTCTCACATTTGGAAGCTAGGAGCCTTGCTGCTTTTTCTGTTCCTTCCTGCCATCTGCAAGATCTCATATGGGGTAAAAACGGGAAATTACTTGAGCAAATCTTCAGCTTTCCTCAGTTTTCTTTAAATAACGTCCTCAGCTTTCTGCCTCATGATTTACATAATAAGGAGACTGTGTTGTGTTATTACATCAGTTTCATTTCTTCAGGGAAAAAGGCTCCAGATGTATTTGACTAAGTCATTAGTGCAAACATCCCATTTTTGTAACATCATTCCCTAGATCAACTGTAAAGACGCACTGTTGATTTTGGCTACAGGCTTAGGAGTGGACAGACACTGCCACTTGCTCTAAGCAGCTGCCTCCTCATCACTCCCTCCAGCTTCATTGTCATGGAGAGAAGCACAAACCCCTAATGGATCCACAACATGAGCACCGATTCATAAAACCTGGCAGATGACTCATCTGATAAAAATCACCATTGTAAAGCTATTCAGGGAGTAGGGGAAAAAAAAGATGTAGCCTTCCTCAGAGAGATTACTTCCTTTTGTCGGGGTGTTTTTCTTCAGTCATATGGGAATGAAATTATAGCAAATACAGAGTGCTGGATCCTGACACCTCAACTCCGGTGGGAGAGTACTGCCAGTAGGTCTGTTAGAAGCTCTGGTGATGCTTGTAGAGTAAGGTACTACTCGAGGTGAGGAAGGTTACAAAAGCCCTTCCCGTCCGAGTCAAAAGCATCAGTGCAGTGTAAAAATGAACGATATATGATCCAGCCCAGTTTTAGAAGTAAAAACGTTATTAATTTTACTACAGCATTTGCTGTTTGATCCAACTCACAGCAAAAACTTGACTACACTAAATATTACCCACTACCACAACCAGCAGGTGGAAGCTTTTTTAACTACAGATAAAGCATCATTGTGGATTTACTTTTGTACCCTCGTACTGATAGTTAGAAACAGAGAAATTTAATTAAAATACGTATTTTTAAATTGCTAGCAAATTGTTCCAAATGGCAGAATAATGCATGTGACAAAAATGTGTAAATGAGTTCTCTGAAATACTCGAACTGCCACAAAGCTGTTGCAAAGTAGAATATACATGGCTAAGCAGATGAACAGCTCCTAAAAGGAAATAACCTAAATATCTTATTTATTAATAGATGTCTTAAGAATGGGTGAGTAATTCTTGTAGAAGCTGACATGCTTGTATTACACTTGTGTCACAGCCTCTATCTGCTCTCTGGATGCAATCGTAAGACTGAGATTTTTTTGTAAACGGCTGGAGTTATAAATTGGGTATGGACTGTCATGTCCCCATACAATAAACACTGTATTTTTCATTTAGACACTCAGTAAAGACACCTAATATGATACGAAGATATGCAACGATTACAATGTAGAAGTATGTTAATGGGCAAGCAAAAGATATATTACTTTAATATTTGACAGATGCTCTCCTACAGAATTAGACCCTGTTAAACGGTACAAAATTGCACTTATTGCTGTCTACTGGATTTGTCATAACTGTTCAGATCCCTGTTGCTGTGCAGGAGATGTGGTATTTGCACTTAATTGCATCACTTGAAAGCCTTAGAAGAGGGTATTCTAATGATTAAATCAATGTAAACCAGGTTTCAGAGCCAAAATAATCAAAAGTCTGACCAAGGCAAATGTTCTCAATAAACTGAGCTTGCCAAACACAAGTGCTAATTAACACCTGATTCTAATTTGGTGATTGTGAAAGTGTGGCAATGGAGCCCTATGATTTTGCAAGTGGAAATAACATAGCTTCTCTCCATTGGTAAATCGTGTGAATTGCCCTCGTGGCCAAAATTCCTCCTTTTGATCCACTCTGGGGACAATCCGTCAACATGGTGGCAGCTCTGCTCAGGTTGTACAATTCTCCTCTGTCTAAGGACATTCACCATTCCTTGGTGTTATCCCCACTGTAATGATTCTGAATGAAATTTTCTCTTCCTTGATGTTGGTCTTAATTGAAAATGTTCAAAATACTGAAGTTTAAAATATCACACTGACTACAAATGGCAAACCCAAGTGGCCACACTCTCCTTTTGTGTTTCCTGTTATGGTTGTTTCGGATTTTAGAGGGAGGAAGAATACTCTTTCGGCCAGTTTTTACACATGCACCTGAAAGCTCGGGACCTCCTATATAGCATATCAAGTCTTTCATTCAGCAAGACACCTATAACAAAAGCAGATGTATTAGCACGTGACTAATTCTTGAAGTCATTGGGCGTTCGATCAGTCACCTGAATAATTAAGGGTCTTGCCTTGCTTTGCAAAGAAGTTCTTTACCCTCTTCATAGCGGGTGAGGACACACTACAGACCCGGCCAAAAACTGACACTAGATGGTATCTTTGTTGACGCACCCAATGGCCAACCAAATGCCAAGACTGACTTTGCAAACAGAAAAGGACTGGGAGGACTACTCTCTTTCCTGAAGTAAGTAATGAGTGTTCCCAGTACACACAGCGAGTCTCTTCTGCGGACAACTGGAAGACTTCAGACCTTGGGACCATTAATCTAGTGTCATCTCTCAAAATAATCTTTTTTTTTTTTTTTTTAAGTGCACATTCAATGATACTCTCACATTTCTTTGCACAAAGGAATGATTCAGTGGCACCTTTCCACCCTGAAACAAAAGTGGTATGGCACAAAATAAAGTTACTGCTACCTTACACCTAGAAGTTGTAACACTTCTCGCTTACGATATGCCTAAAATAACATGCACTTGGTCTTCATGTGCAACATACATAAGTAATTACCAAGGCACACAATATATGAGGCATCTTCAAAAACAAAGCTACATAAATTTAACCTCTAGCTGACTGTCGGTGAATTTGGTTATAAAATCAACACCTCGTGTATTTGATCTACACAACAGTCACATTACACCATCTACTGAGTTTTTTAATAGTTTACTCAGTCTCTCATTTAAAAAAAATATGAAAGCCAAATTTGTAAGTGCAGGGTCTGCAGAAATATTTGCAAAGACTCGTAAGTATTTTATTAGCTCTGCAGTGCAAATGTATTTGACTGTGTGTTTAAAGCAACTGCAGTTTGTTCTTAATAAGAGTGAATTTGCACTATAAATGGCATCCCCTCTTTAGAAACAATACTTCCTTTATCTGCTTGGGTTCAAAAGCGCCTAACAGGGAAACCTAACTTATCTGTTTCATCTTAAAACTGGAGCTGCCTGTCAAGCTTTGACAATCTTCAGATTCTTTTGGAAATAGGAAGCAACCCATTGTGTTCAAATTTGCTCTTAGTGACAGCTGATCCCGCAGGAGCATCTAGTTAGAAAATAATTGATAGCACTTGAAACAGAAAAGATTGCAAATCAGGTATGACAAGTTTGCATTCGATGGCAGTCCTAAAACTAATTGTCCAGTTGAGAAATCAGCTTCAAAAGAAGAAAAAACTTAAGGGGAAGGAAATGAGAAGTTTGTTTATTGCACATACACTTTCATTCTGACAATATTTTCCTTTTAAAAGGCAGGTCTGGAATAAGCAGTACATTAAAGGGATGGGCCCAAAGCAAAACCTCTAAACCGAATACTCCGAACTTTATGACTCAAGCCCATCTGTAGTTTGTTATAAACAAGTCATAAGGCATAAATGAAAAAATCTGGATGCGGAAGGATAGAGGCTCGATCCTGCTACTATTGAACTTAACAGAAAATCTCTTGCTGACTACAGAGGACTTTGGATCAGGCATTAAAATTCCAAAGTAATACTGGCAAAGCTTCAATCGTGTGAGTGTGTGCGCGCGCGCCTGTGCATATATACACACACCCGCCCACCCCAATATTAGGAATTTTTAACCCTGATTCCTATATCAGACTGTAACACCGGATGTCAAAAATGAAGATAACATGGGAGGAAGTTTATTTTGATGAGGAAATCCCTAAATGCTGTTGAAAATATGCTTGGAATGGTTAATTAGTACGTAGGGGCTTTGGAGGAAATGATATCTTGCAGCTTGACCATCATCTTTTTGCCAGGTTTCCCTTCGATTTATCTCTTATCTGCAGGAAACTGTCTCACAGCTTCTGAATCTGCTGCTGGCTAAAAAGAGAAAAAGGACAATGACTCATTGTTGGGCAACAGGACAAGTTCTATTTGGATTCTGAATTTCCACATTAATGCTAGTTAATGTCATCTCTAATGTACTTCAGCCCATCCAGGGGATATCCAGGGTGGGCTCTGAAACTAACCAAAAGTGAAAGTTCCTTCACAAAAATAACAAACAGTAAATTAAAAGAAGATATAATACCCAAGGGATGAAAACAGTGAGTAACGCAAAAAGTATCATCTGCTGCATTTTCTATGACTAAGGCATCGAAAAGGCTTTATTAATAAATGAAAGTATTGTAAACGGGTAAGTAACTGGTGACAGGAGGCAGCAACTGATACCCACCACAGTTATGGCTGGCCAGAGAATATTAAGCACGTTGATTGCTCTGACTTCTATTCGAGGGACTATTTTCATGCACAATCAAGCAATGCAGGATTCCTTACTCTGCAGCTTTTATTGAGGGCTGGCAAGGAAGATCTAGGTAGCTACACGCGGTGGGAGAGGTCGCTGTATCTGGCGAGCGCAAACAGGAGCCGGGGCCGGGGAAGCACACAGCCATGAGGTTTGGGCATCCCGGCCCCTGTGCTGCAAGTTAAGCACGTATGTAAATGCTGAGCTTAAGGAAGTGCTGGGGGAGGGATGAGAAGCATCAGATGATCGCTGTGCCAGCACTAATGAGTACATCAATGAACGGATTAAGAAAGGATGGGGACATGTTGCTCCCATTCCCTCTCCTACAATGATTGCTCCAGTGCTCAGAGGTGTGGCTTGATTTGGGTAAGAACTGAAAATTCAGCGGCTTCTCCAAATATTACATAAAAGGAAAGAATGACATAAAAACACGATCTAACCGTGTAAATATTTTTTCCAGTTTCACAGACCAAATCCCAAGCATGTCATGCGTCTTACATTTTTTATTCCCCCAGCTCTCTTTCCCCAGTGCTGAGCTAACATCTGAAATAAGAGTACACAATCAGTATGTTAATAATCAAGGAGTCTGCTCGCTGCATTATACAGACATCAGAGGAATTTCTTCCACTGTCTGATGAGTATTATAAACAGGCCCGTTTGTATTAACAGAGCCTTATGTAGCAAATGCAAAAGTGACAAACCAAACAGTTTTAAGTGGTTACATTCCATCTCCAAATGTCCCGAGTATCAAACATCACTAGAAACCTGCATCCTGGCTGCATGCGAGGAAAACAAAGAGACCCACAGTCCGTTGGACTAGACGCTTGGTGTCGAAGCAGATGACTATGACAAGGGTTTTTAACTGCCAAAGTAACACTGCAAATGCAATCTGGTATTGCAGCTGAAGAGCCAGAAATATTGTATCAGTTACCGAGAGGGAAGGCATTTGTTCTTGAGAGCGACACTTCAGGAAGGGTTTGCATCTGAGTCATCATCTTTGACAGCATGTGTGTGTCCATCAGCAAGCTAACGGCAGAGCTTCTGCAAAACATTTCAGGGAGGTTTTAAGATCTGCAGATCACTGTGGACCTGATTTACTACCCTATGAAGTCAAAGGAAAGGTCCCCTTTCTGTGGGCTGAGGACTGATCCCTAGATGGTAATTCTTGGACTTAGAAACGGTATTAGAAATTCCAAGCACGTGGCCAAACTGACTGAATTATCACCTGAAACCCAACATTTTAGGCAAACTGAATGCATAGGCACGGCTCCTTCCCCATCCTGCTTACGGTATGCAATACACAAAAGCTACAAGGGGTGGGGGGAACAGCAGGAAAGGAAAGATGAGAGTCATACGAATGCTCCTAAGACTAGTGGTTTTTTACTGTGTATGTTGCGATGGTTTCTGTGGGCTGCTCCTGCATCAGCTGGCTGTGAGACTGCCAACTTTTCCCTTTTTTTTCTGAGCTCTTTTCCCTCTCCACCATCTTAGCCCCTTGGCAGAGTGGGAGTCCTGCTGGAGGACGCGCACGCAGGCTGAATGAGAGGGGCACAGCCTCCCTGCTGCAAACCAGCAGCAGCAGACCTTTAGGCGTGGAGGTAGCGAGGCTGCAACCCTGAAGCAGGGTGGGCTCTCAGGTAAGACTGGCGCATTTTAGACGGGAGAAGGCTATATGCTGGCAGATCTCTTAACTTCATGTTAGATAACTGGATGGAAATGCAGGTTCAGACTATTTTGAGCCGACTGTGAAGGACTGTCTTCCCTGTGACCACCATCTGCCACGAGGCTCGTGCACCTTGGGAGCAGGGAGGACTGGACCAGAAATGCTGGGAGAAGGAGTTTTATTCACCAAAGCTGGCCGATGCTCATTCACTGTTTATTTCAACCAAGTCGCTTGGGTTTCCAGAGCGGGCCTGGAAACTGTGAAGGAACAGTCTTTCTCATGAGATTTCCTGCTGGTGCTGCATCCAGTAGCACCGGAAATATCACAAGAATAGCTTTTTTTGTGGTATTTTATTACTTCTGCTTCTGCTCCTGGCCGGAACTGGGAAGTACAGGGGTGCATGGAAATGAAATATAGTGGTCAGAGGAGAGTCTGCCAAACATTTGGAAACGACAACAGCAAGAAAGGTCATTCACTTAAGTCTCAGGAACTGCTTCCGATCTGCTCTTATTTTATTCAGACACATTTACGTGATGCTGCTTTTAGAAGTCATTCACTCAAGGCTGGCATCAGTATGCATTCAAACAGCGAGTGTCTGTGGTTTAGCTGTGAGTACTGCTGGTAAGTTCCTATAGAGAAGTGACTTCTGTTTCCTAAAATGTTTAACTGACATAATCCATCATCCGAATAGGCCCAAGCAAAAAAACCCCACCCTGCTACATCTCATAGTTGCACTGCCTTTATTTAATATTACAGCAGCAAGATTAGCCATATTAGACAACATACCAATCTGCACATATACGTTCCTTGGTCAAAACCCATCCCCACCACAAAGAGCATGTATTTCTCTGAATTTATTTCCTGCTCAGAATTGTTTGACAAATGCTTTGTGCAGACAAATTCTGTCTAGCAATTGTTTGTAAATACACATTGCAAATACTTCTTCAGCTATCTCAGACAGTTCTCTGTGGCAGCAATGACTAAGCAGCGAAAGCAGCTGCTAGCAATTCTCCCCCAGCCACGTTTGCCCTGAAGGCAGAGTAAGGCAGCCCAGGGGCTTGATCCAGACGGAAGGGGAATGGCTCAGGCAGGAGTGGACACCTAGGAGCAGTCAGGAGGACGGGGAAAGCCAACAACAGCTCAAGCCAGCAAAAGCTGTTCGGCAATTTACACCCGTGGCATTGCAATCAAAACTACCTAAACCACACGGGACCGGTTCCATTTCCTGTTTGGTTGATGTAATCTTTACAAGTTACTCCTGTTTCTTCCTGAAGTGAATTCTCCTTCACTGCAAAACTAATTTTGTTCCATTATTAAATGAGTGTTGGCTGCTAATCAACACTTTGCCTTCCTGAACAAGCTCCATTTGCAAACAAACTGAATTAAAAGGGGAATGAACACAGATGAAGAGAAATTCAACTTAAAAGCCAGGACAAGATTCCCTGAGTTCGTTTCCCTTATTACCCGACTGTCATCCTAAGAGCACTTTGCTCAGTTTAGATTAGTTAAGTTTTGCTACAGATATGCCAATGTCATAAGGAATAATCATGGGTACTTTCAATTCCTTTTTTGCAAGGGACGTAGGATACTTGCCTCACTCATGAATAATTGCATTGAAGTTGAGGGGACTATTCCATAATGATAAAGATAAGATAGATTTGGCCCAAGAAGGCTGTTTTCCTTCTGCTGCTGTTTTGGAGAGCTAAAGGCACATAGCGGTAGAAGAAAAGAACTGTAATACTCAGTCCCATCTGCTCTGTAATAAAACGGGACCAAATAGTGCATTGCCAACCTGTATAAGCATGACAGAAAAAAATTATAGTTACAAAATCCGGTTCATTCCTCACTCCCTCACAACTGCACAGATCTTCTGAAACATGGTTCACAGCTCAGAGTCATTATTGTTGTAAAATACCTTGGTTATCAGCAAGGACTTTGTTGCTGCACTCTTCAGATGGCGTGGCTCCACTCCCAGAGGTCTGCTCTTGTGCTTTCACCAGAGTTGCCCAGCACAGATTTCTCTCCCTGCTTTATGCCAAGGAAGAAGACAGCCTGAAGCCAGCTTCGCTGGTTTTCCTTCCCACCTCCCCAGGCCATGCGGTACTGCACAGGCAGTCAGGTCACCAGCCTGCTCCTCTCTTCCTTCTCCCTACCTGCCAGTTGATCCTGGCACAGTATCCCACAGTTTTGCTATCGATCTCAGCAAGAGAGACAGGGCAAACCTAATAACCTCCTGCTACAGGGAAAGGGGGAAAATGAGAGGCAAATTCAGGTAGATCCTAGCGTCGCAGAAAGATGAGCAAAAGAAACCGTTAGAAGCCAGGTAGGAGTAAAATTTCTGACAAAAACTTCATGTTCTCTGTCTTCTTACAAATAAGAAAAGGAAAAAAAAAAAAAGCAAAGAAAAGAAAAAGAAAAAAGCATCCTTCATCACTCACTCATCTGAACAGGAGAGGTCAAATCTCTTTTGTTTCACATTCTGTACTGTTCCCAGCTGACACTATTGGGTGATAGTTGGGTCATATCTAGTGGCTACCTGTGCATTTATTGCACACCTATACTTCTCACGGTATTAAGAGCTGGGACACTAAACTATAATTCTGTGGTAAAGGAGAATTGCATGGTATGCTCTATTGTTGTAGAGCTGCATATTATACACATACTTTGTATGAATATATAATAAAAGTTAGGGATCTTTTAGAAGTAAGCTGAAAAACATTCTTAAACATCAGCAAATGACATCTGATGAAAGACTAAAGGATTATTATAGACCAACACAACCAAGTCTTCTCTTTTTCAATGTACTTTCACACACATTATAACTTGATATTGACATAAAACATTACAAAGATGCACATTTAAACCTTCAAGATCATGCAGCAGCAACCTTCATCTAGGCTACAAGAATGACTCCTCATCATTATCCCAGAACTGCAAAGCAATTTGATGGCCTTGCCTTTACACTTTGTGCTTCTTTCTTACTCAAGTAAAACTGAAAGGGTCTGCAAGGAGAATTTTAAAGTCAATGGGAGTTTTGACTGGAAAAGACACAAAATCCCCTTTACCTGGCATCTGCCACAACAGAGTGAAAGTCTGAAAATTCATAGCTGGATTACAGGCATCCAGTGCACTTTTATTTCACAACACTGCATAAAATGAAAATACTGCATAGGAATGGGTGGTCCAGATGAATATAGCCATCCCTTTCCACAATATTCCTGAAAAAGCCTGAAACAGCGACTGTTTTTCGTGTTGCTTCACAACCCTGAAGTGTTAATAGTACACTCACAACAGAAAGTTTTCAATGTGCCTTAGTAACTATTGTGGCCGGATAGTAAAAAGTTTGAACAGCTGCGGATTCCATGTCCAATCTCTAGCTACGTTTTTGACAGACCTCTTAGGCTTGCATAATAAATACAGAAAAGCTTAAGCAAAGACACTGAATATCATTATCAACATTATTACGCGAGCAGATTGCAAACCACTCAGCATCCTAAAAAGTGTCATTCGACTAAGACGTTTTCCTGCCATTTTCTTTCTGTTCTCTAGAGAGCACCAGCAATCCTGAGGGTATGTACAGGCCTGAAAACCGCGGCTATACTCGGATCTCGGATTGTGCAAAAGTGACACAGAACAGCTCTAAATTCACCCGCTACCGGCACTAAAATAAAGCTTTGCTGAGAGTCTTCTGCTGACTTTGCTCCATTTAGAAATCAAAGGATGATTTCTTCCAAGTGACAGTCCTAGAAATGGTAACGTAATTGAATTAAAAATTAAAAATAGGTGCAAGCTGCAAAGCTCAGATTTGCCAACTGATTGAAAACTTCTGTGAAATTGAAGACGTTGACTGAGAGGTTCAGACGCACGCAGAAACGGTGGGGCTGGTTTGGCCAAGTCATGGAAAGAGGGAAATCATAACATGTGAGTCTGGGTTCACTTCTGTATTTCCCTGGCATTTGGGAATGTTTGGGTCTGAGGATTTGTGTTGAAATTTCAGCTACCTATTATTATGATTTTAATATCTTTGTTTTAATTCTTTTCTAACACTTCAGTGGAACACAGGCTTTCAATTAACTCAGTGCTCTCTACTTGACTTTTCAAAGTAGCGACTGTAAATTAGAGGATAAAGAACGAGGAACGGTGTGAGGGCAGCCCATGGTAAAAGTTCTGCAGTCAGTTAGAGCTGGTTGAGGTCCTGGCCCTCTGAGCTGTGGTCACCACAGCTAAAGCACGGGACACACTTTGGGTTTGATTCCCGACAGCCTCATAAAATTCTTTTGATATCACTTGCATTTTATGTAAATGAAGGACCAAAAAATAACACCCTTATTTCCCAGGAGAGTTTCAAAGATAAATTAATTAATATTTACAAATCATTTGGATGGGGGGGGGAGGGTAGAAAATGGAAGAAACACTCAGATGGGCCAAGAAAAACAGCAGATTCTCTTCATTCTGTGTTCAGCTGACGATGTAAGCATGTGCTTAACTTTGAGAATGTGCTTAAATCTACCCCAGTAAATGACAGCAGAAGCCCACAGAGTTAATTATGTGCTCTGGTGCTTTTCTAAACAGGGAAAATTAACAGGTATAACTGAAAAATGCAGAGTATGCATACAGACTTAGCTGAGCATGGCAAACAGTCTGCACCTTCAGTGCTCCTTCATCAGTCCCCAAGCCTGGCATAGCCTTGTCTTTACTGCATTGAGTCACTTTTCGAAGACTGGATATACACAGAGGACGATTGCAGACAGCAGCATTCAGGTACCCGAATGCAGAATTTGTCTCATTATGTTTGAAAGGCGAGTTTTAAAAGTCCTCAAGGGTAGATCAAGAGAACGGTGGAACAAGCTGTATCATTAGGGAGCCTGAATCATAACCCTGGGTGCAGGACTTGGGGGCGGGGGGATTTGGACTCCAGCTGAACTTTGCAACTCCTGCTTAGCCATATGAAATGAAATTCAACGGGAGCATGTCCTTAATCAGTAGTTATTTTATCAGCACATCAATTGGGCACAGGCTCGACACTGTCCCAGCTCAGTTCTGCAAGAGCTCCCGCAGTTACTTACGGAGCATTCTTTTCATACACTTGAAAGAAAGCAACTCATAGCCTGCAACCTTATCAGTACTGTGCATCTCAGGATCTAACACGTTTTGGAGTTGGTTATCAGTTGCAGTAAAATCAACATTTTATAAGCTTCTATTCTTGTGCCACATTTGTAAAAGCTGAAATGCTATCACCAGAACAAATGCTTCTTTCATTGGCTTTCTGGAAATGTAAAGTTCATTCAAAGCCTACAAAATTAAATTGTGTTTGTCTGGGAGACGGCATGCAGACAAAATCTGCTTCAAAAGTCACAAGGCCCCTGAGTCAGAGGAAAGTTCAATTAATTTGTCAGAGAACCGAAAACAGATGATTTCAATCAGCACCAAAAAATGACTTCATGGCAGGCAGAGTTTGATTTCCAGCACACCAACAAGCGGCCCCGCAGGATGACGCTGCTCGGTAGCGCTGGTTCCGCAGCCTTGCAGGGAGCGAGGCCCCCCGGTGCCGCCCGCCCGCCGCGGCGATGGGCGATGGGCGACGGGCGCAGGGAGCCCCGGTGGCCCCGGCCGCGGCCCGGCGGGCCCGCGCGCTGCCATGCTGGCTCTCATGAATGGCCGGGCTGCGCCGCCGCCCTATTGGCTGCGCCGCCCGCGGGGCCCGCCAATCAGCGGCGCGGGCGCGCGGGGGGCGGTGCCGGCCTGCCTGCGCGGTGCGGTGCGGTGCGGCGCGGCGCGGTGCGGTGCGGGGCTGCCCCGCCGCGCCCCCGCCGTCCTTCCCCGCGCCCCGTCCCCTGCGGCTTCCCGCGCCCCGGGCGAGCGCTGCCGGGGCGGCCGGGCTCCAGCGGGGCGAGTGCGGCTCTGCGATGCGGGGAGGGGCCGCCCTGGCCGCTGCCCGGCTGCTGGAGGAGGGACGGCGGGGACGGGGCGCCGTGCGGCGGCACATGGCGGGGGAAGGCGCGGCTGTGGGGACAGACAGACCGCGGCTGTCGCTAAACCCTTGTCTCATGCACCCCATAACCACGAACAACCCCCATGGGAGCCCCCCCAGGCGCTCGCTGCTGACCGGCAAGCTCCAGCAATCGCTCCCTCCATCTTGTTCACGGGGAGGCTCCGGCCATGATACCGAAACCCACGATACCGAAGCACACGATACTAAAATACACGATGCCAAAATACACGATACCGAAATACACGTTGCATGATTCAACGCGCCGGGTCAAACCCTTCCGGTTTATTTGTGTCTGTCCTTTGGGTAAGAAAGAAACCAAATCCTTGCCCACAGCCTTCAGAGACCTCATGGATGTTCGGCTGTGAGGGGGGATGTAGTTTCTATTATTCTAGACAAATTCAGCCTCGGCTAATCTCATTTTCTTGCCTAAACTCCCCTGCATTTGCAACGGGGCAGCCTTCTGCTGTTTCATTTGCCTTGCATTGTCGTGTGATTTGTGGCGTGCCGATATTGAGCAAGCTCATCCGCTTCTGAGAGCGCTGCATTGCAACTGCAGAGAAAGCAATTCTTAAAACTCACCCTTACTTTTTATGGCGGAGCTGTATTTAAAAAAAAAAAAAAAGAGATGATCCGATATAAGGAATAACCATTTATCACGGTGGTTCTTTTCCTATTTTATCTGAATCCTTAATTTCAAATGTATTAAAAACCCCAAATCAATTGTGTTTATTATTGCCACTTGGTCATCCAAAAACGTGGCAGAATAGAAGTCACCAAGAAATACACACTTTTAATGGTAAGATGTTTAATATGGCTTTATAACCACACACAACAGCCACATCAAAACAAGAAGAAAACAGACATCTCAGTTTCTTAGTTTTTTTTCTCAACACAAACTGCACTAGCTCCCCAGCCCTTTCCCACCGGCTACTGATGTTCCTCCAGTTTTAACACCGGGAAGTCCGAGCGGCCGGGGAGCGAGGGGCTTCCTCGGGAATACCCCCTCCTTCCGCAGGCAGGGAGAGATCCGTCCCGCCTGTGCGGGAAGTGTGGTGTTACCGTATGAACCGTACAGACACACCGGTGGCAAAAAAACTGTGCGTGGGTTAAGGCAAAAACCCATGGGCTCCGTCACTGCAGGATTTGGACTGTAAGGACTTGGAACACAAAATTGGTTTTGATCTTTCTCCTAAGATGACCGCTTTTATGAATAGAAATAAGGGACAACCACATGAAAAACAGGGAACAGCACTTTAAGGGATTCCAGGGAAACACCTGTTCCCTTATCGTGTGTTTTTCTCACAAACATGCATTGTTACTTCCCTCAAACACACAATTAAATGAAAATGAACTTAATTATTTAAAGTGATAATTACTCTAATTTGAAATAACTGAAATACTTTTTTGGTTTCTAAATCAATTCATAAAGCTTTCCCCAGGTTCTACTGAAACGCTCAGATTTTGAAACTCAGCCTGAACAGAATCATATTTAGCAGGTTTCTGCAACCTATCCAAGCTGCCTATAAAAGAAAATTATTATTCCTCTGCTTTACTTGTTACTTCACTGGACATAGCATTCCCCACAAGTTTAACACACAAAAAGGAGTTGAACTTGAATATAAAACGTTGGAACATTTCCTAATAGGAGGCTGCTGCAGTGTATACTCACATCCACACGCACTCCTGCCTGTGGATACAGTATTTCTCAAACAAATAATCCATACCCAACTTTTTATTAGGTTCAGCTTTTCAATGCTGACTACAATTGCCCGAAATGCAAACCTTTTTTCTACCCTAGAAAAAGTGGGTGATCCAGGTTAAGTAACTCCTGATGCAGTTCTACTGCGTAAAAATAACCACACAGTGGTACACAGAACGCTTTTCAGTTGTGTGTAACAAACTCTTAGAAATAGTTTACCAGTTCCAGAATTTAAGGTATAATTAACAAGAGCGCAATTTGCCATTTCAGCTTAGTCCTTAAGTGTTTTCTCAGTGGCAAGAGGAGCTGATATACTGCTGGCAATTCATAAAACCTTTGGTGTATGAACAATCATTTTAGCTCTGGCGGTATCTCAGACAAGAATTTTATGTCATAAGTACTCTATCTGATGGACAATATCAGGGCACGCTTTTGTTACGCCACAAAGTATTTTCTGTGTTTTTGCATTTTTTCCAAAGAAAAAAAAAAGAGCATTGTTTTTAGGCTCTACGCTAGCATTATTTCTTTATATACTGTCTTTGTGGGCTCTCTTCCATCTGACAGCCGGCTGTAAGCAACGGAGAAACTTTCTCTGCGCTGAGTATAGTAAGCTATACAACAAGCGTTGCTGGCTTTACCAATCCCTGTTCATTCTGTGGTACTCGCTGGACCTTGCCAATGCCGCACTGATCACCAAACACAGCTGAACAAGGGGTAGCCCAGACAAAACCCACTGAGCTCAATAAAGCACCACGGGCTTCACGCTGGTGGTAAGTCGCCAAAGACAGTTGTCCAGTTGAAAGACTGAAAATAGGGTATGAAAATATTGCAACTGTTGGTACATGAATGCGTCTCAGGTAAGGTATGAAGATCTTTTCCACAGAGAGGACTGAAGTTGTATAGCATGCACACCTACAGTTCTTACATTTTATAGTTGGGTATCCAGTAAAAAACAAGCTCGCAACGCGTGCCTTGGGCAGGGTAAGCTGCTTGGGGCAGTGCCAACAGCTCTTTCGCCACCATTTGCTCTGCAGGACCAAAATCCAGCTCCCCTGGTTTCTCGTACCGGCTCTCTGTTTCAGCTAGCTTCACCTGTGGTCCAGCATCTCCACTAAAATTTAATTTGCCTTTGATACTGAGAAATCTTGAACCGGAATTGATGGCGTCAATTCCAGCCCTTGTACACGAAACCGACCCCAGTCTCCCAGCATCTGGACTGGTGGGCTAATCACTAAGTCGCTGAAAAAACAGAGTTTCTCTTACAGAGCAAATTTTGTCCTCATCTATTTAAGTTCAGTTTAGCACTAAGTGTCGACAGAAGATAGATAAAATGGATGTTAGAAACTGCCAGAAAAAAACGCTATCCAGCTCCTACTGAAGTGAACAGAAAAATGATGGATGACTTCAGAGGATAATCAACAAATTGTAAGCGTGGAAGCCAAGTAAGCTGTGCATTCCTCATCCTAACATAAAATAAGTATGTCCACAATGGACAAGCTATTCCACATCTAGCCACTGTCCTCCTTCTCCACAAACTACCATCCTGGAGTCAACGCCTGGGCGGTGAGCGGCCAGACCATGGCTCTGATTCCCTTTGGTCACTGAAACGTGCTGGTGCTCCGCAGCCTCAGAAATCACTGGGATTTCCAGGATTCCTTGAAGGGAATGAAAGATCTGCTGCTCCCTCTGCCGTGACTGTCTCCCCTTTATCCCTTCAGGAAGGTCTGGCAGCTCTGTGGCACCTGCTCGCTCTCTGGGCACCCAGTATTTACTGTCCCCTTCTGATCAGCATATGCTTATGCAATCACACAGGGCACAATCTGATGTAAAATTAATTTCTCTGGTTTCTCAGTACCTGAAAAGACCTAACCTGGTACGACTACTTACAAAGGAGTAAACACAAACAATATTATGAAATAATTTATCAAGAAATAAAGAAAAATACAACAAAAGCAGAAAAAAAGAGTCCCTTTAAAAGCATGTAAAAGAGGGTACTGTCACCCTTTCCTCAAAGGCAGTGACAACATTCTCACTGAGTTCAGTGGAAGCAGCACGATCTCTGCTCTGGAAAAGTTCTGTTTGCTGCTAGCTTATGTCAGCCTGGTCAGGAATAAGCAAGCACCCTGTTGCTCGTGGTTTTGTTGTAAAAGCAAGAACTGATTTATACTCCATAATCTTTTTGAAGTTCTGACTCTAACGGTAGAAGTTAAACTATACAACTGTCTGAATCTGAGCAGATAATCCTGCTATTCAAGTCTCAGTTATTGCTATAAAATTATATTTGTACTATTTAGGGAATGTGCAGATACAGGGGAAATGTATTTATAGCTGTTTTGACTAGTTCTACTGTATGCTTAGAGAAGAAACCGTGGAATTTGGGGTTTGGCATTTTTGACACCAGGCAAATTAGAAGGGCCCTAATTCGATCGGCTGCCATTTGCCGCTCTGTGGTTATCAGGTCAGTCAGGCATCTTTAGTTGGAAGTGGCATACGATTCTCAGCATCAGTCATGTCCTCTTCAGCTAATTATCTGCAAAGTGCTGTGGCCAGCTTCTCTCCCTCCACTGCAGGAAATACTGACTTAAGTCACACATTGGAAAAGCTATCTGGCATCTCTGATTTAGAAGAAAGTTTGTGTTGAATTTACTGCTTCTGTTTAAATCGTATCTTTCTCCCACGCTTGGCATGAGAAAAGATTCGTAGCTTTTGTCATGAAGAAATAAGATAGCCAAATCCCTTCACTATGCCTATAAATTAAACTTCTGCTTTTCCATCACCTTGGAAATCAGCTTCTTTAAGCATTTTGGTATTAAGTGTCAGCCATACATTCTCCAGTTTCTTTATATTATATTCAGTAAGACATAAAGTATTTAATATTTGTTAAAGTTCAAAGAATACAGCATAGCCTGTTGGTTTGATGATGATGATGGTTTACAAGTATGGAGTCCTGGATCCTCCAGTGAGCACGAGGAAGCTGTTTCCTACTTTAACCACTCCTTCCCTGTGAAAAGGACAGAGTCGGCTCCTGCTACCCAGGGTTTTGGGACCTGCACGATGTACCCAGGCTGTGGCTTGGCATTAAAGTAAATCTGGGGTTAGAGGGGCTACTACCAGATCAAAAATGTCACAGCTGCGTGACACAAAATGCAGATCATTCTCATGGTCTCAGTCGCTCGACAGCCTGTTGAGAGGTTTATTTTTCACTGGCAGGATTCTCACTGGATCGGGTGCTGTCTGTCCGCACCATTTAACTTAGTCCTCGATCAAGTATTGCCTGTCCTTTCACAACTGGCATAATGTTAGCATAAACTGCATATCGTGGTGTCTAGCAAAGTTAATAGAAATGTGATTCAGTGCTCAGGCCTGATACAAATAAAATTTATACAGCTGGGTGATTTGATAGCTCACGCATCCACTATTTATGATAATGTGACCATATCTTACAATTATAGTTAGTACAACATTTTATCTGCAATTACACATCCTGAACTAATAATTTATTACACTATTTTCTTTCCCTGGTCACTGAATGTTCTTGAGAATATAGGGTCTTCCTCGAATTTACTCGTTGGAAAAAATTATAGAACAAAATATTTCACCATTATTTTTTATCTGTGGACCAGATAGAATTCTCTACTTGTTGGAAGAGACGTGAATCAGCAGGTAAGTCGCAGGGTACTTTCTGTATCCTGCAAGCACTTGCAGTGTGGCTGTTTGAATGGAGAACTTTAAAATGCATTTTCTGCCAGCACTTCTGCCCTACGTGTATGTCAAAAAAGGGCTATGAGCATGGTTCGTGAAAAAACTGAGTAAATAGTCATGGGTTTTCTTTTGCTTTAAGAATTAGTGTCATTCAGCGAAGCACGCTGGCGTATGGGAACGTCTCAAACATTCCTGGCTGCGGAGATGCCGTACCATGATCTTCAGATACCCTTTCCCTTCACCACATGACTCCAGTGATAAGCAGAGACAGATGAGGCTGCTGGGCCGATCTAGGCGCCTGCTCCTGCTGAAAGGGAACGGGTTGTCCCCCCCCACCCCAGCAGTGGCATGGACGGATCTGCATGCCCCCGTCGCTGACATTAGTGCTCATCTGATTCCCCTGTGAGCTAATTCAGCTCACTCAGGCAACCCGGGGAAAAAAAAAAGAGCTTTAGGTTTTTGCTGGCGTAGGGAGCTGGAGCAGCGTGCTAAGGGGTCATATGAGCCCCAGCCCCAGCGTGAGGCAGCGTCCTGCCCACAGGAAGGGGAGGGCATGGGTTTGCCTCCTTCGCTGGCACCAAACTGTTCAATCGTCTCAGCTCTTTTACATGAGGGACTGGGACAAAAAAAAAGGGCCATTTTTCAAATAAAAATACAGTTATGCTCATTTTCTCGGCATATCCTTCCCAACATTTGTAACACTATTGCAGTGTTACGGAGCCAATGGTCTTTATTAGAGGGAAGACAGAATATTTTCTTCAGTAATTCAGAATGCTTCCTCTCTTCCTTTCTGAGCAGGAAGAAAAAGTATCACCATAAACCAGCATTGTACTCAGTAATTAACCACACTCGTTTTATCATAATTATTTATTTGTATATACTGGTAGCACTTAAGAGAATCCAATCAAGGCTCAGGCCTCCGTTGTGCTACATTTTAAACAAACGCATAATAAACAGCCAGTCCCTGCCATCAGTGACTTTATATACTTGGGGTTTTATAAAACCTTCAAATTGGAATATTTTTGATTAATCTAGGCATTCTGAAATGAAGCATCTAAAGTAAAAAGTAAAGGAGGTTGTCTTGGAAAATGTCATGATTGCATTTAAATAAATTGGCCTAGTTAGATTAAATGAATAGCTTTTAAAGAAGTAATTCTTTCTTCATTCTGTGCAGAGGTTCCGTCACAGACCACCAGTACTCAAAGTAAAGAGCTTGTGAGAAACAGCTGGATTGAGTGAAAAATCGAGAAACGGTCTGATATGCAGTCAAGCCCATTTAATTATGCTTGCTAATTATATTTCCCATGATAATTATATACAGTATTTAAATGCAGCATGCTATTTCCTGTTCAGAGTGATTAAAAACACCCCCGTGATTGGTGAAAAGATCTGGGTAAAACATACGCCATTGCAGATGTTGCCGATAAGCCCCGCTCCCTTGCAGACAGGAAAAGAGCCTCAGTCCCAGCAGCCCGGGATCTGAGAGGCAGCGTGGGCAGATTAACCGCATCGCACCTTCAGGGTACGGCGCTGCAGCGCCTGCCCCTCACCTGAGAAAAGACTCCCAGATAAATCCCTTAAACTATCTGCTGTATCTGCGCTTGTGGGTCAAAATATTTAAATCTGGGTTCTTCAAGTTCAGCATCTTGCTCCTTATTAGCACATCTAAAGAAGGCTTGCAGAACACCCAAGACTCCAAGGGAACAGAAGCCAGAAATCCCGATCCTTTGCCCTTTCCTTACTGTGCTGGTGATAATTATTTACAATTATAGTGCCCGGGTCCTCGCAGGCGTTATGCTCTATACCTACACCAGAGAAGAAGGAAGCTGAAGGGGAAAAGGAAAAGCAGGCAGCAGGGGAACACAGTTTGGGGGAAGCCGTGCTGCTCTGGGAATAGATCATGCCCCACGACAGTGATCTGCAGAGAGACATGAGGCCTCTCGACGAGCTGCTCTTGCTCCGTGTCTTGCTTCTTAGGTGTATCTACGAGTTTGTAGGACTGACGTACCTGGCCTCAGGGCAAGCCGGGTGATAGACTGGGAAGGGAATCCCTGCATTTCATCGTGTGGATGTTGCTTGTAGGAGAGAACTGGGCTTCCCAAGTCCCAGCCCTCCCCCAGGACAGACAGTGCAGCAAAAATCCTTTGAATAAATTTCTCCCTTTTGGTTTGCTCAATTCACACACTCTGTTTTTTTTTTACTAGACATGAAATATTTGTCATTGTTAAAAAGGCATGGCATTTAGTTTATAAGCATGTTCTCCTGGACAATCCCAAAAGGGAAGTATTGCTTCTTGAAATGTTGCAAAGGAAAATGCTTCCAGGAGTTGGCCTTTGAACTAAGTTTCTGCTTCATTTAACCGCTGAATTTGACAGCAGTAGAGCTCCTAATTTCTTTATGGAATGAAACGCTTTCACTTCTGATCAACACAGGCTAAATGTATTTGCAACACTGCAGGATACTCCATGGAAGAGTTATTAATATTACATTAGATCTAAATAAGCTGAATACAATATGGATTTCTGGGGACAACTACAGATCATGTTCTAATTAGGCAGAATACAATGGGAATATTGAACAACTGGTGTTACTGTGGATGCAGCTATAACCTCAGCAATCAGAAGAGAAATATCAACCCCTCGAGTCTCAGGAATGTCTCTTACCAGAATCTGCATCTAAAATTAGCGCGGACAACCTCAAGTCAGACTCTGAGCCATCCCAGTGGACTGGGCTTTTTAAACAGAAATAATCAGATAGCGGTAGCATTTCAGTTATCCAAAACTCAGCTTATTACACGTAGAGATGGAATCTGAACACATATTAATGGCTTCATTTTGTCAATAACAGAAAACACAGTCTGTAAGACTGTAAAGGTGCCAGTGCAAGATATTTAGCAAACATTGACTGAAAGTGAGTGGGGAGTAATTTTTAGCAATTTCTCTATTTTGGCTGTTCTTGCAATTTTAAGTACTGTTGATAAGCCGGCACAATAAGAGGCAGCTAGTTTGTTATGCCAGCATAACTCATATATGAAGGCAGTATTTACCAATCCTGAATAATTCCAGATTTACACCACTCTGACTGAGGCTGGTATCTGGCCCAGAAACATTATACAAGGCAAGTATTTACATCTGGGAGCACATAAGTACCAGAAACACCAGAACCTTTGATTTTTTTAAAAAAACTATCATTCAAACTGATTAAGACATGTGTCTTAATTTACTGGTTTGAGGTTTTCCAGTTACATTCCCTAACTCTCTCTCTCTCATATATTACTCCTTCCTGCCTCCCTCACTCCTTCTGAGTGAGAAAATATGCCTGTTAGGCCTTTCAAAACAGTTTAAACTCAGAACTAAAGCTCCATTCCCATCTCAATCCCATGAACCAAGCTGCTTGCACTGTTTCAGCAGTTAATTAACAATGAATGCCTGCCTTTGGAGACTGGGTGAAGCAGGGTGGGGATAAAAGATGAAGAAGGCTGAGGACAGACATAACAAGAATGGGGAGTGAGCAAAGTGGGTGGCTTATCAAATTCCACAAATACCAGACGTGGAGAGGTGTTGATTTGTTGCTGGGAAAACCCTGTTTGTTTATGGAGTTTAATCACCTGTTTTATGTTTGTTGTTCGAAACATATGGGAGACAATGGGATTGTTTGCCTGCAGTGTACTGAAATACAGTACAGTAAGAGTTGTACACACAGGAATTTTAAGTCACTGGTATGTGCAAATTGGAATAGTTCAGATCATTAACAGCTAGCCTTCTGGTCAGGCCGTGTGAAGGAGGCAATGAAGAATGTGCCCAAGGTTGACAGTCAAAAGAAATTCCTCGTTTGAGACCCATAAAATAAATATAATTCTCTGAGGTGAGGCGAAGAATTCTGGAAAACAATGCATCCCGTATTGCCCTAGTATCTGTCAGCCAGGCACTGGCTGTCACATAGTTTGGGCTTCTTTTTCTTGTACTATGTCTATCTCTTTTTTTTTTTTTTTTTTTTTTTTTTGTTTTTAAAGAGGCAGCCGGACTGGGTGGGCAAGAGCAGAGCTCTCTGCACCGCTATACAAGAAACACCCATTCAAATCCTGTTTCTCAACAACTCTGCTGCCTGGGCTGCTTGTAGCAGATGACATTTTTGCATCCTTCACTCCCTCCCCAGAGAGCACGATTCGCGTGCCCCATATACGAGCTGTGTTGCTGGCCTGCAAAAGGACTCTCCTACTTTCATCTTTTATCATGCCGGTCCTAGCCTCCTGTTTGTCCTTTTGGTTCACCTCACTGCTATCTGATTTTTTAACTTGGTGACATTTTCTCTTCTAGCACTGGAATTAACACCTCCACGTCCCTTCTGGTTTCTGTACTCTTTTCTCTACTTAAAATTGCTTAAGGACTCATGTCCGAATACAGAGAATCTGTGAAAATGCATCTCCCAGACAAAAATTATAGAACACGTCTGTGGTTTATCTCGTCAATAATCTAGCTATAGGTGTAAACTCTCAAGCTGGCTATAAATGTAAGCTCAACAGGCTTAAGCGGTGTTGTATGCTTTCTCTTGCAATCCCATTCCTTTTTCTCACCAGCATGCCATCCGTCACACAGGTCTGCAAATTCAGCAGCATCTTCATCCACCTCTCAAATCTTACGGTACCTTTTCCCTTCACCCTCCATCCCTATGAGCTCTGTCAAGATGTCAGCTTCTTCCACTCATTGTTCAGGGGTGCCAGCATCCCTCACCAATACGGCAAACTTGCAAACAAGCACTTTTGTCTTTACATTTTTGCCATAAATATCCGTAAAGCCACTTAGTTATCTTTCTTCCACCCTTCCTTAGAAATGATGCTCACAAATAGCCTTCTAAAGAAGAAACTGTAACTTTACCTCACACTGATCGCTTGAAACAGCTTTTTTGTTTATATATAAACACTTCTCAGATTGAGTTTAGTTTGTAACCTCTCTGGGACAGGGACCATCTATACGTACAGCTGCTAACACAGATAATTCCTGTTCCATGTGTAGCTGGAAACACGTCAATATAAAAACCCAGCAAATATATAACAAATATAAGATTTTCTAAGAATCTCAGCTTTCATTCACACTTTAAAGGGAACTATTGACCCTCAGTCTTGCTGTAAAAAAACATGCCATGCTGGTCCACGTTCACTGAAAGGCTCTAAAATGAGAGGAAACCCAACGTTATTGATTTTTAAAAATATTAATTTTGTAAGCCAACCCTCTTATTCTAGACAGTCTGATTCATGAGTTTTGAATGTTTGGGGTTGGCTGTACTGTATCAATTCAAATGAAAATAGAGCACACCCCCTTTATGGGACAAGGTCTTAAAAAGTTCACACCATTCATACTTTGTTTCCAATTCCTACGGCAAATAAGTGTTTATTATTTTGTTAAAAGAGGAGGAAAACAACATCAGCATCACTTAAATGATGTGGCTTATATTGTTGACATGTTTTGGTAATAGCAATAGTTTTTGTAAAGTCGGAGTGATTAATGGTGGCGGCTAAAGGCTGTCCACTAAATTGTGTCTGTGTGTCCATGTTGGCAGGGTTGGAAGCATCATAAGTCAGAGTGGTTTTTGTGAACCTAGGTTTTAAACTCGAGCCTTGGGTTTAAGCGTAGTAAATGTGAGTTGATTTTTGGAAAGTGGAATCCAGACCAGGATTCAAACTTTGCAAATTTCCTATCTTTTTTTTATGGACAACATTAAAACCTGAGCCTTGAACGCCTACACTTGCGGAGATCACAGAGGAAAACTTGACTTTGTAGTATGCGGCATGAAACCAGTGTGAGGGGTTTCTGACCTATGTACATGGCAGAAATAGGGTTCTTCAACAGACAAAAGGTTCCACATGAAATGGAAACTGTGATCTTGCACAGTCCCCGAACAAGGCAGCAGGGCAAAGTTACCACTCCTTGGAGATGGCTGTCTATCTTTATTCTGGCTGCATGTGGATAATAAAGCTGGTGTTCAGATTTCATACAACATCTGCTCAATTTAAAACCAGTGTGATGCTCAGAGTCATGGACTTCTCAACTCTGGTCTATAAACAGGCTCCTGGTAAATTTTCAAAGGCATATAAATGATGTAGGAACCTAAGTTCTATTTTCCAAAGGGATTTATACATATATTAGGAATGTATGAACTTAGCACACTTAGGCAATAAATCCAATTGATTTCAGGAAAGTTCCTAGGTAGCTTTGATATTTCGAAAATGCAGCCCTTTGTCTTATGGGCTGAACTTTTTCTCATTTCCCTCACTATTACAATGAAATGAATCTTGACTATCTGCCATGATCTAAAACATGTGCTAGAATTCAATCAGCAAAAATAGAATAGCGACAGTCACAGCTGACGTCTAACTTGCTTTTTCCCCCAACTGAAACGATATTTCTGTATTTTTTCCATGAGTACAAAAGAAGCTGAATTCACCTAGAGAATGAATTTGTCTGCTAAAGTTTCCTATGGGGCAGGTACAGTGCACGCTGAGCTGGGACCATGTAACATTTGCTTTCATGTGTTGCTTCTTCTCTGACAGTGACACCTAAAGTGCTGCAAGAGAAAGCCATGCTCTAGGTTCTCCAACTCTATGCTGTTTCCATTGAGTCCTTCCATGAAGCTCAGCCAGTGTGTTGTAACAATGTTTTGAAGTTATTTATACCACTTCTTGGCAATTCAGACCAACCTTTTTTTGCTGAAACTGTTAAGACCAGCATCAGCTGGTTCTGAATGCGAAGTGGCTTTACTGAATCAAAGTTTCACTTTATATACACCAACATAATTTATTAAAGTGAGCGGTAAGTGACACAAGAGCATGTCCGTCCTCCACAGGACAAGCAATCTCCTCCTGAGATCAGTAAACTTCTACTTCAGATACTGTTCACCATCAGGCTGGGCTGGATTTGTCATAAGCACCTAGAGAGAAAAATCCCGTTGGGATTCCAAGGCCAGTGTTTCCAAACATTTGGAAAAGGTATCCCCTTTTTGAAACATCTGTTTTCATGCAGCCCCCTGAGTCAGCACCCGTTCGTGCCCCACAGGGGAGGAGGAGAGTGAGACTCAGCTGTAATTTTGGCTTTCGGGATAAATGCTCGCTTCCCTTCTCTGGAGGAACTGAGCTGCTGCCAGCAATTAAGGCACTGAAAAGCAATTCGTCGTTCCCTAGAGAGCGTAACCTCTTGCCACCAGTAATTAAAGCTCCTCTTGTGGCTGCGGTTTTGCCGGCACAGCCCTCCAGCGGCACTGCCAGAATGGCACGTTCCTGCTCCTCATCCCTTGCTCCGGTGTTGCAACACCACCGCTCCCTCTGCTACACCAGTACAGCTATGGATGCATCTGTGCAATGAACTGGAGCAGGGAGTAAGTCCAGCTTAAAAATAGCCTGGCAGAGAAACACTTAGTTTTTTGTGTCTCTTCCTCCAAATTGGATCAAATTCCTGATCCGTTTCACAGCAGAGCCACAAACCAATACGCCAGGAGAACTGAGGGGCCCGTGCACTGCAGGAGGGAAGATGAAACAAGCAGTAGGGAAAGGCTGGAAAGGGAATACCAGAAGCCAGAATTGGTGCTGAAGACTTAATCTCGTGAAACCACAGCCTCGCTCTTCCAGCCAGGAAAAAGTCAGCAGCTGCTGACCAGCACTGTTTTTTCTAACACTTCAGAGCCCCCTTTGAACTCTTTCGTGGCCCTGGGGGGATTATAGCCCACAGTCAGGGAAACTCTGCCCTAGGCTGGCCATTCAGTCTTCATGCACTGGGACCAATTTTCCAAGGAACAGAAATTTCCCTAACTGTTGGCACAGAAAAGCCAGCTGCTGGGGAACATGCCTCTTTCCACCCAGCATGGTGAGAAATCCCGGGAATTCTGATGGGGGAAAATGTAAGAGGTCAAATATAGCTCTGATTAGAAAGTCGTCTTCCCCCACAACATGTGTTGACAACAAGAGCTCAAAAAATATTTTCTTTAAAAGATTTATAGCAAAAATTGGTTTTCAGACACATTGTTATGGCAAAACATTGCACTGATAACAATAAATCATTTCTTAACAGAACTTTCAATTTGAAAAGTGTTGGCCAGCCATATTTAAAACACGACTGAAAATGAGAGGTCTTGTTTTGAATTGTTCGCCTGTAATGTACAAAACTTCCTGAGACTCATAGGGAAATGGAATGGTTTGTGACTCATAAGGAAAACATGAGTTACTTCTTTTTATTTTAGAGTATAAATGCAAAGATCTGTGTATGAACAAGGAGCTAAACAAATGTTTGGGTTGTTAGTAGCAGATATTTCATCCACTTTGAAACCTGAATACTGCTTTTCTGAAGCAAAACAGACTGCTGCAGGACATGGTCTCAAATTATCGATAGGAATATTCATACTCATCTAGTTGCTGGGGCAAAGAGGCAGGCAAAAATCAATGCCAGATTCTTGGAAAGACTTGCATATTTTACAGAAGAAATTAAAGCCATGCTGTTTGAAGAACATTGTTTAATAATATTCTTTCTTTCTGCCACCCTATGTTCTTTTAGTTCTTTTGTTATTCAGTGTTCGTATTCAGGACAGATATTTAGTGTGTGCATAATACTAAGCAAATGTTTCAGTGCCATTGGCTTTAAAGTTTAAAGTTCTAAAGTTAAGAGCATATTTTAGTGGTTTCCCAAAGAGGATTTAAATATTTTTTTTTTCTTAAGCCATGACCTTTAGCTAGAAGCTTTTTGAGACTTTATGTTATGATAGCTCCGATCTTGATTTAGACCTACACTCTATAAAACAAATAATAGGTTCACATTATTCAAATGTTGTCCCCTCCAGCACGTGCCACTCCTCAGTACAAGTCAATGAAAAAAAAAATAGTCAATTTTTCTAAATGAATTTAATGTATTTTCTAAAGTAACATCATTAGCAATTAATTCTCGCAGCTTTTCTGTTTCTCTGGGCATTCAGTTTCTTCAAATGAGGTTTTTATTTCATTTCTCTCCATTAACGTATAAAAAATATATTTATACTCCAATTGGATGGCTTTGAATCCCATTTAAAGTGACCAGAATTCATCTGGACTGTACTCAGTGTTAAAATAACAAGGCTTCTACCCCAAAAGAGAAACTCAGGTTTGGCCAATTCTGCCATACGTTATTTTAGGCAATGCCCAAAGCGTAATCGTTTATGAAGAAAAGGCCCAGCACGTCTCCAAGGACTCCAGCAAGCACTCTGTAGTCTTCCAGTGGTCCATGAACCACAGCATGAAAAACAGAGCCAAGAGACAGGAGAGTGGTATGGTTTATCTGACTGTGTCGATCTACTCCAATTGAGGGGGGAAATGTACCATTAGTTAGATTAGATTAATGCGGCTCTTATAGTTAATTTACTAAGCAAATTTCCCTTTACGTCTGCTTTCTTTTCCCTTTTGTCTTTTCCTTTTTTTCCTTTCCTTTTCCTTTCAAGCTCTCTTTCTGTGAGAAAAGATGTGAGATCTCCTAGCAAGGAGAAGAGAGAACACGTTAAATACCTCATTATCTCCGAGGTCTCTGTTGATTTAGACTTCTAGCAAGAGAAATGGAGTTCAGTTCATCTCTGACTGAGCTGACACTGCAGATAACCCCAGCACATCCATCTCAAATTGTCAGCTCAAGACAAATTACCTTCTCTCTAGGATACTCTCTTTCACTGATTACCTACTACTCAAATTAAATGCCATCTGACTTCTGAGAGTCTTTTGTTTGTCAGATTCCACTGGATTATGCAAAAGCGATGGGGGGAGAATCTGGTGTGTTTGAAGTCTTGAGAACACAGTGCACAGGCCCCGCTTCCTCATCCCGCTCTGGTGGAAGAGCTCGGGCTTTTCCTAATCTGTTTGCCACCTCACAGTATAGTAAACTTTACTGTCAATAAGAAAGATAAAACCTAAAAGCCTTCTGAATAATGCCCTAAAGCAAGAAGATACTGTGAAATCCTAATGTTTGGTGACAAATATTTCACACAATTAAATCTGAGACCAAGTTTGGAATAAAAGCTCTGGTTTTAGTTCATTTAAATCTTTCGCTTAATTCCTTTATTTTAATGTGTGAGAGAAAAAAAAACTGTCAGGAAATACTTCAAAGGTGGAACCAGTAATTGCAATCATGTTTACTTAAAATTTTCTCTCCAAGACTTTTGGACTTTTTACTTCATTAAACTGTAATTGTTTGGCCCAATATTTTCCATGTATTCACCTCAGGCTGTTTTATGTGTTTTTTTGTTGAAACTTCCCCATTTTCCAAAACAAGATAAGAGGAAAGAAAAACATTTAGATGTTTTGCAAAGAAGCACTTTCAAGAAACCCATGCTTGAGAGAAGGGATTTAAATTATAACAGATCAAGGGCTGCCTTTTGCCTTACTGTTGAGAGTTTGCCCAGAATTGGCTAACTTACAAACCTTTGAGAGGTTAGAGTCTGCCGTGTGCTCTGACAACCCAGCAAGAAATACATGGGTGAAGGCTTCAGGTGTTCAGCGGGCACTGAGCATGTCGTGTACTGGCCTGACATGGGTTGTAGGGGCTCAAGAGCCTCCAACCTGACATGGCCGTAGGGACTACAAAGCCTTTGGCCTGATCCAGGGTTGCTCAGGAGCTTCCATGCAGTTGTTGCTCCTGGCAGCTGGGGGCTGCTGTGGTGTTGGGCGTTGGGAAGAGGAGCAGAGAAATGGCAAGGTGTGCATTTGCACGGGCAGCCCCCCGGGCGGAGGGAGGCCTGCCAGGCGGACAGGTGAGCTCGCCTCAGCAGAGCCCCTTGGAGCTCGGTCCTCAATGTGCAGAGCGATACTGGATGATTTTACATGTAAAGCTGTATTACAAAGCCAAGCAGCTTGGAAGAGTAGAACCTCTCAAGCGAGGCACGCACAATTAGCAGGCAATTTTGGAAGTAATTAAGACTTCTGGTGAAGCAGCACCCCAAGGAAAAGTGCCATCCTAAGTGTACTAATTTCCACCTGCGGGAAGACAAGACCACTATATGAAACTAGCACTGCAAGGTGTGACGGTTTACATTATAAAGGCCTGGAGGCACACAGACCTTTGGAGAAATACTATGCCTAAGCAATATGATAGATGTAATGGGCTAAACTGAGGCTACAACGTTTCCTTGATTCTGAGATTTTGCGACGTTTGTGCATTAGTCTGCGACAGGCAAGTTCTTCTATGGTGTTTTTGTGTTCACTATATGTTCATAGGGATTTATGTTACAGCCTGCATAATTTAGCTAAAATGACAGGGCAGGCTTACACCCATTTTCATACACTCATGTAAATGTATACATCTGCGTACACATACACATAAACATGAAATTCATATTTATGTTTGAAAATATGTTAGAGCTGGGATCGTTCTTTGCACATTTCAGGGTGAACTTCAATACAAATGCAACACTTGGCTGCAATTCCCCAGTTACAGCAAGGGCTTGCCTACGCTGCTGTCAACAGGAACTTTGGCTCTTGCAGATATGTTGAATTTCGTGTTGAGTAGGTCAGCAAGGGTATGCATTGCAAGGGTATGGGTGGGTAAGATTGCGTCCTACAATGTCTATCTGAATTCACAACTAAATATTCACTCAATCAACTGTGGCTGAAATGTTGCAACCAGTTGAAAGTTACAGTAATGTCTTAGACTACCAACATTTAGATTCCATGAAATATTATTTACTAACACTATTTTATATTGGTAGCCCACTGATATCAATATCCAACTGAGCAATTCCAGTGAAGGCAATGAGAGTTTTTCCAAATTAAGGAGTGAAATTTAAGTCCTGTGTTCTACATTCTTTATTTTTGGGAAAGAATAGTTTTTGAAATTATGTTAAACTTCATATACCATTCCTATATGAAGAAGCTCATCATAAGACAGTCCCCAATTTAGCAGATACTGTCTTCTTGTAAAGATAACTTAGTGTTCTTAACATTGATTGATTGAAGGTGAAAATTAACATTTTTCATTCTAAAATTATTACAGAAAAGCAGAGATACGCCAATCTGTACTAATTGCTAATAAACTGCCTATAGAAGCACCACATTCACACAGTTAAGTTGTTGTTCCCCCCCCCCCTTTTTTTGGTATGTTTAAATATTTTCCTTAAATGTTGCTTTGAAGATTTCCACTTTGTTAGAGAATGAAAGCTCCTGGTGGCAACATCTCTGGAGATGGGACAGTGATTAATAGTCACACCTTGTCCGTGCCGAACTGATAGAGCTTCAGACAACTGGGGAGAAGAAGAATGGCTCTGCAGAGGGCACGGAGGATTTTATTTCACAGAAATACAGCAGCAACACTGACAAGCACTCCCATCACCCTACTCCAACTCCAGCCTGTTTCTCCCATACTCCCGCAGCATACCCCAACACACTTGTATTCTTCCTCTGGTTTCATGAATTCCTTTCTGCTTAGTGGCACAGCTTGGACAGGATGGACGGAGAGCATCCTCACCCAAAACAGCTTACTGCTCATTGGCCAGAGAGCTCTCCTGGGAGGCAGGACATGAGCCTTGAGTCCCCTGAGGCAGAGGAAGAAACTGAACCCTGACCTCCTCTATACAGAGATCAATGGTCTTGGGCCCCCTGCATGTCCCATGTCATGGATTTCCCAGGGCTGTTGTAGCTTTGGTTGTTCAGCCTCCTGCTAACCCAGTCCTCCCAAACAGTTCCTTTGCCTTCGCACTCAGTCTCACACTCCCGGCTCCCTTCTGGCCACTGAGAGCTGACATTCCTGGTGTCCCTTCTGAGTTTCTGTGTGCTAGAGAATAAAATACACTAATGAGCCTCCTTGGCGTCCTGCTTGTGTACTCCTACTGGCAGGAAAAGGAGGGAGAGAAACAGGCATTCCCATTAAAATTGCCTTTCTTTAAATGAAGACCTCTTTGTCCTTCCGGAGACCAAATCACCTCCTTCCCCTCTTGGTCATCTTTGCCACTGGAAATGTCATTTTCATGTTAAAGAGAAATTCCTCAAGAGAGGATCACCTTCATTGAGCGTTTCTCATGTGAGCAGTGGTACACTGAAATGGAAAACCACCAGAAGCTGGCATCCTGCCCTGATAATATTGTTCACAATTTAATTTAACGAGTGCCTGGGTCATGGTCCATCATTAACTTAAAATGGTTTCTCAGACCATAGTTTAGTCTCTCTGTTGCTTAGAAGTGGAGTTTGGGGCTCCCACTGCAACTCCCTCCTGAAATCCTCTTAACCACTGCCTGTGATGTAGCCGGGAGGCTCCTCTGTGGCTGAATTTTTAAAGGTAGCAGTGGCCACCACTCCTTCTTTAGGGACTTCGATGTGTCAGGTGTAATAAAGCACGTGAGATCACTGCTGTTAGGGAGCAAAGGTGGGCAAACTCCTCTTTTCTGAGTTTTTGTGATGCCTGAGCTAGAAACAGGATTTGAGCTGCTCGGAACTGCCAGGAGTGATATAGTTGTACCGTGAGAAGCAGAATTTTAGGTCAGTGGGGAGTTTTAAATAAGAACTGGTAGTGTCCCTAGAATATAGGCTCTTTTGAGGTTAGGGTGGGCTAAGCTGGGATCACAATTTACATGTAGGTGCCCAAATTTCACTTTGGGACTCCTAAATCCTTTTCTGGATCTCACCTACAGTCTCCTACATCTCCCAACACAGAAAATAATGCCTCCTTCATTTCTTGCCTGCCTGATTTATTTAGATTGCAGGATCTTTGGGGCAGAGATCAACTCAGGGTAGTATTAATGTATACAATGTATAGGTCTGCAAACCATAGAGATTTTTTTGTCTCCTTGGATTTTCTAAATGTGAGTCATTCATAAAGTAATTCATATGATAGAACTGTTTCACGATCAGTGTATGCATATGAAGGAGAAGAATGACAGCAGGAATATTTAAGGGTTCTCTGGCTATATATAAATACGGAAAGGAAAGAGGGCCAGGACACCAACGAAAGCACTGGAACACAGCTATCCCTCCTGTTAAACTGTCAGCGTGCTCCCGGGTATGATTTTGGCCTAGACCAGCTAATGCTCTCCTGGACAACCCTTCAGGGCAGTTTGAGGAATGGAATGAGACCGTCATGGTTTCCATTAGGTAGTATGGATAAAACAACCCTCTTTGGAGAGAAGGAGAATGGTTAGCTGTATGGCTATGTGGTCATATTGTACCACTTGAACAAAGAAAATGGGTTCTTCCCCATTTTATTTATGGGTGGAGCCATTTTGTGCCTTGCTCAGATCCATCATTACAGAAATCTGAGAGAGGGCACTCGGAACCTTGCAGATTTGCAAGCATAGGTATTAATGGCCCCACTGCCTCCTTTTGGCCTTCTGTCCATCAGGACATGTTGCCAAGAAATACGCAAAGCTGAACAACCACACTAAAAGGAATGGGAGCTGTGGATGCTGTGCACATCTTCGGATCAGATCTGCTTTCATTCACATCACTTTCCCCTCTATTAAGCTTAAACGTGAAGTTGTACAGAGGGCACCTGGGCTGTCCTTGGAGTTCCCAGCAGAAATCTGTATGGCCAGGGACAGGCTGCGCCTAAAAGACTTCAGAGGATCTGAGCTCTGCCTTTTGCAGGAGGGGCTCCGTATTCTGAGTGTGACTCTTCCAGACTCAGTTAGGTGATTTCAGCAAAGACTTCTTGTGGGCCCAGATGAGTTTGTTCAAGAGGCGGAGTTTGTAGCTGCTACAAGGAAGGTATTGCCATGACAAAGGAATTGATAAGAGGAAAGAAAAAGCAGAAAGGGCTTTTTAAGCCAGATGCAGTTGGAAAGAATTTTCTAAGAATCTAGATATATAATTGGGAAGAATTTGGGAAGAATAACCACCCAAAGACATTCCATCGCACGGACCTTTCACAGCTAGATAGTGATCAAGCATTCTGCAGAGAACAATCCTGCACTGGCATGAATATGCCTAGATGACCTCAGAAGCCTTTTGCTTCTTTAATTGCAATGACTCTGTAACAATAAAAAAGACAACAATGTTGCGCATGATAAAAGGAGCATTTGCAACTAAAAAGAGTATTTCCACATTAAGAAACAGCTTGGTTGTCCAACCACAGTAAATATTTAAAACTGCACCACAGTGAGAAAGAGCAAAGGAGATAGTAACAAAAAAAGAGAGGGAGAGAGAAGTGTTTCAAAGGTTTCAAAGACAAAATTTTCCACTGTGTATAAGCTTGCTAGTATGAAAAGACAGGGATAGAATCATCATGTCTATTAACATTACCAGGCATTAATGAACTGGTTTGCAAACTTGGTACTGAAATTCATGCCTAGTCATCAGAATGAGAAAAAAATGCTTGAAATTATTTTAATTGCCTTTTAAACCCAGTGGCTATGAGTTCAGCGAATCTCCGATAGGCTCTCTTTACTAGAACTGTTTAGAACCTTGGGCCCAAGTTCTAAACACCAGTCAGGTATTTCCATTTCTAGCAGGAAAAAAAAAGTTAGTAGTAATGAGCAGCTCTGAACTGTACAGTGAAAGCACTTATTTTTTTTTTCCAGAAAAACAGTTTTACTGCATTTACATAAAACAAAAAATTATGAATCTAAGTGTCAGCAAGATGTATGCTAGGCGGCTCGGACAACAGCTCCCAGCACTGCGCGAAATGCAGATGAATTCCATAGGTTACTGTATTCAGCCCCTTGATCCGCATTTCCACATCTAGTGAGTGTCAGAGTAAGTTCTCATGCAGATTTTCTTCCTACGGCTTCAGGAGTGCTTCGGTTCATTACTATTCACTATGCAATTGTAACTGCAAAACCAAATGCAGTTCAAGAGACCGTACTGTGTAAACCGAAGGAGACTCTTCTGCTTCCCTAAATCCAACTGTTGCGTTTAGCATCTAATTTCAAAAGCTGTGGCGATACACTTCTGTCTTTTTAAAAATGCCACCGAACGGTGTTTTTTTCTTTCTGAAAACTGTTTTTTCTCTGTGCATGTGTCTGGTCATTTCTTTGATACATGAAGACCAGGTCTATGAACTCAAGCAGGTTAAGCAGCTGCGTAAAGTTAAGCATAAGGCTATGAATATTTACATTGTAGTACTATTTCACAGCATAATGAAATCAAAATCCCCCAAACTCAGTAGCAGGCAACTGCTCGTATTCCAGTTCTGCTGAAAATATTAGCATTTTGTGATTTGGGACAAAACAAAATTTTGAAAAAGCACATTTTCTTTCAGCCTTCTTTGTTAGATGAAATGGTTTTCCAGCCATCTCTCATATATTTAAAGACAGAAATTCCTAAGTTTAGGATTGCTTTAGCTTCAAATATATAATTGCAGCATAGTGAGGGAAAGCCTCAACAGTACCTATGCCAGTTTGTTACTGCCCTGAGTGAAGATACAGTCAGTAAGGGCGAACACCACTTAGCCATACACTTCCATAATATTCCATGTTGCTTTTCGATTTGCTGACCGCTTTGTAGAAGACTAATCACCCAGATCCCAGCCTTTCCTTCCTCTGCACTCACAGCTTTCCATTTCTCCTGGCTTCCCTTAGCTTTCTTTTTCTTATTATTGCTCTCTTTATACTTCTCTAGTTGTGTGGAAGATGCAGCAACGCTTTCAGATCTACCTGAAGACTGCTCAGCCGCTGCCAAGCAGAAGGCATTATTTTGGCAGTTCGTGCGATTTCTCACTTTTCCCTGATTTGGTTTTCTACAAAGGGCCAATAAGGGGAATCCAGAAAACATTTCTTAAATGGAAATTGTTCAGCCACCATGTTTGCCAGCTTAAGTAGCCACCAGATAAACTGCATTGTCATGTTCTAATAAAATACCACAACATTTCTACATAACACAGCAGTTAGTTACAAAGTTATTAAATAATGCCTCATATTAGCAACTAACAGGACAAATCCTAGTCTTCTGCTTGTAACCAGTGCATGCAATAAATTTAAATAATAAACATATGTGATTTTGATTTGGTCATGGACGCCACACAAGTAGAGAATAGACTTTCCCCTAGCTATTTATCTGAAAGTGTTTTTTCAACAAAGAGGTGTCTTGCCTAAGATTATGCACAAGGTGTAAGAAAAAAATAAGGCAGCGGCAGCCTCTGGTCCTGCACTCCTTGTCTTTCCGTTATTCTCACTGAAATCCATCGGAAAGACCTGGCAATCTGACAAAGATCAGAAAGGTGATCATTTATCTAGCATTTGGGGGAGAGCTTGTTTGTTTGCTTTTGTAGCCATAACTGGCCTCAGGAATGTCCTCTCTTGCAAATCTTCTGGTTTCTGGCTTGTTTATGTCCTTGAAAATTTGGCCCAAAGCATTTGATTTCAATGAGAGATACCAGGTTTGCAGGGTTTTTGTAATCCAAGATTTAGGAAAAATGAATCACAGTTATGTCAGGCAAGGAGGCAATAGGTGTGGCAGAGGTGGGTTGGTCACCTATTCAAAAATCTGGGATATCAAAGTACTCCAGGAAACAATCCATGCTGCAAATAAGCTCAGTAAACACTTTCCCGATGGTCAGCAGATAAAGTAAAGGGACTGCTTGAAGCTGAACTTAAACAGAATCGGAATATCCACTAACACAACAATGTGGTAGCTGTCGCTGGACAGTGACAGAAGATCATCTCTGATGGCCTCACTTCATTTGAAACAAGTCACATTCAAGGGGGAAAAAAAAAAACAAAACTCAAAGGAAATGTAAGCGAGAACAACCTCCTTTAGGTCAGTCTGACATTGTTGTCCTACTTGGGAGAAAACATTCCCAGCGAGGAACGGACTCTCTGGTCATATGAGGGTTCATAGTCAAAATAAACAGAGAGGAGAAACTGGGGATAATGGACAACTGTAAGTACTCTCGTTTGTTCTACAGAAAGTTTTTCATTTTTATCCAATCGTTTAGTACACAAAAAGATGTATAAAAAGACTCTTGGCATTACCTTTGCTAATGCATCCAGGATCTTTCATACAAACACAAATTTAGAAGGCAGTTTTATTAGCTGTCTTCAAAGGTTAGCATTATCCTCAGCCTGACCTGAAAGGTTTGCGGTGATTGTTCTCAAGACCACAGAATGATTTATCACAGTAAGAGGGAAAAGATTTTAGTTTACATCATATTTTGGAACAGTACTTTGCTTTTATCAAGACTCGCATACTGTAAAATGGAAAAGGCACCCGGCATCTCAGGGGCTAGAATGACTTAAAAGCAGGTGCTGGCCCCTGCTAACAATGTAAGTGGAAATTAGACTGGGGGAGTACATGTGAAAGGGACAAACACTCCATCCCTTAATACTGTAGCCTGGAAGAAAAGAAGTCATTGACATTCCAGAGGAGGCCGAGTTAATCAGTAACACACCTGATTAGTGTCTCACAACTTCACTCCGCAACAAAGCTCCTTTCTCCCACTATTCACATCCCTTAGACTATGCGGTCGGATGGAGAGGTGCTGCCTTTGGCCTTAAGCTCAGGGGACAACAGGTGGAAAAATGTGGATGGCAAAAAATGAAGTGCTGGGACTGAGATTCAGTACGGAAATCGCTGATCCCGGTGCAGCAGCTTGTTGTGTCCACACAGATACATCTCATTATCAGAGATTAAGGGTCATTGAAATCACCTTCTTTTTGTGCAAATTAAGCGTTGCCTCGGGCTCCTTTGCAAATTGTGAGTATGTTTCCCCCGTTTGGCAAAGTTCAAATAGTTCCTCGCGTGTGTGACCCCGGTCTGGGGCATTTTCAGACACCTCGGCCTCAGCGAGTCATGCAAGTCAGAAGACTTTCTTGTGAGTCAAGAAGACGGCAATTAACGCTTCCCTCTGGAAAAGGTTCTAATTGCTATTTCCCCCCACACACAGTTTTTTCTCTACCACCCCCTACCTCACAGGCTCTCACCGAAATCTGCATGAAAGTGTTAACAAAACTATTGAAACACATTGTGACTTCAGATTGCTCAGCAGGAACAACCCATGGATCTGAAAGGAATTTCCTCTTTCCTGAGGGCTCCTGGAGCTTATGTACGCCTGCGAGAAGAGGAATGAAAACTTTTCTCTCCCGCATCCCAAGTGATGATGAATGTTTTATTTGTGCACAAAGAGGGCCGCTTCGAAGTAACAAATACATGAAGCAATTCTGAAATTCCCTCATAGCACCAGCTTCCCCTGAAAAGAGGTGAGGATGGAACTACAATTTCAGTGCTTGCTTCTAGTTTGCGTAAGAGAAGAGCCGACCAGGTATTTGCAATTCTTGCAATGTGCTTGCAGATCCAAAGATGACAGACCTTCAGTTTTAGCTATTTTTGGCCAGCTCTGTAACCTTTTTGCCTTTCCCAGGTACTTCGCAGCACCTTGTAGCTATTAGGCTAGCGAAGCAAAAAAGAGTTTAAAGGACAACAATTTAATCTTTTCCAGCGCATGTATCTGTCTCATTAAAGCATTCTCCTGGAGCGGTGTAATGATACATCAAATGGAATCCATTTCAAGGTAAAATGAGTGCTGCTGATGGCTAACACACTGCTCCCGAGGCCTTTCTTAGGCCCCAGTCCTAGTGCAGCCTAGCACTGAAGTAGATTAAATATCAACTCGGGTCACGTTCTCATGGCCCAGGCACAAGTGCCAACATTCTTCCAATTATTCAAGGCCAAAGAAAGAGCAACCTGCCTGACAGAGCTGTGACACAGCTTGATTAGATTTAGCTTAGAAGCCTGCCGAAAAGGATACTGTGGTATTTAACTCAGATGGAGAAAGGAATGGCATCTCTGTTTAAACGAACCAGGGGGGAGGGAAAAAAAAAGAAAAAGAAAAAAATAAAGCAGAATACATTTCTGTAATGAGGGAGAGCATGTTTTAAATTTAAAATGATTGTTTCTCCGTAATGCAGCCAGCGTGTTCCACATGTGTAAACCGGTTTAATTGTAAAAGGTGGCTTCAGACGCCCTTTATTTAAATAACAGCATTTTTCAGTCTGCGCAGAATCTTTCAGACCAAATAATTTTATCTTCCAGTTTGATTAAATCACCTTGGGTAAAAAGGGCAGAAGCTGGCAAACAGGACAGAAAAGCATGGACAGAAACTGGGGCTGAGTAAACATTGACATTTCAAACAGAAATTGTAAGAGGAGTTTGGGTAGGAGAACACACAACTCCAAAGATCAAATTGTCAAAGTCTAAGGAAAAAGGCAACGCATGTTCTGTGATTCAGCCCCGAGTTTCGCATCTGATCTGACTGACAGCAATGCCAGGAGCGTAGTAAGTCACCCGCCGTACTGCGCTGCTGATTTCGCACTGACCCGCAGCCAGAAGAATGCTGCTGCTCCATCTCCTGACATTCCTCAGAGGCCTGCTGCCCAAGCATTAGGCAAAGCTCAAAAGACTCTTTATTAGGGCAAATTGACACATTTTTCCATTGAAAATTAACCTTCTAATTTTAAAAAAGAGAAGGAGGAAAAACGAACATAAAAATCACACAGGGCAATTTTTTTTCAAATGAAAAAATACCTTCGGTTTTCAACAAAACATTATGTTTGCTCGCCTGTGTCTGTCTGGGAGAATTTGGGAAACATTTTTCACCCTGATTATTTTGTGAGGTATTACTGGATTCCAATAGAGAATTACTGTGTTCATTCTTGAGATTTGTGCGGGTTATGACTATTTTTAGGTGCCTATTGCTGTTGGAGAAGCAGCAGAGTGTGGACAATTCAATAAAAATATCAAGGGACTGCTCATAATCGCACATGTTCTTTGCAGAGGTACTGGCTGAGAAGTCAATAACTCATACACCCAGTAGACTACACGAAGTTTTACATGACTTCAGGATTTAGGACTCTCTACCCACCTAATTTGCACCATTAGATATATAGGTATGGTTGGCTTATCCCGTACAGAAAGGGAATAGGTAAAATGTATTCCTGTAAGATTACAATTTAATAGCAATCACACAAATATCAATATCATTACTCTGGTTAAAGAAAAAAAAAAGATCCTATTGGGATCCAAAATTATAACACCAAGGTATAAACTACATGAAGACCAGATTGAAGAGGAAATATAATAATCTATATATATATTGACCTAAACCCCAGTCTCTAAATTCTGACACCTACATTCCAGAATGCTGCTCAGTCAATTAAATGCTGGCATGAGAAAAGTAGCTGTGTAAAAGAAATTAATGACATTTTCAGTCAAATGCTTTTTTAATCATATAGAAATCTTCATAGCCAAAAGGATTAAGTTTTTGTGTTGGATATTCTTTCACACTTTGTTTTATTTTGAAAATTTAAATTATTTACCTCATAGTATTTCAAGACGAAACACTTCAGATTTTCATTTTGTATGAAAGTTTCATTTGGATCTTCAGTTATATTTAATTTTAAAAAAGGCAAATGAAATCCCCCAAATGAGATGTCTCATTCAGTCTGAAATGCATTCCCCTCCTGTTTCTTGCTTGTAAGCTGGTTTCGCTCCCCCCCGGCCCCCCAATTCCTTCCTCTCCCTCTTTCCTCACTTTTGGTTCTTACAGAAAATGTATTTGCACAGCTGTACTCATAAAGCATATATATTTAGATTTTACTAGCATTATCCTGGCACAAAAATTCTATTAAAAGTAACTTTTTAGTTATTAGGTTATTCTAAACAGGTATTTAACCACCAGCAAAGGGGCAGAAATCATACCAGGTCCCTGTATAATAAATGTCAATGTACTCTCTTCCTAAGTTCCTAAACGGTTTTATCTACTTGGGTGCATAGTTTATCGCCCTCTAACAGCCCTGTCCCCACATCAGCTTATGGAGTGGGCTGTTTGATGGTGCATTGGACTATATCTTTCTATGCCTAAAGGCTCCTATGTGCTTTCCGAAAATATTCTGAATTTCTTTTGCTTATTACTCTCTCTCTTTTTGTCATCACGCTGTTCCCCCCCGCGCCCCCTCCAGTTTTACCTGGCTCGGTTGGTTTTCATCATTCATTTCATTTTGTGCTGAAATCTACTAAAGGTTTTCCTTTTGACATAACATGATCGAGACATTTCAAAATAGATGGCCTTGGACCTGGAATCAGAGCCACTGCAAACAGTCCATTTAAAAGCAGAGCCTAGAGGGACCTTTTCTCTTTTTTTGTCCGGAAATGGGAAAAGAAAGTTCATTCTCAGCATTCAGTATCAGTCACTTCGTTTTGAGAGGGTTACTGTGACCCACATAGTTTTTAATCTCCTCTTTGCCTTTTCAGGCTTTTAAGGAGAAGCTAATTTTGGCCTTCTGACTACAGGACTTTTTTTACGTGAGAGCCATGTGGAATGTGACACTAACTAAGTGTCCACTTGGGAGAAGTAAACACCTTGCACCTCAAGTGCAGCTCTTTGCACTGTCTGCCACAGAAAGCAGATGGGCACCGATTTGTAAAACAGAGGTTTGCTTTCATGGTGGAGGGTCTCTGTGCCCTACGAATCTGACTGTGAAGGGAGCAGCCCCACTGATACAATCCATTTTCTCAACTTCATTCAAGCAGAAGAGCCCATAAGTCTTGACATCCTGCCCCTGGCAAAATAAAATCCCCTCCCTGCCCTTGCCTTGTCCCAAGGCCACTGGACTAATTTTTAACAAAAGAAACGTTTCTAAAATGAATGGGTCAAAGAAAGAGCATCCTATTCCTTCGATCTCCTAGTACTGCTAGCACGTGGCCCCCTGAAGGAAATAAATCCAAATAAAACTTCATGCCACGCTATGAAGTTTCAATAATTATCAACTGCCTTAAAAATATCAATTCATCTCCACAAGTAGAGTTTTATCTATTATCGTAAAAATGAATTAATATAAAAATGAAAGGCCAGTCCTGTAACTCCTGCAAACACAAATGATCCATTTTGACCGAATGGGATCATTCATCTGAAAATGGGTTACATGATCAAGGCCTTCATTTGCCGTGTGGTATCATAATACATATTTCAACTTGTGAAACAAACTGGAAAAACCACAATGAAATCTTGGGCATCCTGGGTGTCGTATCAGGTCTACAATCAATCAGATACTGTGTGTAGTCCTGAAATAAAAGTGCTGTTATTTCATGTCCATTCCTGCTCCTGGCAATGTCAGTTGTATAAACAATTATTTCAGATAGATTTATTTTAATTTACTGTTGTAGCACTTAGACTGCTAAGCTGTAGGGCAGCGTAATAACTCCACCCTTAGATATGGAAGTAAGTTCTGTAATGTTTTCCTTACACAACGATCACACAGATCACAAAGTCCATTAGAAGTCATTATGGACCAGGCAGTTCCCAATTCTGAGTACTACTTATTACATCAAATACAGATGTGCTTTTTAAAGTGCCTACATGATTTAGAAGCCTGAAACTCACTGATTTGCAGTTAAACTTTTGTTTCCAAATTATTTAGGCATTTTGAAAATTACCTCTTGTTAATAGAAGACATGGCAGGAGGCAAAACATGGCGCAGATGGAGAGACTGAGGTTCTGCTTTCCACTGGCATAAGCTGCTGCTCGCTTCAGTGTAGCCACACTGATATACCCATAACTATATTTGTATAACATTCAGCTGAGCAGCTACACAAAATAAACAAAGCCATTTAAACAGTCTGAAGATGGCAAAGAAGAGTTTTGCTTTCAGTTTTGAAAACCTGGATTCACTCTTGTAAAAGATATCGGACTTGAGCACAGAGGTGTAACAGTTTCAAAAACATCCAGGTCTGACAGAAGTCTTGGTAAGTCTTATCTAGCACCTAAACCCTCAGGTTTCTTCCTGGTGTCTGAAGGTCTACCCTACCCAATTGCATAGGCAACATGAGGTACTCAAGAGGGAATTGGTTAGCATGGATATAAATCTACATCTTATTGATGTATGGTGTAACTCAGGCTTCAGAGAATCTATTTATAGCCTTCAGAGGGGAAAAAAAAGGATCTGAAGTTCTGATTTGGGTGCAATTTTAGCAGAAACCTTCATTTCTAATTTTAAATCCAAACTTTCCCAAACGTCATGATTACAGAATATTACTGGTTTGGACCCTTTCCTAGTTCTGGTAATTTATTGAGGTGCCTAGGGAAACAAGAATCAGCAAAAAGGAAGATTAGACAAGGCAATTGACACACCTACTGGCAAGTAGTTGAAATACTTGTAAAATAATAACAGAAATGTTAGAAATCAAAACCGCCCGAAGCAGAACCTCAGCTAACAGAAGCTGTAACAACTCCAGTGGTGTGAGTTGTGACCAGTTTGGGATCCAACCTCCTCTGACCCCAAACTGGTCATTACGCTAGAGGAACGGCCACAACTAAGCCTGGAGCTTTCTGATTACCCACTGCGTGTCCACTTCATTCCCATCTATTAGAAGCCCAAGACGAGTCTCTTCAAGCTGGCTTTAAACTGAAAAAACTTTGGGGGATAAAATCCAGCAGAAGGAAGAATACTGAGCTATTGAAACTCCAGGGGTGGAAGCTTGCCAGCACGAATGCAGTACAGCGACAGTCTTAGGAAAGATACTGGGGCATGGTTTGTTTCTGGGAAGGGGCAGTGGTCATTATGTCAGCCGATGACAGTCCTTTGAATTCTGACATTTGCCACAATACAGAAGAAAACGGAGTGGAATGTTTACAATAGAGAAAATGTTTAAAAGAAACCGCAGACCAAGACGACGACTGGTTTAATAGCTTTGCTGCAGATATGTGGGCAAATGACTTGAAGAGTATATATGCTCTGCTGCTGTGTTTCTCCTGCTTACAATTACTGGGAGCTGTCCCAGTCATCATAGATTGGATTTTAGGATTTTAACTTAGGAAAATCTGTGCCGTAAAATTCATGGGGAGATGGTTGTGATGGAGTTGAAAGTAACAGAGTTAATTTAACACTATTTGCTTCTGAGTCACACCACTGTTCCAAAAATCGAAGACATTTAGGTCTTAAAATGAAGCACGTGCATGAGCGCTCTCTTGAAGTAGGCTAACTTAAGTCACTGCAAAAGTGCTTTCTTCAGCTCCACTTCTTATCTAATTATACGCAGAATTAAAGTAATGATACAAATTAGTCTTTGAAAGAGTAAACTAAATTATCTTTACAATGACAGGAAGGCAATATATAAATAATAATAAACAAATAAGGTCCAGATCATGGCGATCTTACCTTTCTGATGAAAATTCATAATCAGATCTGTAAAGTCAACGCAACAACAGCTGCTCATAGCCCCTCTCCAAGGAAAAAGGAGTTGGCAGTCTGGCCTGAAACTATCCTAGTGACAGAAGTAGTGTGATATAAACACAGGCCACACTGTCATAGCCTCGCTTATCTTTTGGTAATGCTTTAACCTGTGAGGATCCTGATAACTTCAATGCTATGGAATAAAGTGCTACTGAATGAACATAAGGGGATCCAAATCTCATCCAGTGCTGAGAATTCTGTGAAAAAGTGGCTTTTTTGACAGAAATGTCTCCACTCACATGCTTTCCTCTCATTTTTCAACTAATTGCATGCTGTGCTTCAGGGAAACTTATCCAGGAAAGATTATATTATGTGCTTAAGAATGGAGGTCAATGGGAGCTGGCACCTGTGCTCTCCTCCATCAGGACCTTGTGTACATTTCTGTTCCTCAGTGCAGAATTTTAGGTTGTGGAGTGCCGGAGGAGTAGCTCCATGCTACCCACGCTGCCTTTGCAGTTCCTACATAGTTTCAAAAGTACACTGCTTTGGAAACTGCAGGCTTCCCTGCTATCAGAAACATGATGCCTAGGGTGTGATCCCACATAACCGTGCCACCACAGCAAAGCAGGTCCCCGCACCCACGATGCTTCAGTGGCCCTCAGATACATCAGTACTTCACTGAAATTATGTCCTTGCTGAAGACCCTGCTGTAAACAGCATCACTGAAATGGTCCGGGTTAAGCACATTCCTTTCCTCTTTTCTTCCAGGTTCTTTTTGCTGCAGATTAAGTCATATTGTCTTATCAAGAAACACTTCAGGTCAATGTGGCTCAGCATTGCCACCTGAAAGAAGCCCTTCTGTTCTTCCTCACCTGCTCATTCCTACTCTTTCCTCAGCATTTCTTCATCCTGGCACAAGCAAAGGCACAGCCTCGCAGTAAAAGAGATTAGGAAACTGATCTGGCTGAAAACAAACCTGGCAGGAGAAAAGTGTCAAAATTCGTCCATTTTCAGCCAAATTGGTTCTCAAACTGGTTCACTGTGTAGGCAATAAACCAGTCATGCTCTGCCAGCATAAGAGACAAGGTGTTATGGAGGGGGGACAGCAGACCTGGCCCAGGGGACGGGAAAGGATGGCTCCTTCAGCAGCAGCTGCCCTGGCTTGTTCTTGTGTTCGCTGAACTGCAGCCTCTGGGATCCAGCCTACGCGGCCCCACTAAGAGTTGCGCTAGCACAGCTGAGGGGGAGTGGGAGGGCTTTGGAGTCAGGGCTAGGGGCTTCGTCAGATGGCTCCGCAGTCAAGAGTAAGCCTTGTGAAACGACTTTCAAAACGATACCCGCTATCTCCAGAGAAGTAACATCTTTTTGATGAGATGAAAATCAAAATTCTTATTGTTGGTTGGTTGTAGTAATTAAAACTTTATTTTCTCCTTCTGCAGAGTTACTAGCTATACCCCCAGGGCATTGCCTATGTTCCAAGGACCAAGATTCCCCAGTACACGATACAAGTAATCTCTGCTGCTGATGATGATGGAAGAAGAGAGTGTAAATCAGATGAGGAAACTCTGCCAACCTAAACCAGCTTTGTAGTCTTCAGATGCAACATTCTTTGGCATAAATTGTGTTTAGCCACACTTCTCTTCTTTAAAAACAACTGCTGCCTTCTCCAGAGCTGCCCGCATTTCTCTGTGGCCGGTGTAGTGTTAAAGTTCCCTTCCCGTCTTTACAGTTCATTCTCTTTCCCTTCGAAATCTCTCACTAACCATTTCTTGTACCTGCACTCCAACGTTGCAGTGCATTCACCGCCTGGCTTTCTTATACATATTTCAGAGCTGGTAAACAGCAGCACAATTCCCTAGGAGGGGGTGGATCTGGAGAAATGCCGAGAGCCATAGCAATAAAATAAAAATAACAACAAAACCCAACAAAAACCAACAGGGTATTATAGATGTTCAACACTATTCAGAATCAGATACTTAGCCTATGAATTGTGGCAAGTTTTGCAGCCGCCTGCGCAGTCTAAAGCAAAAACTGTATGTAATGCAGTAAAATGGTTATTCTTATTAGCTGATGTAACGGTGTAGGGATCTCTGCCAAGAACTATGGACCTTACATGTGGTCCTTTGATAAATATCTTTGTATGCGCTTGGTATTAACAAAAGCATTACCATCTGTTTACCTTGCACTAATACACATCACATTTTTGCACAAATCCTAGCTTGTATTGCATAAGCCTAAGCTAGGCACTGTATCCATCAGAATGGGTGACAAAGGTTTAAATCAAGGAGGCCGTGTTTCAGCACGTTATTCATAAAACTAGGTCATGGGATAAATGTACTGTTGGAACACAGCTTTATACTAATTTTCCCAGTAAGATGCATCATAAATATTAACTGTCCTGAACACATATACACAGGCTCATGGCCTTGGCTCCAGGCCCTTCGCATGGAAGCTGGAGAATGGGCTCTGACTTAAGGTAGTGAGAATGTGAGGAACTCTGAATTATCCTCAATAATAGATTCTTTACTGCCTCAAGCTTTTTCAGCCAAACAGTAACACAGCACTGCACATGGGAGCCTAGCAGCAAGGAGCCTGGTCCTGCAACACCTCACTGATAGGAGTGGCGTTTAATAAGGCTACGTGGGACTAAGGATTGTTTGCCGTAATGTGCTGCCCCTTTAGCAACTATGATCAGAGTGCTCTTTTCAAGCAAGCTTTTCAACTTATACAAACTTGTGCCTCTTTACTATCGTCAGTGCAGCTCTGCTAATAACGTGGGCTCAGGAACACGCAGCCTCCCCTCCTCCCGCAAGCACTCACACACACGCACACACTCTCTCCATTATACTACTATCTTCCAACACAGTTTTCAGCTCGCTTGTGATATCTGAAGCAGGTATGTCTGCACACAGTACATCTCAGACGCTGCGGGAACTTCCAGAAACAATAGTGTAGCAATATCTAATTATTTACAGTGGCAGCACAAAGTAAGAGATTAAGATTATTTGTGATCATGGGTACGCATCCTTCTTTCCATTCTCATGGTATTTCCTGCCTGAGTGAAAGGAGGAAGAACCAGAAATCCACTGAGAATGTCTGTCTCTAAATTTTTTCAGTCTCAAGAAGTATAGCCAATAATAACAGTATTCAGAGTGCTTTTCCCCGATAATTTTCAATGTGCCTCACAAAGAGGGATAAGAATAATGATCCTTATTTTATAGACTATAACACAACCAACAAAAGAGCCAAGAATGGAACCCAGATAGCTTGCCCTTTAGTCTGGGCTTTGCTATTGTTTAAGGATTAGGACCCACATTCAGGATAACACCTCAACCACATGCCTGACTTCAAGCATTTGCTTAAGTCGCATTGATTTAAGCACATGCTTAAAATTAGGCATATTCTTAAATATGTTCCCTAACCGGGGCTTAAATAACCATCCAGTCTTCTGGGTGCATATTCAGATAAGACCAGATTTTATTTAAACTCAGGAAGAGGAGGAAGAACAGACTGGGTGCAGCTGTTTTGCCCTTAAGTCATCCTGGTAGAGGTTCCCATATTGCAATTAAAAACTATATAGTGTTCTTAGTTATTGCCAACAAAGTAAGCAAACTTAATGGAATCTCACCAGAAGGAAAAAAAGATGATGCCAAATGTCACCCAAATTGACTGAACTTTCAAAATCACCAGCATTTCCCAATGTTGCTTTCCCAGATTTCCCTGTGAGAATTACGAAACCTTGCAGCTGAAACTAGAGCGGCAGCAAAAGAAATCTCAGCACACGGCCAACTCCCACCTGCTAATGCTTCTGTGAATCAGAGAGACCTCTTGCTTACTCAAACAACAATTTATCGCTATTATCCCCACAGTAACAATGTTTACCTACTCTTAAGTATATTAACAAATTCTTTATGTTTACCTACACTTAATAGTGCTCCTCTTCTTTTGCCTAATTTTGCTCTAAACTTTTCTTACTTTTTAGTGATCTAACAGCCAGACATTTCTACATCTGTCCTGATGAAGTACTTACAGAGGACCGTTATTGAGGATGGACGAAACTCACAAAATTTGTTTTCTGAATTTGAAACTTTCAAACTATTTCACAAAGAAAAATCTCTCCTCCCCATTTTAGTCTGGGGCACCCCAGTTTTAGACAGTGATGACTCCAATCAAGCCAATGCTTTATACGCTGCTCAGCTGGAAGGAAAAGAATGCTTTGCAACAAATACATTTCAACTGTGCGCCCAAGCCTTTGTTGAGGGACATATTCCAAATTCCCATTGAGATTACAGTGACACATGAGGCAAGGTAATTTGCCATCTCACCCACTTCCTTACTGTTAGCCACCTTATTCTGTTTATCTGTTACCATTCTGCCATGGAAAAAGAAAGGAATTTAGGGATCTTTTTTTCTCAGTTTAGCAGCCCAAGTCTACGGGAGTCGCAATTTAATACATCCAAAATGAGATAAAGTTAGGGCCAAATTAATGAAATATGGCCCTCTGAGTAAGCTGATGATATCTGATGGCATTGTACAGATACTGCATATAACATATGTCTATAGATGATATGGTGTATAATATAACTATTAATATCTACTCAAAGATATTAGTAATAAACAAACATAAGAAAACAGTCAAACCTAAATTAGACAAAGACCCTATCATGCTGGCACCATCCAAGCAAGGATTAGGAGAGCCTCCATGGCCAGGGAGTTTCTCACTGTCCCTCTCCAATTCCGTTACATTTTCTGACTTACGTGCAAGGTCGTTGCGGTCTTTTAGACAGCACTTTCTCTGGGCTCTTTATGTTCCATATGCTGTGCTTTCTAAGCATCACCACTGAGGTTCAGACACTCGGGCAGTGTGTTATGGGAGAAGAGGAAAATGTGCAACAGCGAGACCAAGCCAAACTTATACTCATTTTGAAACGTTCACTTGGCTCTTAACCGACCACAAAAGTAATCAAGGGTTAAATCTTCTCTCTCATACAGGAGACCTACAAATGATGTGAAGTGAGAGAAACTTAATTCATCAGCTGCAGAACAAGTAGTAAGTTAGCATGCTGCATTACAGACTAAGACATTAAAGATGAAGCATTTCAAACCTGATTCTTTTGCTTGGTGAAAACATCCCTTTCAGCTAATATGTATGACTTGATTATCATGACAGGTTTTACAAATATTGTCAGTGTGAATACAGAAAATATCTGTTTCAAAAGCATCTCGATTGCAATAACGCCATCAGCAAGTTTGATGTAACGTGACCGTTTTATAATAATGTCTGTGATGTTTTGGCCCCATAACATGAAGCTGTTCCTTTTTTTCCCCTCTTGTTTGTGGACAGACATACATAGTGTGAAGTGAGATATAATGAAAGACCATCTCTAGGGCACCTGAATAAGTACCAAGTAATTTCTTTTTACTACTAAGTGAGAAAATTTCTAGCTATCGAGACCTTTTTGCAGAGACTTCGGGTCAGCCAGTACATATGCCTGTGCCTCTTTTTAAGCTCTTGAATAGTGCAGCTAAAACCAAAGGAAATATTTATGATTTGGAAGTTAGATGGACGTTTAAGACTTTTGCTGCCTTTGCAAAGAAGTGCTATTGAAAAATGTTTTGTCAATAGTAAACTCAGAACAGGATAGTCCTACAGAGTAAGTAAGTAGGCAGGAATATATTAGCACACGGTGAGAAATGACAGAAAGTTTTTAGCCATATCCACAGCTTGAGAAATTCCAATCCCTGTAATAGAGCCATGCTGATTTCTACCAATTAAAGATCTGGCCCTTTATTTTCTTTTTGATATATTTTCCCCTAACACATATACAATACTTTCCCAAAGGTAAAAGCAGCTTCAAAGCATTTTTAGAGGAACATTAAAGAAAAGGAAGTTGTAACACTGACTGCCATTATTTTATCTTGGACTTTACTGCAATTAAAAAGAATATAAAATGTAGTTGCTACCCTGGACACATACTTTTACATTTTTAGCCTTGGAAAAACACAGACTCTGACTCCTTGTGTCAGAGTAAGGGCCTCCGCACATTGTCCCTGCATTACGCTTTTTGATCCTGTTAAAAAATGTTACCCTGTGCAGCTCCATGCATCAAAGGAACGCTTGTACACACTGGGATCTGTTTCAGCCCTTAGGCAATGAGACCAAAAGACCCTTCTCATAAATTCTAATTCAAAAGTTTTTAGTTATCAAGAGGAAGTTTCCAATTGCTCTCTCACATGTGGGAAAATATGTAAGCTACTGAGAGGACCTTTTGTCTGCGACTTTAATGGGGGCAATTTGCAAGAGGGAGTGCAAAGGTTCTAATATGCAGTGTGCACAGACAGTAAGCAGGCACATACTTGGTATTTAATGAAGTTCCATGAATCATTAGCCATACAATAACCATAGGGTTCTATAAATCACCTGCAAAGATTTTTAGGCCAATAAGTTGAGCAGCACGGTGGCAGAGTGGAGCACCTCAAGGAGACCGGGAAGCAGGAGGAGGAAGGAAAAGAAAAAGATAAAAGGGGACACACGATGTATTATCTCTTAGCTGGCCTGCCAATCCAAAATTAAATCCTGTTGTTTTAACTTGTTGGCTTTACAGGAAAACAAGGCAATAAAATGAAACTTGTCCTAATAAAAAACACTAGGATTTGCAAGAGGAAAACGTAGCTAGAAGATCACATGTGTTTTAGACATCTGAACTGGAATATTTGTGTGAGGGAACATTCAATTTTCTTTCTTTTTTTTTTTCTTTTTCTTTGTTAATTCACCCTGCTGATGAAACAACCCTTCTGGAATTCCTTTCCTTTAAAAACTCAAACCATATCTGTATAGCTAAACAAAGGCTTGATTCTTCCCAATTAGCAAAAATGTAAATGTTATTTGCAAGACAGACTCTCATGAGTGGTTTTCTTATGCTGCAGTCCCTTCTAGTAACATATAGCTCTGTCCTTAACCTGGAAAGACAGAATTTTTGCTGTAATTATGCAGGAAACAAACTTCCCACTGTGTTTTAAAAGGCAGAATGGCAGCGATCCTGTGCTGAAACCAAGACCCATTTTAGCTGGTCGGGAGGCCAGAGAGCAGATTCTCGCCGTTGCTGAAGTCCCTGCTGAAACACGCTAAAGCAGAGCCGTAGCATCTCACTCCTCCTCTCATACTCACATATATGCTGAGGAGCCACACAGTAAGAAGTCCCCCAGGTTCATTTATTATTCTTTCTTTATATTTGCAGTCTTGAAAAGGTATAGAAAGAAATCACACTAGCAACACCATGTATTGGGTCAAGCAAAAAAAAAAAAGATCATATTTGGGACTGGTACTGTATCTTGCTCACTTCAGAAATCTTTAAAATTGGGAGCCAAAACTACCCAATTCACGCCCAGCAGAAGGACACTAGGAACAACATTTTAACACGTCGTTTTCATTTGCCCTTCAGTGAAAGCTGGAGCCTAAGCCAGTCGGACCCTAAGCCTAACCGCAACACAGGCCCCCCTCAGCTAATAGGATAAATTAAAAATGAGAGACACCCCTGCGCCTTTAGCTCAACTCTCACATTTTGTCTGCATTTTCCCTCTCACTCCTATTCGGAGCTTGGTTATAAAATGCAAACGGCAGCAATCGGTTCCCAAGGTGGCATCCTGCCTGACTTGCCCGCAGCGTGCTGGTGGGTGAGATAAAAGGAGGTGGCAGCGCACTGTTAATGCATTTACCTTTAAATACCACCACTGCAAGCTAGTATATTCAATAGTTTCCAGCTAGTCCCTCATGATCATTTGTCCACATCACAATAAAACCACCACACAGCATGCTTGCCTGTCTCTGCCCAAGAGAGGCCCCAGTACTAAAACAGCAGGGAGGTTGCAGGTAAAGAATCCAAATAAATTAGCGGAGCAGTATGTCTAGAGCGCTTGCCTGCCTGCGCTGTGCCAGGATCTAGACTTTGGTTTAGTTTTCCATCCAATCCATCACGTCAGCAAAGGGAAGAAAGATGGGAACTTGAAAAGGAAACTGAGCATAGGAAAGCTCAAAGATAGATACTGCCATAACCATCGCAGGACATACTACGAGACATAAAAGAGCCTTTTATTGTGACTGTTTTCCATCCTGAAAGTGATATGGCTAGCAATAAAACAACAAACCCACCAGAGTGATTCCTAAGCTGAGAGCGATTTAAGAAGCTCGGCTTGAAAGAATAATTACTGAATTTTAATTCACACAAGATATTCCAGGTTGTAATGTACAAATAGCATAACAACCCCCACAAACGCTTTTTATGATACAGCTGCAAAGAACCGATCGCTAAGCAACTCAAAATTTTTATAAATTTGATACAATTTTAAATAGCTATAGTTCATCAACACAATTGCTACATTTCCATTTTTTAAGTTTATTTGCTGAAAATGATGCCCATTGAGTAAAGAAAGCTCTCTTCTTGGGCAGCTTTTAAAGTTGATATTCAAAGCTGAACTTTAACCTGAGGGAAATAACTATTTCATTGACTCTGGGGCAGTGGAGAGGGAAGGAAAGACTGAAAGGAGGAGGAATATTTGAGAAGAATAACATCACGTAAACTCAAACATCAGTATTTTCACATGAATTTAGATGGAAAATATTCAGCAGTTTTACCCAGTCCTAGTTCTGCCCCTAATTCAATCAGTCTTGTCTTGTGATAATCCCTTCTCCTTTCACTGAAAGAAGAGGCACTTAATCACTTAGTGCAGATAGATTGCTAGGAGGTTTAATTAAAACAACTTATTTTAAGTGATCTTAAACAAGAGGTAAATGTATTTATTGTTCTAACATTTGGAGTGGTATAGGATAGAGCGGAGGAATAACAACCTCTCTTGGTACTTGGTATCGGATTGCTTCTTTTATGAGCCATACGGTAGTGATTAGGAAGCTTAGTACCTAAAAGTTTGTGCAGAGCACTAAAGTACACTGTTAGGGTTTTTTTCCATGTTTCTAAGATTCTGCCTCCCAGCATCAATGCAGAGGACAGCAGTAGGTTGCATGTGATAATGTTTACAACCAAAGTCATTAGTAGTGCGATGTCACTTCTTTGCAGGGAGCTTCCACTTCCTACGCCTGGAGAGGAAGGTGTGAGCACGTCTGTGTGTGGGCAAGCTGACGCATGTGTGCTCATCGATGTCTTTCTAGACCGATGGCCTGAAATAATACCCGCACATCCAAATGCTTCCTGTTGCCAGGAGAATTCTGATCCATCTCCAAATGTTGCAACTGATCTGAATTTGAGTTTCAATAACAAGCTAAGCTAAATGTCTGGACCAGAACCCCCTCTCTGTTCCACATTTGCAAACATTTGCATTCAGATCTGGACCCAAACCTGCTAACCTGCCCAATCCTGATTTCAGTCTTTGGCATTTCTTGCACTGAATTATGCAAACACATGCACAAAAGCAACCTGGATTTTCAGTTGTTATTCATGAGTTCATTCACAAGCAGGTACAGAATATAACAGGTCATTTTTCTGTTAAACCACAGAAAAGCAGAACTCACAAGTCCAACAAGCAGCAATGTCAAGAGATACAAAGAAATAAAACGATCCCCATTATACTCAAAGTTTCTTATATGTAAGAAGATTTTTTCCAGATGAGATTTCCAGGCTAAGAAACCATGCTTACTTAACTTAAGTCCATTTATTGCAAGTATTTCAGTACGATGCCTCGGATGTTTAAGGGGTGTATTTGTGTTGGGGAATGAATGGAGGAATATATACAGCTTTGTCCTTGGGAGAACTTCAGCTGAGATGGTTGGATGAAATCTAGGTCTCAAAACAGCCCCTTGAAAAATTCCCACTGATTTCACTGGGACTAGGATTTCACCTTTTTCATTCATCTGGATGCTTCAGTTATTGCTGTGATAATCCGTGCAGATGAATGGAGGAGCTCCAGTCTGTAGCATTTAATAATAAAGCAACACAGTGACTGAAACTAGATTCAGTGTCTGAGTCAGTTAAGCCTTAATTTAAACACTTAAACACTGTATATTTTGAGTGTGGGCCAAGTCTTGTTCATGCCGAAATTATATGACACAAGCCATGCTAAGATGTCAGCTCCAGCTAAGTGCTAGAATGCAGCGTAGTGTGAAGAAAGCCTGGACTTGTGCTAGTCCTTAGCCCAAGCTCAGATGCATGCCTGCTTGGGGACATCAGTCCTCGTGGCAGTATCCTGCGGCCAGCACTGGGCAAACAATTCAGCACTGGGGCCACGACGCCACGTGGGGCAGGGTCAGTAGGACACGTGAGGCCATGCTCATCCCACTGCCAGGTGCTTGAGGAAGGAGCCTGCTTCCAGCCCTGCTCCACCAGGATGCCTGTCTCCAGGCCTTTCCCTGACCAACCACCTTTTCTTTCGGTGCCACATCACAGCTACGTGTGGGATCCGCAAGCCGGCAGCGTGTCAGCCTCCGCACTCACGAACGGCTGTGGAGGGAAACACAGCCCACCCTTTCAACAGCAACAGGAGCCTCTGGCACATACCTCTGCCCAGATGGCAATCTGGTGCCATCCCAAGGAGACCTGATGGGGACACCGGCTTTAAACGATGTCCCGAGCAGTTACTGCCATTTTTGCGTTATTCTGAGATAAAAGGGGCACTTCAGACCTGGGAAGTTAAAGGTTTGTATTAAAAATCTACTGTCTGCCTTGAAAATTATGGAGCTTGACAGATGGAGGATGAAAGGCTGCAACAGAAGAAAAACATAGGCCACCACCCTTGACACTGCTGACCACCCCGTTGCTGACAGCTTCTTCCCACAGCCTCGCTCTCTAAAGCGCTTCCCGCTTTAAGGAAATGTATCAGAACACAGGAGTTTATCTGCCCTGACCTCTACCCCCAAACTGAACCCTCTTTCATGTTAATTCTCTTCACAAAACCCACCGCATGTAAGGTCCCTGCAGTGCTTTGGCTTATTTGGTTCTCATTATTTGTTGTTGTCGGTGGTGGTTGTTGCTGTTACAGCAGATGAAGCACTGATCAAGAAATTCTTGAAGCACGTTAAATATGATGATTGGGTTGCTGCTTTTGGTGGGTTTAAGGTGGAGAGCAAGCCACATGCTGTTATTAGAGAAGCTTTTAAGAAATAAGAACAGATGAGAATTTTATTTCTAAATGTTTCAAATCAAGACAAAAGAACAAACTTCTGTGATAGGAAGACTGCCAGGATTCCTCTGCTAAAAGCATATCTTTGAGTTACCCATTTAGGTGGTACCTTTTCACATTTATAGCTTAACAGTTCAGAAGCAAAGTATTTCAGGACCTGATCCTCTGGCACAAATAATACAAATCAGAATCTGTCTATTTATAATTCAGCTTAGATTCCCCAAAACGAGGGAAATGAGCTAAAATGAGGGAAATACTATATTCACACAGACAGTAATATCTGGAATCATTTTTTCCAGCAGACCACAAGGGCTCTGAGGCTGACCTATTTTAGCCCATTTCCATTCCTTTGCTGAACAAAATAATGTTTCAAACAACACCCCAAAACTTTACAAGGGAACTTAAAAAGGGCACTGTCATGTAATTTTAAATTTATCTAGCAGTTGTGCTGACACTAGAAGTGAGGTCGCAGCACGGCTGAAGAAAATTCATTCTTAAGTATGAATGAATGCTTACAAGACATTTCCCCCCCTCCCCGAGCTGACTTTCTGCAGATGATTCTCTTCTGTTGCTGATGCTTAAAGATACACACAAATCTGGGGGGGGGGGGAGGGGACCCTCACATTGAACAGGAAGAACTGAAATAAGACTTAAGATACCAGATTGTAACACGGGAAAGGAGAATGTAAGTGCCGGCTTTGCCCTCGTTTTCTATGTGACCTAGAGCTACTCCTCAAAGGGACCGGGAGCAGTAGCTGGCACTGTGGGAAGAAGCCAGAAGCAGGGCGACCTGCACAGTGCCCGGGCTGAATTAAGCATCTCAGTGTTCTTGATATAACCGGGAGGCCACTGCTAATGTGATGTGCTGGACAGGGAAGCATTTTAAACCCAACTTTTTGGTAGGGAGGGGTCTAGAAATCCCAATCCAAGCTGCATTGAACAGATGTCAGATCAGGACGTTTGCCCAAACCCCTCTCCCAAGCGTATACAGCTACATTTCTTCCTATCAAAAACCAAAACAAACAAAGCATAAAGCAAGCATTAACAGAAAACAGAGCAGAGTTTACTCTCACAGTCCGGTTAGATGATATGGCTGAGCTAATCTAAAGCACCCCTGCTGCCAAAAGGGGACAATTCTTCTCCCTTTTCTTCTTCCTCCTTTCTTCCTTCTTGCTCGGGTCCCTCCCCTCTGCTGCTTGTGTCTGCTCTAGAGCCTATCTGACTGCGCAGTGAGAGACTCAGTTCAGTAACGCAGTGAAAAACTGATCCATCAAAATATAGTTTTCCGCAAGATTAGTGAGTTAAATTGGCTCGGCGTGTGGTCAGATGAAAGCAGAACCTGCGCAAGCCAGGGGCTAGGATCAGGGCTGGAGAAGGAGCGAGCACTTGGCTGTTGGAGAAGGTAACCTCTGCCTCTGATACAGGATATGCAACACAGATTTTATTCCCACCTTTAACTAACTTAACTAACCTTAAGTTTGTTCAAACCCAAGCATAGATATATCGGAGCAAGGGTCCTAAGCTTCTGTTTTTACTGCATTTTGCTCTATCATCTCCAGTGCCAACACATCACTGTCCCTGTCCAACTTCCCCATCCCAACTAAGGGAGAAGCTGCCACGTGGCACATGGGAACATTAGTGATTACAACTACAGCAGAGAGTAAAAAATGGGCACCAGCGGCAGGGGCAGCGACCACTGATGCTGCGAGCTCTGAGCCCATTCCCGTCTCATGACGCTACGTGATGGTATATATTTCTCACAGGACCTGATGGAGGGGCTGAAGAGCTCATCATTCCCATCACAGATATGTCCAAGCTGATGGTCAACATCACATCTTGAATCTCTCTCAATCCATTCTGGAGTGGAGAGAGAACTTCTGCATTTTATCCAACAATTGTTTCTTTTCCAGTCCTTGGTGTAGGGACTGGAACTCCAGTCTTCTCCCCCCCAAATAAACGCCATCACCACAAGGCTACATACAACTGTTATTTGAAATACACCTCCTGCTTCCCAGGTTAGAAATCAACTCACCGGGCTATGGGCTAAAGGGAGTGGGTTATGCATAGAAATGTAGGCCTCTAGGGACTTTAAGTCAGCCTGAAGCTGAATAAGGATTTTGAGAAACTACATTTTCAACTTTTGGAGGGAACAGAGCATTTAGACACCTGGGCTGCCCACCCCGTCAAACTACCACTTTGTGGTAAGAGAAATCTGACTCCTTTTGTTTCTCAAAGTAATTATTGTCATTGTGACTTTACACTGTAGAAGGGACACAGTGCTTAAGGAATAAGGGTCTACACATGAAAAAGGGTGTTTTTTCTTTAAAGAAGCTGCATAAAAATTCATCGCTGTTCAGCACAACATGTCATTTGGACACAGGACCACCAGGGTGATGGGGCTGTTTTTCTTCTCCATTCATCCATTTTTAAATCCATCACTTACTATAAAATGAACAGATGCTATTAACACTTCAGTGGATTTGTGCGGAAACTGTGATTCATTCTTAGCAGCAAGTTAATATAAACACATGAAATTGCCTTCAATCTGCTTTCCAAGCCCTAAGAGGGCTCACAGAGTAAAAAAGATATTTTTTCAGAAGATTCTTCTGGTTGCATACCCATAATAATTGTCTAATTCATACATGGATGCCAGTTGCTTGTAACCGAATACCTAATGTGCCTTTTGCTATAGGATAAGGGGCTATAAACATTGGACTGAGTCATGATGATATTTACAGTGGTATAGATGTGAAGTAATTACACTGGGTAGGAATGAAGATGGAATCCTTCATTAACTGAAGCCTGGAGGAGGTAGGGATTTTTATACCTATATTCAGAGAAATAAACTGAAGCATCAGCTTAACCTAAAGTTCGTGAAAGAGTGACATAAATGACAAGAAATCCCCCGAATCCCGAACATCAGACAATTTTACAGCCAGCAATTTCTAAACTGTAAATACCATAAGGAAAAAAAAAAAGGTAGAAGCTGGTATTCAGATGGGCACTGGAACAAGCGGATCTTTTCTAAACCATTGCAACTTCTGTAATCGTTCTAATGTCTACTTTATGCTCTGTAAGGCATACTTAGAGGAGACAGGTGGCTTTACTTGTGGTCAAAGTCTGGGACACCCTGCCAAGTTTGTTGTTTAATCCCAGCTCTGCAAAGTTTCCTGTATGGCCTTGGTCAAGTCATGTTATCACCAGTCCCCTGCCTGTGAAAATGAGCCTAGTAACATCATTTACTCTCTCTGTTGCACCGTTTAGATTATTTGTGTGTTTTTCAGGGCAAGAAAACATCTACCACATGGCAGTAAGCACCAAAGATCCCTCTCTTTGACTGCAGGCTCTAGGCTGTTCTATGACACAGATAACTATGACTTAGAATAATTGTTTGGGGACAGTGCTAATTATTCTGCTGCACCATATTATCAGAAATAGAGACAACTGGTAATTATTGTGTCAAGAAATGCAAATGAATGAAAAGCCCTTTTATTGGTGTCTATATTCAACAAGATATTGTTTGAAGATGTCTTTTGCAGAGTTCTGCTGTATGCTGGGGCCAAAACCAAAAGAAAGAGACTCTAAAATAGCAGATAGCCTGGTGGCTGAGGCATTCATCTGTAATGCTGGAAAACAACAGAGGAAGTCATGGGTCTGGATCACCCATACCCTGAGTAACTTGTCCAACCAGCACCAGATCATTTTTCAGCATTTTGTTGTCTTTTTCAATGAAAAAATCCAAACCAACTCGATTTTGTCCTGCTAAAGAATAAAATACTTTTTGAAGCTTTAAAACTTTGGCAGGGTGGAAAAAAACCCACCTCTTCTCGTCTCTTAATTACAACTATGACTCTCTAATGCAGTCCAAGTCCAAAATCCCTTGTGTTTGTGCCTGGCCACTGGAAATATCACAGGTATGAAAAAATTTCATGCAATTATGTGATTCAGGGCACTTCCCAGACTTTTGCTCTTTTCTCTTAATTGTCAGGTTCTGTTCAAATACATGAAGTCTGTAGCTCTTTCCTTTGTGTGAATAGCTTTCTCAATCCCTATACAACTTAATATTCTGTTGCCCTATTAAGCTAGCCATGCAGAAAACGGTTTCTAGCCAAATAATAGGAATAGCAAACGTATGAACTCTATACCTCAATGAGGTGTTAACTTCAAAGCCTTGTTATTTGGGAGTTGGGGCCATTTAAATGCTGACATTATTAGGCAAGGAAGTCTAAGAAACAAGCACTCAGTGGGAGTCAAAGATCTTTTTAAAAAGCATTTTCTTTATGCTCATCACACCCCAATTCATTTAGGATGGGCTCCTGTTCTATGCCTACACGTTTCCTAATTAAGACTTCTTTCCTTGCCACAATGTTTAGGTTAGAAGGAATCTGAGGCTCTCCGTGTACCCCTTCATGATTGGCATATTTTTTTCTTTCCCCTCTCCCATCTCCTTGGTTGTAATTACATTACAGTGGCTTATCTCTCCATCAAAGGATGGGTAAGTGGTCCCTTTATAAAACTGCTCTGAGCAGCTGTTGGCCAGTCAGGGAACACTGAGGCCTGACCAGAGCTACGCTCTCCCCAAAGGGCTTATCTATATTGTGCCGCATTGAATGCAATGTGAATCGGTGTAGACAAGAACAAATAGCATTCAGCACATGTCAGCTAAGTGCAGTTTTAGCCTGGCCTCATCAGTGTTTAATCATGATTAGCTGACATGCACAGTTTATTGTGGTCTTCACCAGCCAACATATTGTGACCAGTATTACGTCAATTACTTAGTTACCCAAAATTACATTCAGACAAGATTAAATCCTGCCATTTATATAACTTTGTAGAGAACCAGCAACACGAATTCGCCTCTTTGAGACCTAGGCAGCAAAGGCTTACATCTAGATTTGAGCTTGCTTCTAGTCACAGAATGATGCAACGTCTCCAGACTATCTACTCACAAGGCGACAGCAAGGCACGACTGTTACACGTGTAGGTATCTCAGACTAGCTGTAAACTAGGTTTGCGTGCTGAAAGCGATGAGGTCAGAGTACCACAGGCTTCAGCTGTCAAACAGGCAAATATTTGCTCATGGTTTCAGGTAGGTAATATCATTTGTAGCTTACCCAAAGCCCAAGGTGTTGCAGCTTTCCTGCTACCAAAAGCCATGTTAGCTAAAGCAGTGCATATTGCAATGACACATCTGACTGCAGCTTAGGTACAGCCTGGGAAAGAAGGTGCTAAATGGGGTATGGCCATGAACTGTCTCAGTCCTGCTGGGAGAAAAAGTGGTATTTATATTCTAAGTGGTATGAAATAACGCTCCTTTATGCCTTAAATTCTTGCATCACAAACATTTAAATAAGGTCTGCACAGATGCACAGAATGAGCCCTATATTTGCAGCAGTAGTTCCACACACACTCCTGAACAGGTCTCACTGGAGCTGCCCATTCATGTGCACGAGCTCGGCTTCCTATTTTCCCCAGTACAATTCCAGCTTCAGTTCCAAAAGTAATATACTCTTGGCTAAACACTCTGCTGATACTAATGTACTCAAAACCTTTCTGTATACTCAGCATCTTTCTATAACTGAATATCCACATCCAACTCATCAACAGTAACCTGTTTTTTTTTACTTCTTTTAATTCTTTCTAGAAATCACGCGTATGTATGGCACCAGGTGAATGACAGAAATCATAACACATGTATCTCTCTGGCCCAAATCACTCGCAGGGATTTAACAGAGGCAACCATGGTAGTCAGTCGCTAGCTTTTCAGCTGGAATCAGAAGCCCCATTCTATTTCTGCACCCTGTAACAACATAGCCAATGTATGTATTATCCATTCGAGAAAGAAAATGTCCTATGGGCCCTTCTGCATCTGCTGAGCTTGCATGTTACGGGGTCGATGGAAGATCACCTCTTCTAATGGTGCCCGCTCCTCCTAATGCAAAGACACGTGGTTTGGGAACAAAAGGCATTATTCAGCGCCTGGAAGCAGAACACTGGCATCTATGTTTTATGGACTATTTGAAGCTTGAGATTTTTAGGGGTCAGCAACCTCCCCAACCCTTGCGTTCATTTTGCCGGCACCCCTTGGGCAGGACAGCTACAACAGGAATGCTCTTTTTGAAACCTGGGGATCCTTGGGCTCCCAGAACTGACAGTTACTGTGTGCAGGAAAATTCTAAGTCATGTACATTTGAGACCACATCTGGTGTGAAATATATTTACTGTAAGCACCCCGACCACACTGAGGCAATGTTTAAAAGCTACAATATTTTCAACCAAAACACCATGAATCAGTCATCTGCTCTTTACATTTTTTCCTTCCTAACATAGCAGATTACTAAAATATTCATGCATACATTTTCTTTCATAATCTTCCTCTTCCTCCCAGCCTGAATCTGAGGAGCAGGAAAGTGTAATATGCAAACCCAGAAATATTTGTTATATTTGGATGTCTGACTATAGCTCCCAGTTGTGGTATCGCTGGATGATTCCAGGCAAAGAGAAGCAAGCTGCTCACCAAAGTTAAAATCTGGCACCAAATCTCCTTTTGCTTATTTTGGTATAAAGCAGGAATTTCTCCTCTCTATTCAGTGGAGCTGTACCACAGAGGTAAATTAGAGGAGAGGCAACTTTCTGTGTCTAATAAACAGCAGCGAGAAAAGAGAACCCTGCAGGAGGTGAATATGAATTGGGTAATTTGAGAGAAATAAAATAGCCTACGGGAATAAACTGAAGCTATTTTGTTAAAAATAAATAAGACTAAAACTGTCCTTACTTGGTCTAGGACTATCAGGTCTAAAGCCTGCTGAATTCTACAAAGAAACTCCTACCACTTTTCACAAAGTTTTGAATCACTGGGTAAGAAGCCTAAAGAGCCTTTCCTGCTAATGTGCTGAGCAACCTCATCCTCCTCTGTCATTGCCTTTCCCTTGCCCAGTGCTGGGCAGGATCCCCAGAACCTGTGCGTGGATAAGGTGCCAGTTGCACCAACGGTTTTGAAAAGTAGACATTAGGAAAAGAGCCACAAGACAAACTGAAAAATACAAAATCAGGAAACAGCATTATCAACTTAACAAAAAGAAGGCGAGGAGAAAATAAACATGGGAAACAGAAAATGCAGTAGGCAGATCGTCAACGTAGAAGTCATAGGTATACCTGGAATTTGAAGTAAAACTGCTCTAGACTAAAAAGATGAGCCTGCATTTCAATTATTAAGTATTAGACCTTGTCTCCTCCTCACCTCAGTATTCACTGCTGCGATATTTTATTATAAGGGGTCTCAGCTTGCCTCCTTTAAATCAGGGCTATGCTCACATTAGTATTTTAGATATGGGTCAACTTATCAAGTGTTTTAGCAGAAATGTCAACATCAGTATAGTATATTTTTCCTAAATATCTGCATTATTTCTCACAGGAGTTAATCCAAGGAAGTTCTGTAGCCTGCACTATAGAGTGGGTAACGAGGGTGATCATGAAGTATCATCACATGAAGGATTTCTGGATTTATAAACTCTGGTTTGATTATTCCCATTTTACAGAGGAGTCACTGAGGCAAAGGGACTGCCTTTATTCCGTCTATGGCCATAAATGGAGCCTCCAAGAAAGTCATAATTAAGCACATTGCTCTTGAAACACCGCTAAAGCTTTATCATTAGCTGATACTTCCTCCCAAAAGATGCGGTTATTTAAACAGTCAGTTAGGGTTTGTCTGCATTCGTTTTAGCTCTGCTTTTAAATACGTCTGCCTCTGCAGTCACAGCATACAACCCCTCCAGTGCAATGATGAACAAAGTTACACCAGTACACTGGTTATTTACTGGAAAACTTATTTTAATAAAAGGTAATACTTTTCAGTGTTAGAATTGCTTCCAACTAAGAGCCATTCTAGCCCGCTCTGTAATTGCAGAGCTAACTGGAAGAGTCAAGTCAGTGCAAAAAATTAAGGACAGGCTGGACCTTAGTTCTACGAGACTGTCTCGTCCTGGTTTTAACTGATTTTTCCTCTTGTTCAGTCCTATCCCCAACAGTGCCTCCTGTCGTTACGGGTTGCACTGAACTGCACCATCAGCAAACCTTCAAGCCTTACAAAGAAAAAGAGAACATGAATTAGCTGAAATAAAAGACCTTGGCCAGATTGCTTTGTTGGATAAAGCACCTTTGTTGTAAGTATGTGGGAAAGGAGAGTCCAACCACAGCTCATCCAGATTCCTTAGACACACACGCCCAGTGATATGTATTTGTGAATATTTTCCACATTTATATCTGCTAACCAAAGTAACCAGTTTTTACTTGTTTAATTACTGCTGAAGAAAGAGGAACTGTCAGTGCTTTAAGAGTTATGCCAAAGCACAGGGTGGGTTCTCTCTGATTCATATGCTGCATGGCTACAGAAACCAAGACCCAGCATCAGGAATGCCAAGCAGTTAAAAAAGAAGCAAAAGCAGCAGTCCAGCTCTACAACATATTTTTAATCTAACTCTTTCGTTAAATTAATGTTATTCCTAACTTTCCCAGCAATTTAGCAGTGTATCAGCCATTTTATCAAAACACAAGGAAACAGGAAGACCTTTGGGGGGTGAAAGCATGGGACCTAACAGACTGTGTTATGCTAATGAAGTTTTATACCTCTTCTTTTCCAAATACAGTAAATGAATGAAAGTCATCCCAGCACTGACTCGCTCTCTTTAGCTTCATTGGTACCCGACGTTACTACAGAAAGTAGATTAAATAAATACATATGATAGTTTTCAAAATGGAAAAATTCCCTTGTACTTCACGCACAGAAAGGCATCAAGATGACCTATAAGCCTTTCTGAAAATCACCACCACTAAAAAAAAAAAAAAAGCCCCAAACCATCACAGTCCAGAAAATTATTAAGAAACTTGGCAGAATTTGGTCCTTCCGTTCCCACTGAAGACATAAGTTTATGGAAGAGTAAGGTGAGGATGCCAGCTGCCTCCTCTATACGTCCAGAAACTGGTCCTAAATCTCACAGGAAGAGTGGGAGATGACATACAATAAGAAAGAAAAGTTGGGGTATTATTCCATGGGCATTTGAGTGGATTAATACCAGAGTGGAAAATATGTTCTAATAAAGCTCCATAACATTATTAGCATAATGACAACTGCACCTGGCTCTGTGAGTACATCCATCACATTATAAGGAGATACACAGGAAAGCGGACGCTTCTAGATGCACATGAATGCAGAGTTTAGCCTCTAGCTGAATTTGCATGGTGATCCTGAACACTTCCAGAGGCCTGAAATTTCTGCCCATATGTATTGTTCCCATGTTTGTTATCTCTGTCTATTATTAGACTATGCCATTTAACCTCTGCTCAGTTTTTCCATCTGCAAAATGCAGAGAGTAATATTTACCTTTCTTGCAGAAAAGTTTTGGGATAAGAGAGATGAGAGTGCTGCCTCTCACCACAGTCTGAGTGGGAAAAATACTAGACAGATGCATAAAACAAGATGAAGATTTTGATGTAGGATGGTCACTACTTCATGCACTCTGGAATGAAAGACTCACTGGCAGACAGGAAAAGATAGACACTTCTCCTGGGACCTACAAAACATACCTGTCTAAACCTAGAGATTTCACATCTAGAACCACACATTTGAGAGCCCTTTATAAGCCCTCCTGCAATTTACTCGTCACAGTATCCGAGACAGGTAAATTAACATAATTACAACCATCTCACACTTGGTAAAACTGGGACACAGCAAAGAAGTGGCTCATTGTCACCGCTAGCCTCGCAGTTCAGACCTTTCTGACTGGTAAATCACTCATCAGAAAACACTGACTCAAGCTATGATTCCCTAGCGTAGGATTCAACCCAACAACCTGAGAGTAGCCAAGTGTCCCTGAGGTTATTCTGAGGTAAATCAGGAATTGTCTTATTTCTTTGAGTGAAGTTACACTGCTGAAATGGTGTTAAAGAGAGAAGGGTTTAGTTCTACAAATCTTGCACCTTGCAAGCTTAAGTAGAGAGTCTAGACAGTGTATCTTACGCTGCGCTGACATGTATATAGTGTAAGAGTTGAAGCAAGAAGCTTCACACTCGTGTTTTGAGGAGGAACAAGAAGGATAGTGTTTAGCTATGTTTGTTATGTCCTCAGACCGTGTTGGTGGTGCCAGTATGAGTTTCCCGGGGCCAGGTTCTCAATGCAGTTGTGCCCTTATGAATGTAAAGTGGCTCCCCTGGAGTCAATTACCCCAGGCTTTCCCTTTACCTGTACAATTAGAGCCAAAATGTTGTTGCCACGATTGTGTTCACAACTACTAAGTAAATGGCTGTGTTCAGCACAATATGATTATTACTGTTTCTGTGGTAATTGCAGCTGTTGGGGGCTGCATTACTTACCATTCAGAAAACAAGTGACGTTGTGTTGATAGACTCAGAGTTGAGGAGCTGGGGAATGCACAGCAACAAGTGAAGGCACAGAAAACCCAATATTAGAGAAGCGGAACAAGTTCTGAAAGTGACTTTTGCTTAATAACAGCTCTTACCCGGTAGGAAAACTGCACTGTCAGTGGGGAGGAAAGATTAGGTAACTTTCATGACCAGAAAGGTCGTCCCAGAGAAAATTGCTGTCTAGGGGACTGCTGAGGAGAATCCAGTCCTTTTTCTGCCCTGAGCGTATCAGGTTTTGAAGGTTTTGTGCAAGGCTTGAAACAATTTCCACTGCTAAATGTAAACAAGACTTTCAGATAGTCCTGTGATGTCGGGATGTAAAGACCAAATGAGATCCGTTTACACAAGCAAAATGAATATTTAAATAAAAAGCAGCCACCATCAAAAATGTTTCAAAAAATGCTGTTTTGGTTAATGCAATGTACTGTATTTCTGCCAAGAAAGGCAGTTTCTGATCAGGACATGCCGTGTTTTCCTCTGGAGAATTTGCAGGCAGGGTGGTCTTCCATGAGGGACGGGAAAGGGCTTAGTTAACATTACACATCTTTCATATATGCAGGCTGGTAAATGTAAGGCATTACAGCTGTGCAGTTTGTCACCAAAAACTAAGCTGAAAGGAGTCTAAATACAGGAGACTGACAAGAATATGACCTAGTCACTCTCAACACCTTTTATTCTCCCCCTTCGTAATAAAGCAACTTCTCTTTGTGCAGCCAGAACTACTTGGTCTTTAGAGACAGTGGTCAGACGGTAAAGCCAGGGAAAAAAGGGATAGTACAGAAAATACCATACTAAGAGATTTATTATTTTCCCATAGACTGCAAAAGAAGACTGCAGCCCCACTATGCTACGTTGTGTTTATTTTGATAGGAAAAAGCTTTGGCACTGGAAAGACCGCACTTCGTACCACAAAGAACAAAATCCATTTTGGAGGCAGGAGCTGCTCTAAAGACCTCAGCTTCCCCTTTCTTTACAGATGCCTGTTGAAATCAACTCTATGTACAGGAGGGGAGTAGTTGGCAAATCAAGTTGACTTCACTGGGACAACATATTGCTTCTATTTAAGAAAGCATCCTCGACCAGCGCGTGTTTAAATCCAGTGAGACCTCAGCACATGCTTAAAGTTAAACATATGCTGAAGTCTTTTCCTGAAACAGATACATGTGAGGAAACACTTATCAGTTGGAATATGGTATTCGTTCTCTGGTTCATCCCCTCTTTTCCTCCTAGAATTTCTAGAGTTAGAAATGCAAAGAATCCATCTAAGTTCATAGGGAGACGTTTATGTAATTATATGTATACAGCAGCTACAAAGAACCCATTTTCATTTCATAAACACAAGAAGTACAATATTCACCTTCTAGGTTAAACGATTTACTAAGACCACTTGTTTCGATATTGATTGATCTTTAAAAAATCTGCACGTTGGAAATTGTGTGCCTCTCTGAGAGGTGAAGCAAAGTAATTGAGCCATAATATCTCATAGATACTAATTCCAAGAAAATAGTTGTTACATCTATCATCCATATTAACATTATTATTGATAGCAGTGTTCTCCATCCTGTGTAAAGCAAGCACTTGGAACAGGGCATGGATATAAGACCATTATACCATCAGGGCCATTCTCCTTTAATTCTGTGATTAAGGCTAAAAAGACTCAGGAAACCTGTTTATCAGATTTCTTGAATTCCAAAGGGTTTAGCTGTAAAAATTCAGCTCGTGCAAAAAGGAATGACTTAGGAAAAGATGCCATCATTTCTATTCATCTCGGCCAAAGCTTGTTCTGAAAGAATTTCCACTTAAACAAATGGGACTGTTCATAAAGCCAAGTCTATTCAGTATACCTGCAAGTGGAAGAAGGTTGCGTGCAATTTTGAAGCATTTTCCTACACGCTTCTTCCCAAGTTACAATACAGTCAGTGTGGCCACTTCAAGCGGTGGCAAGATCACAACTTGCAGGGCTGCTCCAAAAGCACGTCTTTACAGTTCCAGCTAAGATGGGATCTCTAGCAAGCGAGATCAGCATACGACTGAGCACCTCTAAGAGCACAGTTGGACACACTGTTCAGGCCATGGCTAATTCCAGTTACAAGTTTGTGACCCTTCACATTCTTGCAGCGGTTGTGTCACCATCCCTCTTCCCTTCCAGTTCCTCAGATTTGCCACAGCTTTTGGCAGAATCTGGTTCCAGCTGTGGGGTTAAGGGAATGAATGAACCGGTTGGGATAGACAGGAACGGTAACCTGAATCAGCAGCAGCTGAGGCAGCGCATCTGACCACACGCTCAACCTGAGCAGCAGCGCTGAAGTCACACATCAGCTGGTAAGCCTGTGTAACTAGCTGTCTGTGATCCAGCTGAGTGCATTATCAAACAAAGCTGCTTTTTCCATCCATTACTGTGGTCAATGTCTATGAGGAGGTGGAATATACAGTCCCATCACCAACTAGGATGATTCCATTTAAGGCTGAGGCATCCCTGCAAAATCTAGTCATAGATATGTAGGGAGAGTAATGATTTATAGTTTACATGCAAACCCTAGGACCATCAATAGGGTTACAAAGCCAAGTATTCAACAGTTACACCATGATTTTGCTCACCTGTGAACTCTAATTCAGTCCCTTTGTGACAGCCTTTGAGACATGATCAAATACCATTATTTTCTAGCCCCAGCCCCATTCTCCCCATCTCCATGCCATAATGACCTCCATAACCCACACTTAGCCCTTTGCACCTCAGGCCTGCTCTTTCAAATATGTGACCTCATTACTCTGCCAGGTCTATACGCTGCATGTGGGACAGAAAAGCCAAAAATCTTGTCACTGCACAAGATTAATCTGCTTTTAGAACTTGACTTTATTAGCCATATATTTATACCAGATAGCCTGCTCGACACCATTGACCATGAAAATCTTTCTTGAATTTCTTTCTAAAATTCCTAAATTGCTGGGGATTGTACCAAGTAATCAATCTCCAAATTCTAAAATGAAACAATTCAGAAGTCTATGTTGCAAAAACCTTAGGTGATACTGGCTTTAGAAGATTAGAGAAGTGAACCACAGCTACAACCTGCTTACCCTGAACAATCTCCATATAGCTCTCATGTAACACAAAGACACTCAAAAAGAACATGTTCATTAAAATTCCCCGGAGGAAACTTCCCAAACTGCTACAGAAAACACCAAGGTTTTGGAACACTCATTCAAAACATAAGGTAGCGAATATGAAGAGTTATTACAGTGTGGAATTGCTCTACATCACTTTCAAACAGCAGGGGAATGCAGTACTTTCAGACGCAAAAGATGTAAACGCAGCCTTTAGAGCGATCACAGAAATTTCATTTGCTCATGTAGTAAAGATTGCAGTCTCCTTGCGGTCCCCATCTTTCTCTTCTTCTCATTCAGATACTTAAAACTCAGGGTAGAAGACAAGGTAAACTCAAATTATAAAAAGGTATCAAAGCGTAAGGCAGTAAAGAACACCAGTGGGGGAAAATTATGGTTGGAAAGCCTTGGGATTCTACCAGCCTTACTAACCAGCTGTTCGTGGTAACTAAGGAGGCACTCACAGGAAGAGGAAAGTCACGCTTAGCAAAAGGTACTACAAAAAGGCTAAGGTAAGAGGTGCATAGCAAACTAAAAATTTGGTCCTTTTTTGAGAACTGTAGAACTTGACTTTGAGAATGAAAATGCAGGGGCTGCCCTAAGTACCTTCATGAAGGACTGGGAGACCCTGACTCTGCAAAGACTGATGCACGTGCTTAACATTACACCCTTGAATAGCCCGCTGATTCCAAATTCCTTGCAGGAGTAAAACAGAGGATAAAACATCATTTATCTGAGGAGTGAGTGAAGCCAACAAAAAATGCATTGCAATTTTCTTCCTAAGTATGTCCTTATTTTTATCATGATACTTCATAAACCATTACCTTTTGAGGTATATGCATCTCATTTCCATATTTCATAAGCCATAGATATTTATCATGTGGTATTTTGTTGATTTTTTCATAGTGCTATTTCAGAAAACTAAACTTGAAACATAGTTTCTGCAATAAAATTTCCCCCTCTGGATAGTATATTTAAAAGAACAAAAGAATAAAGAAGTCTGATTCTCAAATTTGCTGAGACTGCTGTCATTACTAAATGAATCAACTAATTGCATGCTGAAAAACGTTCTTATAAGGAAGGTATCCAAATGCTAATATCTCCCTACTGTTTGGTGGGAATAAGTAATGTTAACTTTCTGCTACACTAACTGACCTGAAATAGCAATGTAAATTGATAAAGCCAATCCCAATTGATCTGATTTGGTTCCCCCCTTTTTTTTTTTAAAGGATGGAAATTTTTTTCTGTTTTTTTCCTGACTCCTGAAAGACACCAGACAGTGATGTGGATGATGTGGTGAAAGCTCCAAGAGAAAAAAAAATCTACTTAAGTCAAGGAGTAGGGGAAGTGGTCACTCTGCGAGGTCATTTTCCTGTGAGACTCTGTGACAGCTGGAGAAAATTAACCAAAATATCTGCATTCCAGAGAGGTATAAAAAGAAGAAAGAAAGGGAGGGGAGGGGTCAAATGTCTTGTGGAAACCTGTAGGAACGGCAATGGCATTTTCTATATGGGCTCACTCAATCTGGTTTCCTGACAAAATTCTACAAAAATAGGAGGAGATTTTTAAAGTCTCAGAGGGCAGTCAGGCAGCCAGCTCCCTTAAAAGTCAGCAGGACATTCATTAAATTTGAACAGATTAGCTGTATTGGATCTTTTCTCTGATGCTGGCACAGGGACCACACAGAAATCCTATTCCTAATACTTTATTACCATTTAAAGCTTTACAGATCAGTCACGCTTCCACAGTGGAAGAACTAGGAAGACAGCAATAATACCAAGGTAATCAGATGGATCCTTTGGTTTCCGTGTTTATAATTTTCAAAGAAATAGCTGGTCAATGACAAATTTGCTTCTACACTAGTTCTGAATCCCTGACATTGTTTTTGTTTTGCAATAAAATAAAACTAAAATTTTTCAAACATTTTCAAAATTAATTTGTATTCACTTAAAAAATCCCCCAGGTTTTCACGTCAGGTGACTCTATTTCTCCCTGGTCAGAACCAAACCCGAACTTTAAAGTCCAAATCCTGTCAAAATTAGTGTATTTTTGTGAAACATTTTGACTCCGCTAAAGCTCAATATTAATTGAAACCATACCTTCCTCCTTCAGAACACTTCCATTCCCATGGATCTTCTGGTCATTTCAGACTACTCTGCAAAACAAAAACCAGAAAACAAAGTCTCTTTGAGACAAAGAAGTTTACTGTTGTAATTTCAAGCAATGACAGGAGAAATCAATTCATGCATAAGGGATTCTGAGGTAATAACACTCTGCCCAAATCTGCAGATCCACGCTCAGGAGCTCCTTCAGTGTGAATAAGACAGACAGAAGGAAGCAGGTAGGGCTTGGTAGATGACTCGCATAAGGACAAGTAGAGATGCACATTAAAGGGACTCAAAAGCAGAATTAAGATTTTTTTTTTTTTTTTTTTTTTTTTTTTTTCAGGCTCCCAGCCATTACAGTTGAGGTAAAGATTTTAAAACAGCACAGCTGTCATTTGGGCAACTAAATGAGAGCCAGATTTTACAGACCAGTCTATATCCATGACCTCCCACTGCAAGATGCAGAGCCAGATTTCCCTCTGAAAATCCATCTACCTCTTTGGCTTTGTTGGGAAACTGAGCCTTTCCAAAAGTCTTGTGCTAAAATGATAAGCCTTTCTAAGAATGCTGAAAAAAGACAGAAAGACAGACAAATGCTACAAGCAGTTTAAGACATCGCAATCCTGTGCCAGATTATCTACAAGTGGAGAAGCAACTACTTCATATCTGCAACAAGGCTATGTATTGTGATATGATTGGGATATTCCCCGTCCACAGGAGATTTCACATTCATTACATCAAGGATAAAATAGCATAGCTTTAAATTAACAAAAGCAGCACCTTTGGAGAATGTTGCAGAAGGATTTCATGTGGTCTCCAAAACCTAACTCAGCAACACTATATTCTTTCCATTGCAAGATACCACCAGTGTCTTTTCCTCATAGCTTGACCATTTTGTTCAAAGTCTCTGTCCACAGTTATCACAATGTCACTACTCTTCATTTAACCTAATTTTCTCAGGCAGTTTATCTTTTTGTGGAGCGAAAAGAAAACAGTATCTGATTAAGGAAGACAGGTTTGTTTATTTTTTTTTTCTAAAAATTTATTTTTACTTGCCCATTCTCTCCTTTCCTTTTTCCTTCAGATGATAAATAGCTGTGAAGGAAGTAAGAGAGTTCCAAATAGAGAAAAATAAAAGGATATGGAAATTTGCATTGCTCACCCCATTTAATGCTAACCCCATGCTGTACTGCTTTGGAATCTGATACAGATATTGCCCAGGTAGCTCAAAAAAAACCCCAACTATTTAGAGAACAGATAATGGTTAAAAATAAGCATAAGATTGTCCAAAATCACACCTAAACTCAGAGTTAACCAGTTTAAAACTCAGTTAACTATAAAGCATGTTGCATTAACTTCCTTTTTAAAGGAAATATTTCATGCTTACACTTCTGTTTTAATTTTTAAATGGACCAGAAGCAGAAGTTTGAAATGTTATGTGAAGCCTTGTTCTCACAAGATTGCTGCTTGAGTTTTACCTCAGTGAGATTCAGAGAACTTCAGATAATCTATTCAGCTTGTTATCTGAACCAAAATGCTGAACTACTTTTGAAAATTACTCATACCCCTATCTTTACCAGACACCTTTTTTTATCCATTGCTGCCTCTAGGCCATCATAAAACCTCTCCCCACACTGGGGATTTTCTTGACCTGGTCATGACTGTGCATATTCCTGCCATAAGAGCGTCAGGTTTGCCAGAGTAGCTTTCCTGGGTACTCTAACCACTTATTGCTGTTCCTAAGGAAGGAAAAGGAAAACAATTCACGACAAGCTTACTAGCACTTGCCATATTTCTCTCAGTATTTTTACTGTGGTTAATTTGATTACCTTTTAAAAGGTAAATATTGAAATATGTCTATTGACATCCTATTATCTGTGGTTGTTTATATACGGAGGACAAATCTTCTCCTCCACCCAAAGCCAAAATAAACAGGTCTTGTACAGGCAAGTCCCAAATTGGTTGAGAGTGATGGATTTCTCGCCACAGGCTGCAGAGCTGTTCCACGCCTGTTACTGCACTTGAGGTATGCTTTTTTGCAAAGATGCTATGTTTCATATAAAATCTTCAGACAGTAGCTTTCAGCCTTGATTGAAGCAGTGTCAGCTTAGCAACATTTTACTATTGCATTCTTTATTAATAGGAGGAGAAAAACATGACTTAACATTATAAGAAGATATTTGGCTTGTTTATCTACCTTGATTTAGAGACTGCTAATCACAAAAACACTGTAACAGGCTGGATAATCTGGCTTCTTAAACATAATTCAAGGAGCCATTTTCAAATTAGCCACTTTTAATTAGAGGATGATGTATGCAAAAGCCCTTCACACCTTTTTAGTAAGCTGTGCAACATCTTCACACCAGATATTTGCAAGTACAAAATTATGTGAAATTATTAAAAAAAAAAAGGAATAATTCACTAACCAGTCTCCTTATTCTTCACTGAATTCTGTGTTTGAAAATACACTGTCTTTCTCAAACAAAAATAATTCGTAGAGAATCAGCTATCAATATATATACCAAAAGTGGTAATACAGTGTTCTGCTCAGGAAAAAAATCCACTTTTATGATTCAAATATGTATATTAGTAACCAAATATTTAGTCCAGGAACATGTATTTGATAGAATCATGGAGACTAACGTTGACGCTGTGTGAATCTGTGAACTGTGCTGTCTGCAGCATAGTTGAAAACTGAAACAAACATCATTAAAAGTTACCGATGTGTATCATACTGGGTGATGCTCTGGTATTTGCTTTCAGGTAAGAGCTTTCCCCATCATAAACGTATTTCTCCTGCATTATCATTTAAAGAAGGGATAACAATCCTTTGAATGATTTTCTGCTACTAGGAAGGTGAGTAGGTTATAACTATTTTTGTTCCATGGATCAATCTCTATTGCTTTGCGTACAGAGTAGGCTTAAAATGTTACCACTAGCAATTTACACCCACTTGCTGGCCATAAATGACTTTCAAGGTTCAAGGCAGTGGATTGTAAAACTGCTGACTTCACTGCTGGAGCACTAAAGAAAAGAAACTGGATGAGACAGAGCAAGTCCTAAATGCCTTCCATAATTAACAAACATGGCAAGACAAGTTATGAAAAACAAAGGAAGACTGGACAGATTTATGCTTGAAGTCTGGTACTTTTGAAAGCCTGTCCAACTACAAAAGTCTCTTTTGATCTACATTAATTGAAAGCACTTAAAATTCAATCACACATTTATGGCCACATGTTTAAAACTGACTCCTAATCTTGCATCTGTAACCCACTGGTCAGACTGGAATGCCTTCCTTCTGCATCCAGCTTACAAAGAATACAAGTCTAATGACAGTCATCTTTAGTTCCAGCTGTAGAGTTTCATACTTGTGGCATAAGAAGTCCCTAAATTCAATCCTGAGTAGTATCCACAATGATAGTCATCACGTATCTCCAACAGTTCGTGACAACAACCACTTGTGGAAACAATAAGCCATCTGCGGATACAGACACTTGTCCTGGTTTGGTTTCTTAGGGCAGTTAGAGGACATGATTCAACTCAGTATGACACACTGCTTTGTGAGCTGACCTGAGATGGAGACCAGCGTCTCTGCCTTTTTGTTAGAAGGTAGGAGAGCAATGGAAAGGAGTTCGCAGTTTGAAGTGGCAAGCGGTCAGCAAAATCAAACCACCATGCATGTGGCTGTGAAGGGATACAGTAAGCATCTCTTTTGACCAGCTATGGGAAAGAAGAAGAAGAAGGAAGTCAAGGAGCCACATTTATTCCCAAGGTTGCTCTTAGATTAAAACCCGCAATGCAAACCTTATATATAACTAGGCAACAGGACTCCATCTAACGTCACAGGAACTAACGAAACAGAGAACTTCTTGCCTAGATCCACTAATCTGCACCAACAGTGACTGCAGGAGCAACACGCAAGCCCAGCTTTGAATCCTTTCACAAGTCAAGCCGCTTGTGTATATTATATTCAAGATTCCTGGACCCCTACCCTTTTAGTTCCCCCCCAAACACCAAAAGATAAAAAAATCCTGCTTGAATATTTCATTACGTTATGTATGAGGAAGAGCTCTGTTAAAGGGCTTGCACTATTGTACTGTCTTGACTAATAGTTTGTGTGACATGCATAAGGAAGACCAGATATTTGCACCCATTATATTTAAGGATTTTTTTTGCCCAAGGACAACTTGTAAAACCCATTGACATGATTTGTGTCTGAGCTGATGAGGAAAAAAAGAGAACACTGAATCCAGACCCTCAATATTTTATTGGTGTTTCTGAACTTTTATTAGCTGTACTTGCTTCCATAAAATCAATTTAATAAGGGGAGCAATGTTTTGGTAATGCATCAAAAGCAGTTCTTCTCTTCAAAGGGCATCTTTTTCACTCAATCTCTTCTCTAAAGACAGTGACATTAGTTTTGTAAATTAATAAACAGGCCAGCATCTGAGGACTGCATGAAGCCTCCATCACCCCTTATTGTGCTTTCTCTTCTGACCCCACTTTCCAGTGCAGGGCCCTCATCTCGACAACAATACCCTGAAAGCCTGTGTGGCACTCTGGGATCACACTTGAAAAGGCCTTTGGCTGAGGCTGGCTTTCAAGAAGGGGGGACAATTGGCAAGAGGCCTGTGGCTATTCATGCAGAACAGGCAGTGAAAAATGCCTGAAGTCAGTTTCAGGGGTGGGCAATGCCCAAAAAAGAAAGCCCACATAACATGAATGGCTGCTGCTAGGAGACTAAAACCAAAGGCATGCTACTAGCAGGCCTCCATGTGCCGACATCAATGGGTTCATCCTATCCCTATTAGGGGCCTAAAATGATGGAGAAACATGAGAAGGGACTATAAGCAGGAAAGGAAAATAATACCAAAGTACACAACGGTCAATGCTTATATTGTTATACTAAACACTCAGAAGGAAATAATATTTTCTATGTTTAGTACCTTTTCTGTTAACAATAGCTGCATCGGTTACAAAATCTAATAAGCAAAATAATTATGGCACATTTTCTTGGAGGAGGAGAGCTATGGACTTTGATAATTAGTCATTTCTCATGCACATAATTAAGCGTGATTATAAAAACATATTGGAAAAGCCAAGCCTGAGTTGGAATTGCTCTAGACCTGGTACTGGATCAGCTCCAGTCCCCTGGATATGCACGCACAAGTCCAGTCCGGATCCAAACACAGCGGTACTGGTCGGAGGGAAATAGGAGGTCTACGTGTTTTTCAAAGGAAACCACTACAGTGCACCACAAAAGCATTTCAATGGCATACAAATGACCCAAACCTCAACTGTGCTCAGGGTTAGGAAGCCTGAGGGATTCTGTCTGCAGCGTGGATCCTGTGCGGCAAAAGGCCTCTGGGTCCAAAAAGTTAACTCTGAGGAATTTACCTCACTTTAAAGTCACCAGATAGTTCTGTTTTTTTCTTTTATAAAATACAGTTTAAAAAAATCATATTGTCCTACTAATATTTCGCACTGGAAAGCCCTAGCGTGGACTGATGGGCTCTTTTGAAAGTAAGGAGACTGTCATTACCCTCATACTTAATTTCAGCAGCATTCTGAAAATGACACACTGGTTTCTTTAGAAACAACCCATCTTCTCTAAAATCCTTTCCACTTCAATACAGATGTTGGCTCTTGGCTAGCAAAAACCTTGAAAAAAATGAATTACAATGTCTAGTCATGTTTGGACTTATTTCTAGGCATGATCTCAGCTCTTAAAAAATGATCATATTATTTAGTTTATGAGTAATAATGTCTGACTAAAAAAGGTATAAAATACAATATGATACTATAATCAGGTGATTTATTTCAAGCGGTGATGTTTATTATTCAGTGTGGAAGTTCAAGAAACCTCCCCTTCTTGCATTTTCAGTTATCTATTCCCCAAGTCTGAATTTCCAATAATTTCTGAATTTGGTGACAACCTTTTGCCTTTCCGCACTCAGAGCTAACTCGGTACCTCTGCTGAAAGGAAAGTAAGGTCTCCCTTCCTGCTGTGCTCAGCTCTACATGAGGTGTAGGAAGAGAGTAGCAGGTACGTGCCAAAAGTGGCCAGAGGGTAGAAAGGAGTGGGAGGCACCCTCAGACTTCCCTCTCATTTAGTCGCTGGTTAGGGTACGTAACTGGGTGAGCAAAAGGCAAATCTGATGCTCCACTGAGGACAATGAAGTAATCTGCTGTCCTCCAGTGGGAGTCAGGGAAGGAGCTGTGAATGCTGCAGAAAAAAAGCTGCTATGATCTACTGGTACCTCAGCAAAGACTTTAAAGTAACAATTCAATGCCTCATTTTTCTGTCCATTTCCATTAAAAATTTCTAAATATATGATGGAGTAAAGCTTACCCCCATGTGTGATCTTAACACTTGCATGTATTTCTCTTGTATCTAAAACTGCTCCTGTAAATAGCTAGTTCTAGCAGAAAATCTGTACTTGTTCTGTATCTCCTATTTTATTGACGAGTAACAATTGCAAAGATTAAAGCAGTTAGGCAAAGTCTCAAGAACACTGAAACATTTTTCATTTTATAAATTGAACAAGTGGACATGGGTAAGGCTAAATGCAGCTAGACCACTGCGCTGCCAAAGAAACTGTATGTCTTGTGTGGTTGTGAGTCCTGTAGCTTCTCAGTCTTGAATATTTGGGACTTGATATTTAATTCATTCAGAGGGGGGGAATCAAGTAGAGGATTTTATGCTACGTGGGCAAAACTGACCCTCTAAATCAGGAATCTGAAAACTCTGTCATAGGTTTCCCACATCCTATCTCAAAGCCACTGCTTCTCTTCCTCTCTTCTTCACAACCGAGCAAATCATTTCCCCTCCATCAAAATGATGCATCCTTGCAGCAGCGAGGACACTTGTAAAGCACAGAATTGTATTTGGGAGGTTTAAGTTTTCTTTTGAATGTGAAGTATCATGTGAAGTAAAAGAAGAGTCAAAACATTTGAGATTCAGCCCTGCCTCCATGGATGAACAGTAAATTGTCTAAATCTCTAAGGCTGGAATTTTAAAAATACCACTGTTCATATCTTACGACGGACACTTAAAGAGGTTTTCTGTGAGGTCAGTATAGAGCTACGTATGCACCACCATGTGACAGGACAGATTAACTCTCTAGATATGTCTTTCTCTCTCCAGGGACTACACTCAAATTAGGTACCACAGGTAGGTATCTAGTATTATTTGAGATGAATCTAACTACAATGTTAGACTGAATCCGTTCCACTCCAAACAGCAGGAATTTTACTGTCTAGGATTTGAGTTTAGCTGGCATAGGACTGAAAATCCTTACCAGTATGTCTGTTGCAAGGGCTGTTTTCACCGTTTCTCTTATCTATTTATATTAACACACTCAAAGTAATATATTCGGCACACATCAGATTTAACAACAGAAAAAATATTTGAATGTTTCAGGTTTTTCAGGATGTTTCAATGGATTTTTAATATAATCTGTGTCGATCAAAGGAGCATCTTCCTGGCTTTGGGAGTTGTGAAAACAGCCTTCCAAAACCTGAAGAAATATATCTTTTTTTAAATTTGTGAGATCTGAAAGGAGAGGAGTGGGTGGTCTTAGCCCTTCAGAAGGTCTCTGATCCTCTGACCTATTAGACCATTAGTTCACCTAACCCAACCAATAGCTATTCAAGTCTAACAGTACAAAGAAAGGTGGTAATAAAAATAAATTATTAAACAAAAGGAATAGAAATAAGCAGTTCAAAGTTTTTCTCCTGTGAAATCCAAAAAGTGTATAGGCTATTCCATTCTATCTATTCAGCCAAGATACCTACTTGATCTTGCCAAGAAAAAGTAAGATTAAACTACCATGGGTACCGAATGGGTACTCAACTACAGGAATATGGTATGTTACTGACATTTAAAGTATGTGCTGTGTGTACACTCTTAACCCAGCTGCTCATTTGTTTGATGTTTAGCCACTGTTTTCTGCTTAGGCCGAGGGATTTTGCATACTGAAGCCGCAGTTCCTAACTAGTAATCATTTAACTGAAAATACCGAGGCTGTTGGGAGAGAGCAGAAGTCCCACATGGATCCCCTGGCTGGTCTACAGGGGCTGCTCTTGTGTGCGTCTCCCAGCTTCAACTTCCCGCAGAACAAATTGTAGCTCTCAGACTTTTGGCCAAGGGTCCGTAAGGCAGAGTCTCATGTAACTTGCTGTTTCCTTGCCATTGAAAACATTGAGGAAAAGCAATACATCGCACTGGGTCTAACTTATCATCAGGTTTGGCCCCCTCTGATTTTTTTTTTCTTCTTTTTATTCCAAAGAGCATTCTCTAAACATCTCATAACAGCAACCAGAGCCAGACAGCATGTGGAAAATGAGAATATCCTCCTAATACATAAACCATTAGACAGCACTTGCTCTCTATTTAAAAACCAGAAATAAGATGATTTTTCAGTCACATTGCAAACATCCACACTGAAATCTTTACTGGGGTTTTGAGGCTAGGGAAAGACTCCCAAGTCTGATTAGAAAGTACAGCTACTAAGGAAGAAATATCATGGCTGAGGCACTGGACTGGAGACTCTGCCTATGTTTTTCAGACCCTCTTCATGCTCTCGGGTAGTTCACTTAATCTCTCTGCTAATCCCCCTGGTTCCTCTGTGCAGAATGGATATAATAATATTTTTGTCTCTCTTTGTTTGCCTTTTAAGCACTCAGCAAGGGAGTATGTCTTAATATGTGTTTGTAAAGCACTTTGCACAAAAAGACTTCCAGAAACTACTAAAATGCAAAGCACAAGTATTGCATATTCCCACAAACATTCCTTTTCCTCCCTTTCGACCCCACTCTCAGTTCCTCATTTTTAATAGTTTGTTGGTATTTTGCCAATTACCAGGTAAGGGGCTAATCTCTGGTGGTTAGTGTGAGCAATTGAGTTTATACCAGCGGTGTCCACTGAATAAGCAGCCTTCTGCAGTAGGTCCACACAGGTTGCACAACAGACCTAGACCTGCGTGTGCCACCAGTTCAACCACAGAAAAGATGCTGTAGAAATACCTAGCTATAGTGCTGGCTCTAGTGATGCTAGAAACGGACTGTATTTTACCTAATGTCATTAAGAACACATCTAAATTGCCTCCGTCTTTGTTTTATAACCACAGCTGCACAGTAGCTTTGTTTAGAAGATGGATACGTGAAATGCCAACCTCTAGCTAATTTTCTACTCCCCTTTGGATTCAAACACCATAGCATGTTTCTCTGAGTGTAACCATAGTACTCGCCACATTTCCGAGGTTGTTTGGTCGTTTCTTGGAGATTCTCATTGCTATCATTTTTTTTTTTACAGCTGGCTACAGGCCTGGAAAAAAAATTGAGCTAAGCTTCATGCCAAGACAAAATATTACAAAAAATAAGCTAAGAGTTGTCTGCCCACTGAATCTATTCCAGTGGTCCTTTGCTAAATTAAATGTGCTGAATTGAAGTCAGTGGAAGTGTTACCTCAGCAATGAAGGTAGGACTGAGCTTACCTAGTCAGTAAGTGCTTAAAATCTTATTCTTGGCTGAATAAAATCAGTGCTATGAGGATTGAAAATCCAAATTAGTGGGAGAAATGTTATTGCCTGGTAAGAAATAGTGATAAAATGTACACAAAACTAGATTTGGGGACATATTTTGAAAACAGCTTTGATTAATGGCCACATAGAAAGGTTCTGAATACAGTGGCAGCACACTTTGGTAGCGGTTAAAACCAGACTTGAGGTACAGCATTGCTAATTATTGCCAAGCACCAGCATCAGTGTTTCCCAAACTATACATTCTCAACCGTTCTCTTATCCAGGGCTGATTCTTTTTACTGAAGTCTGAAGATAACTATGCACACACCTAAATTTAGGCCTAAATCTAGGCATGTAAGTGAAGCAACAAAGTCAATTGGACTGTTCACAAGCTGGAAGAAAATATTCTTAAATAACATCCTGAATCCCGAGTCTTGGACAGGAGAAGAAGTAGGTCCTAAGCCCGAAGATGAGGTTAGTCCTTTCTCTTTCCTTCTCAGCATACAACAGGGGATTCCCTGCCCATCCTTCCCCTGGATAAGTGCCAGTCACTACGCTGGCAAGACGAGACACAAGCACCTGTGTGCCAGATCCATCCAGCTCTGCTCCAGCCTCTTCCCAGTTTGATTTCAGATAACTGCTCGTGATGGCAGTGGAAAAATACACGGTGGGTTCCATAACAGAAGGAAGTTTTTGCAAAAATCTTCTTACTGCTTGGCTCCTTTGCTGCTGTTCATTTTTTTCCACTTCCCCTTGTGTAATCTCAAGGGCTGATAAAACTACTGCTTTTCTACCTGCAGAAGGTAGCTGTCATGTCACAGTAATAGCAGGTTTTTATTAGCTGAGCTGAAATTTGAAGCCAGGAGAAATTCACATCCCCTTTCTCTAAAGAGGAAATTCATTCACCTACTTTTATAGGACTTTTATTGTGTCTTACAATAAATCTACTTAAGACCTACCCTGAAATGATCAGTTTCCCGTAACAGGAAAAATATTACTCCAACGTAACACATTCAAAATCTAAAATCAGATTTTTTTTTTTCCTCTGGATGTGATACAATCTTCCTTATTTTCCATCTTTTTCCAGACTCAAGCCATCTAAAGCTGATCACCAAACCTTGCTACAGATCAGGCCAGTGAATGTTTCAGATCTGTCAACTGCTACTTGTATTTTTAGCATTTTAATGTATTAAAATCTTTCAAATTTTATATAACCCATATATTACTCACAACTTTCATTTATCGCCATTTTTTCTTTTATCTCTGAAGAGTAAAAACATCAACTACTCAAAATCAACAAAATCCAAATGTTAAGGTCACAACACAATAGTTTGCCTTCCCAATGTGGTTATCTGCTTAAAATAAAACTGATCACACATCCCTTTCTATGATTATAGACCAAAAAATAGTTGCGTTGAGACACGCTTTGACTAGTCCATCCCCTGGCCACTAGATAGAACCAGTTGCTTCTAAACATCCACAGAGATGGCGCATTCTCTGTATCTGGAGGCTTGTCTTTCTTTAGTCTCAGTGATTCCAAAAGTATTGCCACAAGGCTGGTTAACTCTGAAGCCTGGCTGTTTTCCTTCTGTGCGACCGCTGGGTCAGTCCCTCTGACTACATCCATAATTCACCTTATCCAATCCAACCCTCCCCTTATTTTACGTTATTCTTTGGGCTTATTCTAGTTCCGTTGTTGCTGGATAAATAGCTGCAAGTGAGAAGGAAAATAGGTTTTGCATGTATACTTTCATGCAATCACTTCAAATTTGTACACACTCCATTTATTATGGGGTAGGAGGAATAGCTTAAGTGTTTAGCACAAGTTCAACAGTCATGCCCACTGCAAGAAATTAAATATATAGGCAGACTGATGGTCTCCACGACACAGGAGGTAATTCCTTTTCAATATGCCATGTATTTCAAAATGGAATTGGCTGGAGATTTTCAATGTCCTGTCATGGAAAACCCAACTGAGGAAGGTGCGAGGTTGAAGGGTGATGCCTACTTGTCCCACAGGTATATGCAGCCGAGGTAGTACCCAACCTTTACTTTTTAAAATGATGTTGTGTTTAATTTTTGTAGAAAGCAGATAACACACTAGAAATAATTGCCTTACATGAATGCATACATTAGCAAAATCATATAAGGTTATAACTTACAAAAGAAGAAAATGCTTAAGATGAATGTAGCAGAGCACTGTACGCTGCAATGGATCAGCTCATGTTGGGTGAAAAGCAAACAGCAGCTGTTTGAGTAGGTAAGAAGCTGTCTCTGGTTACCTGAAGCAACTTGTTCTTGACAACGCCCTCAAAGGACATTTGCATTTGTATCAAAATGTTTATCTCCAGAAGACAGGGAGAGGTGATCACTGAGGCAACACACTAGTTAAGATGCAGAAAACCAGATTTAGGTTAAAAGAAAAAAGACAAAGTGGAAATAAGAGAATTAAAAAGGTGGCTAGTAATCTTGGAGAGGTAAGAAAGCATCTGCATTTCCAGTTAACATCATTCTTAAGAATTACAGGACATGGTTAATTTTTTGCCTTTTCTATTTTAAGTAAAGATAGGGTAAGCTGAGGATGTCTGTGTTTGGCCAGGAATTTGGTAGGCACTCCCCCTGTGACCTCACATAAATTTGATTTGTCTGTACCAGAGCTAGGACAAATTTTGCGCTGATGTAATACTTCATGTCAGGCAACTTCATTTATATTAGTGGGCTTACAGAGAACATTCTTCATCATGGCCTTTAATCATTGATTTCTGTTGGAAAAAATAATGTGTGTTGAAATGCATTTCTACGTGTGTGCAAGGGTACAATACATTTTGGTAGGATTTCCATGCTGGTATTTGGGAAACAGCAAATAGGTTACCCTGATCTTGACAATCCACCCAGAGTTTAAACCACTCTCAGTTTATCCCCTTGCTGTAAACTAGCTGAATCCAGAAGCAAGGCAGATGCTAACAGACAGGTGAGCAAAGGCCAAGCTAGCGCGGGAGTACGCTCAGGCTAACCACAATATAGACAGAGACACTCTGCTAGGCAGTGGCAAGCCATATACAGCCACATTCTCAGGCTCTGGAAAGCAAAACAAACAGAGTCCAAACGCTGTGGAACAAACTTGGGCCCATAAAGTCCAGACTGAATGAAACAGAGCTCAGTGCAAACATGGTCCAAAGGCAGTGGAAAGCAAACTCAGGAAAATAAACTCGGGGCTCTGTGAAAGAGAGCACAGATAGACACACTCCAAGCACAAGTAGAAAAGCAAACAGAGACAAATATAGTCTAAACTTAATGAAGCAGATAAATGAAACAGTAGCTGCCTCACTCTCCAAGCAAAATCTAAGCAACTTACTCCAAAATCACCAAGCTGGAGCAACTGTGGTTCTCTTACAGGCAAGCCACAGTGTTACCTTCTCTTCTCGTATCCTTCATGCCTTCCACTCACATTCAGCGTGGCAGACTTATTCTTCACTCCTCACTGATCCACAGTAACTGTTGTGGGTCAAAAGCTTTCAAATTTTTGTGTTCCTTCAGCAAAATTTAAAGATTTTGGGTATTTCAAGGCAACCTTAAAATGGACCAAGGAGACCTTACTTAAATATATATATATACACACACACACACACACACAGAGTTTCTTTTTGCACATGTATGATGTTGCTTTACAGGAAATGAAATAGAGACAACAGAGACTACATAACAATCAACATATATATATATATATATATATAAAGGAATGAAGAGCAGAGTAAAAGGAAAGCTAAAAACTTCAGAGACATTTCTATACCTGAGATATGTAACTAATATGATGATGATTTCTGAAGTATTTAAGAATCTGAGAAAGCTTCCAATAGTTAAAGCTTTTTGCAGATGAGATAAACATTCAGTAAATATTCCTATCCCGTACTGGAATAAAAAAGGATAAAGTACTTTTTTCACTTGAGGATGGTAAAGTACTTCCCAGTCTATTAGCAACTGTAGAGGATGGTAAAGAGCATCAGTTACTGGTAAGTACTTTAAACCTGGCAGCCCATAGATTTGGCCCCAAACAATCCTGAAGACCTGTCTGAAGAAAATCTCCGGCGTGTTTTTAATGTATCTTGGAAGACCAGGAAAATTCCCATGAAATACAAGAGTGCTATATTAAAAAAGGGCAGGCAGGATGACACAGGCAGCACCAGGTCAGTAAGGTTGACCTCAGTCTTGGGTAAAATAATGGATCAGTTGATGTAGGAGTCAACTAAGAAGGAAATAAAGAAAGGGAAAAGAATTCATGTCATTCAATGTATTTAACAGGAAATAGGTCATGTCAGACAGACCTGTTTTCATTCTCAATGGAGATTACTAGTAATTCTGTAGACGTAACATACAGTACAACACTGTGGTTAAAAACAGTGTCGCACAGTGACAATAAAGCACATGTTAAAAGCATTAAGAATGGGATGAGTACTTCTTTTTTTTTAGTCCATCAATGGGAAATCACAATTGACCTGATGGCATTTGAGGGGATTCCCCCATGGCCAAACCTTTTCAGTGTTCTTATCAATGTTTTGAAATAATTTTTAACATTTGTTAAAACCAAACCAAACCAAACCCAGCCACCTTGTATCTCCGACAAAGACTAGCAGAATAAGTGAAGGTAAGAACAGAACATTTGGACTGAAAAATCTGGAGCAGGGGTAAGCATGGCCCATTTGACCAAATAAAATGTTACATCTATATGAAAAATAATGGACAGAGGTAAAAACTGGTGACCTATAACATGGAAAGCAGCACTGCTGAGGAGGACTTAGAACTTCAAGGTTCAGGTCACTCCACAGGCAAGACTGAAATGCTGAGGCAGAAAGGATTCATGTAGTCTTGTAGAGACAAACAGGAGAAGCATAAGGAGGAAAAGCAGAATGGCTGTATTCCTTGGTAGGTGATGGGAAACACCGCCAAGACAGCATCATTAACTTGCCAAGCGAACAACTCAGCTGTCCACAGAGGGTCCCTGAACTCTTACTAATTACACCTGGCATGAGTATCCACAGCATACAATGGGCTGCTACCTGCTCTTCAACTGCTGCCTCCCAAAGCAGGCTGACAACCCTGGGAAGGGAAGAGAATAAGGGGCTGGGGACCTGAACCCCTACTCAAGCCGCTCTCCGAGTCAGCCCTCCTCATGAATCAGAGCTGTTTGTACAACACCTAGAGAGGTCTTGCATGCTACCTTGCTCAGTAGCCCTTGCATGATGGATACAAGTACATTGTGCCAGTAAAAACATCAATCGTTTTACATGAAACTCAATTACCATTTTCATCTACCAGCTTATTATGCTTTCAGGAGTTTCCTCCCATGTTCACTTTGCCAGTTTTCACTAGATTCAGAATAACTTAGTTGCTCTAAAATAGCAGAGTAAATGCAATCTATCCTAAGGGATCTATTCTATCTTTCACCTACTAGAGCAAAAGAAATGCAAAGCCAAAGTAACTAAAACCCATCAATGCTCCCCAAAATAATAATTAAAAAAAACCCAACAACTTTTTAATGCTTTACTGTTCTTTCTTATGTTAGCTAGATGTCATTTTCCTTATTCCGGAGAAGATATTTGAGTAGAAACTTCAAAGCAAATTTATTTTCTACTTGTGCTTTACTTTACCACACCAGTTTTATTACTTGCAGTCTCTTTCGGAGTGCAGTTCCCTGCCACCCCTTTTATTTTCTTTGCAAGTACCATGTGCTCTGTAGCAGAGCTCGGTTCATATTTTGTACTCAAGTTGCATGGCAAACTGAAAAAAATTGCCGTTGTCTCTATTGATTTAAACTTGTAATTATAATGCAAGTCAGACATTACTCGATAACCTATGATAAACCACGTCCTCAGCTGATGGAAATTAGGACAGCCCCACTCTTGAGCTATGCCAATTATATGCATTGAAGGATGAACCCATCAATGGAAATTAAAAGGCAGTACTGCTTCTTTTAGTATTAATAATCAACTAGCTTTGGTTTTCTCTTAAGATAATCATTAGCTAACATACTATTTTATTTCCTCTAATTGAGAAAATACAACAGAAAAAGAAATCTAGTAGCTAGTAGCAGACCTACTAACAGAGATATAAAACACAAGTTCTGTTGACTGAATATGTTTACGTTCACCGACTAATCTTCCCCTTTCCTTTCCTCGCATAAACGCAGGATGGTTTAATGATCTAGATAATGGGAAATACATTTCATAATTGCTCATAACAACAGGGAAGAATACATTTCTTTTTCCGTAATCTGAAAGCCTGAATTTTATCGAAAACAGAGAAAAATAATTACTACTTTCCTCTTTATGGCAAAAAGATATCTTAGACGTTAATCTTTAAGTAATAGATACATCTATGCATTGGATTCATCAGTGAATTTTCTAGGTATGTTCCTGTCTATGTATTCAAGTATCACATACAAACAGTAATCAACTGATACCCTTTCCCTGGCTACTGAGGCATGTATTGCTCCCAGCCTTATTTTTTTCAGAAAATAAAATGAAAGAAAAAATCTCATGGCTTATCGATGCTCACTTGTCTCACAACCTTTTGTGTTTGATCTTTGGTTCATATTTATGAACTATAATTCATAATCAAAATAATCCTTTCATGGAAATGCTTGGAGTTTCATCAGAAAGTTAGAGGAGAATAGCTGGAGGAGTTATGTGGTACAGTGACACAAACAATTTCCAAACTTGCCACGCCAGTGACAACTAAACCACCATGAGATGAGCGTAGGCACCATTCCTAGAAAAGTCGAGTAAGCAAAGCCTCTAAGCAGTCTCTGTGTTCCAGCGTCTGCTGGGTGTGGAAATGAAGGGTGGCTGCGTGCTGGCAGAAGTGCTTTGCCCTTGCAGCCCAGTGAATGGGGATACAGAACGCAAGAGGAACACATGTTCTCTGCCCCCCATCCAAGGTTGCCTCTTTTTTATAGAAACAGATCTCAGGGCTCAAACTTACCAAGCACAAGGACAGAAATTCACAAAAGCAGGTAAAAGATGAGCTCTTTCATGACCTTTCTTACCACGGGGGCTGCCTACCAAGCTTTGTGTGTCAGGACGAAAGGGATAAACTCTTGACTTTCCTATTGGGACCATTTCATGAGGCCAGAAAATGAAGAGAGACTCTCCTGTCCAGGATTAGGACATTGTCTAAGAGAAAAGAGGCCTATCATCTGCTTATGTTCAGTGACTTCTCATCCAACAACCGCTCATTATAAACTGTGGGAACAGTCCCCAGTGCAGGAATGCAGGAACCAGAACCCAGGTCCTCTCCACAGTTGCCAGCTGAGGACTCCAATTCGTCATTAGTACACCTTCTCTTAGCCTCTCTAGTCCAGCAAATTCATAAGGCTTTTCTACAAAGTAGAATGGCTTCAACAGGAGGGATAAAAAGTGCTCCCTGCTCCAAGTATGGTTTAGTGGTCAGGGGATCCTCAGGGCACTCGGGCCATATGGGTCTGAAACACAGCCAAGACAGCAGGGAACGGGCTATTCATATTCTGGGGTTGTGAATACTGCATAAAAGGGTTTGGCAGTACTTTCTTGGCTATACTTTAAAAGAAAGGAATGATCTCCATGATGGTTTCCAAGAAAATGACATAAGTACCTTATTCCAGGAAAGGTTTCAGGGAAATACCTCGCTGCAGCTCACAGTTAGGCACTTAAGCCCAGGAGAAGGAGCTGTAGAATTGAAGTCATTTCCTACTGACCAGCAAAGGAGTCGCTCTGCTCAGGGCAGTCGCTACCACGGGGCCCAGTCTGAGGCAGTTCACTTTCCTCATTCATTTTATGAGGAGCAGAGATGCCTAATTCAGGGTTCTGGATTACACACTCAAAACCAGGTGAGTAAAACCTGCAATAAGTAGAATAAAATAAACCAGCAAGCGCCAAAATCTGAAAGACCTGGCTCTGAGGAGAAAGACATCCAGACATAAAAGGACCAGACAACGGACCATATCCAAGAAATACACAAAAAGTAACATCAGCACAAGTGTAAATGAGGGCACAACTTGAGACGAGCAAAGGATGCTGGATTGTTGGAGAGCTCAGAAATGCAATGGATGTAATACGTACACACAGGCAGAAGTGTCAAAGCAAGTCTATGCTCCATTCCCATGGGGCATATTATCACCATCTGGGAGATGATTGATATTTATTTGTCTAGCTTATGCACACACACCAGCGCTGCATTTTATATAAAGTCTCTCAAGTGAAATAGTAAAAGGAACAATAAGACAACCTGCTGACAACTCCAGCTCAGACTAAAAGAAACAGCCAGGAATCTCACAGCTTAGAAGTAACTCAAAACAGTTATTCACCCATACATTTTCACTTCAGTGATAAAATAGCATGTTTCTCTGTTTATGTGCTACTTAACTTCGTAGGGACGTGGACTGCATTTTCATTATGTAGACTTAAAGTGCATCAGGCAAATAGAAAGGCCTCATATGTGATCTGGAAAAAGGAAGGGTCAAACTGAGACCCTGTTTTGACCTTCATGTTTTTTGTTCCACTTAAACCAAAGGAGTTTGGCCCACAAAATTTTGCAGCAGCTGTGAGGTTCTGCAGTTAGTTTATATAAGCTTTACTGAGTTTATGCTTGGAGAGTGCCGAGTGGTTAGGGGGATACTACGCACTAAACTCTTGCCTCTTTTGGGAAAAAGTGTATTAAGCTGTCATTTTTGTGTGCATAACTAGGAAACGTTGAATCAACTTCTGACTTTCTAGACATCTCATTTGTTTTTCAGCTGCATTTTTTTTTGAGGTTTGATAATTTACGTAGTAACTTTGAACATTTGCAGGAAGAAAGCCGCTGAAATGCCATTCTGCCCGTTTACTTGGGAGCACTGTTGATGGACGGTACAGATGGCATGCATATGTAAAGAAACTAGGAGATGCAAAGTTTTGCGGGAACCTACTCCTCTGCTTGCCAAAAGCATGTAAAATGTTACTCATCGGAACTTGGACCAGAATTATTATATAAAACGATGTCTCCTACTTGTTAACTTCTACTTCCAAAAATCACAAAGCATGATAAGATAATTTGTGTTTTCTAAAGTCTTGGTAAAGTTTATTTCCACAGCTGTCCTAAAACCCGCCTCAATCCTGAATTCCAGATGCTGACCAAGGAGGGTCACGTATTGGAAAGCACCTTGACTGCACTAAGAAATCCTAGTCCATCGCCATTAGTAAATACTTACCATTCTTAGACAACAAATTGCACTCCATCAGCTAAAGCATTTGACAAAGACGGTGGGACAGCTTCTCTGTTGCCTACCGCGCTGTGTAGTCTATTAAAGTACCACAAACATCTTCTGAAATCCCACAATCAAAATCAGATACATAACTCTGTGCCTCTTCCTTGTGTGGTGCAAATGACTAAGCAGGACGCGGGGCAACACAGAGCTGCGTTGGTGAGCAAAATGCTTGATGTTATGCTGGTGTAACTCCAGCTTTTTCAACTGAGTTGCACTTGAACAAAGCCAGACTAATATAGTGGTGAGACAGACCTGATATATCTACTGTACTTTGTATCTATGATTACAGCTTAAGAGATCTGCTTCAAGTAAAAGAGATGTTTCGATTACGTATGTCAGCATATGAAACCACCATTTTTTTCTTATGGGTGGCAATTATTTCATTCTTGAAGATTACTCTGTTATGCACCTATCCAAATGAATATATTACATTTAAATATTAGCAGTGACTCATGGACCACTAACAACTACAGAATCCCAGATGATGAAAAGTTGGAAATATATATTTTTACAGATCCTTTTTGTGGTTGGTATCTTTAATAATGCCAAATGATTTACCAGCGTCTCTTAAGAGTAAAGCAATAAAGACTCCCATCTGTTAGAGGGCTGATCCAGCTTGTTCTCAACTTTTTTGAGTCAGTTTATTATCATCTGGGAGTAGTTCTCAGTCTACTTCTTCTTCTTCTTCTTCTTTTTTTTTTTTTTTCCTTCTGTTTTGGGGAGATAGGGTAAAAAGAATAACTCATGAACTGGAATGGGGACTAAGGGCTTGTTGGGTTTTTTTTAAGGTAGGAATAGATCTTTCAAGAATGGTTAGGATTTGCACCGAGCAAATCCTACAGACACTTTCTTCTTTTTCTAGCTTAATTTTTTTTTCCTAAAATTTTAACAGCCTGGGAAAAATGGGAAAATATGAAAGCAGTAATTAGAAAATTTAAACTGAATCAGAGTCTAGCCTTTATTGCCCAGTCATTCACCTTCCACTTTTGCTTTCACAAGACCATTCAATTTTGGTTTTCCAGAAAGTACAAGAAGCGACTGTGTCAAAATGCAGCCAGATAGCTCTTTTTGTGGCACGACTGATCCCACGCAGGGCTTCATTGCAGCCTCGGACACGGGGGGCCAAAGGAGATTCCAGTTTCTCCGCCCCGACGGCCTCTCCCAGGCACTGTGTAGCCTGGGCATGCTTCCCGCCACCATCAGCAGGTTACTTCTTTGTGAGACAAACTGCACCAACAGTTTAACCCAACGTTACCGGTCTGCGAAGTTGGGGAATGTTTTTACAGGAGTGGATTTAGGACAGAAAGCAGGCAAAGGAGAATGAAGAGATGAGAGAGGTAGGTAGGGAAGGCAGAGAGGAGGATGTGGAAAAATGTTACATCTTTGATACAGGGTTATGGGGTTCCCAGCAGTGAGAGAAATGGGAGATGAGACTGGGCAATGGATTTTTGCACCGAGAAAAAAATCTACACGCAGCAAGTTTATTGCATTCTTCAGTAATAGTTTGGAACAACATGTGTGAGGAACATCTGAATAACCACATAAGCTTTTTTTAAAAACTTTCAACCTGTTCATTCCTCTATTCCTTATCTCTTTGAAGTTTTCATTAGCTGCATCCCTTCTTTCACATTTGGCATTTCAAAGTTATATTAAAATACATTCAAACTAATGCCCTGACCTATTCAACTGGTGAATATTCAACTGTAGCAAGCAAAGATTTCTCTGTCTAAGACCAAACACTTAAAACAAGGCAGGTACATGGATCTCTCAGTCATGGCTTCAGTTCGCATCACAGCAGCCAGCTGTTTCAACTGACAGAGAATGAAGCCATCATCTCCCAAACCACAAACATACTACATCTTATTCAGAGTGAAATAAGAGATGTGTTTCCTTTTGACAGTTTGGGGAACAGGTGGGGAAAATTATAGTGTCATTCTGAGCGTTTTCTTTTGGGGTAATTATTATATAGTGTCTATGCTCTTACAGTTTTTGTGAACACGATCAACAGACCTAACACTTTACTTTCTTTTAGTAACCATGAAGAACAGAAGCTTTATGTGCAAAACAGAAGCCTTGAGTTTCATTGCATGGAGGAGTGTGCTATTTTAGTATTAATTCCACATTTTACCCACTTTCCATTTACATTGGTCCTGGGGAACTTTCAAGATGAAAGCCTGAAAGCCACTGCAGAGTCTATGCACTGGAGAATGCCATGGCCTGCTCTTAATGCATGTAGGCAGCAAACCGCACCCTGCTAACACAAGAATCTCCACAAGTAAATGGCATGAATGTCTTTTTTGTGTCTGAGTTTTGCTTTCTTTTTATAAAAAAAATAAAAAAAAATAAAAAAACTCTACAGCTGGAATAAAATACCAGAAACCACTAATCTTTCTTGATACGGGCCAGTTGATGCAGGGTGAGAATCTAGCCAACAGAATTATTCACTTCATCTACTACTTGTTCGTTATTAAAATGATGCTGCCTGTCTCACTGCTACTACTCTGGTTTTTGTTCATTCTATTCTCATCAAAATCTCATCATGTAGTTCCATGAGAAAACACAAAGCATGCAAGTACGCCGATGCGCCCAAGTGTAAAAACATAATTCCTGCACTCAAAACAACCTTAATTTCAAGATTTGAATCTTTTTTCCTACAGCACTGATTTTGCTCATCTTCCCAATACTCAGTCTGTGCTCTTTTTCCTGTCTGGTCCAAATCTCAGTCCTCATCCTTAATTGCTTGGTGTATTTCTAACTCAAAACTTGCAAGCTGATGAGCAAAAAAAACCTGCCCAGTGCCTCACAGAAGGTGTGTTTGGTAGGCTGCCAGGTCAGTTCTTTACACTGTAAAGACCTTGGGGTTGGGGCCACATCTCCGTTTATGTTTGTGAATAATCAAACACATGTACAGCACTCTGGGTCTGATCCTGTATATCATAACACCAGTGATGTGGGACCAGATGCTATATGAACAAATGGGAATCTGTTGCATTCATATAGTGCCTTTTTTCCAAGGAACTCAAAGCACTTTACAATCTTTAAGCCTCACCACATGCCTGTGGGGTACAGCAGGGTAAGTAGGCCTGTAGCATTCTTTATAGAGCCAAGTACATTTATTCAAATGTAGCTGAATAATAATAATGCAACCATGACCTTCCATGACACTTACGTTCCTCAGGAACAATGAAACTGTCAGCCACAAGGGTGAGACTCATGAGTCTGGGTGACAAAACTTTTTCGGCAGCTGGCCCACGACTGTAGAACTCACTTCCGTAACAGATTAGGATGACCACGAACTTCACCGCCTCCAATGCAAAATGCAAAACGTACTTCTTCAATTTAGTTTTCCCACCCTATCAACAAATAAGCAAAACAACCCTGATGGAAAACAAGAACCCTTCTAGGGTTTTGTGAGTCATACTACAGATTCTAACAGACAATTACCACTCCACTACAGGATCTGTTTAGCATGCTTCAAAAAAACCCTGTTTCAAGGATTTCATTCTTAAATAGCTTCTGGAGATTTTTAATTAATTTAAATGGAGCATGATTATATTCTTAAATTTACTTTTACAGAATTACTTTTGCAGGGGCGAAGTGGTGCTGAAGAAAGCATTTAACCTTAATTTCTTCAAAACACGTTTTTCTACACTGTTATCAACCTGTGTATACTGGAAAGTAATATACTTGTTTCCAATCCAATAATGAAAGTGGAGGAGACATTTAACAAAGACCACTCCCTTCAGGAACATGAAAACAAACGAAAACCAACCTGCAGGAAATATTTGGAAGCTAAGACACCAGACTCCTTCTCTGGGAGTAGTATGAACTTTGGAAATCCAGGAGTCAGAGGTACAAATATCTATGAAAAAACCCAATGCAATGTTGTTTAACATTGGCACTTCAGGTAACACTGTGATGAGTCACATAGATTGGAATGGCATGCCACCACAGGAGTGCTTCAAACTGGCCATTTCTCAGAGGTGGATGTTAAAATAAAAATTGCATTTAATGTACCAGTCACTGCGTAACATGTAACGCTGCTTTGATTTCCAACTGGTTTACTGTCTTCCAGTGACAACTTAGAGTATTACACTGAGCAGAAACAACTACTATTCCTCGCACAAATCTCTTTGTCATCCACTCTGGTTTTGCTAAGATGCCATTTTCCCCCCTTGTTTCCCAGTCTCCTTACTCTTTAGCAAGCACTCCTCCGTCCCCTTATGTTCCCCCTGTGCATATAGTAAGGCTGGAGTTGCCACAGTCTCCTTAATGTCTAATCCTTTAACACTGGGAGAGCATTGTATTGCAGCCCTAATGCAAGGATGAATTCTGGAATGTGGAGCCTGGAGAGAGGCTTATAGAATAAGAAAGAAAGAAAAAGGGAAGAGGAAAAAGGAATTGAGAAGAGAAAGAAGTCAAAACCACACATGGGACAGAAGGAAAAAAAGGGGATTAGGTGACAATATCCGACTGCACTGAAGGGTCAGGAGAATTAAGCTTCAGAGCAGCTTGCTCAATGTGTGCTGGGATAAAAAGACTCTGATATGAATGGAGGTGGTTCAAGTGCAGGCACATTGTGGAATGCAATAGGAGTCTGCTAGGGAACATTTAAGAGAGTTGTGCACCACTTTCATGTAGCAAATAATATATATTGTTTGCTGGGCAAAGATCTGAGCCTCCCTGTCACTTTTACAAGGTTGTTACAGAGGAACTAGAAATACAATAATGGAATGAAATGGAATAGCATTACATTAAATGAAATAATAAATCAATAAACAATCTGAGCATGTGCTTCTAAGATTTATTATTGCGTATGATGTTTATATGGAATATAAACTTAAAGCAATAGATCCCTATCCAAAGAAAATCCACACACTTGACATCAATGGAGTTAGAGCTGTTTTTAACAAATACTTCAGAGCCTGATTTTTAATACCTAGTTGCACTGCACGTGCAACTGAGTGCATAATCTTTTCATCAGGCCAGCTTTACACACAGTTATTGATCTCTCTAAGCCATGTAGGTGCTGTATCTTGAAGGACACTGAGACATAATGGTTTTCATATATAATGAGAGTACTTCTATGCAACTCGATTGTTTAACTGAAAAATTACAGGTACTTTAACTTCCCATGTAGCTTATTTTAAATTTCCTATTTATTTATTCACTTATTGCAGACAAAAAACTTAGAGGCAGCCTAAAAATGATAGCATGGTTACTTTATAAACAAGAGCTCTCTACACCTTCTTGCAACATGGACATTGGAAGTTAAAATAGCTGGAATCTGAGAAAATGCTCTCTGTCCTTCTGACACGCTTTTTGCTCCAACATGGCTTCCGAATATAAGATGAAATAACAGCCTCATCTCAATCTGGCATGACTATCCGTCTATGAAGCAGAGAGAAAATTGAGAAACATGAGAGATGGAAGAAACAAGTCATGAATAATAAAAGAAAGTGATTCTTAACTATGTAAAGAGAATTCATTCAAGTCAACCATCTGGCACAGGGCACATCCTGCAGAGAGAGCAGCCATGGAAAAATGACAAAGTCAGTTCAGTTAATATTTCCCAAGAAGACACCACAGGAGACGAAGCTAGAGCGGAGCGCCACATCCAAGTGACTGATACTAAGAACAATTTGATATTGGTACGAAACACACCAGTCCCTAGTGCCTGCTTCGGACAGGTCCAGAGAACTCAGGTGCTTTAGAAAAAACAAAAATGCTTTCTGCTTACTTGCAATACTATTGCCTTTCCTTTGCTGCAGAGAGGTTGGGGGAATCTCGCCCAAGTAAACCTGAAGGTGGCTGTGTATGTGACTTATAGGCACTTTGTTTTGTTTTGTTTTTAAAATAGAAGGGAGAACATAACTCATACCAAAACAAAACAAAACCCAACCCAGAAACACACCACCCCTACAGAAAAAAAAACAGAAAATCTTGCTTGGATTGGAGCGAGTAGGACATGTTTCCTTCCTCCTCCCCAGTGGTAACACCTATGACCTGACCCAAGACTTGACCTGGAAGCTGAGGAAAGAAGAAAAAAGACAGGGCTTTCAGGGTTCATGACAGCATCTTTACAAAGATGTATGTCTGTGCGTAGGCATTATGGAAGTACAGTGTCATTTCTTCCCTGGAGACACAGATGTGAAAGTGTTCTCGATGTATATTTTCAACTATTACTTTCCTCTGACAGAGGACAGAAAAAATGTTTCCAGTGAATTCAGTGGCAGTATTTTTATTGACTTCAGTGGAACTGGAGTTTTACTCCAAAGTTCTAAATATATCACAAGAGTTCACAGTTATATCAGCAATTCCTCCCCCATCATCCATATCCTTAAAAATACATATATTTCCTTTATTTCCTGCATCCTCTTTGAGTTAGCTGCGTTTGCTGTTTGTCCCGTTATAGCACAAGCCAGCTGACAGCTAGGCCCCAAGCCTCGAAATCAAAACAACAGCAACACATTCTGTAGTCTGCTGTCTGCAGGGTATGTCTGACTAAGCTGGGCGTGATGCAGGAGCTGAAGAATCCGCTGCCTCGTGCAGGCAGGCAGCGTGGCTGGGCACGGTCCCTGTGCTGCTACGTAACGTGCTCTCCTGATCTGTCTCTGTGTATGTACACAGACAGAAACCATCCTGCCCGAACAGAGCCAAAACATTGATCTCAAATAATACAAAAATCCCCAAGAAAAACAAAGGCATCATTTTGCATATGTTGTTGGTTTTTTTTTTTTTTCTTCACAAGCCCCTCCCAAAGAGATAGCTATCTTAGAGCTAGCTTTTTGTATCACACACACTCCTGCCCACATCCCTTCTCCCGCCTCCTTTTCCTCCTCAAACACACATACTCTAGTAACAATAAAAAGTAGGGAGAAAGGGGGGAAAGAAAAAGAAAGGTCCTCTTTTCAAAAAAACACTAAAAATAAAGGGCAGGATTACTCATCCTCATTCAGGGTCACACTATAGGTAGAAGCAGCTAGGAGGGAAGAACAGAAATCGTTTTCTTTTCCACCCTGACACCTTTGGGCTTCCTGCATTAGACTAGCACAAAATTGTAGTCTTTACAGCTCAGATGAGAGAGGAACTGTTCCACCAAACCTCCCGAATGCTGCTTCCTCAGAAGGGCCAAGCTGGTCAGCAGAGTTGAACTGAGACCATGAGGACATAAGAACACGAGGAGACCGTGAAGGGAGGTAAGAAGTGAAAAGCAGTCTCTACAAATGCAGGAGCTCTAAGCGGCAGTGTCTCTTCTCATCGGCCACCTGCTAACATGGTGCAGCTCTTTTCCATCCCTTATTTCTGGTCTGTGTCTAGAACAAACAATCAAGCCTTAAATAACATTTGCCTGACTTGCCTTTGAACTTAACCCAAATGAAACGTGTAAGAGTTCAAATAAAGTTCAGGTAGAATTTTGCTCTCATTTTCAGTAAATCACAATGCCAGCTGGAGCCAAAGGTAGCAAAATACGTGAGGGGAAGACTAATTTTATATTGTTGTTATCAGAAGGAAGATACTCTTGGAATCTCAACAAGAAGCTCGTTATTAGCTACCTGAGCCCATTCCGCAGGTGAGAGACTGCCTGGGTAGTCCAAATAAGATTTGACAATATCTAGACTGTTGCATTCATGCCTAAGCTATAGTAAATCATATACTCTACATAGCACTTTTAAAGGCCTTTCACCATAAGTTTTCCCTCAGTAGATAAGGCATAACGTAAATTGCAATAACTTCAAACTGTTTTGAGATGTTATAAAACATAACATGGTTTTGCATGATTTTGCCCCACGTAAATGACAACCCATGCCTAGGAATCAAGTTCATCTTTCTGAGAAAAAAAACAAAACATGGGAAAACAGAAGAGAAGATCTGATCAAAAACTGTGCCTTCTGTCAGGCAGAGGTGGGCAGTAATTATTTTTGGTGAAGAACCATCGGTTGCTTTGGCTACAGCATTCAGTGGATGCTTGCCCTAGCATTTTTCCGAAGCAGCTATCTTTAATTCAGGCCTCTTAATCATAGCCAGCAAAAGAGAAAGCAGCGCGGTGCTCAGTCGGTTTGCGGTGCAACTACCAGCAAGTTGATTACATTTTTTTCCTTTTCAATGGTACATATCTCTTCCTGTGACATGCTCGCTCTACTTTTTCCATATTGCCCTTGAGCACATGAAAGCAACGTGCGCTTTCAGTACTCCCAGATCAAATGAAGACTATCATTTAAGAAGCAAAAGTGTCATATTGACAGCTGAGTGTTAAGCCTTATTTTGAAAATGAGCACTTGGTCCAGAGGTAAAAAAATCTATTTCCTAAAACACTCAGAGGATGAAATTCAGGGCAGAGCCCGAACTGCGTACTACTTTTCTATCTGTTCCCGTGTATCCCACAGGTAACCCAGCCACTGGCAATGGTACCTGTGAGAATCGCGGGCCTGTGCTCACTCCTCAAACAGCCCTTGCCCAAGTGAATGCCTGGAATCAGACCAACTATTGTTCCCTTCACATTCAGCACCACTGCTGAAGCATGAAGGAAACTCCCACCCTCGTCCTCCCCTCCTCACCCTCCTTCCCCTCCCCCTCGACCCACACACAGAGATGTGAGAAAGGAAGCAGATCAAATGAAAGCAGTGAGAAATTATGTTTCTTCATTTCGCTTTGCACTGCCATCTATCTCCCACCGCAGCACTGGCAAAGAACAAGGCGAGGGCTTCCTGGCTTATAACTGATGGTCATCTGCCACAGGCTCGTGTCTCTGCATATTTTTCCACCTTTGAGCATCCAAGAATTAGAGAAATGAAAGGTGAAAGTCCTGGTTTTTACGTAATCTTGTGAATACGCCCCACCAAGGGCAGGATTGTGCCCTACCTCCTTCAGCACACAGCACATTTTCAAAAGGCATTGCTGGACTTAATCAGCCAAAACTCTGATCGCAAATAGATCTCAAGTTCAAGAGTGCTTTGGTAGCCACAATCACAGGGGAAAAAGAGAGTAATATTCACAATCAATTGATATAAAATTCCCAAAGAAAGTGCCTGGTATCTTAAGAATACGTAACATCTAAAACAATAGTGGTTTTTGGAAAATGCTAGCTCAATCTGTAGTTTGTTAGAATAACATTGTTTTGTGAAGCATCCATCACTTAATTGGAGCGTATCGCTCACATGACAATTGCACTTATATTAGAACAGTTAAAATGAAAGCGATTTAGAGGTAGAATCTTAATCAATGTGCTCCACAGTATCACGCAGACAGCTTTGGAAGATGGCATATACCATTCATTTCTCAGGCCTAGTTTTTCTATAGGCTTCATAATTCCCTCGCCAAAAGTGCTTCGTGGTAGAGGTATAAATAAGAGAATGCAGAAAGTTGTGTTATATGGGCAGAAACTGGAAAAGTCAGTGTCTTTTAAACAAAGGGACCAATCAACAGGTGATTTGGCTCCAAATGAAATTCGGTAAAACATCAGTGGTCTGTAGTGAACCTAGTGGGAGGGTGTAGGGAAGACAGGGCCAGGCTCTCCTCCGAGGTGCCCGTGGATTGGATGAGAGGCAGTGGGCACAAGCTGCAACATGGGAAATTCAGACAAGATAAAAGAAAACAACTTTTTCCCAGAAGGTGGTCAGACACTGGAACAGGAGCCCTGAGAGGCTGGCATCTCTCCACCCTTGGAGAGATCAAAAACTCAACAAGCCTCTGAGCATCTTGCTCTAACTGGAGCTGCTCTGAGCAGGAGGTGGGCTAGACAACCGGAGGTGCCTTCCCGCTGACATCCTCTGTCACTCTCAGATTCTGATACTGAAGGCTTACTTTGGGCACTGGTAGATTGACTACGTGTGAAATTTTGTTCTAACTGCAAACGGTGAAGAAAAGTTAATGAATTAATAATAAATCTAGTTTATTATATACAATAAATAATAATGAATGTGTAATAAAATACTGTGGAATTTTCAAATTATTAGTTTGCTTTTAACTCTCGCACAATCATACTACTGATGTGCTTACAAGCCCTGCTACTCAGGTTTTGCATGTTCCTAGCATCTCCTGAGATACCTGCTTATAAAGTTCACTGTGAAGGTTTTAGTCATTTTTATCTTTGTAACAGAACAAGGTTTGTTTGGGGTTTGTTGAGGTTTTTTTTTCCTCAGCATAACCCAAAATGAACCTCAGATCAAAGTCACTCTATTCTATTCTGAATACTATGCCCTTCACTGCAGTGCCTGAGAGCCTTCCAGTAATATGTTACACAATGTGATTAACAACTGTCACGTGTTGTTTGTTTCTCATCATCTCCCCAGGGATAAACTCAGTCTAAGTCTTTCACTGGTGGGAGGTTTTTTTTGGTATTGCTTTGAAATCTATGAGAATGATCTCGCAAATGAATATTACCAGGTCATTTTCATTAAGTACAAGATTGATCCTGAACGCTCTGCCACGTTGCTGTTTCACAAGGAGGTAAGAAGATAAGGTACATGCTATTTAATACAAAATTTGAGGAAAAACTGCCGTGACAAGGTTGATACTGCAATGTCCTGAGGATCTTTTGACTGGTACTATGTATCTTCACCCTCGTTGGCCCAAGAGGTGTCAAGGCCATTGCAGAGCAAATCAGTAATTCGTAAAATTTGACTTACAGAGAGAACAGGTAATACTAGGGTGAGGTCAACAGATGGACTTGGTTGGAATATCTCCCTATGAATAGAAGACCTGCCCTTGTTCCCAAAGGAAAGGAAATCACCAGAAAGCTTCATCATGAGCAAAACCTGCTAAATGTCCTCGCTTTCCCAAAGAGCACCATCCCAAAACAACAAGCAACTCCTACTCTCTTTGTACGAAAGACATGTGACTTAGATGTGGTGAAAGTAATGTGATGGCTTCTGCTCATGGACAATTCAAGTCAGTACAAGTCAGATATGCTCATTAAATCAGGAAAGAATCTTGGCAAAATAAACAAAAACACCATTTCAGGCATTTTCAGCACAGTTTTAACGTATATTTTTCTCAATCTTGGCATATACCCCCTGTCGCCTCCCCACCATCTTCTCTGTGTAGCCCCAAGGGCCGTTAATCCAGCTTTGAAGGCAGTGCCTTCTTTCACAACCTAAACAACTGCCTCAACATGTCTAAATAAGAAGTGCTTTTATTTTTTAAAAAAGAAAAAGATGATATTCCAAAGTAGGTTAAACGGTTTGTTCACACTAAGTTAATTATTTACATGGAATTTATCATATATAAATCCCCAAAATCCAGAACTACAAAAGAGTGTGAGCTCTCCTTATTTCACAGATGGGAGAAACAGGAGCTGATGTTAAAGGATTCTCCTTCAAGCCAGTTAGTGCAGCAAGTCCTGATAGAAAGTAATTGCATATCTGAATGTCTCAGGTACTTCTCCTATACAGTTTGACTGAAAGGAAAACTATCCTGCATACTACAGAGTGACACAGAAATACCAGAAGTAGCCCAGCTAATTCCTGTAAAATGTAGGAAGAAAACTAATCACAGTAATCCGTAGAGTTGCTCTGCTCCAGCAAGATAAATTTGACTCATTAAATTTGTGGTGCATTTATAGCCCTGTGAAGAGCAACCGAGCTTTGAGACTCCAGCCTGGTTCTGCAAGGCAGAATAAGTAAGTCAGGGCAAAGACAGTGTTAGGCCCAAGATCTCCTGAGTTATGTCCAGCTTTTTGAGTCATAGTACCTAATGCAAATCTGTGAAATAAAATTAATAGGCCTGGTTGAACTTTATATCTTTGGACAAAACCCAGTTTCAAATGTAGAAAATTCAGATTTCAAATTAATATTTAACAAAATTGCGGACTCACTTTTCCTACAGTTTTAACAACAAATATAATTGCTGACAACCTCTGGTTTTGGAGAGGAGATGTACGTCATTTTTGCCTGATACTATCATCTCAGCATTAGAGATGTACGTCCTCCTCTCTCCACCTCATTTAAGTCCCATACTGCTCAGAAATGATAGAAAAAGATTCCGAAGTAGGAGGACTGACTCTCTGATGTGCAGCTTAGGATGAGAACGAAATTACTCAAGCTACTGATAGCAGGGTAAAAAACCAGCCATCACAACGTAAATATTACAAAACTCATCCTGTCATCCATACAAAGATAAATTTAGAAGCACCTGAAGAACTGAGTAGCTGCCCCAACGAGCTTGTCTTTGTCATAATGAGATGGTAACAGTTTGAAATAAACTTGGATTTTATTTTTAGAATTGTATCAGAACCATTTTTTTCTAGATGAGTAAGAAACCAAGGTAGTGATTTCATTCATTATTTGTGCTTCAAACTACAAACTTACCTCAAACTTGAGTAAATCTGGTTCTAAGCCATTTTTTTCCAGTTGTTTTTTTAATATACATATTTTTTCCAAAATTTAATTTTTAATTTTTCTACAGTTCTCTGCATAGATGACAATTTGTGTTTACACCCTAGCAAAAATATTAGATGGTCTGTCAAAGCAAATCAATCTTCCCTCTCTCTTTAGATACTAATGATGCCATCAATAAAAGATCTCATAAACAAATGTTCTGCACAAAATGGTATGCATAATGGTATGACCCCTAAGGATGCAGGGCATGTCATTTTGAATTTATTTAATCTCTGGGAGCCCTGTACAGAGCTAACTTTTGAGTCTTTGGAGTCTCAAGCAAAACAAGATCACAGTGCCCCATACAGAGTCAGAAACAGAAGAGCTTGCACCTGCAAGAGCCCCTTCTTCACATTCTTGTTTGATGCGGCTGCCTGGTTCAATGTTTCCTCCCCACAGCACTGGCCCTGAGGTGGCAATTCTCTCTTTGGGAGGTGAGCCGAGGAACGGCTCGGTCGCTCTCGCCTTGTGCTGCTGACAGCTTCAGAGCTGCATTCTCCCTTCACGCTCCCAAGACTGAGAGAGTCTGTTCCGTATACACCACTTGGTATCAGGGTTTGTATTTAATAAATCACTTAAATCCCCCCAGACGGTTGCAAAAGCATTTTTCAATGCTGACCACAGGGAACAGAAGAGTTTGGTTTTCTATGGATCTGTTTATACTTAAGGAACCCCAAAGTGCTTTAGCATGCCATGATTCACAGCCTGGCATGTGCAGTGACTGAGAAGGTAAGCAGAACGATCACCAGAAATGCAGCGGTGGTCAAGGACTTTCTTTTGACGTGAACTGCCGACATGTTGAAGCGTCAGCATAAGATGTCCCAAAGAGGTAAAAGTCTAAGTAGAAGTACGGACAGAAAAAACATGTCCATGAAAGCAAAGAGAAGAAATGTTGGTTTGGACAAGAAACAAACCCCACAAGCCTTAAGGATTTGCTTGTTAGTTTGTTTGTTTCTCATTTTGGCCATTCTTTGGTTTCTGAGTTTTCAGGTAAAAGATGAAGCTGTGTAGATTTCACAGCAATTTTATGAAAAGTGTCAGTTAGCGAAAAACCCTATTCTCTGCTCCGAATCGGTTCTGATCACCCTTTGTGTGATACTGGGAAATTCAAAGGAAGATTTGGGCTCCTGGTGGATATTTGCATTCCAGATGAAGCAGTATGAAAATACAAAAAATAATGAGTGGGAAGAATCACTTTTATGATAAGCCAAGAGGGAAGAGTACCTCTAAGTCATGCAGGGTCTCAAAAGTAAAAGACTAGGTTGAAGGTAGAGCCTCTGAAGGGCTCAAAGACAGTAGCTGTGGGCAGACTGGTGAGTTAAGCATATGCTATTAGGGTAAGAATTATGCATACTATTGAGGGAACTGAGAAATGCCGTGCTCAAAGACTAAAAAGAGAGGGTGCAGTAGCAGAACATGAGCAGATAACAGTTTTCCTTTCAAAAGTGCTGTACAGAGGAAAAAAAGTGGTATTTTAGGCATATTGTTTAATACCGTCCTTAAATTCACTTTTTCCACAGTCAAAAGCAGGAAAACAGAAGTATTTTATTGAGGAAGAACAAGAAATCACGCTTGAAAATGCAAGAGGTATTTCACATTGATTGTACTGATGAGAGCATAAGCAGAGCATTCTTTTGCAATTAATTTCTGATGAGAGACCAGTGTATAAAAATATATGTCTGGTATGTATCCCCAAAGGAGAACAACAGAATGATTCCTCAAGGCTCTTCATTTCTGTAGAAACCCAGTGTAAAACTGTGACGACCTTGAAGTGTGCATTTTAACAGAAATTTCCCATAATTTCAGTAGCTTAGTAGTAACTGAGGTAACCTGAGGTTCAGAAGTGGGTTCACCTTTCTAACCTTCACATGGCACACCAGCAGGGAGATGGACTCGACCACAGGCATTCTCACTCCCAGCTGTGATCACTAGTTATCAGCAATTTCCAGACCAAACCTATTCAGGCTGATGAGGGCTTTCTGTACCATGGGCTCTGGTTTTTAGGATCTGGCTCACAGAGCCCAGCTAGTGAGGGTTTAATTGCATAAGCATTTGCAAACGCTGCTATTATGCAGTGAAACATCATGGCAGTTATAAATAGTACAGAGAGAAATTCACAATACAGAAGTTGAAAACTGGTGTCTCACAGGCTTCCACATACCTTCTCCTGGATATAGAATTTAAGAACCAAAACAGCTCAGGGTCAAATGTTTCAGGTTGACCTCTATAGCAGTGCCCCTTTTGAACACTTTTCCTTCTGCCTGCTACAAAGGTTAAAGAGTAGGAAATGCCCATTACTGTTTGACCTTGTGTCACAGAGACATTTTAAGGCCCAAATGTGTAGTTATTTTTAGTTCATGCCATTATTTTGAAGCCAAGCACAAGCGAACAAAATCAGCAAACTTCACAAAGAGAGACAATGTAAAATGGTGTCCACATTATCTTCCCTTTCAGCTTGACAGGAATATTTGTCTTGATACTAAGAGTTAGTCCTACGCTTCCTCAAGGAATGTTGAATAACTTCCGCTCACGTTACACAAGCGCCTGTCCATATATCACTTTCCTGTGTGGCCACTTGGCTGCAATGCATACAAAGGCTTTGTAATTGTCAGTTCTATTATTGTTTCCTAAGGATGCATCCTGCCTGAAAAACAGCAAAGGAAGGGAAACAGTATCTAGCATTATTTCCTAATTAAACTGTTTGCATCATTCAAAGTCTATGATGAGTTCCTTCCTTTTCTCTCCTTCCCTTCTTGTTTACTAAAATCAGGAGATACAAAAAGACAGCAGGAGAGAGACACAGTGAACCAGATCCTAATCTCTAGCACAAAAGGTAATGGAGCTTTTCCAGATTTTTACCAGCATCCTGAGGATCAAATTCTTGTCAACTTGCTACTGTAACCTTGTGGAGGACAATATTCTGTGCAGACGTATAAGCTTCACTAAAATAATTTAACTTCTGGAGTTTTATAACTGGAGATATGGGAAACCTATTTATAGCTGTTGGGACTGTTTGGAACAAGGCTCAGTTCTGGATCCAAGTTTTCCCTATATTCAAAATTGTTTGTTTGTATTCCTGTCTGGTGTTTACAGAGATGGGACTGAGCCATGAGGCTCACATCCAGATCTGAATTCAGAACTGAGCTTCCCCAGAGTTTGGGTATGTTTGATCCAGTGTCTAGATTTGGGCCCACCTCCAATAAATAGGTCAGCCTTGATGAACAGTGGTCCCTCTTGGCTTTGTAATCTACACATCTGAGAATATGGGATTTTGTATCTGCCAAACACTCAACAGACATTAACTGCTGAATACTGACACCAACCCTGAACGGTCAGTCTCAAATGTAAGGACTACCACTCCCCACTTCAAAAATAGCAGCGCCGAGAGGCAGAGACATGAAACAATACTCTGAGGTTGCGGAGCGGCTCAGCAGCCCTAGGGAGAAGCCTGGGACTCCGGGTTCTGCATCCTGGGCTCTGACTGCTGGACTTGGCTACCTCTCCAAAGAGGAACTAATGCAAAACCAAGTAACTATGCAAAATAAAACCCTTCCAGAAGACTCCAGGTAAGTCTCCTTGAGTTAAAAGTGGAACAAATTTGGCGTATCAAATATTTACAGAGGCACCTCTCCAAAAACTCAAGTATTTGACCCAGACTACTTCCAGAAATTAGGCCTTGCTTACAAGTTATGGTGATGCATATTTTATTTATCAATATTATTTACTCAGTGCATGTGTCTACCTCTAGCAAGATAAAGCCAGAAAGAATTCCAAATAAATAAAAAAAAACCTTTAGGAGATACAGGGTAGGAATATTGCTTCCATAGGCAGAAATGTCCCAACAGCAACTCTTAAATAACATACCAGCATGTAACAGTGACATCCTCTGTACAGTCAGCTGAGAAACCAAAAGCTGTCTAGATGTTGCACTGGAGCTAACATTCCTCACCCAAACATGATGTCACTAATGCAAGAAGCATTTCAAAAGAGAAACGTGCTACAGGTTCACACAGATCAGCAAATGATGCAGGGAATCAACTACCACACTGGCAACCGCAGTAAACACAGATGAACGAGATGAGTCAGATGGAGGTGTTCAGACTAGCCAGACTGACCGCAACTTGGAGGATGCTCAGCTGTTACTAATCCAGCTGTGAAGTGACCTCTCTAGGGGCCTCTGTCTCCCTTCACGCAGGATAGTCCTCTTGGCTTTGGCGGAGTTGCTCCTGATTCACATTCACCCAACTGAGTGCAGGCTCAGGCTTTTATCTTTACAAGCATCATTCGTAACCCACAACTACGAGGTGATTGCCTGAAGAATGGGTCGGAGTACTGAGTGTGTCTCTATGGAGAGAGAGGTTATATACAACTCCGGCTATGTTTGTTCCTGTCTGAGTCTGAAATACTTCAACCTTACTCCTAGAGCTAGCCAGACTTTCAGCTGCGTGTTTTCCTTCTCGTGTGTACCTGCTGACTTACTGTTCTTTACAACGATGAAATGAAGATCTCTTTTGGACAAATTTACTGTTCTATGAAGCGCAAATAGTTCATCCTTGTACATTTACATTCATAACCACTACTGATTGGGAAAATTTATCACTCTCTCAACAGGGCCAAAAGCCACATATTGTGCAATTGCTAGTTTTATTAAGCTATGCTTCAGACATCTATCAATGCATAGGCTGGGATAGAACCTGGAATTTCTGTAGCCTCAGTGTACGCAAGTTGTTATCTGTGGGTAGAAGGTTTCGGGGATGAAGCATGCCATTATGTGAAATTATAAACTGTAAAATTGGATGGGCTGTGTTGCAAAGTTGAACAATGAAGACCTGATTCCATGATTCTCACAGTGTTCACCAGAGCATGGAAAAAATATGTATGTTTTTCCGTGTTTTAAGGATTCCCTGACAGCCTCGGAGTTTACAGCTGTTGCTAGGGCTACCTTGCAAAAGCTGTGAACAAGTCAGAAACTGTGGCAAGAATTGCTTTCATTCTTCAACAAAAATGTCAATTGTGTTTAAACTGACAGCCAGCTCAAGTTGATCAGTAACTAGTACTCCAAACCTTGCAACGGTTCTCAGCGAGAAGCACCTGAGAGCTCACAAGACCTTGCATGGTGTGTAAAGCCAATACTCAGAAGAGGTTAGTTTTTCAGTAATCCCAAGGCCTGCAGAAGGCAGCAAAACAGCTCTAACTCCAGTACCAAATATATAGAGGTTAGGAAGAGCACTTCGGTATGAAAGTAAGAACTCTCTCCAAACGGTATTGAAATCACTGGAAAGGACGCCACTGATTTCTGTGGGGTTTTTGGGTCACACCTCAAGATAATTCAGGCTGCCATGTAATGACTCTGGAAGATACCTACATTCCTTCTAATGAGCATTGCGCTAGCTGTGATCTAGGAGCACAGGTGCTCTGAAAGACAATGAAAGCCAGCCTACAAAATTACTAGTATCTGGATACATATACAGCTATATATAGAGAGACACATGCACACATATATACACAATCCCTCTAGATGGCTAATATGAGAAGTTATAAAGGGATATCCAAAGACTTTTTTTTAATTTGGTTGCAGAAGAAAACTATTATGGTAATGCTGTATATGGGGAGAAATTCCCCGCCCCCCCCCCCCCCCCCCCCCCCGAGAAGTTTAGGTGGCTTTTCAGTTTAAAAAAGGTCAAGTTGCTCTGCTACAATATATGCAAGTAAGAGACAAACATTAGCATTGTCCCTGCATTCACCTGAATGAACATTTCAAAGGATCACCTATAAACCATTCCTTCTGCTCCACTGAATGTTGTTGAAAAAAACATGTGCAGAGGTTATGTTCATAAAGGAAGCTAAAATGGATGTAAAAGAAAGAAAATAGATATGTAAAGAAGTAATTTAAGGAAGATGAGCCCTAATGGAAAGGCACAGATGAACAAATAGAAATTAATAACCACAAACCGTCTTCCATTATGAAAAATACATGATTACTCGTATTCCTGTGGGGAAGAGGTTCCAGCAGACAGAAGTACAAGTCTGCTTTCCCTGCCATGTGAGACAGACAGAAAAGCAGGGAAAGGGCAGTACTAGAGCATCAGCAATAACTGCTGCAGCTGCAAGAAGTTATAAAAAAATCTCCCCATCTAATAGTCCCAATCCTAGCAACAATTTCCTCCTTTTTTTTTTTTTTTTCTTTTCTAGTTGTCTTTACCACTTGCTGGTTGTTGGCAAAGTTAGCAGACATTTACAAAAATGAAGAAAAAAAAAAAAAAAAACACAACAAAAACCAAAAACACACTCATCCCAAAGTCTTCAGACTAATTTAGAGCCTGATCTAAAGCCCATTGAAGTCAATGGAAAGACTCCCTGGGGGGAGAATGAGAGAGAGAACAAACCTCACGTGACAGATGTTAGTCATGTTGCTTAACTCACTACTGGGAAGTGCTCCGATACTACAGCAGAAACGAGGGTATGAGAAGTGATCTGGACTAGAAAGCAGTACAATGGAAAAGGTCCTCGATCTAGGCCCAAAGCTTTGATGGGAGACTAAAGGGAGAGCAGAAAAAAAAAAAAGTGGTGAGCTTTCGTAAAAAATGAGATGCTGATTATTTTGCAGCTGAAGACTCAGCCAGTGTGAAAATATGCAAACTGACTCAGTCTAAAAACCGTGTTGGAGGTTTTCTAATAAAGAAAGTCTATTTATTATAGTTAGTAGCAGTAAGCTTTCTACAGACTTGGTCAAAAGCCAGCGGTGTGGGAGATCTATGTCATTCAGGTGCAATGCACCAATGAGATGCAAAACAAAGATCCTGCTGATCACTAAAGGTCCAGAGATATTTTTGGTAAAGATTTGTTAAGAGCAAAATATAATTCACCTAATTACATTCTGCTATGTGCTGTGCATACCTTAAGCATCACATGCCAACTAAGGCCACTACATTACTACAGAGACAAATGCATTTCAGTAATAGTTCACTACGCTTGTCAGATCAGTGTTGAAAAATACTGTCTTTGAAATATCTGAACGTCTGTGTTTCCCAAAGATTGAAACTGTGTTGCCTATTTCACTGCTGAAAGAATAGCACCACTGCAATAATCAGTTATCATTAAATTCGTACAAGATCAGAAAACTGATACAGTATCATGGACAGTGAAAACAACAGGGGAAAAGTAAATAGTCTGTGTGACGCTACTTAAAAATCTACACAGGTATATCTGGAAAGCTATCTTGAACAGTCTCTTCTCAAATGAAGTATGCTGTGCTGCCATTGAAAAGTATTTAAAAAATGAGCTGACAACTAAAAGAAAACTTTCCTCACATGAAGAAAAGGAGAACCCCAGGGATTAACAGAGAGGAAGCACAGGGATCGGCAGGAAATCCCAGGAAGAGCCCTGGCTGAGGTGAGCTGGCGTGTTGTGATAACCAGCTACTGGCTGCACTAATGACAACGGGAAAAAACCATCCTGACCCCGCAGACCACAAAGCAAAGGCCGCACTGGCAAAGGCCTCTCAGCCAGGTTCATCAGCCCAGTCTTTGCCCTAAACCCACATGGTCACACTGTGTCTGTCTGGCTCCTCTCCGTCCTGGCTCAGGCATCGCTGAACACCGCTTCATGCCAGCAGTAAGGTGTGCTTACGGACAGACAAGTGCACAGCCAGACATCTAGGTTAAAGCCTCAGGTCTCTCTTACTGCCTGATTCAGTTACTTCATTCTGGTGCATTAAGCAATAACGTTATGAGAGGCCAAAGTGGTTTTCTAGCTGTTTCAGGCATGCACTTTACCTCACTTGAGAACGTACTCAGGTCAGATCCTCTACTCAGTGTCCTATGGATCTAATGCACAAGTGTTCTAGCACATTATTTTCTAGTTAGATTAATCCTCTGTGCTAAGGGCTTACTAACTCAGTGTGCTGAGGATGTACTAACTCAGTTTGAATGAATGCTGCTGGCATCAGTAGGCATGGGTATCAGCAGCGGTAACGACACCACAGCTCCCAGTATCATGACCATGTCGTGCTCACACATCTCCAGCCCGTCCCACCACCGAGCTGGCCCACCCTTGACAGCTACCAGGTGGTCACAGCTTGTGCAGAGACACCGACTCACAGCTCGGGTCAGCGCCTCCACGCTGCCGGTGACTGGAGTTAACCGCTACAGGCAGGAACTGATTTGTGCCACAGGGTGTCTGCACAAAGGCACAGAATGACTTCCAGTAACTGTGTGGAAATACTTACCCCGTAGCTTTATATGCAACTTCACATGGAATGGAGAAGCTGCCTTCATCTGCCATCTGGAAATGGTTTGCGTACCACCAATGGTATGCATATCGCAGTTTGGGAACCCCTGCTTTATACCAAGAGTCTTACTAAGGGTTTCTCCGGCTGCCATACAGCTGCTGTAAAGGCTCTTCACCCTGCTTTGTACCAAGAGATGATGAAGACCCTTCAGAGCAGCTGTATAACTGTCTGCGAAACCTCATATCTCATGAATAACAGTTTAAACCTGCCTTAAACTCCATTGGCTTGAAGGCTCATCTAGCTGATTTATATCTGAGTAAGAGAAAAGACAAACAGATTCCCAGCCTTTCTGAGTCTCTTCTCATCTCACTAAAGCAAGGAAAATAGTTTCCTCTGAGGCGTACTGGAGAAGAAATCCATTAGCAGTTACAAAGGAGAGCTGAATGTTGTTACGTCCAAATAGCTATAAGTCTTTAATTCTACTCCTATTACTTTAAGAAAAAAACATGGGTTTTTTGAGTGTTACTAGTGTCCCTTAGTTGTTACCTTCTTACCACAGTTACATTGCATAAAATTCAGAACTAATAAAACAAATGAATTTAATTTTTTAATAACAATCACAAAGCAGTCCATTTATATCAGTTTCTCCATAGTGTGTCCATTTGTTGCCCACTTACTAATATTGCATAAAGCAAATATTGAGCCTATAATTTATGGCAAATTAATTCCTTTTGATATTACCTGCTGAGTAACTAGGATGGGTAAGAGGTAGTTAAGGACCAGGATTTAAACTGAAAGGAGAGCTCCAGGAAACAGTTGATTCATACAGGAATCTGTACGTCAAGTGAGCCATGAGGCACAACAGGGCAGGCACTGCTGTCCCGATTGCGTGCCTTGGGTGTAGGGTGAAACACCAGGCTCGAGGCAGAGCGTCCTCAGCCACCCCAAGGCTGTCATTACGCAGTTAACAGTGCTTGGCCTGGAGTGGTCCTTTTGACAAGTATTTGTTTGCAAGTGGGTATTTTGAAGGAAAAATACAACAAAAACAAGTCCTTATTCTTGCATTCAATTTCTATTGAGTATTTCCTCTCATATGGGATTTAGGATTTATTTGCCCCTATTAAATTATTTTAATCGGGTTTATTTCACATGTAAGTATTTCTACTTATTTTAGAGGAGGGTAAAAAAGGGATGGATTAAGGGAGAGCATTGAGGCCTCCCAAGGTATGCAAAGTTCCAAAATAAAATAAAGGCGACTGACAAACTTACATTTGAAGAATGTGCAGAATGGGTTTCTCACAAAAACGTAACCGGTATGTATTCTGCTATATAGGAAATGGTTGGGTATTTTGATTCAGTGGAACTGATCTTTCAGACCTTGCTCATATGCACCGTCCCCGCAAAGCAGCTCCGAGAATGAGGCAATTAAACTCCTGACTCATTCTCACTTTCCACCACTGTCTTCAGCTTCACCTATCTGATCATCATCTGACTTTCTTATTCACTGGTGTTAAGGAATCACATGCAAAGGTGAGAAGAAAAGGAGGAGGAAAGAACTCTTGTCAATCAGACAAAAAAGACCCAGTCATTTACTACCATTCATCTTGGTGGTAAGGAAAAACATACATATATACATGTAGCTGTCTATCAGAAGCAAAGGAAGGAGCCTTACAGTTCATTAATTATGGTCCTACAGCTATAAGGACCTTAGCAGAAAGAGAAGGGATATCCCTTAGGTTATATTAAAATAAGCTGGAGGTCAGCCTGAGTCACAGAAGCTTTAGAAAGTTTTGGGTTTTTTTTTTAATCTATATATTTAGCAAAGTGTCAGGAAAGAAACACGTGGCTTGTAAATAGAAATGCAGGGCTCATGACTGTAAATATAAACACTATTTTTGAACATCTGCATTTATTATTAGACAAAGTCTGCTTGTTTATATATTCTTCTGTAGCAGGTGGAGAACTGAAGAGTGTATTTTTAGTGTTAGAAGGTTTTAAACTTGAGTACTTTGGGACTTAGGTGATTTTGATTAACCTGTTTAGCTACTGTTTTTTGCTAATATGCATATGAGGGTGGCACACACAATTTTTAAACAAATTCAGACTAGCGGAGGTAATCATGTTTTTAATGTCTTATTATTTTGCAGCTATTTCTGATGCACATCATCTGAGTTTTCAGCTCAAGTTTTAAATCCTTTGTCCCACTTTTGCAGTCTTCAGCGGTTGCTTTAATGTTCTTTGCCATCAGTTGGTCTCAGGCAGATGTACCGGGACTGCCTGTTTTAAAGGTTTTAGCTCACTGGTAAAAAGGTACTCGATGATGGATTCAAGTACAGAAAGCGACAGTGCAAATGAAATGCTAAGAAAAGCAAAAGACTTGCTAACATTAAGAGTCTGATGTGCCAAAACATCACCTTTTTGAGGCAACTTGAATTATATCTAGTCCATAGGGTTATAACTTTATGTATTCACTATATATACTTTCATAAAAGTTAATGGTGAGTGAACTGGCATGAATAAAGTATGCAACAACCCAAGAAAAGTCCACCAAATCCAACCACAAGCAAAGGCTTTTTTTTTTTTTTTTTTTAGAAGTTTATGAAAGTTTGGTATTTTTCATTGTATCCTGTTTGTTCTGGGTTCCCTCTAGAAGGAGCAGTGCCAAGATACTATGAGAAAGGCTGTTCTTGTTCTATTTGCAGCCCAGCTAGGAGCAGGAAGTACTATAAATCTCGCAAGAAACTCTGTTCTGCCAGCAGGGCTGATTCTGAAGTTAACCCAAGTTGTGTCATAGCCTTCAACAAAGATCTAGTCAGGCTGAATCATCGCATTTATAGAAACCAAAGAGTTTCAGAACGGTTTGAATAAAGATCAGGAAAGTATCTGAGCACTGATCATAGGTCCCCAACTCAGATTTACCAAGCAGTGAGCAAAACAGGGACGTGGTCCATACTAGCGACACTGAAATCCAGTTCCTGATCGGTCTGAAGGAAGGAGTTGGAGGCAAAGCACTAGGGACTTCAGAGGGAAATGGCAGGAGTTGAGTACAACTTCTCAGGTCTGAGTCCTGTTTAGTGGAAAAGGTGTTTAGGATAGAATTTTTGATAGCTTTGGTTTCTTTGCTAGATTTAAAAAAAAAAAAAAACAAAAAACCTCTATCCTGCTGTAGAGATCAATTATACAATATGCAAGATTGTTAATCTGCATTAATGCCATGTTTGAAGCTCGGAGACTTATACATATTGTTCCCCACGATGTAGCTTGTTTCCCATGTGCTGGCCCACCAAGGATTAAATTAAAGAGCAATCAGGCCCTTAGTGGTGGAAGAAAGTTTTGTTTCCAGAAATGTATGCTCATTTTGGACAATCAAGCATGCTTCTCACGGATCTGTTCTTACTACACATATTAACTGTGGTCTATTTGACTTGCTATGCGAATGCATATGTTTGGAAGCATATTCTCAGTCAATGCGATGAAAATTTCCAATGTGTTAACAGGGGATGAACAATTCCAGTATCATTTACACACTTTTGAATTCAGATTAAATATAAATGAAAGAAAATCAATGCGGAAAATCAATGCAGCTTTTGGCTGAAAATCAACGTGAGGTCACACTGGCAGGGCCTCAGGGTAGAAATAAGCAGCAAATTGTTTCTCTGCCCTTGAAAACATCATCAAAACCCCATTAAGGAAAAACTCCAGTAACCTCTCACCAATTCCGCCCCCTCCCCCAGAAACAGAAAACGACCATCCCTGCCACCTCCACCTCCAAACAACAACACAAAACCAGAAACATAATCATATAGCTAACAACCCCATGGCTGGATATCATCCTAAACTGTAAGAGATTCAGGTTCAAGTAGCTACTCTATCACTTTCTTCTTGACCCTCCCTCTCCGAAATATAAAGCCCAGTGGTATTCTGGAAAGAGGAAAACCTTTCTTTATTCACCTATCAGAAATTACGTTCTTATGGCGCAAAATTTCTCCTGAATAAAACGTCAGAATTGGTACATTCCCACAACCCTAGCAAAGAGTACTGGGTTTAGTGTCATTACATCACAGGATTTCTAGCCAGCTCTAATCACAAGGAATTTTGATGTATATAATCTAGACCCTTCTAAACTACCCAGAGGTAAAACAATGAAACATCTCAGACCATAAAGATTTCCCTACCTTCACTGTCACACATGCATTGACAAAAGCTGAGCGCCCTACACACCGCCCAGGCTGTGTCTATATTGACAAACTCAATAGGACCAGAGCACAGGTGCAAGCCTGGCCTCTGGTTGTCCACACTGTTGTTAGCCTACTCGCAAACACGGTTTTGGCTCTTGCCGACTACTATTCACCCAGACTTGCTTACGCATGATCTGAGAGATAGCAAAGGTCACCAATTGTTTCCACCAGGCACCGTGGCCAAGGTATCTTGGCTTTTGGGGAGAGGAGAAGGGTGAGTTTAGCCATACAGATGAGTCATGTCATGTTCTTTGGTCTCCAGGCTGAAGAATCATCCATGGCTCATTGTATTAGGCTACAAACATAACCTTGACATTTGTTTGAATTGAAAGAAAACTGCATGCTTCACTGTCTCTCCGTGATTCTCTTGTGCCTTCCTTCTCTCGAATGTGTTGGTGGGACTTCTGGGATGACTCCAGAAGATCCCGGTTTAAAGAGCACTAGAAGTAGCCCATTTTCTTATGGAAAAAATGAATCACCAAGAGTTCTAATGTAAATCTAGTTCAGGCAGTGAGACAAGGGGATATTTCCAGAACTTTGACCTTCAGCTTCGGATGCAGAAGCAATACATTGTCTTTTCTTAACTTTTTACATCCAAGACTCCAAAGGACTTTTAAACACTGGAGCCAGCGAACACTCCTGTGACATGGTTTGGCCCATGTCATTATTCCCATTCTACAGAGAGGAAAATTGAGTCACAATTGGTGAAATACTTTTCCAAAGCTTTTCAGCATATAAGTGGCATTGCTGAAAACAGGATGCGTGAGTCACAAATCCTAGATTCCTGTTTAACTGTGTAATGAAAGGAGATGCTTATTTGAATTTTATATAACAGTAGGTTGATGCCACAGAATGGCACGTAGTTACTAAAGTTACCTGAGCTAGGGGTGGCTGGGACTGGCATGTCCACACAACACACCGCCGGAGAACTAGCCCTGCTCCGATGGCAATACAGCTGCAACAGCACACCTGGGTCATAAACTCTACCTCTCAACACTAGACAGCAGGGGGCTGAAAAGTTAGATACTTCAGCACACAAGGTCACCGGGCCAGTCTTTTTATGGATTTAGCCCTCAAAACAGGATTTAATAGCACGCAGTAAATAAGGCCTTGGGCCACACATGGAACAATGAAGATAAAACAAACTACTGAATAGCTGCTCATTAAGAGTGCTCTGAACATCCTGTGCACAGAGGTAGACAGCTCTGCGGAAAAAATAGTATGTGATCAGATAATTAAAAAATGAATCATAATGAATTACACAGGCAACCTTAATTAGGGCATTTCCTAACTTTTCCATGCCTTTCTTTGTGACATCAAAATGTTCTTTCAATGTCATTTTTGTGTGCACAGTATAGAGCTCTGCTCAAACAGTTACATGCTAAAGGCTATAGCAATATTTGAGTTGCAAAGTCACCTCCACACTGGGTTTCCCTTAGAAGTCTTTTCTCTACAAGTCATTTGGTTCTTATCCACATCAGCTTTGCATGGATGAGACCCTGCAACCTTTAAAAAGAATTGTTTTGATTACTCAAGAACAAGAGCAGATTCAAGCCCTGTGTCTTTAAGAATTGTCAGAAGGAAAAGACAGAACAGCAGAAATACTAGTTGTACAACTCAGCCCTTACAGCTACATCAGCTTATAACCATACCGGATTCCAGCGCATCCGTGGGAAAGTATTTATTTTACCTGTAGGTATAATTGTAAGCAATAAAAACAGTTCAAACCTTGCCAGAAAGGGTGTGAATTTCTAAAAAGAAGGAAAAACTCTGAATTCCAATACCTGAGCAAACAAGTTAGTATAAAAGAAAAAAAAAAAAAAATAAATGAAACAGCGTTGCCAAAACAATGAGGTTATGATTTGCCAACAGCTGGATTGCACTTTCACTTATAAATGCTGCAGAAAATACTGACTTCTGAGCACGTTTTCTCTTGAATCCAATCATTTTGTTTGTCAAGTGCAAAGGATGTGTAGAGAGGAAAAAAAAAGAAATATTAGTGGAAGCTTTGAAAACCAAAATAACCCCCATCTCTTTTCTCTTGGAAGCCATTTCACCAGTTTGGCAATAAAGAAAAAGCATGTCTTGCCAGCTTAAAAAATATTGACTCCCTGAAACCATCTGCAGAGAGGAGGTAGGAAAAGAGAATGAAGCTCCCCAAAAACCACACACACAGTTAAAAACATACTCTGCCATCTTTTGGTCTACCTTGCCAACTAAAAGTTCCAGTTTACTGTCTGAGACCAGGGACACAAATGCTGGAAGTGATGCTTGTCCCACGGCCAGCTTGTGACAATTGAGTTTGATTGCAGTCGTACTCTGTATCATCCCCAGGTTGTCATGTCATGTAAAGCTTCGTTGGTGCATCACAAAATGAAGGAGGAATTTGACTCATTTGGCTCATAACTTGCATTTATATGAACACATTTTTAACAAAATCTAGCCAGACAAAGGTTTCCATTGGCAAGCTCTTGCATTTCCTCGTGCACCACAAAACTAGCCTTCCTGACAACTCTCATTTCCAGCCCTGAGTGAAACGAGAACATGCACGAGAAGCAAAATAGTTGAGGGCACAAAATTAATCAACAAGCCCTTCCAAAACCCTGCTTTATAGCATGGCTTAGGACAGGTGTTATTTCAACTAAGCATGTTCAACTAAGCCCCAGTATCACAGCTTGATAGGGAATTAGAATAACTAAAAATTTTACTAATTTCCACCCGCGAAATGCTCAGCCTTCAACCTTACACTGATACCTTCTCGATCGGGTCTGTACACCGCTATACTCGCCTCCGCCTTCCTTTAGCTTCTCAGCTGTGCTTAGTTTTTCCCATGGAGTTGGCTCCTGCTCTTGGTCTTATATAATCTACTAAATCTCTTCTGTCCTTTGACATGATCTAGTTTGCAGCTATTTCTCAGCTCTACTTGGAGGGCTTTTTAGACAATATGGGAAATCCTAGAGATACTGGCTCTCTCCTACTGAGTCTCTGCATTGTTGTATATGCACCTGCTTCTTTCTGCTGTGCACCTAGACAAATGCAAAGTTTCTCTTTTATACCAGTTAGCCCCTTAAATATGAAGGCAGAAAATTGTGCCGTTTTAGCCCAGAAGGTCTGGCAATGGTGGAACTCGTAATGGCAGCAAAAATAATGTCTGGCCAAAATGCTCCTTTCATTAGGTTTGGCAGAGCTGACCATATTTGAAAGGTATCATGCAGCAGCCTCTCTATAAAATTCATCATATAAGGAAAAAACAGCTGAACTTTAAAAATGAGATGCATTTGTACTTGGCAACACTGGTTTTCTGATTGTTTTCTAATGGCAAAGCCTAAACAAGATGGCTGCAGCAGTGCAAAGGAGACAACTGAAACCGAAGGCCAAAACAAAAAACCTATAGACAACTCCACAATAAAGACAATTTCCATGCAAACCGCAACTGTTGAATTTCAGGCCTTTCAGCTGTCTATCTGCTTAAAAGCTTTTTATTCAGCAAACAATTTACTTTGTAACAAACCTAGGCCTGGAAAATTTCTGCCCAAAACATGGTTCTTTCACAGAATCAGAAATTAGCTGATGACTTAATAGCAACACTTACTACTAAGCATTATAATAAGGAAGTATTTTAGGTACTTGCCTTGCATTCTACCAAAGACAGAGATGCGAAACTTGCGCTGTTCTTGTATCGCACGTATCATGGATCAAAAGTTTGCCGGTAAGATTCCCAAATGGTGGTGTTCTCTGGCCTTTGTGAAAGGCTAAAAAGCCCCAGAAGAACCAATGATGAAAAGTAATGGTTAGTATTTGTGATAAAAAACCTAAATGAAATTTAGCTTGGAAACTGAGGCTTACACGTCCAGAGAAAGATAGTTTGAGAGAGATGTTTAGGGATGAGTAGCAAAGCAATGCATGAATAATAGCCAATACAGAAAGTCCACAGTTCTTTTCAGCATATTTGGCAACTTACTGGCCCAGAAATAACAGATGGAAACGAAGGAAGATGCAGTCATTTTCACAATAATACTTTGAGGGGTGGAAAAAAGACCAACGCGCACCGAATTTTTGTTTCAAAAGTCCTGTTCCAACCACACCAAAACCCACCATATTAATTCTCCAGATATCTCTAGCAAAATGATCTGGAAGAAGTCTGGAAATATCAGCACTAAATTTGGGACCTGGAAGACCAACCAAGTAAGAAAAAACATCAAGGTCTCAAATACCGAGGGTTAAAATATCTTGGCACAACCTTAACTATAGCAGATAGGCATATAAGAGCTGCAGAACGGCCACCTGGTTCAGCATCCTGTTGTCAACAATGGCCATAAGCAGACCTCTTGTGTAAGTTAAGAACAGGGGCAAACATATACGATACTTTCTTTGAGTACTTTCCCAGTCTGTAATTATTTTAAGCTCAAATATTTCCTGAGCTTGGTGTGGCCATTCAGTAACCTTCAATAGAACTGTCCCTTCCAGGTATTTGCCCTGTCTCCCCTTAAAGTCATGCAGCCGTTTTTTGCATCCAAAGCATCTGCTGGCAGGAAGTCTACTTCCAGAACTCTACTTTTCTTTGTTTTGAACATGATTGCTGCTAACTTCATTTGACAGCCCCTAGTTCTTGTACTGTAAGAGATGGCAACCAGTATCCACCCGCCCACGCCGCTCGTGATTTGTAGACTTCTATCAGATCCCACCTTGCTCATTTATTTTCTGAACTGAAGAGTCCCAGGCAGTTCAGTTGCTCCTTGCTCAGACCTTTGTTCATTCTTGCTGCCCTTTTCTGGGCCTTGTGTGGTTTTACATTTTGTTTCTTACTTTTGCAGCAGAGGGACCAGAGGGACTGAACTTCAGCTGAGCAACAGCCTCAATATTAACCGATAATATAAAAATACATTTTGAAACTTTGGTGAACAAAACCAATCAGATCCTTGCCACTGCTGATCTATTCAAAGGTAGAATCTACCCACAGCTGACACATAATTCAACCTACAGAAGTGGCCATTTCTCTACAGGTATTTTGCAGTAGCAGTGCTCACATCTTTCTGTTACTTAGAAACTTCCAGAAACTAACTGGAGTGGCAATGTCTGCACAGCTGTACCTCTCATGTTCCCCCTTATAAATAAATATGGTTCTCTGGGATTCAAGTCAGTTTTTGTGTTTGTGCCTGGTCATACCACCACAGCAGACAAAAACATCGGAAGTTTGAAATTTGCACTGACCTTCCTCACACCTTGACTACAATTTTGCTTTTTGCTTGGCAGTTTTTCAATTCAGCTGTTATGGTCTGATGAAGTTACCACCAGGAAGCACAAAGAAGAACTCAGTAACCAGAGTTAAGTTTGTGAAAGGCTTTTTATGCACTTGAAAGTGTCCCCCTAAAGAGCCCGTATTCCTATAAGCTTTCTGCAGAATGGTTGCCTACAATTATTTTTCTCATCTTTAAGTGCATTTACATTACACTGCAGCAACAATTGGCACATATGAACAGCAGATTGTCTGTGGTTTTGATTAGCGTGGCAGCAACATATCCTTTGTTTTTCAGTCCTGGGCTAAATGAAACATCTTCCACAGAGACAAATCTCCACAACGATTAATCATGAAGCATCCCATATGGATACTGATAACCCATATGCTTCAAATGAGGCTGGGTGGGAAAAACCTCTGCTTCACTCATCTCTCAACCCAACAAATTGCTGGAAGGTACCCACAGGTTCATTCCCCTATGGTTATAACACCACTGCAAAATTGGTTTAGACCAGGTTAACTGCAGAAACCTTTGCTGGCAGAGTACAAATCATTTAGTGGTGTTATTTTTTAATTTAGTTTTTCCATGCGTACAAAAGCCCTAAACACAGTTATACTCACACAAAACTATTTTTGCTGAAGTAGCTTATTTCGCTGACGGACCTGATGTAAGCCATACAATTTGAAAGTGTTTTTCAACAGTATAAACCACACTTTCATTGTAAGAGCTTAGTATGTGACAGCAAGCTTTGGCTGTGCTGCACGCAAACCCATTTAGCATTCTGTGGAGTACTGCAGCGTGGAACCTTCCTGTGATACAACTGAACCACACTTGGGTTTATATTTTGCACGAATAGTCTCACCACATACTCCAGAGGAGTAATCTGAAGCACCGTCAAACTGTTCCATAATGCAGTATATTGAGCACAATACACTAGCCAAAATCAGCTCTAAAATAAATAGCCACAACTTGATTGACGTAATAGAGGTTTATTTGCTTATACTATTACTGGCTTGGCCCTCTCCACTTATTTAACTTCAACTCAGAAAGTGCATTAAGAGCCCAATGTCCATTTTCCAAATGGAAATAGAGCAACTTCTTCCTATCTACGCACATAAATTAAAACACCAGCAGTACAGCACAGTATTTCTCTATTTAGAACTGTACCTCAGTCAGAGGTATAGGTTCAGTTTTGATTTAATTTTTCCTTCTCCCACACATATTTACTGTCCACTTTGTACAAATCAATTACTGATGACAGACTGCTTAATCAGTCAGTGACTCTCACAACATTTCTTTCATCTTCTGACCTGTAACGGCTTTAATGTTGTTCCACAGCTGGGCCTCTGCCATCACAGCGTATGATAAACCACCAGGCTTTTGAGCTTCAGCAAGCAGAGCAATATGGGATAGATTCCTAGATACTTTGTACCCCTTACTGAAGCCCCCGGGAATAAAGCTGGCTCCTGCAATGGCTTCTTTTGCTATTGCTCATACTGTTCATGCAGGAAGAGAGTCAATAAAGCAAGGTCTAACTATTTGTTGGGCAACTAGATGCAAATATTGGTAAAAAGGAACATGTTGGCCCCTGCTGGGACATTTCAGTTGTGACTCCTTTAACCCAAAGATTTCATCAGCTTCTAGTAGTTCAGTACTTGCAAGGTGCCAGAAACGCTAACAAACAAAAAATGTAAAAAATAATCTTTTCCTTCCTCTCTAAGATTCCTGTCACAGTGTGCTATCCATCCAAAGAGCTCCAAGGGGTAGGTAGAAAGATAAATAAGATTGTTTCAATAAGGAACTTTGAAGGATCAGCTCTTGGGATGATTCATCTATGAGGATGACAAAAGGCTCCTAGCAGCACAAAAGAGCATCACTGCAGACCACTGTGGGGGCACATTAAGACTAGCTGTAACAAACTTCTCAGTATTGGTTACCTGCACCTGGATAATTTGGATCAAACTTCTTAAGATGAGCGCTCAGATGAACACCAACGTTTTTGAGTGAAGATTTTTTCAAACAGGAACAGATAAGAAAGATGGGGAAAACTTTTTAGCAGGGCCTGTAGCGACAGGACAAGGAGTAGTGGTTTTAAACTACAAGAGGGTAGATTCAGACTAGATATAAGGAAGAAATTTTTTACAGTGAGGGTGGTGAAACACTGGCACAGGTTGCCCAGAGAGGTGGCAGATGCACCATCCCTGGAAGCATTCAAGGTCAGGTTGGACGGGGCTCAGAGCAACCTGATCTGGTTGACGACGTCCCTGCTCATTGCAGGGGGGTTGGAACAGATGACCTTTAAAGGTCCCTTCCAACCCAAACTATTCTACAATTCTATGATTTATACTGTGATTTCTGCATATCCAATTTTCATTTGAAAATAAAAATATGGCAGGTATAAAACTGCCAGCTTAAATTCTGTGGCATTGATGAAGACATTCAATTTGCTCTTTACTAGTATTTATAAACATTAGTTTCTTCTACTTATTTTTTTAAAAGGTAACCAGGTTCCTGCCTAGTTTGTGGGCTAGATACTAAGTTACATGAGTATAATTCAAGAGTCACTCTACTGACATCACTGGAATGTTTCTCAATTCATTATGTTCACTGAGAGGACTAGCAAAGCATAATATATTGTATTCAGAGGCTTCACAGAATTCCTGAACCAAAGAATCAGGCAAATCTTCACCAAGTTAGGTCTAAGCAGAGCCAAGTGGACCGCATTTCTTTATACAGTTTTTCTTCATTCCATTTATTGGTCGTGAACTAATGGTGTTTTACTATGAATAAATATGCAAAGTGGGACCAATTGAATTAAATCCAAAAATCTAAGACACAAAGCTACTCTGCTGCGAGCCAGTACGTTGCAGCTGCTGAGGCATGAGCTAGAAGACAGCTATACTTGCCTGGTTCACTAGAAGACTCTGGTGTGGGCTCCATTATAAACCAATATAAGATTAAAGAAAAAGAAAACCAAACCTTAACATAAATCCATCTGAAAGCAAACTTATCAATGCTGTGGAGACAGTGATTTACGCTAACATTCAATTTGAGGGACTAAAATATCCCATCTGAGCAACAAACAAAAAATTAACCTATTGTTAACAATTTTCTCCTTCATTATTTAAAACAGAAGCATTCACATAATTCAAAAGCATATCAAACATGCTATTTTTTTAATCATTGCGAACAGCAAACACAGGACTTTAAACCATACTTAAACCACAGCGGGGGTTTTACCACTGCTCATTGAAAACAACAGTCTGACCTACATAGTAAAATTCTAACATATCTGTGATTTGTTTTGCATTTAACTGAAGCTTCAAGGAGAAATGGCTCTGAAAAATGATACCAGCAAATAGCATTTAAATCTTCTGTCTTACACAACATGGAAGTCTTCCTGCATCAGCGACTTTATTTTAGATTCATCGCTTTCCTTTGCTCATGTTTGAGCTCCCCTCTCTTCCCACCCCCAAAGCGGATTCCAGCTCTGCACAGCAATTTCTCTCTAGCTGTGCAAAGGTAGCAGCTTCTGGCAGACAAAGGTCCACCTAAGACGTGAAACAAAATCACCACCAAGTATTTCAAAGTGAATGCTGCTTTCATCTGAAAAGGAAACCACACCTTCTATCTCAGTTATTTTGCCGCAGTTCTTCCTGCTGCTTAAAGACTATCAGAAAAAGTAAGAAGTCTTATAAATTATTAAGCAAACAGAGCTTCTGCATTACTGCATTCATTGAGCTGTCTGAAGAGTCTCAAAAATGGCTGCCTTCTCATTTCTGGACTTTCTGAAGTAAGAGTGGAAAGCATCAGGTTGTTTTGCCAGAGGAGTTAACATCTTGAAACTTCAGTCAACTTAATAAGCATTGAAGGAAAATTCCCAGCACAGTGATCAATTAGATCCTCAACCGCAATTGGTATCAGATTGTCTGACACTGAATTTTTTGCCAGGGCATTGGAAAAAAATTGTCAACTATAGCATTATTGCTGCTCCTTTTGCTACACAAATCCTGACTTACCTGTATTCTGAAAGCACCATCTACCTAACTAGTTTGGTCTGCAAAGGGTAAAGTACTGAAAGACTCACAGATCAGAAGGGACAGCTGCGGTGCTTCATCCTGATGTCCTATATAAGGAAACCTATAGAGCTTAACCCACTAATTTTTGCAGCGGAAAGAATTGTTTTTCCCTGCTATCTGGGAAAATATTATCAGGCCTTGCGTTACTAATAACAATAATCATATTATTATTTACTAACGCTACTGATGATCTAATTGAAGGCAGCTTTGTACATCTGTACCAACGAAAAACTCAGTAAATTTTATTTGCTTTCAAAACAACAACTTAACCCTCATGTCTTTGGAGTATCAGGGCCTTAGGACAGATACGTAATTACTGGTAGCACCACACCAATTGAGCTCAGGGCAGTCGATTTGGCAGCCATTGGGGAGCTATCGGTTTCCATGCCACCAGCACAGACAAGACCACCAAGGAAGCGTAGATAAACATGGTAGGAGGCTGAGAACTATGCTGGAAACTAGGACTGAGCTTTGCATCTAACTGTTCCAAATAAGATATTTAGGGATAACAAGACACAGTCGTATACAGAAAATACACATTGCAATGGTTGCAGACAGGATCTGAACTCTTTCTTCTACTGGAAGATACCAAAATTCATTAAACACAAAGAAATATCCCATAGATCATAACAAATAAACCATGGTACAAATTTAGACATAATGCTAACTTCAGATCTCACTGTGAGGCATATGGCTTTACGTAACCTTGCACTTTCAGTTGCTTACTTTTTGGTTTGCTCTTTCGTTAAAACCATCATTGTCTGCAACACACACTATAAAATGTGCTAAAGCCAAATTTGGGGTAAGAGAAGAGTTCTTTCCATTTCCTGTCCTTCTTTCCAAGTTTCTCTCTGCCCTCCCTGCACTTACCCTGATGCCCTTTGTGTTTCTTCCTGACATTGTCAGTCTGAACGGTTAGCCTCCCTGTTATGGATAGAGCGTTATGATAACTTTTTTTATTCAATAGAGTCAAAAATGGATTTAAACAAAAATCCCACCAATATTTGTAAGGGCATTAAATATACTCCAAGACTCAACAGCACAAATTGAAAAGGATGGACAGATAGCGCAGGCAAGCAACTTAGAAAACCACATGCCTTATCAAACAAGCTCAGTCTGTCTGGTAGAATGACACTGGCCTGCTCACAATTACCCTAAGTACACTGCATAATCTACTGCAAGTCTTGTGACAGAAAAAAAAAGCCTGACCTTTGAGCTTTGTAGCAGTCACAAATAATCAGGATGAGCTACCGGATAACTTCATTTTGTCCAGCTAATTACATACGGTCCTCTTCACAGCAAGTCCTACCTTATTCTAGAAAGGCAAATCAAAGTCTGGTAGCTGCAATTTAAAAGAAAACTGAACACCACTCACTAGGAGTGTCAGACATCACTTTTTATTGGAAACACAGAAACAGTATCAGTCACACCATTCTGGATGCCACTCACTCTTCCCTTTAGTATACAGCTAAAAGCAGAAGAAAGAGAGAGACCAAAGAGAGCAATGCTGTTAATATCCTGAAGATAATTTCTCAAGTGTTTATAAATTTTTCATTATCTGAATGATGGTCTTGTCTTTTCAAGAGGTGATTCCAAGGAGAAGAGAAGGGTTTGTGATAGAAGAAGGACGTCCGCACATGGAATTTTCTTCCTGTTCTTTAAACTCACTCTACTAAAAGTACTTTGCAAGACTAGCAAAGTCCCTTAACACATAATATTTTCCTAAACAGAAAATAAAGTGATCTCCCATAACGACTTGTGATGACTGCGCTCGACCCCTTGACCAGACGGGCGGTGCTTTGGTGCAGGCTCCAGAAGAGGTAAAGGCCCGAGCCGTAGCTGGGCCTTGAACCCCTCTAGCTTCAATCTGTTCTCTGAAAACCCACAAAGCAGCAGAGCGACACAGCGAGCGTCGACGCGTATGAGCTTGGGACACCCATCACGCGATTAACACATGAACAGCGGGTGGCTTTTCCAAGACTCATTTATCAAGGAACAAAGGTAGCTGTGGGCACAAGGAGTCTCCTGCATACCTTTTCCATCGCACGTCATTTGACTACAAGCCAACCACTTTAGCCTACAAATACGACAGCCTAAGTGAGCCGCCTTTGAGCTCTCCCTGCTAGGCAGCGTGGCTGCGTGGCGGTGATCTCCCCTTGAGCTGGGACACCTCTCAAGGTTGCTCCTCGAGGCAGAGAGACCTTGTACCAGCGACAGATCTTTGGTAAGCGACCAGTATCACGCATAACCTTGTAGTATGGTAACTTTGGGTTTGTCTTAGTAACTTTGATTGCATGCTGAATTGATGCTAATGAAACGTTACATAAACTTTGCGTGTACGATCCCTTAGACATAAACTGTTGACCAAGTCTGAGACTAAGATTGGACCTAGCCACACCTAAGCTCCATTAGGAGTTTAGAAAGCAAGGGGGTCAACTGTGAACCTCGTGACTCAATGGGAGGGTCTTCCTTATCCTTTGTATTTCTTCCTTTAGACATAAACTGTTGACCAAGTCTGAGACTAAGATTGGACCTAGCCACACCTAAGCTCCATTAGGAGTTTAGAAAGCAAGGGGGTCAGCTGTGAACCTCGTGACTCAACGGGAGGGTCTTCCTTATCCTTTGTATTTCTTCCTTTAGACATAAACTGTTGTCCAGGTCTGAGACTAAGATTGGACCTAGCTGCACCTAAGCTCCATCAGGAGTTTAGAAAGCAAGGGGGCCTACTCTGCACCTTGTCACTCAACAGGAGGATCCTTCCTTACTCTCTGCATCTCCAGTCTCTCTGTGAATCATTCTAACTCGAGTGTAACTCAATTTTCCTTTGTATGATTCTTCCATGCATTAATTTAGAGAGTGAATCTTGCCATCAAACTTTCTTAAGTTGCACTTTTACAACATCATATTAAAACCACTTTTGCTGATACCTTTGTTGGTGATCCCTTAAGCATTCTAAGTCACCCATTCATGACAAATTGGTGTAGTCGGCAGGATCCTAAATCAGGATTCGCAACACCACTGGCTTTGCTCTTGAATTCCTGGAAGATATTTTCATGTTGCCCCTAGCAACTATAACTAGACTTCCCACCTAGTGCAACCTTTTATATCACCAGCAAAAGGTAATGTTGAGGGGAATACTGAAGGGTAATGGCTCACACCTGACTGAAATCAGGGAAATCATATATCACTTCAGATGTTGTATCTTCTGTGAAAATCTCTAAGGGTGGCAACATCTTCGTGAGAACACCCTTACAGCGCATAGTCTCTATAGAGTCTTCAGATTAACAAATCGCTCAGGTGGGCAGCACAAATTAAACACTGTTAAAAACAGGTATGGTATGGGAGAAGAATGAATAAAAGAAACCACTATCCTGGGGAATCTCTGGTTGAAAGAAGACAAAGAGCAGCGCTAAGAATTGGAACCACTAAATTAATGTGAGAATTCAGTTAAACCTAAGAAATATGAATATGTCATCCTGGGAAAGGTACAATGCACTAACAGGAGGCCATCAGCCTCAGGGAACCTGACAATTCCCACCACTGTAACATTTGCTAGTAGCAAAGCCTATGGAAGTAGTTGGATAGTGAATGCTACCTATCCCTTGGTGAGGAGCTAGCCCGCCACTGTCTCTGATTATCACTGGGGTGTTTAAAGGCAAATGGGCATACTCTTCAACCAAATCTTTGTTCTCACACATCATGCTTTTATTTTTCCATTAGAATTGTCTTTAAAAATAATAAGAGGAATAGTGGGAACAAACACCAACAAATGTAAGGTAGGGAAAGGATTTACTGCTCGTGGCATTAATTCATTCACTAATAAACCATAACTGCAAATTCAGTTACTCTTAATAGCAAAATTAGGTTCTTACCTGTTACTTTTTGCCATTCACATGACCTTTAGTCATTGGAACTGGAATTGACTTGTGTGGGTGTAGTTTGGTATGAGAATTGAAGGCTCTCATAATTCTCAAACACACCTACATTGATGTAAGAGCTGCTTACCGTTTCAATGGAAAAAAGAAAAGATAAGTAAATCTTGATAATGTAAATAGTGTTCAAGCTTTAGAGATCATTTCCTGAATAAGTGGAGTAAACTTGGTCGGGGGGCAGGAGGGAAGACTTAAAACAGATTTGCTATCAGGATTTCAGAAAGCAATTGAAAAATATGCACAGATTGATGAAATTTGTTATTTAATATGAACTGGGGATGCTGTCATGACAGATATATAGATCATCTGATCAGTCCTGTCATGACCTGTAACAGTGCTTGGAGCTGATCATGGAAACAATCAAATGTTTGCTTTTTGTGTCAACACTTGATGTAAACTGGATTATGGTATGATATTATTTTCCTGAACATTCTCAAAAGTCTCGCTATCTCTGCCCACCCTCAAAACTACAAGGTTTTGCATTTATCATCAGATAGCGGTGCAATTTTTTTAAGCTTTCCTTTGTGAGGCTTGTTCATGATCACAAGGTGAGAGCACTCAGACTGCTGATGAGGAACAAGCCTCCCAGGCAAATTTGAGTTAGCACACAAGCTCTGGAGCATTTCTTCATCCATATAACTTTCCCATTACAAGGGACAGTTTAATATGTTCCTTTAATCCAGGTTCAGAACAGCTTTTGTTTTGGTATATATTTGTTAAAGCTAACCTCAGAGATAACGCTATGGCAGGAGGCTCTTCTGATGCCTATTGCAATGAAGGGAACCCTACTAGCTTTCCCATGTATGACTGGGAAAAACTTTTCCATATAAGATTTGTTTTGTTTTGGCAGTGAAATATGAAGGAGGGAAAAAAAGTCAGTCCAAAATCAGCTTGATCCAAATCACATTTTCTTCCTGTCCCTGCTATTGAAATGAAAAAGGATTTTCCCACCCTACCCACATACGAATTTAAAACTGTTTGAAAACAAAAATAACAAGTTTTTACTCTTCCCTCAAGTGCCTGTGTATGATAAAAGATGTGGTGAGCTTTTGGGGATGAGAGGTGATGAAGAAGATCCTCAGATGAACTGTTATTCGTTCTGTGGGTAGGAGACACGATTCAGCTCCCTCCTCTGTGTGAGGGTTTCAACCCACGCTTCCCACCTGAACGCCCTGAGTTACAGGAGCTACTTTCACATATTTAGGACAGAGTAAACCACAATACCACTGAGAGGTTCAAACTCCTGATCTGAATTTGGGAAATTACACCATCCTCTCACTAACCATGCCCTCTCTCAGCACTTCTGCAGTCTGTCCATCTGGGAACAAGAGGTGAGTATCTTTCCTAACCAGAAGCAATCGAACAGGCAGGCATCTGAATTAACTCCTTCATCTATGTGTTTCTAAGTGCTCTAAGTAACGAATGTGTGCTGGAGTTGAGTGCTCCAGTAACTGGCAGCAGGCAAGCCAGTCCAACATGTTACCAGAGGATCAGAGCAGGAATCAAGTTATGATTCAGAATATGGGCGTATGAGGAAATTATCCCGAGGGTGTGAATTTATTTACATGTCGGCTTCTCAGCAGCAAGTTAATGGTGTGACTGGACCCACAGAGTCACGGTTGTGGATGCCCTTCCATATCACTGCGGTGCCAGGGATTAGCACCCATTTGGCCTCCTCATTGCTTCAGTCAGCCCAAGCGCTGGCTCAGAGGCAAGACTCACAGGGAGGGATTAGAGAATCACAACCGCCTTCTTAATGAGATTTCATTTCCCTAATGCAATGACTTGTTTGAATCCCGCTAGTCCCCCAACCTTTCAAAGAGTCCTCAGAACAAAACAGGCTAGGTCAAAGTAAAGAGAACAAATAATAACTTAAGCATCCAAGCAACTTGGGCATCTAAATTTAATTTTCAAAAGCCAGCTAGACTGTGACTGAACAGTCTGAAAAAGCAACTTTTCAGTGTGAAAAAGCAACTGGTGTTGCCAGCAGGGAGGAGCACACAGTGTAGGGAATGCTACCTCATGTCGCTGCTGGTCTTCCTGTATTTCCTTTACAGTCAATGGAGAGAGGCAGCCTTTTCCCAAGATCAACTCAGAGCACCTTGGCGAGGTGGCTGAATGACCACTTCCTATCCATATTTTTTAAAACCACTGCTTTTTTATTTTAAAACCTAAACCTCTTAAAAATGCTTACTAAATCATCCCAACCTTCCTCGTGCATGAACGAAATACCCCTTTTTATTTACACTTTCCTTACCCTCTTTAATGCTTGAGCATACTCTTTAAGACTTTCACATCCAGTAATAAACGAGCGAAGCAAAACATTCAAGGCTTTGTATTTGGCCTATATAAAGAGTTCAACTTCCCTCAACTTTAAGGAGGAATCCGTCATAATAATGCATACAAGAGAGAAACGCCATTTATCAGCAGCAAATAGATATTTCTGGAATGCAGTCATATTTTTCCATGTTAGTGTTCATTCCAAGGCACAGTATATTTTCTGTAGAGAGGATGAGACCCTATATAATCTTTTTGAGATGAGAAACGTGTTTACAAATCCGCATGTTGGCTACACTTCCTGCTACTGAAACCAGATTTGGAAAAGGAGATCTTAGTAGCAGAGTAAATACACAGCAGTTTACTCCCAGAGACTTGGGTTTAAATTCTTACTCGATAACAAGGAAAAATAAATGCGATAGCCTCCATCCTAGTCAGCACAAGTTATTTATCATCACCGACCCATCAAAAATTTAGTGCAGCAGCCAGCACTCATCTGGCAGGAAAAGCCTTAGTCTAGAGTAACTGGAGACTTGCCTGACAGCAAGAGAAGCACGTACACCGCCTGTCTGTTATACTAGTATGGTTTGTTTTTCACAGCATCAATAGCATTGATGGTATTAACAAAGCTAAGTACATAAAAGAAATCGTTAAAAGTTGAAATAATTAAAATAGAGCTGCCTGAAAAATAGGAAGATTTTTTTTTTTCCACCACAGAAAATGATAAGACATTTTTCCTCAGAAAGAAAAGTTGACATTTCAGACACTGTGGAGATATTCCTGCTGTCCATTATGCTGGCAGTCTCCTTTGGACAGGGCTCTGGGATGGGACTTCATCCTCCTTCACACATTACCATCTCCATGCCTGACCAGGGGAGATGGTGCAGGGATCCAAGGATCACTGTGTGTCTTTAGAAATGACACCTCCTGGGGAGTCTCACCCATAAGGGAGTAATGAGATGAGACACAGCAGAACTTTTAACTCTTTTACAGCACTACAGTGGTTGAATGAAGGCCATCCAATACTTCCATTTTTAGAATTCTGTTTTTCAACAAAATTATAAATGCATTTCCATTTGAAAGAATTCTTTTTTCCAAAGCCTGACAAAAGAAACCGTTTCAACAACAAAAAATTCCAATTTGGTTTAATTGCTTATACTTCCCACATCATCTCACAGAACTGAAAAACAGCGGCAACTCTCCTTGTCAGTTCCATTTCAACCCTGCCACTGGTGCTGCAAAATCAGATCACAAGGAGAAATACTTTCATAAATCAATGACTAAATGCTTTCATGAGATTTTTTTCCCCAGCCTTATCTTAAAAGGGTAACGTGTGACTGGCAACGCTAAGAAAAGAATTCTTGTTATTGTCCTCAGGCTAGGCACTCTTCTGGTAGCTACAAAATAAATTTAGCCAAACCATAAACTTCAGTAACTATAAGCAATAGGCATTATCTCAACTGAAAACATAGTGGTGCTCTGCAAGTTTATTAATGAGCAGGCATTTTCAGTTAATTTTTCAGTAGACTTACTATTTCTGCCTGTCCAGGCTTAAAAGTGAAAGGGAGTTTATAGGCATACAAAGCAGGAAAAAACAATCTGACTTCATCTTCTGGTGACTGGTTTTTTTGTCAAATGTATATAGCCAAAGAGCTTTAGAAAAGCTGGAAATTACTGTTTTCACCTTCTTTGCTTGGATAGCTATCAAACATTTTTTATTTTTAGCATCAAAGTAGCTGAAAGGGCATTGTTAGAAAGAATGGACTCTCTCTCTTGGCTCATGCAATGAACTTCAGGGAGGGGGCTTAACTTCAGAGACCGTTCTGAAAAAATGTTTTTTCATTCCAAATCCAGCTCAGCTAACTTAAAGTGTTTATTCTGTTCCTCAAAGCTTGTGGTCTTATTTAATTGTACAATATGTTTTTATATATATGATTCGGTTCCTGTGGATGGAATCAGAGAAGGATAGCGAGAGTATCTTCTAAGAATATAACGGCCACTCTGGGTCAGACCAAAGCTATAAGTAGCCCCGTATCCTTGTCCCCAGCAGTTGTCACTGGAGGATGCTTCGCCAAAGAATATAAACCCCAGGTCATGTAGAAAGTGATTTTTTGCCCCCTGGTTTCCTCTCAATTGCTGGAAATTAATGATGCAGGGACTTCCTGAATCAGATGCTACCCTGGATTACTGTGCTCCATAGCTATCTTATGCCATTGTACGGCTGATAAGCAAGGCTATGATTGCTGCTTGCTTACCTGGTGTTCTGTGCGGCCTCTTTGGTCCTGCCCTCCTTACCACCTCTCTAGCTTGTTTCTTGAATCATGTATTGGCATCTGATGCAATAAAAAAGCATACTTCAGAGATATCGATCTTTGAAGAGCAGATCAACAGTGTGATTGTTATAAAGTTATTTACAGAAACGAATTACAAGTGATTTATTCTTTTATAGCACTGGCTAGAAGTTACATATGCACACACTTCTTAAGGCACTGAATCGGGAAACGAGTGATCTGGGCCAAGACCTCAAAATTAGGAACAAAACCCAGGCTCTTCAGTCTCTACGTGTGCACTTCACAGATCCTACAGAATTTTGTGCCCAAATAAATTCTTGCATCTGATGGCAATGCAATATGACGACTCAGGCTGCTGTGCCCTGAAGTCACTGAATAAGGCAACCATCTACTTCTCGTACTCCCAGCACATCCAGCGCCGCTGGACATAGCCTCGTTTGTAACTGGTTGGGGAACTCCTCTGCCTTCTTTTACAGCAGATTTGCTGAAGTATCCCCTATGATCAGCTCTTGCGCTTCTGTAAGAGCACCAACAAAAAGCAGGATGGTGACAGTGCCTACTGGCAGATGCACTTCTGTGTTTTACACTTCTCTGCCTTCTCGCCACCAGTCTCATGAAATCAAGAATAATCTAGCTTTGGGCTTGTTTTGCAAACATCAAACAAAAGACAATCGTGGAAGCAGAAGTCTCCATAACGCTCAACATTTACATTATTAGCCTTCAGATGCTACAAACATTAATTAATTAATCTCAGTGGGTGAAATTCAGCCCCGATAAAACTCTAATGACTTTTGTGGATATTTGCCAGAGAGAAATTTAGCTTATGATTTTTTCCCTCTCTCCTTTTGGCAGTCCTGATCACTCCTACGCTTGGAGCAGTTTGTATTTCCCACTCTGTCAGTGGCATACCTTTTGGCAGAAGCAAACTTCATGATGTGCCTGATGGCTGTATTAAGCCAAATCCTGCCCTCCATCAGAGCCACGTAGCCCCAGTGATTTCCTGGGTATAACCAGTGGCACGTATTTGGCCCATTGTGAACCAAAGGGAAGAATAAAGCTACTGGGAAAACAAGAGTAAACCTCTTCCAGCTTGCTCCGTTCTACCTAAAAATTTAGAAACTTCTGCAATTCCTAACCCACATTTCTCTGGAAGTGAAATATTAACAACAATTTTGCCTCATTTCTTCCATTTCAGCGTCTCACTTTTTTAAAATGTCACAGACAGAATCACTGTCACTCATATAAGAAATTTTAAAGTAAAACTTCGAAAATGCTTTCTTTTAATGCTCAAACCTGCAGCAAATATAAACCATTGTAAATGAAACCTAATTTGCTAACATGCAGTGCTAATTTGATTACTCAAGATAAAGGTCTTAGTGGGACCAATTGGCACTTGCTGCAGTGTGAAACTAGAAGGATAATTTGCTAAGAGAAAAGTGTGAGCTCTCTTTGGCACCCTGAAATGTGTTCAGTTGGTTTTGTGCTTTTGCATTTGAGTGAGTACTCCAGCACAAATTGGGCACAATTAGCAGCACATTTAAAAAAATACAGCTCAGTTCTGGTGCTAATTTGTCCTTGCAATAACACCAATTTCCCCTGTATTTACACTCAGTAAGCGTACAGAGGCTAACACAGAGGAAAGCTTTGGACAATTCTCATTTGTATAGCACAGAGCAAATAATTCTTTGTGCCCCATGTGAAATGAGTCGAATATCTCAGCCCACTTTCCAGAGAACATGTGTCTACATCACAAAATCTGCCACCACAAGTTGGCACTAATTGGCAGTCTCAGCAAAGTGGCAAAGGAATGAATGGCCCCTGGATACCGAACTAACATTTTTCCCCTACAGGTGGTCTTTTCAAGTCGGAATTGAGACGTACATTGTTTAGGCAAGGTGAAGTTTGTACTGCTGGTACATGTTTTGTTGATTCATAGAAGATTTCAGTGTATAGCAAGCGTTTTCATGAGCGTTACATTCACACTATTAAAAAAATAAACAAAAACCTTAAATTGTATTAAAAAAACAACAAAACAAATTCCAGCTGTCCCCATTTTTCCCCCACTTCGCCTCCTCAAAATCCTTAGTATGTTCAAAGGCACGACCAAATCTTTTCAGTTCTCTTCAGCATATATTGATGAAACAGCTCCCTTAGATCTGATACCAAACCAAAAGATTAGGATGCCAGCTGCTTTTATCAGGCACCTGACTCTACAGACTTTATTCAGTTATAGCCCCGTTTGTGCCATTTTCTAGGCCTTGTTCAAAAACCACCGATACCAGTGGGAAGTCCCCAAAACTCCAGTAAGCTTTAGAAAAAGTCCTTTGGTGAGAAGGGTGTTAAGGAGTTCAATCTGCATAGTACTGTCACAGAAAAAAAAAAAAAAAATCAGAGATGCTTTGATTATGGAGTATAGTTACATTTACGGGGAAAAGAAATTGGATACTAAGAAAGCTCTTCAGAATGACTGAAAATTAAATCCAGATAAAGCAAAAGCAGAAATAAGTTAAATGTTTTTCCTTTTTTAACAATGGCAATCAACTAATGAAACACGCTTCCAAAGGAAACGCAGAAATCCCTGTATGTTGACATCTTCGGCTGAAGATAAGATGCGTGTCCAGATGCTTATCCTCAAGGACTGACTGAAATGTTACGGCGTTTGTTATATGAACTCAAACTAGATGATCTAGTTTAATTGTCTATCCTATAATTATTTTATGCATTTTTAGATATGTTTTCAAAAATCAACACATTGTGTACAGTAAGATGAGCTGATCGGGTTTTTTTGTCATACCCCTTTCTGAAACTCCAACTACTGCTTGCTTGATTGTATTTTCTGGCAGGAACTTCTCCCCCTTTTCAGAGGCTTATAAATGTGAACAAATACTGAACAGCAGAGGGAATGGTGTGTGTAGTAATTTCTAAAATGGAACAGATTTTCACCAAGCCGAGAAGAAGCACTTACTATTCAAGGGAAGAGAGGATTCATTCTCCTCTTCCGATTCAGCCACTGGCCCTCTTAACAAGACAGGTAACAAGCACAAATCAGTGGTTGTGGGTTTTGGCCAGTGCAAATGTGTTTGTCAGGAACTGGACTGAAACCGTCTATGCCAGAGGCTGGCACACAGCAGATGGACACAGTTTTTCAGTGCTAGCAACGCAGCCATAGGTAGGTATAAGCCCAAACTCTTATCTTGCACTGATGGCAAAGAGAAACAGAATGTTTCTCCTGTTCCTATGGGAAGGGATCTTTTCCTGCCACTATTCATAAGCACATAAAGCCCCCTAAGCTCTGCCAGTCCTCCCCCATTCATTCATGCAAACTGAGCAGGAGTCAGGATTAGCAATCTGTAAATTACAGCAGATAAAACCCTGAGCAGTGCTGGCTCTGAAGCAGGCCAGCTTCTGAACTGTGACTTTCAAGTGTCACATCTTGGTCTCTGCTTGCAGTTTATCCACTCAAAGTGTTGAATATACCAGTCCTTTTGCTGATACATCCTTCAGGCTAGCTTAAAACCAGATGCTGAAGGAGAAGTTCTCATACTTTTATGAATAATCATCATCTAATGAATAAAAAGGTATTTCTGGGCTTCTCTCGAAGAATAGCTTTTCAGATTATCCAAAATGAATTTTAAGCTGCCTGGCCTTTTTATAGGATGTAAGAAGGGACTTCTTTATACCGTTCTTGTATTGTCTGCTTATCTTAGAGTGATGCAATTTGACATCATCACTAATCATCCCAGAAAAATTTTGACCTGTAAATAGAGTTTCAGTCAAGTTTTGTCTCCAAGGTAAGTATAGAGATTGAAAGAAAACAATACTTGGTTGTTAGCAAGCACAACACATACCATAAGAAACCCGCTTTGTGGCCCTGACAATCTTTGTTCTACACGTGCCAGGCCAGCTTGTTAAACCAAGTCAGCTACTGCACCATTACAGCTTGACGGCACGGTCCCACTGAGCTCTACTGATAATGCTCACAGTCTTGTACCGTCAGTCACTGAGCCTAGTCTTGGGGATATTAGCCATGATTTCTATACACACTGGAGGGAAACTGATACCAGTAGGACAGGTGAACAGATTCAATAAGATAAGGATTGATCTCGCTCTAAGGACTACCACCAGAGCAGCGGGAACTACAGCTTTCACTGTGAATGGAATTTAAAGCCAAAATATGATCCTCTCGCCTATTAAGGAATCAAAACAATACCCTGTCCTTTGACACCTCCCACAGCATACACAACTGATCCCATATTCCTAGAGCTTTACTCCTTTTCAGTCCACTTTGTCTCTATCCCCTAGGTACAGAAATGGAAGAATCCCCTCCAGAAAGAAGATAGTTATTCTGATGAAACCACTCAACATTTGGCACACTCGCCTTTTGCACCATGCTTTGAAGCACAGAACTACATACTGCAAGTGCTAAGTATTTCTGTTATTATTGCTCTTGGGCCAAATTCCCAAGGAGCCCTGCTTGGCAATTAATTCGGCTGTTGAGACTCTAACCCCTAGTTGTCCTCAGGCTGCTATGAAAGGAGCATTAAAAGGAGAAAACAAAACAAATACCACCTTGGAGAAAGAACAGAGTCTAAGAATGGAGTGGGAGATCCAACTGAAGCTGGGGAGGTCCAGCTTTGTGGCGTTGCAGGGCTGTTCCAGCTGCTACCATGCACTGACTTCTCCTACCTGCCAAATTTGTTTCCCTCCTTTTTGATGTTTAATTCCAAAGAGCTACACAGAACAGTCATTGAATGAATGTTATGTTTTGTAACAAGTCAGTCCAGTCCGTGCTCTTCCCCTTCCCCTAGGCCCTACCTGTCTTCTAAACAAGCCAGATATTAGACATGGTAGCAGGCTCTGTTGACTGATGTGAGTGTTGAAATTAGAGCTTTGCTTACTGTTACCACTTATATTTGTTTTACACTATTTCGAAAAAAATCACTAAATACATTTGGATAGCAGGTCAGGCCGGTTAGCAGCACTTATTTGTTTCTGTCCTGTGGGAAGGTCTGGCTGAATAAGAAACTCACGGTAGGGATGAGTTGGCTGGTATGGGCAACCGAGTTGCATTTGCTGCTTCCACTTATTTTAGCTTATAAGTTCAGCCTCTGCAGTTTTGTATTTTACAGCATGCCGGGAAGGTTGTTGACTGTTGATAATCATGGAAATTTGTTATTTAAAACAAAAGTAAAAATAGAACAACACTAAAGAAAAAAGCCACATTTTAAGATGACAGATGATACCTGCTATCGTAGCTGTGACTGACTTCCATTGGAAAGAAAGAAAATGACAGTAAGAGCTGAAAAACAAGACTGTGGAATCCTCCCTCATTTCATGTCAAACCCCTAGGTGCTGGGTATGGTGAAGATATATTGCCATAAGTCAAAGCTAATACCACTAGCCAGATGGTTCAAATTTGTGTACTGTTAGGCAGTAAGAGAGCACAACAACCTGTTGTCTTTCCACAAGAGGGTTCTCAGTTTTCAGCAGCTAATTAGTCTAAAATTAATGAGACCCAAACTGAACATTTTTCCACACAAAAATGAATGTATGCAGAAACAAGCCAGAATCCCTCTCTGACTTAGAGCAGCAACGGCACTGGAAATAGGTAGGAGGAAATCGTACGAGGGAACGGTACAGATAAGAGCCCGCGCAGACAACCGACACAGGCAGTTTAAGAGAAAGAAAGAAAAAAAGACCAAATCTTTGGAGAAGAGAAACTGCCCATTTTCAAAGTTTACTTGGGAAGCTGCTGCACTGAGGGTCAGCTTGTTACACACTTAGTTCGGGTGGTTGGAATAAATATTTTACAGGTGGCATACTTTACATGATGCTTACATTTAACTGAATCTCCTGTTATGGCAGTCCTTCAGAGACTTAGAGACAGGGACACCTAATTTGTGGATCTCAAATGAGCTTAAATAGCAAGTCCTGCTAAGAAGCTGGCAATTTTGCTCAAGAGCAGCACTCTCTGGGAACTGCGCTGGTAAAAACGCTGACACCTAACCCATTAGGCAGCAGACTTTCTGGACTGCGCTGATGACACAGATACTAAATCCCATTTTATTTCCACTTCCTTCAGGCACCTAACACTTGTTTGCAGATTGGAGCCTCAGCTATTTAATGGGCACAAGACAAAAAGGCTCTGTAAAATGCAGAATTTTTTTGGGTTCCTTTTTCCTCCAGAGAGCAAGCTTCGTACACTCTGACATGCTAGGCACTTTGGCAATGCTGAGATTCAGGGCACCGCAATAATGTTTAATACCATTACTAATGCTTATTTTAGAATCTGCTTGTCCTTAAAGACATGATAGTGATCTTAATTATTGTCTCCAACATGTATTTGCCTGAAATAATTATTATACTTCATTCCTATAGAGACAATGAGATAAAACTCTAATTTCGTTTTATTGGCCCTTCTATCCATCAAGAAATGAGTTTCTTGTGAGAGCTTTGAAGTAGTCCCCTTCACGGATTAAACCCCTTGAAAGTACAAGAACAGAAGGGCGGGGTGTGGGGGAATTGAAATAATTTACATCTCAGCAGACGTGTAATGGGAATCAACAATGCAACTAGACCTACATGATGGTTGAGAGGAAAACGTTGAGACATGCTATTCAGCATGAAAAAAGTCTGTTTAGCTGCAGCTTTTAGCTCAGGAGACAGCCAAGGGCTGCAGTAAGTCAGAGGAAATAAGTAGCAAGAAGGAGCTTCCCTAATCATATTTAAAAAAAAAGAAAAAAAAAGAAAAAAAAAGCTTTACTGGATAAAAGAACATCAGATGCTTAACTGTCACTTGGCTGGCTGCCAGGTCAGCTCAGGCTCACAGCATCAGTGTCAATATTATACGACGTGTAGGAATAGAGAGCACAAACTCCGTCTAAGCAGCAGCTAGATTTGATGTCAGATGTATGCAAGATATTCACTCCAGATCTCCCCAAAATATGAAAAGCATTATGCTCTGAATTTTGTTACAAACAAAATTTCAGCCACGTTTTTCTGAAAAGACAGAGGTGTAAACTTGACCCCTGAGGCTGGTTTATGTATTTACCTCCAAAAGAATACAGGCCAATTTCCTTTCTTTTTTTAAATTTCAAACAAGACAGAAAAGGAAACCTATCCAGTAAAGGGAAAACTTTGAGCACAAGAATTATACAAGCTGAGATCACAGTGGCAAGGCTCAGTATACAGCTGTATACAAGGATGGATCCCACACAATCCTTGGAGCGGTCTCCTGGGATAGAAGGAACAGTTTGGGCTGGGCTTGTAACATCTTCTAGAAGGTTAGTGCTTTCCCATGGAAAGCAATGGTATCTTAAGTTTTTAGGAACTTGATTATAATGGGTGCTCAGCATCCTGCCCTGGAGCCGACAGAACAATTACACGTGCTCTGAACTTTGAGTTTATGAGCAACTCGATCTAAAAACTTGATCGTCTTTAACTCTTGCATCTGACTGGAACCAAGAGTGCTGAGGCCCCTGCTGATTGGAAGTTATATGGTTAGGATACTTTTAAATATAGATTAACACATCTTCAAAGAAAGAGAGATAAGAAAAGCACGTAAAGAACCTGCCCAAAACTTAAGTATGTTCAGAACACAGGTTTCCCAGTGCTGGGCCATATGTAGTGCATTTGGCATATAAAGCAACCCTTCCTATCCACCTGCCCATCATGGATGTAGCTATAAAACATTTATTTTCTTTTTTCGTATGCTGCATGTTTAAATTTCTGAGTGTCTAATATCCACACAAGCAGCTGTCATTTTTTTTGAAGCACAGAGGTAGAGACACAAAGACTGTGCATTACCTCTTCCCCCCCCACACACATAGACTTTTGCTCTTTCTGCCTTCTGGCCTTAATGATTCTAAAATAAAGATCTCTCTGTCTGACAGCAAGTGACTGCTCTTTTTAGTGAGCCTTCCCACTGTACCGCAGCCTCGATACTACTGTGCTGTGAGAAAAGTATATTCACTTCTTCCAAATGCAACCTAGAAAGCCCAAACAGTGGGAAACCTCCTACTTGGTATCATGCCAAAGAAAGCTTGAAGAGAAAAATGGTAGTGTACAGACGACGGTACAGATGGTGTTGGTCAGAAAAATACTATATATGATTAGATTATCACAAGAAATGCAATGCAAATGGTAATCACATGTATGTCACCGGTGCTAAATATAAATGTGTCGGAGGCCTCCCATGTGGAGAAAGTCCAGCTGATATTGATAAGATTTTGTGCTTCAGTTGTTGATTGAAAGGTTTCAGTCCAGCTTAAAGGTATGTTGTGACACCTTCATTGTATTTTGTGTAAGCAAAGGCTCATATTCTCCATAAAAATCATCTTAATCATGCAGACAGCAAAAAGCTCAGGGTTCTACACCCCACAAGTTTTACAACTACTCTTTTTATATGATCTGTCGCTGGCCCCGGGAATGTTGTGCAGCAATTTTCTAGGCTTGCATTTTGCAGGTCCTAAACTTGCACACGCCAGCCTGGTGCAAGAGGAACATATGGTCCTATGAAACTAATCAGTGCTTAAAAAACAAAACATATGCTGGTAGTAACTTCCTCTTTGCCGATTAATATTCTTTAAAATTCTCAGCACTGTTTAACCATGTGATTAAAAGCACCATTTCTGTAGCTGTGTGAAGACCAAAAGGCAAATTTCTCTTACAGCTCTGCAGCACTGATGGGAGACGACGGCTTTTATAATATGGATGCACGAGAAATCACACCATTGCATTTAGAAAAAAAACAGCAATGTTGTTCAGGTGGTACAGTCCACAGGGGCCGCACCAGCTGCCTGCCGGGGTTCTGCCCGGCAACCACCGTGGGTTGTGACTTCCTATAGAAGCAATTGTGTCATGTTGTTAGGAAGTAACAAGTCATGCAAAATCACGTGCTACGTAACGTGGTTTCAGAAGAAATGCCAGTATTGTAAAATTAATCAAGCAACAGATAGAAAGAAGTAGAATTACGTCAGTGGAATTTCAAATCCCCTCTATGATTACTGTTGGCAGCAGGCTTGCAGATACAAGAGACTTTTGCTCTTACTAACATTCAGGGGCTTCAAGTCTTACCAAAAAAATGGATCCTGTCATTACATCAGAACCAGGGGATAAAACTTAGAAGCAGCCGTGGGACCAGACCTGGTATCTTCCCTCCCTCAAATGATTGTCCTCACCACTAATTTATGAAGCAAGGGCTCTGACAGATGTCAGCTATAAAAATAAGCCTAGCTCCAGAGTTTGAAGACACTACTCCCCTCTGCTGTTGGCTCTCCACCTGTGCCATGTTCCCACCCTCCGGGCAGAGCCAGGAGAACCACTGGCACGTCAGCCACTGCCGTTCATAGCTTTGCACCTTTGCCCAAAGTGTTGCTAAAGGGGGCAGGTGCAGACGCACACGTGGCCGGCCGGCCTGGATAGGGAGGATGAACCTCTGCCATGGTTTAGGCGTAATCAAAGGTAGGAAAAACTGACACCTTAAACACCTCAGTAGAATTAACACAGGGCTTTCTTGGTACAGGCAATCTCTCTTTTGCGTGCAAATTTTCGCATATCTCACAGGAGGTGAAAAGAATTTCTTACTCACAGCCAGACATTCAAATAACAAATGCAAAAGCTGGTCATCCCCCCCCATTCATTGCCAGGAAAATATCTGCACCGGTATGAAAAACGACTGGTGTTGCAGTACTGGGTTTACAGTAGTTTAGGCCCAGCTAAGCAAATATGAATAGAAACCGTTGCAAACGGCTCACATTATACTAAATTTGAAACTTAGGAAACCCCCAGCTAAGTTAAACGCATTGTCAATGATTTCCCTCATAGCCCATCTGGTACAGCCTGGGGAAATCCTATATAGTACCTGTAGAAATACTCAAGGAGTAAAGAGAAATGTTTGAGTGCTTTCTGCCCTCCCCCGATCCCAGAGGAGCAGAAAAGGGAGTGGAAGTTCAGGACACTTGTATTTCTGTGCTGTTACATAATTGCATCGTGCCTTTGCAGAGATCCTCCCGCTTTCAGCATGATCAAACCCATTTGTAGGCTGGGAAACTGAGACAGGGAAAAGGTATGTGACTTGCTCACGGCTACGCAGCAAACCAATGGCGGAGGTGGGAGGAGAACTTACAGGTCCCGACAGAGCCGCTGCTGAACCCCTGCGAGGCTCCACATTCCTGCCATTCTTTGCACATACTTTTTAAAACCTGAAACGTTGCTGCATCGCGGGCTGACCATCCGACTCGGCACACCACCTGCTTCCTAATGATGGCTTTGCCGTCCAGGGTGCGCAGACACTGTAGCTATTTCTTGCCTTTGTTTCAACATGATTTAAGATTTCTGGAAATCATGCCCATCACGCCCAGCATATTCACTGACCAGTGATTTTTCTTTTTGGTAGCCTTCCCTAACCACAGGCCTCATTTAAGCGTCATCAACTGAGTCTCCTATTCTTTTAAAATCCTGCAGTAGATTCCATTTACTAATACTAACAGGAAATCCCATGAATCTGCCTCATGCCCTTTCACTGACTTCACAAATCCAATTGATACAGATAGAGCCAATTTCTGAAACTGCAGCTGTCCACACTTACAAAGCTCTGACTGTTAGATAAGAAAGTGCCAGCTGGAACAAGAAGTTTCTCCTACTACTAGATGCCACACTCTTAGCCAAGCGGGCAGCTGTCAGCTTGGGTGGCGGCAAAGCTGCATAAATGGGAAACCCTCAGATCCAGTCCCTCCTGCTCACCCTAAAGCGACTGAAAAGTCCCACAACAGGAAAAGCGAGCAAAACCCAGTCCCAGAAGAATGCAATTGCACTCCTGTCCGAGTTTCCAATTCCCTCTCCATACCCTTGTGTCCCTTACGGACCATAGGAGCTGGAGCCTGAGGAAGGCACAGTACTTGCGCAAAAAGCTATGCTGGCCCCTCTTTTGATCGGAGAAGGGCCACGGTCTCAGCTTCACTGAAAGAGAAACTAAAGGCCTCTTCGAGTCTGAGCAGTGTTTGGCACTTCACAAAGTTAACACATGGTTTTATGATGATTTTCACTGCTGGTTTTAAATCCTGCATGAGTTTTAATCTGTATATGATTACAGATCCCAAGATGTTTTAATAAACAGATGCTAAGCACTAAACTGGGAGGGGAAGGAATGGGCACAGTGGTTGGCTCCACCGCCGTCAAGCCGGCTGAGTCGAAGGGGGAACATGGATTGTCTCCCACCGCGTGGGGCCAGCAGACCAATGCCTGCCCCAGCCCAGGCTCCCCATGCCAGGAGACAGCGAAGGAAAGCCAAGCCAGAGGCTCACTTTGCCTTCCTGAGGGGTCTCCTGAGGCATCACCCCCACCTTCAGGCTATATATAATGTCAGAATATAATTGCATATACATTTGCACGTGATACTAATAGCACTGCTATACCTGGAAAGCGGATCTCAGAGAAGTGAAACAGGCATTCACTTTCAGCAGAGGTAGGCCTAATCCTCTGTCCTCCACGATGTGGCTCTGCTATGTGCCACCAAGCCTTTCTGCAGGCTATGTCTGTTGGCCACCTGGCTGAGAATCAGGAAAACAATTTAGCAATCCTTTGTGGATCCCCACTTCACCTACCCTTGGTCCAGTACGTGAATAAACATAATCAGTATGAAAAAAAAAAAAAAAAATCATCATTGATGATACTCAATAGATTCCATCAGTGGCTTCCCACTGGATTCCTGTTTTAAAACCAATGGCACAAGGTGACTCACTGCTCTTCGCTGTGGGAAGGAAGCAGGACTCGGCTGGTTTGAGGCACCCAGTGAGGCGAGGCAGAGAGGTCCTCTTTCCCTGGACAGTCAGTGCCGCTCTGCTTTTTCCCAGTGCTCCCCTTTGGCAAACAGGATAAACGTGACAGTGAAAGAGGCTTTCCAGCTCTTTAAATGAGCTCTCCGTAGAGCCACTGAACAAAACTCCAGAAGCTAATTTCTGTGGAACTCCCTCTGTACATTGAAGATACTTATTTATTTGTGAGATTATTGAATCTCATTTGATTCAAAAGACACAAGAAATACTGGCAAATATTTTACAAGAATGTACATCTTCAGTGAACCTTTAAAATTTACAAACAACTTTTTATTTCTTCTCTAAAATAACATAGCTGCCTCTTGGAAAATGCGTATATACCCATCCATTCCATTTTGCAGTTTTCCTATTTCTGAATCCTTCATCTACTTTTCTGGCGATATCTCAGTGCCAATCTCTCTCCTCCCTCATCCCCACATCAACCACCGAGAGAGAATTTTTTAAAGAGTTTGTAAGCCTTACCCTTTGCACACAGACTTTCTTCAGATTTTTAATCTTTTTAGCCTTCCTCCTAAAAAAGGGACCTTTAAAAAGCATCTTTTCTACTTGGTGAATGGTATCAGTTGACTACTTTCACAAAAATGAACAGAAATTCTTCAGTGCCTTAGGATAAATTGGGAAGAACATTAAACCAGTAGCCTTTAATACCTTTGAATTATCCATGGGCAGCTCTGGTATCAGCATGAAAATAACTAAGTGATTCAATCTAGTATGATAGATAGATAGACAGACAGCCAGACAGGTATGTATCATTAGGCTTCAAAGATCTTAAGCCATTCATCTGATTCTAAAGCCCAGAATTCATATAAGCACTGAAAAATCCGTTATATATATATATATATATACACATATATATACACACACACACATAAATAGCTCCCCCTTTAAGCCAAGAAAATTTGTTTAAAAAAAAAGTAAAATACTGCAAACAGTTATGAAGATACTTTGGCACCCATAATTGTATATGCCTTTTGCTCTTTATCCTCACGCTTCTTTACTATGGTTTCCTGAATGGGAAAAGGATTTTCAGAAAAAAGCTAACAGAAAAATAAACAAATAAATAAATAGATAGATATTAAAGCCCAAACAGCAAATACAACACTCGGTGCTTTTTTTAGTGGAAACTTTATGTATGGATCCATGCAAGTTACGTGTATGGAAAGTAGACTGTGGCTTTGTGGGCTTCTTAATATAAATATCCCTGACATAAAAATTACTATTCTAGAAGGCTTTGTGGAAGGGTTGGAAAAAAGCTCCTCGTATACAGACCTATGTAAACTGCTTAATAATTAGGGAGAGAGTTTTCGGACAGAAGCTTTCTTCCCCACCCCACCCCCTTTGCAGACTTCTGTCTCGTTTTGTAAAACTGATTTGCTGTCTTGTTTCAGAGGGGGCAGCTGAGCAATCCGTTTCACTGCCTCTCTTTCCCATGGAACAAATCCCCCCCAGCCCTCCTGCTGCATCCTGACAGAGATTGCAGGCCTTTCTTCGCTGAATTCTTTCAATAATGCTGTAATTGCAACATTAGGAGAAACAATTAGGACTAAAGGGAGCTGCTTCTGTATGCCAGATCTGCTTAATAACTTAATTAAATAAACAGAAATATAATTATAATGTAAATATTTCCTTTCTTTAATTCCTAGACATCCTGAGAGAGAGAATGTTGCTGAAATGATATAAAATTATTGAAAACCTTTTCAGTTCCTCCACACTTAAAAAACATTTCACTGTCTTCCCACGCCTACCCACTTGTAATATTCCACTTTTAAGATTTCAGAACCATCTATCAGACAGAGAAAAAATGCATCCTTGGAAATGAATACCCCAGTTAGTCAAAAGTGTTTATAATTGAAAAGAAACCATGAGGAGTAAATTGCTCTGTAATTTATAACTGCAGATTTCCTTCCTCAAATTATTTTCATTCAGCAGTTTTCTCTGAGAACTTTTACAGTTTCAAATGTTTTGGAAAAAAATGCAAGAGACGCTCAGATCATATTGTCTTTTGGCACATACACAGCCACTCAGAGACGATGACCCTACCTTATATTGAATGAACTCTAATGGCTTCAATACATTTACTCATGATTTACATCAGTTCAGCTGAGACCAGGCTTAAACTTATCATCAAAAGATTATTCCCCCTCTGTTTTCACTGGGGAATTTTCTTTGGCTTCACCACAACAAAATTCTGAAAACAACCTGTTACTCCCAGTTATTCAGAAAGAATAATAAAAATCTAATCAGTGACAGTGATACAATCCTGAAACAACAGCACACGTGATACCACCCCGGGTCAAGCATTATGAAAAATCTCTCTAAACGAGTAAGAGTAATAATAAAAAGTTTCCTTCAAATTAGGAATAAAACTCCTACTGCTAGCTGAATATGACTCGCAATTACAGTGATTTTAGCTTTGTTCTTTATCTGTCAGAACTGCTAAAAGTAAAAGCCAGGGTGTAAATGTACAAACCCACCTAATGCTGCCTCCTGACTAACACAAGCTTGAGTTTCTTGGGGACTCTTCACACAGAAACCTCCAAGAGCTCCTGGACCTAAGCAAGGCACTCAAAAATTCTCAAGCAACAGAAGAAACAGCAAGTTAGAGTTGCAATAATTGTGGCCAAAACAGATTTTCTGGCAGAGTCTTCCCTCATTTCACAGTCTAGACCCATGTTTTCCATTTGACAGTCTCTACCCTACTCTTCTTCATATATGCATATGACTTAATTTTATAGGCCACAAAATGTGCAGTAATCTTCTGTCTGATGTCTCCTGTGATTGCCCTAGATCCACATTTGGCCTAGTGACCTCCTACATCAACTCAACACGCATGCTTTAATACACCATGCCAGCAAGCGTTTATGCCATTAACTACATTTCTCGGCTGCAGAACGCAAGACGCAGGTGTGTATTGTGTGCTTAGGAAGAAGCACAGAAGATGACTTCATGCCGTACTTTGGCAAGAGGATGTAAAAGAGTTCAGGCAGCTAACGCTGATAGCGGGAAGGACAAGTTATGCTCCAGGAAAGGAAGGAAGATCATAGGTTACTGCTGAAATTCACATGACCCATTTGATAAAGCTGCAGCAACCACATTCCTGTAACAGCAGTTAGCACACACAAGAACGTACATGGGAGAGAGCTCTCAGCTGGCAAACGCTCCAGCGACAGCTCCCCCTCACTGCTTCTGTAAGAGGCTAAGCTTTGTCCCTTGGTCACACAGCCTGTCAGCTTTCACAGAGCAAAAAACTTTCTTTTAGGATCAGTTCATAGCATGCCCTTGTTTATCCTTACTATTGTTATTAAGATTATCACGTAGTGTCCAAATGTGCCATTCAGAGCCTCAATGCTCATATGCCAACTGCTGTACAAACACACGGGGAGTCACGACCTGTACAACGAGAAATCTGCCTTCTTGCTTCTACTGTGTTTCCATGTGGAGGCACCTCAGCCCCAGCTGAAGTTCAGTGGCTCTACATGGAGGCAAGCTGCAGGTTCGGGGGTTAATTAGAGATTATAGACACACCAAAAGGGGGTATTGGAAGAAGAGAAACAAAACTGATTAAACCCAGTGTTCATACAGACCAGTAGTATGCTTAATTTTATGGCTGCAAATTGATTTAAGATCAAAAGAAAAAAAACTTCATAGAAAACATGCTTATTCACAATTCCCTGTTCCTTTAACATTCATCTCCTTGTCTTCAGAAGAAGTGACCCTGGGCTTGCTGCCATTGTTGCTTGCATCTTTCCCCTCTTCAGACCTATTCTTGTTTCTACTTAATGCCCTTAATTCCTTAAAAATAAAAGTTTATATTTATCTATATAGTTATACACACATATTCCACTCAATTTCCTCAGGATATGACTCTTCCATGCTGCATAAACTTCCTTCCCTGGACTTCTCTAGCTCTATCATTCTTTTTGCTACTGTCCAGGGTGCAGCTGTCAGGGGCAGGAAGCCCCGGACTCTCCTGCTCACACACGGATTGATCAAGGTCAGGAAAAGGGTAGCCACTACCTGCTGCCTCCTACCCTCTCAAACCTCACACATCAAAGCAAACGAGTCCCCAGATAGCCCAGTGAGCTCTCAAATGCAGGAGCCGATGAAGGAGTTGGTGTAATAAGGTAAAACCCACCTCTGCCAAGGACGTTAGGTTATGGCCCTCCCAGAGACGGCAGAAGGCTGAGTAATGGGCAGGGGAAACTCAGGTGACCGCCTCTAGCACATAAAAACTTCAGTGGGTAATCACGGCGATGAGGTTTCTTATATAAGAAGGCTTCAAGGGATAAAATGGATATGCCTGAATATTGCAGTTGTTATATTATTTCAAATACTTAATTAAAAATGAGATTAGATAAGAAGTAACTTATCTACATTATATATACAACCTCTTCAGTACTCCTAATTTCCAAAGACTTACAGATACATACTTAGATTAGAAACTGGATTTTTTTTTTCCTTAATCAATTTTGCTTTAACTTGGAAGAGAGGACTAGAGAATGAATATAAGAAGTGCCATAGAAAACTTAAAGATGAAATTATGTGTGTTCTCACTCATTCTGTCAACATATTATGCGCAGCAGAAAAAACAAAACAGAACAAAAAATATTTCATGGTTGGTGGTGCTTTTCCTCAAGTTTCTAAAAGTTGATTTTTGGAGCTCTCTCGTAATAAGATTAGGAGAAACTGATGCTGAAATGCTAACTGAAAGAAGGACGTTTTATGAACAGATTTTGAGAAAAAGGATAACGTAGCTTTGCTGACTGCTGAGAGACTGAGGCACGGAGAGCTGCATGAAATTCAAAAGAACCATCTGAAATCTATGCGCTCGTCAAAACGTCTCACATAAATGAATCATCATGGTTTCTGAAGGGTGAAAAATTGCCGTTCAGTAGAACTAGGTTTGAACTGTGAAAAGGTGAACTGGAACTGAAATGAACTTTCCCACGCTAAAGAAAATGCTTACATCCTGCCTGGCCCGTTTTAGAGAAAGAAGTCAGCTACAACGTTTGGATGTAGAACCAAAAAATCATCACAGTCAGGGGTTCTCTAATCCAAGGCCTTCGTTGAAACCTGCTTCTGTAGATACACGTTTATGCTCACATGACAAAACAACATCAGTAAGCATTACCAAAGACAGATTCTTCAAGGTGTCTTCAAATCCCCATCAATTTCAGATGTAATCAATGGGCATTAGAAACTTAGCACCTTGCAGGATTTGACCCACCTTGAGCAAACACCACTGAGAAAATAAAGAACAAAATCTGTAATTTCTATCAAACTAGAATTAGCTGCATTTCCTTTTCTAATCTCAAAACCCTAAGAAGCATGCAATCTTGTCATTGGAGCAATAGGATAATTATTACGGCACAAAACAGTTAAAAGTAAAAATGTCCTCTATTTCCCTTTGATGTTGAAAGAAGAATAATTAATTCAAAGACATGCAAAAATTAGTGGAATTTAAAATACCAAACAAATGTAGTCTAGTCTTGTCAGATACAGTGTGCCTTTTATAAGGCATTTCCTAGCTTGCCCAACCACAATGGAGCCCCCACAGCTTTTTCAGATCTACTCTCCAGGGTAGTTAGATTATCCTAGAGTACAGCAGAATAATTAAACCACACCAATTAAAATGGATGTGACTTAAAGGGCTCCTTTCTAAAGCATTGCCCTCTATCAACTGGCTCACTCCAAGCCATGCAGAACATAAAAGTAATATTGCATCTGAAAAAAAAAAAAAAAAAAAAAAAAAAAAAAAAAAAAAAGGAGGGAGAGGCCTTCAGGATGAGATTGTATCTTAAAGATCATTCCACTGCCACAACCCTTCTGAATACAACAAATATGTGTTTTTCCTTTGGACATAGGGTCAGACATACAATTATGAGACTGTTGCCCTATAATTAGCAGAAGTCTCCAGCAAACTTACTCTTTAAAACTACATCAGCCCACTGAACCAGTACCTATTCAGCAGCGCCATAATGGGTTGACACTGGCCATTTGATTGCCCAGCGGCTGCACCAGACTTTTCCCTTCAGCCCTTGTGGATATCCATCTTGCAAATGCTAGTGCAATTTGTAATTTGTAGCAAGTGCATGATTTGCATTAGTAGAATGAAAACCCTTAAAACAGGACCCACTCTTTCCTAGTACGTTCCACATTCAGCAAGTAACAATATTACAAATATTCTATTTCCATTGGGGCAAACATTTTTGTGATTTGAGTTACAACTCCAGTGCTTGCCTTCTGATGATGATTTAGCCCCATTAATTATGCCTCGGATCCTAATTTGCTGTTATGCTAATCTATTTCTTACGCTGTGTGTCTGTCTATAACTGCAGCCTTGCAATGACAACTGCTGAAAGGACAAGGTCTGAATGAGCTACCTCGATCACTGTTTAGCAGCGTGGCATGAAGCTTAGCTCAGGCTAACCCCTCCATATATTCCTGCTTCTCAGGAAGGATTTTCAGCTGCTGTTGTCTTCCACGTGCTCCAGTGACTGCAGCTTGGACTTGCCTCCTTTATCTCTTTATACACCAATCAGCAGTGTAACATTTGCCCTGAGCTCACAGAAATTCCACAGTTTAGCCCGGATTTGGTCTTAGTTTCAGAAGGCAGGGTTGGAGAGCTTCAGTGAATTATGGGTTTGGCACATAAAAACTGGCAGACAAGTATTTTTGACTCCCACTGCTCAAAGACGAAGTTCTTCTTTGATGCTGATGTACTTCCTGGGCACTTTTTGATATTATGTACAAGACTGATATTTTGTTCCTTTTATTTTTTTTTTTCCCCTTTCTTTCTTATAAACCTAAGTTTCTTAAATCTTAATAACATGCTGTTTTTTTTTTTTAAATCTGCAAACATAATCCCTGATATAAACACCCCCAAATTCTGTATTACATTAGAATTTCAATGCAATTATTAGTACGAGTGCTTATATAGTTGTTACTTCCTAGTATATTAGTTTCATAATAGCTTACTGAACTGATATTCATAATATTTCTCCACCATTCCAAAAATATCTAATGTTCACAAAAGACTGCCCCAAAAGCCCTGAACTTTTATGTTACTGGTTCTTTAATTCCCATTGGGAGTGTCGTTCCATTTCTACCACATACCTTTAAGACGCACCAGAGCTACAGATTCTGTTCTAGGACTATGGAAACCAATCACCCTCTAATTCTGTGGGTTAAGAGTAAGACAGACATAAATCAGATCAGGATCAGTATCTCTACCATCCATTATTTGTTAGATATGTATTCACATCTGACCCAGAGAGCTTTCAATCTTACAAATTCATTATCTGAGCAAAATAGGTACAATTTATTTTACTAAAATAAAATACGGAAGCATAGCCGGGCTTCAGACTGCCACCTTTAGTTACAGAAGGTACTAGTGCCCCATGAGTATGACTGCAGTGTGCGTGGACCACGCGTATGTTATATAGAAGTTGGGTCTGCCTGGCTCTATCTTAATCCATACCACATGAGAGCATTATATCCTCCTTTCCAGTACCAATGGAAATGCACAGCTGCCCTCATTCTTGTTAAGCACTCATAGTTATGGATTACCAAAACGTGGAATCTCCAGCCCAAGTGGCAATGGATTTTTAGCTTTGTATTCCATTGATAACTCCCTGATTAACTGATCAAACAATTAGTTCTCTGTGAAGGGATGACCTGCTTCATATGTGTAGGACATTGGATAAAAATAGCCCCTGCTCAAACTGCTGTTTAGCACTTACTCAGCAAATTTGTCACAATGAGGTGCAATAACAAAATAGGCGTTGGTTCTGGGATTGTGCTTTTAGTCAGCTGTGTATTTCTTCTCATAACGTAGCCACGCTGCTTGTGCTCAGTTTTATGGGTTCTAGTGACTGTCTTTCAAGCCAGAAGTATTTCCAGACTCTGTCAGAATTTTCCTATGTAATCTTGGGTAAATCTCGACATCTTCTCTGTCCAGTTGTACAGGTAAGTTAACACTCTGTAGCCAACTTGTTTGCTCAGAGGTGAGGTGAAGCTTAATTAACTGATATTTATTGAGTATTCTGAGGTCTATTGATGGAAAGGATCATGCTCGGTATTGGAAACACTGTCATACTTTAAATATCGCAGATTTTAATTTTGGCAAATGCAGAACTAAAATGGAGGGGGAAAAAAGCTGTCCCTTACAAGTTTCATTTCTTTTCAGTTTAGGCCTGCAGGTTGCATGGGTGCACTTAGAAATTAGCACCATTAACTGCAGTGGAGGCTGGTCATTTGAGACCAGCCATTGCTATTGATCCTGAGGATCATCTGATTCCCTCTAAGGGCCTCCTCCACTACTTCATAATTAAATTTTCCAGGCCTCACTAAATAAGACAACATGACTAGAATGAAGGTAATACACAGCATATGTATTGTGAAAGCATAAAACAACAGCAGAGTTCCCTCTAACAGATAGCCATGAATAAAGAACATTAGTCATATTTTACAACATTTTTGTTTGAAGAACTTTCATGTTCATGTCTCTTTGGTTAACACATATCTGACTATTTTATTCATCTGATATTTGTTGTGGTAGGCAACCTTTCTTCTTATATTTATGGTCACTCAGGCTACGTCTACAGTTGCGCACTGAGCAGTAGCAGGACTCCTTCCCTGGCCTTTATGTCAACTATCACAGTTTGGCCACTTCCATACCATTAAACCTTTTTACTCTCCAAAAGAGGCTGGCCACTTCCAGTTGCCTAGTAGGCATAGCCCATGGCTTTTCATATCTCTGTGGCTTGCTCAGGAATTGTCTACAGCACAAGTTGGCCCAAACCATGCCAGGGGCCATTCCAACAATCAAACACCACAGGAGAACAGGAATATTGACCAGTGCTGTGCTATTTCCTAGTAGACAAAAGCTCTGTGACACCCTCTCCCCTTAGAAAATGCATATTCTTTATTCATTCAAATTGTTCCATTAAAGAAAATAATTAAATTACTAACTAAATTACTTGCATTGGCCTTTTCAGGTGTACGTGCATTAGTGTTCAAGTTCGAGTCGGAGACGTGCTTTTGAAGGAACCTCCTCCTTCAAACGTCCCCAGTTACCACATATCAATTCCCATCACATGTCAGACTAAGAGCAGGGACTCACTTCCTTTCAGCCAAAACAAAACTGGAAGGGCGTTAATGCTCTCCAACCAACAGTGGACATTCAGCCCACAAAACTGGTCCCACCCGTAGCCAGTGCAAAGTCAAACGCCTGCACTGTGGACAGTTTGGTCCTCAGCACCAGCTGTTTTGCTCTGTAGATCTGCTCCTATCACATTGCACCTCATGCTAATATAGACACAGCCTTCATTTGCAGGTCTCACATTAAAGCCCGTGTACTAACTGCTCTCAGGCCCCACGGGCTGGTATCAGCCCAGCAAGAACACTGTAACTAGACAGATAAGCGGGTCAGACTCTAAGAGCTGCAAGTCATGTAGTCACTTCAGGGAAGTGGAGGACCGCTCTGGGTGAAGCCTGTAGTGCCCTCTAGTCTGACTCCCTCTTCAGAACAGACTAGGTTCAATTCCTCTGTCGCTACAACTGGTTCCATGCTGGACTAAAAGGTTAACGCTGGTCTTCAGTATAACGTCTCCCAATTGTAAATGAATGAGTTTCACTGTTAGAGACAACTGCCATACAAGCTACAAACTCTGCATTTGGCTGATTATAACTTATTCCTGCATTTTGTCTTGCAAAGTAAAAAAGACAACTTGCAAACAATCATTTATAAATAAACTCAGGACTGGACCCTATCAATACACCTAATCAATGCATATAGTGTTACCTATTATATTGTATATAATGGGCAGTCTTTTGCGGGGGGGGGGAGGCGAGAGGGAGTTCCAAGTATGCTTGACACTTCCAAGTTTATGTGTCTTAAATTGACTTTAGATTTCTTTGGTTTCTACAGCACATATTTTCAGAATTTTTGGATCTGATTCAGCTTGTTCTGCTGAACAAAACAGTTTCACTGCTTTAAGACTGGAGGAACACAGTGGTGAATCAGGCCCTTTATTTGACTCCAATGGCTTACTATCAGGCCTACTGCAAACTACCTATTGAAAGCATGACAGCAAGCACTATGCTCTATAGTGAGCATTTGGAGTATCATGCTCTAAGTATAGGCCATATGAAGAGGTCTTTTGTTCAGGAAAGCAAACTGTACGCTGTTTAGTAAGCCACACTCCAAATATAGTATCGATAAAGCACGGCTAAAATCAACTATTGCCTCAACAGGCATTCACAGATTTTGTCTGAATTAAGCACGCTTGAATCTTTGAGCGACAATGCATCCACTCAGTTCTTTCACAAACGGTTCATGCAGAAATAGAGTAGGCTGGGACAGGGTATCGGGCAATGCGCAAGAACTTGAGGCTCCAAGCGGGGAAGAAAAAAATTAGAAAAAAACAAAATAAAAATAAACCATATGGAATCCACACTCAGATGCCTTTAAAACAACCACAAACATTCTTGCTGCCTCAAGCTGCAAATGTCGTGAAACAATTACTGGGCTGGGGGACTTCAAAGGTTCACTGAGAGCAGCAGTTTTATTTTTCAGTCAAACACAGGAATAGGGCTTTTTTTCCTCTCTCACTCTCTCCTTTTTTTTTTTTTTTCTGAATGAAACAGCGCCCAGGCTTCCCGATTTCAAAAACCCTGTTCCGCTTCGCTTGACCACTCCATAACCTTAGGAGAAGCTCAAATACTTCAAAACGAAACTGTGAGTCATACGGAACGAAAAAGACATTCTTATATTTCATTAAGGTTGAAAACTGCTGCATTCCTTGTTCGTAAAATTTACATGAATGAGCTTTAAGAGCTTGCAGCTGAATGCCGGGTAAAGCTTGAACTTCCATAAACTATTTACTTAATCATTGATTCTAGAAGGTGACTGGCAGTTATTCACGGGGGTTTGCAGATTCATAACGCACCATGCACAGGAACAACTGGACTCCTCCTTGCCACTGGCTACCCTATTTTATTTAACTTTTTTCCTTTTTTTTCTTTTTTTTTTTCTTTTTTTTTAACTTTTTGGGGGATCTATGCGTTTTTATTTCATGCTTTCATTTCAAAAAGGCAACGGTTTAACCTCAGTTTCCTTGCAAGAGCTTTTGGCAAAGGCTGCAGGGTGCAGTGGCGCTCACCTAGAGCATTGGCTCACCGGTGGAAGTAGCTGTGTTTAACACCATGTTTTCTGATGGCTGAAAACACAGGGCATGTTTGGCAAAACAGACGTACGGTGAGCAGTCGCAGTTCTGTGGTGCGTAAGGAGCACGCCTCCCCGCAACAAGGAGAATCCAGGCTGCTCCGGGAGGCTGGATCCCAAAGGGTTAAGTTGGCACTGACCCCTTTGTACAGAGTCATGCACACAAAAATCATGCAGAAATAACATGCTGCCCCCTTTGAAGAGAACTGAGTCAGATTGTTAAAAATGAAACTGACTCATTGTAGAAACAGTGGTCACTGGAATGGCATCTCCACAACTGCTGCGGTAAGAGAGGAAGCTGCCTGACCGCAACTGCCTTTGTGCTTATTCTAGCTGTTTAAGTTCTAAAAACCACAAAACCCCATTTGAAATTCCACTGTATAGCAAGGTTTGTGTAATGAGGTTACAATTCATAATAGGATCATTGAAAACTGAAACAAGCAGCATTAATATGTGGACTGCCTGCAACGAGCTAGCAGCAGCGTGATGATGTCATTTTTAATTAGAAGTCTGTCCCTGTTTGATACGCTAAAAAAGAGTGCAAATCAGGGAATATGCGCTGATCCTATCCATAGGGAAAGACTGTCAAGCAGCATAGTGGTATCACAGAGCACCCTGCGAGCCATATGGCATGGCTTTAATGGAACTAATTCCCACGTACTCTGCTTGTGTCACGCGTATCAGGATTCTGCTCCCACACTGAAAAGACATTAGTCAGAAACAGGGGGAGGGTAGGCTCAGTGATACCCAGCATCGTGTCCTGTATCATGTGGCATACCATAAATGCGACTGCAGCAGTGCTGAGATCAAGCAGAAATAGGCTGCAGGTTCATGCAAGAGGACAGATCCTTCGTTCGTATAAGTCAGTGTAACTCCTTTGACTGCACCGATTTACGGCAAAGCAAGTCTAAGCCTTTTAGCAGATGTGACTAACCAGCCCTGTGAAAAATGAATTCAAAATGGCTGGTGTTTGTAGAGCTATGTACTCATCCAGGGTTGCTTTTTCAACCAAGACTGAGTGACACGGAAAACAAGAGATACTCGTCCACAAAAAGCTTACCTTTTAAGATCAGATGCTGCCAAGTACTCAGCACTGTTGATTCCCTTTCAGCCTTGTGCTTTCCTTAAGGGAATTAAGACCAGCTCTGGACTTCAGTAGAAATAGGATACATTCCTGAGTGTCAGTGGCTGCTGAACACATTCTGCACCTCACAAAGATCGGGCACTAAGGCCCCAGTCAGCTTGTCCTTAGTTCTCTGAAGCACCTTTTTGACTAGAGAGAGATTCGTCTTACTCAGCTAGGTAAGAATTATAAGATGTTAGTAGTAATGAAGCATGTCACAACTTGGGTGAAACAGTAGAAGAAAGATGGCCAGGAAAAAGTTTACTCTTTAATTAACTGCCATTTCCATGTCCTACAAATATTTCAGAGTTAACTTTGCCATTTATTTAGAACTTTATTTTTGGATTTTTCCACCCTAAATTACTGGGTTTGGGTCCAAGTCATGAAGACTGTTATGTGAACAATCCTTATGCCAAGCTGGCCTGCAGACCTGCGTTAAACCAATAAGATTTATGTTTCCTTTATAACATTTCAGTGTAAAGTTTGATGTAAGGGTATATGTGGATCTCTGAAAAACATTAAGAGTTGATCATGATCAAAAGACGAACTTGGGAATCATTAGCATAAGGTTTTGACATTAGGTCCCAGTTTTATACAATCCTGCCCTCACTTAGGATATACATTGCCATTAACATCAGGGATATTTAGCTGGGAACTTCATTTGGACTAGTAGTTTTATTTCACCCAGTGCTTTAAGCCCCTCCACCAGATCTTCACAAAATGAAAGAATGGAGAAGTCTATATCCCGTCCCAGGTATCTGCAGGCCTGCAAAAATCTTCCTTGCTTCCTGTTAAAAACTAGAAAGATTTCAAAAAGGTTTCAGCTTTAGCCTAACCAGGGAATAGCTCAGGCATTTCAGTACTAAGCACCTGGAACAATTCCGCTCTCCAAGCACCATCCTACAGGATTCCTTTTTGCGAGACAGATACAAACAGGACACGTCTCTCACTGAGGCCGCTACTCTTTTAAAATCCCATGTGTGGGTGCATGTGGCTGCAAGCACACACACATGTATGAAAGGGAGAGAGTGCGTATAACCAACTTTCGAAGTCAGTGGGAGGGAAAGATTATCATAGGATTGGACCCCACATGTTTAATTTTCACAGAAACTTAGAATGAAATATGCTACATCAGACCTAAGATGATAGTGTTCAAATTCTTATTGACCCCAATCACTTTAAGCCTATTGAATGCTGTACTCCATATATAAGGTTTAAATTACACTTGTAGAATGCTTCTTTTTGGTACCGAATGCAATATGTTTTTTTGAAGAAATAGTATTTCCTTCTTGGACCATGATGAGCAAGTCCAAGGTCAGACAAATACGTGTGGTAGAACAGGTTGCAGTGTAAAGGGCTCATAGGGTCGCACAGAATTTTGCTATTCAACTCAAGAAACTTGGCTGTTTGTCAGAGAATACAAAAGGGCCTATCTTCTTATGCTAATAATTGACATAATTCCATATATATTCATTACTGTGAAGCCAAAACTTATTACCAAAAAAAAAAAAACCCAAACCAAAAACTATCTATAAAAGACAGATCATTATTCCTACAAACTTTGTCTACTGAACTACAGCCAGATAAACAATAAAGAAGAGCTTTCAAATTTGTTCTCTTGTAGGGAAAAATATTGGTTGGAAAATGAAATGTAAAGCTGTTCTCCATGAATGTTAATCCATAAATAAAACGCTGAAGATCCTTAACATCGGTATAAATTTTCCCACCCCTGTTCAATCTCGCCTTACCTTGGAGGCATATTAAGAAATGAAACTGCCAGGATGTTTCTGCACGATACCCTTTTTGTCTGTTTCACAGCTAGAAAGTGAAAGGCTCAGCAGGTTAAATACCAGCAGAGTAAAGTATTTTATTCAGATATCAGTTGCAAAGATCGGGGGAGGAGGGGGAACGCAGTGAGGCCTTTCAGCCTACAGTGCCATGGGAGAAGAAAAACGAGACAGCAGAAGTGTGTGGTAACACAAAAAGAATGTTATCTCAGCGGAGGGGAAAATACTTTCAAATGCATAATTGCAAACACATACCCTCAGCAGCTAACCCAGAGCCCTCTCAGACTGCAAAGCTAAGAGTTTGGAAAGTAGCCAAAGTATCAGTTTTATTTGAGAGATCAAAGTGATGAAAGAGAGAGAAAGAATAGCATCAAATATGATTGATAAAAAGTATTGCTTTCTTTGATTGGTTTCTGCTCCCCCTCCCTTTTCCACCTCATTCTTCTCCCAAGTTCACTAAGAAGAATGTCAGATCTGTGGTACATCCAGTAACACATGCTTGCATGTGAGATGTGCCTATAGGAAAACACCTGCTTACTACACATACCTGCTTAAACTCATTACGGGCACAAGATTCCTGCTCGCTGCAGGTAACTGCTGTTAGCTATAATGCAATTATTTGTAACACTTCACAGCTTGCACATAGAGGTATTGTTTCACATTATGGTATTTGGTTGCTTTGCACACTCTTCCTCGTACCGCTGAGCATTTACATGATTACCCCCGTGGATTTACAGGGACTCTGACCTGCGCGAGTTGGTGCTCTCATTATTTCTGGTCCATAATTATCCTATAGCCTCTCTTTATTGGGCACACCATCTTTATGCAAATATACCGAGGAAGATAAAAGGTTTATGATGGTAACACAGTTGAGTTTATGGTTCCTTTCACACAGTTAAGAGTATGTTACCTCAAGCATAGACAACCAGGACGAAGACCTTAGAACCAAAGGGCACTTTCACATGTGATGAATTCAAACCATTACTAAATGCTCACAGGAATCATAGCGGATGGGCAGGCTTAAGGCTATGCTTAGACCCATGTATTTAACAATATTATACAGGCCAGGACCTGCAAATGATGTATATAGTCACTTTATATGTGCATACATGTTGCAAAATCAGTTCTTTGCATCAGGACTTTGCAGCCTGTGGAGGTGACGTTTACTAGAACCACTTACACGAGCAAGGGTTTATTACAGCATAAAAGACTGATCACGCCACAGGAATTCAGAGAAAGAAGTCCGTGGAGATTACTCGTGAGTAATGAAATGGGAGGGAAAAAATTTTAAAATGGTATTGGTTCCAAGGCAGTACTAAGAAAAAGAGGAATTTTACAGAGAAGGGACAAGGCAGCTGTGAGCCATGACAGGCACTAAAAGGAGGGTGGAAAGAGGAGAGGGAGACCACAGCAAAAGGGAAAGCAAAGAAACATGCCTGAGAAGATCTGAAAGGTAACTAGAAACAACCATAACTCAACCAAGATATTGTAGGTCTTTCTGTGTCAAAAATGAGCAAAAAAAAAAAATCACAATAATTCAAGAGGGACACACAGCCATAATGATGAAATTGGCCATTAAAGCAGACCAAGAAGATGCAAGAGACCAGGTACGATATGACCAGGTAATAAATATTTTAGCAACAAGGAGAGAGGGTTTGTTTTTTTTTTTTTTTAAGGAAGGAAAAATGATCCACAACAGTGGATTTGAGCACCTCCCTTATGGATTTGACAAACTCTATCTTAACAAGATGTGGTTGTGAGCCTGGTTCATTAATCATTCAGCCATCTAGCTAATTCTGCATCCAGTATCTCAAAGTCTGCAATAATCAGATGCTGTCTTGGCAAGCCCGAACCACTGGGCAAACAGCATATCGGGGGTGCGTAATAAATACACCACACTGTATAACTCTGCAAGGAAAACGGGAGATGGAAGCATAAGGACATGTAGGATAATTGAAGTCACAAGATAATCCTGTAGCTTGGAAGTGGAAAATGCTAGGAGGATAAAGAATAGGACATGGACAAGAGGGCAGGGAAACTGTAAGGACAAGGTAATGTACATGTGGTAGAGAAAGATGCAGAAGGCTGAGATAAAAGGGAAGGGGCAGGCAGATCATGAAGGAGAATGACAAGAGAAAGTTTAAAAATAGCTCCAGTAACAGCTTGTGTCATTGTTGCAGCTTCTAAATTTTATTTTTTTTAAAAATCACGTATCACCGTGGCAGGGCCAAAGCAGGTGTGCTGTGAAAGGAGGATGTACAAAAGTTCAGACCACACTGGCTCTTCTAATTTGACAGATGACTAAACTCTTCCTTTCTTCTTCTGCCCACTCCACTAAATTCTCCCCCTATTTCTCCCCCCACCATCCATCCACCTGTATTGGTGTGTACAGAGATTGGTAAGCAAGCTGACAAGTCAAGATGAAAGCCCACAGAAAAACACGTAGGCAAATGCGATGGAGCCATCACTTTTGGGATGAATCCAGCCAATTTTGCTCTTTCCTCTCTTGGTCCCTGTGGCGTTTAAACAACATCTTTTCATTTCCAAGCACTAATTACCCCCCGCAACACTCCATGAGATAACTAAGCAATTAGTATTACCTCCATTTAACATGGAAGAAAATTGAGACTAATGGAGTGAACAATTTAACTACACCACAGGGAGAGTTAATTCCCAAAGCAGGGATTTAGACGAGATGAGTTCTTAGCAGTGTTCTCTGACCATAGTAATCGATAATGTTGCTGTTCCTACCTGAATACCTCAAAGCAAGATAGGTAACTGTCATAACATTTTAGGGCTGTACCTATTCATTCATTTTACACCCTATGGTTAATCAGAACAAATTACGGACACAACTGAAAACTGTACAACTCAGGGCCTTTGTCAATAACCCATTACTCTCTTTTCTGAAAAGCAGGCTCAAACTGCAAAAACTGTGAAGTTCATTTAAAATGAATAGAGCAGAAAGAAACAAATGGACAGCGGAGAAGAAGGACAATAGCAAGTATGAGGAAACAAGCAAGGATCATACTGAAATCCACCAAGAAAGACCAAATTATTTCAGAATCTGAGATTAAATGGACAAAAACCATAGGGAACTAACGCGAGAGGAACCACGCAATGAAGAGCAAAGCAAGGCTGTGAGGTGCAGGGAAATTGAAGCTAATAGAGAAGGTAGCACATGTACACTTAACAGCTCCAAAGCCGTGAGACAGCAGGATACCACATACCCTTAGCTCCCTTGGGAGTTAGTTAACCTGCTGGTTTCAAAGTCTAGCAACTGCAGTTGCCAGGCAATAATGCAGTAACGCCTGCAAAGCACATAACAGTGTGCGGTACTGACCACCCCATAGTTTCAGCCTAACAAACAAGCATTGTACCTGAGGAGGTACGTAGAGAAATCAGACCAGCAACAAGTACGTAATTACAGCTAGACTGCAACCACCTTCTTGATTTAACTGTCTGTGCAGTCCATCAGTGGTTGTTCAAGGGGATGATGTCTGGCATTTCCACAGAGCTTTGCACGTAACCACTAACTGGCTTTCATATACCCTTCTTGCTCCATAAGGAGTATGGTGAAAATGAGGCAAATTTCCCTGTAAATATGAAAGGAAGTTGCAATCAGAACATGGACTATTAAAGTCCCCTGTACCCTGTCCAAGTCAACCTTGCTAACCTGTAAGTGCCCACTTTTTGCCTGTGCAGCCCATGGCATTCTTCTAACTTCTGTGGCAAGAAATGGACTAACGGTGTCTTAAATCCACCTCGCATTGCTCACATGAATAGCCTTCACACGTACCTCCAAAATAGTAGCAGAGGTACAACAAAAAGGTTTTGATTAAGAACAGGTATTTGGTAATCTTCCACTTCTTTCTTGTCTGCGCAAGAAACCTAGGCAGCAGAACGCAGAGTCCTGTTTGGCAGAAAACGTTACCTTTTTTGGGTTCTCTTTGGGGCTGTTGTTATAAAGAAATAGTGACTGGTGGGTAGCATGTTGCTGAAAACAGGTAAATCTTTATATAGCACCTCAGAGGCTTGAAAGCCAGCTAAGAGATGTTATGGTTCAATTAAACATAAATTTTCAGTTTGCTTTTTAAAAGGAATGACTCATTATTTTGCCTGGCAGTTACTTTAGTGGCAAAGCAACGTGCTCTCCGACACTTTAAAAAAAAAGTGGCACATGTAATATGACGATGATTCAGCAGAGGTTGGTGGTGTGGGCTGTCAGCTAAATATCCTGTGAGATACTTTGTTGGCTAAACCTAAAATTATCATGGTAGAAAGATAAATGGTACTCATGCTGTTTCTGGGAGATTTTTCTGTCACTTATTTAGATGATATGCACATGATCACAGGTTGGTAACTGCCCGTGAAACACATGCTGGTGAACTCTGAGATTTATCATTTTCCCTGAGAAGAAAAAAAGTCACCCATTATTTTTATAAATATAACCAGGAAGCAGCTTTGTGCACTTAAAAGAAATCAGCAACAGCCTCTGCACCTCAGAGATTAATTCTGGATGACGTTTCAGGCACATAAGGTCCAGTAAAGTTGATCCCAACCTAAAAATCACAAGATCATTTACTCCTTAAACAATAGGCAGGGAGATTGAAAAACAAACCTTATCTTGTTTCGAAAAAGGCTTGAATGGCTGGGACTAAACAGCGGAGGCTGTAGCGACCCTAAAATTCAGGACATGCACTGTCTCAGCTTCTTTTTTAGACCTGAACCCTCATTTAGGACAAATATATTATTATTAGAACTAGTTTTAGGAGCTTACTCAATAACTACTTATCCAAAGCTCTCCTATTTTTTTCATCCTCTTCTGACACATTAATAACATAACTGCAATTTCCAAATTGTTGCAAAAGGAAAAGTCCATTTCAGATGGATTGCAGACATTCATTTACTTAAGAAATGAACTTAATTTGAAACTGTCAGTTCAACTAATTCAAAGTGGAAGCAGCGTATAAAGGAGATGTCCTATCTGGGTAAATAAATAAATAAAAAAAAAATCTATGGAGCTTTAGTGATAGTTCTTGCAAAGGACTTTAATAAGGGCAGGGTTTAGCTTGCAAATAATTGCCCCCCCCCCCCCCCCCCCAATCCCCTGAAAGTTTGTGGATAGAAGCCACAGGTGCAAATATTTGTACAGATGACTACATCAAACTGTGGCAGCTAACTAAATTATCACCTAGTCAGAAAAAAAAAAAAAATCAGAGAAAAAAATTTGTGAAATTGCTTGCAACTTACAGTTCCTCTGTGACTGTGTAGCCACCCAGATACTTTACCTATACTAGCCGTGCTAAGTGCCTAGAGAAAGTGCTCAGTCAACACTAGAGCATTCTGAAAGGTTTTCACTGGAAAGCCAGCTTTGCAGGGGGTTTATTTTCACAAGAAATGTAGAGGCATTTTGGGCCAGCCCTTTTGAAAAATGTCAGGCACTCTAGAGTTTACAAAATTTCCACAAGTTGTTCCCTCTGCGACAGCTCCAGCGTTTCGGATGCATTAACATTTTAGATTACTCCCATTACTTTAAAATACCCTCCTGTGAATTAGCACACTGAGACGGGAATCACTTTACTGACATTTCACATGTGTTTTCCTAACCATAGTCGCAACTCAAGTCTTCAAGTCCTTGTCAGTTTGACAAGAAAAAAAAAAAATGTCCTCGTAGCTTCACTCCGATGTCCTTTAGAAACACCCAAAGGTGTTTGAGGCGTCTTCCCAAGCAAAAAGGAGTTCCTTGGAATAAACAATCCATGAAGGGGAAAGAACAAGTGTCTTGGGCAGAAAGAGAACTACATTTAGCTGAGATGAAACAAATGTGTCCTGTGAAACAGGAAGAAAAGGGGAGGGGGGCAGTGGAGAGGGCAGCAGACAACTCTGACTTGCTCGCTCTTTCCAGGCTTTGTATTTATTTCTGTCATGGATCTGAAAAGGCAGGCAGCAGACTTTGTAGAAGCGCCTTATGAAATGGGGTAAATAATGGACCCCAGATGCCCTTGTTTCCTTCATTATTCAGTCTAGGCCTTCAAAGCTGTTTTGCAGTGTGAGGTATCAGAGGGAGGTAGAGCGTTCTGTTAACAAGATTTCAATGAGCTTTGGAAGCAGGTCCAGGGAAGCTGCTGGAAACGTTTCAGACATAGAGCACTTTTGTGCTTTTCTGACCTGTATGTAGTGAGAAAACACGGGACAGAGGGTGCCTTGATTTTTAAGAAAACATCATCTAAACAATATGTAAACAACAACAGCAAGGCTTTGTATGTACATGATCCCATTAATCCAACATTCTCAAAGCATCTAAAATACATTAAATCATTAAGCCCAACTACACTACTTCAAACTGAAGCTCGCAGAATTTAGAAGATGTATTAAAAAAGCACAGTGAGCAACTGGCCAGCCAGGGCCATGAAACCAGGCATTCAGTCTCCTACTTTCCCCTACTCCTGCTATGAGGCAACATTGCCTGCCCACTTAGCAACAAAATAGGGACAAAATACATTTCACTTTTGCTTTGAGACCCACCCTAGACATTTCTCTGTGCATGTTTCTAAGATTCCTCGTGATTTGTCATCAACCAAGAGCCACGCAAGCCCAATTGACATATCCAAACACTTCACTTTTTGGATAGGTTTAGCATTGCCTGGCAGTTCAAATCCAGCCTCCACGGATCACACCCATTGCTAATAATTACATATCTTTCTCTCCACTTTTTCACTTTTCCTTCCTCACTGACATTAACATTTAAAAGCTGAACCGTGTCTCAGAAAGCTTTTTTTCAAAAAAGAGATTCCTGGCTATTTCAAGTTGCCATTCTTCTTTTAGCTTTTGCTTTCTTCATTGTCGACCCCAGCCGCTCTATATTTACCCTAGCGACATTACATCCTGTATGTGGGGATGGCTCTGTACACTCAGATGTTTCCGAGTCACTTAGGGTATAGGATGTATTGTGCACCGCATCCTTTCTGTTACTGGGTCTCACACTTTCTTGCGTGTGCAATCTTATCTTAAAAAAACACAATGGCACCACCTAAAGGACATAGCATGTATATAGGAAGACTTAGTAGATGCATTTGCAGCAACTCTCTCTAGTCTACCATGTGCCTGCGTGCGCATGTACACACATGTGCTTTTGACAACACCGAGCCCTATCGTGGCAATTTTCATTTTCTCAGGAATCAGGGCAGCACAAAGCTTATTCACGATTATAAAACCATGCATACAGGAAAAAAAAAAATCCATATTTTTATAGCTCCTCCGATAAGACTGTAACAGAAAAGACAACTGTTAAAGCAGCTGCCCTTTTCTCTGCACTCAAAACGAATGTAACAGGCGTGCCTAATATAGCAATTTGAGCAGTTTTAAGGAAGATTAAATATAGGAAGAAACACTCTTGCCAACAGAATGGCAAGTCAATATAATCCATATAAATCTCTCACAAAAAATGTATCTTAGAATACAAGAAATTAAAAGAAAAAAAAAAGATAGGATACCCTTTCATTCCATTGTATCTAGGTAATAGAGCAGCATATATACTAATATACATATATATATATATATATATCTTACTACATGTTATGCAATGGTCATAAGTTCCCAGGAGAGTGGGGGAGTTTTTAAGAACAAGTTTAACTTGTTCTCCTTTCTCAGCATCAGTCATAGCTTTCATAGTTCATTCTTATAGATCATTTTTGTGAAAGCACAAAGTGCTTTCACAACTGAGGACAGGCACAACAAACGCTCTTCCTAACAAATATTTGAGGGTTCGATCACTTGGAATGTACATTTTTTCCAAAACAAAACAAACACAAACAACTTCAAAGATAATAAAAGCAAGAGTCTACTAGTGGTTCCAGTTCCAGGTTATATATTCACCTGAATTGTTCCATTTTCAACGGCAAAACTGAGAAGAAAAGAAATCTGATCCTTTGAAACGGTGATTTTTTACAAATATACCAGAGATAAAATTAGTTGCCATGCGTGACTCACTCTCAAATGCTTATGGCAGTGGCCATACGACGCTGTTCTGTGCTTTGGTTTCAAAAGGGGAAGACTAAGACACAATCAATTGCCCGACAAAATACTTTAAAGTTGTTTTGAGGGGTATGAACTAGTTCAAAATGTTGTTAATGGGTTCTGGAGACTTTCACTTGACAATCTAAAGTCATTATCATACAATACATGTGCAAAGCTGTTTAATTGCTTCAGTTTGGTTACTAGTTGGAGATATTGCATGAGAAAAACTGCTTCTTGATAGCTGAGGAGAGAGGCCAAGGACTGATTGGGCATAAAGAACAAACCACTTCCTACCCTCCAGGTCAGTTTGCAGGCATATTGGTAGAAGTGGGTGGGGAACCACAGGCTGTAGTTGCTCGTTCAGTTCATAAATAGGAGACTTTGGTCTCCCAGAGAGAAAAATAAGAAGGAAATATATTTCAAGGCTTGTATTTTAAACACTGTTTTTCAGATTAAAATGAAAGCAGAGCCTTTCAAAATATTTAATATGCCAGTTGCGTAAGAAGGATGTGCCAACCTTAAATATAGCCGTTAAGGGCCAGATATTCAGAAGAACTCAATTGCCCACGTGCATCTCCAAATCAGATGACTAGATTTCCTGAAGCACTAGGCCTCCAGCAGAAGTTTTGATTATTTTGGCATTTCCTTTAGGAGTTGAACTGGAAGTCGACAACAACTGCCGAGTGCTCAGCTCCTTGAAAAACCTGGCCTGGAGATTAATAGCTATGCAACGCTTAGCATACTCAGTGTCTCTCGTAATTTGCAGCATTAGTTGCTTAAGTCTAGCAATAGCTTTTGGGAAGCTGGCCACTAGTTTTCCCACTTTATAGATGAAAAAATAAAGGCAAAAGTACCTTTTCTAACAGTAAGTCTAGAGTAAAAGCTATCCCAGACCCAGATTTCACCAGTCCCCTGTATTTCCATTAAAAAGTAGCAGTAGAAAGGTGAATATTTAGAAGACAGCAACAACCTCAAGGCCCCAGGCAAGACTGAAGACACACATAATTGAGGCACATACAAACAAGAAAGATCTGCTGTTCCCTATGTGAATTTGAAGCTCCGTGCTCAGTCTTAATAACTTCTGCCTATGTAAGTATTCTGACCCTTCAGTACATCCCTGTCTGAAGAGGAACTTGACATTATTCATGGAAAAAGCTGATGAAAATTTTGCGAAGGGAATGGTGGGTAGCAAACCTGTCATACAGGTGGGAAAACAGGGGGCAGTTGCGGTGGGGTGTGCGTCTTTGAGATCATTAAAAGGAAAACGTCAAACCTTCTAAGACTTCAGCCATTCACTGCCACAGCCCATAAAAAGAATTCCTGCTACATCCCCCAAACACAGTTTTCGTAATGCTAAAGGGCAGCCAATCAACTTACAAAAACTTCTAAAGGGGACCATAAAACCATTCCTTTCATTTCAATGAGAAATGGGGCAGACAGTTCATAAAAAATTGGTTACTTCAAAACATAGGGATACCTGCCAACCTCCGGGTGGGATGGACATTTTTGTGCCAGTGCATTATGTGTTCATTTCTGACTAAGTGGCTATAAAAGCCCATCAATTCAAATTGCCTTGTGAGGAATTTAGCCTAACATAGGTTAAGACTCCCTTATGCAACAGTCATCACCTTAGCGATAGGTTCTTTAACTCTATCCATAATTGTCAACTCAGCAGCAGTTACAACACCAAGCTTAGTAGTTTTTCTAAAGCCAATATCCTGTTAAAGTTCGCAGAATTTCGTCCGAGTAAAGACCCCAGGATTTAGTTTTCAAGTTATGTCTTGGAGTGCAAGATGTGCAAAGCTGACACTGCAGCATTCAGTGGAAAAGCAGAGAGGGCTAAAAGGACAAGAAAAAAATTTAAAATTAACTACTCTAGTCACCGAGATCAAATGTTCAGAGAAAAGCCTTGAAAATGTTTATTCTCACAGATTAGATGGAATTCTAAGCAGTGTTTATTGGAGAGGAGAGATGGAGTGTGCTATGTCTTATTCTTGCTTCCTGTATCCGCCTTTCTCTTAAAAAGTGCTAAGTAGCAAGGCTGCAGGGATTATGGTGCCGAGGGAATTCTTGCCACTTTCCTTCTCTCTCTCTATTTAAACATGACAACTCTTGGCAGACCTCGGTCACATTGTTTGTGTAGCCAGGACAAGAGGGTGGAATTCTGGAACACGTTCCAGCCCACATTCCGGATTTTCCTATAAACTAGCCCCTTATTTTAAACACACGCCTCTGTGAATTACCTTTGTGTTGCTATGCCATTTAAAAATCTGTTTCAAACACTCCTTGTAAATTAAAATCTGATTCAGCTTTAATTCCAATCAAGGTATTTCTTCATGGTAGATAATCTGCTAAAAAGACAGTGTTTGATTTTGTATAAAAAAAATATTGGGGGGGGGGGGAAGAAATGGCTCAGAGTCAGCCAGGGAGTATGGAATCTTTCCCTCTAAATTAACAATTTGAATAACTGCATATGTTGATTGCATAACAATTTATACGACTGGACTTTATCGCTTATATTGTCAGAAGACTGGCCTTCACTTTTGTGAGTGCAATTTGCATATCTACTTTTTTTGCACCATCAAGTAAGTAAGTAACAGGCAAAATTTCAGCGATCATTTGCCTAAGAATTGGATGCATGAATTTGCAGCTACAAAAGTACAAAATGAAGGTCAAACTGAGACAGTCGAAAATTCAGTCCCTGCTTTCTCTTACTCAGCTGATTGTTGCACAAAGATCAACATTGCTCAATCTGGTGTGTGTACTTTCAGCTCAATAAGTGCTTTCATTCATCATTCACAACTTGCTTTATTATGAAAGTTGAACTATATCTTTAACACAAACCACACTTCCTTTGTCCTGAATGAAAGATCTGCCTGGGCACACTGGAGAACAGGCTCGCTGTTGATGCAATGTTATCACATGCAGCGAGGCCAATATCTTACATCTTAAAGCCCACAGCAAAAACTACCTATGTAGAACAAACTTCCTATGTAGAACAAACTACCCAAGTAGAACATTTTTAATTAAATGGTGGAGGTAAAGGAGGTCTTTCTTCACCAGTGGCACCAGGTTTAACAATCCATTTGTCACACAAATGTTTCTGCATCTTCTTTCATGAAGCTGCTGATGCATATTAGGACCTACACTCCCTGCAGGCACGGCCCTCCTGGATACCATCTGCATACCTTATTAGAAACTCATTAACTGGCACTGGTGTAACTTCAGCTTTACACTTGCGTGCCTACCTAACACACTGTTAGTTTCTGTGTCACTTTACTTCCCTTCAATTCACTGTCCTTTTGACTGCTTTTCCATCCTTAGATAGTATTTGGAAAGGGTATTGTGTTCTGTGTTCAGATACTCCCTAACTCTCTAAGGGAAAAAAGAAATAACAACACGTGGATGTTATGAGATACCACTTCATTTCCCTGTTAGCTTAAAACCATTACAGGTATGGAAAGGCAACAAAATCAGGCTGTCAGAAAGTAGGGTAGAACAGGAGAATAGGGAGGTTGAGAGGAAAGAAATAACAAAGCAAAAAAGTTGAAAGACAAGGAAGAACCTACTTACGTTTGTCACAGCAAGCACCTTTTGTGAGTCTGAAGGCTGCCTAACGAAGTTAGAATGAGCTCAAGAAATGCCTGTACTGTCCATATGCAGAGCATGGATTTCATCTCACTGTATTTCACAAGCCACTTCTGACAACTGAGATAAGATATGTCAACACTCTTTGCTTGTAGAGTTTTTTGCTCTTTTAGCACATCAAATGCATTCTACATCTTCGCAAAATCTCTTCTTTCTACTCCTCTGCAAACAGATACATTTTAATGAAGGTTAGCTGGAAGCAGTAGTAAACACAAGACTGGACCATGAGAGAGAAGAATGACTGGAGAGTCATGCTTTGAGGGTCCATTCTCATTATGTAGCCAAAGGAGCCTGTTCTGGTTCATGAACCAAAAAAATGCAAGCGGCATTGAAGTATCCGCTGCTTTCCAAGCTAGTGCTGCTTGGGTACTGTCCATCCAAAGAACCCTCCTGCACAGTATCGTAGCATGAGTGCTAAGCGATAGCCTGAGAAAACAAGTCACACGTGTACTGCCGTACTGAATAATACCCATGTGCTCCTCTTATCTCTCCTCCTCCTTTCGTCTGCTGCTGAGAAACCATTAACACACTCAGAGCTCTTAGAGGGAGACCACCACCAAAGGAGCATATGGATTTCAGGTGACCTCCTGGACTCTCTCAGCTGGTGATTAGCAGACACTAGAGTAAGCCTACCTTGTTAGCCAAGAGCAGCTTCATAGCCACTGGCTGACCCAGCCTACGCATATCCCACCCATTCCTCCAGGGGAGACTTTCCATTCTTCGCCTGGCTTGGGTAACTCCAAGTATTGGCAAGATTGTGAATGGAAGGCAGTCCTGGGACAAGCACGTACACTCATTTCCAAGCACAGAATGAGAATAAACAGTTTCTGAAAATGAAAGTATGAACAGGAATATAGTTTTAGGAAAACAGAAAACACCCCATAAAAAAAAGCAAAGGTAAGAGTAATGGGTATGGAAAATTTGGAACTCTCTCTAGCTAACTGTAGCAACCCACAAAAGAAAACTAATAAACAAATATGCAAGTTCACAGGATAAAGTGGTTATTTTCCAGTTTTTGCAACTGAGAGCCAATAAATGTCTTTGTAAAATTTTAACAATACGTACAAATCTTAGGCATTTGAGCACCTCCTTAGAGGTATCTTGGATAACATTAAGCCATAAATAAAGCCCTGAATTCTGGTTATCTTCCTTACCAAGTCTGAAGGTTTCACAGATTGTGGGGTTTCTTTAATTCTTCAGCATTAAAAAAAAAAACATTTCTATGAATAAAATTTCAGCATCTTCAGAAATTAACAGAGTATACCATTTACACCCAAGACCCTCAACACCAGAAGTATCATATGCCAGCTACAGAAGATTGACAGTCCATCCCACAGGTCTTAAAACACTAAAACCGTTGTTTTCTTTGTGTCACCATAGCTATATTCTAAGTGCAGTAGCAACAGCACATTTCTAGTAACAAATTCCATATAAATGGAAAACATACAAAGTCCACAGAAGCTAAGAATGTTCCACCCATGGCATAGAGGCATGCTAGTTTTCTCAATAAGACTAGAATTATAAAATTGGCCGTTCCTATAAACAAGCATTTGTCTAATAGGAATCTGTTTGTGTTGAGTGGGTAAGAATTTGTATTTAAATTTTCTGCGTGTATATTTGTGTTTCATCATACATTTGGCATCAATTTATAATTAAACTAATTTCTGTAATCAAATGGCAAGAACTATCATGTTTAAAAGGATAGCAAAAGCTGTGAAAGATTCATGATAGCAGAGTTCATTAAAAATGAATTTAAGTCCTATGTAGAGCCCCCTGCACAGATTAATTTCAGTTATATGCCCAAAGGTTACAGGCAATTTATGCCCTATTTGAGTCATAGTCCACAGCACATTTACATCCAGTCCTTTGCAGCGATGGTTTAAAATTAAACCAGACACCCAAGGACTTTTCATTTTAACTTAAAGAGTTAATGTAATGTTTTGAAAAATGGTGGAATAACCATCACTGGAAGATTTTAAAAGCAAAGGAGACAAACATCTGCTAGGAACGACAGAGGTATATTTGATCCTGCCTTGGGGCAGAGGGATGGATTAAAAGATCTTTTGAGGTTTCTTCCAATCCTATTTTTCTTCAATTCCAAGGTGTGGAGATGGGAAAACAAAGAATCACAGAAAATGTCTGAACAACAGGAGGAAAAGTAATTGTGTAATTGAGACCAAACTGTTAACTGATCACAACTTCCACATTACATTTGGATTAGAAGTGGTAAAATAGAATAGTGCAGAATAACTGAGACAAAAGAAAGATTAAAGAAAAGCAAGGAAAACCAGAATTCAGAAACCTGTTGTGGAATTGAAGGCAAATGTTTGTTTGCCATACACAGCCTGTACGTCACCTCCCAGAAGCTTGTGCACAGCTTAGCTTTGTTTGCAAGAGCAGCTTGGATTTTCTTGAGTGTGTCCAGCCTCAGGAAAAGGAAAAACAAGTCATGCATTTTATAGCTAAGGCTTCAAAGTGAGCATAATCCCAGGCACAAATGAGAGATTATATGCAAGTACAGGCCCAAGCATAAAAGCCATGTCTGAAAACTGAGGCTATGACATGCACCAATCAGCTCCTTTTGCAGCAACTTATGCTCCCACGTATTTTCTCAGTCAGAGAGGAAAGGTATGAAGGCATCCTTTTGAAAATTAAATTCTTAAACGCATTCAGCTCCTACACTATTTCTTTCCTGCAGAGCAAAAAGGACAAAGCCATCTTTCCCTCAGGAAGGGCAAGCATGAAGCACTTCATGTGTCTAGGGCTAACTTCCCAGGAATTCTTTTTGCTTTATTTTCCTTTATTAAATGATTTGATAAGATCATTGTGCCATCAACCTTTATTTCCCGGGACTGGAAATTCTTTTCCTCTATCTCCATTTGCAGTCCCAAGGTATCTCAACGGTGTCCAAATGGTGAAATTGTTCTGCTTGTAATTCAAATCAGCCAAGTTAATGGCTTTTTAAGAGTAAGAAATTCAACAGCCTGTCTTGCTTATGCTGAGATTACTGCACTCGGCTCCCAGCAAAGTGCCAGTTTTAAAACGAAAAGTTTCTTATTCTTATAATCAATATCTTGCAGTTATTTGATGCCATTTTGAAAAGAGGGATGTAAGAACCAAGCAAAAATATACATTAACAAGGCAAACTCAGAAATACAGCATATAGAGTGTTACCTTAGAGCACTGGGGATACTAAGATATTTTTTCCATCTATTCCATGCTATAATCAGAGTTTGTATCAAGGCAATGCAGAAGCTCAAGGGAATACCCTTTAAGAATGAGAGCAGGAGTTTAGAAGACAGATTGCATTCCTGACTTGGCCACCAGCTCCTTTGGGACAAATCATCTAATGTTATGAAACATCAACATTTTGATAACTGTTGTGCTTGTATGCCCCAAGAAGTATGGCTGAACTGAAAGTGAAGAGGGAAGGATAAACATAAATTATATGATAACTAGTAGCTATAGATTTGGTGTGATGTAATTTTAGAAAACAATGGTTTTCTGCAGTCTTTTTGTGTGTCATATTTAGAGATTATAGAAAATGTGTGCAATTAAGGAACGTGCAATGGAGTTTATGATGACAAGGCAACTATGCAGAGTCTTATACAAATGGAGCTACAATGATGTTGACTGAAATACAGGTACGCACAACTAAGAAGAAGGGCTCAAAGGCGACTTTAAGATGTCCTATTTAAAAGTGCCCTATAGATCAACTTCACATTTCCCAAAAGACCCTTAAAATCGTCAGGAATGGTAGTACAGTACACACATTTCCCAGTCAGATCCTTAATCTGCTGCCCCGAAGGCTACACTGGAAGTGATGAGGAGGATGGTGGCAGGGACTCTGAATCATCCAAAGTTCACGTACCAAGAGCATCCTCCTATGGTTAAGGACTTGCACAGATGCTGTAATATAAAGTAGAGAATCGGGGCATTAAAGCACAAATGTATTCTGCATGTGGTTTATCCATGCGCTTTTCAACTGTTCTTCACCATTATCTAGTCTCTCTCCAACGATAAGGAGATAAAAACAGAAGTAAAACAATTTGCCAGCATTTTCCTACTTTTGAAACAGCTACCACTATGATACCTCCATTACGATAGCAAAGTTATGGATTTTTCCTTTCTTTAACTGTATCAGGTGGCATTAGTCAATAAATACAGAAAGGCCAAGAACAAAGCATCCATACTGCACTGAATATCTCTCCTTGCCTTTCCTATCTTCATTTATTTTAGCCTGTCCTTGCTGTTTTCACATGCACTTTGTTTGCATAGAAAACAGGCACTGGGATTTTGGAAGAAGAATGTCTAGTCCACAGAAATTTCATAATCTGACCAAAAAAGCAAAGTTGGCAACGTAGTCACAGCTTCTCTCTCCACCTGCCTAATGCCTAACATGAAAAAGAGGGAGAGAGAGAGAGGACATTGTATTAATGGATATGTTATTGTAGGAATCAAAGGTTGTGGCTAAAATTGTCCAGCAAACAGATCTAAACTGTAAACTGGTCAAGTAAGAGGGGCTAATAAACCTTTTCTGTTGGTTGTAAAGTGGAGACAAGTAGTTATTGGCTAGGTGCTCTGCACAGCTGTAAAGTGCGAGGGACTTGGAAGGCATTGTGACTTAGACACTAAGGGATTGAATGTGACTGCATAGTAGTGAATAACTTGTTTGTCGTTCATGTGAATAAAATGTGGAAGTAGATCGATGCTTTTCTCCATAATATGGGTTCTCTACTAAGCACAGTAAATCTCCGTCTTACTACAATAGTGTGAGATCATTCATGCCATTAGTTTCAATGAGACTGACTCTATACTGCATGCAGTTTGCTGTTCTCTTTCCTCAATATAACAAAGCCTGAGAGTGCCAGCTGCCTCTTGAGTCTTAAAAAGAAAGAAAGAGAGAGAGACTTTTATTTACCATGATTTTGATTGGTTAATTTCACTCTATTATTTTGTTGCTTCCTCCCATATGAAAAAATGCATTGTCGTTCAAACTAACACACACAAGAAAGGCCGCTCAGTTAGCATGCAAAACATAAATTACCAGCTTGTAATGACACTTTGAACATGTAGCATAATAACACCATCAGCCTCAGTTTTTACCCCAATATCACAGTTTTTTTCCTCTTGCGGCAGGGGCTATAATCACAATCCCATCTGCTGAGCTTTAGTTGAGCTGTACACACAGACAGCAAGTGGGTTTTACGAGTGTAGTATTATAATTATTGTAGTATATGGTTGGCACATGAATGAAAGTCGTAGTACCGCCATCTATAGATAGGGCTAAGTTATAAAGATAACCATATAACAGAGGAATTTTCAAACCATTTTAATGACCTTCTGGCTTTAGCGCTATATAATTTAATATAGCCATGCTGCTGGCACTCCTATGGAAAAAACTGCATCAACACACTTACCATGGACCCTCTTCCCCTCCCTGCACTGCCATAGCTGGCACCCTGGCTTGTCCATTACAGTGTAGCTGCACACTAGAACTTTGTAAATAAGGTGCCAAGTTAGGATGCGTTTTGTTGAGAAACCAGAGTAGGGGGATGGCTGTTGAGATAGGAGTAACACCAAAGAGGAAAAAGAATGTGGCGCCCGCATTTGAATACATCTCCGAGTGCATCACCGCAGAACTGGTCTTAAAAGATAGACTGAAAATATTCAAATAAAAGACATCCAAATTCAGAGGGCAAATTCAAATGCATCGGTCTATACACTACTTGTGTTTCAGATGCTTTCGGAAAATGCGTTTTGAGACACCGCTCAGTAACAGGAACAGAAAGTTGTCTGTTGTCTGATTGCATGCATGTTTATTTTAAAAATAGGAGGGGGTGAGACAGAACATACAGAAAGCCCAGAAAGTTTTACTTTGAGAAAGCAACGTGTTGCATCCCCACATCAGGCCTGGCTGCTTAAACTTCGACAAGTCCTTAAATCTCTCAATACCACAGATTGCTCAGCTGTAAAACAAAGCTAAGTGTACACAGCTACCTCAGATGAAGACATGAAGTGGTTAATGTGCAGAAATCACTGTTTATATTATGCATGCTATGTATTTATATCATTTCTGATCTCTCGTAAGGACTTCTGCAACACTGAGGAATTAAGATGGGGACCTGGCACTAGTCTGACTACCCAAAGTGCTTGGGAGTGAGAAACAACAATCCATCTGTTCAATTACCAGCAAAACAAAGCCAGCATTACATAAGACTACAGTAATATATAGGCTTATTAGGAACCTGGTTCCAGAGGTTGTTATATGCAACATTACAGTGCTATATAAATGCATATTAATAACAGCATACAGTTTAGCAGTTTGGCACACGTGTTAGCTTTGAAAATGTGTATATTTTTCCAATAAATGGTCATGGCAGCTTTCTCAAAATTGATATAGCCTTCTCAGTTTGAAAAAATGAAAAATCAGCTGTTGAAAAAAAAACCTAGATACACATTTGCCTCGTATACTGGAACAGCATCTCTTGGGTAAATAACTCATGGTTTTGACCATTAGTACGCGTTCCAAAGTATGTATTTACCTGATGGACCATAACAGCCCTGAAGGAGCCTGTCTAGTCTACTGGGTAATATCTGATGGATTTTTTTTTTTTTTTTTTTTTTTTTTTTACAATTAGTATGCATGCCACTAAGCATCCTAAATCATATAAATAGTGTACCTTTAAAAAAGCCAAAATATAAATTTAGACAATCCAAAACACACAACGATTTGGACCACAATGATGGACAAGCTAAATAGTTTAAGGTTTGTAAAATAAAAGCAAAGACAGATAGATATTTTATACTCAGTTCCACTGTAACATGAGCTGGCATTTTGAAAAAATGAGCTGAATTCTATACTGGTGCCAGAGACTCAGCTACCAAAAATATTTCACAGGGTTTTGCAATAACCTCACGGTAACTACTCTCTTAATCCATTGGAAAGAGTGGAACTCAAACGTAGTTTCAGAGAACTTTGCCACTCTGGTCTCCTCTTTCTATATAGCATCAGTCTTATGTCATATGGGCCAACAACGTTCATAACTTTACACGACGTGCTGAAGAAGTAAGGTATCTGAGCTGATTTCACCTTGATGCACACTAATAGCACAAGACTTGCCATGTTTCCAAATCCTCTCAAACAAGGATGAATTTCATCTTTCTCAAGTAACCCAGAGAGGCAGGGAAGGAAGAGGCCCTTGTAAGACACTCGTGCTTTCCTCTCTGTAGGAAGGAGTTTAAAGGGAAGGGGACAATCATTATCATTCTTTACAATGCTTACATTTACTACGGAAAGAGTTCGCAGTTTAAAAAAAAGCCTTAAAAGGGTGTATCCTTTTCCTTTAATTATTGGCTTGTATCTTTGTGCTTCGCATACTGTTGTACAGTTGTCTAAAAAAAATGGTTGGCTAAGTAGAATCTGCGGGCTTTACCTTTTTTCATAGCAAAATAAAATCACTTAAGAATATTTTTAGCGTTAAGGACTTTGTAGAAAGCCCCATAGACGCAAGTCCTTCTACCCTTCAGGCAGCTATTTGTATCATACACCCCCACGACTTTCAGGCAAACACCACAGTCGTCACTGTCATTAGCATCTCAAATTGTACTTGGAGTATAAAGTATTATCAGTCAGTCCTCGCATACAAGGTACTACTGTGTATGCAATTCACGACTGTATCTATGCCAATCTATGGTCTACGCTCCATTTAAGTTCCACTTAAATCCTGATTGAGAACGCAGAACAGGCTTTATGCCTTCTTTAAGATCTACTGAAGGTGCGAACTTTATCCAAGGAATACAAACTTACGACTGATTCAAACTTTTTACCATATCCCTAATAACCAGAAAGTTAAATGGGATTCATTGTGTATATAACAAACAGTCAGTGAATGGGAATGATGTTAACAGCGACAGGCTTTTTCTAATTTGCTTTCCTTAGGTAATGAGGACACTTTCCTACTATTACTAAAGACCTACTATGGCTATGCAACACTTCCAGTTAAATGCAACTGCAGAGAATCAGCCATAAGAGATGCTTAACAGCACATCTACACAAGTCTCTTCCCCAAGCTTCCTAAGCCTGAAATGTTGAGAAGTGGTTGACATTCAGCCTGAAAAGCCAGCCAACAATCTCTATGCTTCAATTCATGCCCCAGAGCACATCTTTGTATAGGTTTACAGGCCTAACCTCAGTTAATAAAATTTCTATGTAAGTCTCTAATAGCCATCTTCTTGAATTTCATCATTTTCATTTTCACCACCATATGTTAGGGACAGACATTAGTTCTAAGCTTCTGCGTTTTTCAGAAAGAACTACTGGGTACCAAATACGTATATAGTTCCAGATACCACATTTCAGGGGCTAAACAGGAGCTAAAATCTCTTAAACCCTGACACAAATCATCATTGGTACATCCTCTCAAAACCTTTGGTGTAACTAAACGTTACTAAAGGCTGTGGCCATCCTTCTTCATAAAGAAATCACAGTCTGAGATCCACTGTTATGTCCACTCATAACCGAAACGACGGCTACAAGAGCCTACACGACACTTAGCCCTGGATGCAGTGAGCTTTGGAAGGAGGGTGTTGAATAAAATTGCCTACACTGGCTGCTTGAGTTCCTAGAACTGCCGATAGTGAAGTCAAGACCTAGCACATCATCTCACACAACTTTACAAGAAACTCATTAATCCGAGGGAAAAAAGGATGTATGTAAAAGGTTCATCTTAGGAAAAAAACCTTTCAAAATACTGAATTCTTATTAATGGTATAAATATCTCCAAATTTACACTGAAGAACCAAACAAGTATCTACATTTCCTTTAAAATAAACTGCCAGTCACATAAGTTGTGTGTAACTTATCAGCAAGGAAGGTAGCTGCTGTGCTACTCATGCTTTATTACTTTGAAAGACAAATTTTCACTGTTCAAAACTGGAGCAAATCCTTTCTGCTATGCCCTTCTCAGCTGTCACTGACTTTTGGTCTTCTAGATTGTGAACTCTTGAAGTAAGAGGCATGTTGTTCAGAGTATTCACAACCTACCCACAGACAACGATACAATATCTGGAATCATCATTGTGAGACTGAAAACTGAGACTCTCAGAGAGCAAATGATTACTTAAAAAACAATTGTGAATTTAGGGATACTTGTAGAGTGCTACTTCTATAGCATATACTACCTGTTCTCTGCATTTATTACCATACATGTACATAAATTTATTCACAACTAGCCAGTTATCACTGTTGCCCCTGTTGGATGTAAAAATGTTTGTTTGATTTTTCATTTGCACATCATGCCACCCCCCCCCCCTTTTTTTTTTTTAAACAGGTGAAAATGAAGCTTCTTCAATCTTTTGTATTTGGAGTGTTTCTTCACAAATAGGTTTCAAAATTAGCCACATTTTTTGAAAGCTAGCATGAAAGTATTGAAGTTTTTTTCCTTTTTTTTTTGTTTGCTTGTTTTTTAGTTAAGCCGGGAAAAGAAGACTGCACAGTAGAAAAAAATTTGCTTCGAGATTTTTTTTTTCCAATATATTAATGGAAAAATTTATCAAAACAAAAAGCATGAAAAACAGATACATAACTGCAGTAAAATATTGGCTATGTATATCTCATTCCTCTGAGTGCCTGAAGAACAGCATGAACTAACTTCAGCTACTGTAACACAGAGTAGAAAAATGAATTTGAATGTAAGGCTCCTTTATGACTGGAAACTATTACCTCTAGGTTTCATTTAAATGGGTCCCTAAAGGCACACAAGAGGCCATTTCCATATGTATGGACTTCATTGGGCAAAGGCTAACTGGACTGACCATTTAGTGCAGCCTGCCACGTATGACAAAGTACTTCCTCCTGGATACTGGGGAGAAGGGATATTTGCCAGTTTGCCATTGGCCTGTGTCAGGCTTATGAAGTTGCAGTTGATTTTGCTAGACATCCCTCCTTTCTCTGACAGGCATTTGTAAGCAGACACATTGTCAAGGTTTTCATGTTGCGTCGAAAAAAATAAAGTAAAATAAACAGGACTATGAGCTCCAGCACAGGAGAGTCCATATGCAAGTCTATATTCATGCACCCTGCTGCTGCACCCCTGCAATACAAATGCTAGCCAGACAGGTAGCAGGGAAATTATAAATCACATCAGTTTTAGTCACAGCGGTGTACTAGCGAGATGGAAATAAGGACAAAAGCTGACACCTCAGTTTATCATTGCAATCAAGTCTTGTTCTGGAGATTTCATTAACACAATACTTATTAAAATCAAACAGCAATTCTCTTGACAATTAGTACTTTTAGATCAGTAGGTTTTTTTGGATGAATGTTAGATTTGGTTGGGTTTAGGCTATGGTATTTGATTCATCTACTTTCCTCCTTCACAGAATGTTTCAAAATTCGAAGAACCCCATAAGTGAAAAGTGATAACCCTCTCAAGCTAAGAGCACACACCTTATTTGTCAATGAAAACTGTGTTACTCTCTCCAGCTCCACATGATCATAATTAGTCTGAGCAGCTTGATGCCGTACAATTTTCACACTGACAAAGACATTTTCAAAGATAGTGCTCTGAAGCTGGGATACCCATACAAATATTTCTGCTTATCAAGCAAAGCTACCCGCTGGTCCATTGCAATTCAATCCTGCAAGCAGGTTTGCTCAAGACAGTGTCAGTAAAACGTTCTGCAAAATCATTACAGGCTTTCAGTTGTATTTTCTTAATAAAGCATATTGGCATTTTTCACTCTGAATTCAGAAAAAATGCCATCAGCCTTAATTTGCAGCATATTATTATTTGCTTATCTACTTATCATTTAGATAGTTTTTTCATCATCTCAAACTCTCCGTGTTTGTAAAGGAACTGCTGGGTGAAAGAAGATCTTACAGCTGCTACACAAAACTGGGAGTCAGGGAGTGTTCCCAGTTTGTGTCAGAGATTTCCTGTGTCTTCTTCCATAATTCACATAACTTCCCTCCTACAGAACCCTTGTGAGAATTCACTGATGTTTGAAAATATTTTTTGTCCTAAGTAGGAAGCTGCTATAAAACGGTCGACATTAAGTCAATTTTTTTTTTTTAATGTTACAGTACATGAGATGCATTGTTTTCTCACTTTGGAAGAGAGCACTGCAAGGTCTCAGACTCTATTTTAATGACAACTCCTACATCAATTCAAATTGTTATCTACACTAAATTCTTAATACAGGCAAACTCAGTTACAGATGGAAGAATGAAACAAAGGAATAACTTGGGGGTTTAAGTTAATACTATAAGAAAGTTAAATTCACCAATATACATGTGATGTTTATCCAGAGAAAAGGTAAGACCATTAAAGAACACTCCAGGCTAGTGTCTGAAATAGGCTGGCTATTTTTAACTCCTTTGATCTAAAAATTATTTAAACAAGTCTCCTCCCAAAAGACTGAAAGTAAGCTGAAAAGCATACAAGTTCATGGAGATCTCTACTAGTAAGATGGTCAAATCAATACCTTTTTATGTGGAAAGAATATTATTCAATGCAGTGAGCACTTTTAATAACAAACTAACTACTGTCCACCTGATATCAAATAAAGATTCTCACCACTTACCTAGTGCTATGCTCTTTGCATATCTTTGTGCCACAGTAAAATATAACAGAGATAAGGGGAAAACAAAAGCAGCAAAGTTTTTGTGTGTGGTTTCCCCTCACCATCCTTCCTGTCTTTCATTAATCACCTCCATTGTTTATCCTAATCTAGTCTAATACATGAACTCATCTGAAAGACAGGTATGGAAGAAAGCAGCAATTTACTTGTAACCCAACCAGCTGCCTGCAGCAACATCACATAACTACATTTCAGAGAACAATCTGGTTTTAGAGGAGGAGAGGCGAGGGGGGTTGAGGGTGGGGGGGGGGAGATCAGGAGAGAGCAAGTGAGCATTGTGTGCTAAGGTAACACTCTCTCCCCTCCTTGTGGTCTCAAACTGTTCTTGCTGTCTGAATGCACAGATTTGAATCTCATGCAGTTCTTCCTTTTAGGCTAAGTCTGCCCTCAAAGAGACGTAAATCTAATAGAGTTACTAACAAAATGCAATTATAGAGCAGAATTGTTTCTGCAAGGCACATTTGTGAGTTCATATATAAGAGCAGGGAAGCTGTTTGCAAGACATTTCTTAAAGAGCTTTCTAAATAAGTGCATCTGGTACAGTTTGCAAGAGCAACTACCTGGTATTATATCATTAAGAAATAATTTTTCACCATGAGATTTGCATGGACAATAGATCCTTTAATCTCTAAGCTGATGTCGAGATCTTAGTAGCTGGCATAATTATTCAATGAGTTATGTAAAGCAAGTTTGAGGGCTTTAGCCAGTTCCCATTGGCAATCATCCGTATTAACAGTGAAAGCGGCTTTAGGTATCAACCTGAGCAAAAAGACCAAGGTGATAATGATTGATCATTCTCCTACTCACAGCATGCTGGAAAACACTGGCAAGTGCAAAAACTAATACCAATGCTGGCAAGCAAATGGCATGGGACATATACAGTGTTCATGTCATCATTTTTAGTTACAAAACATTTATTTATTTAGTACCTTGTATCAGAATTACATTAGCCCACCTTAATTATCCTTTTATTTTACATTTTAGTTGATTATTTTGTGGCTGCAGGGCTAAAGAAGGAGGCAAGATCCCTGCTCTAGGGAACTTGCACGTATAGTATAGCTAGGAAAGGAATATAGGAAAGGAAAGCTAAGAAAGCAGCGCAATGTTTGATACATGACAGGTTAGTCCCACGGGTTTAGGCATTTGTTTTAGCTGTAGGTAAACAGCTCAGTACAGGAAACGCCAAAGTTCACAATGGCCCTAGTGCTTTTTGTAAGTAGCCTGGCCAAGTGCATGTGTGGGGGTTATTAGGAGAGGAAATTGGAGTAGGAAACAGAGATGAACAAGGTTATTTAGGGTAAACAGTAGGAAGAACCTATTGAATAACTCACCAAATGGTAGTGAATTCATTCCAGCACATCGGCCATAACGCAGGCTCTAGAAGTCTACCAGTATAGTCAGAAAACAAAGAGACGGCAGATACTAGGAAACAAGCAACGTTCCCCGCTAAACAGTCCACGATGTGCCCACAGGTCAAATACTGCAATTTTTGGTTCCCCCATCTTATAAAATGCAGAATGGAAAAAGAAAAGTAACAATCATGATCAAGGGTACAGAACAGCTTCCATGCAATGAATAACATCATAGACTCAGAGTCCCCAGCCTGGAAAACAGGTAATTATGAGAGACATGGTTAAGACCTCTAAAATCATGACTAGCATGGAAAAGGTGAACAGCAAGAAATTACTCTCTGTAGCTACCAATAAAAGAACTACGAACAACAAATGAAACTTGCAGGTGACAAATTTAAGGTAAACAAAAGGAGATATTTCTTCATACAGTGTGTTTAACCTGAGGAATTCCTTACCATAGTTCAGAACTGAGGCTAAGGGTTTGCATGTGTTCAAAAAAGAGTGAAAACATTTGCAAAAGAAAAATTCCAATACTTCTTGTTTCTCTGGCTCAGGAGAGCATTCTAAAGAGTATCACTACTACACTTACCATGTTCTTTTTCTCTTCCCTAAGCATCCACTATCAGATTCAGTGTACTTCACTAGGTGCACCTCTGCTCCATCTCTGCACGTCCACTTGTATGTTGTGGAACTCGGAAGTTTAGACATTTGAATTTCAACACTTTAAATACATGCTGGAGCATTTGAATAGATTAAAGCCAAAGCTTGGAGGTTCTTTAACTCCTGTAAGTTTCAACTAATGGATCAAGGCTTTTCTAGGAGGTACTACAGGAATAAGTCTTTAATAAAAAAAAAAAAGTTGATTTTTTACAGCACACTGATATAATGAATGAAATGTTGGTATGGTTGATGACCCAATAAATAAATAAAATCAGTTCCATTCAAAGAAAATTTTACATTTGTTACTTTCTTCTGCTAAAATGAAGACCAAAATGTTTGTGCTTCAAATGTCACATTCCACAAAAGATACTATTTTCAGACCATTGTAGAAAAAGCAAAGAAAATTAAGGGTTTGATGGGCAAAGCTACTAAACAACAGAGCTGCTCAGTGCATTCATCGATTCTGTGATGAAAATGCTCATTCAGGTGTGAGGAAATCCACTTTCAAGTCTCTCCTTTAACCCATCAGATCCTAAACTTAGGGGACCTGCATCCCAGCCAAATGCCTTCATTTCCTATGCTTTCCTGTTTTAACTCTACCAGCAGCAACTGTGGTAGGTGCTCTATGTCTGTCCTGCAGGAAGCCCCAGCCTCAATTGAATTTTTACTGGTTGCACTTTTTAACCTTCAGAAAAATGATGACTCTGCTTGGGAGAACAGTTTAGGAACTGCTTCTCCGTAGCGCTCTGGAAGTGAGGATGATAGATCAGTATCAACACAAAAAAGTGGAATTTCTTTCCTTCTTGCTGTCTACTTTGAATATTTAGGTTATGGGATAAAAGTCAGAATTTGCAACTCCTTAACGAGCATCATTGTAAAGAGACACATATTCCTTCTTAAAAATCCACAGTTTCCTTGATAATTTATCACTTAGAATGAAACAGACTTAAAAGGAAGGATCACATATACCTCAACCCCAAATAACCCCTATTTGGTGGTCACCTGCACTGAAGATCAAACTCATTTCCCCCTCCCTGCTTGATTCCAGTGAATTGAACCACGACCTCCCATTTGCCAAAAGCATTTCCTAAACACTAACCATTGGTATTTGATTTCATTTATAAATGATTTTTTTGTTAGGCAAATGGACCTCTGAATCTCTTCTATGTTAGAGATAAAAAATGTTGACCCAAGCTTTGTGCATCCTAACACAATGAACCTCAGTGTTAATGAGACCAGGAAACTCTATGCATGTTCAGGATTATTGCAATTCCAGTTCAGCAGCTTCACATAATTTCTCAAACAACCAAATTCATTATGTGGCTCCATTCATAAAACCCTGCTATACTTCATACTGGTCAATAACTTGGGGCCTGATAAGATACTGATAAAAAGAACTCTGGTCAAATCTGCGTGAGCAGTTTCTATACGTGACAAAACGGAAATGCAGTACCCAAAGAAGTCCTCTCAGATACTTCTGCCCCTGCCCCACCTATGAATACTAAGAGAGTCCCATGAGGACTGGTAACAGTTAGTTTAATAGGAAGCAGGAGAAACAATTGCTATTGCTCCACCTCCTAAACCACTGCATTACAATGCGGTTCTCAGTATCTGGAGTGTTTCACAGATATATGGTTTATTTATTTAAGTCATGATTAAAGCAAAGCGTTCTATAAAACTATTATAGCGGGTGAGAGGAGGCAGCCTGTTCCCTTTTCCTCAGAGCAGGGATATCCTCAGAATAACTGAATATCCCTAATCGATGCATAAAACAGACATTCACAGAAATTCATTGCAAGGCTCCGTTTTCTATTCCCCTCTTTTTGGGCACAGGCTCTCACAGGCAAGATCAATATCTTGCAAGCAAATCCCAAAGTATGGGCTTTAAAGGCAAGGAGACACAATTCCTCTGGTCTCATGGAAACACACACACACAAGCTGGGGAAAGACCAGCGTACACAAATAGTTAAGGAAATGAGCATATTCAGCATATTCTTGAAAAGATGACACATACATGCTCACACGATGCTATAGTTGCTGTTGCATGGAGCACCCCTTCCCTGATAGTTCCACTGAGGTCTACCTGGAAGCAGGTCTCAGTCCTGGCTTACGGAGCTGGGAGCTTGCCACAGCACTACACGCTGCAAGACAATGAATTTAAATAGACTAGATTTTACTCTAAGCTTTTCTTCCTGCAGGCTATGTACAAACCTTTATCTGAGTTCCCACCACACCTCTGCCTGGGAATGGTTAGCTTTCCCCCAGGGTCATTTGATATGGAGTCCCTGCTTTATATACACAAACACCCACACATTCATTATACTTCTGCTTTATTTTCCTCCTAGGCTTCATTCTGTCCTAGTGACAAGGACAAGGCATAAGGTGCTTCAGTACAACTACACAATTCAGACCAGGAGCAATGCAAAGTCCAGTCATTAGCAGAGGTGTTGGATAACGAAGTCACCCAGCCCCCTGGTAGCACTGTAACTCATCCCTACCCGTGAACCTTCTCTTGGGCCACGCACACCTTGTGAAATACAGACACCGTAGCCTATTACATTTCCTTCTGTGCTAAATCAGGTCAGATTAGCCAAAGTCAAGAACATTACTTTCAGGACTGCTGAAAATTTTCCTTGCAAACTTTAAAGTGCAATTAGTTTCAAACACAGAATAGAATGATCTAATAGCAAGATAGTCCACGAAAAGCACGTGTTCAGTGACCGTAAGCCAAAGAGAACATGAATCGCAGCACAAGATAGATGCTTTATTTCAGTCACCTCCAGCAACTCAAATACAGAAGACATGAATTGTGGTCACGCAGGAACAAATTTTCTTCCTGAGAATCTGGGCAGTTCTACTCAGAGAGGGTTTTTTTAGTGCATAGGAGAAGAAAAGGTGAACTAACAAGCAAAGAGAGGTGTCCCATGCAGTCTGTCAAAGTTCAGTTGCTGGGATACAGCAATAGAAGGAAAGGTCATCACATGTATGACAGTTATGCAGAGCTTCAAGACTTTAAATAGAAAAGAGTTTATGTAACCCTGGTGCCCAAGTGCTTCCTCATGACAGTCTCTCACAGCCAAACCATCATGGTGCGGTTAGGAAGTGTTACCTGTTACGTTTAAGGGGTTCTTTTATTCACATTGCAATTAAATCAACGGGCAAGGTATAAGGTGTAGCCTTTGATGGAATTTTTATGGTTTATAACAGGAGATGTAATCACCAAATTTATTTTCATGCTATGGTTTATACTATAGCAATAGTATAATTCTGAAAAAAATTTCATTCTACCAACCAACACAGCAATTGGAAGTTTCTGTTGATTTTCCAAGTTCCGTTTAGAAGAAAACATAGCTGGATTTTACAAGATTGAAATTTACCAAAAAGATAAGGTGACAGCACTAATTCATTCATTTCATATAACTATGTAATAATTCCTTGTATTTTACAGGAAATTCTGCTTTTTGTCGGTTAAAAAATTCAAGCTCTTCTCCCCATGAACTTAACATAAACAGATGCCTAAAAAAACGTCTACTATATTCAGATGAGAAGTGCCTAATCTCCATGGTTTAAGTGTTCAAAAATTATCTTCGGGAGATATGTTTAGAATTTTCATTAGGAAGTACCTTATCACTGTAATAACATGAGATTAAATAATTGAGAAATTCACCCTAGAACCAAAGCAAACCAGAGAGTTTACATATCCACTTGAACTGAAATAATATATTTCACAAACCATGTTAATCCTTCAGTCACCATTAAAGACCTTGTTGCTACACAACTGAATAACCAGAGAGGCCTTACACCGACTAGTGGGTTCAGTGCAGCAGCTCTTCTCGGAGCTACTCACATACCCACTGCTCCAGTAAAATCACGAATGCAAACCTGATGCCTACTACCCACCCAGAGCATGGTGGCTCTCGGTCACGCCTAGTATGTGAAAACATTGCTATCCTAGCTGCAAACTGTACTATACGTTTTATAGTCTTTGTAGAGAATATTCCACCCATACCACTAAAGACATCACTTGAGAAAGACTGAACACGTGAAACTATTTGCCAAAACTGCTATCCCCATTTCAGATGCACCAAAAAATAACAGGAGAGCTGCTCTAAGCAGCTGGCCAGAGGTTGCCCATATACAGCATAATCCTCAGGTTGCCTAAAATTATCATTGCTGGCTTTGTGTCACACATCGCCTGGCTCATTCTGTGAGGGCAGGTCTGTAAGAACTGGGACTGTGAAACGATCCATCGCCAGATCTTCAGCCCTTCCAAATCTTCTTCTGGAAGCCACAGATTCCAGCACCAGACCCTGAGTCTATTTTAGGATGGGGATACATTCAACATATTTTGGACTCAGTGCAGCTGCGTATTAAATCTGTAATCAAAAAGGGATGGGATCATTATGGTATTATGATATGACAGAGATTCAGGAAAACGATTCCTGAAGTCCTGAATGTACTGATCACTGTGAGCAAGACGTCTAAAGGGCATTTTCCTGACGAAAAACAATTTTAAGCTCTTCATCAGCATCTTCAGCTCTCTGGTGAATTCTCTCAATCTTAAGAAGTTCTCTATGGTTGAAATGCACATCCATTTCACTGGAAGTAAAAGAGATATCACAGACTGGAGCGTAAAAATGTAACAGCTCAGACAATTCTATCTCTGTATTTCTGGATGTTAGCTTTTTCTCAAGAATGGTTGAGGTAATCACTCAGAATCAACTAAGGTAAGCCATTTTATCCTTTTTAAAAGCTGCTGCAGTCTGGGGCAGGGGGTAGGAAGGAGAAGGAGAGGACACTGACAGTTTATCAGTTTCATGGGTCATCAAGAAATCAAAGCTCAGTCCACGGCAGCATGCACAAGCAAAACTTCTGCCTTTATACAGAAGAAAGTAATTGGTAACTACTGACTATAAAAAAAAGTTTGGCAAACTCCAGAACTGTCTTTACAGTATTCTTTGCATACCTTACATTTGTTGAATGGTTTCCAAAACTAAAGCTTTCCCATGGGAAGGCAAAGAAACAATAGCAATTTCTTCTGAATGAAGCTCTTCTAAAGCCAAAGAGTAAACATACAGTATGTGACCTGAAAGTTTGCTTTTAACTCTACAAGTGGCTAATTACATAACTAATCAAAATACCTTCAAAAGCAATTCCTAAGGGAAGACTAAAAAAAAAAAAGGGGCGGGGGGAACAAAAGAAAAAAAGCAGCCCAGCAAGGAGAGATGGTGATGGATAAACAGTTATACTGTATAAACCTGTATGTGTGTGCACATACATTCCAGTTTAATGATGTTTAAAGATTTATTGTTCTTCTGCACAGGACTGTGTAACCACAAGAAATCTGTATTCTACCTGAGACTCTAGTGCAGGTTTAAGAGATGGATCTGCATGCGACACAGCTCCTATTCCAAAAGGGAACACGAGCTGATGACGTGGCAGCCATGGAATGTGATTACTGCATGCCCTAGGCATACTTCTCAACATCAAACAGTGAAACAGTTTGAGCTTCAAGACTGATTTTGAAAGGTGGACGTGTTTGCAGAATTTAAATTCTCTCTTAAAAATTAGAGCAGTGGAGGAAAATCTGTTTCTTTACCGGGGAGACATGAAAAAACTCAACATTTAGAGAAAGGCGTTTCAGGTCAGGGACACGACATACACTCGCATCTCGTATGGGTCTTCCATAGCCATGCAACACATGGAATTAACCAAGATATAGACTTTCTTTCCTATTTGTTCTTAAAGAAAACTAAGACCAGGTTTAGACCTTATAAACCCTGGAGTTGTATCTTTTTTTAGACACCTGTATTACAGGCAGAAAGGAATTTAATATTTCACGCTTAGTCTATATAAGTGTCCATTTATATGGCAGTTTAACAAAACTGTCCATTTCTGTGCAAAGCCTGGTAGAGGTTGCAGGCTTAGGTGTCTCGGTTTTGTTGTACCGCCATTCCTTCGTGTGCTGAAGGCAGGATTAGCTCAGGCGTCCCCTGACCCCTGCTGGCGGGGCTGGCCTCTTGATTTCTGCGTGCAGAAGGGAAGAGAGGGGAAAAGGCACTGTATGGCTTTAGGAATGTCAAGAAGAAGGTATAAGGAATTTGGAAGTCAGGCAGAAAACCCTTCGCAGGTAGAAAAGCCTTCTTTGGAGGCTATGGCAGGCTGAAGCTATACAGGAGAGAAGCCAGGAAACGATTTTGAAACCAGGATCCTTTTTTAAACCCTTTTAGATCCTTCTGATCACAGAGATCAATCTGAGGTTTATTTACCAACTGCCAATGCAGACAAATTCAGCTGTCTAAGACGCAGCTCAAGAAACCGCACCCTGCTGCAGAAGAGGTGCTGGCACATGCAGTGTTAGAAACATGGCCGCTGCCCGATCATCCCTGAGAGCAGGAGACCACAGAAGATGAAGCACAGCGCCTGGCTTGGCTGAGCCCAGCCCAGCAGCTACCTGGGGAGAACAGGCGGAGAGGCCCTGGAGCTTGCCTCATGCTGCTTCATCACCTGCCCCCAGGCTGAAGCAGTGATACCCTACATGGGGAGGGCTCTCTGCAAGAGGAGGCCAGCGAGAAACCTGGAGGATCTTAACAACTCCTTCTGGCTTAAAAAGCCACAATTGCTTCTGGTCAGGGAGTATAGTTATTTAAGAAATTCTGCAGGAAAGCATGCCCAGTAAACTGGTCCAAAGATCCATCTGTTTCACAATGTGGCATGGAAGGAGATCAGCATTAAACTAAATCCACTCACTCCTGAACAGATCAACCTCCCTCTGCTATGCAAATGGACAAGTCAGGCAGCTTTGGAGACAGCACCTCCTGAAGACAGTTGTACAAAAGCAGTCCAGGAATTTCACGTTGCAACAGCTAAAACAAGCACAAAGCAAATGTTATCTACAATGCTGACAGCAAGCTGAAATTAATAGTTGAGAAAATTGTTTTTCATATTCAGACAAATTTCTAAGGAACTACAGGGAATGGGTTCAGCTAGAGTTAGGCAATTTTTTCATTATAATGAAAAGTCAAAAATTTTTCCACTAAGCATTAAAAAAAAAAATCCTATTTTTTGATCATTACATCTCCAGAATAGCAAGCTGAACAATTGAGCCTTAAATGAAATAAATCCATCTCCAGTTATTAATAAAGTTATGTTCTTACATGAGAGTTATTTACTAATGAGTAAGTGCATTTAAAATCCTAATTAATGCATTTTCCTTACCCAATCTGCTTCAGTTTATTCCAGCAACTACTTGATCATGTCATACTTAGCTGGAAAATCTATGCCTTTGAAAAAATACGAGGAGAAACCTGGAGATGTACAGTATAATTATGGAGAGAGAGTTGCCAGTACCTCCAACATTACATGCCAATAACAATATTCTTAATGAACTGCATTTTCCCTATATGATTCCACATGTGGCCAGAAAAAAAAAAGTATTAGAAGCAGTTTATGTCCCAAAAATCAGTCTCCTAGACTCATCCCCCCCAGCCCCAGTAGGTCTCTATTATGTGTCTGTCTTATTAAGTAAATATCTGAATTCTGGGTTAACCAGCAGACATTCCACATTTTCTGACATCATTCTGACTTTTGTATCAACTATATTTCCTGCAAGAACAAAAAATAATTTGGGAAATACATTTGTTGTCAGGACAACTTTCAGTATTGAATGCCCAAACCGCAAAAGATCAGATTTTTCTGAAGTTCTTTTTTCCGAGGGATGGAAGGGGTTTCTTGCAGCATCTCCAGATGCATCTCTTTGCAAAATGCTGCAGTGCATGCAGCTATCCATTTCCTATTGCATCTAAAAAACTGTTCTCAGTCAAGTTCTCTTCTGATGCTGAAACAGACTTTGCTTCTCTGCTAGGATATAACCTTTTTGCCCTGCTGAGTACCACACTCTGAACCAAGAGCGAATCAGCAACAGAATCTACTTGCAAGTGGAGAAGGCCTTTAGCAAAAGCCTGGGAAAATTCCTCAGGCTTTAATGGGCCTTGAATTTCACCAGTTTTTGTTTCTAGCGTGGTGCTCTTTTCATCTGAATTAAACAAGCCACTTAACTTCAGAAGTAATCAAGAGTTTTGAATATTTAACTCAAAAGATTTGCTTTCACAGCTGTAACAGTATTGTGTGTGCGCCCACGCATGTTTTACCTTTTGGAATGTATCCACAAGAATGAAGAAGGTGGACATACTGAAAACGAAAACAAGGAACTACAAAAATACACTGACTGTACTACAGCCCTGCGTACCTCGTCTTTTCACAAAGCAACCCACTCTACGTTCTTAGCCACGGGTCCATATTATCTGCATCCCCTTAACTGATTTTGTGGGGAATTACTATGCAATTAAAAGGGCCCAGTTCATTTTCCCTCTCCAGCCTCTGAACTTACTGATGTGAGATAAAATTTATCAGAATCCATGTTGACCTTCCTCTCTTTTGAACTGGGAAACATTGATTAACTTGTAAGTTATGTAGCAGTGGGACAACTTAAACAACACCCTTTCTGGTACTTCGTTTCCTGCTGACTGGCTATTTCAGCACCTGTAACTCCTTAAAAATGAGCTCAGCTAAAGCTGAGAGAATTACAAGAGCTACAATTTTGCTTATTTCCCTATTTTTTTCCAACTCATGGAAATCGAGAATCTTACCTGAACTGTACGAAAAAGGCAATTCATTTCTTCCAAGCTGATCTCAGTTTAAGCTGTCAGCTGCTCCCTCACAATTGCCATTAGCAGCTAGTCAGACCAAAAGTGACAAACTGAAGCAGGGCTAGCCACAAGTCAGAAAGAAAGCAGGTTGCTGGAGTCGTTATAGGCAGAACTTCAAGGAAGTCCTAGGGTTCACATAAAGAAGGTACTCCAGTAACGGAAAACAGTATAAAAATCACAGCCCTAATGCACAAACAATAAAGCTTTGTGTGGATAAGTTAATGAGGTTAATATATTGACTTAATTTTATAAATTGTATTATATTGACATAACAGTACAAAAAAGCCAAAGAAAGCACCCATACACATAATCAGCATCTATAGCTGTGCAGTCACATAGCATTCCCCTAACTCGGATTCCAGGACACAAATTAACAGTTTGTATCTGTGAGTGTCACACTGATTATGTTTTCTTCACACACCCCGCCCTCACCAGTAACCCTGCTAATTTTTTTCTACATACAAAAAGTTCTTAGAAAATTGATTTAGTGACTAGGTCCAGCTGTCAGGTACCTACTTTTATGAGGTGCATACCAAAGGCCTGACATGCTGGATCTTCCCAGACAGCTCCAAATTATCAAAATCATACAGGGTAATTTACTTGCTGTCCTGGAGAAGAGCAGCAGGATTTCTCCCCCAGCCTTGCAGTCTGATCAAAAACTGCTCAGGATCTCCATTTTATATCCTATTCGGAACACAGATTTCGATAGCACAACAACAGCCAAAATCTGTAAGGAAACCTCAGTTCATACTATTTTACTGAAGAACTGCTGTGGCTGTTCACAGTCTCGTAGGTTCCTCAGCAATCTCTTGTGTTCGAATGGAGCCAGGTTGGTACCAGAGCTAAGAGGACCCAAGCACAAGCGGCTGCAGCTGCCATTATAAAATGCTTCAGAAGATTTACATGCAAGTCATCGATTTATAAGTATTGCACTCAGGGTCGCTGTAAACAGTGTTGCCATTTCTCACAGTGCCCGCTGCTGCAAGTTTATTTTTAAGGAATTCTCTTTTCTTTTGCAGTTCAGCCGTTTCTACCCTTTTGCCTTTCAGTCCTGCCTAGTTACAGAGTTCAAAAGAGAACTTCTTGCTAAGAAATAAGGCCAGAATGAATAATGCTACTAGTGTTATTTATGTATGGATAATACATTCCGTGAATGTTTTCACCAAAATTATTTCAAATCGCTGTTTTGATATTCCCATTTCCCTAATGAGCAGTGTCTCATGTTCACAACTAAAACATAAAACAGCGCAACATGTACAGAAGCTTTTATAGTGCCGGCACCACAGCTAATAGGAATTAGTACAAACACATTCTTTTTTTGTGACATTACATTTTTAGAGTTCAATGGCCCTTATTATATCTCAAAGCAAGATGAAGCTTCTCATGATTAACCATGTGCATGATATGACAGCAGAATAAAAGAGGTCAGTTATCTACATCCCGTAGGTTCACCTCATCACTTTAATTACAATTTTTTTTGAGTGTGAGTCAGGGGAATGGGGTGATGATAGAGGTAAAAGAGAGGACAAATAATCTTGCCACTGAAGATATTAGACCTTCTAAACTATTGCAAATATTTTTGCAGTGTACATGTCAAGCTAGCCACATCAGTGTCCCGGGCTTCCCAGCTACAATATACCAAATTTCAGAAACAGCTCTTCCATTGAATTCTTCATTTTACCTAAGCCCACAGAAAAGCACGTTAGGTGACTAACACGTGGTAGGTTTGGGTTAGGTGACCGTTCAAGTCTTTTCCATTACTGACTTAGTGAGTTTTTGTGTCTTTCTTCAAAATGATGACACATTAGTTTATAAAGCAAAGATACCTATAAATCCTTATTCGTGTACTAGGCATTGGGGGCAGAAGAACTGCCATAAGCCTAGAAACCAGAAGAAAAAGACTCATTCTAGGCATTAGCTGCTTGCAATGACATAGATTTTATAACTTAATCTTTCTTTTTATTTTCCCAGTTACATGATGGGCAAAATAAATTACATTTTCAGGGTCTTTTGAAGTAGTTTAGCTCCTATCTGACAGCATGCATATCTGTTTAAGCATGAATACTAAGAATGTTTCTTACAAAGCTATAAAAGAAGCAAAATAAAGAGTTTACTGGTGTATTTACCAGTGTTGTTATAGCACTCAATATCCTCAGGGTAGTAAGGTTCCCATTCTGTTTCACTCCGCACAAACAAAAGGTCTTTATCCTGAAGAGTTTTCCAGGTGACCAAAACCATAGCCCCTTAGTGCATTTTTTGTTTACCAGATGTATTTTTATATTCATATACTTTTCTATAATCATGTGTAGTTTTAAAAAAGTTTATACTGGGCACAACTCTAGAAGCCTTCCTTCTCTCAGAAGTACCTGGGAAATTTGGCTCCTCCACTCAACATTGCCCAAGTTATGAGCTTTCACTTGGATAGAAAGAGAAAATTTACTCCCCAGCAGTCAGTTCAAATAGCTAGCAGTCTCCCTGCATTCACTACTGGTCACAGGTGTGCATATAAAAGCCATAATAGATACCAATGAATATTCTACTTGACAGTCTGTACTGTAAAAGTCTAGAACAGATTTGGCATTAGGTCTAATCCCCACTCTTAAACTCTATAAAAGGACTGGTACGTTTTGGCTGGGCAAAGCAATGAGCATCCTTCTCTCCCTACTAAATTTTGACTGAAGTCAAGTTCACATAAAGTGATTTAAGTTCAGGTAAAACCTCAGTGGCATTTTTCTTTCTTGAGTAGGAACCACATTACTTGGCTTATCTGTGCTAGTTCAAAACCTTATCACATTCTCTTGCAACGTAGAAAAACTTTGCCTTCTACCAACAACATTCTCGCAATACTTGTATGTGAGAGAGTCTAACTCAATTAGACGTAAAGAGGTGCTTCTAGAGTCACAGACACGCTACTAGAGGGAGGCTTACCTATTAGCTAGAATGTACAGCCCAAACATTAAAGAGGTAGAGACTATACCATCAACACAAGCAGAAGAATAGTGAGGTATTTTGTTTGCATGCAGCTCTGAAACTTGGAGAGACTGAGAAAGTGCTTTACGCACCAGATATCACTCAATCAAATAACCTGCAAGTTGCACATCTCTCTGGCTGTCGCAACATTCAGTTTGCTGAAAAGCACCCCGTATATTTGTACACAGGTGAAAGTCACTTTAAATATTTGTGGTCGATGAGGTATTATTTTTGATATCACCACCCGCACCAGTATAAGTCATCCATTCATAAATCTTTTCTTTCAGAAGGCAGGGGAGTTATTGGTGCACATATCAGTAATTCCAGCTTTATGAATTAAAAGCTTCTACACCTCTTATTGGCAACCCAGATGTTCAGAGTGTTAACCATTCAAACTCGGAGACGTTCAAAACTATAAAAGAAAGCAAACCTATGCATTTTTAATAGAAGAATGTAACCAAGAGCTGCTGCCGAGTGACATGAACCAAAAATAAAAATACAGATGACTAAGCACACACTTGCCAAACAACTTCTAAGACCAATTTAAGAATCAAACACGCTACTGCCAAAGCTTTGAACTAGAGGAAGCAGATGCTTTTGCTACTGTGACATGCATTTCCACCCAGCAGGTAGACAGGATGAAATCCGGTCTCATCAGGTCACTAACAAGGATTCAGGGCTAACAGCAGATTGGGTTAAGCCAGCAATAACAACACTTTTACATATGATTTCCTGATACATGGAAGCTAGATATTTCCGCTATTTCATCTTCTATTTTTCTTAGGACAAACTGCTGAAAACTAAATTGCAATGGAATGCAGTCATCTATTCTGATACACAATAGTTTATTGAAATAAACTGTGCAGGAAACATTCCTTCCCTGTATGTACGTATGATTACCACCAAGTGAAGCAACCAGTGTACATGCAGGCAAAGGCAAAGATACTTTGCTTAATAGAAGTAAAGCTGATGCAGCCGGGATTAACACCTGGTAAGAGAATAGCGCCTTCAAAGTCCTAGAGTTATTGCTGCCAATATAATGAATTTGATTGGTTTATCACCATCAGACGTTTTCACGGAGTCAAATCTTTGTGATGGCTGCGCTCAACCCCTTGACCAGACGGGCGGTGGTTTGGTGCAGGCTCCAGAAGAGGTAAAGGCCCGAGCCGTAGCTGGGCCATGAACCCCTCTAGCTTCAATCTGTTCTCTGAAAACCCACAAAGCAGCAGAGCGACACAGCGAGCGTCGACGCGTATGAGCTTGGAACACCCATCACGCGATTAACACATGAACAGCGGGTGGCTTTTCCAAGACTCATTTATCAAGGAACAAAGGTAGCTGTGGGCACAAGGAGCCTCCTGCATACCTTTTCCATCGCACGTCATTTGACTACAAGCCAACCACTTTAGCCTGCAAATACGACAGCCTAAGTGAGCCGCCTTTGAGCTCTCCCTGCTAGGCAGCGTGGCTGCGTGGCGGTGATCTCCCCTTGAGCTGGGACACCTCTCAAGGTTGCTCCTCGAGGCAGAGAGACCTTGTACCAGCGACAGATCTTTGGTAAGCGACCGGTATCACGCATAACCTTGTAGTATGGTAACTTTGGGTTTGTCTTAGTAACTTTGATTGCATGCTGAATTGATGCTAATGAAACGTTACATAAACTTTGCGTGTACGATCCTTTAGACATAAACTGTTGACCAAGTCTGAGACTAAGATCAGACCTAGCTGCACCTAAGCTCCATTAGGATTTAGAAAGCAAGGGGGTCAACTGTGATCCTCGTAACTCGACAGGAGGGTCTTCCTTACTCTTTGCACCTCTGGTCTCTCTGTGAATCATTCTAACTTGAGTGTAACTCGATTTTCCTTTGTATGATTCTTCCATGCATTAATTCATAGAGTGAATCTTGCCATCAAACTTTCTTAAGCTGCACTTTTACAACATCATATTAAAACCACTTTTGCCGATACCTTTGTTGGTGATTCCATAAGCATTCTAAATTGCCGATTCGTGACAATCTTTAGATGTTTATGTCTTTACTTGGCAAAAGCAAAAGCCACAGTAAGGCCTGTGAAGCTCTGAGAATCAGATCTGTGTGAATTAAACCGAATTCTTCTCTTACTACCACTAACAAATAGATTTGCTACAGCAGTAGCAATACAGGGGAAAGTCTGCTTGGGAAAAAAATAATCCACTTTCCAGAAGATATCTATTTCATCAAGAAATTGTTCATGCTACAGTCAGTTTCCATTTCTCTGTTTTTCTCCCCAGAGGTCCCTGATGTCAACTACAGGCTGCTTCTGGTCACTTTCCCAAGGGAAAGCTTTGTGTGGCATTAAAGGCTGGAAAGGCACGGATTGAGAACAGTGTGAAAATACATGGAATATAAGGTTATAATGACAGCACTAGCGTATTTTAAACTCAGGGTTCCCCAGGGTATTGCATCAGTAACTCAGCTGAGACACTGATCCAAGAGAAGAATTCTCACATTATTTAACTATTTTTTATAAAACAGCAAATAGTTGAAAAGAGAGAAGACATTTTGACTGAAGCTCCTCAGCAGTTAAATCCTAAACCCAAAAGCTCCCTGTATGAGCCCACTGACCTCACATTTGCGTATGTCGGTTTCCATGCATTCAGAGGGGAGATAAGTCAGGTAGAGAAGCTCCAGTGCAGGAGCCCTACTCAGCCTGCACAGACAGTCCTGCTGGAGAGAAACAACTGCCCTGTCCCACCAGCCCCACAGCCGGCCCCCTGTGAGCACCAGGCCCCACACACATTGGGGAGCACCCCAGCCCTGCTACCCCTGCCCGTGCAGAACCAGGCACGGCCATGGCAGCTCCATGCTCTCTGCAGGCCACGCACGGGAGGGGGAGGTTGGCTGTTGGGGCACTGTTTGCTCTCCAAACAGCTGTTCCCCATCTTAGCTTTGAAAGAGGCAAGAGGCAGAGTTTCTTGTACTGCTTCAGAAACAGCTTGTGTCCCCATAGTTCTCCGCATACACTTCAGCAGCTCCTGCTGTCACAGGACCTCTAGAGATCATCTAGTCTTACCCCTGCGTTCACTTCATTCACTTCCCCGTGGAAGTACCACAGACCCACGCATACAGGACCCATTGATCACCCACACAAAATTACTAGCTACAAGTGGGGAGGTTATATCTCTTTAAAAGGTATCCATTTGCCAGTGCTGAAACACTAACTGAAATATATCCACAGCCTTCTTGAACACGTAAGTACACGTCTTATCTACGTAAATTTAAACCAACAGATTTAAAACTGCAGATTAATTAAAAATGGCCCATTCCAGTGCACAGAGGTTCATTGGGAGGTGGGAAGGAGGTCCTCTTTATTCAAGTGCACATATCAGATGCAGCTTAAAAATCAATTGAAAAATGTGACAGTAAGTCTGGGACAAGAACATTAGTTACCTGGAACAGACAGGCTGGGTTTAATTCAAATATTGGTTAGCATTTTAATAGCTCTTAGCAGCAGAGCAGTAATGAAGACCAACCCAAAATGCTGGAGACGAGGCGTTCCAGCCACGCAGTGATGTGTGGTGCTTACAACCAGCAACAGGCACACGAACCACTACGGATGTTCATTTGCTCTTGTACTTCCACTTGTCTCTTAGCTATTGAAGGTTTCTCTAGCTTATGCATGGGCTACCACTCTATCTTAGATAAACATCTTTCTCATGAGAGAGACCTGGTTTTCCTAAACAAGAGGCACTCCAAATTTCAACTGAAGTCAACAAGAATAATGGCGGCTGTTCATTATTTCTGAAAGATAAATTGAGGACTTCTCAGACTCCACAGAAATATTTTAAACGTCAAATTTACTGTCTGTTCTCAGACTCAGTGACACAGAAAGCAAAAGGGATTACATCTTAATATTCCACATTCAAAAGAGACTAATTTCATTATAGGGCTGCATTTTGTTCTGTGAAAAATTCAATAAACTGTGGTTGTGCATTAACGAAATATTGAAGAGGAAATGAAAAGTATATTCAGTCAAGTTTCATTTTCATGAAAGCGTAAGTATAGACAAGAGGGAATATAAATAGTGCACATTGGAAGCCTTCATTATTTAAGTTGCATGTAAGCACTCCTTTCATCAACAAAGACTAAAGAAAGGAGAATTATGCCACAGATCATTTTTATTTTTCTTCAAAATTAGGTAGGTAAAGATAGCGGACTAGAATTTATTAATAAGTGAAAGGAGCCCTTAAAAATCTGAAGAAATAATAAACTGATCCGCCCAGCTGTAACTCCTCCAAGTTATTCTGTCTCAATCCAAACACCTTCAGCACTGGTCCTCTAAAAAGACCTTTTCAATCTTTCCTTGCCTTTTACAATACACCAGTGTTGCTCAATTCATTTAAGGCTTAATTCATGAATAAGAAACCACATCTACTCCATGCTCCTGCTTGGGATCTATCACACAGCTGGGATGAAAGGGCCTTGATTCAGAAGTTGCCAGGAAGATAGGTCACAGTGGTACAGGGTCAAAGTTTAGGCCCATACAATGAAGCCCACAAAAATTTGAGCAATATGCAGTTCTCATCACAATACATGGGAACTTACACTTACCGAGTCCCACAACATATTCCTTACAGATCCCAAAAGTCTCATTAAAGAGAGAATATGAACAGACACACAGACACTGTGGGCATCAAGTATTTCTCACCCTCGGCCGAAACTGCTGGGATGGGGGGGGGGGGGGGTGGGCGGAAAAAAGGAGATGGCAATTGTAGCAGAATGTAAAGCCGAGCACTGTCCATTCTCCAGTGCTATGTGGCTGCTGACCAGAATAAATAATGATTTTCCTCATCTGAATCTTAGGAAACACTTTGGGGATCACATGCGTGTCGCACAACGTTTAGAGAGAGGGGAAAGTAAAGCACGCTCCAGTCTTGGACAGGAGGGGTTCTGAGCGGCTCCCAAAGCCCACTCATGATGCTCAGGAACACTAAAAGCATCTGTGTGCCTGCCTCAGTTGGGCAGCAGCCTCCCTCAGTATGCAGTTCACATACAGCTTCACCTCCACAAGAAAAAGAAACATTCAGCAGGGAAGGAAAAAAAAAAAAATATCCATTAACGTTCCAAAACATAAAACATTGGAATAGAGCATTTGCATCTTACAGAGTGTTTGCTATGAAATTCTCAACTGCCAAATGAAATGCATCAGTGCAAAAAATAGCAGAGAAATACCAAAAGATGCCATCATGTCCAGAACCGCAAGCATTTCCTTGTATTCACCATCCCCATAGCTAGACAGGGAGGTTCCTCCACCCAGTGTGACTGTAATTTCCCTTATAGAAATACCACGCGCGCTCTGAGTAAAGCATTGAATGTGGTTTTTAATGCTGATGATTCAGCTCAGAAGTGGCATACAGCCAGGCTCACTGGAGCTTCATTCTGCATTTGCCAGCAGCGGCCAGAGATGCTGGGAGTATCCCCTACAATTGTTAACCAAATGGAAAGATCCCCCTTCATCCATTTCAAGCTCAAGCCATTACGCAAATCATCACCTTCTCTGCCAAAGCAAGTTTCTTCGAGTGAGATGCAATTTGCAGCTGAATGGGAAACTTTTGGTTACAAAGAGGTGAGCACAGTTCCAGAGGCAATAGGACTGTCCCTACCTACACCTGCTGCTGTTGCTTTTGGAAAGCTGAGCTTGATCCTTCTGCAGAGCTACACCCACTGCAAATTGAAGACATGAAAACAAAATCTTGATGCTCTTTGATCAAGGGAATAACTGCTGAGCATTGCTCAATGCAAAACTTATCAGCTCATCTAACGGTATCGTACCTTAGTTCCCATTCTGCCTCTCCTCCTTTATCCATGTTCCAGTCTTTTTACTTTGGAACACAGTAGCGCCACCCTGGCAAAACTCCAATTCTCTTTGCAGTCACAACGCCCTTTCTTGTTTCCCCTTGTGTCATTTTCTAGCTCCTTTTTAGCCTTTGTATCCAAGTGTCCCCAGATACCAGGCTCATTATTGCAGTTCCACTTCTCTCTTCAAGCCCACATCCTTCCTCAGACCTTTCTTACCAACTATCCCATTGGTTTCTCATCATATTGTTCTTGCCTAAATTGCTTTAGCCTTCAACACCCTACCACTAACCATTGCCTCTTTTCCTTAGTTTCAAATCTAATCCGTTAAACTAACATCCAGATTCTGGTTTTCACCTGTTTTCCCAGTCTCTATGTCCCATCTGCATTCCAATCAGTTTGTTCCTTTGCATTGTGCAGGAACAACTCTTTAAGAGCAAAGAAAATACAGTCTCCCTGTACAGTTGTCAATGTTTAACATGGGACACAGCAATCTAGGACTGCAATTAGATCTAGGAAGATCCCAATTCAGCTCTGGACCTGAAGAGTCCAAATACATTTTGCATACTTCAAGGAATGAACTAACAGCAGTATCACAAATCTCTAATAAGCACATCCAAATTATGACTTGGGTTTTTTTTGCCCAAGACTTAAAAAACATGTTCCATTCACAGGAATGGAATGGCAAGGGGAGGGGGGGGGGGGGGGGGGAATCTTTCACAGAGAACCCCACAATCCTGCTGAATTTTAGATGCTAAATTCAACCCAAGCTTCAAGCATTAGCACACTTAATGAACCCAAATAAGATGATCAGAGTATTTTTGACATGGGTGACTAAACGTGTCCTGGTTTTGCAATTCGAAATTACAAAATGTAATTTCATTCTCATTCTGAGAAACATCTGGACTCTTACTGTAACATCCCTAAAAATCAGCTTAAGGCTGTTACTCCAAACAGAAACAACAGGCAACACAAAAACATACCGACCTTTGCCCACGCAAAAAATTGCAAATGAGCTAACAATAAAACAACTGATAATGACTAGCTTTTCTATAATCCAAGGTTTTCAAAAGCCCTAAAGACAGTCAAGTTAAATTCCATAATGCCCATGGAATGGATCGTACATCAGATAAATATTGTTGGGGGAGATTTTCAAAGGCATAAAGGTTATCAGAGTAACCATCTCCCCATGAAATCCAGTGGAAAGAAGGGAGTCATGCACAGGAAAGAGGTAAGTACTGCAAGCAGAGCTTGAGCGAATATATGAGAATTCCCAGAACACTGGGAATCTTGGAAACCCTTGCCTGAGCTGTGCCTGCTGGTGCCTGAATGTCACTCGCCTCAGGTTTGGATACGACCTATGCCATCATCCAAAATCCTGTTCTGCACCAACACCCACCAAAGACATCAGCCTTGACAGGGCTGAAGAATTCAACCCATGTGTCATGGCCAAGCCTAGCCTCAGTCCAGACATTGTCTTTTTTTTGCCCATCTTGGTTGAGAAGCTTCTATTGGTTTCCTCAGATTGTTCCTAAGATACACTGCAAGATCATGTCTCATAAAATTCATTTACATTGGTTACCATTTAGTTTTAAAACAAGAGAAACTGCAGTACCAATGACCTGGATATATTTTTATAAATGGTTGATTTGCTGCAATATTTATCTTAAACATAAGAAGACAGAAGAAACCAAACAGAAAAATGAGAAGATAGAAGACAGCAGAAGACCTGAATTCCAGCCTTCTATTTTATCCATTGGAAAAAAACCAAAAAAATTTATTCCTAACTATAGTCCTGGTCCCAGTTCTCCCTTTAGAAGTTCATCCTAAACAGAAATTGAATGTTTCCACATTGTTTAACACTGCCCTGCCCCAGATAGTTCTTGAGTTTTGTCACCCTTTACAACAGCTGCTTTTTCTTAAGTTATCCAAAAGGTGAAAGGAGGAGACAGAGGGAGCGTGGAAACAGCACTATTTAGAACTGTCTTTTGGCTTTGGCCAAACATCATCCATGAGAGTAGGAAACGAGGAGACACGATGGGGTGAAGGTTCTTGACTGTTTACAACCAAGCACCCAAACCACAAGATATTTATTGTTTCTTCTTTGACATGCAAATTTTAGAAATCCAAAATAGAGCTTTCGGAGACCTTTTTATATGCCATTGAATTATGGTTTATAGTTTTGATCTAAAAAGAAAAATCACCTTACTCTAAATGTGCTGACAGTTCTATCTAAAGTCTATTAAATTCTGCAGAACGTTTTAAAAACTTTTGGGAGAAACACCATTTCTATTCCATTGCATACATTTATGGAGTAGTTTTTATAAACTTTACAGATGCTTCTTCTTGTTATTTCAGCAGAACTCCTCCATGACTGCACGGAGCTCGCGCTCTACCTGGAACTCACAGCACCCCTCCGTGTTCCTCTGCAGTCATCTAAGAATCTCCTAAATTCCCACAGAGAGATAAAGGAGGCATTAATACATAAATGGAGAAAAGAAACTATTTCCCATGGCTGGGAGTGCCATTTCTGGTATGATTTATCTCTTCATTTCAATAAACAGCAACTTCTTGCTGCAGCCAGAATTTGAAATAGCAAAGGGGGACTGAAGGACTTGCCTATTTCTAAGAGCATCAAGGATTAGGTCAGTTGAAAGCCTGAGAGAAGGTTCTGTGAGGAAGCTGCTTGGCAGCAGCCTGCCATATCTGTCATTGTAAATGCAGCTCTCCAGCTTCTAGCACTACATTTGCACGCACACACAAATTAAAGATGACAAAAGAATACTGCGATACCGTATAATACGCACTGTAAATTTTGAATGTAATTGCTTCCTATAACCATGTTTGCCTTAACACTGTAAATATGGAAGGGTGTAACCCTTAAACAGGTCCTTATCAGTTAACTATGTAGAAATAAGAAACAGTCGGCGAGTTTTTAAATGTATTGACTCAGCAGTTTACTACAAGAGATGACTTGGCTGCACTGAAAGAAAAGACTGGGGGGGGGGGGGAAGGAGAGTTCTCTGTAGGCAGTTGGCTCTCACTTATGCTCTTTTTAAGACCATACATACCAAATCTAAATGTGTCGTGAGGAAAATTATAATAAATCTGCTTCCCCCCCCTTTATACTGAAATAGTGAATTATTTGTGCACTATCTGCTTTCCAGATTTCTGAATATCAGTGAAGTTTTTTGCCAAAAAATTAAATATATATATATATAAGTTGCAAAACATCACTGTTTTATACTATGTAATAAAACACAGCTTATCTGGTGTGCCTGATCTCACAAAAAAATGCATGTGAGCATTTTCACTGAATTAAACAAGACCGTTCGCTTGACTGGTTGCTCATGCAAGCTTGCAAGACTGGACCTTTAAGTTTTTACACACAAGACTTAAATGAATATGTCATTTTACAAGGGAATCTGAAACAAATGGCGATTCATTGATCATAGACAAGTGGAACATATGGTCCTGGCTACTCATAAGGAAAGAAGAATAGGAGAAAGAGTGCTTGTCCCTTTATATTCAGGAGAATTTCACTGACACTGAGAAAATAGCAGAATATTAAATCAAGTAGAAAAACGACATTTTATTTACAGAAATTAGTATTTCCATCCTGACTTTATCCTCACCATTGTTTCTAAACTGCTGACCATAAAAAACACCCAATACCAAGCTTATTATCAATTATTATTAGACTGTAGAGCTAAAGTCTTGGGTACCTTACTTTCTGGAAACACCTCAACTGTCCCAGAACTGTTCTTTCTGGCAGCACATGCTTGATTGAGTCAAAATGCCACAAATGACCTCATTCTTCAGCATTTTCCTTTCAATTAAGTAGGGTCATTTATAGCAAAGGAGTTTGCCCTGGATTTGGCTGCAACTAATTCCTCTGTTTTGCTAATATTTCTGTTATAAAATAAAAGTTATACCTGCCTTAATTGGGTGCCACTCCACTGAAGCTACACTGCGGCTGAGTTTGGCTACACACAGCCTTTCTTCACAACCTTAAGTTCCGTTACCTACATTTTTACTTTTTTACTGGTTTAGCACTTAACTCATTTTAACTTCAACCCAAGACTTTTTCACACCTTTCTTACACTTCTTATTTTTCTTATTTATTTTTAATACAGCAGTTCAATGCTACCTGCCTATCTACCTTTTCCCAAGTGAAATAACCTTACTATTCATCTCCCTAAATTAGCAGTACTTCGGAATATAATTCATAGACAATCTACAAAGACAGCTTACGATGATACTTTATAATTAACTCTGCTTTCCTGAACAAAGTGGTTTTAGCTGCATTTATACAGAGCTGTGTAAAATCAATAGGTTCTACTCAGAGTTTTGTTACTCTTTAAGCGTTACGGGATGTTGGCCCGGCTCACACTGTTCCTAACCATCTCTAAAAATCAGCAGTTGAAGCCTTGTGAACCATTAAACCAGGTTTAATTTCAGTCCAAATCCTTGAAGAAGCCACGGTTCAAGGTAATGCTCAAGTTATCCTATGGAGTCCACAACACAATCACATTTTGACATAAATGATTTACAAACTTTTAAGTATGGCTTGAATTCCACATCCAAAATTGAACTAGAAACAGACATACTTCCCATTTGTGGCATCTTCATAAAGGGTTTACAAACTGCAGCACTAGTAAAGCCAGAGAAAGGAAGCTCTGGGAACTTGGATAGCAGATGAGGGAGGTGGAAGACTGAGGCAGCAAGGCAGAACAGTAATACCATGACATAGCTAAACAAAACAATTTATATACTAAGTGTTTCTAGCTAGGAAAAAGGAAAGAATCTAATGGGAAAATCTGGGTTTATTTTAACACTTTGATCAACAGCAATGATGGGAAACATCCTACGAGAGTTTTGCAATATTGAACTCAATAGGTTTAAAAAAGCAAAACAAGCTACCTAACCATGTCTGTAACAAATATAGATAAAGCCAGCATTCTACATCATCAGAATTTAATTAGAGCCTTTGAAGCCACGCACCTTTGATCCGAGTCAAGCAATAAATGTGTTATATTTTAAATGGATTATTACACGTTCTGTTTAACACAATGGGAGGTTTGAGCCAGCACAGTCTTGGTGCAATGAGGAAATAACCTGAATGGAACAACCACAAAAAGTGGAGACATCTGCTCTGCTCCTTTCAAACATACAGGTGCCTGGCTGCCTACACATTTCTGAAGAGTCATGACAAATAACATCTACCCAACCTGGGGAATGAGGGACTGGACACATACTATTTGCAGAGTAAAACTCTCGCCTTTGCATTTTGAAGTACCAATGTGAGGAGGCTTGTAAATGTTTTCCAGTGCAACCAGAGAGGGCTTAAAGACAACAAATCTTGTAAGGGGCCCTTTCCAACAGAAGTGAGCCAAAATCAGAGTGTTTGTTAAAAATCCCTTTCAATTTTGGGAAAGCACAAATGGAATTCCCATTCAGGAACTGAATCTATCATTATAAGGACCTAATGCAGGCCACAATTTCAGTCAAAGGCAACACAGTTGGCCTGAATTTGACTACCTGAGGTTTTTCTAAGGACATCAGATTTCCCCCGCTCTAATAAGAACAACTGTCGGACACTTCCAGTTCTCCAACTTGGAACTCAACCCCCTACCCTGGAATAGTTTTGAATCCCTTAATTTATGATAAACCTTATCCAGAGATGTTTCAGTGCTTAAGAAAGAACAGGTTGGATCCAAATATATTCTAAACTGTTCTCACAATATTTGCACTGTTGGTTTTTGTTGTTGTTGGTTTTCTTTTTTTTTTTTTTCCTACTTCCTACTCAGAGTAATCAACAGTTTGTTTGTGTTTCTAGTTTTAATGGAAAAAAATGCTATGACTGGTCAAATCTGAAGACAATAAAAGCAGAAGGTAGACAAGCGTACTTCAAAATATTACAATGTTAGGGGTACGAAGCTTGAAAAAAAAAAAAAGAAAGATAAAATAACTTACTTTCTGTTCTGATGCCCTGACCCTGAGGTCAGATTTTATGGCCCTCACTAGAATCTCATATACCAGTAAATATGACACTCTTCTTTTATCTCTTACACCTGCCACTATAAACAATTCTAAGCTATTAAGTCTTCGTGAGCTGTTTCCTAGTATCAGTACCTTTCTCTGCTACTCAGCATAGTACATTTACCCGCCTAAAAACTGACAAGCAGGCTGTAAAGGAGTGATAATAACCGTACGTGAATATGAAATAATTGTCCACAATGACAAGCTAGTGGCATATGTGTTAATAATACTACACAAACAGCCACTCAAACCACAAAGCTGCTAAAGTGGAAGAAGTAAACAAAAAACAGTGATTATCAATAGCCCAGTGAAAGGTATCAACAGCAGGGAACTATGGGAACGTGAACCCCGTGTGCTAATTCCAATATTTAAAATACTTGGGCTGAATGCCAGTTAGTTTTTTTGTTGCTAGCAAAATGAGCATTGGGGGGAAGGGAATAAAAAAACACAACCAATTTTCCATCCTAATCATATTTCTCTATGTTGTCACTGTTTAGAGGCTGACTGAAACACCCCCATTGTTGAGGAAGACTCCTCACAGAACAAAGGAGCTGTACAAAATCTCCCTTCTGGTCTGCCTTTGGCCCCACACTCCCTATTTGAAAGGGAGTGCAGTAACTTTTGGTGGCTGCATTGTTTTCTCCTATTGTACAGCTCGTCGTGCAGAATAAAATGCTTTCCGAAAGAGCCGTTGGTCTGCAATATACAACTCTTGAAGCTGCTGTATTAGAACACAGTAGCAATTTAGTCATATAAGAGTAAAGTTATCATAGTCTTATTTCTAGGAAGAAGTTTATTTAGCAAATGAACATGATCTGGAAAATGTTACCATCAGAATAAAGGTCATCTGAAAAAGTAGAATATGGAGTTATTAGTGTACTTATTTTCATACCTACGAGCCACTGCCAATACTTATTCAGTAAAGCGGACTTTGTAATCAGCACGTTGTGGACAGCTTTTAACTTAACTAAACAATAAATGCCTCTGGTGTGCATTTTTTCTTACTGTATACTGAGAACAGCATGCAAAAGCTTAAACTCAACCAAGTACCTTTTCAATTGCTGCTAATTTATATCTAATTCTATCATCTACTTTTTTCTCAGACTAAGGGAATTCAACTAGTTTCTTTGTAACTGAATATTAAATATCCCCTAATAACTGCATTTAACAGTAATGCTTGTATTTCTGGGAAAAAACCCACACATTTCTAATCTAGGGCCCCAACCATGAGGTCTTGATACAGCAATGAAGATGTTATAAACTGGCTGGAGCAGCCTTAAGAACATCCACAACAGGACAATCCCTCCTCCTCTTCCTGGATAACCACTGTGAAGCACAAGGGTTCAGCACTCCTTTAGGAGCAAATTAATTATTCACATGGGATCTTTCAATAGGTACGGGAGAAAAAAAGAACAGCTCATTCTGTTCTCTCAACAGCACAGGGTCTGATAAAGTCAAGCACCCAAAAACTGCTATAAGCAGCTGAGGACCACTAAATGCAAGCATCTAAAAAGTGCAACTCAGAAGGGACCATTTTTTGCTTGCCTCCATTCATAGTCCCATCACTGAGAGTTTGGTGGCTGGTCTGGTTTTTTGCAGGTATATTGGTTATAAGAGTCTGGAAACTGTTAAGGTAAAATGTGTAACTACTATGTTATATAGATACTGCGTGCCTTCAAACAACAAAATGTTAGGTAACAATTATTTAACCTTGCACCAGCAAAGATTATGGCCGCTTTTTGTTGTTTTGGTTTTTTTTTTTTTTAATATGCTGCAATAGTGCAGAAACAGCTCATAAAATTAATTCTTTTTTTCTCTTTCATACCTCATATTTGTACATTTTTACTACATGAGTTCTGAAAGTCTTGCATAGTTCAGCAGTGACTAGATTTCCACTAATGGGATTTGGACACATATTCCAGCCCTTTCATCAGCAATAAGGAAACTGAATGTTCTCTGTTAATCAGCTCAGCGCAGTCATTATTTAACCCGCAGACAATGTATGGCAGCGAAGTTTAAATTTTCAACCTTGAGAAGGCGGCAAGCTTTGCTAGCTGACCCTGCTGAAGGCAGGCAGAAATCAGAAAGACTCTTTGAAGACAAGAAACGGCAGACAAACTTAATTTTCTAATGAGAAAAAAATTCAATAAATCTGACGTACTGCTAAAGCCACAAATAAGGAAAACCACTAGACTGCATCCTAAATCATGGTTATGGACTGCACAGCTTTACTCAGAAAAGAGATAACAGGAAAGGTTGCAAGACATCTTTAAACTCCTCCAGGCTAACGGAGTTAAACTACACCACCAACAGAGCAATAGTACATCAGCTCCATCCCTTCTTCTGGCCTTGCTTCACCATCAATAACAAGGATAAGCATTAAGAGTGACTCAAACAGCTCTGCGCTGCAGGGAGGTCCCTTTATTTTGGGCAGTTCTCACACCAGACAGTACCAAACATAAAAGTAAGTGAGAAAGGTATCAGCTCGCACTAGGCTGCAATGGAAGGGCTCTTTGAACACCTCTTCCTGATCTCTGCTACAGCAAAGAACTGCAAGTTTTTAGTTGGAGATATACCTATAGATACATACACAGATATTGTCAGAGACACTACTTGATACTGAGCAATAAAATAAATGTTGCCAGAACAGCAAGACAGACCGATCCAAGTGTCTGCAACAGGATGTTTAAGTTCTAATACATTTGAATGTACAGTTTTTATTTCAGACTCCAGAAAGGACTTTGCTATAAAGCAACAACAGGCCATTGGTTTGTACAGTTGTATTTGTACTCTAATTGAAATTGCACAAGAAAGATGAGGCCTATATGGCGTCACAAAATTAAAAAGGCTAAATTCAATAATGCGCAAAGGGTTCGAATTGCTTTTCTTTTAAAAGCAGAAGTTCCCTACTTCTGCTTAAACATAGCAGATGGGGCATACCACTTAGAAATACAAAGAAATCAACACGGGCTGAGGAAGAAAACATTCCTAATCAAACGTCAATTTACATTTCTGCAACAGAAGTAGCAGTGATAGTTAGGTCTGGCCCTACTCAAAAAAAGACACAGCTGTTTAATTAGAACATTAATACAGGCCAAAATAGCTAAATGAAGTACTTTTTATCCTTTATATATTTGGTTCTGTTACTGTAAACCTCGTGCAGCTGCCTGGCTTTAAACATGTGAATGTTAACACATTAGAAAGAAAATTTTATATTTGAGAAACTGGACAGACTAGGAAGCTGCTGGGAAATGAAGTTTACATGCAAAATCACTGTTGATTTGTACTTTAGATGTGTTTCTGCTTGGTCAGCCACCACCAAATCTCACTTCAATTAAATCTCCTTTGAGTACCACACTAACCATTACCTCCTTTAAAGCTAAAACTCAAAAAACCCTACACTTCTCTCCACAAAATTTCGAAGGCAAGTCGCAAGCCACGGGGCAATGTGGAGGTGGCTGCTGTAGCCTCCAAAACCAGCCGGGAGCGCGCCAGCTGTGACTCCAAGCATCCTGTCACCTGAGAGCACAAGTCGTATTTCAGTGTGCGGCAAAACCAGTTATTCAGGCTCTCAAGCAGAATAGTTTGTGTATGAACACATTTTGCAAATATATGTCATTTCTTATCTGTAAGCGAGGTTTAGCAGTAGCAGTATAGGGCCAGGAATTCTCCATTCACATGCAGGCTCAGTCAACGTCTTGCCAAGTTCTTTAAACTAGTTTTTGCTTCTTTTAATATTATCATTAATACTCAGGCTTTTATTACCTTGCAAGATTAGACTGGTAATGTTACATTAGCCTCAGGTACACAGAAACATGAAAACTTCTGTTATTGCTAAAAGTTAAGTATATTTTAAAATAATTATGAGAATGCCAACACCGAGCTAGATGAACTAACACATACCTTTGCAAAAGCCATGCTGACTCAGTCATGTCCCAAAGCAGTTCCACGCTGTATGCCATAATGGCATAAATCATACACTCCCAACATGAATAAAATTCAATAGCAATTCACTGAGTAAAGGAGGGATTGTGCATTGGACTATAGGCAGCTTAACCAAATGCTTTTCAGGATCCATTTCACAGTAGGGAAAATAGGAAAAAAAAAAAAACCTATTTTTTTCAAGGTCAGGCAGTATCAGAGACCAAACTAGATTTCCAGAGGTCTCCCCTAAACCACAGCTAGCACTCAAACACTTTTCTTAGCCTATAATACTGGGCACAAGTCCTAGCAGTTACCTCTGTCCCTCCTGCAGAACAGGCAACTCAACCTTCCTTTCACTCTGTGCCTTTCAGGAGAGGAGGCAATTAGGAACATACTTATTACCAATGATTGGAAATAATTAGCAGGTGAGATTACTTTCTACAAAGAGCCTGATTCCCTTAGCATGCCCAAATACAGCCAGCACAAAAAGCTTGTCATTCAGTAATTCTAATTTTCTATCTGTAATGCAAATCAATACAATATATAATAACACCCAAGTTACTCCTGTGCGTTTTGCTTGGGTTTTTTGTTCCCCTTGGAGCAAATTCTTTCACCCTAATGCTAAAGCAGTCAAAACAATAAATGCTGCAAGTCAGCTTTTGAGAGAATGGGGCACCTCACCTCACAAATAGGGTGCCATATGGATTTCCTTCATGAATATGAGATCTCCTTTTAAAGTCACAGAATGCTTTCAGCATTTAATGGCTAGTGCTACTGCTGCTCAGGTTCCTTTTGTGATTTGTACCCCAGGGACACAGAGCTCCATGCATTACCAGCTTTCTTCCTTATTTTTCACCCCCCATTATCAGTCCGTGTAAATAAGATGCACAGCATCCGCTAGTTAATAAACAAACTCTCACTTTGATTACACTTTCAGTTTCCAAGCACAGAGCTGACTAACTACAAAGAATAAATGTGCTTGGGGTTTCAGGGCTGGCCTTGGAAGATTGTTCACAAATACATGATTCATATCCGATTCTGAACATTAACACTTTCCTTATGACTCATACATACAGTTAAACAATACAACAGAGCACTTATTGAAGTTTTGTTTAACATGCATGAAGCACCTATTATTAATATTTTTCAATTTAATTGTTTAACAATGTCGATCCTATTATTAGCTGCAAGGAGGGGCTGTTTCCACTTCTATCTTGAAATAAATACATGCTTTTGAATTTACTCTGACTTATATTTAGAATCTTTCAGCAACAGCTCAGAAAATAAATAATAAAAAGCCATTAAGCACTGTATAGAGCAGGGTACATACCTCACCAATGTACCCATAGAACATTATTTGAATCCATAGAAGGCAATTGCCCTGTATCTCTCATTCTATAGAGCACGATGTGTACAACATACTGATCAACACACCATTTCCTCACATTGTTTTCCTCTCCAAAGTGAAGGATAAAACAGAAAATATGCCCTTCGTTACACAATAGAGTCTTTAGGTCTTCTATCTGGTCCCTACATGTTAGGATGTTCACTGTAATACAATTCCCGGATAAATTATAACTAGTGACTGGCAAATCTGAAGCATGTTAAGAGTTCAAGTTCAGCTAAAAAAAAAAAAAAAAAAAAAAACCAAAAACAAAAAAAAACCACCCCCCCAAAAAAAACCAACAAAAAACCTGAGGGATTATTTTTAAAACTTTGTCCTTCACAATTCAGTTTTCTTTTAAGGTTTGCTAAATCATCTTAATTGGGGACTATTTGCAGTTTCACTGCAAAAAAGCAATTCCAGCTCAACACACAGGAACCATGGAAATACTAAGCAGAGTTTGCAGGAATTGCATTGTAATGTAGATATACGATCAGGTAAAATATGAGATTTTGATCTCCAACTTAAGCCTGCAGGATAGTTTCTTATCTCGGGACATGAATGTCTGCCTCGAGTGTGTATTCTGTTGCCTACACGCAGCTTTCAAACCAGTTTTACAAATCTGCTCCTATCTTTATGCAAACTATTTCTAAACAACTACAGAAGTAAGTGTTCTACTGCAGATTAAGCTTTTCAGTTTCCTATATCGAGCTTTTCCAAATGACAAATTCTTCTAAAATACTAGAGGACAAATTCAGGAAATACACTGATGACACAGGAACATGTTCTGCAGATGTTCTTCTTGTCAGTAGCCCATCCAGTGGTGAGTAAGAACCTCCTGGGCTTCATCCTAACCCCACTGAAGTTACTCACAAAATATTCACCCTATGGGTACAAGGCTGGCCTTAAATTCAGAGGCTGGCTCTACCATGAGAATGCTTTCGGTCTACCCACTAACACTGTGTAATTTCTAAATGCTTCCTGACAATTCATGTTCCTCACCGGTTGTGGAGCCGTGGTCTCGGACACATTGCCTTCAGAAGCTGACCTTGCAGAGGCAGAAACAGTGATTTGCTGGTGTTGACAAAGCCTTTCTGCCGCAGCCGCTGCCCTCACATCTGCGAACGCTGTTTCAGCATGGCTGAGCAAGGACAGAAAAGAAGGGGGAGTTACTCACAAGCAGACACAAGCACCAGTCTTTGACTCCACATGGCTAATAATTCAATCCCAGAAAACTATACTTTAGTTAAAATAATGTTAACACTTTAGCTCTGTCCCACTAGCAGGCACAAAATAGAAAATACTGCTGTGTCAGAATGGAGCACCATCCCCAGTTTCCCCCTCAGGTTTTCTAAGACATAAAGGGAAAGGAAATGGTGTCCACACTCCACATGTTTGCTGTGGGACTCAAACCTGCTTGCAAGTGACCGTATTCAGTTGGGAGGCCCACAACCAGGCCCCGCTCGTCCCCTGCCGACCCCTTCCTCTCACCTCTCAGCAGTGGCCATCTCTCTGCCTAACCAGTCCCAGCCAGGAGAAACGTCTCAAGAGCGCGGCTGCCCGGTCGTACCTCTCGCCATGGAGCAGCACACCATGGCACATAGCCATGTGCCAGGCACCTGCTGTGGCCACAGTACCTGGGGGATGCTTGCCCATCAGCTGGGGAGCCCAGCAAGGGCCTCCTCGGGAGCCCTGTGGGTCCTGGCCGCCATCACCCCTCATCCATTTACCTCAGAAAGGCACTGTTGGAGTTCCCGCCTATGCAGCCTAATGGCAGTGAGGGCTCCCACCTGTGGCCTCCCTGAGAGCACCTGGGAGTGCTCGCCTTTAGCCCTCATTAATTGCTGCTTTTTCATTAGAGCAACCTCAAAGAGCCTCACCTGAGCCAGGCTCTGTAGGAACAGGTGCCTCAGGCAGCGCTCGCAAGCCACCTGCCTCAGACGCCATCATTTCATTTATCCACTGTACTACCAGGCATGGATCCAGCCACCATCTTAAGGCAATGTCGTACACTGCTTTGTCTTCACTGCCTGTAGAGCCGCTTGAGGGAACCTCAGCGCCCGCCGGCGTTTAGCAGCATGGGAACGGGGCAGCATCGAGGCCAGGCAACATGGCGGGCAGCATGCCCGCTCGGCACCACACCACCATGATTTCAGACAGGCCTCTGCGCTACGTTAACAGCAGGCACAAAGTTTTTATGTGTTCCTCTATTCCAGATTGCCTTGCGAAACACAAGCTAGCAGCAGGTTTCACCGCACAGCTCTTATCTCAGCACCAGATGACAAAAAAAAACTGAAGGGAAATATGAGCAGGGGAAGCGTTTCTTCATGTTTTCGTATGCAGCTTGTTGCTAGGAAAAATATTTCCTTAGTATCTCTATGGGCTCTGCAAGTCAGCATCGGTGGAGCTCTGCTGGTTGCCAGAGAGTATAAAACAGCAAATGTCAGGAAAAAAATAGGAAGAAGAAGTAAAGCTTTAAAAATGTGCCCCATAATGAATGTCTGTCCCCTCAGTACTGCCCCTCACATGGTCAGTAAACAGACATATGCACCTTTTTTCTTTGCTGGAACGAATCTTGGGAGCTTCTTCCCAAAGTACTTTGTCTAAGCTATATAATTTTTCTGTCTCTTTTTTTCTTTTAGAAGCTCGAAAGCAGTTATGTGTGTCAGGGCAGCACGCGGTGGAGGAGAGGCCTTGTTTACTGACTGCTGAGCAAAAGAGCCTGCGTTTGAAACCAGCCCAAGAGAAAGGGCGGGAAGGGGCCCAGCGCGGCGGAGGGGCAGAGCCTCCCACCTCACCGCCCTCCTGCCGCCACTGGCACTTCTAGTCAGAAACGGTACCCGATGCCCCGGAGAGGAAGGGGAAAAAACCTCCGGTCCGGACACCCCTGTGCAGCTCTGAACCCTGCCTGCCATTTCAGCTGAATATCGAGGCCTTTCGCATATCCACGCAGCTGAGACTGGTGATGGCATCACGGTGTTTCAACCTTTCCAGAGGCCAAAGGATAACTCATTTCCTAGGTCAGTTCTTCATCTGTCTTTCTGCTAACAGCTGGGGCCAATGATGATGATGAAGGGCTGGGGGGTGGAGAGTTTGAAGCTGGTTATCGCTGAATTTGCTTCATACCAGCCACAGAACGATTCAGTGTATCTGCTTGAGCTGGATATTTAACCCCAATTAAATGGTTTCCAGTCCCCACTGATCGTCCTCCAAATTGTCCTGTGGCTGCTCCCATCGTTGACTGCTGTTTAAGTTCTCACATGGTGCTCTTTGAATTTTCAGTTTTTCACAATAAAGTGGTCTTCCCCAGTCTCTTTGCATTGTTTTATAAGCCATTTGTTTTTAAGTAAGACTCTTTTTCCCACAAAAAGAAAGAGCAAGACTTTGTCTGAATACAAATCCCATGCCCAACAGTGTGCTGACATTTGTGCACAGAGATGTGCTTTCCAGTTTATTCTATTGTGCTTTACTTTTTTTTTTTTTTTTAAATAGTTCAGCGGAAAGCTTGGATGATTCCAGGCAAGTATCCTTTAACACCATCACCACAGAAATAGCCTGAAAAACCGGAAATACATCTCAGTGTTGCCAGAGGAATTGTGGGTTGTTGGTTTCTTACTTTTGCTTTTTTCTAATGTAAGTAATCTCAAAAAACAATATAGAAGACTTTTATGGCTGATAAGCAGAGATTAAACTCAGGTGCAGCACCAGCAGCTGTACTTTCCTCCACCTGGCTATATTAATGCAAGTGCAGGATTTCTCCTATCTGACTCACCTCTCTTTTCAGAGCCCGCCATCAGGGTGAGCGAGTGGCTCCTGTTGCAGCAGGCACTGGTGTCCCCCAAGGACCGTGGCCCCATTTGTAGCGGTACGATTCCAGCTACGAGTCCTTCCTGATGTCCAGGAGAGGCTGGGCACCCAGGAGGATTTAAGGATCTGAATAATTCCGTTGATCCAGACTTAAATTCCCACAGGTGAACTAGTTGCCAAGTTGTTACCTGACCCAACTGTTTGCCCCAGAACATCCCCAGATAAAAGGCTGGAGCATTAATCCACGGCGCCATCTAGCTCCCACAAAAGGAATATTTCCAATAGTTCTTTTCCCACATTATTATGACTCAAACCTTATCTAATGCTTCACACAGAAACACAGAAGAAGATAACAACGAGGGAAAAATTAATAATATTGTTCCCACTTCTTGACCTCCTGGGAGGCAAGAGAGCTGGAGCATGGCAAATCACCTCGCAGTCCCTCTTGTACCTCTTTGTGGATCTTCTTTTCTTACTCCATTTCTGGAGTAGAAAGGTGACCTGTCAACATGGACCAGAAAACCTAGTGAGACGGAGAAATCCATGGGGAAAAATTGAATGGAAAGGGGACTGGAGTGACACCTCTTACAAATGGGAGCTGCTGAGCCTGAAGGAGAAGATTTTGCTGAGGACAAAGAAGGAGGATGGAGAATTCTGTATGTCTCTGCGAGATTTTAAGATTAATTTTGTAGATCTGATGATCTGTAAATAGCAGTGGCTTGACCCAAACGTGGGCAGGAAACCATTTTAGGTAGATAAGCTCCACTCACCCTTTCTTCCCCAAGTGCCTCTCACCCCCTGGCTCCTCAGCCTGTGTCGCAGCTCTGGGCCACCTGGGCCACCATTCTGCAAAGAGCAATGGCCGGCACCAGCTCTTTCAGAGGAGTGTGCAAGAAAGCTGACAATACGAAAGCAAAGACAAAAATAATTGCAACAGCGCTTTGATTTCCACTGATTACATATAACACATGGAACATACGTAATCTAATTTTTTTCTGGTGATATCCACCATGGTTAAGCCAAGCACTGTCCATCTAAAATATTACAAATGATTGGCAGATTGCAGATATATGAGAATTCAGACTCATTTCATATAAGGAAACAAGATCTGAAGGCTGCCTATTTCTTCCGTCTCAATATCCTTCACTCACCAGGCTCTCAGCCTTTGAGCCTATTTGCTAAATAGGAAGACCTCCATGGCTTTCACTAAAAATTATAAGACATGGGGATCTGCTCGTAGCCCCAAAGCAGAGAGAACGCAGGCTGAAATCACACAAGCCACGAAATGCTTAAAAGCAGTGAGATGACAACTGTATAACCACAGGTAATATGCAAGCGAAAGATCAAATTTAAAACTCCAACTCAAGCCTGCAGGACATTTGCCAACCTGCAAGTTAGACTCCAGTGATGTATGGAATATATTTGCTCTGAGTCTATGCTCTGCTGTATGCCAGAAGCTTTTAAACCATCTTTACAAATATGTTCCCATCTTTTGCCAAGTGAATATACAGTCTTTTTCCCTCACGTTGGTATCTACAGTTGTTCTTACTAACTTCATGATTTCTGAGGCCGTAATTACTCTTGAATATTCTCAAATATTTCTGTGACGTACACCAAACTTACATGCTTTCTTATTCTAAGAAAACAAGTATTATTTGCATATTTACTTTGCACATATGCTTCACAAAAAGACCAACAAAATTGCTTAAAAATGCTTCAGTGACCAGTGGTATATTAGCTCTGCAGATTGGCAGACTATTCTGTTCTGCTGCATTTCTCTGCAATTAGTTGTTTCTCTGCTCTCCTCTGCCTCCACTCCATGGCTGGTGTGATACCTTCTCCTCCCACATAGCTGCCGCGCTTTGTCTGTGCCTTCAATAGCAGTGACTTTCATAAGCCTGTTTTTAATGTTATACATCATTCCTTCACATTTTCCTAGGTCTTGAAAGACATCTCTTTTTCTGCAACCACCCTCCTGCAGACATAGACTTTCCTAGCTGTGGTTATTCCTGCAAGTTTCAGTTCCATACCCAACATGCAAATGTTCACGCACTCCAGCCAGACCTCCTCAACCCGTGCCGCTGCAGGCTATGCCAAGACCACAAGGCAAGTGTGTGCTGCCATGCAGCTCCTGCTTTCCAAGCGAAAAGGTGGCATTAGGCCCCAATAACCCGATGACACGGCCAGGACATTCAACCAGCTTGAATCTGTGAGACCCTCGATAAAGATGATAGCAACTCTGTCAGCAGTACATAACCCCAATGTTCTTTTGGTCTTCTTCCTTGCCCTCACCTCATTATTCCTCATCCTTTATATTAAAAATACCGGGTAGGGTGAAATGCAGGCCCTCCTCTCTGGCTTTAAGTAATAACATTTGGTAACACAGCTCAAGTCTGAAAGGAGATGAAACAAGACCAGGTGTTGCTCAATAACGGTTGGACTCGATGTTGTCAGAGGTCTTTTCCAAACTTAATGATTCTATGATTCTATGAATTGCGGGATGTCAATCCCATGCAAAATCCCACATCCAGGAATAACGGATAGGAAGGTCCCTGCAACTACTTCTGTTTATCGTATTTAGTCCATCAAGTACTGCCCTGGTGTTTGTTAACGTTTAGGCTCTCATGCTTGTCAAATAGGAGTAAAGAGGATTCCTCCTTTTCCAGGGGTTGCAGCTGTACACGAAGTAAAAATTAAAATCAAAACCAATATGACTTTCGCTAAGGAATGCAGGAAATGTTGTGATGTATTTTCATTGCAACCACTTGAAAGCAGAATTGCTGTGGAAATAAAGCAACTCCAAATACACTGAACTTGCTGACTCAGTTGATCCAGAAGAAAAATGACAAGTCAGCAATTTTAAGCAACAGCAGTACCAAGCGTACTGTATCTGCAGTACTGATGTAACGCGCATTGCGACATCGTATTTCCCTGAATACTGCACTTCGGAGTTTGATGAGCCACAGCTTTTAGGATTTGCTGCAAATTACATAACATAGTTTTACTTTATAGCTTAGACTGTTAGACATTGGACCCACCCAGCTCCTTAAGGAACAGGACATTTAAAGGGAGCAATTTCCTCCAACTTCCTTCTGACTCTAATCTGAGGCACAGATCAAATTTAAAACGAGCGCAGATCTAGCCAACTCTCCTAGTGTATCCAGAATTATCAGCATTACAGCATTTTCTATTCAAATCAGCTTATGCAAATCATTTTCTATTGGCATATGCAAATGATCGAATCACTTTTTGCTATTTGATAATTTTTCAAATAATTTCCTAATTTTTATGAGCACCTTATAAGGAAAATATTAAGATAAAAGTGGGCACATCTTCACTTTAAATTTTCCATTTAATGTTCTGCTTTAAAAGTGTCTGTAAGAAATCATTAGCAGCTGTCAAAAGCCTCTTAACAAAAAGAGGATATATTCTAAGAGGAAAAACCACTCAGAAGTTACGATTTTAAGCAATTCATTGGAGTCTGTACTCTACTGAGAGAACAGAGAGTGACACACAGGGGGAACAGGTTATGAATCGAAGTGGAGGTGGGTTAGGGATTCCTTGTCCCAGCTGCTGTTACTTCAGGAAAACACAGGAAACAGCAAAATTTGTCATTTTTAAGTGGTAGAAGTTGAGAGCAGAAAGTGAATTCAGGCATCTCAATTAATTTTAAAAGTATCCAGCACATGGAACTGTCTCCATAAGGAGAATCCGAAAACCAAGGCAAAAAAAGTGAATTACCTTCTAGGAGACAAGAATGAGGCCTAAACAGTAAGTGCACAAACACAAACTGAATATAAACAGAAAATAAACATAAAAAAGCAAAAGCTTCTGCTATTATTTGGTTTATATGCCTCCCTTTTTCTTCCCTAGCTGTTTCTATTCATTTTATCTATTTATTTCACAGAAAGATTGTATGATAGATGAACGTCTGGTCTATGGAAGGACAATAGAAGAAAAAGCTACGAGAGAATTTGGAATAACAGTACCTGCCTTAGTATTATAGTACCTTTCTGCATTCTGAAGCTGTACACACCGCTATTTGGAAGTTTAATGATCAGGAAGCATGACACTATATAATCGATTTATGCTGAATATTAATATAAGCTATTTTTAAGGAAGGTAATTGTATTTAAAATGTGAGTTGTAGGGCTGTTTTTCTCTTGTGCACATTATATTTGGCAACTGTGAAATATAAAAGATCCAGAAATGAAATATAGAACCCCCCATAGACTTTTTTTTTCCCCTTTTGCTTCGTCCTTCTGAAGTTCACACCTTGCTGCTTCTGCTGATGAAAATCGTGGACGAGGACTTTATTCACCACTAGCAAAATCCCAAGACTTCAAGAGCTTTTTGTGGTCTGATGAAGTTGGCCGCTCTTGAGAAGCCTGGCCTTACTTTCTGCTGTTCTTTTCTCAGACAAATATTTCCATATAACGTCAGAAAACTTCGACACTGCTCTTCTACAAGAGCAAGGCGAGAAGTAACAACGCACTTTGAAAAAGCAGAGAGCACACAGAGTACTACCGGGATTAAAAGAAGGCTACAAAATATCAGAGTCTGCTTCTTTTAGGAAAGCTCTGCTTATACTAGAATGGTGCCTCTAGCCTCTGTTTTCCAGGAAAATTGCCATGACCATGTAATCAGCAGAATGTAATAGCTTGGTTATTCTCATAGAAAGTAAGCTTTAATAACGGTGCTTATTCTCCCTGAAGAATATTTCTGGATACTAGACACTAATATTTTGCTTTTCTACTGACAGTCCAGAACATGCCAGGAGAGCCGTGATTCTAACCGGCAACAGTGCACGCAGAGTCGTTGCAATATATCACTCACGAGCAGCTGACAGACCAAGTATTAAGTGTGGAGGCTATGCGGCCGCGCAATTGGACTCGGGACGGCTGTGGTCTCTGCAAAGGGAAAGGAATGTTCATCAGAAAAATAAGATGAAAATCGGCAGCAGGATTACTCATGGACGAGGAGTTCTCCATCTCCAGCTATGATTTACACGCTGTTCTTTATATGGCTGGGCTAGTCACTCCCCCTCACTTTCGCTGAAGAATACATCACTGAGCAAGTGGTTTTATGTAATAACAATGGCTATCAGTACTGATCCAGTTATTTTATTTCATAAGCTCAGGAATAATGGTGTTCAAACTTCTTTCTCTTGAAATACTGAAAGCAAACTTGAAACGTCCCATACTTCTAATTCTTTGCATGACTGTGACCTTGTCTTCAAGCCCTGAAATACAAGGTAATTTAAGCTAGAAGCGGCTCCAAGAGAAAAATAAAGACTGAAACAAGAATACATTAATTCAAGTGACATTTAGGTCAGTACAATCTTTGGTTTGCTCAGAAGAAACCAATTTAAAGTCCAAGAAAGCAATAAACTTGAGTGGCAAAAGGCAGCTCCAAGCTAGCACTGTGAAAAGAAAGAGAGAAATCATTGCACTAGAATCTTTGTTCTAATTTCAAGTAAGAGATGGAGGACAGAGAAGCTTGTAAAATTATTTTTATTTATTTATTTCTCACACAATACGTAACTTAATCTGGTGTTGCAGCATGGACCCTTAGCACGTTTTTTATCCTTGTTTTTGTCCTTAAGTGGCCCAAGTGGAGTTATCTTCTGATACTGAGAGGTTACATTTAATTTACATAGATCACAACCTCGGGTCTGAAGCTCATTTTTATAGGCAAAAATCAGAAACCTGTTAACTTGTGTTTCGTTTTGTTTCTCCTCAGGTTAATTTGCTTAGCTGGAGACAGCTCACCCATCCTGATACGGTACCTGCATGAATAGAAAGAAAGTAATGAAAGAATTCCTGTGGTTTGGGTCAGTAAATAAAACAGAAAGTTTTTCTGGTGATTGTGGTTTCTGTGCTTAACAATGTGCTGTCCATCCTTGCTGTTGCAACTCTTGCTTAAGTCTTATATAAGCTCAACCCTATTTCTCAAAGGTATACATAAATAGTTTCACTTAGTCAAGCGGCTGTGAAGGTGGTAGAATTCACAGAACATTTTGGCATGTAACCAATACATGTGGTAATATGGCTACAGCAGATCTAGCCAGGTACTGGAACTAGATCATGGATTTCGAGCTGCCACACGCAATTATTTCTGGCCGTGCTTTTGTACAATACATACACCTGTAACTCTCTCCACTCTTACAAAGGTGGAAGCATCCAGAAGCTCCTTTGAGCATGGATTGCTCCTGACAGGTCTCCCACTTAGAGAACAGCGGAAGAATATGGGCATCAGTGTGAAACAGTGTTATAAATATTTGCGCGTTTGATTCCTGGAACCAATCCTGTGTCACTGTGCAAAGTTTACTTGTATTCTTTTTACTGCTTGTTTCTTAAGAATGACCAGCCAATTTGATTTTCACTCCAGCTAATGATTCCCAGATGCTTTCGATTTTATTCAAAATGGTAGCTAAACATACTAACTTGTACTCCTGCTTTTTTCTTGCAGCATCAGCCGATAGTCAGCGAAACAAGACCCTGCAAACCCAAGCATAAAGGCTACGTGAAATTTGAGCTTTGAAAAAATCCTCTTACTATAATGAAGAAAATTGTCTTCTCAATTTTCTTTGTGTGTTAATTATAATACAAGGAAGACAAGACCATCATATTGAACAAAATGTCTATGCAAGCTGATTTTGCAAAAATAGACATGAACTATTTAAAGAAAGTGAGAACAAGAAAACAAAGGGATTCTCAGGAAAATTTTAAATGCAATGGCTGAGGTTATATATGTGCAATGGAATTTCTTTGAGAATGGATATTTGTACCTTTGTGCAAGTAGACTCAAATGGAAAATGCAGCTACTTGAAAGCATTCTGTGTCTAGGGGTACCATTGGAAAGAGAAACATTAATAATGGAATTTTCATGGACTTTTAGAGTCCAGGAGAGCTTCAGCAAGCTATCAAACATTACAAAACTTCAGTGTTCATAGAAGAGAGAGATTCTAATATCCATATGCTTGTTTTATCAGGAACAATGAAATTAAAGTTTGGCTCATAGGAATTAAACCCACCATTCGCAATCTCAGTGTTTAGATTTATCCTCCTTAATCCATCTTTAAGCACTTAAAAAGCAATAGCCTGCTTTTTAAATTGCTGAGACCCTACATCTCCCACTGACTCGGGCAGGATTTGGATGGGCTAGACACTTTAAAAGTGCATTTGGTGAGGGTGCTCAGATGGTGATCTAATTTTGAAAGTTTACAGAATTCCTACTCATTGATCTTTAGGTAACCGAACCAACGTAAAGAGAGGAAATCCAGATTCCACTGAGACAAGGCTTGTGTTTCACCACTGTAGTCACCAAGTATCCTTCCAATGAATTAATAGTTAATATGCTACAGATTATCATTCAGTGAAAACTTTGTAAAGACAAACAGTTTATTCTTTGGAAAAGAAGTGATGAAAAATGAAACTACCTTTCTTAGCACAGAAAAGAAAAAAATCACCTGTATCAAAAATGTTGAAAGCTAATCAAACAAAGGATGCATTATGCTGAGGGACATGAATCCATGTACATTCTGCAAAAATGCTTAGATAATAGACAATTCTGACAACTGAGCCTTTGTTTTCAAAGCAAGAAAAATCAACTTGGATTTACATTTTTGAATGGGTTGGTTTGATCTGAGCGCAGGGGCAATGACAGTCACTCCGAATATGAGACTTTTAATAGTAGCCGATAGGTTTCAGTCATGGGTAAGATTTGTAACCAAGAGTACAGCATAAATAATAAAATTAAAGTGCAAAATAATTAATCTGCAAAATACATATGTATATGCTTAACTGGAAGGATATGGGTAGTTCTGCTTAAGCACTTTGCTAGGTTAGATCTTATTGCAAATGTAAATAAGTTCAATGTTCCTAACACTTCTCAGGAGGAAGACTACAAAACAGGGAAGAAACAAAGTCTTTCTCAAAGACAGTACTGCATAATTCATCTTCTCAGTAAAGCCGTTGTGACAGCACAGAAGGCTCTTACTCAAAAATCTGAGGCCCAAATTCAGGAAGACTTTTAAACTAATGGTGGCTTTAAGCAGGCTAAGATGAAGCACATCCAGAATAGCAATAGGTGAATACATTTCATGAATAGCAATACAGTTAGACTAGCACTTTTCTGAGATTGAAGCCTGTTAAGTGCTGACAACAGCACTAAATATTTACCTCTCGCTGATTTACTATACAACCCTTTTTCAGCTACTGTTGTCAGGAAGAGCTCAAAAAATGGGGGGGGCGGGGGCGGGGAGAAAGGATGATGATACTTTCTTCCCATAGTAGTTATGCAGAAAGTCCTGTAACATCTGAATTGCCTTCTGGTTTTAACTGTCTGTGACCTAAGCAACACCTAACTTCACTGACTTCAGTGTGATCTTGAAGACCTGTCTTGTGAATTAAGGCTTATGTTGGGGATCAGCAAATCTCAGAAGTTCAGAATTCAGATCGGATCAGATTTGGGTAGGAATTTAAACTATCTGACAATGTCATAGTCATGTCACAGTCATGTCAAACCTCTCATTTATAAACCTGAAATTTCACTCTGTTAACAGTTCACAAGATGTAAAGAGATATCTCTCCAGCTCATGTGAATCTAAGGTGGTGGGCACAAAATCAAAGAGCAGATTTCCATCTGCTCTAGTGGGAGACTGCATTGTTAACAGACAAGGGTTTGCACCACACATGGCTTTTGGGCTGTGCTCTTTCAATTCCTTGAGTAATAAGCAGCTGTGGGCAGAAATCTGATGCATACCAACACAAATCTGGCTGCGTGCAGGACACAGAAAGGAGCCAGGTGTCTCCATGATGGGTGAAAATTTGCATCTGCCCCATTGCTCACGAGAGCGAGCATGGGCACCTTCTGAGCCTAGTCATCGGCTTCGACCTTATGCTTACAAACACTCCGCATCCGCCCTCCAGCGGACTCAAACCCTCAGCGGAGTGAGGCAGCAGCCCTAGCCCTGCCCTGCTTCACTTGTGTGTCCGCGAAGCGACCACCCCTACGTTAACACTCTGTGGCTTTGCTGGGAGTTTCAACGCAGAAGGCCTAGGGTGGAGGAGTGGAGAGAGTCAGCTCTGTCCTTCAGAGACGGTCTCCTCACAACAAAGGGGAAACACCGGGCAGGAAACCTTGCAGCTGGCGCTGCTGAACTGGGCTGAAGAGATTGGCTCCATAGGGCTGATCTGATCACTTGTAGGAATTTTATCTTTGCGGAAAACAAACAAACAAACAAGACAGCTATAAGTTGTAGTCCACATTTAAAAGTTTTGCCAGCATAGCTGTGATGTGATTTCGGCAGGTGTAACCGCAACAATAAAATTCTTAGGTATCCGGTGCACCAAAACCTTGTTGCTCTTCTATAGTGTTATCTGGTCCAAGCACTTTTCCTTAAGGCATAATTTTGTTTCCCAGTCTTGCTGGTTTATAGCAACGCTGGCAAACTTCAGAGAGTCAACCTATTCTGAAGCAAAACCCTTTCTGCTTAGAAAAAAAAATATGTAAAAATATTTTTGAGGTGTGCTTACACAGACCTACACATTTTGGTCTTTCCTGGGACTGAAGAAAGAAAAATTATCATCTACTTCATCTAAATTTCTCTTCTCCTCTTAGTCCCAGCCTTCTCCTGGAAGTTCTGCAGCTCACCAGAAGAAGCTGCAGAGGCGACAGGCTAACAACCTTTGTTTACTGTGGATCTCCCTTTGAAGAGTGACTACAACAACATCATTCTGCATATCCGGAGGGTGGATTTCTTATCTCCCTGAAGGAGAAGGAGAACAATCACATATTTGATAAGTTCAAACAAAAGCGCACACAATTGTAGGAAGTGAAATGTTTGCCAAAAGAGGGCAGTTTATACAAAACCCATTTTTATAACCTCATATATATATTTATTTCACAACAGCTTTCAGGAGCAATGTTCTGTAACTCTGCAGTATCTCTATTTCGTGGTGGCACATGAAATATTTTCCATTTGAAAACTGACAGCAAAGGGGAAGCACTCTGCAGAAAACAGCCTTTGCCATACCTTTGCTCAGCGGCTCCTTTCACCCCCACCCATCTCGCACTCCAGGGCAACGAGGTGTAGGTAAATCCATCCAGGCTGCCTTTCCACCTGTAGGAACAGTGGTTGGAAGTGCGCGGGCAGGAGAGGCGCTCGCTTCCATGTTAGCTCCGGTGGAGAGCTGCCGTTCCGGGCCCCTGCTCTGCCCCGCAGCAGCAAGGGCGCCCAGGAATAAAAGCTACGGGCAGTTTGTTGTGCTGTGGAGGCTGCGCTCTCTGACACGAAGGGCCAGGGCTGCGTGGCTGCAGGTGTGAAAGAGGCAGCGCTGACAAACGCGCTCACGTACGCAGGGCATCATATTCCAAAGCCAGAGTCCTTTACCAAGGTCGTCCACTTCTAAAAAGACGTTCACAGAGGTAGATCTGTTTGACACATAAGCGACGCTCAGCATCGGTTCCAATGAGCCATATCACACCACATAAAACATACAGCTGCAAAACGCTAGGAGTGCATGGGACCGGTGATATGAATGTGTTTGGATTATGGGGGAGAGTGGAATTTCTTCCTGATACAAGAAACGAGAAGAGAAGGGAGATTTTGATTCTGTCCTTACCAGTTTCTAAAAAACTCATAACAACTCTGTGTTTTAGAAAGATTTTTTGTCTGTGACTGTTTCCTTTAAGCAAAAATACATTAGCTTGTAGTAAGGATTAAGCCAATCTGTAGTCTAACAAAGAATGTTTTCCATTTTATTGCATTGGGAGTCTTGTTAGCCAATTTTGGAACATCTTACTAGAAATATCCCTCTTTTTTTTTCTACAGAAACTTGAAAAAAAAAAATTACTAATCCGATCAAATTCTACCAGAACTTTCTCCAGGAGATCATCCTCTGTAAAATTAGACCAACGCCTCTCACATGCCATAGTGACACTCAGGGTTATACTTGATTATAATCTGTAAAGCTTTTGGATAGCCTTAGAAATAAGGCAACACAGCAGTGAAAACCAAGACCAGTGATTCATATACATGCATATGTTGTATATCAGGAAAATGCAAAGCGAGCTGTTAAAGTGGGCGTAGAGCGCTATCAGTGAAGAACGAGAGCTTGTATTTTCCTTGAAAGCCAGATGTAAAGTGCAGGACAACAGCAAAGCAGACTGCAAGCAGATGCTTCACCAGCTTGCTTCAGCACCCAAACTGTCAAACATGGGGGGAAAAAAAGAGCAAAATGGAAATCTCAGGCCGCTGTGTTTTCAGAAGAGATTATCGTTACTTGCCATCTCTGATCAGGTCAGAGAAGAAAAAAACCTCTACACAAACATTTGAAAACGCTAAATTAAGTTTGGTTTGGACATAGGATAAAAACAAGCGAGCAAACATATGCAAAACCAGCTTCTTTCCTTCCTCCTCACAGTTTTCCCCTTACTCTTCTACTGCCTTTTCCATCATGACCTATTGTCACTTTTGTTTTGTTCTTGTCACATCAGGCGCAGTCCTGAGAGAGGCGGCAAACTGTCCTCTTGCTGGATTTGGTGGGAGGTTGGTGTGCAGGGACCTACATGAGCCAGCTGCAAATAACTAGGTGAGGTTATGCCCCCTTATTTTTAAGGGTGATGAATCTCGACCAGAACTGAAGCACTTTGGTGAGGCTGAACAATGAAGTTTATGCTGCCGTTCTCCATGCTGTTCCTGCTCTGTACAGGAGACAGTCTCACAAGTCACGGATCGGTCCCCAGAGACAGCATTCAGGTACCATAAGAGGACCAGTATAAGAGGTACAATACAAGATTACAAATTTGACATGAGTGAACTCAACAGATATTTGTGTAACTACGGTAGCTTAAAACTAAAATAATGCAAGGCAGATCCCTCTACGCTCTTCTATAGACAAAACGAAGAGGTTACAACTGCTACCAAGTTCACCGGGAAATACAGAATAAAGCTGTAATACACTTTATTGTCCACACCATTCAAGAAACCAGAAAAGATCTCATATAGTTTCCACATGATGTTTCCATCAGAAAACTTCATAAAACATATGATATATTAATTGAAATACCATAATGAGAGGTGCTTTAGAGCCTTTTGAATCCATTAAACCTCTTGCAAGGGTCAGCCTTTTAGCTGGCATATACGAGCTAAATGAGACTGTTAATTCTGTTATCTAAGTGTAAGAAAAAAAATCTATAAATGTTCTGAATGTAAAAAAAAAAAAAAAGGGACAAAAAAAAGATATTTCCTATATGGATTGCCTAAGGAAGACTTCCTTGGTATTATCTGTAGGTTTGTTTTTTGTTTGGTTTTTTTTTAAGGCAATCCTCTAGCCTGAAAATCCAGATTCCAGGGGGAGTGAGAAAGGTTTTCAGGATCAGATTGTAGTATTTGTATGCAAAAGAATGCTAGTAAAGTTAAAGAGATAGGCATAACACAGTGCATCTCAGTATGGCGTATTTATACCACAGTTATAGTGGTATAAAGATACTTTAGGCATGTATAGATAAATCTAGTCAAGATGGAAAATAAATTACACAGGGTTTATTTGGATCTGTATATCTTCAGATCTGCATTAATGCCGTACCTGCGTTTAGCACTTTGAAAAGAAAAAAGGTTGATGACAGAAATTGTTCAGTGAACAGAAAAAGAATGTATAGCACAGACTGTGTTCAGCCTTCACCACCGCTGCTCTTTTATGACTTAGGAGGACCGGGGCCCTTTCAGCCCGAACAACAATCCTGTGTCCTGTCCGCACGCCATCACTGGGACCTGCTGCTTTCAGAGCCTGCAGGGGAGATGGGGAAGTTAACCCAAGGGTCCCCGCCGGATTCTCCGTTGGGAAATAGCTCTGCAATGCTGCCTTCAGCGGTGTTCCCCACATCTTCTGACATCTTCTTGTGTCGTGGGGTGGCTGTCCCAGGAAAGAACTGAATTTCTGTTTCAGGTAAATGTAGGCTTTTGAATCATTTATGATGAAAGACAATTGTATAAAAGCATACGTGTGCATCATTATCCATATTACACTGCTTTAGAACAACAGCTCAAAGAAAAGTTTTGTCGATAAAAACTCCCATAAAGACAACAGCAAAATTAGTGTACGTTTAGATTAAGGCTTCCGATCCTGCAAATGCTACTCTCTTAAAACCATACCCACATGTAGGTTTATCGTGGTAAATATGTGCTTATTTTTCTGCATGTGCAGAAGGTTTTAAAAGTTTTCAGATTAATGTTTCTGTAAATAGAAATAGGAATTGCCACCTTCCTGCTTGGAATATTTAGGCATTCATCGCAATCAGTGTATACTATTCACAGTATTGACCAGTTTGTTACCTTAGTGTTACACCACATGAAAAAAAGATTTTAAGGGCTATTGTCCTGGACCCTAAAGATTTGTGTGCACGTGAAAAACGGCCGTACATGTTCACAGAACCAAAGCCAAAAAAAAAAAGGACTAGTTTAGAAACAAATATTTCTTTTGCTGGAAAACTTCCATTTCTCTTTTTGATGTAATGCATGAGTGACTGCTATGGAAATGCAATGCTGGGGTTCAGCCATGATCCTGCTGTGATAAAAGGCAAAGTAGTCTTTGACTTCCAGACACGTAAGTTATTTTTCTGAACTCATCAGAAGATACTAAAAGTGAAGATATATGTTGCATTTTAAGGCAAGTATAGTCATTTTCTTCAAAGCCATGTACAACTACCTGAAACAGAGACACCTTTCTTTACTAATTTATGCAGGGTAACTGGGGAAACAGTGCACAGAAAAATATCTTCCTTCCTACATGCTTGTATTGATTCTTGTCCCGCAGCATATATAGATCCAAATAGTATTTTCACTTCCAAGTTTTCGAAGTTAATGATTTACTTTCAGTTTCCTGTAAATATGAAAGATACTGCTGCCTTTCCCAGAAAGGATAAAGAATTCTCTTCGGTTGCCTTTTGTTATGCAACATTCTGCAGTCCCCCCTGCAGGAAAATGTAACGTTGACGTCTGCAAGGTATAATTGCATGGAGTGTGGAAGAGAACACAGCCCAGTAAACTCACCCAGAGATTATATTTGCTTGGTTTTGCCTTCCTTAGACAAGGTTTCCATCAAGGCAAGCTTTGGCATTCGAGAGGCTGTTAGAATAAATTAGGGGACAGAAGTGTCATCTGGTTAACACTCTTAAGTAAAAGCAAAAGCAGAGTCACAGACATGAAAGAGATCACAGATACCCTACTATTTATGATGTGATTGTAAAGTGTAAAGTGTGCTACAATCTTAAGGCAATACATGTTAATTACCCTCAGCAGATCTCTGATGTTATAAAAGTAATTGCTAAGATCTTTTCTGTATTGCTGATAACTGTATCTATCACAGCTCAGTTTGTTTGTTTTAAATTGCATTCTTGTAACAACAGGAACTCTCGACAATATAATTCTATAGAAATATATTTTTTTTTTTCAAGTTTAAAACATTGGAACATATCCAATGGGCCCTTAGCTCTGTTCATCAAAAGAAGACAGCAATCTCGCTGGGGCAAAAGTCCACACGTGTATGCATTAGGTTTGACCCCGTGCCACCAGCGTCACGGAAAAGTTTCTCCTCTAAGCCTCCAGGAGAGCGAGAACAAGCCTATAGTCTATCATCAAGAGCACTCTAAGCCTATAAAATATATAGAGACAAAAATTCATGGGTATGGTTTTGGTGCTTAAAAGCAAGATTCCAGCTGCAGAGGTGAGGTGCATATAGTTGCCTACGCACCTATAAAAGTAGGGATAATCACTTAAGAGAGCCTATATTCCAGACAGGCAGAAATTTATGCTGGGCCCCAGCTGTGCCTATTTACATGACCCCCAAAATTAGTAACGTACCCCAAAACATATCCTATTCCCCATGGCCTTAGGAGTTGGTCAAAACTCCTCCCATCCCTGCGGGAGATCTAGTTTGGGAAAATTTAGCCTCAGTTTGGCTCAGGTACAAAAGACTTGACAATTTTGCCCTAGTATAACGAACACCTGAACATATGCAAAAAATTATACAAATACAGTAATCTTATCACACTTTTCATAAAGCACTAGAAAAACTGGATTGATAGGCTTCACTATTATGCAAATAAAGAATGGGTCAGGAAGAATGAAAACAGAGGCTTTGGAAAACAAGAGTTGTTTAGAAAGTAAAATCAACTATTAGTTTTAAGGAAAAACTTCCCTGTTAATAGTTATCTATCAGTTAGCAAGTCAACCCGTGACTGGTACCCACCACCTACCATGCAATCCTTCAGCTAAGATGAATTGCCTTTCTATTATTGCTAGGTCTGAGCAAAGGTATTTTATGAATTACTCTGGATAACTTGTGAAGAGAGACCCTTTTTTCAATGACTGACAGTTGTGACCTCATCATTTTCTACTTGCACGTGTTTCAGAAGGGCAGAAGTAATAACAGAAATGGGCTTGTCAAATATCCTCCCCCCCACCAAAAAAAAAAGCAAGTGCTGACATTGAGCTCATTGTTATATCCTAGTTAGACCCAAAAAATGGCACAGAAGGAGCTATAATATATTTAATATTTCTCATTGAAGAACAAGGGCAAGCACATCAATTTTAATTATATTACGGGCAGGAATGCCACTGACTTATTCTGAGTTTAAGACTGTACAGCAAGATCGTGCAACATACCGAACTATTTGCTGGAAAAGGAGCAGATATCCAAAGATGTTTGTCATAGACAGAGCTACATAAATTCAAATCAAATACAGAACAAATCTCTGCAATATCTGCTGAAGTAAGATGAGTTTGTGGCAGCTCAGACAGTGCTGAGAATATTCAGGTGACCCAGTTTCAAACAATTTATGGGAATAAAGCAAATACTCCGTATTTCCAGTACTGTCAGACAGAGAACCGCATCCAAGAGGCAGGGCTCCCCAAACCTTTCTGTACCATCCTGCCACACAAGCAGCTCAGCTAACCAGAAAAGGACATTGCATTCTTCTTTGCACATGCAATTAAATTGTATGACTCTAAGGAGAGCACATTGCATTTAAACAATAAAGTCAGCCAATAAATCTTACAGCTGTCTGATTCTTCTAGGACTGTAGCCTCAGCCCATGCCTCTAAATAAATGAGGATGTTCAGCATGAACTCCTGAGATCAGAGCCAATAACAGTCCTGCTCCGGAGCGATTCCACTGATTTTAGTCATGTTACTTTTAGCTTACTCTGGCATGAGCGGAATACCCATCCTGTAGACTATATATAACCATCGACGTGAATAGCAATCTGCTTATGGACTTCAGAACGCTTGCTGGCTCCCGGCCACAACCGCAAGAAACAAGGGTTTCAGAAGTAATCACAGCTCCTCCTCTTCTGTCACTCAGCACAAGTAGGAAGGCAATTGCTTTTAACATATATATTTAAACAAGCTTAGTTGCATTAATTACTTCTCCTATGACATTCACTTTAGTTCTTCTCGTTATTGCTTTTTAGAAGAGGATTAGCTGTAACTAACTCTGTGTTTTTAAGTGAATGAACCCATATGAACACTCGGTCCTGTACTTTTTCTGTTCGTTAATAGCTGAGCCATTCAGTACGGGACTGCAGCACCCTCAGGATTCCTAAGAAAACTGTGAGTCATCCCACCATCGCTCACAGGAGGGCTGTACGGCTGGGTATTACTGCCACCTAGTTTTCAATTTTTATTATTATTACCTAGAGTTTTGCATTTTCCATAGTAAAAAAGTACGTACATAAAACCAGAAAATTTTCATTCTAGTCATATATGATACATACCCTGCGATGTATTCAAACAGGACAAAGTTGTGCAGTGATAGACTCTTACCGAACAAATCTACACACGTCAAGATGCAATCGCTTGAAATACATATTAAGGATACATAATAACCAGTCCTAAATATAAACACCCCGTGAAAATCCAACTCAAGTTTTCTATGCAGGATCGAAACAAGAGCCAAGTTTGCAGCATCATAGAAGTTTGTAGATCTCCATTTGATCTTTGCCAGCTGACACTGAATCTAGTAACTTCTATTATGGACGTTTTTCATTGCAATTGGCAAATAAAACTTTCCCACTTAATGTAGGTGCTTTATCAAAATCTTGCGGAAAGGCCTTGCAATATAAGACTCTTCAGTGAGACACCATGTATTTTTCATTTTGAGATGTATGAAGAGAACCTTTATATTGGCATAGTCTTTTTTAGACCAAGACACGAACTAAAAGCTTAGCAGTAAAACATAGAGAAATGTGGAGAACAATTAAAGCAATTTTTGAAGCCTCATATACATTCCCTTTGGAGGTCTGAGAAAGGAACCATTAAGATTCTTGATTCTGCTGACGTTTTTGTTTTATATGCTGGTTCTGTGGTTTCTGACTCGGACTAGGAGCACCTGTGGGAACTCGTGGAAGTTGAAGGTTAAAATCAGAACTCCAGCTGAGTAACTTTTCACAAGATGTGAAATAATAAATATATTGCCACAGGCAGGTTCCAGTTTTGAAAAAAATTAAAAAATGCCCATAACTGAAATTTGCTATAACTGTTATAGCTGGGGCTCTGTTATGCGAAGACAGAGTAATATGTTCTATAACTTATCATCCAGTGCAATTCTACTAAACTAGATGAGGAAAAAGTCTGTTTTTCACTGCAACTGAATTTTGTCCATTCTTTTAATAAATAGCATGGCAAAAATTAGGCCATTTCATTGTGTTTGTGTAGTAATCATGCCCAAAAGCTGCTCAATAAATCTCACAAAGGAGCCTGAATTCTCCTTCATGGAAGTGAAAGATTTGTGCGATGATTTTTCGTGGCAGCAAGAGCAAGTACTGATGTTGTTAGTCTTTATTTTTACCAAAAGAGCTGGTAATGACTGAAACTAAAACAAGATGTTTGTGCATTTCAGGCATGATGCAATCTGAGGAATTTCGCCTGCTGGATGGGCTGACAAGGCGCGATTCTGAAGTAGGCTTTGTAAGACAAAACGGAGACATCTATATTAACGCAGGTTGAGAGGCCACAGATGTCTCCAAACACTCTCCCTTTTTTTTAAATTGTTATTGAAAGACAAAATTCTATTTAAACTCAGATCCTAGGCCCCTGGGCTTGAAAACCATATTGTGCACCCCCCACCGTGCTCAGGTTAAGTTCATTCAAACTATTTCATGCAGCTACAGTATGGATCACACTCAGTTTTTCTTTTTTCCCCTAACAGGTTTGTTTCTGGTCATAAATTCTCAATCAGTGGGCGAGCCACATTGTACAATTTTGTAAATAGTGTAGTTAAAACATGTTTAAAGTCAAAAGAAAAAGGATCTGACAATGGAGCATTGTCCCCTTTTGCAGAACTGAAGTGTACCTTCTTTGATTCGGTAACCTTGCTGCACTTTGCTATGAAATTGCCCCTTTTTCCATCAAACTTGCATTTAAAGTGCCTCATTAGCATGTCTCACCAGATCAGTAACGATTCTGCTAACCCAACACTCGTTTCAGTCAAGCCACCATGGTTTTTCTATCTGTTTAACATCTAAAACTCCTTGACAAAGTTCCTTTTAAAATTTACTCCTTTTGTTTCTCCTTGGGTTTTCTGCAAAGATCTTTAAACTTCGATGTACTCCGAGATGACTCCTGAACAAAAATCATGTCTAGCCCAGCTAGTAAATCTAGCCTCCATTCAATGGGATTAAATAAGTGCTTCACGGCTATTGTAGAAGCCTCTAAAAAGGATCTTGCATCTTTAAGAGTTTCCTACAATAAATTAAAACACATCTCACCCATTGTAAAAGGGGGGGGAAGAGAGAGACTTGATCCAGCACAGGGGAGTCACTGTAGACCCCCGGTGATGCCATACTGCTAGCACCAAACACCCAGAGATAACAGAGCCTTGATCAACAGCAACAGGCCACGGAAGCAGAATATCATTGCTTTAGGAATTCAGCCTCGGACTTCACGTCAGTAAAACATGGCCAGCAAAATAAAATAAATATATAAAGGACTAAAAACCTGTAATTGTATGGTTTATTAAAAAGGAACATGATTTTAGCTTGAATTTGCAGTACCTCAGCCAGGAAATTTCTGTTTCTTTTCTAATATGTAAGATCTCAGGCCCAATGTTCAGACTCATTGTAGCATCTGAGCCCTGCTTAAGTACAGGCACACGAGTAACCCTACTGATGTCATTGAGACTGGTGCCACGCTTAAAGTTAAGCTCATGTTTAAACTCAGAGCCACCACACGCATCCAAACCTCTAGACGTTTCTGCTCATTTCTGAACTGAAATAGAGAAATATTAAGCTCTTTTAACCATAAGGGTGATTGAAACAAACAATTGGTGGGGAAAAAAATATCCATGCAGGGAATTATCTTAAAAAGAGTACCTGAATTTACCATAAGGTCCTGTAGGCTACAACCCACTGCATCATCAGCGTGACTCTGACCTAAGCGAACGCTTGTTCCGCTCCAGGGCTGCTGAATGATCTATCTGAAAACCATTCTCACTTGCTGAGTGTTGAATGCCCTACCTGAAGTGAACCAGCATTCCGAAGATGTGTTCAGGACACGGGAAAGAAACTGCCAGCATAATTGGGCAACAGTTTAGCAAACTTTGCTCTAGGCAAAGAACGTGTTCAATAAATTCAGAAATATCTTTTAATTCTTATATGAAGACAAAGACCTTCGTTTATTTATTCCAATAATTTGTACTGCCTTTATCCATATTGCTGAAGTTCTACATGCTTTATGGCCGTTGTGTTTAACCTGCTGCGTATCTGTCAGGATACAAGGAAAAAGAAGAATAAAAACTACTTGCTTGTTTCTATGCTCTCTTTAAAAATTTGGTCATTTGGTCTGCATTATCAAAATGGACACCTGCAGTAAGAACCTTGTTTTCCTCAGTTTATGTCACACACATCAAGTTGTAACAACAGGCACACAAAAGGCACCTTCATAAATACTTACAGATTGGCAGCTGCGTGTCAAGAGAAAGGCAGCCTAGGTAGCAACTGCATTATTCTAAAGCTAGTAGAAAACCTATTACTCAAGTACTAATTTTCTTTAAACACCCAGCAGAAGCCTCAAAATATTTGAAAATTTCAAACACTCTATCAACTAACAGAAAGCAGCACAATATTTTATTAAAAGTACTCAGTTTTCTGGATTGATACTATTTCAATTATTTGGTTCTCATTATTATTACGGACAGATTAATACTAACACTGCTGGTACTATTGTTGCTATTATTAGATGTAATACAGGGTAGGAAATACCAAAACGGCCATGTCTCTAGGACAGCCCAGCCCAGCAAGCCAACCTGGCTGTTACTGCCGCGGGAGATGAGCGTGTATGGGACAGCAGCGGCCGGTGGAAGGCTGCTTCATCCCAACGGCATCGGTCCCTGTCCCTCTTCCCCTTCCCCTGCTAACAACAAGGGAGGCACGGCCGACTCTTCAGTCTGTGCTGTTGGGAAGCCATGAGACAACCGTATACGTAAAACCAGCAAGCATAGCCTTCTTCTAGGGATGGCTGGCATTTAAAAATAACATTATCCTTCCAAAACAGACAGCACAGAAAGTTACACCATTCATTGTGGGTATCTCAGTCTGCATCGTCAGGCACACAGAAAAGGACCCAGGGGTCTGGAGTTTGCTGCTGCTCAGTTTCTAGGACGAAAAAGAGCAGCCATAAGACTACGCTTTTTTACGCAGTCCGTCATTCCCCAGGTCAGATCTTCTACCTATAGAGGGAAGAAATGTAACCCAACAAGTCCCAATTTTTCCTTAACACCAGAGGGCTAAGCAACCATGGAATATTAGCTGTAACTCCGCATCCTGAGTGTAAATGCGATGTAAGCGGTGGAGGAATAGAGAGCAATTTCCTCATTAGCGGTGATTAAAGAAGACCGAAACAAAGTGCCTTGAGTTCACTAGCCAAGAAAACGGGGAAGCACAGAAGGCAGCACTTCTTGTATAAACCGGGCAGGAGAGAAGATTGCTATCTCCTCTCCCCACTCCCTCTTGCTTTAAGCCACCAGAGTTTACTAATATTATTATCCAAACACTAAGGTAAACTTATTTTGCTTTGTGCTTTCCTGGTGTACGTGGCATGATCCTGTTGTCCCTGAGGTCTGTCAATGTTCCAGCTAAGCTGAAAGCAGAATCAGTCCCATTCGGTCCTTTGCCCTGTCCCTCGGTTGGCAGAGCTGGCCATTGTGGCACAGATTTGTGACCCTTTCCCCTGCAGTCGCTCCCGTGAGCTTAGTCATCCGAGTGTCCCCCTTGCAGGGATCCTGCTTCTGCAGAAGTCCTTCAGAGCTGTAACTGGCATAAATTTTCACAGCTTTGTTGGAGGTTATTGGTATTTTCTGATAGTTCCTGAGAGTAGACTCATAGAATCGTTTAGGTTGGAAAAGACCTTTAAGATCATCAAGTCCAACCGTTAGGTAGTCTTTTGTTGTACAATAACTACCCCTCACAAGTTCCAAAGCTTGAAAAATGTTCAAACCCAGAAAACTTTAAGTGATTCACAATATAAACTTGCTGTTTCTAAGCCAGCCTTATCCTTTCTGAAGGTCTAACTCACAAGTTTTGAACTGCTTGTGTTTGCAATATTCAAAAACCAGCTGATGTGCTTTGGCCCAAAGTAAAACAGATTCAGTTCACAGATGGTAAGCTTTTTCTTTAAGCCAAAAGCATCTACAAGCCAATATTTTTATAATATTGGTTGAGAAATATTAAAGTATTGATATATAATGTGCAATATTTGATATCAATATTAGTTATTCTTAACCTCCAGTAGTCACAGTCATACAGATTATCTGTTTTGGTGTGATGGGTATTACAAATCTGCAGTTCAGAAAATTCACTGAGCACGGGAATTTTTGGTGAAATAGAGTTCCCGGCTAATCCCCAGGGTTCAACTGCAATTTAAGGAAAGCGGTGGCCATGAGACCCCCCACATAACTCTATTTTAACACCCTTATTCAAAAGAATTCTCCCTAAAGATAAAATTAATTTAATGTTAGATGGGAAGCAAATTTTCTTCCTGGCCCCTGAAAGCATCACTTACTCTAAAACAGATTAAAAAGTTACCTTGCATTCAAGGACAAACAAGCCCTGTAGAAGTAGGGCAGGGCTTTCAGATTAAAGGCAGCCAGCAGAAATCCCTCGTGAACAGTCCGACAGACGTTCTGAGGGGTGTCATCAGCCCTGCAACAGAACTCTACAAACTGTGAAATAATCCCTGGATTCATAAAGCCTTCAAATGTCCAAATCCAAAACCAACAGGCAGCTAGCTGTGAGATCCCCAGAAGAGAGAAAATAGGTGGAAATTTCATAAATTCATCTTACAAGAAATTATTCTCGGGTTGTGCAACAGCTTGCAGTCATCCCCCGGCCAGGCTGCATCCATCCATCGGCTCTCATACTTTGCTGGAAGCTCTTTAGAGCAGGGACCATCTTTTTGCTCTATGTTTTTAGGGCAGTTAACACAAAGCAATCCCGTCCATGCCTACGGTCTGAAGTCCTGCGATGCTACACCAAGAATTGCAACAACAGAGCAAGGTGTTGCTGTGTGTAGTTAAGAAAGCATTTTATTCATAGATCATTGTCAGTTCTCCATGTTTCCCAGAGTAGGAAAAGGGGAGAATGAAATGTGTCTGACCACGTTTTAACTACTGTATACATTAGCCAGAAAGCTCTGACCTACCAGGTAGGTATTCTCCACAGACAATGAAGGGAAGAAGCGTTTCTAAAGAACGCTTCACGTTATCCAACAATAAATGCCTCAGGTATTCATAAACTGTTGTATTTAACTTCTTACTGATCCTCTGACAGTGATTCTGTCACTTCCTCACCGGTCACAGAGACACAATATTAGACACCTAGTCCAGACCAAAAGCTTTAAATTGCAAATCTCTAAATTGTGAAATAGCACTACAAGCTACAGAGCCTCTTTCAAACACAGGGGCTACTCCTCTTCATCCCGCTGCTCGCTCTCGGTTGCTGTCCTCACCCACCTTCGACCCAGACCTTGCATACCCTCCTGCAGTTAGCCCTGCTCGCAAGGTCAGCGGGCAGAAGTCGCATCCGCTCTACCTCGCTCTGCAGGAAACAAAACCTCTATTTTCTGTAGTACGGCAGGACACCGCAGTTTACCACCCTGACCTGAAGACGGACACGGTTCCTTCTGGCAACCTCCTACAGCAATTACCAACAGAACAAAGTAATAGGAAATGGTTTGCTGCTTTTTTTTTTTAATTCCACTGGGTATGTCAAGGACAAGCTTTCCTGCTCTTGCCTTTTTATAGCTGATAAGTTATGTATGTGGCCACAAATTCTACAAAAGAGAAGGAAATGCAAAGCCGTTTGCCAAAAGAAAGCAAGCATGAACAAAAAAAAAAAAAAAAAATAAAATGGAGAGGAACTTGATGCCTTGTAACAATGGAAGGCTGAAGACACTGGAAAATTCACAAGCCTTCCACTGTCCGTCTTATGCTGGCATTAAGAGTCAAATGCTGTGCACCACAGTAAAACCAGCCAGTTCAGAGACCAATTACGACAAGTTACAGCTGGAACAAGGGAGGAAAGTATTAAAACATGGGCAGTTGCTTTTGGTTCCAAAACCGAAGAAGCTGAATCAAATCTCAGTTCCATTTCTCCTGAACTTCTGATTTCTTCCGTCTCAGCCAGAAAAGATTTCAAAGCACTTGTTACAAAATTACAGCAGCCACTTAGCGAAGTTGATCCTTCCAAAAAGCATCGCTTTCATGTTAGTTTAACATCAGAGAGAGACAGTCTATCATGAGGCACCTCAAGAAAACCAGACCAACTGCAAATCGAAAGAAACCAGTCAGTCTTCAATTGTAAGTTTTCTTTCTCTTTCCTGTGTACAGGACGCGATAACAACACACTCTAGTGCCTCCTTCCTCTCTCTGTGCCTTAGTACAGGGAATCACATCTTCACCAGGGGTCTTTAACACAGGCCTAACCTTCTGAAAGTCCCAGAGGGTAAAAAGTTCATTAAATCAGTCATACACCTAGAAGACAGGCACACACAAAACCAGTTTGATAAATTAGGGCTACATTTTCTTTCTACTTTTCTTTTTCTATTGCTCCAAAAAGCCACTACCTTATTCTTACTTCAATCACTAACCATTTCCACAGCATTCACAACACTTCTTGAGCAATAATAATTATCGCTGCAAGAAAAATCTTTCTGTTGCAGCTGTGTGTGCATCCGAACTGATCACTCAAAGGAAATAATTGCTACGGAGTAATTCATCCCCATGTTTTGCATACTATTTTTTGATTCCACTTGCTAAATTACTCTTAAAAAATGCTGAAAAGTCCTTTGGGCAGGGAAAAAGCTTTGTATCATTTCCACAGAGCACTTGTAATCATGTAGGTGCTGTAGAAAAAAAAAATGACAATTGTATTTCCCTTATTTCAAGCCCACTTTGGAAATTATGTACCAGAAAGAACAGGAAATCCTGTTCCTGAAATGCAGCTGTCACCGTGGCAGAATACAGCTCCTATAAACACAGGACAATGAACAACGTTTCAGGACAAAAGTAAAGATCAGAACAATCAAGTAAAATATGCGGGAGGATTAACTGGTCAGAAGAATTCATTAATAAAGCTGAAATTCGCAAGTGACACAGCGGCTCCCGAGGAAAGAGAGATCAGCAATGCAGGTACTGAAGGCAAAGTATTTGTCTGACTCTTAAGCAGAAAAACAAATGACTTCTTAATAGGAAGCGCAAATGTAAAACATACAAAAAATAAAGTTCTCTTTCACCTTGAATTTGCCAGCTAATTATGAAGGTAATTAATAAACCAGGAGGTAGAATCTCTCTGTAGCGAAATACTAATTTTGGTCCATATTATGCTTGATGACACCCTAATTCCACACCAGATATATGCACTCAACAACACCTCAGTTATGTGTAGGTGAGAATTCTGTAGAAAGAGACCATGAAAACTATAGCCAAGCTTATTAAAGTTATGCAAGTGCCTCTTCACGGCCCAATGAAAAAAATTATGTTGCAGCCTAAACTGTCCTCCCTGAAGAGGCAGGTTGATCAGCCAACACCATCTTCCAGTTTGGGGTCACGGATTTGAAGCAGCCTGTACCAGATTGCTCGTGACCAAATGTTGTTCCCAACTGACAGTCCTACACTGATCTACTTGAAAAAAAGTTGAAAGCCTCCGTTTTCTTCCTAATGGACAGGTGTTCCCCTGACACCAAACCCAACCCATTGTTACATTTGGTTGCCAACTGGAATCCTTACGGGTAGCCTCAAAGGAAGACAATGGGTGGAAATGGCCATGGAAAGTTAATGACTCTTTTAGCTCCACAGATGGTCACTTTAACTCATAACTCCGGGAAATTGTCTAAAACTCTGTCATTCAATAGAACCAAAAACCTAGAAAAACCTCAGTCTGGTAATGAACAGTAAATCAGACACGAGTTTGCCACGTGATAAAAGTGTAGAAAAAAGGACAAAGACTTTTTGATATTTCCCCAGGCAGGAAGAAGGCATCTTACCCCACCACCGAGCAGGGATTTAAGAGTCTCCCACCACAGGGCTGTCATGCACTAACATTTGAATTTTGTATTCACCTTTTCTATGTTTCACCACCAACAAAATCTTGTCAGACTGGAAATTGTTCAGAGAAGTGCAATAAAATAAGCTGGTTTGATAGGAGAGGTCTCAATGACCAAATTTACATACTCTGATTCAGTAAATTATTCACATATTTATATTATTTATATATCTTTTAAAACAATCAGTGTTGTAACCACATCTCCTAATATTCAACGAGTAAAATTGCTGAGTATAAACAATTTAATATACTGAACACAGATGAGTAGCTTTCACTTGTCAAATACTGACATGACGAGATCTTTGAAACAGCGCTGATATCTCCCTCAGGAACAGGACACAGCAACTTCTAAGACTTTTCAAAACCATATTCATGATTAAACAGCCTAATTTCAGTTTCAAGAGAGACCAAAGAGCCTAGAATCACGTTTACAAAGATTTTGCAACACTGAGTACTTAGTTCTCACTGATTTTAGTGCGTTAAAAACTAGCAGTTCAATGTTTATAGGTAGGTATTTGGATATCTGATGTTATCAAGAGTCTCCTACATCCTATTCTGTTCAATGGGATCTAAGCACCTAACTTGTTTAGACACTTCTGAAAACACTGGTAAATGCCCAACCAGCATTTCTGAAATATTTCATAATATTGGTAGACTTGTACAGACAGGGAAGAGAGCAGAAGACCTACCATTTTGAGACCATTTCTAACATCTTTTATTCTGTGAGACCAAGATACATACGAAGAGGCAATTAATTTTGACTGCTGTCAAGTTAACGTCTTAAAAATAGAAAACAGAGACTTGGTGACCTTGAAAGAAAAAAGAACTAGTTAATCAGACACAGCAGCATTATTCCTACACGAAGGGGGTGAGCTCAAGAAAAATCAAGTTTAGTTCATCCATTTTTCAGAAGAAAGGATTTAACCCACTTTTCTTGGTGAATTTGAAAGCTATCCCTGCTCATTAGCCTTCAGCCGTGTTCCTCTGAAGTGTGTGTCCATCTTTGTTGCTAAAGTCTGCTTCCTGAGAGAGACAGATTTAAATTTAAACTCAATACTCTGGACACCCTTTTTATTTTCCATGGTGTCATTGTTTTTGTTCTACATTTTAAGCTGCCTGACCTGAAATTAGCAATTTATCATACTGCCCAGTTAAGAAAAAAGAGCGACTGTACAATGGAAAATGTTGCTGAGGGTCTACTTCTGTTGCCAAGCTGTATCTAAAATCATTTCTTGATCAAGGTCCAGCCCATTTTATTTTTATCTCTTTTATAACAAAAGAGAAACAACTTGGCAGAAGTCTGCAAACTATTGGTGGAAAGACAGAATAGCTACCGGGTACCAGAGTATCTGGCAAGACCCACAAGTGTTCCCAGACATAACTATCATGAGCGTGTAAATAAAAACATCACTTACATATAGCACTGCCACAGCCTGAACGCTTTTTAAATCCGTCTCTGAAGCTGCATCCATTTGCGCCTGGCTCAACGGCGGACGAATGAGGAGCAAAGAATGATATTGTTCTTCGCGGGCAGGATACAGAATTGCACGTGCCTCTATTTGCAGGCAGCAAGCATCACGACCAGAGGGTGAAGGAGGAAGACCTGAGTCACGGGAACACAGGAGATGTTAAAACTCACTGTCTTCTCTAAAGAAGTAATATCCCAAATGCAAAATTAAGAACATGTCCCTCACTATTCCCGACACCCAGCCTTTTCCAGAGATTGAATAAGCACACAAAATGCCAAACGGTGATACGTGCCCAGGACCGACCCGTTAGATATGACTTACATCATCACAGGGTGAAGGTTTCCAGACGTTAGTCCAGAAACGTACCAGAATTTTTCCTTCCCAAACCCAGGTTTGCTGCCCAGAGCTTTGGTTGACTTTCTACAATACCTGAGTTACTCCCCATAGCTATTAGAACTGTGATCTAGATCCCCATCAACATCCTTCTGCATCCATTTGTTCATTATGAACACAAATCAGTAAAACCAGAATAGTTTCCCAATAGAGCAGGGGAGAAAAAAAAAAAACCAACAAACAAAAAACCCCCAAAACCCCCAAACCGCAACAACCGAGAGAGAGAACGTGACAATACTACCAACTAAGATCCCTGAATTTAGTGTTCTTAACAGCAAATTTGTTTCTGACAGGTTCAAGGGGCTGCAGGCCAATTTATTTTATTCAGTAATTTTTCTTTTGGAGCCTAAGAAAGAAAAAGTTCTTTTAACATAACAACAGCTCAAGGTGTATAGCGTATGTTTTCTTTTCATCACTTTGCACATTCCATATCTATCCATATCTCCACTCCCCAAGATTTCCTCTCAAGGAGAATTACTCTGCTTTGACTTCCCCCACACTCTCAGATTTTACACATTAGGTTCACTTTCAGTATTTATATGGAAACTCTTACATTGAAAGAGAAGTAGGTATTTGACTCAATCCGTAGCAACTGCATATTTAAAGTGCCTTCACATGCAAGAGTCAAAACATTTACCTACGTATTTGTACCTAGACACAAGACACCCACGGTTACATTCACACAATATACACACTTTCTATATGTACGACTAAAATCCATGCATCAGATCGCTCAGTCTTTGTCAATATGACTTCATTATGGTGTTTTGCCATCTTTTCTATATTAAGTGAATTAATATATACTCTTCCGGGCTTATCTGAACTCTTCACTTGCTAGGACCACATGTCGTGAAGAACCACAGTTCCCAAAGTAGCAGCTGAAAGACATTAAAGTCTTTCCCTCCACTACGAACTTCTGCCCACTACTTTCCGAGCAAAGACTGGTATACCCGTACAAAATAGTGATATGCATTTCAGGATTAATGACGGTTTTAAGGTCTGGTATGGCACGCTGTCTTCACATTTGAAAAGGAAACTTCTAGTTGATTAGCCTCGGATATATGGCACGAGCACCTGACTTCATCTGGCTGGTAGATGTCACTGACTGAAAATGCTTTAGAGTCAACTTCTGCTGGAGTTGGTCTTCACAGCCTGGTGAATCAGGCTGTTAAGAAAGGACCAGCTAGTTTGACAGAGAGAGTGACATAAAATATGTAGAGACCTAAAACTATTCTCAAATAGCTGTTCCTAAAACATGCCCTGTAACATAAAATTAAAAAAAACCAAACAAACAAAAAAGAAAACCCCAACCAAAACAAAACCGATGACAAGCTGAGAAATTGTATTGGGATTTTTGGAGTACCATGAATAATGTATCACATACGTAAACTCTTAACTCCAGCTTGGTAAATTTTTTATATCATAGAAAACTACCTGGGCCTTTGCGCACGCACACACACACAAATAGAAAGGGAGAGGCGTACAGAAAGAATTTTATGACCTCCCTTCAAAAATGTATTTTCAGGAAAGATTTGTAGAAAGAACCAGAGCCTGAGCAAGGAACAGCAAAGAAACAGGTAGGGAAGGACAGTGTAATGCGGGAAAAACAAGAGCAGTTCAGACAATTCACCGGGAAGCGCACGCAGCGGAGCAGGAGGCAGAGCGTAGATGGTGCCCAGCTGACCGAAGAGTGCAGTGCGGCTGTCCGGAGGAGCTCTGAGGGAGTCAGTAGTCCATAAGTAGCATCATCTAGCAAATTTGCTCATGCATAGTGTCCCACTGGTGCAAGAGCTACCTTTGAAAGCACTATCTGTAGGGTATTTCCACCACACTCCAGAGGAAAAACTTGTTAGGACTGTCTTGAACTGAAAGCAAGGAGGCTCAGTATAATATGAAAGGTGTGGGGAGGAGCTCAAAATCACATTTAACACTTGTTCAGCACATCTGGTGAAATACATGAGTTTTGCTAAGATATAATTTGGCATATTGAACAAATACTATGACAAACAGACTGTACCTGTTCCTACTTTTCTATCGCTGGCAAATCAGACTTGTATTTAACCCCATCAGTTGTCAGTATTTTGTGGGAATGAATATCTGACCTCTATGTCAGTATGTCTAAAATACAGCAGGAAAACTAGTCTTAAATGAACCCTTCCAATGAAAACCAAACAAGCAGTTACCTGCATTAAACTGATAATGCCCAAATATAGAGTTATATAAGCTACTATATAGGTTACGAGTAGTCCAGATAGGTAGGTACACTTGGGTTTTCACCCAACAGAAACAGATCACAGTCAGAGAGGAAGTATTTCATTTCTGTTGACTCAATCTATTAATTAAAGTAAACATAAATATTTTAAGTCCCAGTCAATTCATCTAGTTTTGGCCTAGAAATGACTAATTATCTTGTTTGTGACTAAGCTCATTAGAAAATTTATGAGGGGCAAGGGCCACTTCGGAAACACATGGTCTAATGTGAGCACCCGAGACTGTACTAGGGGTATTTTTCTGCTTGCAAAGAGCAACTTACAATGATTAACCTTTTCCAACTGAAAAGGAATGGAAAGAATTCAGGCCTCTCAAATTATATCCAACTTTGTTTCTAATCCTAACCAGCCTTCAGATTATTTCATATCTTCCCCCTTTCTCTGTCACAACTTAACAATCATTTCACACACACAGACTCGCAAATCATGCGTGCACCGTGTTACGTTCAAAAAAAGGGAGAAACCGAGAGGCCATTTTTCCTCTCCGTTCTCCTCAAGGTCCTGGTATTATCCTGATACAAGGAGATGCGTTATTTTAAGCCTAACATCACACATATGGTTAGGTGCTGTGTGTACCATGTGGAGACAAAAGTTTGAGACCAATTTAATCGACAGTAACAAAATGAAGGAGGTTCAGCTACCTGCACTAAGGGAGAAGATCAGTCTTTCCATGACACAAGTTCGCATTGGTAACTTTACAGTGCATGTTAACCAAAGAGTTTCCAGAGACATTAATTTCTTGGAGCTTTCCAAGGATTCTGGGGGTGGAAAAATATGTTCCATTTTGGAGTATATTCTGTCTGTGCCGCAGCGCCTGCAGTAGCCGATACTTTTTATACATCTACATCTAGATCAAAGCATTCGTCTCCAACAAGCGTGACCATTGACATCAACAGAGGTGTTCCAAGTTACTCCAAAAGAAGAGGTGTCTGAACATTTTCCATAGGTATTTGAACAGAGTAAACTATGATCTCATACAAAAATAGCGTTAAGAAAAGATTAAGCCACAACCATACAGCAAAGCCGAACATACAGCTCAGAAAAAATCCTCCCTTCAACCAAGGCAACCCTCTTTCAGTATTACCGACAAGGCCAGCTTCAGTAAGTCGCAAAGTACACATACAATAGCAGAAATTTTGCAAGCCTTTTCTGGAAAGTACAGTAGTGCACCTGGAAGATCCATGGATCAGACGTTCCCTGTTTGCACTGTCTGTGATCTTGATAGCTTTGATTCATGGATCACGGGATTTGTACAAAATCCAGCTCTGGAAGCATAATGAAATTTATACGTCAAACCTATTCCTATGTTAAAACTGGTCTCCAAAAAGGTTATGGCAGCCCAGAAAAATGGACTGGCAGGAATCTGCCAGCTGTATGTTCTACTAAATTTAAGGACTTTGTATAAGTGTCTGATGTGTCCTAAGGCTCACCAATGTCAACATGTCTGCAGTCAGGATAATATTCCCCTGCGCACTCTGTCCTTGTTAGATACAGTTAAGGTAGCCTGATAATAAGCATATCCCAGATTTACCAAATATATTAAGCCTTTATCCGGAATGCTTGGCAGGGATCAGAGCATGATACATGTCAACTGTTATTCCAAATTATCCAAGGGTGCTAGGCAAATAAAAAGATTTGAGATAAAATCCTGATTCTCTTCAAGACCAGGGTTGTTTCCACTGGTTTTGACAGAGCTGAGGTGTCACTCCTGATCCCTGCCTTTAAAAAAAAAAATAATCAAAATAAACAATAGACAGTACAATGCTGGGAGGTTGAGAAGAGATGACAGCAAATCCAGAGACAGACCTACATGGTTATGCAAAGTTATTATGAAACATCACCATGCTTTTTCAAAGAAAATAAAAAACCGACCCAAAATAGGAGTGGAATAAAGCGTCAGTGACTGTATTACCCCATTTCATAAGAGGGAACACAAGGATTCACAGAGGTTTGCATCAATGTCTTGGTTTTATGAAAACCAGATTACTCTGCAGCTGAAGAAGGAATTTAAGAAGGAAATTTAGAAGCTGAATTCCTGAGAAGGAATTGAAAAAGGGTTAGGTAAGAATTTTGAAAATATAAACTTAACTAACTTTTGCCCAAGGCAGTTAGCAGGGCCATTTACCATGAGAGGGTCAGGATTTTGAACTGTTGGGTTCTGACTGCCAGCCCCACATTCAAAAAAGCAGATTTCAAAACACCCGGTACTCTTTAGATGTTATGAAGACCATCTACCTGCCCTGGCTGTGTCCTTGCACAGGACGGAGGAAACGGACCTCTGCATATCACTGAGCAATTTTATTTTCCAAAGCAGAAAAGGAGAGGGAAGAACGCAAAGAGGCTTGGTGAGCATCACCAAACTCCACCACAGAATTGTTCATCAAGGTCTGAGTTTTCCTATTGTGGTTGCGCCAAGATTTATTAAAGCACAGCATGTGTTCACTTATTTCTATCCAAAATGAACTGAAAAGGCACTTTGCATCTGCTCTCAGGAAAAAAAAAGTTTGCTTATTTGGCAAACTTTGTTTAAAAATCTGTTTCTTCCAAGGTTTGTCTCTTTAGTTCTTTTTGTTTGCTTGATTGGGGTTTTGGGGGCTTTTTTGGTTTTGTACGTGGGTGTGTAGCTTTCTTCCCCTCCTGTACCTCTCTTCCTCCATCTGTTGACCTCACTTTAGCACATAGTTTCCCACTTACTTTGCCAAAAATGTATAAAACTTGGGGCGTCTGCTCTGATTTCTTTGTGACTTGTAACTGTATCATTAAACTAACATTTGCTCTGTTATAAAGAAGTCCCTGTAACTTTAATTAGGCTCTTCTGCTCCACTTGCTCTTGCGCAGTTGCAAGTGTGAAGTAATGCTTCCACATGGAAATGACAGGGGATGGTCTTTATTATAAACAAGCTGTGTGAAAAGCCAGAAACCTCAGTGCTGAGTTTCTCACACTACCTAGTACCACACTTTCTGCATACAAGATGTTTCCCTACGCAAAATAATATTTTCCTTATCTTGCATTTCCACCAAAGCCCCCTTCTCGCCCTCTACCACCCCAAATTCCGCTATTCTGTGGACAAGCATACTCCAAATCCTCTCAGAGGCCCAGGAAAAAAGGCCGTTCCTTGAAAATTCCGTTTTCCAGCCATGGATATGGGCCACACGGCAGCTCACTAGTCCCCCCATTTCCACAGTTAAGTCTGGGGCCTCTAATGCTACTCTACGGCACACCAAGAGTTGGATTAATACCCTGAAAAAGAAAGATTTCATCAGCCATATTCTCCTGCATCAGAAGCATTAATACAGGTAGGTAATAATAATATTTACATATGAAGCAAGACTACATGACTAGGTTGGGAACAAGTTTCCATAAAGTCCAAAGAGAAAATGATCCTGAAATAAGGAAACGTCACTAGTATCAGAATTAGAAATAATTTTTCCTTATTAAAGTGATTCTTTACTAAATATAGTGCATACAGGTAGACCCAGCGGATAAAATATTTTCTACCACTGCAAGCAACTCCCTGTCATTCCAGCAGTTGCACACTAGAGATCATGCACTATTTCAGGGAAAATCCTTTGAAATCAGATCTATTTTTGTTGATTTATATCTATCTCAGTTAAGGTCTCCTTTGAGAAGGGATTGTTTACACGCTAGGCGGTTTGACACGAGAATATGACAGTGTTTTACCTTTGAAATGGAATGAGGACAGTGGTGTTTCCTCTTCTACTCTGTGATCCCGTCTCATTACAACATCATTTCTTATTCACATTTTTTCTTTATATGGATTCAGGAGCTGTTATTACTGTCCTGCAATAAAGCGATAATCATTACAAGGTGTTCCCTTCCATTGCCATGTAGCTAAAGAACAGTTTAACCCACAGGACTTGCTTAAGGTCACAGCTGATTCAAAAAAATAGACGCCAAATCTCCCAAATCCTAATACTTTGTTTTGATCATAATACTGTCTTTCAGTGTTGGCAGGTGGATTTTCCCCATATTCCCCTCAATTTCTTAGAATCATAGAATAGTAGAATCGTCAAGGTTGGAAAAGACCCTTAAGATCATCGAGTCCAACCGTTAACCCAGCACTGCCAAGCCCACCACTAAACCATGTCCCTAAGCACTACGTCTATCCGTCTTTTAAATACCTCCAGGGATGGGGACTCAACCACTTCCCTGGGCAGCCTGTGCCAGTGCCTGGCCACCCTTTCGGTGAAGAAGTTTTTCCTAATATCCAACCTAAACTTCCCCTGGCGCAGCTTGCATACTTAAATGCAGCATGAATCCCGAGGTCTGTTCCCTGAAGAGCTTATACCCTGAAAGAACGAAAGGCAGCATAAGCAAGAGACGCGTTTACAGATACGCTGGGCGGGCCATGACTGGCCAGCCAGCGATCCTGAGAAAGCGCGTTTCCTTAGAAAATTCCCAGGTAGCTTGAACGAAGGAGAGAGAACATACCTGGGGCAAACCCAGGGAAACTGTAAAATCCTGCCTCTAAATCCATCGTTTCTTGAACAGAAAATACCTTATTTCTTTGTTTCTTAGAGTAAAACGTGCCTCAGTAGTGAAGTATCTAGAGAGCACTCTGAAGTAGCCGTTGGTGTAAAGCACAGCCCCATCAACACAGGGATCCCAGACGTCTCAAAAGCACAGGAAAACCAACCACATCACATTCCCCCCGCGCCTAGCGCTGAACGTACCTATGCCAGACCTCACAGAAAGCTTCGTTCTGCAGATTTGCTCCTCCGCTGTGGTCAGAAGCATTTAAACACCCTACAAAGTGTAAGCTCAGAAGACGTGGTTTCCTGGGAAAAGTGGGGCTCCTACGACCAGGCGGTAGGTAAGCACCAGCCGTGGTCCCTCCCGACGCCGGGCTCTCTAAGGGCAACCCTGCTAGCGTCCAGCTTTACAAGCAGGGAGTAAAGCAGTAAGCACAGAAGATGAGAGAGACACTGTCATGCCAGAAGAGTCCTTCTGGACCCTGAAAAGGTTCCAATAGCCATCTTTGCCACTGTAAAATTTGCAGAATATACAACAGTCACGACACCTGAAAATTACTGAGCAAACAGTAAGGAAATTAATTCACTTTGCTCATTATTCAGGCATGGGCCAGGGTGACAAGGTATCCCCAGGCATCTCTTGCGTCCCCCCTAGAAACAGACTACTTCGGAAAAATGGATAGATGCTGCTTTTTCATTGACATACAAAACCGGATTTTTTTAAATAAAAACGTGATCTCTTTAAATGAGTATGAAAAGTATATATATTATCAAACCACACAAACTTCCCCCTAAAGTCCTCGCACACAAAAAAGAGAAAAACACAATAGGCTAATTTCTAAACAAAGGGTTGTGCGTTTTCCCATTTTAAACTGTTTATAAAAACTAAAATCCAGTCAAACTATACTGAGAGTGAGAAACAAGGGCTTTCAATTCATCCATGCCTCTTCCTTCAAGCGTGTTTTTCACCATCTAAGAAAATCCCAAACAATAACAACAAACTAAAAAGCCTAAACTTTGGGCTAAGCTTCCAGCTGCTAATTTTGTCTGTCATGAGCTGCTATTGTCAGTCTGAGGGAGGGATTGTTCCCAACTTTAAAAAAAAAAAAAATAAAAGTAGAAGATGCAAAATGCACTCAAAGTAACATCTGTGTTTTCTGATTTTATTGAAGCATTTTGTCTTTGTTATACAGAAATAACAAAACACTGAGCCCTTCCCATCAGTATTCATGACGTCTGCCTTTTCATACAAAACCCTCTGAAAGAAAATTCCCCCTGGAAAAAAAAAAAAAATACTTTCCTTATAAAAAAAACAGATTGTGAGACAGATGATTGCATTGTTTAATCAAATTTCCATCTGAAAACTCTTTTCCTAGTTTTAGATTTAGCTCACCCAGTGAGGCACAGGCACTAGGAAGCACGTGGAAGTATAAAGTAGCAGCTCCTCCATTTTATTATCTCCCTTGAGCTTTGCAATTGGCAAATCAAAAAGAAAGTGAGGAACAAAAGTAGTGGACATAAATTAAGCCCTGCTTTTTGAAGTTCAAACTGAATTTTCTTTATTTTTCTACAGCTGTCAGATAAGCAGGGTAAAACCACTAATGCATGTTTAATATATAAAAACTCATAATGTTCAGTAGTACGACCTCCATTGGAGACATTAGTTCAGGCCAGTGAACTTGGAGCAAGCCAAGTGTGGAAATGTGGAATTGGGCCAGTGACCCCCACCAGTGCCTGTCATATCTGCTGAAAGCAAACTTGTCAAATGGAGAAGGGGCAGAAGGAGGACAAGAGTATCCTCAAACCAGGGAGCAGCGACAAAGCAAAGATGCCCATCATCTATTCACCGTTGTCTGTTGTTCGGTAATGGCTCCGGCCATCTCAGGAACAAAAAGTCTGGTTACAGCCGCAACCTTTCAACCTTGGCCGGTCTGGGGGCCTTTCATTTCACAGGCTCCCCAAAGCTAATGAGTGATCATAAAGCTATGATACGCTCCTTGCTGTTATCATCTCTTCAAACCTACTCTGTACCGAGCAGAAGAGGAACAGAGTATTCCCAGGACTGCTAGCCTGCCGTAATAAAAGAGCCACTGTTCATCCCCTTCAGCTCCAAAAACAATCTTTAAAAATAGTTGATCGGTTGTATTAATAGTAATTCCTTAGGATATTTTTTTTTTATATAAATCAAATCATTTTAAATATCTGCCTTACATCCCAACACTGGTTTTAATTTACTTATCATATACTTTTCCTTGAGCTTTGGCTGCTGCCTGCTTTCCTTCTGTCCCCTCAGTTTTATTTACTCCCTTTTATTCCTCAGCAAAACAAGGTGCAACTGCAGGGAAAAATCCACCACGGGCATTCGATTCCCCGGACAGGGAACCAGTTAAACCCCGTCATTGTCAACAGAGGACAGAGAACCTACGCTGATATTGTGAAAAATCCAAGAAATGGGTAGGACACATTCAGCTCTCACAGCAGCAAGCCTTGATAGACTTCACTGATGATTTATTTACCTTGCTGTTACTAAGAGGAAAAAGCGATGCTTCGCAGTGCCCGGAGGTGTTTGCTGTGCAGCGGTGAGGGTACATTTTAACACCTCGGAGCTGACACCCTGCTCCGCGCGCAGCGGGTGCTTGATGTTCCCACGACAAATCCTGAACTACCAAAGTCTCGGACTCCGCTGGACGCCCTGCATCTCACAGAGATCCTTTCCCCTGTAGAAAGCAGCAGCTTGTTGGCAGTACCCTGCCTCTGCTAGGTATAGAGGACTCCAGCTTTTGGCAAGCTCAAAGCTCCTGCAATTTTTCCTGGGATCAGGTGATGCCAGCACGGAACGACACCACACTGTAGCATCTTGTCACTTCATTAGAAAAGTCTTGGAAAGCACAACGTGACTCTAGCTCATCCACATACTTCTCCCCTTTCCCTAACTGTCACAGCCTTACATTTCTGCAAGATTATTCTTCAGTGTTTATTTCCCATTTTCAATGCATTGCTTTCGTGACTCTTCTGTATTTCTAATTCTCCTTTTGAAAAAACATGTTGCAAGCGATATGTTGCTAGTTAACCCGATTCTCTCTTCAGCAAGCTATCAGTGGCAGCTCTTCTTTTCACCTATGACTCCTGACAGTTACCTGTCCTACCCAGCTAGTCACACATCTGCATTTTTGTCAGACATGAACGAGCCTTACTCACTGGGGAATACCGTAGTTCTGCTTTTTTAACACATGAGAAAGTCTGCTGGTGCTTACCATTTCCAGCTCAGAAATATCAAATTATATTTTCTGTTTTGGAGGGGCTATGCAAAATAAAGAGAGTTTGATTGCAAAAGAGAAGGCATAATTTTATCCTCTTCCATGTTAATTCCTGCAGATCAGATGAGAAGCCTGATGTTTCTTGCTGTACAAAGCCCGCTTTGAATATGCCCCCAGTATTTGACACCACACTGCACAGACTGCTTACGTCTTTGTTTTCGATCACGTTTTCTTATCCTAAAGATAGGTTTATACCGTGATGATTTTCAGACTTCTTGTGTCGTGTTCCTAAAAGATAACTTCTTAGGACAGTCATTTCCAGGATAGGTATTTTTAAGGGAAAGATTAAAGATTTTCATTTAGTTTCTCATTTTGTTTATTCTATTGCATGAGAACTTGAGATAAGCAAACTTTAGCGTTCTGAATGAACTGTACTCTACCAAAACACGTATCTGCAGTATTTGCAAATACAAACTTGAACAAAATACATACTATCATGCGTCTAACTTCTGGCTTCAGTCCCAGAGAGGTAAGTGAGGCAACGTACCTAAAAATAGATTATCTATGCAGACTTTTAAGTAAATTATTTGTACGTGAGTGCCTCTTCTTGCGTTAACCTTGCGCACTTGAGAGTAGCCACAGTTCTGCACCCATGCTGAACTCTCCTGCTGGGATATCTGAGGGCAGAGGCTCAATTCTGCAGTCAGCTGAGCTACTCTACACACGGGCACTGGAAGAACTCCGGAAAGATACTAAGGAATTAATACTGTCTATATGACAACCAGAATTTAAAGTTAGTAATTACTGTTCCTGTGTTAACTCTAGCTTTTGCTGGGTCAAACACAACAGTTAAAATCTAGCATCACACCAGAGTATCACACCCGGCATCATATCATTTAAGTGGTGTTACCTTTTCAATAAACTCTACAGCCAGAATAAAAAAAAACCAAAACCAACCCTACGACTAGAAACCAATCGTTACCATAGCAAGGTTTTATACTACAAAAATGGAGAGAAGTGATTTCACAGGTGCACAAGCGATATACTCCTTATATACCACATTATTTCCCCACAGTAACCAAGTTTACTGAATGACAAAGAGGAAATCACAGGTGAGCCCATCTAATGAACATAATCTGTATTTTTAGGAACATTCTGGGAATGTAATAAACAAAAAAAATCACCTTGTAAATGGAATGCCTTAAAGTAAACTGTGTGGACCACGGTCATCCTCCTGCCTCATTACTGCTTCCTACTTTAATATAATAAGGGGTAATTATTGAGTACTGTTAAAAGACTCACAGCTTCACAAGCCCTGGGGGTGATTTCAGTGCACTCAAACTGGTGAGATGGACCTTAATCTGCCACCATTATCTCCGAGATACAGACCCTGTTGTGGAAAAAAAAAAAAACACAAGACGACCTGTTTCCAAATGTGTGCTTTCAGGTGGGTCTGGTAACATTATTATGAAGCTTAGTTCATTATTTTTTATTATTATTATTATTATGTATATTATTTATTATGCTTATTATGAAGCTTACAGATAGTACTGGGAACAGTTAGAGGATCCTGAGAGAGAAGACCATTGGTTGGAGAAGGGGACTATGACTGGCGATAGGAGCTGGAGAACAGACTGAGCCAGATGTGGCCCTCAATTCAAACGCAGTGCCTGCACCTCGCTGCGCGCACGGATTTTTTGGGTGCCAACATGCCCGACACTGATACAAACTGAGAGTATAAGCAGACATACTGAGACTGAGCTCTCATACGGGCATAGGACCCAGGCTAAGGAGACTCTACCAAAACGTATCTAGGGTGATAAGCAGGAGTTGAGAACGGCCAGAACTGGAACAGATTAGAGAACATGGGCCAAAAGAGAAGCTGCAAGAAGGACAACTGGCAAATTGGCCCAAGACAGCTGTAATGCAGCTCCCACCAGAGCCAAGCTTGGAGGCTCCCTCCTGTCGGCAAATACCTGCAAACCTGTTCTCTGTGTGTGTGTGTGTGCATGCATGGGCTACAATTTGCTGGTATGACCAGAATCTTCTGCAGCTTCATGAGTCTGTGCATTGCATTTAAAACTTCAAGCCATGTTGGTGAACCTGCAGTTGTCTCAGAGTACAATAGGTGGGAGTTTTAATTATACATATATTTTGCTTTTTTAAATGTAGGAAGTTACAAACTAACTTATGGAAACCTCTGAATACAGAGGTGTTAAAAAGATGGCAAGATCAAGTTCTCAGAATTCGGAAAGCCTGAAAAGTCAGAATTAAGGTTGGCCACACAACCTTAACTGAACTCTCTGTCTGAAAAAAAATCATCTGTCCCATTGGTGAGCCTCTAGCCCCCTCATTTATTACTCGCCTTCCAGCTGATCAGGCTGCAATCCCGAGCCCTCAGTGCTCAGTTCAAGCTCATTCCTGAGCGGGTCTGCCTTGTCAACCGGGTGAAGCAGAGGCCCTGTAGAAAAACCGTGCATGATCCTGCCATTAAAGACTGCATCATACTACCTCCACACAAGTGGAGTCATTTCTTGTTCAACAGACAACCAAACTCAAGCCTGGCATTTCTTAAAGCCTGAAAGCTTGGGTTTGGCATTTTGTAGTTAACACTGTTTTGTGCGTATAGCAGCATAAATGCATATTCCACGGCTCTGTCAAGCTGTACAAGGCATCCCTTTGGAGGGAGAGGACTCTCTGGCCACACAAGCTCCTGTCGCACAGCTGGGGTGGTGTGCAGTACTTGGCTCGGTTTCACAAACCGTATGTGCGTGTGCCCTCATTTCCCTTTGTGTTTTTGGCTCTGCCATCCAACGGGTCAGAGCGCATTACTGAACCTAATGAAAACCTCCCCACATCTGGGCGGTAATCGCTTCCCTTTTACTGCTTGTCATACAGATAAGAAAATAGAGGTTTACTCCATTTAAAGGGCACAATGGGAGTGAGTAGCACGCTCAGAGAAGGGACTCCCTTCCCCTAAGAATTACAGATAGCGCAACTTGGAAGGTTTAGTGATATTCTTCTAGCAGATCACATTCCCCCACACCCTTCTCTGCTTCCCCTTTGATTTGTTTTCAGTTTGCTTTTCTGCTTGTTATTCTTGGGGAACGAGGTGGGAAGCGCTTGCTTGTTTGTGGCGCACTTGGCTAGGTTGGTTGCATACTTGAGTCATTTCCCATTACACTGATATTAAACATTCTTATAAACCCTAATGCCTTTTCCTATTGTTCTCCTAGCTCACTGACTCCAGGTTTTACTCTAGGAACTACTTCCTTTCTGTGCTACCTGTTTATCCTAACTGAAGACCTCACCAGCTTTCAAGACAAAGCCGGTAGGCAAGCATTTAAAATATAGGACAAAATATTGTAAATTCTCAGGGTTTCAACCAAACAGATGAAATCAGAAAGGCTTCTCACAGGGGTGCTTTATGAGGGCCCATGTCTCACAAGGGCTGCCATACTCGATCGAGCTTTGTCCCTAGCAAGAATTACATAGTTCTTTTTTCCTGCAAACTTAACCTTTCTTGGTTATTTTTAAGGTTTAATTCTATATCTGATGCAATAGATGACTTTTTTTTTTTTTTAATAAGACACATTTATAGGTCCATTTCAGTGTCAACTTTTCATTCCTTGTAAATTGGTTTGTCTTTTATGTTATATATTGACAACCAAAAGGTAGTCAAACTTGCCTAATAAGAGCAATAATATTTATCTGCAGTGCCAATGGTTTTATACGGTCAGAGTTCCTCCACATATTATGACCAAGTCTTTGTTCTCTCTTGTAATGTAATCGGCACCGCCCTATGGTGTTTGTTAAGAAAAAAAACCATATCCCCTAGGTGGAATGTTATAAATTGTCTGACAATTTTGGATGTACAACCACTGTTTGGGTGAAATCTGCCTACCCCAGGCCTGTTAAGTGGCTCTGAAAACATTTCAGATCTCTTGTATGTCAGCAGTTCAAATCCTAAAGATGTAATTTTTCTTTCTGAGCGCCATCTCCTTATTTTGTGTCTCTGTTTCTCCCCTGTACCACAAACATGTATCTCATTTAACTTCATAACATCCAGGCTTAATTATCCTTAGCAGACTAAAATTTGCCAGTTTCCATATGGCTGATCTGTTCAATCTGCCAGGTTTTTCATGATTTATTCAGAAAAAAAAAAAAATGGCAATTTACAAAAACAAATTCTTTGTTTCCCCACAGAAAGACCAGTTTCTATTCTCTGAGCCAAAAAACTAGAACTAAACAATATGTACAACAGAAGCAGATGTAGCTATTATCGTGTGGCCTGGTGCTTTGAGAAAAGGGACGGCATGAGTAAAATTAATGCATTAATACATTTACCTCACTGTGTTTAACCTTTTCTACTTAACATCACTCATGTGATTCTTTCGAGTGTAAAAAAATTTAAACTTCTTCACCCCGGTTTGCCGGTCTGCGATCCCACCACCAGAACCCGGCATTGTTATGAGCATAAAAAGGAAAACACTGAGAGCGCACATTTCTAAATACAGTCAGCGGGAGCTTTCGGCTCGTGAGCAACAAGCTCTGTTGTTGTCAAATTCAGCATTAAACCAATGGATCTATTTTGTATCAATACACTTTAATTGGTTTTCTGGATGACATCTACACAGAATAATGCCAGGATCAGTAGTGAGTACCGGGGCTGTATTAGCAGAGTAAACATGAAGTTATTATGTCCCTTTCAGAGAGCACAAAAGTTACTCTAGCTTGAAGCCATATGGCCTAGAAGCATGTTGACATATCTCAGCAATAGAGGGTTATGTTACAGAAGGGACCATGTCGAGGAGATCAGAAAAGCTGGATCGGCTACTTGACCAGTGTCACATCACTGAGCCCGGCGTAAAGAGCCTGAACAAAATGACATGAACTCATCTGCGACCACTGTCTAGGAGGGGAGACCTTTAACAATGGCAGCACCTGCCAGATCGCCGCTCTCCTCCCCAATAAAGTCACCAACAGCCCCCTCACTGTTCCGTCATGTGCCTGGCACAAGGCCCCTATTGTTACCAGCCACTCTCACTCCAATAATTTCTCCTCTAAATGACACTGCACCACCACAGGTCATTTCAAGGGGACTGAAAAGAAAGATTTTGCATCTGTTTTGAGTTGTAGGCACCAAGGGGGAGGGGGCTCGAAACCCCCTGATAGCTGGCAAATGGTAATAGCAAAATGTCTCTATTGTTTGTGTCTGAACAAACAACCATACTACATGAGAGTTTTTATTGTCCTCAAGGCAATCTGCCACGAATGCTCCCCTTTGCCCATACTCTACAAAGAGAGAGAGAAAAAAAATCACCACAATAGTCACAGTTAGGAAACCTTAGTGAGAGTTTAATGACCGGCTACCAACTAATGGATGGTGAGTAACATATGGCAGAGCTTGGCCTCTTCACATATTGATTAAAAATAATTTAAAATTTAAAGCCAAGTTTGTTTGACAAGGTTCCAGCTTCTCAGCAGCCACTTAACAATCTGAATAAATCTGAAGGGGAAAAGCTTAAATTCTAACCCAAGGCAAAGCAGAACAAATTCATTGTCACATTACATAATTGAATCTATTACATTCACCCAAGATTAACAGCCAACACTTAACGATTTTCTCCCTCTACCTAAAATATTTGCTGATGTAAACAGCAAAGCAACTCTTTGTAATATTTGGTAACCTTTTTAGAGTGCCTTTATTAGACCCTCTTTATTAAACACAGACATTAATGGCCATAATCAAGACCTGTTAGTCGCGTTTTAACCACATAATATTATTTAATGCAACAGAATGATTCTATTCTTATGTCCTCGAAGCACCACTCGAGTTAAATGGTCATATTTTTATACACATCTTTGCGTCCTTTTCTAGCGTGATGAATGTCAGAAGCTGGAGCACTTGAGATAATTGTTCCTACTGAATGGATTTAAATAAAATCTAACTGGATTACTTGTTATTTGCTTTCAAAACCAGCTACAGACACTAGAAAATAGATCAGATAACAGCGTAGAAATTACAGTACCTGTCTCTACCAAGAATCAGATGTGCAGCTGAGAAGATTCCAAGTAAATGAAAGGAACAAAAAAATGATGGTACTGATTTTAAAATGGAGATTATTTGGAAAAAGGAATAAGGAAATGTTCCCTATAGCCCAGCTATACACACAGTAAGGATCTGGACAAAGACTTTGGATATTTGGCAACTGACGTAACTTGGTGGCTAAAGCACTAAGTTGGTATCGGGAGGTCTGTAATCGGCACCCAATTCAGGCGCTGAACTGCTCTGCGACCCTAGCCACGTCACTTCGGCTCTGGCTTCTCTCTTACTCATTTGCAGCGGCTGCTGCAAAATGTTCTGACCTTTGCCGAGGCTCTACCCATTAATTCAACACAAGAGTCACCAAAAAGAGGGTTCAGAGCTGAGACTTGCACTGGTCTTCAGTCCCACTATGAACATCTCCCTTACATGACAAAGGCAAATGGCAGGTATTGAAAAGTTAAAAGTCTGTCTTTTGGAGAATGTTACACCCCAAGTACCCCAGAGAACGCCATGGCCAACCTGAAGCAGCAGTGAGCCAAAGTATCTGCAGGATTTCCACAGGTTACCACGGATCAGCTGAACTGGCATAAACCGCAGGACGTAGGGAGCACAAATACTGACGGTAGCACCGATGACCTGGTCCCTGCAAACCGTCGTCAGAAGACGCAGCAATACTCAGAAGCAGTAGTGGGGCTGCGTTTTCAGGTGTGAAGAACTGGCAGGTAACGGAGGGGAGGTGTTAGAAAGCACAGTACTGATGACATGATGGCATATATAAAAGGATGATGGCAGAAATGATGGGGAAAGAAACCTTGTGTCCCTTTTCTCATAGCAGTAGCAGCAGCATGGAAGTAGGCAGTGCAAGGTTGGAGATGTAGTTTGGCTCTTAACCAAGAGGTCAGTTGATCACATGTTTTAGAAAAGCGACTTTAAAATATTTTAACAGGTTTCACTTCATTACATCTGCTTATTTCTCTTCATGGAATTACTAAAATACTCATTAATAACTCGATTTATTTCTAGAGATTTTCTATTATGCCTGCACATTAGTACATGACAGAACTTTGAAAGGGATTAAGGTACATACTGATGGAGACAGAAATAGAGCTCCTAAACTGCCACAGGAGTTAAAACCTAACTTGTTTAAATGCTTTTAAAAGAACAATAACAAAAAAACCTCTGGATACCAAAACACCATCTCCAAGCACCTATGCATGTGTCAAAATCTGTCTAGCAACCATGCATTATTAACTGCAGCGTGTTCCTCACAGATAACAAAGAATTATTGTTGCATTTTACTAATTGGAAACTGGAATGCAGCAAGAGATTTTTCCGAGGTCACACAGGAAAATCTGTGTCAACACCAGGATTAGAAGTGAGATCATCTGGCTTCCAGCTCCATAAAATCATCCTTCCTCTCCAAAAAATTACTTTTCTTTTCTAATAATAAAGGCCACTACAGGAAGGGGTGGTCTTCTGGTTTTGTCTTTTAACTTCAGAAATACAAGGAATGATCAGCTCCGGTCCTCCCTGCATTTAGACTTCCTAGATGCTTCCTGAACACCGCCAATGCACCCTGAACGCAGGAAAGGAGTTAACAGCTTCATTCTCATCTCATTCCTTCCCCTTCATGCTCCCAAACAGCAACACAAATTAGGATTTGAATCAAACTAATCCTTGGCACACCCATTTCTCTTTTAGCTATCTTTGTGGACTGACTACATCCCAGTCTTTAGTGTATTTTTCAAATCTACAAGGCAAGAAGTACTGCTCTCCATCAAGAGATGGGGAACAAAGGTATAGACTAGTAGCTTGCTAAAAGTGAGACACGAAGGTAGGTATTTGAAAGTAGTTTCCTGAACCCAGGCTAGTGTTTTGCCTGTTGGATCCACCTTCATCTCAAAGGACTGAAGGAGGTAACTGGGACTCGATGTGGATGCCAGGATCATCTTGTATTAACTTATATCAGCCGAGCGTAAAACACCAAATGTATATACACTTGGGGCATTATCGATTAATTTTGGTATGTATTTTATATTTGATATAGAACATGTTATATATGTTTGGTTGATTCTCATATTTATGATAACATAAGCGCGCCACGTTGGCATGAACACACAAACAACTTCTGCAAGACTGCAGCTGCCATGTAAGCTTTCTAGCAGACCACGGGTATTCACCAAGTGTCCACTGAAATAATTTCCTTCACACATACCAAACATATTATAAATCTGGGATTTTTAAAACAGAATAAAACTGAAGAGCTTGTAGAATGTACATAAATGCCTTCCACAGAAAACGTGCTCAGAAGATCAGGTGTACCATCATTTCCTCCTGGGCAATTGTACATTGCCCATAAACATGATTAGAGTTTATGTGCGCACAAATGATCTCTGAACTATTTGTCATTAAAGTTAATTAAAATCTCCTGTCTGAAGAGAAAAACAATACGACCTGGGAGTGCATTTGGAAGCCATTATGGACAGTCCTTGTGCTCTATGGCAGGGCACGCTGCAGCTGAAATAGCCACGTATTAGCACAAGCGCAGAGGAGCGGAGAAGCCCGTGACAGTGAAGAAGGGTGAGGGAAGGCAGAGAAGGGCTGCAGCCTTTGCGCTTCCCAAGGACCTCGGGTCTTCCTACCCAACATCGGGACGCTAGAATGTTTCATCATGGCAAATATTCTCCAAGAAGAAAGAAAAAAGAGAGAGTAAGAAGTCCTCAGTGAATAGGTCCGATCCTGCAGCTTACTGATACTGAGCACTGCGAAGCTCTTCTGCCGAGGAAGCAGAGCGCTCTGCACTTCCCAGGGAAAGTCAGGGAAGCACAGGCATTTGCATAACATTTGTAAAAACTGCTTCTGCTGCAGATATTTTAGGGCCACGGAGGACTTCCTCCCCCCTTCTTGCCCCCCTTCTCCCAGCAGGTCAAGTCAAAGTCTGCTGCCCTGAGCCCTGCTATCTTTCTTAGCAATCTGATTAACATATGGACACACTCTGGCTTACTGAAAACAGGAAATCAATTTGAAAGGCAAGACAAATATTATTTGCTTTCTTCCCATCTGCTGTGATATGTGAACACTCCTGCTTTCAGCAGTGATACAGGGTTATTGATTTAGGATATTTATAGTGTATATGCCGTTATCAGGCCGGCTATCAAAGGGCTGTAGGAAAGGCTGTTTGACCCTACAGGCTATTTAAATATGTAGTCGCTTAAAAAAAAAGGTCAGATTTTCTTATTCAAGCTGACAGCAATACTATTTCATGTCATGCCTAAAGATACCATTTCCTGCTTTGCCATCTACTTCTGTTTGATTGCAAGTCAAATTAAATGTAATTGTTAAAGGTCTCTCCTGTCTGCATGGTGACCCCAGTGCATTTCCAGGCTACTGCTTTGACCCTCTGGGTCTGCAAAAAGCTAGTTTTCACAGCCCCGTTGCCTTTTTACCCATAATCAGGCTGAGTCATTTTGCTAGAGGGAGCACAGAAAGCCAGAGGACCCCTTACCATAAGCACAGGCTGTCTTTTAAACAGATGAGTTTTAAGAAGACTATATATAAATAATCAAACCCAATAATTCTGAAGTGGCCACAGATAACTATCTAAAAAGAGATAGCAAGGTGTACTCCCAGCAGTAGCCTGGGCCGAAATGTGAAATATTGGATTGGATCACTGCTGAGAGTATGTAAGCAATATCTTTCATAACAGTATTGCATTCAATCCATAAACACTTCTCCACATTGCTCAAGCCTTACTAAAAAAACCTCAAGTTGTCAGGAGGACTTATTTTGCAATGGGAACCAAATTAATGCGAGCCTGTGCTCACACAGAAGTCCATACAGCAACAGGAGGCTCTGCCGAGGGACACGGTCTGCACACACATATCACAGCGTCTCCCACAACTATAAGCTAAGATGTGCCCTAACTCACACAAGGCTTAGGCTCATCTGGTCAAGAAGCAAAGATATAATATTAAATACATGTCCCATAAAGACACATCAGCTTTAGGACACTCCATACTTGTAGGGAAATCCTCAAGACTGACCCATGTTTTCCAAAACTTCTGCAAGCATGAATTCATGTCCAGGAAAATGAAACTTTCCTAATTTGCTGATCCTTCACGCCCCTCACACGGTTAATGGTTCATACCACATATTTTCTGAAACGCAGGCAGAACTCTCTATATTTCCCCTTTCTCAACTCTTTCGATGAACTGTCAGGTATTGCCATTTAACTTGTCTTCGCCAGCTCAGAATTATTGTTTCAGACTCTTGCAAACTCAGGCAGACATCCACACTTTGGTTTCCTTCACATTGAAAACATCTTGCCTCTGACAATGCAATTGGAAACTTGTTTATTTGAAGGAAGTCTGCTTGTCTGGAAAACTACTGAAATACTACCATTGCTTTTGCTGGGTAGCAGCATCTTCCAGGAGGTGTGTTCCACAGTTCAGGTGCCCTTTAAAACCAGTGCCATTCTTGCTGTTAGCCAGAATAGAGAGTAACTGGGTTTGGAAGATTCCCTTACACACAAGCCAGGCTCCGGTCCCTACTCTGTTGTTTTCTTGGGCACCCAGCCCATCACCTCGTGGGAGATCCTCTAGCCCAGCAAGTATTCTCAGGAGAACAAGCACCTTTTAGGAACAGGTTAGTATGACTGATGCTCCTGGAAGTACTGGGCTGTTTACTTGACCATCTGATGTCCCTTCCAGCCCTGTTTCGCTGTCTTTTAGTAGGAAATCACCATCAAAAATTACAAAGTACTGGAATATAAACTATAAATGAATATACATTAGTTATTAAGTAATGCATTCAATAACAATCACTTGCGAATCTGTAATTATGGATAGAAATGAGATATTGAACAAGTATTTCATGTGCGTCATGCCGACGAAGCACTGAGCTGAGACACAGGAGACCTGTATGTGGTTCTTGCTTCTACCAAGGACTTCCTACTGCCATTTAATTTGCCTATTAGGGTTGTCTACTAAGTGTAGGTGACTTTCTTCAAGAGCTCTTGGGCAAAAGAATAAACCCTGCCCTTTCTTGTAACTGCTACAGCATTTCTGCTATTGGCAGTCAGAGGCCTATGTTAAACACTTTGGTGCAACATCACGGGATATTCCCTCCTCACTTCTTCCCTCTCTCATTTCACTTTCTTCATGATTTAGACTCATGCGTGTGATGCAAAAAAGGAACAAAGCTAGAGAAACCGCTCTGTGAAAACTAGGCTGATAGCTTTCCCCAGGGGGAAAAAAGCCTGTGAAACAAACATGCATATCTCTAGCTGGCAAAAAATGATCTGCAAGAAAACACTGAATTTGCCCACTGATGGCTGAAATACAGGCTGCTCTTAGGTCTTAGGCCCAGGTAACAGAGCCAGCACTGCAACAGTGATTGAACTCAGCTTGATGGAAGCCTGGATCCTTCAAAGGATCCAGAAAGGTCAAACTAAGGCAAAGCCCCTCTAGGAAATTCCCAAATCTGCAACAGGGGCAAGGCCTGTCAGACCTTCCCTGCCATGAAGGATTTGTGGACCTGAGGCCTTCACACAAGAATGAGTGGGAGTAGCTAAGAGAAGGATGTCTTCAGGGATTCAGAAGGGACCAAGGTCAAAGAGGATGGGGCAAGGCAGGGTAACGGTAGCTATTTGCAGCAATGGAGAGAAGCACTGATTTTCAAAGCCACATGGCTTGAGGTAACTTGAACAGAAACTGAAGTTTAAGAAGCAATTCTGTGCCTAGAGTCTGAAGAAGCTACGAGGTAATGACAAAGACTCGGTTTAGTTTCAGTTGATGCATGACACTACTTCAGTGAACTCCCTTCTGCAGCAGCAGACCTGGCTAGCAAACATCTGGCTACGGTTTTAGGGAAGTCCAAGAAGAAGGAATTGACCTAGCAGCAGGGTATGAAATCAGCTGGGGTCATACCACGTTATAATGTTACTCAGATGTGACAGGGACTGTTGTAAGTCACTGACTGAGCAGCAGCCCGGCAGGACAATTCCAACAAGAAGCACAGCGTGTTTCTAAATGTCCAAGGGTTGCGCTGGGAGTTAATCACCACATAGACCCTGCGTTGGCCTCTCGCCGAGAAATGAATTTTGACTTCTTCCAGTTTTCACTGTAAGTTTCTTCCGTCTTTCACCTACCAAGGCATCTTGCTACCCCCTCATGCACAACAGGGTGTGAAGGATTGCAGCCTTTTCTAATAACAAGCATAATTTGCAACAGAAGTCACAGAATTAATTTTCAGGGTCGGGTAACCCTCGTGTCTCAAAGGCTCTAACACATTATCATGGGAATCGCTTCTCCTGACCGGAAGAAGAATATAATAGGAAATCCTGACATCTGGAAGAGCACATCTGGCAACCATGTTTCCAAACTTGCTGAGAGTCCTTGTCAGCCTTTTACACCAAATTATTACTAACTTCCCTGTGTCATGTTCTTTCTTCACAAGGTGTGCCCATATCACTCACGTTTATCCCATTGCGCAGCATCAATTATATAGTAATCACCTGTTTATCTGTAGCACAGTGAAACTTTTAAGATATTCCTGGTGCTGGTGAAAAGTCAAGAAGTTTACAGTGAGTTGCTTCTCAGTTGTTCAGAATTATATGGCTGTTGAAAATATCCAGTCCAAGCTAATAAAAAGAGCATGGGAAGGAAGATATAATCTTCTAATTCAGGCCTTAAGCCAATCTCTGCCTACAGGGGATAGGAAGAAGCCCTCATGTATATTCAGATTTACTTGACATGAGGTTTCTCCCGTGTGTCTCTGGGGCATTCTGAGGTTGCTGCTGTCAAGCATAACAGGACATGCCCATAAAGGAATCCCTATGATACTTTTAAGCACGACAAGACCATTTTCACACATGGTAGAATAAATTCATGGGGAAAAAAGGATGTCTCTAAACAGTTAATGTGGCATTAAAAAAAAGTTTCTGCAGCCATTTTACCAAAGTAAATTGCTTTGGTCCTCAAAGGCACCTCATTTGCTAAGTTGACATGACTTTTTCCTCTGTTCAAAAGTCCTTTCTTATGACCTTTTCCACTTATCAAACCAAGCTTCTCCCCTCCTGGCTGTACAGTCCTCTACAAGTGTAACTCAGAGACTATCACCACATCAGGGCTTGGATCGCTATTCAGCCTGCTCTTCGCTGCCTTCCAAAGCCGTCTTTTCATTCATTGCTGCTCTATCTTGCCAGCACTTTGCAACTGGAACTGTACCTCTGTACTTGCTGATAAACATCTAGCGCAATGTTTGCTGGCAAATAGCTGATATATAAAAAACACGTAGAAATTATTTCTCCACTGTCTTGTGCACAGCAACAAAACATACTGTTATTGCTCCAAACGTATATCAAAATGGGCCAACTCATAATGCTCTTTGCCAGATTTTTTTTTGACTCTTATTTAATCAAGCTTTCTGTTAAGCCAAGAACAAAGCAGAACCTGAGATTGGATGTCCCCGTGCCTGGTCCAACAAAAATTATTTTTTCTAGGTGGACTTAGTTGAGAGGAAAGGAGTCATATTTACAATATTCTGTGCACTCGTGTAAAGCTTAACTAAAACTGCAATAACCATGCGATGCTGACTGTTGATTCACAGAGCCCTGAACTGACTAAGTGTTTGGTTTTCACTCTGCAACCCCAGGTAATTCTCCTCGCACATTACCTTCAAGTAGCCGTGCCTTGACATTTCAAGAAATACCAAAGATACTTTCCCTAACACAATGTGTGTTCCCCGTACAGACAGAGGGCATTTCACAGGAGTCGGTGGAACAGAAACATAAACAAACTCCGGTGCCCTGGTTAGGCCTCCAAACAGGAATGCCAAACACCTCCCCCTGCTCTCTGTCACTGATACCTCCATCCCCATGGGTCACTGCTGGTGGCCACAGCTTTTAATCACATGCTGGGCCTCCAATGATTTATCACCCCTTAATAGTTTTTGTGTTGAAGATTCCCAGTTGGCAGCTCAGCTCCCCTCCCCCCCCGCCATGCAGCGTTACCCAAGAGCATCAAAACCAAAGCAGGAAAATATACTGTCCATGTGGAAGCAGAATTAATGCTGTTTAAGAAAACTACCTGTTACTGACACACGTTTTTAGCAAATAATTAGTGACACCATAAAAGATTTTAGAAATTATGCAAAGGTTATAAAGTTAAAGACTTGAAATCTAGCATAGTGTTTCCAACACATTGCATGGCTATCTGTTGTTCTCTGCATAGTGCCTTTAAAAACAGTCCGTCACGCTTTTGATAAATTCTTGCTACGAGATTCACTTTAGTTTTCAGCCCCAAGCTGCTTCAGCGGAACTTCCTTCCAACTTATAGCAAACAGAAACACTGCGCGCAGGAAAAACTCCGGCACTTATGGAGTGCCAGCACGTGATGTGGCATTTCCGATCTCAGGACATAACCAAGATTTGTCTCATAGGAAACGCCGATGCAGCATTTTTCATCCACAGGTCTCAAACATTTCCTGCGCTTACCTCCATTTCGAAGCTGAGCTGACTTTCCAATTCACAGAGTGGGACGCTGCCCGAACCAGGGTTAAAGCCAAGCTGCCTCAGTCCCCAGCAAAAAGGCTTTACGGCAAACCTAGACATCTCTCAGGAACAGATAAACTTCTTCCACTTGATCAGGCTCATTGGGAAGTAACAGTTATGATTCCACTTTGAACAAAGAATAAGCAACTTCAGCCCATACCAATTCCTCGCACCTGTGTCTCGGGGATTGTTCCCACTCAGGTGGCAATGATCTCTGCAGGTGGCGGCGCTGGTAGCGATGAGGATAATGTTGGTCCACCCCCTTCTCTGTTGGAGTTTGTCTGATGGATTCAAACAATCCTTCTAGCTCATTTTTCTCTAAAACAAAGTAGACACACTTTAGTTGTGGGTTCTGAACACAGTTAATGTACACATTGTGCACAGGAGCCATGTTATTTCAGCCATTGAAGGGAAGAGTTTAACCATTTATTAGCATTTCTTCCAGTAGAAAAAAGATACGCCCTTTGTACGAACGGGTCATATTTCACTCCTGCTTCTCTTCCTCACATCTCTAAGGCTATTCAGTGGTCTAATCAAAGATACATAATGCTAGCAATGGAAGAATCAGGTTGAAAGACTAAAGAAAGTAATAAATTTCAGTGACAAGCTTGCACTCAGAAAACCTGCAAATAAAGGCCAAAAGGCAAAGAAATCCAACTTGTCAGCCAAGTATCTTGGAGGGAAATTATCTGGCACGTGCGGGAGGTCTCCCATTACCCAGGTCAAGGGCATAGCTTCAGCATCTCCCTCCTCCCTTCCCACCCAGCTCTCACGCTTGTGGAAAGCGGGGTGACACGTGGGGTAACAGCAGGGAAAATGGGGATGGAGTTGTGATGGAACTGGGGGACGCATGCAGACATTAAGAGCTCAGAAATATGTGCAGATGCCACATTTTAGGTATAGCTTTAGCATCTGCCAACATTTTGGAGGTTCTTTATTCGTATGACGCAAGCAGCAATTGTTATGCAGATAAGGCATATTCTTGATACTTTTAAACATAATCTCCATGGGCTTAGCTTCAATGACACTAAGCACTCATAACCCATAAACAAAATCATGCCATTCTTGATGATTATAATCTCTAAAAATAAGACTCTTCATGTAAAGTTATTATCTGTAAAGCAATAACTCAGCGTGTATCTAAAGATGTCTAAATGCAAACACGATTTCATTCATAAAACACAACCTGCAACACTACCTTACAAACAAGGGTGCCCATACACAAGATATAACTTACGCAGGAAAAAAGGGAATCCACCTCTAACGCAGGATTACAATGCAGGCTGCCTTCCCACATCCAGCAGTGCAGATCACAGCGTTTCTCATCACCGGTGAATCAATTTACAAAGGCAGAGACAGATAATAACTAAATACGATTGTTCAAATTCATTGCTAGCACACGGTATATAAATAGCATTTTTGCATTATGTCATACAAGTACCATTGCCCTACATGGTAACAGGTCCTTAACAAATAGGTGTATGTGAGAATGTGGGCAGGCCAGAACCCTTATAAAGCAAACTTACAGTTTTACCACTTGCCATAGGCTGTGATAGAAATGCTAAAATCTAAAGCTAATACACAGGAGGTTTGTTTATTGCGTTGTATGGACCAAAGAAGAATTTCCTGCATATGACACTGAAGGCAGAGTGTACAAAAATTCCTCTGAAGTCTGCAGAGAGCGTTGAACAGACCCTCCTCTGTATTAGCCTTTTTCCTGCATATCTGTGTTTCAAATTTTAACACAGCTGTGAAAGAAAAAAAAAAAAAGCAACACCAATAACCTTGCCAACTGGGCATTCAAATGTCAGAGACAAAGGAAATTTTGGTAAGGAGATGAGTTTGCTGTGGGCAATGACTGTCAGACAGCCAATGACATCACTCCCTGTGCTGTCTCCATCACGATTTTCCAGAACAGGATTACAGCGATGACAGATTCCATTCCAAAACTCCCAAGCAGCTCTTTACATCGATGTTAGCAGAACAAAAGCATTACACGAGATTTCCTCTCTCCGTCAAGCAGCATTTGATGTTCTCTAATCCTCACCTTGGGAAAAGCATTCAAGAACCATATGGACTTGCTGAAATCACACAGGATGTCCTGTCTTGCAGCTAAAACTCATGAGTTAAGGAACCTCCATGGGGCAGAGAGGGCAGAGAAAGCAGGTCGTGTCTTTTATTTCCAAGAAGAGGGCAGGGATAGCCCCCAAAGCTATGCACATCACTGTCAGGTGCAATTGCTACATGTTCTATAGAAGACTATTCTGGTGACTTCATGGGGCATAATGGGGAACAGAAAAACAGAAGCATCAACACTAGCTGCTGTATTAGAGAATTCTTCAGTAGCCAGAAATAAGTGACAAAAAAAATAAAAATTTCTTCTACTTTCATCTTTAAAAATTCAGTCCTTCACTTGTACAGAATTTTGACCACAGCGGGTTGACTATGGAAGTGTAGGAAGTCACAGCACTTGACATTTGGATGGAAGCTTTCATTTAAAATTAATAACCAGCATTTTCATGCATTTTAACCAAAACTGACCCCGTAGTTAAGAATTTATGCGTTCAGTTAACCTACTTCCCTTTTCTAATTCAATTATCTATTGACTTTTAGCATTGGCTATAAGCTATTCAATTAATATTTTTACTTTGTATGGAAACACAATCTTGTTCGTATCTCTTGCCAATCATATCATCTTAAATAACGTCATCAGCATCAATTGTCTGCGGTCTGCTGTGCCACCCTTGACTTGAGTAGATTTTTTTCTTCTCCTTCCTGCAATGATACCCAATGAGCAAAGGAGCAGTTTAAGTCACATTTTCAAAAATATGATGCATGCAATCGTGCACCTAACATTTATCTCATTTTCATGCTCTGTATATTAAAAGAATGATCAGAAGCTAAAAACAAATAAAAATAATAGCACACATTCTTTTAGAGTTACCATTTTCTAAAACTAACCTTAAAAATGTTATAGCTCTATCTTTTTCTCAGCCTTCCATACTCATACACCTCTCCATCGGTACTTCATTAATGGAAAATCAAAGGAAGTTTAACCGGTGTTATTGTAAAGAACTCTTTACACTTGAGACAACTGCTTCACGGTCATTATCTAAGTATGTCTTGCTGTTTGGAGCCACGCTTGAAAGTTTGATTTCTTACATTACCCAGCACTCCGTTCCCTGCACCAGCCTCTGTTTAATTAACGCCAACGAGGACAAGCCGTACGTTTCAGATATGAACTCACATGAAAGCATCTCCTAATTGAGATAGCAACTGACCCAAGCCCATCTCTGCTTGTTGTCTAACTCTTCTTCTGTTCCCTGTTGTATTCTGGGCGTATTCTAGTATTTCTGTAGTGTGATGAAATGAATTTAGATTAAGAGCACAGCTACTGGCATGCTGCCCACCCCAAGTGACTCAGGCATCTTCTGCTTTGTCCCAGTGACCTCCCAAGTGCCCAGGATTTATCTGCGTAGACAACACAATCATAATTCACCAAAAAGTGTAAGGAATGAGCAATGTATCAGAAAAGTTTTTTTTTTAAAACTTTTAACTGCAAGCAAAGGGTTGTAATAAGAACACATTACATTGCCTGGCATTAACAGGCATGTCACTGCAAGCAAAAACGGTTTCATGTCTTGGGTAGCCTGAGAAGCAGACAAATACCGTGACTGTCTTTTTCTTCTTGATGTCCTTATATAATTGATCTTGAGCTAGGAACTTTGCATTCCAGCAGAAGCCTGGATTAAAAACCTAGACCAACAACAGTCAACCATCAATCTTGAGGCCATCTATCCTATCTGCAGCCATTTGTATCAGGCCATTAGCTATTTAGTAACTCTAAGTCTCCGGGAGAGAGATCATCTTTCAAAGAGAAGAAATGCTTAGTGCATATCCCCATTCATTCCTCCTATTCTTTTGCTAATTCCCATCTATTAGTCCCTCAGCCCTTGCAATGAAATCTCATGCTCATTGCTTCAGCCATATTTATACACCACATTACTAAGCATCAGGAAAGAAAAACTAATTGCCTTCTCTTTCCAGATACGAATCCCTACAAAAATTTAAGTATTAATTTTCCGAAAATACTGCAGATCAGAATGCAATGATTAATAACACCTTCAGCATACATCCATAACTGCTTGCTCCTCATTTATATCGATGTCTCCTTACACCATTCCTGAAGTGCAATGTGGCACCAGGAGCAGCAGTGTTAAATATCCCCTCACTATAAGGGTTTTTTCTCACTGCCAAAGCAGTGTAAGATGAGAGGTTAGTTAATATAAAGAAGACAAAGGTCTTGTATTCAAAAAGGTACCTCTGCATAAGATCCTCTTTTCTTCAGAAATTTTGAAGCTGTTTTTTCTGTGTCTGAAAATACTATTGGTGTAAATACATATATTTTTCTAAGAATAAATTCCAAATTTGCATTGAATCCTCTTTCTGCTATACTCTAGTTCTCAAAATATTCCATTTTGTGACTCCTTTATCATCACAGACTACCTCTCCCAACAAGACAGTGTCTCCACACACACACACCCCCCAAACTAAAAAAATGGAATAATGCTCTTGGGCACCTAGCACTTCCATCAACACAGCCATGCCGGTTACATCTTCATCTGAATAACAGTAGTCTCTTAAGTTAGGAAACTCATGGGATTCATTTGCACAGATATGATCACGCGATAGGTTTGCACCTGGCATAAATAGGTGCAACTGCTTCAGTGTTATTGCAGACGTGCTGATTTACAGCAGAGGACAGAACAGGTTGACAGCTCCTCCACGGCACAGGCAAAAGCACGTTTTGCTGCCAAAGTATTGGTATAGTTATACACATAATCAAGCATTTTGCCCTCACCTTTCTGCCAACAAGGCTCAATTTCTCAGAGCAAATGGCAGCGACAACACACCTTGCAGCCGTGGGAGTGCTCTTGCTCCTTGGCTGCAGCAGATCTTGCCCACACAGAATTGCATCATCCGCTGCAGATTTCTGTCTCCAGCCCAGCCAGGTGGTGACGGGACATGCAAGGGAGGCACTGCAGGGCGCTCAAAATGCTGTCACCAGTCGTAGCGAGGAAGCACAGGACAGGCAGGCTTGGGGAAGGCTGTACCTGGCAGGGCCTGGTGAGAGCAGAGACTCCTCGGCTTCCTGAACTGGGCTTTTCACCTCTGCTGAGCTGCACGCCGCGGAGGGCAGGGGAAGCACCGAAGCAGGGCACTGCTGAGAAAGGGCTCAGCCCTGGCAGGAGGCTGTGCTCTTCTTAACGCCCTTTTCTTTCAGTCTGTCATGCTGCACTCAGGCACAGACCGAGGACCAGGAGAAAGGATGCCCATCGCTGGGTCTTTTCACCGCCCCCCTTCTGGCTGCCTCTCCCCAGGCAACTCCCTGCTTCGCCTAATGCCCAAAAGAAGCCCCATCAACCAAGTTTCTGGCTGCGATTGAGTTAGGGTTGCAAAACTTGGCCTAGATTTCTGTTCCTCTGTTTGTACTGATGGAAGAAAGATACTATTATACTTTCCTGTGATGAGACAGACTCCTTTGAGTCAACTGGTCACAAGCACATTATCCAATGCATATATTTAGAATGTCAACACGCAGCATACATGGCCTGCTGTACTTCCTAACTAATTTTATTACTCAAGCTAATCTTCTAAATTGTTTAGGTAAAATTTTCCAGTCGTTAGCACTCTTCTGGAGTTTTCCCATTGGGATTCTTGTTCCTGAAGAGCAACAATAGACTAAAGGAACTATTGTTACTTTGGGACTAGTCATCAACATTGTCACATTGTTTTTAGTTCTTTTCAGATAACAATTAGAATATTTCTTTTTTTTAAATGCATCACATTGAAGATCTCCATGACCACGATTTCCAGGGAATATGCAACGGTTATTTTAATTAGCTTATGATCTTTCACTTAGTGCACCTTGTTGAACGATTCCTCGAAAAGCACCCCAGAAGGCACTGGCAGTGCAGGGAACCGTACCCGGCGCTCCCACACACCGCCTTGCCGTTCCGAATGCATCTTCTTCACTCACAAGAGAAGAGATACCAAACTGCACACCTTCTGGCAGGCACAACGTCCCTATCTTCACCCTGCAATTCAGTAAACTGAGGCACAGACCAATAGTACATCAAAACGTCTGAAGTTAATCACATCGCATTCAGGCCTCTAACTACATGTCGAAGGCATCAGGTTCACACCATTTTCTGTTAAAGCTAACGAATTACTTCAAGAGATGCTTTTTAACTTTTTATAAATTGAAATCAATTTGATCAAGCCCCATGAGAGATGCCGTTTTCAAAGTCAAGGAAGATAATCTGGTGTCTAATCATGTCAAAAGAGTGAAATCTTACAGACCCCTCTTTAAATTCCTAGTCTATACAGTCATGTTCTTAGCCAGAAACAGCAACACTGAAGTAAAAAGGTATAAGTTATTTGAAGTTTTTCTAATATAATAAAGTGAATTAATTTATTTTTTTCATATAAGAAGCACACATTTTTTGGCTAGCTTTACTTTAAAAGCATTTCATATGCACAATTAAGATATTAAGCATGGGCCCGACTACGTTGTTAGGAATTTAAGTGTGCCAGTAATGACAAATCATTGGCGCTTAACAGTTCTGCCTTTAAAATCATCATAATTTGACTTCAGAGCACTGCGAAAAGCTAAAAAAAGATTTTAAGAGCTGGAAAATGACTTTTCTTTCCAGACTGTTCAGAGTACTGTGCATTCATTGTACAGAAAGCAATGTGACCTGTGAAACTGGCAACTTTCCCATCTATAGCGTCTTAGAGATGTTTATAGCACATGATATTTTAATTGCCTGATGACAAAATTATTTGGAAATATATCAGTTTCACAATGCATTTGCTTCATATTTTAAACAAAAGTATGAGGTCTGAATAACACTAAGGTCTGGATATAAGCCCAACAAAACAACACAAACATTAGGGAAAGGTGTCCATAACCCATCACCCTTAAAGCATCCATGAACCTACATGCATAAGCTTAGGTGTTGCTAGGGATTCAAACTGGCCCATAGCTATCTAGGTGCTACAGACAGGCATCATGGGTGAAATCCACAGTCCTTCATTAGGGCCTGAAGTTTATTCTAGGCCATGTCTTCTTAAGGGTGGTCTTCTCAAGGGAGCAGTGGCTGCCAGGGACCCACGTTTCTTTTTTCTGGTGAACAAAACCCTAGTTACTTCTAAAGAACTACTGATGTTTAAAATATGGAGCTACCGAACAAAGAAGACAGAGTTACTCAAGAAACGTATTGAGCATTTTACAGTCAAATTACAATAATATGGTCTGATTTGCATAAACCAGGCCACAGAATTTCATCCAACAAACCGATTTTTTGCGCATATACGGAGAAATGCTTATTAAGTAGAGTCTCTCCCTAAACCCACAGGACATTGATTGTGTCCGAATGGGGCGTCTACCGCCTTCTGAGCAAAGTTTGCCATCGTTGTTTTGATCTATAACATCCTAACATGGTTTTGGACATGCTTACTTGCAGGACTGACCTTGACTCTATGTTGCATTCATAAACCCGGAGTCTTCTGCTTTATAGAAACACTAACGGACGTGACTGTGCAGACAAACTCCTGCAGCTTTGGAATTCATGCCTCGCTTCCTATAAGCACACACATATAGACAATCCAATCTGCTAACCCCCCATCAACAGATTTGCAATTAATATCCCACCTTTTTAACAGGTAGCCAGGAAAGCTGACTAGCTTGGCGAGTACATTCAATAGAGAGTGGAAAAAGAGGAAAACGTTTTAATGATTACATTTTGTTGCAGCTTTTTAATTGGGAAGCGCCTTCTATTTCCTGAGGTTTTGTTTGTTTTGTTTTGTTTTTTAATTATCTTATCAGGGCACGTAGGTAACATTACAAGACAAACTGAAGTTAAAAATAAGGAAAAAAGTCTCTTCAATACAGTTCACAGTTTTAGGCTCTTGAAACTGTTTATACAGTTTGTTGTACACGCAAAAGCTAATTTCATGAGCTAATGGGTTTTTTGTTTTATTTTACAAAGCACATGTGATACACACCATCGTTAACAGATGCACAACTCAAGACATCTGATCAAAGTCCTATTAACTGCACCTGGCAACTTGCAAGTTTAGGTCCTGCTGAAATATCTGAAAGCAAATCCTCTTACAAATATGAACTTGATTTATAGCAGCTGAAGACCTAACCTGTAGATGAGTCTCACATAATTATTTGTATATAGGAAAAACATGGGCCCCACTCCTAAACTGGGATTTTACTGGAACACTGTTGTGGAAAAGGAGTTACACTGGTGCTCCTTACCATATTAGAGATCATGTTTTGTAAATGGTGACTGACCCTTAACTGTACCAACACTAGTAGGTGTCGCTATAATTTATCCCCTAATGGGATTTCCTCCCTCTGTGACTTCCTTAGGTCTGAGGCCTTGTTTATCGTTCAGCAGCGCTTGTAACAAAACATGCACGTATACTCCACAACGTACGTCACATCCCTACAAGGAGCAGGGATAGCCAGACACCCTGAAATATGGAATGTGCATTAGCAAGTGTGGTCCATAAAATTTCAAAGCCTGAGATCTTTCACAGCCTGACAGATTTTCCCATATAGCTTTCCACATTCCTAGTGTAACCCAATACAGGCACTGCAGGCTGAATGATAAACAGAGACTCCTTCAGGAAGTCTTGGGAAAGTGGAGCCTCGGAATATTACTCTTTGCTCTAACTATTCCACAGGTGACTGTTAAGGCTGCATAGCCCATTTTTTCAACTCAGTGGAAGACAGGCAGAAAAAGTGAGAATGGGACAAAACGAGTAACTAAAAATGTCTGTTAATGAACTATCACTACCCCTTAGCACTATCTTTTATGAAAAATAAAAACAGTTCAGTACATTCCAATCCTGGAAAAAAGAGAAGCAGCGTTTCAGCGGATACATGATTCAGTCTTGCTTTTACATTAGGTGCACCGGTAAATTTTATTGTAAAATGTGGTTAGTAATACCTGCAAACCATAAGAAGTGTAAAAGCACATTTCTACTACCTGACTCACTTCTATTTCTTCTATTTACCAGCTGCGTGCTTGCCAGCTATAGCTTATACATATATTCATTGCAGCCCCAGCCACAAGCAATGAGCATGCAACACACACGAGCACTCGGAAAACAAGCATCTCGCCGTGGCCAGCATACACTCGCTGAGCCAGGCTCTCAGCAGCATTCAAACTGCCCAAAAAGAGCCCAGAGCGGAGCCAAGGCAGGTAGACACTGCCAGGGCTCCCTGGACCGTGAGACTGGCGACCTCCTGGTCAAACCCTAGTGTAAAGCAGAGCATCTTCAGAGCTGTTCTGCTTCACATCAGCTGCTGGTGACTTAGAGCTAGTGCAGTTTGCAGGTGTTGTTGGGCTGTTTTGACCACACTCCCTTGCTTATAGCTTTGCACCTTACGTAGCATAGGAACTATCACAGCAACAGAGTGACAGCAAAGGATTACCTTGCTCATAGACTGTCTTTCATGGTATAGATCCAGTAGACCACTGCAAAGTAACTACAGCATAGCCAAGAACCAGGGCCAGGATGACTAATAATGACCTTCCGAGCAGCCAAAGCACATAGTAAGAGTGCAAAGTACAAAGGATTTTCAAACAAAATAATACATAATATACCACAGCCGCTATATTGTGCCTATATTAGAGCTGGGAAAGCAAGCTTCAGCTCGTAATGTTTTCAATAGTTGTTGTGATCAAAAGAGGGAGTACATAGTTCCCCATCTTATAAAACCTGTTGTGCCTGCTATTCAAAATTATCAGTTAAAAAATAGGTGCAACCATATTTCTGACCATCGATTCAGGCAAAACACTGAACTGGATCACACTTTCATCAGCTGTTATTCCTGTTTATGACTGGGCAGCAAAATCAGATAGTATTGCCTCTGGTCCCTCATCACACAACTATGTGACACAAACAGGAAAGATTTCAAGATGGCTGAACGGTATTTCCAGGCTGGACCTTTAGGCAGCCACAATCTGCAGACTATTTTTAAGATTTCTGCTGCTTTTGGTGGTGAAAAAAAACGTTTGCAGGAAACAGACTGAAATGATGTCAGTGTCATTAAAAAATGGTCATGCTTTCTTTAGCATTCATTTAACTTTAACGCATGCAAATGGAGAAAACAAGTTAATTAATTATTAGATACCAAGTACAGCTCCAAATTCTTCACATACTCATACCATTGAGGTCAAGATGCTAAATGGCTAACCCAAAATTCTGATATTTAGTACAAACCATAGGTATGTCAACATTTGATTTAATCTGGGAAATTACGTCCCCTGTACGGCAAAAAAAAAAAAAAAAAAAAAAGAATAGAATGAAGGAATACCTCATCCCTCCTAGGTATGGTTCTGGATCAGAAATAATTCCACTACCATCAGCAACACAACACTGTTCTGAGAGGTTATTAATCTCTGGTACATGTAACTGCCTAAAATACAGCCTGTGGTACACTACGATTTCCACTGATAGAAGTGAATATCAGGAAGTAAGTGACAATGCAGAAGATCATCTTTTTCAGTGATTTTGCTCACATAAAGAATGCAATGAGCTGTTATTTGCATAAGAACTGACAGAATTTCCAGCTCTCCTCTAAATGACATCAGTGTAATCTGAAGACAAGGAAACTAAAATATTCGAGGGAGGTTCCTCCCTTTCCACACACAACACTAGACTGCAGCATTAATCCCAGCTTGTGAGGTATCTCCTGGAGATACACTTCCCGGGCAGCGGGCTGAGGGAGAACTTGGCAGGAACCACTGCCCCACTTCTGCTGAAGAAAGGTTAATAATTAAAAGGGGGGGGGGGAATCATCCTTTTACTCCACATAAAAACATCTTTCCAGTTTTGATCTAGAGACAGTGATACAGTTTAGCACAGGTAAAAATTCACAAGACTCACATGGGATAGTGTCAGTCTCTCATTTTAGCAAGATGGAGTAGAGATCTGGACTTGGTCTGCCAAATTCTAGGTGGCTGGGTGAAGGAGGACATTAACCCCCCCAGAGCCCTGAGGCACAGCTGGCCCTCTTGTTTTGAGCTTACATTTCAGGTTGGGATCAAAGAAATCTTTCCAAACAAACTTTTTATCAAAACTTTTCCGCCTTTTGATTTTGACAAGTTCGTATCTTCCTTTTTGAAAGCCTCTGGCATCCAGAGAGACAACAACTCTCACATTTTCATGTGTCCCTTAAAAATGCAACTCGGCTCTCGCAGTCACTTACCTCCCGGTTTTATTTGCATAGATGCAACTTGTTTCCTGGATGCAGAGCTGCTGATCCCGAGCGGTGCTGCCACTGAATGACAAGGCTCGAAGGAAAAGAAGGCATTTCTTTATTCTCTCCCTCTCCTCTCTTGGCAACTACTCAGATGAGTTCTGTTACAGGCCACTGGACAAGATAGTATAAAATTCATACAATTCATTAGCAAAGAGCAGAGAAGCACTGACTCCACTGTAGTACTCTTTGGAGGCTATAAACTTCAGTATCACAGCAGCTCATACAACAGGATCTAACGTTTTCAGAGTGTGAGGTACTAGAACAGAAACAGTATTAAATGCGTATTTTTTTCTTTTTGCACATGCATATACCTATGCGTGGCTCAACACAGAAGATCATCAGTCTGAATCACCTGGGCATTACTGGCACATAAATTATCATTGCTGTATTTGGGAGAGATGTCACAGGTCCCAACATTGGTCTTTGAAAATTTTTTAAAGTAATAGAAAGAAATATTATCACAGGCTGTCCAACCTATGCCACAGCCTGTAAGTGGTAAATATGTATTTGTACATATAATTATATCAAAAGGTTATACATTTTGGAGTCATTGTATACTGCTGAACTTATCTTCTTGCTGACAATATTACAGTACACTTACATGACAGAAACTGAATTCATCACCGATACTCATGCACTGTTTTGCACCAAAAGTAAATTTAGTTGTTTTTATGGTGGAGAACTACACTTCGAATAACTCTACAATTTTGGAATCCAGCCTGAAACCTCAAAACTTTTCCCAAATGAAACTATGTTAATAAAAATCTCAAACCCATCAGCACAGAAGTTACACATGCTCTTAGCTAGAGAAAAATATACTGAATAGAATTTGGGGAGACAACTCCCCCAAACACACCAGAAATGTGGTAAGCATCTTTATCTTCATGTTCAGTAAATCTTTTCCTGTCTTACTGAAGAATGATGATCATTCTTATGTGATTGAAATAAATTTGAAATAGCTTTTTTTGAAGTAATCCACTACTCGAAGTTTCCAATTAATTCACGAGAGCCACGAAAATGCCTCACATACATAACATTATAATTTTTAAAATCATCTGTGGTCACAGAAGCTACCCAAACTAACACTTGCACACACAATCTCCACCAGCGGTTGAAGATCAAGCTGCAGAACAGGTGATGCCACCATGTGGAGCCTTGACTGCTAAACGAGGTCAACTGACAGGCATTATTCTTAATTAGGAGGACAAAATGGAAAGAAGAGCCAAGGTTGGAGAGGAAGCTTTAGGAGACTGAACAGCAGCATCATGTGCAAGCTCCTTTTGTGCTTGAAAACATGAAAAAATTGACATCTGACCTCTCCCGGGAGAAACCCAAGCAACATCTCTGAAGTAGGCAGTGAAGCATGGAAGTGCACTATACACCCAAAGAGTAGATAAACTAATACACATTGGAAACAGAAAAACAGGTGCTTCCTGGACAACTCTGAGAAACCCCAAAAGATTCGTGCTATGAGAAACAGTACTTGTATATCCCATTAAAAGTTCCAGTGCTCCTAAACCTCCAAATTTCACAACTCTGTCTTGCATCTTTTTATAGTTTCTCGACCCACTTCTCCATAAGACTTAGCTACAAGCCTGATTCTTTTCTCAAGCAACATTAATATTCCCCTTCTCCTGTTTATCCAGGTGGGTAGCATTTTCTACTGTGCCACCTGTGGCCAAACAGGCCATTTATATTTTAAAAGAGCAGTTAATAAACTTTCTTCCCCATTATTATGGCTGATAAAGGCCAAAGCCCAGAAGCAGAAATGGAATTATTCGTTACAGGTATGCCCACTGCAAGGAATGAATCCCAATAACATCAAGGTGAATCCAGAATGACTGTTTACGCTACTCGAGCTAAGTCCAGTGAAACGGGCAGGTTTGTTTACAAACAGACAACTCCCCAGGTAGCTACTTTTCATTCAGTAGATTTGTGCAGTTGGGAGTGCTTTGCTTGTGCTGAAAGGGTTACAACCACATTGCCCTAAGTGTCCTTCAAAGCAATTTATATCCCATTTTAACCTTCATCCATTAAGTGCAAGCTGAGCATCTTTAGCTCCTCTGAAAACCAGCTTGGGTACCTGAATTCTGAAACAGTATTTGAACATCTGGATGCCTGCTTAAGCAAATGTATCAAGTCAATAACATAATCTGAGCAGAATTCCAAGTTGTATCTAATGTCCTTGCTTGCCTTTGGACCAGAAGCCCAGCAAACAATCAAACTCCATTATCGAGGGCTCCGATGAAGCAGACTTCAAAATGGAAGGCTTTTGAAAGTGACTGGATTTCCCGCACCAATATTTCAGTAGTGGCTTCTTCTGTCAATTATATATGACTCGGGGGAAGGTGGACGGAAAAGACCTAACTGACCTGAGGCTGCTAACAATGAATCCTGTCACACAGATTTTATTTTAAAGTTTCCCTTCACTGTGTTGTAAATGCTCCCATGCAGACTGAGGAGAGGTAAGTAGGTTTTTTTTCCTTTTTTCAAGTACAGCTGGCAGCAGATCCTACTCATGGTCAGTTGCTTGGCAACAAAACAAGTTTCTCTGGCTACAAAATAAATATTCCACATCTGAAATATTTGAGAAAACACTGTTTTTCCTAACTACATTCCATAGTACTTGGGCCACAGGGTTTCCCAGAATAGTCTAAAATGTTAACAGGGTTACACAAAGGACGACCTCCAATTAGATTATCGCTCTGAGACAGATACAGATACGTACCCCTACACAACATAGTTCACATATTCTTAAAATAGTATGTTAAATCTACTCCGTGGTCTGGAGCTCATGTAAAGTAGTTTAACTGCCTAGGAACAAATTAGCTAACTGGATCCCGCACCCTTTTAAATGTAGGCGTAGTGGGAGACATTTTGCTGGGACTAAAAATCTGGAAGTCGCTATATTCGGTCTGAGATGCACGCCAAAGAAAGCATGTCTAAAGAAAAAGCCAGTGAGCACAGACATAAAATCAGATATCTCATCAACTACCAGAGCCACAGAGGTATGCTACTGGAAGTACCTGCTCTGGGATCAGTATAGAAAGTGTTAAATTAAAGTCACATGTCTTCAGGTAGCTCATAATCCTCACTGCCATCTTTCTCTTCATCCTCAGTACAACACTGTTTTGCTGAGGACACAGGCAGTAGAAGCCAGTTCTTCCAACCCTCTGAAAGCATCTGTCCCATTTACCAATTCTAAATAATGTAATGGACATATTCATCATTTTCAGATGCACAGAGAGAGTGTCCTGGACCAGTAGAGAACCGCCCTGCAGAATCAGCTAACTCTGCACCGTATCCCATCACGATCAACAGTGGATGTCTAAGGAGAGATAAGAATAGGACAAGCATATGGTGATGCTTCTTTAACATCCTCTTCAGCTTTCAACGTTCTGTAGCACAAGGATTTCCTGCATTCAATAGCCCTTGATGAATCCTTCTTCCATGAATTTGTCTTAATACAAAGACTAGGGAGGAGAAATACCTATTTCTAGATTTTATTATTTATTAATAATTCCCACGATATAGCAGTAATTACTTGGTTTTTTTTTTTATAACCTAGTGGCAAAGAAAAAATTATTCTTGAAAGAACAAAAGAGAGACCGTCCAACTCATGAGTATCAATTAAAAACTCTGATGAAGAGTTTTAAGGCTGCCAATTCTCAAAGGGGAGGCAGTCAGGAAAACGGTCTTTTAAGTCACATAGGCTGGTCCTAAGTTCAAGCACTCCTTTAAATATGGGACCTGGACTCCAAACTCACCTGGGCCTTTCCAAAAAAAGGATTTAGACATGTACCACTGATATGCAGTCTAGGGATCTAAGGCCAACATGCAAACCTAAGAACCTCCCAAGCATACCTGAATGCTATGGATGGCTCTATTCTACCTAAGTTTCCCGTATTTTTTTTTTTCCTTCTGCATACGCCCAGTGCACTTGCATCTCAGTGCCGGAAGCTCCACATCCATCACACACTCAAGTGTGAACTGGATCTAGAAACTAAGCGGTACTAGACATATCTGGCCACTCATCTCACTTAAGTAGCCTAATCCAGTAGACATGTTAAGACCCCACTAGCAGCTTAGAGAAGAAACTATTGATTTCTTCTATGACACGTGGGGAGGAAAAGTTATTTTCCCTCCATTTCGTTATACTCATTTGCCACAGATTATTTTTTCCAAGGTATTCCCGCCATATTCAGTGGACAGGATGGACAGTGCTTGCTTAATGAATTCTCATGTTTTCTTCATTATCAGTGCTTGGTCCCCTGTGCAAGAATAATTAATTTCCTCCTGAATGTCCTTTAATGTTTATGTGTTTTGCAGATGTTGATTAACATTTTTGTTATATTCACGTTATCTCATCTTGCAATAAGAAACCAAAGTACAGAAGAATTACTCTTCTTTTATCTGCTTATTTTAGATGTCTCACTTCAGATTCTCAGAATTTGAATTCTCAGTGTACCAGTTTATGTGTTAAACTGGTACTAGTTTATTTCTTAAACTGACAATCTGTGGCCGCTAGTGCTTGGCACGTAAGCAAATTAGACCCAGGATCTCCAGGTAAGCAGCCAAAAAGCAAAGAAAACATATTTCTAAGTGTTTTTGCTTAGAACTCAACGACAGGCAAAGACAATTAATTTTCTCATCACTGCACTCAAAACTTCAGTCTTCCTAAAATTCTGTCTTTCCTACTCCATCTTTCCATTTCTGGAACATTCAAAGCATTGCTCCTGCAAGCTTCAGTCCCAGCGCATCTTCATCCTGTGCAATAACTGAGCAAAAGAACCTATGGAAAAGTGCAGTTTAAGACAATATCATAATGCTCAGGGAGCAGAACAAAAGAAATCACACGTAAAGCCTTAATTCTGTCACTGTCTTAATCTCAGTGCTCAACTTTGCTACATCCTATTTATGGCCCTGTAAATGCTCAGCATACAGTGCTACACTGACACTTCTGTGTTTCACCAACAAAACTGGACTATACTGATCCAGAGCACTTTATGCTGGTGGGTGAGTGGTAGATGGGACAGAGGAATTTTTGACAGTTAAGTTTCACAGAAATTTGCTGATAGCCAAAAAACAATGAAGCTTGAGTCCCAGGATTTATATCAACATTTTAAAAGGAGAGAGGTCCAGCAGACATTTTATCCAGCTCTTATTCCTTTGACAGTTCCCTGGATTTCTTGTTCCAGGTCAAATCACTCTGCTCAATAAGTCTTAGCCTCCCAACTTCAGCCTTGTCATGTATTTCGGACTCCACTTTTGTCCTGTCTGCTAGCCCAGACTACCCTAATTTCATCCAGTCTGTCTCCTACCTCAGCCTGGTGTTCAGTCAACCACTCAACCACTTCTATGTAGGTTTTGCTTTCAGCCCCTATATCCAGCCACAGAGTCCACGTCCTCACTGGCTGTTCTTGTTTCAGCATCATTCCCTGCTTCCTTCCAGCTCTCCCTGCTATCCTGTCGTTCCTTATCAGATCTGTACAGACAGCCTTCCTCAATCCCTTCCTAGTATCCCGTTATTTCTCTGCCCCAGTCCCTTTGCCTGAGCAGTCCTTGGCGCTCACCACCAACTCAGCAGCTCCTGTCCACCCTCTTTATCTCTATCGCCCACTCATACTGCCAGTCTTCCTACACAGGGCAGTCCAGCTCACCTTTCATCAACTATGCATGGCCCACTTTCCCTCTCTACCTAAAACCTCATTATAATTTTTTTCCTCCCAATTCCCTTATCCTCATTTCCCCGCATCAGATCTGGTCTTGTCTCCCTTGAATTTGAAGTAGGTAGTTACGTAGTTTCCTTCACATGTACAAGAGTTACGCATCTCTGACGGGGAGGGGGAGAATCATCTCCCAGAATGGGACAATTACATATTTTCAGAGAAAAATATTGCCAATAATTTTTTAGCATGGATAAAACAATGTATTTTTCTCTAGTCTTGTTCTTGGAAGTTGTTAAACTGTTCTGGCTGAAAATTTCTGAAGAGAATTCAGCCTGAGGCAGACACCCAATGCAACACGGAAAAATTCAGTTTGAAAAGCTACTTTGACAAAGTTGTGAACAGCTGAAAATAGGGCTTTAGGACTGGAAGTGCCTGGCAGCCTTAGTAATAGATGCTGTTACTAGCTCTGCCTGTACTGAGAGTCAAAGGGCCACCCTATAAGGTCACCCACTTTGGTGACAATCAAGCATAAACCAACTGCATTTTATGGAGTAACTCTGGGTTCCTGCTAACATAACCGAGACAAGGCTTCTGCCATTTAATTGTCCAATAATTTGATGCCTACATGAATCCCAACAGAGAGATCCTAACAATACTTTTCCGTTCCCTAGGGCTGCGCCATAGGATATGAACGCGGGTAGCAGTGCTGGTTACAAGATTTCCCCCGAGCCTCAGTTTATGATGTGGCGGTTTGTTGTAAACAGTTGGCGGACAAGCCGCTGGGCCCCCAGCTGTTCAGATTCCTTCTGCGAGAGCCAACATAATTGTAGCCCTACTTGTGTCTCCAGCTTCTCCACTCTGAAGTTTGCCGTAATGGACCTACCTAAAGTAATTAGACCACATGTTGCATCGCCAGATCCATTTAAGGGAGTCCTGCTGCAGTTTGGTTTACATGGTTTGACAGTAATTGTTTAAGTGGATGCCATTGTAATGGTGCTGCAAAATAAAATTGTGGAATTATTTTAATCAATACATATAATTACATGCTCATCAGACCATGAGCTTATCTGTAATTAGTTCTCCGTACCATAAAGCAGTCCATAATGCCAACTTTTTGCGCATTACAGGACGTCGGACAGAAATGATGTTTGCAGATAACAGGATATTTACAACCGATGGATCTTTTACAGCTCAAAGATTTTGAGCCCTGGCAAAAAAAAAAAAAAAAAAAAAAAGTATCACTTATGGGACTTAAAAATGGCTATTTGGTTGGGAAGCAAATTTGGTTATACTGGTAGCATTGGTACCAGGAAAACAGTCACCATAAATTAACACAGTCCTAGCACACACCAACACAAATGGCATTTTGCAACTTCAGTTACTTAAGCAGCTAAATCCGTCATTTTTCTTTCAGAACTACACAAGATTGAGCAGCTTAAAAGTAAGAAAGGCTGTTATCGTAAGGTATTAAAATATTAACATTCCTATATGAAAATATAGGTGCACACACAGGCCTATACACAAACCCACACACATCTGTATGCGCTTACTGCCAAGTGTGTATAGCCAAAGTTCATAAACTCTCTACAACCTTTGTAAACTGACCTTAATACCACCTGTAAGGCAGGCCTTCATTGTAACACTGATCTTACGGAGGAGGAAAGTCATACATGGGAAGTTACGATACCCTTCCTAGGGTAGTCACAAAATAAGAAATAGTATTTATGTACTGACTCTTATACTTTTGTTCAAATCACTGGCTATAACCAAAACAAAGCATAATCCTGTAAATGTAAGAAACATACAGTTACAATATCACAGTAACAGTTCTGCATCCATACATCACACAGTTTTATTTTTGGTTTAGATGTATCAATATAAATGTGGGTTTTTTTACATATATACACACACACTACTAGATAAGCAAAAAAAAAAATCAAGAAATCATTTTACACAAAGGAAGTTTTTTATGAGTAACAGTGGAATATTAGGGAGTTTTTAAACTGCATTACAGGTGGCTTCTAAGCTTCTGTAATTACACCTGCTTTCAGTAGTGCCTCGACAGGTCAATGTTAGTTGTTGGTTACAATGGTACTGCAGTACCAAACACAGTGAGAGAAAAAAAACTGTAGTTAAGTCTGTTGGCAGAGTCACAAAAATTTGATTTTCCAAATATAAATCAGAACAGAATCTAACACCATCTTAGAGGTTCTTTGGGATAATGTCTTAAAGCAAAAAGTAGGTTTTCTTCCCGATAGATTCCAGGGTAATTTTGGTCACTGTTTAGCATATTAGTGATATAAATTAATAAATGCATACAGAATATATTTATATGCAATGGATTTTAATCTGTGTTTATAAAATATAATTAATTTTACATTAGTCAGGATTTTAATATCATCACAATATTTAGCTATTATTTTTCTATTTCTTTACATATACCTTTGTTTCACGTCTTGACAGGGGGCTCCGCACTGCAATCTTCATTCACACTCTCCGCAGCTCAAAACTGCCATTAAACACATGCTTATTTTTAAATCCATCCTTAAATGCAAACACAATCAGTGGGGCATAAGTATCTTCTTAAATTCCTAAACTAAATGGAATTAATTTTAAAAGACTCCAAAGTGATTTCCAGTCAAGCCCATTCAAATGCCATTGAAATATGGGCTTCAAGATGGATCTTAAATGAGCAACAACTACCTGACATGAAGCACTTATTCCTCAAAATGTTTTCTTCTGTCCAGTAAACAGAAAGTAACTTGTAAGCACAGGCACAATCTAACATTTACATTTGAAAAAATAAATAAATTACATTTAAAAATTTTATCATTATATTATATTTTCTTGAAGGAAAAAATATGGTTAAATTGGAGTATAACAGGATAAAACCAATCCATCTGTGACAAAATTCCTAATAAGCATAAAGATACCATGGGCTTTCAGATGCCAGGAGAGCTCTTTCAGGACACTTCAGAAAGCACAAAGCAGGGCCAAACGCAGCATTTGCAGTGAAAAATAACTTCGACCTTCATTGTGGCTACTTCAGGTAGAAGGTAGGTCTGAAGCTGGCTCCAGATGAGCTCCCTCCAAATCAACAGGACAATTGTGGTTTGAATTCTAACTCTACACATCAGCTCCTGGGAATAACAGGATGCTGCCTATCGGTGCCAGACTCCCCACACTCCAGACATGGTTTTGGGCCCTGGATTAGTCAAGACACAGTGACGTAGACTAGAGCAAACAGAACCACGTTTCTTTCAGCTCTAGAGCTAGCCTTCGCTCTCTTAATTCAGACATCTCGGCACAGTGCTCCCCAGGACCACACCAGGAAATATTAGTAGACACTTTCACATCATTCTATGAGTGACTCTTAAAGAGCCTAGACTTTTATTATCTCCCTGAAAACAGAAAGGGCAAATGCCTATCGGAATAAAGAGGAAGATCCTCCTTTCCTTTATCCTTTGCACTCCTGAAAGAGTGCTAGCCCCGATTTTGTAATGACAGCATAAACAGGACAGCATCCCATGGTGAAAAGGTCCTGCAGCACTGGATAAAAACAATGTGAATCCACAGAAATTAACCAAGATGCTATTAAAATTACTTTGAATGCATAAGGAGTTTAATAGGTAACAAGATCCCAATGAATTCTTTAGTCAAAATATATTTTTTTTTTTATTAAATTAATTAAACGGGCCTCAAAACTTCAATGTTCTAATAAACTCCTTAGCGTTCCAGCCAGTTTTACCTGTATAGGATGCAGAGCAATATGATGCCAAACACTGGCCAGACCATTCTTATAATCAGAGCAAAATTCACATAACTCACAGAAGGTCCAAATCAAATGGTATTTGTCGATTAAAATCAACAGAACCAGCCCACCGACAGACTGTTCCCCATATCTGGCCAGCACCGAGTTCTAGGACATGGGTTGTCTACAGGATAGATACCTACCATTCACTAAGTCTACCAATCAGTAAGTTCACCCAGTACCAGCCCTCTTTTTCCCCAGTCGATAAGGGGAATGGTTATGATATCTCAGGCATGACAACGTTCTGATGATTCCCTATCAACCATGCCATGGAGGGCAATGGAAATTTGGCCTGTGTAAGAGTCTGGTCCATAACAAGACCACGGTCTCTGATTTACATGGAAAACTTAGGATGCTGGTCTGCAGGGATAAAGGAACCAACGCTGTGAATTCCATACAAGTGTCAGTTCCGTATATCACCAAATGTTAAAGGCATTAATCTACAACTTCACATGTACCATTTCTCATTACATCCACATTGTTAAAGAATTAATATGAATATGACACTTTCAAATACAATTGAAATATAACAAGGGCACTATCTATCTATCTACAAATTTTGCTTTGCATACAACAGCTAAGAATAGCGATGATGAACTGGAAGAAGAAAAATGGATCGCTGTGCCCATTTTTCCAGTTACTTATTATCAAAGGTATGTCTGCACATCAAGTAGACAACATTTCACTTTCCTTTGTGGTCTGCTGCTGCTAGGGAACAAAAAAAAAAAAAAAAAAAAAAGACAGAATCATCATTGAAATTAAGAACCACAGAAATGGACAAGGGTTAGTTACATCTACATTTAATTTATTGTCATCTGGCTAGATTTCAAGTCAATGACATGCATCTTGAGGCATTGCAGGCTGTTTTGTTGATTGGTCATCCACCATAAATAAAATCTGAGGCTGAAATCAATTGACCTGACATTTACCCTGTTCCACAGCATAAACACATACCACCTCTCATGTCTGAATTTTAGGAGGCTTCAAAAGACAAAGCGATAAGGGATGATTAACAGTTCCTAATGAGACAAGCCTGTAGGAGTGTGTGAGTCATGAATGGGCCAGAAACTCTTTATGGGAATGCTGTGGGTTTTTACCTAGGCTGAGCTCTCATATCATCATATGAGCTACCAAGAGACAGAGAAGCCAGTTTATGAAGTGGCAACCTTCACTTTTACATGATATAGGAATTATCAACCCAAAAAGGACTTTTTTTTTTTTTTTTTAAAGTGACTGGGCCAAGGACACTGCATTTCTCAGGCAAGGCAATACAATTTTCCTAATTTTACTGTAGAAAAACTGAGTTCTTAAAAGCCGATGTTAAATAGAGTTGTATATGCAGCAAGATTTTTGGATGTCTGACTTAGTATAACATCCATTTGAAAGCAGACAGATCACTTGGAACCACTTATTTCACTTTGCAAGATGAGTTAACCGAAAAATTCTAAGTCACTATGGCCTTGGTGCCCTTCGGTGTCCTAGTAAGCTCCTTATTAAAGGCTAGAAATAAAGGTATTTTGCAGGGCTTTGCAGTCAAAACTCACTGCACATCACATTGCCGTGTGCCCCCCACCCCTCAGCGCTGCTGAAGCACAGCCAGAGGCCGTCAGACAAGCTCTGCGGCACAAATCTGTTTTTCATGGAACAGACTATTCCAGTGGTGTCCAGCTCGTTCTGGTACCCAGATATATCACTTGCTAAGAAATGTGAACATTCGGCAGGTTATAGTCAGTTGAAATCATTCAGTCAGTTTCAGATCCGAATGACCAGGAGGAACCAGGAGGAATTTGGTAACAAAGCAGCCAATCAGGTAAAAATCCACTCCTGCAAGGCCACAGCATGGCACGTGGCTACTGAGCTGGGCCAGTCACCTTCAGCTCCGTTCAGGCGCAGTCAGTTGTCGCATCCAGGCAGGCGGTGCAGCTGACATCGTAACGTACGGACCAGCAGTTAGTCCAGCAGGCAGCACGCCATCAGATTTCACGTATCAAGACTGGGCCACTGGCAGTCTTGGGCTGCCCAGCAATAGGATTCCTTCCAGCTTGTCCAGATTATTAATTGGCAAAAGTCCACAAGTCTGTTCCCAACAACAAATTCATGCCCGATTTTGATAGGAATTCAATTTGACTCAATCAGTTGTCGGTTTTTTCCCTCCTCTGTCAGCATGAGGCTTTCTGAAGAATCTTCACTCAGTTGCAGTCTCAACAGGTCATTTCTCTCTCATCGGATCCCAAGGTAAAATCTGCTCTTGCTCCATTTACCTTATCCAGTTCTCCCCATTGTCAATTCAAATCCGAACAAGACTTTTGAAGTCTCCTAGTACTCTTTTCTTGTGTCAGGAAACCTCTGGGACAGTTTATAATCTATATAAGCACTAAGACAGGACCACAAAATGAATCGTATTAATATAATTACAACTAGTAAAATCATCAAAAGGGCTGATTCCATATTTAAGCTAGAATAATGAGGTAATGTGAAAAAAATACTCCGGGAGATCTAATTATATAATGCAGTATTCAGTTCTGCGTGGCCAGCCCAGCAATTCCTGTAACATTCCAATCAAAGTGATCTCACTAGCATGTGAGAGAAGAGTCCAGCTGACAGATTTGGGACATGTAACGTACTATTTAGTCAAGAGGCCCCATGTGCTATTCATAAAGAATTAACAACTCTTATATTGACAATGACAGTATTGTCAGAAGACCTTTGGAAGGGGGGAAAAAAACGCCATAAACTCCGTCTCTGTGAAGTTGGACTTTTTTTTTTTTTTGCCCCTTTTTTCCAATGCTGATGTAATCTCCAAACATCTCCAGCAGCAGCTGCTCAGCGAAACCAGGCACCTTCTCCCTAGTCCCTTTCAGCAGCACACGCAGCACTTTCCAGCTCCCTCAAGACAATCAGGGCCTTTCTTTCACCAATTAGCTATCACTTCAAGAGCCCTGCGCTGTCCAACGAGCTCTTAAGAATGGTCTTTGCAGGAAACAACACTGGAGGAGCTTTTTTTTTTTCCCTAGACAAATTAAAAGGGGAAGAAGGGTGGGGAGGGGGGGGAGAAAAAAAGCACAACAAAACAAATCAGAACACAGAAGCTGTCCAAAATGCATCACTCATTTAGTACATCGACAAATGCAGAAATGTGCTCGAGAGCCAACGCTAGAGCAAGGCACACACAAAAAAATGCTCCTACTTTCTTTAGGAGATAGTTTGTTTAGTGGAATATGTTAAACAGGTTTCAGAGAAAGAAGGGCTCTTGTTACAGCAAGTCTCTGAGCTACACAAACTAAAAGGGAAAGAAACTCCTGGAAGATTATGTTCTATTTCCTTATTTGGCTCTCCAAATGTAAAGCAGCATTATTTGAAGTAGACATTATAGGAAAGAACTTGGTTTAGCTCACTTTAAATATAGATGGATTGATGAAATGAGTAATTACTGGAACTGCTAAGATCTTTTTGAACTTACTCAACTAGCAAGCTCCTTTCCCCAGAAACCGCACTTTCCATCTAAAAAGAAATTAAAGCCTGATTCAGAGACATAAAGCTCTGAATTTTACATTCTTTTTCCTTTAAAATCAGGGAATAGGTACAGTAATACCTTGAGGTCCCCATTGATGCCAAGTCCCCATTAGAACAAGTACAAACTCTAGGACCCAGTTCAAGAAGAAAACAAGGAACTTTTATAGATGTTTAAGTAATACCTTGCCTGGGCCTGGACTTCAACAACTGGACCTGGACAAGTGGAGTTGTGAAGGCAAAAACGTGCGGGATCAGCAGTAAGTGAAATGACTTGGACAAGGTCCAAGCAATAGCACAGCGTCAGGACTGCTTCCCTGATTTTCAAAACTCTGCATTAAACCAAATGGCATACCAAAATATCGAGTGTCAGTATTCTCTTACGGTACCATTTTCTGGTCAAATTTGACGTGATTAGGGTAACGTCACGAGAGTCAACACATTGCCTTCTACAAGGACAACACAAATACATTTAAATTACAATTAAAAAACTAGTCTGTTCCCTTTTATTGACCGTGTATCAGAAGGAAAGCTCAAGGCTTTGTAAACAGTTAAACGGCACGGCAAAGCAAATACTTTAAGGGGTTTCAGGAGTTTGTTTGCACTAATGGGTGCTCTTAACTACTACAGGGATTTTTTTAATGGAGTTGGAAAGTGTCAGAACTGATCAGATTGTTTAAAAGGAAAGAAAGTCTGATGTATTACCCTATGTGCATTTATGAAGGAATGTGAATCAACTCAAATTCCTCTGTACAGGAAGGCTCAACCAAGGGATGAGTGCACACAATCAGGATTAAGAAGGAATCTTTGTGGAGGTGCACTGAACAATGAGTGTCTTTTTATACCTACAGACTTCAAAAGATGCTGAGTTTAAAGGGACTACGCCTTTCAACTAGCAAATACTTTGCTGAAAAAAATGCAGCAGGCCGGAGAGAACAAATATATATACATATATATGTTACTAGGGCCACCTCCAGCTACAGGAAAAAGGATGAAAGGGACCCAAAAGGTCTACCAGCTTGCCCTAAAGCAAGATCAGCTATGCCATTCCTGACAGCTGTTTCTCTAACCTGTTTTTTTAAGAGACCTACATCCACACAGATGAGAAGAAAGGAAATCTTCGTCTCATGTGAAAGGGATTTAAGCAGGAAAAACAGTTTGACAAATTGTTCAGTGGCTCTATCTGCTACAATACAACCACTGTAAGCCCGCAGCCAGGGCCTCTGTGTTACATACTGACTTGGGCAACTGGCTCGTTTTGTAGCCATAAAGTAATTTATTGGTTGAGGCAATATCTGCCTTTTTTCAGGAAAGCACGTATCTGTATATATGTTTCCTGGATGGATGCGATCGCTATACCTGAAAGGGTATCTTTTGTGACAACCATCTTCCTTTATCTTGGTGCAATCCTGCTGTCCGTACTCTAGCAGGATTGCTGAAAACCACCAGCAGGATTTCACCAATTTCAATATTAGCTAACGGGACTGTCACGTAATACAGCACATCCTATGCCTTGGCCCTCAGCTCCAGTTCAATCTCTGAGCGGTGAGAAGCCCAGTGGTTATTTCAGGGCACATGAGGAACGAATTGGTGGTTCATTCCGGTGCCAAGCGAACAGGTGCCTCCTCCGCAGGCCCACAAGTGGTTCTCAGCTATGCTTTCTCCGGCGTTCCCCGAGAGGTGTCAAAGCCGGAAGAGAAACCACACAACCCTCGCGCCTGGCACTGGGCTCTGCTTGGGACAGGCTGACATAAAGCCGGGTAAGCTTCCACGACGGCTGCCTGGTCAATAGCAGTTCTATGGCTCCACATGCCACGGCTGTCAACTTGGCACTCTTCATAGGTACGACATTTATTCACACAAAGGAATACTGCGTTTCTGTTGCTGAAGATGGAAGGATGGTGCTTTCCTGCTTAGATTTCACTTCTTAGGACAGATTTCCTCCCACAGAAAATGAATGCCACAGCCCAAGCAAGGCGAATCTACGCGCCAGATGAAAACATGGTGTGGCTAGATTTTAGAAAATGCAGTTTAATACGGATAGCTATTCTTCCCTCCTTTGTAAAGTGTTTTGAAACCGAGTGAGGAAAAGCACTATGTAAAGCCTATATATTGATAATTATTATTTGGAGTTTCCCAAACATACTTTTTCCACACAACAGATGTTCCTAATGCCTGGCACCATTTTTAATGGTTTGCCTTTTCGAAGAATGTATGCTGTATCACACATAAAAGTTTCCTCTCTGTTCAGAGTTTATTTTGTTAAAATCATTTTTCAACTAATCATCTCTCCAGAGAACAGCAGCATGATAGAACAGTATTCCTGATGGGTGATATTTTATTACTAACATATGCTTTCATCACATAACCAACATTATTACCCTCTTCTGCTATAAATATTTATTAAAATCCTCTAATTTTAAACTATTCCCAAGAAAAATTCCATATATTGCTTTTAAATTATCACATAATTAATTGTCCTTGTAATCAGTGACCACTGAAGGGTAGTTTAGCAAAAAAAAAAAGTACGTATTATGCATTCTTGTTGACCTTTAAAATGTAAGGCAACAGATTTCACATCTAATTTTCCAGTTCCGATTATAAAGCAATCTATCTCCTAAAATATTACTGCATTCCTAAAATTTAAAAAAAAAATCAAGTGAATTTACAAGCAACAAAGCAGACAATACAACAATAATTATAAAACATCCACTGTTATCATCAGTTTGAAATATAGCCCCAAACATAAATAAATTAGAATTAAAAAAACAGTATATTTGACTTACTGTATTTACCACACATTCAAAAGTCAGGATATCTACAAAAGAAAACAGCAAAGAGTTGCAGGTGTCGGCCGGGCTAACAAGAAGTTCCCAGTTCATTGTTAAGAAAAAAAGAAAAATTCAAGACCAGCACTTATCTCTGGGAATCATGTGCCTTCTATAGTTATCAGAGTCAAAAAGGCACCTTGCTCCAGTTTACATACGTGAAATCTCCTGAACAAGCATTCTACATCGCACTGAAAACAAAATACCACTTAAAAAGAGCCAGATCAAGGTATTCATAGCTTTAGAGGACGAAATCTGACATTCAAAGTCAATTCCTGCTTCAAATAACTTGTGTTAATGTGCACATATCAAGATCATTCAATGTTGCATTGAGTCGAAGGAAAGCAAACACCTGCCCCACTGGTTTTCTACTGGAAAATCCCCAGCAAACATACTCCTCCCACTACAGTCAGTTCGATATGCCCATTTCCATGATCAAGAGAAGCAAGGACAGAAATAAGATACTTCATTTATTACATATTTCTTCTCTTAAGAATAACTTCAGTGTCTGTAAAACCAGAAGTGTTTGTAAAACTCCAGCTCATCCTCAAAGGCCTCACAGTCACAAGAGATTTAAAAGCAAAAAAAAGAGCATAGATCGTAGGAAAAACAATAATTAAAATGAGGGGAAAGGACTAGGAGGGAATGAAACAAAAACTTATATATCAGTCTTAAAAGTGATTACCTGAAGAGATCTGTATTTTAAAAAAGACTTGATGAGACCTTTGCAGTTATAGAGCTGTCACTCCATCAGCCCCTCCATATGCTGCTGCGTGCTGCAATGCTCAGCAGTACACAGCTTGCTTCCCTTTCATTTATAGGGATTTCTTACTAGGAGTGTGATCAGGACATACTCTAGAAGTAGCAGAATAGACCACGTATATGCCAGGATATTTCATCACGTCAATTAACTAAAAGATCCAAAATGTCCATCTAAAGGTGAACAAACATAAAAATATATAAATATTTAGTCACTCAAAGGAAAAAAGCCTAACATAAATATTTAGAATTTATGTTACGAAGTTCAGAATAGCTTGTTATCAAGAAATGATTAGGTCCATTTCTCTCTTTAGTGGTCAGAGACCCTACACAAGTTGCTAAGTCAGTAACATAAAACTACAGTCCGAATCTTTTGACGAGTGCTGTGGCCACCTACCTTTGGGCTATTCCTGAGTCTCTCATGACTTAAAAACCTTCCTTCCTTCCCACTGTGTACAAAACCAGACTGGGACCTTAAGAAATGTCACAGGATGGAAAACCCCGTTCCCTCTTGTCTGTAGCTACACGTCTTTGGCAGATTAAGCACTACTACATGCTACGTTTCCTCTAGCCTCACTTGAACGACGCTCCTCCTGTGCTCTACCAAAAAGAGATCAGATCAAAACCTGCCCCTGGTTTACAATTAAATTTGGGGTTCCTGGTCATCATTTGTTTTGACAGCATAAGTCAGTATTGATAGAAGTGAACAATGACACAACTGCAATTTCCATACAAGGTCAGCATGTGACAAACTTAACTACTTAATAAAAGTTAAAGGGTGAAACGTACCATAGGCAAAGTGTGCTTTGGCAAACTACAGACCATGGAAAGAACTTGAAGATGATATCACACCATGCATAAAATGCAATTATTGAACAAAAACTGTTATCCTTTACAAGTGATGGAAGGTAAATATTTCACATGCTGCACTGACACAGCTCTGAACCTTATTTTTCTATTTAAGAATGAAATTATGTTATCTGAAAGGTATATTTGGAATATTTCTTATAAAGGTTTACTTGGAAATTAACAGGATTTTGGAAACTTTGAAGATAGATGATCAAAAGTACGATTGCATTCAACAAGGTCCTTATTAAATACATGTGTAACTAGAAAAATCCTCCTAAGTTTATTTAAAGCCATGTGAGTGACAACGCATTATCAGACCTACCATTATGATACTAAATTAAAAAAAAAAAAAAAATGGGATGGGATTGCATGGCTTAGGCTTAATGCTTTGGCTTTGTCTCCTTAATGGTTTGCTTTCTTAAGTCTCATTTTTGATAGCCACAGAACACTAGATTTACAATAAACACAGGCTGATCTGACTATCTATGACTTTGGAATTTTCCATATTCCAGTCTGAACTTTGCATCAGAGGCTTTGTCGCCAGACCCGAGTCGGGCATTCAGCAAACTATCCTGTGTTTTGAACAACTTTTTCATTCTACTAACAGGTTATCCTGCTTATTTTTAAAGTCTCTTTGCACACAAAAAGAAGGGGAGCTGGGGCAAGGAAGGAAAGAAAAGAGTCCATTTGAAAAAATTACACTGCTAGATTACAAGAGTTGAAAGCTGGTATGTAACTTTGCTCCGGGTGATCAAACTGCTAATCAGGAATGCTGTCGGGAACAGAATGGAATTTCAAATAAATTAGCCATGTCCAAGAAGCCGATACAACACAGGATTAAGGCTCACAAAGAAAACAAATTTATTCAGCCTGCTTTATCGGAATTCTTAATAACGTGTACTAGTTTTTCTCATCGCAGTCTGAGCTCTTCCACTGGAACAGTGTGGAGAAGGAAAAATGAGTCACACTTCATAAATCTCCTACTTGTACAGACACCTAAAAATGTTATATAGAGCAAGACACACAATACCATTATACATAAATACGTATGCACATCACATTACAGGAGAAATGTGCATATTTACTTCTCCAAATTTATTTCCAAGGCACCTGACCAAAGAAAAGACACTACACACTTCTGTGAAAATCTGCAAAGCTGAAGAAAAAAAGGTTAGAACTGCATTGATCTCCACACCAAAATGAGCTTCAATACTGTAGTATATAAACCACGGAATTAAATAACCAACTATGAAAATAAATCTCTCTCCTGTATGACCATGCCATGCATCACATTTTTTATCAAGTATAAAAAGAAAAATTCTTATGTCCACACACTGCAGTGAGGAATACTGTGGCTGAGGTACCGTCTGCAACTCAAACGCATATTCTATTTTTGCTTCTGACAGCGTCCCAGAGAAACTTTTCAGAATAGTTTATGCCAAAATCACAGGAACATTAAAATACATGCTTAAGTTTTTTGCATTTCCTTGAATGGGGATTTTAATCTTTATCAGACTGGTTTTCCCCACCTATGAAATAGAGATTATAATGGGCTCTTACCTATACAGTTGATTGAAGACAGAACTAGTTTTTTTGAAGCATTTTTGTAAAATAGAGTTCTTAAAAAAGGAGATAAAGTACTCACGAAAAGTGCTTCAAGCAGAATCTCGGCATATATAGCAAAATTGTCCTGAGACGGAAGTGCATATATCATCTTGGCTTCTGAAAAAGATAAATAAATCTGAAACTTATTCTAACTTCAAGCCATTGTCTAGTACACTTATTCACTGGAAAACAAGAGACTGAATACAGTACCGCTTGCATTTACATGACTCTGCCATATTACCTTCAGAATCCGTGCACGTGCATGCATGGATTTCCTGTAATTAAGTTCATCAAGCAAACCACAAGTTGAGTGCGAGTGGTAGGGATTCATCTGTCTGGTGGTTCCCACACAGATGGTTCCATTGCCCTGCTTTCCAGGTGACCAAGCTGGCCCAGCAATTTGATATACATGGTTAGTGTCAGGTATTTCCTACAGACTTTTTGTCCCAGATATGGGGGACTCCCTGTAGGACACCATTTGTGCGCCTTTCCCTTCCCATAATGACACAAATTAAATGCTATTTGTTATTATCAGTGTATCTAGTATCTTATTCAAGCACATAAACACACATTTCTACCAACAGTGACTTAGCGTAAGATTTTTTGCCAAGCATTTTTTCCTCCCTGTAAGAAGATACTTGCACAAATATGGAAAGAAAAGCATATATTCCCCAAATCACCTTCTCTGGAAGTGCATCTCCAGAGGGCGAGTGTCAAATGATGTAAGCCATTGCTGCACCATCGAGACGTGACTGGAAGGGTTCTGCCTACACCCCGATGCCTCCATTAGAGGCACATAAATAACTATTTGATCTGAGCAAAATATTTTAGGGGAAATATAAACTATGTCTTTTTCTCAGGAAAATAAACCAAGAAAGCAACAAGGACAACCAAAACTTTTCATAAAGCCCAAGGAAAAGTGTTGATTTTAATTTTTTGAAAGGGTCTCTTTAAATAGGAAACAGATTTGTATTATTAGCTGCTGAAAGAAATGTTTTAATTCAGGGGACAGCAGAAAAGACATTTTTCCAGCTAAACAATTTGCCAGAGCTTTGGTACACATTCATAAATAGCTCCAAACCATTTGAGACAACTATTGTGGCAAATGAACTACTGGTCTGAAAAAAAACGTTACCCTGTTCTACCTTGAACTGCCAAACAGTGCTGTGTATACTCCGTATTAACAGACAATTCACGTGCTCAAGCTAAGCACACGTGCAAGTGCTTGCAGAACTGGGGCGGATTTCTAAATTTCCAGAATACAGACACTGGATTTCTGAGTGAAGAACGGAGGATGAACGCTGGCAACGAGCAGTGCTGCTCCGCTTACTCGCTCTTGGCTGATCGTACGCCAATGAGACGTATTCTGGGTTACCACATTAAATATTTGGCTTTACAAAGTAGTCATAAATTATATTTTGATCAGCAAGCGTGCTCCTCTTGTACCCTAAAAACAGTACGCTTGAATTACATTTGAGATTTTTTTTCTTTTAAAAACACAGAAAATAAAGCAAGTAGGTGAAAGGTAACTGTATCACTTTACAGACACAAGCTACCCTCTGATTACAACTAATTAAGATATTCAGCAGCCTTAAAACAATACCTTTTTTTAATCAATGAACCCAGACGGCATTCACAGCTTTTTGCTATGACAAATGCCCTTTGAAAGAGTTAATAGGCAAAGGTTTGTACTGGCAATGAATAGGGCTACCTTTAATTGATCCAAGAGCCTTAGAGAGCCGTCTTATAGCATGATGATGTATTTGGGTTGCAAATAGGCCAAAATAAGCATAAAGAAAATCTGTAAGACCATGAGACCTTTCATTTTTTCATTGCGGGGAGGGAAGGGGGGGAACTGCTGGGGAAAATGAGAGAACTATGACGGGGTTATCTTTGTGCTCTGGCACTTAAAATAGATAAAATGACAGAAATTTTGAGGAAAAGAGAGGAAGCGATCAGGTCATCATTCTGAGAATAAACGTCAGGATGCATGAAAATGTACAAAACAAGGCTTCTTCAGAAAAAAAAAAAAATAAATAAAAGAGGAGATGACCTAATGGTATAAAGAAACATTGATTAAAGAAATACCCTGAGGGAGAAAGATATTCCATCAGCTTTAACAAACACTGCATGGCCTGCATTCCCTCTAAACTTCTTAAGTGAGGAAAAAAAAAAATATCTGGAGAAGAGGCAGTCACATGGATCCATTTACAATTTTTCCCTTCATTCTTTGTTCATCTTTTACATGGGTTTGTTCACGATGTACAGGAAATTTGCACAAAAGAAGCGGCTCACAAAATTAAACACGATGGTTTAGTAGTAAGCATTCTTCCCTGAGTAGCCAAAGAAGAAGCAAAAATTAATTTTTATAAGCAATACAAAATCCATTTAGTCATATTTTTTTCTTTATGAGACTGATTACACACCTAATATTAATAATTATGAAAAAAATCAGTCTATCCATACTTTAACTAGCCTTTCATTATAAACCCAATTTTGGCAGAATCCCTTCCTCACTTAGCAAAAGCTAAACTGATTTCCTTGAACTTTCACAGGTGCAAACTTTATGCCAAGGTAGAATTTTTCTGGAAAGTCTGAGGCAAATCAAACAAGGAAATTCCTAAACTAAAAGACTATTTTAAAACATAAGCATATTATCAATAACTCAGGGAGGGGGACAATCAAATAGAAAGTTGCTAGGGTCTGAGATTTTCTTAAAAGACACATATGGAAGGAGATAGAAAAAACAGACATCACTCCTTACAAAAAAAAAAAAAAAAAGCAGAGCAATAAAATATCCTGCTCCTGTATATGCATCCCGATGCATTAGGAAAAGTAAGTCAAGACCACTTTCAATTTGGAACAGGGAACCAATAAGCTGTTCTCATCCTGTTCATCCTACAGCCACGAAGTCGTCGTCTTCTAGCAGTAGCTAAACAAAAAATAATACGAAGTCTTTATTGCAAGTCTGGGTAAAAATGAAGAAAAGACTGTACCTATATAAGACAGGAGAGCGGAGGTAGGATGCTTCAAACAACAATACATTCCCATTAGGAATATTTGCCTCCTGCAAGGAGTTTTCCCCTGCAGTACAAAGTTCTGAGGAAAACAACAGGTAAAAACTTCCTGTCATAACTTCAAGACGTTTTTCTAATTGGTTATTCTAAGCCCACATCACCAAGCACCACAGAATTACAACATACCAAGGTAAGCACCAGCTGCACCCTTCAAAACAAATCTCACTTCAAGGCACAAACGTCAGCAGATGAGCAGGAGAACCAGGCCATGCGGACAGTGGCAGCGTACTAAGGAAAGTGGATGCTGGGCTGTGCACAGCCTTGCTTACTCCTGTGTAAAGAGAACGAAAATATTGTGCTGTGTTTTGTTTTCATTTTTTTAAAAAATAGTAATAATTTTGAGAAAGTCTTCTCCTTGTTCTGTTCACTTTCAATTCAGACTGTTCGAATCTTCCTTTGTAATTCAAAGCCAAAATATTTCCTTCCACTGTATCAGGTTACATGAAAATTTTAGCTACCATGAGTTTAATAAAATAAATAAACAAAAATTAGGATGTACAAAATATTGGTTCTTTAAAGGACATCAAGTTCTTGAGGAACACTTCAAAATCAACTGCTTTTTGCGCAGAGGACACCGGATAGATTACCCACCCCACCCTCCCCAGGCATGGTGAAGCATCACTGTTTTATAAAATAAAAGACAATCACATCACAAAATAACTGTGTCCACTAACTTACTATTCAACAGAAAAAAAATGGGCCGAACTCTGCTACTACACTTCCAGCTTGTAGGGGTCAGGGAAGACAACCGGGGTTTCCTGCAAAGGATACAGCCAGCAAAACTGTAGGCAAAGTTACTCCACCAAGGCTCACAGGATAGATGAGACTTACAAGTACGGAGGAAGCCTAGGTGGTTGACTGGATAGGAGGTCTCCTTTGACCACTTGTGCCGAGAGCACCGAACTACAAAACTCAGCCACTGCACCGGTCCCACAGTAGCCCTTGAGACCTTGGAGACAGTGAGGGGAGAAAAGTCACCAAAGAACGACAGGTAAAACCCTAGCACATGAAGGAAGGAAGCGAGAACAGTAACAAAAGAGAAAGTAAATCAGAGAACTAAAAAGGGTTATCTTTAAGATGCTTGCCTAGGGCCTATCAAGTTGACGTTGCATCCTCTTTATCTTACGTTCCACCAAACTGACTCTGATCATAACAGCACCTTCAACAGTGAAGCTTCCCCCAACAAATGGTACAATCAGCCTGTTCGTGGGACACTCCGTACCGTTCAAGATCATTTTCCTACTGCTGCCCTTGTAGGCAGCCTACAGAAAAAGGGCCAATATTCAAATCCTGTTCATGCACATTCAATTTCACTGAAGAACGTACCGAGCCCGAAAGGCACTTCTACGGCAAATACCAGCAAAATCTGAGCTGTTTTCCCAAATCAAGCCTCAAATGTGTTTATAGGTCTGGTTACACAACGACAAAACACATCCCACCTGAAGGCGTCTGTGGGAGCTGTTTACGAAGGGCACACCAACAGAGCACTACCAGGATGGTCAGAAAGCAAATACGACGGCAGACTGCTGCAAACACGTGGGACACAGGTGCATTCCCGAGGCTCTCAGACTCAAATTGCGAGCTCAGAGAATAAGCAGTGCCACAGGTTACCTGCAGGTTACCGGACATAGGTGTGTAATACAGTCTAATGGCAACGTTCCTCTGCACATCAAATTGACTGTCATCATTAAGTTTACTCTGTGCATCTCTTTACAGGCTCAAACTGACCACCAATGCCAAAAATGTAAGAATCCTACATACATGAGCTTATCTTTAACCAAGCAAATTCTATACTGATGAGGAACTGAAGCATAGAAAGTCTGAATAGAAATGAACCCAGATTTTCCGAGCAGCATCTATTTTACAGCTGCCTCATAAAATTAATAGCAACAACATATTTTTAAAGCCAGTTCATGTTTTACTCTTAAAGGAATATTTCTATATTTGGTTAATCTTTACCCCTGCATGCATGCATGCACACACACACACCTGGAACTGCTGAAACATAAGGACTTAAAGGCGGGGAATGCTGATGAAGACAGACAAATGGGGTTTCCAGTGCCAAAGATGGACTCAGCTTCAGAGACAAGATCAAAAAACATCACTTTTTGGTCCTCAGATCAGTGTTCAGACAAAAGCTTCCCAGGCTCCTTACAAACTGAAATAATCCTCACTATCCTGAATAATTTATTTTTTTTAAAGTGATCTCCAGCAAGCTTTACTTAAAAGCTAGTTGAGTCTCTTTGCAAAACATGCTGTTTAACTGAGCTTTAATTACACTCTGTCATCTACAATCCCAAGCCCAAACACAGCACACAGGGAAATTAAACCCACAACGTTTTGCCAAAGGAGGCAGGAGGAGTTTTCGTGCTGTAGCAGAAGCAGCAACAGGCGCAGAGAAAGTTGCGCTTTCAGCTCCACAAGTATAAATCCCCAGCAACTCCACGTTGACGGAAACCTCACCCTGAAAGCTCCGTGGACTCTCCTCAACTCAGCTGGGATACTAAGAAAGCAAACTGTGATCCTTTTTTCTAAAAATCTGCTTCACAATTCAACATCTTTGATGTAAATCTTTTAAAAGACTGAGATGGCATCAGGTCAGGGACAGGATGGAGGGAAATGTGTTTCCGTCCGTGGGGGGACCATTAGGAGGAAGGTTAATAGCCCTGGGCATGCGATCAAATTAAGGTTTGTGCCAGTTTCCCCAGGGTTTCCCTTGCCATCACCAGCTTCCCTAGGCTGGGCAGCTCACCCTCATCTTCCTACCAAAGACGGCTCTTAAACAGAAGCACAACAGCCTGCTGGGGAGAAACAGAAAGATAATCACATAATTAACTTATATGGATAAAGTATGAAATAGGCAGAGGGAGGGAGCCTTTGAGTATCTTCGCCTTTGGAGAGATACATGCTTGCTGTACGTGCAGCTTAAAAGATGGGGAGGGAGCAGGAATTTGGACCTTCCCAACATGTGGATTGCAGCACTGAGGCAACACCGAGTCTAAACAAGGCTGGAGTTAGCATTCAGAGCACACAGCCCAGCAGAGTATGGGAAAGGGATAGAGCAGCCCAAAGAGCTGGCGCCACTAACTGACGAGCAGAGCGCAAGTGATAAAGATTTACTGCGAGAGAGGAGGAAACAGTCCGCTGGCCCGATTAGAGCTGTGAATACCGAGTTGTTCAGGGAGGATTTTGCAGCTGACTGATCACAGGCTGTCGGAGCAGGCCTCGGACAACAGCTGCAAGGCTTGCTGGGCTGCAGAAACAAAGGGCGCCTAGCACGGTGCAAAGAAAGAGTTGACAGGTTGTTGTTAGCAGTGGCAAATGTGTGAGGTATGTCACTGTGTGTGAGACGGGGTGGGTTGGGTTGGTGGGGAAGAAGGAGGGCAAGAAGCACAGGCAGCACTCAGAAAAGGGGGGGGCTCGCGGGGGAGGGAGCAGGGACACAGGCTTGGTCAAAGCATTTTCCTAAAATCAGGCCGGTGTTTGTAAGGAGGACAATCACAAGGTCTGTTTACTGCTGCCAAGATGAATTAGCCCATCGTCTCATTTATAGGACGAATCCGGTGGCACAGACTATAAGGTGCACGGCATTAAAGGGACTAATTAGACGATTCCGGCAAATCTGAATTAAGACCCTTTCTTTCTTTGAAAGCTGGAAAGCATTTCTCAGGACTCTAGTCAGATGGCTTAGGTTTTGTCGGGCTTTTTCTTTCTGTTCTGAGAAGGGATATCTTGTGCAATTCCCTAACTCACAAGGGTCTGCTCTAAATTCTGCTCTGAGCTTCAAGAACAGTTGTTAGGAAGCTGCTGGCATTTACATCATATCTAAAAAGGTCCAAACCAAAATCCCAGATTCTGCAGGAATTCTGCTCCCAGTCCAGGGACAAACTTTGCAGCTGGTCCCTCCTGTTATAGCGGGCTAAACCAGAAGCCCACGTGTGAACATACCTGAGCTAAGAGCCTACAGCTGAATTCTCACTCACACATACAAAACAATCTCGGTTTTTCAAAAGCTGGCTTCTAATCTGACACCCCCCCCCCCCTCCAAATCCAGCGTCTGTAGCCAAATGCTTTTCCCAAGCAACTCCGTGCCTTCTGGAGCCATGGTTCACTAAGCTCGTGAGTGCTGGGTAGGAATGTATCAATGAAACTCCAGAGATGATCAAAGACAGAAGCTGGAGAACAGGAGAACTTACTTTCAGCTCCCTGTTTGGCAAGTTTAGGACTCAGTTCTTGAAATCTGGCAACATTTTACTCCGATTGTGACAAAAACAAAGTGTTACAAACACCTCTGAAGCAATGGTGCATGCTGTTTGCACACAACCACTATATTACAGTGGTCACTATTAAAATGTTTTACAAGCGGTTAAGGTTACCATGGTATTCACGGTATACTAAGAGAAGGGAATACCATGAAAATCACAGAAACGTTGAGCACCGCAAGCTGCAAATATCAGATGTTTCATAGTAATTAGTGACACTTTGTAAAGTATAGGCTTCTTGCTTTTTTACGTGTATATCTATTACTAACCAAGGAAAAGGAGACACTAAGAAATTGCAGTGGCCTTTATAGTATCTGATCAATTATACAAACAAACCCTATTTTGATTTTTCTCTTCTAAATGGTCTCTGGGACCCAGTTAGTCTAGTCCCAATAGGCAGCACTTGATACACTGTAAAGGGAATTCAGAACAAGAGGCATTTCAAGGCTTCTAACACAGCTCCATTCTCCCAAAAACATTAAAAAAAAAAAATACCAGCGTGCAGAATACTCCATCTAGGGGCAGAAATGTAACCCAAAATTTCCTTAGCCTCTGCTTTGACATGTGTTAACCTCATTCTACCAGGACTGAGCGCATGAGAAATAATCAGACATTTCACAGAGGTTCCAAATAGTTCTTCCTCAGTATGAGTCCATAGATTTTTACTTTTTATTATTTTAAATACAGAGCTTCCAGCTTGAGTTTCCGCTTAACAGTGATGAAGAACACAGGCACTACTTTTATACGTCTACTAGCAACTGGATTATACTTTAAACTACAAACATTACCTTAGGAACAATTTATAATCCATCGTATCCATATGCTCCAATTTTTCAGCTGAATAAGGGTGGCCAGTGAGCTCAACTGCAAAGAATAATGAAATGCCTGAAGGACTATTTAGGTAACTATATTTTTGAACATAATTAGGCTGAAGTCAAAGCAGGGTCTGAATTTGACTTCAGGGGGAGCACAAATGGCTTGTGGCAGAGGCATACTTCTGAATAAGAAATTCTCTCTGTAGCTGGATAATTCAATATCATTTATGCTTAATATTAGCACATAGGATTTGTTCACCAAATGTATTTAAGAGCAATGTATACGGTAGACAGAAGCAGCAAATTCGCAGGCTCAGGAAAAAACTGAAAACATATAGTAATGCCCATTAACAGTTTTTTCTCTTTAGGGAAAAAAAAAAATAAGTACAGCAAGTATATCAAGCCTTTCCCTCCAATTATATGTTTTCTTTATACAAATCACTTTCAGCTGACAAGTCGACAGTAATTTTCCTTAGCAAGCAATGGGTTACAGCTTGTCCATAACGTTACAGCTTTCCCCTGCACTGTGTCTTGCTCTTTGTCTCTCTGGTACAGAGAGGCTGCTTCTGAGGCTGGTATAACGCTTTCGAAAGTAATCAAATTATTTCCTACGTTTGCTCTCCTTAAACACCTACATTTGATCACCTCCATTCTTCCTGTTCAGCCTCTCAGCTGCAAACTTCATACTTCATAAATGCGAAGGTTAGAATTTTCTAGACACCACTTTAATTTTTCAAATAGCAATCCAATTACTGAGCAAATTGGCACATGTGCCTAGTTACATAGTGACTTGGCACTGCCTCCAGTCATTGCTGGCAGTGATGAATGTGTTCCCCCTTAGCCCTCCTCGTCTATCTGCTCCAGCCTCCGAGCCAACACCAGTGACCACATAAGGAGAGTGCCTGGCAGCTGCAAGCCCGAGGTGCCAAGAGGCAGATTGTATTCTGTAGCAGCAGGATCTGGGGCTGTGACTGGCTTCCTGGCTAGTCTTTTGTAAGACCTTTTCCATGGCCTCTAGGTTGGCTCTAATGAAGCCTGTAGAAATGCCTGCAGGGAGCTGGTATAGAAGTGAGTTAAGTCAAAGGTTTAATTTAGTTTCTAAAGTGAAGTGAATGTATATTGGCCTTCTTTTTCCACCCTGCAATTATACTCCTGCCACATTTATGAGAAAATACAGTATTCAGTCAACAATAGGAGTGCATTCCTGGGTATGTCTGCACCGCACATTGGGGCAAAGATCCCCAAGCCAGCCTCAATTAACTTAGCTGCAGAACCAGAAGCAATATAGCTGTGTTTGCTCGGTGTGACACCCGAGCTAATTAACTATGTATGGCAGTAACAGAGCTTTACTGTTTCTGGCACTGAAGCTAGTATCCCTGTGTGGTAATCTACTACAGACATGCCAGCTCACTGGGAGGTAACCTGAGGGCTCCCTAATCTGATGTTGCCTCGCACTGCAAAGATACTTTTAGGAATACTCCAGGAACTGGCAGGAATTTATTGACCTCTTTACATCACGTGAGAGTGGTGAGGCTACAGATGTGGTTACAGTAAATCTGGACTGTTCTTCTTCCATCCCATTCACATTCTTTTATTACTCACAACATGATGGTTACAGAGCATCTTTAAGTAATGTGTTAAGCATCTTGAGCAACATCTGTCACATGTGCTGCTTTCTAAATTTCTCACTTCCTCCTCCAGGGGCAAAAAGCTGGATAAAGATATTTTAAAGTATTTCTCAAACTTGCATTTTCTGTCTTTTTTTTTTTTTTTTTTTTTTGAGGAACTTTGAGTCTTAGCCCTTAATTGAGCTTCTTTGGACTATTTGGAAAGCCATTTTCAATTATTTCAACGCAGCACATAAGAACTTTCTCACAACAGGATATTTTTTCCCCATCTGGATTTTTTATGATCTCCAAGAAATTAACCTTCTTTGGTACCTGTACTCATTTGTTCTAAGACCAGAGGTGCACTATGCTCCCTGCAATACAAACAAGCTTTGGTGAAGGTAAAACCAAAACACAACAACCCGCCAGCTATTCCTCTTTTGGAACCCTATCTCAGGCATACCAAGAAGCTACTGGAGAGAATCAGAGTTATTTGTCCAGCAACTTTCTGATGCAGATAGTAGTCCGGAAAATATCCCAGTGGACTCTGAACTGCAGAGACCAGAATATTTTGCCGAGTTTGCTTGCTTGGACTTTACTTACGAGTACGGTTGTTTGTTACTGATAGAATTTGGGTTTTTTTGCCTCTTATACCAGGTAAGTTGACAGAGGTACTTAATGAGATCTGAGCTGTGACTATTACATTAATTAAATTCTCCTTATTTATCATTTAGGCACTTTAGCAGCTGAGCTGCCTTTACTGATATTTATCTTGCTTGATATCTGTAAATAGAAGATCTTAGGCTTCCTATCTATTGACTTTCTAGATACCAAAGCTGAGTTGTAATTCCAAGAACCGCCGTAAGGACCTGAGGACTTCCTCTTCAAATCTAATCACCCCAGCTCTCAAAACTGACTTTTCACAAGGCAGCAAACACAATGATAAATTTTAACACACGTAGCTCTCAGGCTATCCATCAGTACCACCACATACAACTGTGATGCAGCAATGTGGATTTTAAGTGTGATATTTGAGCGTGCCATTTTCCCACTATCACCTCTGCCTCTACCACAATTTTGTGTGGGTTACTTGAGGAGTCATTTTCAACAAACAACACTAAATTCTACACAGACTGTACTGGTAACATATCTAAAATAGTGATTTAAACCAATGGGGGCCTTTATGGACAATCTCATTATACCCAGTAAACCTACTAATCTAATCTGTAAGAATGCATCTGTCCATAAGAGCCTAATGAACTGCTCTGGTGACTGCAGTCGCTTACAGACAAACACCTTCACAAAAGCAAACAACACATTTGGATTAACAAATTTTAGACTATGTTCAAGACACACCTGAGAATCTGTGGACTGATTCTAAGGCACCAGGAAAGGTAAAGTACATGCAGCATTGGCAGGCTTCATAACATTATTCAGGGGTTTGTACCTCTGTATTTCAGTGCTGTTCAAATGAAGGGTAAAAACCTCAGAGCTGTAGATGATGTGCGGCCCTATTTTCATCTTCAATACCTTCCACAGGAGCAGGAAACCAAGGGGGAAACTGGACTCCTGGCTACAGGCCTGTAGGACACAAGGAAGAGTTAGTTATCCAGAAGGGCACTAGGCATGTGAATGCCCCAAGCGCATAAAAGCTCACATGCCAAAGTTAGCAACGCTGCTGTAGCCAAGCTGTGCTGAGAGTTAAGCATGCACTTAAGAGCTTTGCTGGATGGCAGCCATTTCCAGATGTACAATCAGTGCAGAGACATGTAGGCAGAAACTTCCTTTAATGGGTCCACTGAATTATCTTCTTGAAGATACATACTTGGTTAGTTCGATTAACATATTTATAAACCCAAATACTCCTCTCCTGATTACATCTCAGACACTAGCACGGACTGTATCATTTTGCATGGAGTCCTTTGTTTACCACACTTAAAAATTCAGGGCCAGACAAACAATTCCAGATCAAATGCAAAAAGCAGCTGGAATCTGATAATACAGAACTCTCCCAGTTCCTGTTCTCCTCTTGCTTCATCCTTGATTTGTTTGCTTTGACGATGTGATAGATGCTTGTCTGCATGTAATGATAACTACTAACAGCAGCTTGATGAATAAGAGAAAGTGGAAGAAAAACAATGGAAAAGGCATTAAAGGCACTAAGTTGGTCTTTCTGGGATGGGCATCAGACACATGCTTGCTACTCCAGTCACACTGCAATCAAAGCTGTCCTGTGCCACTGCCAAAAACTGCAACAGGTGCCAAAAGATTACGGCATTGGTTACATCCACTCCGAAGGCACCAGCTCAGGGACTGATCCAAATCCCAGAAGCCAGTGAACGTCTTTCCCCAGACGTCAACTGTTTTCAAATTGTTCCCTCTTATTTCCAGTGTGATGCTGGGCCGGGGCAGGGGGGCGGGACACAAATAAATTCAACTGCCAGGAGGCAATCCTCTGATTTCGCCACTGCAAGTCTGGACAGATGCCAAAGCCACACGCAGCCTCCCAAACACATTTGTAAGGTAATTAATATTTTATATTCACAACAATAAGAGATCTTCATTCACAAGGAACTATTAAGACAGTTTCTGGTTCCATTCTCCCCAGCACATTACAATGACAACTCCATGCCAGCGGCAGCCACATGGCCTAAAGGTGCCAAGCTGGCAAGGAGACTCTCTCTCAGTATTTGGCATCTAACCCCTTGGCAAACCCCTCAGCAGTTGTGCTTGGCTGCTTTCGGATCCGTCATGTGGTTAGGCTGCTGATAGCATAGGAGGGTGCTGCGTCCTCTGGGCACCATTTCACTTTAACACCTGTCTGATTCAGAGGAATGCGCGCACATGGAGAGCAAGATCCCTGCACAAATCCTCCCAGAGACCCAGAGCACATGCTCCATTTGTTACTGAAAGGGGTCGTTTCCTCAGACCCACAAGTGCTTTTTTTTTCCTTCCCCCTCCTCTTCCCCTTCGCATATCTGTATACAGCCCTTAGAGGGTCCTACATCCTGCCATGCATTCCACATGTGTTGGAGGTTTGCTCTGTGAACCAGGAATACAAAACATAGCCTTTTTGTATATAATGAAATCTCATATTTTACTGTGCTCATATAAAGCCATTTCTTTGTGAATAAGACTTTTTTATTTGTGACATTTTAACGATCTACAAATGTTTGGTATAGATGAAAGGAAATGATTATTTCCAGGTCACCTTGCAGTAATACTTTTTGATAGGCACCATAATTCCAATTAAATTGAGTAATAAGGGAGGGGGGAAACCCTTCAGACATTTAAAGTGCCACTGAAGCAGAAATATTTTAAAAGGAAAACGTAAAAACAAGCATACATCATTTACCACAAGCCACAAAGTATCAGAAAGCAGCATAGATAAGAAAATTCAAAGCCCTTTTCCCACTGGGGACTACTCAAAAAACGTGGCTCTTGCAACATGCAGACTGTAAGAATTTATCTCTGTGCCCCACAAACACCATACATCCTTGTAGTGAACGCAGCAAGTTTTCATGTCACAGGATAGGTTCTGACTTGGGCCACAAACTTCGTGAAACAGCCCCAAGTCCGGTCCCTCAGAGGTACTTGTCAAAATCACAGCTACCATCCCAAGCTCGGCAGCGGGGCCCAGGAGCGCTACGACAGAGGTGCGGTAGGTGCGCGGAGAAGCGTGTTGAGGCTTTGCTATAGCACCTCTCCAAATCTGCGCCTGTCCAAAAGCGCTACAACCCAGCTCACGTTTGCGTGAACAACAGCCTGCACTGATTCATCCAGTACATTCTGACACTTTTGAGCGCGGTTATCTTTGGATCAGACACTCTCCAAGGCCTGTGAAATAAATGCAAGTCTTCGGTTGCTAAGCTCACGGGCACAAAATAACTGCTATCGCTCACTCTAGTGGGAAGGCTCAGTGTACCCATTTCACCCTAACTGGAACGTACAAATAAAAGCCAGGACTCCCGTGTTCTACTTCAAGCCATACCATTTGCCTGTCACGTTGTTACCATGATTTTTGTTTTGCATCAAGCTCATGGCCCACAGACACCAGCCAAGGCCTCCCTGTGCCAGGCAGAGCACTAGCACAGAACACAAACCCTGCTCACTGCACGTAGTTTTGCACCTATCAGCATTCCTGTGTTTAGCCATCCCAGTTATTTTTTATAAATAAAATAAAATAAAAAAAAAGGCAAACAAACCCCAAACAAATTACTACTAAGTATTTGAGAGCCTCATACTAAAAGTAATACAAGCTTAAACATGACATCGCAATCAGAAAGTCACTGATCTGCCCACATAAAAAACAATAATTTTTAAAGTTGCTTGAACAGAAGATAGGATAAAGCATTTACAAAATTCCTCTTCTCATACCCTACTCTATCACCAGGTAAGCAACTTATTTTGGTTTGTGGGAGCTGGCTTTGGTTTTGTTTTGTCAGGTTTTTTTCCTTCTTGAACAGTTCTTCACTATTTATTAGAAAAAAAAGTGTTCTCTCCCCTGCCCCTGAAACACATGCTTTCTTCAGAACACTAGGGTGCCATACAGGATGGACACTGGGACCATGACAAATTTAAGATTCAGCATCTTGGAGGCTTTCCTGGCCACAAGCCAAATCTTTCTGGAATGGAAAAAGCTTTTCAATAAGGCATTTTCAGTAAGAAATTCAGTATTTAACCCTTGGGAGGTAAGGAAATATCCCAACTTAAAACCGTTATTCAGTTACATATAAAATTGTTATTTTAGATCATTTTCAGGAGTTTCTGTAATTACTTTATTTTCCATTTCTTTTTCTCTGTGACCTGGGCAGTTAATTTCATTGTGATTAAAGCACCTGGCTTTTGGAGCAAGGGAGACGAAAAATAAGTACCAAATAAACATATAAAACTCTCTAGCAACATTCCTGGAATAGTTTTTCTGTAAAGTACATGGCATGTTCAGAACACATGATTTTGTAGTACAAAGATTTTATTGGCTTCACTGCTCAGTGTGGTCATCTCAGATTCATGCCAAATAAACCTACCACACCGTATCGTCATTTATTTTCCGTCTCTGTGTACACATATACTCTTTCTAAAAAGCAAGCTCCCAATTCCTGCACAAATTCACAAACCGAATGCATGTTATGTTATCTTCCCTTGAAAATGATAACCTAAGAACAGGGCACTGCATGTTACTCTTGGCAACTGAAGTGGGAACTAGTAAGCACAGGACTTCAGAAGAGCCAACAAAAGAGCAACAGCCGGGCAGGAGGATTTGCCTCCGACAGGTTCCTTGCACCTCCTTTCTGCACCAACCTGGTGTTCGGCACCAGCAGCAGCCTCAGTCGGACTGAGCCCGGGAATGAACGCACCATACAGCACGGCTTGTACACAAGTTATGTGGAAGCCTAAGAAAAAAAAAAAATTTAACATCAAAGTCAGAAAAGCCTCCAGTTTCAATTACATATACGTAAACCTTCTACATGAACAGACCTTGCCAGATGTTTCCTTATCATAATACGCTTCCCCTTATTAACATGACTAAATAAATACAACTTACCCAAATCAAATCCTGACCATTTCCCCATTTTAAACTTAATGAATTTTCTCAGGTTTATGCCCTTTTTCAGCATGCAATCTAAAGTCGAGAGCTTCTTCATGAGAACACGCCTGATTGGGAAATTTATTTTTTTAAAAACAGTTATTGTGCCATGACACAAGGGTAGAACACTGTTTTAAAGGGCTGCTGACTCCGGACAATTTATATGCTAATTTCAGAAATGATTCCTCCTACATTAAATAAGGAGCTAAGGAATGTTCCAAAGGTCTAGACAGACCACACCATTAACAGATTGGGTAAATCAACGCTAATACTGCCCACAGCGTATTACACCGTGTGAACTTTCTTCACTGCACACACTTTACTAATTTTAGTTCCACGTGGTTCCTCAGCTGACTGGCCAAAATATAAACTACACCAGCTCCCTAAAGCTTCCCTGTGCCCATCTTGACCTTGGACTTGCCTTTAATATTAAACTTGAGGAGAAAAATGAATGGTCACACTTTTTTATTCAGGGTACATTTATAAATGGTTTATAAAGGGTTAACAAATGATTAATAGATTACAAAAATGTTAAAAAAGTATGGACAGCTATGAACAATAAGGATAGCACCTAATACTAACTGATCAGCTATGTAGGAAAGTACAATGCAGATCCATACATTCTAGCCCAAACTCCATCAGTGTAAAGGCTAAGTCTGGCAAACAATTCAAGTATCTTCAAACTTTTTTGAGCATGGACAAATCCTCCAGCATTTATTAGGAGTGTTCCAAGGCTACTATTGTTTTAAAGGACAAGTGAAATCTGGCTCCAAATTTAGACTTTGTACAAACAAGCTGTTATAAAGCCTTACAATAACAGAAAGATTTCCAGTTTTTATTTTACTTCCAATAAAAATGATCTTTAAACAAATTCTCATATGTCATATGTAATGCTAACAATGCAGAACTGAAAAACTCAAAATGAAACAAGCATCACTAAATCAAAATAGAAGGATCATAAAATACTAAGATCAACTGAATTTTTAAAATTCCTTCTGGTTTTATATCTTAGCTTACTAGCTATGCTGCTGAAACAAGGCATTGATGCAAAGCATGATGCTGAGTCTAAGTGCTTAGTTGTTACGGGGGGGAGGGAATTCAATCATACTAGTGATGAAGTTTTGGTTTCAGAAATTAAATCAGCATCCAGAGCATTTACAGCATCTTGTGCATTATCATCATGATGTGACAAGTTCTTGCAGTCTCACTTACTGGTAAACTCCAAGGTATAAAGTGCTATGAGCTGCCTTCACATGACAAAAATCTGATTTCTTTTCCTCTGAAGTAAGAGCTTCCCACAGACTTTGTTTTCTTTTCTTTTTTTTTTTCTTTCTGCCTAACTGTCTGACAATTATACCAAATGCAACTCACAATCTCACAATACCTTTCTTAACAGATAGTGTAACATTTTGGGGACACAGAGTTGAATATTAAGTCAAAAGAGCACTGGGCAGGCACCTCCTCTCACTGAATTCAATAGCTGAACTTCCACTGAGTGCCAAGGAATTGGATTAGGTATTCTGTTTGTAGCATGGGTGCCAGCAAACTCTTCCCCCCCATCACACACACACCAACTAATCAGTGCACTACAACTTAATTATAGGAGCTATTTCTCAGCAAACTACAATCAGTAAGGAAGCACAGCCTTCCATAAACCAGTAGAAGCAAGACTCCAAGACCTGAAACAGCTAATATATCACACACAGCCAAGAACATGCTTTGCTATACATCGGACACCTGAGTCAAATGACTCCTGATAATGATCAATGATGGTAAATTGGCAGCTGGGCTACTGGAAAAGTTCCAGACTTCACCTTCCAGCTACAGGAATGAGGAGGATACATGTGAATGGGCTCTTTGGCAGGGAAAGGTACATTGTTTCACTGCTGTGGGAAAAATGCTTAATGCTCAAACACTTCCTTAAAATAAGATTACAATGAAACATTAGAGGCAGCGTTATTAACGATAATCAACTTTCCTGGCTAAATGAAAAAAACTCCAAACCCATCTCCAATCTGCAGAAAAAAAAAAAAGAAAAATCTAGTGTTTCATGCCCTCGCTTTTTTCTGAGCACTTCAGCAGAGATGCTTACTGCAAAGCGAATAGGCCTTTGTGTGCTTTGGTTTTTGAAACTCAAGAAAGTTCCCAACTTAATCTGTTCTTTTTCCCCATCAATGAATGAGGAGATTAATCAAAATTTTGAGGATAGACTATAACACTTTGGAGATACTGAAAACAAGAACCCTCTCACCCCAAATTTATTTCTGAATGGTGAACCTTGTCCAGGAAATAACATCTCTCTGAAGAGAGACACAAAATTTATACAGCTTTAAAAAGGATTTGAGGGTCTCAGAAACCAAAAATTGTTGCTGAACTCCATGACATACAGGAAAACGGAGCTGGCTTTATAACCTTTTTGTCAAAACCATTGCCGTAAAATATTCCGTTACCTAGCACCAAGTCAGGACTTCCCCTCAAACCATGAGATATTCCACCACCGACCACGCTGGGGTTTTGCCATTGCTGCCATCGGGGCAGTATCTCACCTTGCGCCCACAAGGCGGGAAGCACTAAGGAGGCACCGTACGCTGTGGGAAGCCAGGTTCAAAGACGTATGTTTCTCAGATATTCTGTCTTTCATGTTTTCCCCAAGACAAAAATAAAAACCTAGTACAACGATAAGAACGTTGCTAAATATTCATACAGATATGCTTCCTGAGAAACCACTGGTAAAGCACATGCAGACAGATGTCTGCTATTGAACACACGCGTGCATACATACACATAAATATATGTAAAAACACCCTATGCTTCTCAACAGAACATGTGGTCCCCAGTCAGAGATCATTCAGAGGCTCTGACTCAGCATTGTCCACCCAGTTTAGAGCCACCTTTCTCCCCTCCTTTCTCAGTTTTTTCACCTCAGCTCCATTCCATCATCCTTTACCTCCTGTGCAGGTTCAGCCAGCTCCTTTCCTTCAGCAATCCAGTTAGTTTCTCCCAGAAGATACCTTATCTCAAAAAGAAAAAAACCACTGAAGTTAATGTTATTTTATCATTACTGCTCTGTATGTCCCTTTCCTCATGCTGTCTTTTTAGGTTACTGTTTCTTTAGGACAGGGATTATTTACTGTTCTGTGTACTAATACAACACAGCCCCGATCTTAACCAGCCTCTAGTCACTACCATAAGAAGTTGAGAATAAAAAGAAACTGCCTTTGTCCTAGGTAAACACTTTCCAGAGTGATATCCATCATATTTATCCATCTTTGCAAAAGGAATCCCAGAAAGCACATAACAAACATGGCAAACATTATAGAATCTAAATCACTAATTCTTTTGAAAAACATTTATTTCAAACAAATTTTATACCACCAAGTGTAATCATGGTTTTATTCTAGGCATCTCTGAAATATTAAATCATGGTGGCAAATTAATTTTTATTCAAGTCTTGCTCATTTATCTTTTCAGGGTACTTAATAATTCATACCTGTTCACAATCACTTCTTTCTCTTCATTGAACTGCCTGAATACAATTAGGAAAACATTCAATTTGTAAGAATTGTCCTATGAGAGACCATATGTGGATATAGAAGGATTTCAAAAGACTCAGGAAGACACCCTGAAAACCATTTAAAAAACTGTTTCGGAACACATTCAGCATCTAAATATTTTTTACTTATAATTCCATAGCAACAATTTACTTCATTTTCTTAGTGGCAAAGCACTGGGAACATATGAAAAGCTAGGCTATAGGTATGTTGCCAATCTGCTTTTAGGGTCAAAGAAACCCCACATTGACATTCTCTGCTATTTTCATAATACATCACATGCCTGACCAAAGGCCACTGAAACCAGTGGAAATCTTTCAGACTCTTCAGTGGACTTAGAATCAAGAAATAATTCCCTCTTCTGCAGAACAGCTCAAAAGCAACTTAACCACAAATTCTGCAGAGCAGTAGATGAATTTCTACCAGTCTTAAGAAATCAGGAACTCAGAATCCCAGCCTTCGAGTCGGGAAAAACGTATTGGGTTATTGTAAGGACTAACCCATTCTGAGATGCCAAAAGGATCTGTTTTCTTTCCCATGAGGCTCAAGTTTCCACCTTTGGCTACGTTCTCAGAATACAAAGTCCTGGTTTTCACCCAACTCAGTAGGGCATGCAACAAGAAGAGTGGAAGAACTTCCCTGAGCGTGCACTGAGCAGTCAGCCAAAGCTGCTGTAGAGAGAGACATCCGTTTCAGATCAAGATGGACCATTACAGCCGCCTTATCCAATCATCTCCCTCATGCAGACCAGAAACTGTCAGACAGCTCTAAAAAGCTTAAAACTGCATATTCCAGAAAGGCACCCACTTGGCAGCTCTGAAGTAAAACAATAATGCTTCAAAATGCCATACTGCTTGAAAAGGGACATCCGAAGTTTTTGCTGCGAACATTACTCGGATACGGAGAGGACGTACCTCCTAGCTTAGCATGGCATGCAGCATACATCATGCATTCAGAAAGCACAGACTGGTTTTAGATCTATGGTCGAAACCTGGCAGGAACAATTCTTTCAAGGAAGGGAGTTTGAGTAGTTTATCTGTGAATTTAAGCTAAATTAAGTAGGTGATACAAACTTCAGCCCTCTGCTGGTGAATCGGGGGAGAGGAAACAGACAAAATGATGGAAACATTATTTTATGAGTAATACATAATTATTAATTTCTTTTCACATAAGACCACATGAAATTCCAAAAGTCTGTGGTACACTGGAAAAGAAGCATAAAAGCCTGATTTCCCCAATTTGTAATTGGGACACCAATTTACCACTGAATGAGGGTAATGAGTCAGGACTTAACAACATTTAAAATGCTGAAGAAAAAGAAGCACAGTTGCTTCTTTGGGCATCTACGATCAGAATTTATCTGAAACGTCCTAGACTGTATGACAGAAGAATTCATGGTATTAATGCAACCACATAGATTATTGACAGCTATTTACCACGTGCAGAGATAACTGTACCACTACCCGTCAACATTATAGCTCATACTCAGTGTGGATTCAAGCAAATTACAATTTTTACATTTCCATTTTCCAGGGAAATCACTTCCATCATGAGGACAGTACACATACTAGGACACCAAGGCACCTCAAGCTGCCAGATGCCACTAGTGCTTATATGGTCACACGTCTGAAGCTTTCTAGCTAAAATGAACTTTCATCAAAATAGGCGAGTCACTGAGCCTAAAAATGTACAGTTTTTAAACATGTGAGGTTTGGATGCACTGTCGCGGAATCCAAGGCAGATCCAAAGGAACCTTCAGGAATTCCTGCTAGCGTTACAAGCAGATTTGGCCTCTGGTGGCAGTCACTGAGGCTGTGGAGACTCTACACACCAGTCAGTTCTTATCTTACAGATCCTCATGCTATTTTGTTAACGTGATGTTTTTATGTCTCCTGGAGATTTCCCCTAAGATAGCATCCTTCACAACAGCCTGCAGAGGTACACGTGCAATTATCAGCCTGTGAACCGCCCTTTTCCACCCACTGGAAACGATCAAATATCTGACACAGGGAAGCTTAACTGGGAGGAAATGGTGGTTATCCTCTTGAAGTAACCCCTAGAGAAGACGAGAACGTCATTGCAAACTTGTGGGAAAAAGAAAGTTTTTCCATTGTCAGCATGTAAAATAGGCACAGGACAATAGACGCTGTGTTTTTTCTGCAATCAGGTTGACAAATCCCTGAATGGGAAGAAAATTAAAGCCAGAGGCAACTTGTTCCAAGAAACTATTCATTAACTAAGGGTTACAAAGTTGAGATTTAGAGAGCTGACTCCTCAAAGAGAAAGCAGCAGCACACATAGTCTTGAAAAGGACATGAAACATCAGAACTAGAACAGTTATAATGGACTTCTAGTAAGTAGCCTTATAAGTTTTTCCAGTATCAGCCTCTTTCCTCAGCCAGTGTTTTTATCCAAAAGAAAACAAGAAAATTCTGCTACATGTACTACAAACAAAAAATTGACACCACTCCCATTAGTCACCTTCATTTTCTACCAACAATTCTCTTAATCACTGCAAGCTGACATAATCCCAGAGTGGCTTCAAATAAATTCTCTACAGATAAAAAGCTCAGTGTTGTTTCTACCATCACGTTCTCACTGATGACTGCATTCCTAGTATGCACGCTAGTGCCAAAGAGAGGTATCGTAAGAGTTTGCACACTTGACCTTCAGAACCATAATTCCTGTCATTTCCAGTCTGCACCTTAACGTTCTGCAAAAGTTAACACAAAGCATGGAAGCAAATAATGAAACACTGCATGAGGGGACATTTTCCCCCTGTATAGGCAAATACAAATAAGCACAGAGCTGTGTGGATGCAGCAGTTATAAAGGGAATTACTTAAGCTAATAAGAGAAAATGGCAGGGATGAACTGAATTCACTATAGTTAAATCACTGCAGATACAACGAACAAGATCATCTAATGTAATAACCTCATGACAGCTGGTCCAAATACAAGAAACGAAGTCTCACTGCCATCATACCATCACTGCCACCTTTCCCCATTCTCTGTTTTGTGCCTTCCACTAGGCAGCTCCTTTGACTGTAACATCTACCTCCTAATGGCTCCCTAAGTGATGCGGTAGCTTACATTTCTCACAGAAAGCACGTTACATCATTACTGAGAGAGATGTGCTCATTTTGACCTACCAAATCAGCGCTGATGCCTCCAAGACTGTCCCCCTCCCCGTGTTACCATGACAGCTGAGATCACCTGAAACACCTGCGCTTGCTCTGACGCCCTGCCCTCTCTGCTTCCCAAACACAGAGGCACAAACACACAGGGGTAGGGTTTCATCATAAAGGATCGAGGCCGGGTGCACTTGGTGAAGACTGAAATTGGGGAATTTGTTTCCTGCTTTGGGTTTTCCAGAGTTCACCTCCATGCCATGTCTTCTTGCTTGGAATGGGTGAGTAAAACTAAAGAAAACAATACCCAGACCTTCCTATAGCTGAGCAGATTGCCTTTCACACATTGCTTCTTGCCTAATTTTGTAAGCTTTTCAGGGCAGGGGACATCTGATGTCTTTGTCAACGGACATGGTAACTTCTAATGAATATTTCCAGCAGTAATACGTGCAACCAAAATAGTAATATAATTTCAGAGACATCTTTCTTCAAAGAGTTCCCAACAGTACTCAAAACAGGATGTAAAAATAGGCTTTATTAAGCTCTGCAGGAGCCAAAAATCCTTTTTCCTTGAAGAGGCCATATGCCACCAGTGAACTAAGGGTTTAAGGCTCCTAGGGAGCTGGGATCCAGGAGATGTTGCCTCTTACTGGTACAAGATAATAACTTTTGGAGATGCAGGAACAAGCACTGAATTCTGAGCTCAGTGAGACCTTGAAAACAGGGCAGCTCTTCTTCAGAGGCAATACCTTGTTTCTATGGGTTGTGAGCCTTGGCTTCAGCAGGGACTCCCAAATCCAGCCAAGTCCTAAACCAAACAGAAATCAGTGTAGTTCAGAAAAACTCAGCATTACCAAGGCAAGATCTTGAGTCCAGACTGTAAGGATTTGGTAGCTCACATTGGGCTCGGTGCTCAGTAGGAGCTGTGAACCAGAAGTCCCTCCCTATTGCAGGGGCATGCAATTCTCAAGCCAGCTTGTCTGCGATGCCGGTAGGAAGTCCATGGGGACAGCCTCTTACAATTCCTTCAAGTACCCTAAGTGTGGGCATTTGCCCCCAAACTGCTTATACGCTTATCTTCAAAATAAAATATGGCTCTGTGGCATAGCGTTGCACACATAGTTCAACCTCTGCTTCTTGGAGGATGACTTCCAGCATGAATTGTTAGTGGGACCTTCGAAACACAGCAGAAATTAAAACCTGCTGGTGGAATACTTCTCTACAGTTGCCCATTTTTAACTTGCTTACTCCCAGGCAAAGCAGCAAAGGACAGCCGTTAAATTCCTCTCAATCACTGAGTTTCCACATTTGCAGTGATACTGCCCATAAAGTATTCAACGGATAGCATTTCCAGCGTGTCGGTAGCAGAATGGGCAGTTAGACGGTAAGATATTTACTTATAATAGCAGCAGCTCACAAACAACTTAGCAAAAGCTAGCAAACAAAGTTGTAACTTCACAATGTGTATGATGAAAAGGAAACATGCATGTTTGTATGTACGCATGCTACAGTTTGTGTCCTCCTTAAGGCCATAACACATTCCTTTGTATTAACTACATCGTGAGGTATACAGCAGGGCTGGTGTTAAAGGAAAACACAAAACAAATAAAAACAAATTCTCCATCTCTTTGCCGAAATGAACACACCCAAAATAAACTTAGCTCTGAGTTTAAAAAAAAAAAAAAAAAAAAAGACAGTATTTTCAAAGTCCTCCAAGCACCATCCACATTATCCAGAAAGACTCAATATTTACTTTGTAGAATAAATATGGAAAGGTTAACTCCTTCCTAAAAGGATAATAAATACTAACTGTCCTGCTTCTCATACTTCTGTTACAAAGAGCCAGACATGACTAATAAAAATTATCAGTTTTGGTGAAAGTGGATATTGCTGGCCACATTCACAGATCCACTTGATTCCTTCCAGCAGAAAAGTAATTTAGAACTATTACATGGCTTTATTCACACCAGCACCAAGCTATATATCTTAGGAACAAGCTTGAACTGTCAAGGATATCGGATCTAATTTGGGAGGTGGTAGTTGTAGTAATCACATTAAAGCTCCTCATTACTCTATCACAGAGCTAAAACCTGCAGACACCACACAGAGACACAGTTTTTATGTGTACATGTACATATATATTTTATACACAAATATATGTATTTATATTTTTATATATATACACACACAGAGATACATACACACACACAAACACACTTTTGTCTCAAACACAGAGCGCTCTCTCACCATAGATACCATTCTGAGATCTCATTTTCAATTACCTATATCAAAATTATGCAGAACTACAGTTCTTTCTGCCTTTATTTTGTTGGGATGCCGTGGCAAATGGTAAATGCTCTGCTGCCACCCAATGACTTTTCCTGGTATTGCCCATTTCCTAAGACCATTTCCTCCTACTCCATAACTAACCAGGTAAAAAAAAAAAAAAATCTAGTTAAATTAAAGGCAGCACTTCGAGCTGAAGCACTTTGCATACCTGTGGTGGCTTGGCCTCTGTGGAACATGGGACATCGCCGCCTCTCTTCACCTGTATGCAAATGGCCCCAGTTCTTTTTATCATTCTGCCAACAGAAGCAAAACTTTATCTGAATTCCCAGTCACAAAAACATCATTGTGCCCTGGCAGTTAATTTTTACTGGTTTACAATGTACTTTCCTTTACACAAGAGATAATGCCAGCTAACCACGGCAAACCTTTCACACAGCTGTTTGCTTTATAGTTGATCAAAGCATTGATTTCGCAGTATTATGTCAATGCCAGACACGCTGATTCCCCTCACTGTTTTCACTCAAGGACTGTTCAGTTCCTTTCTTTGGTCTCTTTACAAAGCTCAACTTGTTTTAGTCCTTACTACTACATCTAAATTAAGTTTGCAATGGTATATAAACACAAGAGGTAGCCCATCAGGTTTAAGTGAAAAACGGAAATGCTGTTACTTGTATCTTGAGATTCATCCCACCTATAATTAAGTCTTCAAATGTTCAAACGCTTCTGCTTTCCTTGCAGCAAAAATATACATTTGTAGAATGCTGATTTGAAGAAAGTCAAGAAACTAGCGAAGAAGTTTTTGTCAATATGTATTTGCACACAAGAACAAGCTGCTCAGTTTTGAAGAATTTGTCCAGATTGCTAGGGCAGCAACACGTGCATCTGCTCAAATTAGTATAATTTAACATTTGCAAGACCAGTTTATACAATGAATTACTTTAAAATGTGGTTTACATTTTCAGCTATCAGCTTGAGATGGTATAAAAGACCCTGACTGCTCAACAGATGAATGCTCAGTTGAGAGCTTACTGTCACAGAGGAACCACAATTATAGGTTTAAAGGAAGCCCAGCAGTGCTTGATTTATTTTCACATATTTCATTATTATTCTTGTTTTGGCATGTAAGATGTAGCAGGATGTCGCTGTCATCAGAACACACAGGTCCCAGAATATACGCTAAAAACCTGAAGAAAGGAAGAATTAGCTTCTTTCCCAAGAGCTGTCTACAAGAAAATTTGATCATGTTAAAATTTAGAGGTTATTTTCAAAATGTTTTGTCCACTGCTGCTCTCTGGGGTCCTCAAAGATCAGAGATTGTTTTGAGACTCATTAGCAGTTAATGGTATTTAACTATATTTCATTCAGATGGGACAACGAAACTGGATTTGGCAGTTTGTAAGAAGTTTCACTTTCTTACTCTTACATTTTCATACTCCAAGCACAATGCAGAAGCATTCCAGATAGAAACATTTTGATACAAACAGATGTGTATTACTGATAATTCACTGCCTCAAAACATACCTTCTTACGTTTTGCCATAAAAAACAAAACCCGATTGTATTCCAACCCCTCGATTCAGGCCCCAGCGCTTAACTATGCTGAGAATGTTCCATTAAGTGCATCCAGAAGTGCTGATCACACAGCCCAACCTGCACGGTCAAAGTCTAAAACGGGGTCTTGAACTCCCTCTGCTGGCTAAAATCACAACTAGAGAATTCAAAAAATCAGATCGGATGCACCCACACTAGTGTCCTGCTACCCAAAGCCTACCAACCTCTGCAAGCTGGTGTCTCAAAGCGAGATCACAGCACCTGAAAGGAAAACTCCTGATCCCCCTGTTTACTGCTCCCATGAAGCACTGGGCTGTGACTGGGAAGCTCTGGAAATGAGTCCTGCACAAATTATTTCCTTTTTAAGCAGTGTCAACAGATCACAGAGAGCATGGTATCGTGACAAGACAATCAACCAATACCATGAGAGGACCTTTACAGGAAAAGGTGGAAGAACTGCTGGAAAGCAATCCACTGTCATAGCAGCAAATTGAGACATGTTGCCAAGGACCAAAATTACAACTTTAGGTCAAACTTAGTGGGGAGAATGGTCTACTAGAGGTAATGAAGTGGAAAATGCAGGATTTCAGTTCAGTCCCTACTCCTGAGAGACATGCTTGTGCGCAAAGTCATTTTGTCTCAGTTCCTTCTCTGGAAAGTGTTCTTTCCTTGTCTTCTTCCCTTCATCTATTTTGACTGCAAGAGATAAGATTTCTGCCCCAAGGAGCTTACAGAGCAGACTCGGTGTGTCCCCAGTGCCTTCCGTGATAGGTCACATAACTCAGTGCTCTAAAAATACTTTTGGAATAAGTTTTAAAAAGCTGTGTCTGATCCACCATGATCTTCCACGGGAGTATTCATTTCCAAGTCACAACTAACCAGCTAAGATGATACTGTACAGTTAGAAAGACTGTGCAGTGCTGTGACCATAACCCTGTAAAATGACTTGAAGCATATATGGCAAAGCAGATCGTGTTAGTCAGAGGGCTCCAGTCCCATTAACCCCACTGGTAAGCCCACCTCTGCAGTAAGGTGCTTCCAAATTCAAATGGCAACATTTTACACACATCTTACTTGAGCCTGAACACCACCACAAGGCAGAAGACAGACAATCAGATCTAATGATAGTTGTTAAAGCATGGGAAGGTATTTACCTCAGTCATATAATGTAGCAGTGGAGCCATCACCAAAGGCCATGGAAAAGGAAGGTCATGGGGCACCATAACACCCCTCAATAGTCTCACATAAGGGCACAAGCAGGTGTAAATTTGCTGGGGGAGAAAGAAACCGTAGCAATGAAATAGCAGAGCTAGATCCTTGCAAATATTCCATCAAGAGTTTGATCTGTAAAGTGATACAGTACAACGTTCTGTAAAACATTTGTTCTGTTTTCTGGTCTAACACGCTGGTGGCCACAGAAAATGTAGCTGTAACATAATGTAGTTAGCACAAATCTTGCAAAATTCCTTCTCGTACAATGAAACTGCCTTCCTCTCAATGGGATTCTTACATACGTTGATGGGTCACAACCCTTTTTATCTGAACCACTCTCTTATCTATGAGATTTAACTCAATCCCTCCTGATTTAGTAAACTAGATGTGGTCCTCCCCACACACCTGTTCCTAAGCGTCTGGTGCAAAGCCAGGTAACACCCCTCTCTGTGCAAATCAGGAGTCACACGCATGAAACTTTGGGGCAGAACTGAATAGAAGGTGCTCCAGACCTAAATTTCACAGTGGCCACCTCTACAAGGTAGGCGAGTTTTAGAAAATTTAAGCCTGAACCCAAACCTTCAGTCCAAATTTCACTTTTCCATATCTGCACAATCAGCAAGCACAGGAGCCTGCTTTACAGATCTCCGGAGCACTATATCAGGGTCACTCAGGAGACAAGAGGAGAACCAAGGACTTTGGAAAATGTCAGAGGCAAAAGCTTAATAGTCACTGTGGAGGGTCTCAATCAAGCAGATGTTTCAAACATGTGCCTAATTTTAAAGTGCTGAGTTTGAGGGCAGTAGATATTACAGTGGGCACCAACCCAAGACAGAGTTAAGGAGGAAAGACTAGTGGACAGAACAGGAGGAAAAGCAGAGCATGAAAAACGTTTTTTCATGTGCTGTATTGGCCTATGTAATCTACCCTAGAGAGGCCCCAGCAAGCAAGTTAACTTCAGGCCTCAATTACAACACGTGGGCAACTTTATTGCCCAACAAAAAGTACATTAGACATTTATGATCTCATTTTATTAAATTCTCCTACTTATCATGAGCATTATTAGGTGTGTATGGGTGCAAGGTTAATACAAAAATCTATACTATATTTATGTATTAACTAGACTAAAAGCTCACCTGCACGGCAGGTGCTGCTGTGGCCACATGCTTGGGTTATGGATTAAACAAACTCCTATCAAAAACTGGGGTCTATCAACCAAATCTAAAGCAAGAAAGGCAGGTGCTTTTCCTGCTGATCCAGCTGAGAGCTCTGATTGAATTACGTCAGGAAAGAATAGCTTTGCTTTCTTCGTGAAATCTGATTAGAAAGAGAGAGCTAACACCTTACACAACATGGTGAAGCTTAACAGACAATCTGCTCCTCTTATGGCCCCTTCTGCTGGCTACTTTGATCTAAGTTTTATTGTCTGGGTTTAACACCTTCACCTTTGATTTTACAGAGAACTTCTTTAGAGCCATTTTTCTATACCAAGTAATTGTTCAAGTCTTTTCAGAGAAACCACCAATTATCCAGGATGCTGGAAACTAAACACTTGTAGTTTTGGTGAAATACAAGATTATTCTCGCTGGTATTAAACAGGTAAGGGAAGACACATTAAAGACTAAAGTTTTACTTTCTAAGATCATTACTTCATAAAAAGGAGCACTAGCAACAGCTCAGCACATTATGCGTGGAAGCAATTCATTCCTAAAGGCAAGAAGGAGACCTAACATAATAAAATAATACAGGCTAGACTGGCTTTCCGGCTCACCTCAGTAGGATGCTCGTTGTACAAGGTCATTGTTATAGTACCACTACCCAGTTCAATGCTATAATGTTACAGTTTTGCATCACACACAAAACGGTAATTCTCTTCTGGAAGCTAACAGAACCCAGTCTGATTTTAGCCAGAATCCTATAAAATAACTCTAAGACCAAAAGGGATTTTGATTCTTATGCTTACCTGATGCGACAGGCTGTATAACATAATCCTCACAATCTGACTTCTGCATCCAGCCCAGCAACCTGTAGTCATATTAGAGATTGTATTTCACACTGCACAGACACACACCTGCTACACAATAGAACTTGGTCTTAAAAATGCACTCCATTTTCTATTTTGACGTGAATTTCCATTCTTTCAAATGCTGATGATCCTTTGTCAGTGAGATCATGCAGGGCAATTGGCCTCTTGGACAGTTTTCCAAATTCAATGTGTTGTTGCAAGCACTCACCAGCTCTGAAAAGTTGGACCGTTCACTAACCTCAAAGAACAAAATACAAGCAGTACAAAGGAAGATAAGGCTAAAGAAAAACTCAAGCATTCTTGGAGTGAGTTTCAGGTCCGAAAGAAATGAAAATTGCAGCTGTCAAATAACTGCTCTTTAGGATGGTCATCCTGTATTTTTTCCTGTGTTTTTGTAGAGCTACAGTAGTACCTTAATTACTGGAATCTACCAGTTTACTTACATTTACTAAATTCCCAGCACATGTGCCAGCCTCAGATCATCCTTACTAAATATTTATAAATCAGATGTCAAATCAGTAATAGTACTCCCTCCTCTTTTGATAAGGTGGGAAATAAGTAGAGTTAGAAGTTGAGAGGTTCCAGGATTTTTTTCTGCAATTTTAAAACAAAGTAAACAAAAAAGTTACATACAAGAATAGGCAGTAGCAAAATTATAAACCAATTGATGTGGAAATGTCAACATCATCTTATAAACATACAACTGAAGTTCACAGCTGTTGCAAAAAAAGAAGGCCGTATTGTCTGTTAGCAAAGGCAGTGAGCAGGGACTGCAGGTTTTATTCTTAACTCTCCCACGGATTTCAAGCTCGGCTGTGGGCAGATCACCAAATATCTCAGCTGATCATCTACAAAATAAGGATAATAATATTTTCCTATCCCAGCAGGATGTTTTCAGGAAAGTACTCGGGAGGCACTCAAATAATGCAGTGATGGGGGCCATGAAAGTATTTGTACAGAACAAAGACAACACCTGCTCAACTAGCTTAATGGAAAAAAGATGACTGAGGCTGTTAGAAGGACTTTCTAGCATTAAAGAAAAGGACAAGCTACAATTGTCTTCAACTTACAGTTCAAAGTTAAAAAAAAAACAGCATCAGTAAACCATTTTTTATACAATTACTGTGGAAAAATTCCAAGTATAGGACTAGATATGAAAATCAATGCAAATCAGCTGCATAAGTGGCTGGAATTGTAAGTCAGAGAAGACATTGAAGTTTTCCCGTATAGTAGGTAGCATGGGTAATTAATGACAAAACATCAGTTTGCTACCTTTGGCATCAAGTGCATGTATGATGGAGGTAACCGTATGCTACAGTTTTTGCTCCAGAATTGCAACAATTTTAGTTAACTAAGACACTCCTAAAAAACACACATACTTATTACGCCTTGTGACTCCATTTTATACACAGTCTTGAAGTACTTCTCCTATTCTTTATGGGAGATAATGATAGGTGGCTCCTCCAGTAGTTTGCTGTACACATCAGTAGGTACTTAGTATTTGAAGAATGCCACCTCAGCCTTGAGGATTTTTCCTGAACTTTTCCTCTCACTCTATGCTGGAAAAATAGTAGCTCTACAAATACAGAAAACGATTTAAGTACAGAATGAAATATGAAGTTTATGATTAAGGAAGTCTGAGGATCTGGCGTTTGTTCCTGAATTAGCAACAGATTTCCCATGACCTTAACCCATTTAGATACTCTGTGATCTATTTTATCTTTAAAAAAAGTGATGGTATCCCTGGAGGATGCAGGAAAGCCCAGTTCACAGTTCTGAAACACATTAGCCCACACTTCTACAAACTGACTAATGATGCCAAGCATGCTTAAGTCTCTGGACCATCTCCTTTTCTCCCCATCGGAGTCTAAGTGCTCAATTCTCATTGAAAAGCCTTGGATCCAGTGAAACATCAGACCAATTTCAATAAACATAATTCCCAACGATATAGCATTACCTTTTGTAAGATCTTCTAGCTGCTTGTAGGAATTACATAGCATCAGTCCCCTGGCAATAACTTTTAAATTCATTTACCAAACCAAGTTTGATAGAAGAGCTAAAGTGTCAAAGGTGTAAGCGTTACACATCTTGTGACAACTGGTAGCAAGTAGAGCAGAGTGCCCAAATTAAGTGTTCTCACCAAGGGAAAGATCAAGCTATCTGATCTGCTTGGCTTGCCAGTGAGCAAACACAAACTGGGAGAAGAGCAGCACATCCCTCCTCTCACCCAAAAAGGTAAGGGATGTAGAAATGAGATTAAAGGGAACCCAGCAGAGAGAACTGCATGGAGAACTATGGGGAGATAGTGCAGGGACCAGGGGATGCTGGTCGAGCATTAGCAACAGAGCACACACAACTAAATCTCATCTTCCTGTTTACAATGGGAAGCTGAAGGAGCTTTTTTTTTTTTTTTTTGCTATCCCTACTTCTAAAATACTTGCACGCTGTAAACATTTGTAAGCCATTAGCTAGAACCAACAGCACATGTGGTAACAACAAAAGCTAGGTTTGTTACAGCCATGGGAATTCTTTCCAGCAAAACCACAGAGAGGTAGGCGGGACAGGATCTCAGGGACCAGCTGAGGCATCACCAGGCAGGGGCAGGTTCACAAACATCCAGACAAAGCTGTAGCAGGTGACTGTCAAACCCTTCCTAAAAGGGCACTCGAGTGAAGGGGAGTCTGTGACCTCCCAGAGCACAGTGCTCAGGGTTAGGAAGCATCCCTCATATCTAGCAACTCTTTTTGCCGAAATCCAAACCACAGCTTGTCCTACAATTAGCACACAAAGATTGCACAACATCAACAGTTCACTCCTCTCAAATCATTTACATACTTAAATATTGTTAAAAAAATATATTTGCCTGACTCATTTGCCTGAACAAATTATTTCCTTCAAGTTCTTCCCAACACACGCCTTCCAAATTTCTTAAGAATTCTATTACCGTCCTATAACAAATGCCTCCCCCCACCTGTTTACTTTAAAATGCAGGGCCCAAACTGGGAATACTGGGGCCTAGAGGGAATTACTATTACCAATTACAGCAAAGCAATTTTCTTTTGATCTCTTTCAGATGCTGTTAGCTCATTCACTTTGTAGTACACTACAAGCCCTATAATATTTGTCTTCTAATACCACTTACTCCCTGCTATATAATTCTACATGTTGTGCTTCTAAACTGTCACAGTCCATTTTTGTCTCTTGAATTTTACTTCGATAATTTTGGCAGTTTCCTCTAGTTTATCAAGGTCATTTTGAAACAGTGTCCTGTCCATGAAGTGCTCAGAGTTGGAATAGAACCCAAATCTTATCCCTCCACCCCCAACCCCAAATTATTTCTACCCAAAGTTGACAAAACAAGTGGCTCTGAATGTTTATAAAGATTGCAGATTAAGTCAAAGCCATCTGATTTGTGGAAAACTCCCACCAGTTGAATAGGCTTTTAAATTAGACAAAAATCTAGTGAGAAAAAAAAAATCATCAACACCTACATAAAAAAGCAGGCAGACACCTATTTTTATTTTGTTTTCAATAAAAACCCAAGACAGATGGGGTACTGAAATGACTTCATCTGACTAAAGCACAATGTTAAACAGTAGCAGAAGCTGTGGTAACACTATGTACTGCTTGTAACACACTGGCAGGTGAAAAGATAAACCATCTAACAAGATAAAGAGATACTTTTACCTCACATTTCAGAGATAACTAATCTATACCCTGCATCAGTTTCCTATAGGCCCCATTTTTTCTTATAGCTTTGTATGTCCCTACATTTTTGTGCACATTAAAAAGCATCGGAGGGATGAAAAAGCAATGTTCCCCAAAATGTGTCAAGAGATGTACAATACCACCACAACAAACAGAGGCCAAGAAAGCACGCCTCATGCACTTTATTCACAAAAACCGTTGACACCCAAGACAGCATCTCCTCATTTGTCTGTAATGTCTACACCATTACTACGTTTTCTGGCTGCCCTGTTTGCAGCTCCGACCAATGTAAGCTTTTTAAGTTTCTTCATAGTTATGTGTACTTGTGAGGTTTCTCACTGTATTTCTGCTGAAAGAATCAAGAACACTTCAATTGCATCCATCCTCTCCCTCCACTCCTAAATCTTTAATTAATACAAATTCATAGCAAATCAGGAAGGATAAAAAAATAATCTGATGAATCTCAAATTCGCCAACAGTCTGATGATTAAGGCCTCCCTTCAGAAGCTAGAAAAATTTGAGCCTGATTTAATCATGCAAGATGATCTTCTATTTGCTTTGGCTTTCACATGCTTCACCTAAGCATCTGCAACAGCCATTGGGAGAGACATCAGCAAACTTAAGCCTTTATCTTGACCCAGAATTTATTTTGTTCTATTCTTAAAAAAAAAAAAAAAGTCTTTAAACTAGAACCTGTTTCAAAAGACAACACCATGGACTCTGCTAAATTATGTGCAAAACCTGTCCCAGCTGAAATGCCATGAGAATGCTTATTGCACTGATCTCTTCAGGAAAAAAAGAGATGAAGGAGTACCTAGTTTGCAGATGCAAAGACTGAAACAGAAATGGAAATCAAGCTGCTCAACACCCTCAATGCTCAGCTCCAATGAAACTTCACCTTAAAAATTAAGCATATCAAGTACCTACAGATGATGTTATACGCCTCTAGAACTGGAGAATAACAGAGCAGCGTGCTTTACGTCCTGCATTTTGAAACCAGGCAGTTACGTCCCACTTGCATGTAACCTCTTCAAGGGGCCCAGCCTTCAACTAGTAAAGATAATGGGAGCATAGATGCTGAGCACAACAGAAATCAGTAGGAGGGGGAACGGCAAAAACACACCACAAGAATCATTTCAACACCCCAATTATTTTCATATTTTAAGAAGGAACTTTTTTTTAATATTGCAAACCTCAAATTTTACCCAGTTACACACATTCATTTTCGTGATTTATACAATTATTGCATAAGACTTGCAGTCGTTTACATCTTCCAGTACAAGTGACATTAGGTACCACAATTTTGTATTAAATTCTAGTTACACTTTCAGTCAATTACACAAATGTGAAACAAGAACAAGACTAAGACTATTCCGTTCAGAAAGCCTTCTTCACATTTGTCCAGATGCAAAGATTGCATAACGGAGGTATTTGTGATGTTTCTGATAATCCCACACCAATTTGTGCTACTTTGGTAGATTGTAGTGGAATGTAACGGCAAGGAAAAAAAAAAAAAAAAAAAAGCCCAAACCACAAAAACCTTAAGAGACACACAAAAAAAAAAAAACCAAACACCACCAAACTTGCAGGCTGATAAGAACTGCCCACTTCCTTTTCGGCAAGGCAAAGCTACCTCAAGTATTCAGAAAAGCGGAAAAAAAAAAAAAATTTTTTTTTTCAGTAAAAAGGTAAAATAGACTATTTAACATCTGTTAGTAAGTGCCAATAAATTGGTGGCAATGATTACATCATGCTAGAAGGAGCAGAAACCATCCTGACATAAAGCCATACTGAAAAAAAAACCAAACTCAAACCTAGAAAAGCTGTGTGCTGATGCCTTTATTTGCCATGATATGTGTTTTAAGTGCATGACTGAAAATAACCATGGTAATGCCACTGAAACCAGTGCAAGTGAGTTATTGGGTGGATTATTCTGGAACAGAGACAAGCCTGAACACAGACAAGACCACGGCTTAAGAAGCAAGATTACAAAAGTAAAGAAAGATTACAGGAGTAGCTCAGAGCTCAGTTCAGATTTGTTCTACACATATGCAAGCTACAACACATTTTGTTCCACAACACAAGAAAAGTATAAGCAGGAGATAAAGTAACAGACAAGAATCACTACGTAACTTCTGCCTTGTTGTCTCACTGTTCAGAAACACACTTTTGAGCTCAAATGCACCATCATCCCAGATATCTTCCTCTCCCTTATGCAGGAAAGAAAGAAAAGACGAATGATGAAAAAAGAGGAGGAAAAGTATGCAGGATGACTGCTTGGCACTTTTGAAAAATGTTTTGTTATCTAAAAAAGGATCAAGTAACTTACAAATAGTAGCAGCGTTTTATGGGCAATTACCTTCCCCAAGCCTTTGTCAATGCAGAGATGATCACAATAATGTCTGTTTTGGTGACAAGCGTCTCAATAGCAAGGCAGCACCCCAAGGGTTCTTTCATTTTTACATATAAAAATAGCAGTTGGGATTGATTCTATTCTTCATAGCGATTTTACTAGTTATGTGACAAAGATGCAAACAAAACCCCCTTTTTTAGAGGAATACTACAGGATAATTCAAAACACGTGGACATGGCTTACTGTTAACTCTCCACTTTAGATTTGTTGACGAAGTTATTTACCCAAAAAGTATTACCCAGGTGAAAGTTAGTGGTATGCAGCATGTGGTCATTAAGCCATAAAAGAATGTGATCTTGCAATACTGGTTGAGCACTTTCAATTCCCACAGACTCAAATGAAAATCTGAACTGCTAAGCACTTTGATTATCCCATTCAACCTTCTTTTCTCCCCCCTCCTTTAACTGGGAGACTCAGAGTGATCATGGTGCTACATTCCAGCCAAAGTTCATTCCCCTCAGCTTTTCCATGGAATACGATACAGTGTAGAACAGGACTTGGAAGAAAGCAAAAGGAAGAGGTTCACTAAAAAGCAACATGAGAATATTTGCTCTAAAGGAGCTCTCAATTTTACCACATTGAATGGAGCCATTGCACTCATGGTTTTCAAAGTTATAACTGCTCTCAAAGTTACCAGCATGATGCAACCAGCACGAACGCTAGATCAAAAACAAAGAAAAAGAGAGGATGTGCGAAGTAGGCAGTCCCTGTTACTAAGGTGAAATTGATTGTGTTCTGACGTGATTAACTCCTGAAAATTTGGTAAGATATGCTGGTGTCACATTTCAATAAAAATAGTATTTCAGCTCTCAATACATCTTGAGGATTTTGCTCTAGTCCTGGCTAATCCATCCATGAATTGCAGGGCACAGGTCCATTTTCTTGTGCTGAAAAAAGTAGCAGGCTTAGTGGTCACAGAGTTCATGTTTTAAAGTGCACTGTCATTTTAAACACACTTTCCCTTCTTAAAAAAAAAAAAAAGGAAATAAAACATTCCGATATCAACAGTTTATAAAAATAACAGCTGCAATATTCCTCTAAAATTGAAATGTAAAATCAAGTCAAATTAGCAAGATTCAAATCTTTTTCAAAAAAAAAGATATGAACCAAAAATAAAAAACCTCTTTCTGCAGAGAATTGCCAAGCAAAACCTCACACACTGTCCTACAAACCTCTCTCCTAACAGCACCTCACAGAAAATCCATCCAGTTTCTTCCAGCTGACAACCTCAAGAAAACAGAGGTCTACATAAACCAGTCCTTCCCACCAGTCACCTACATAACTGCAGGTGTGGATGCTGGTGCAGTTTTTCCATCAACTCTTCCTCTGTAGGTTCTTCCAAAACATCTCTACAAAGAAAAAGCATGAGTTGTTAGGGGCAGCAAAGGGAACTTCTCCGCATTTGTTTTTGCAATGCATATACCGAGATGTAACGTGTGCTTGTTTCAAGAATGAAACAAGGAATTAAAGTTACAATAAGTTGATGCTCCCTAAAGATGCATCTACTTGCAAGTGATCCATCCTTTACAGATGTGTCATGGAAACCAGCAGCTGTTTTCCCACAAGAAGCAGGGAAGCAATTTCCTGCACACAGTACAATACAACTGAAGGTCAGTAGATTTGTTTTCCTGAAGAAACTCCCAAATGAGAACATGTTCCCAATGCTACTATTGAATATCCAACGTGCACCAGAAGTTCCACTTGTACATGATCATCAAGTATCAACTCACCACCCACAATTTCATAATAAGCCAAGAACGTGCATCACTTTCCTCATCTTCCCTTTTCTCCTCTCTCAGCACAGTCCCCCCCCTCTCCCCCAACACCTCTTCTCTCCATCATGCTATGGCAAGAAAGCATACAAAGGTTAGACTACCGAGTCAGCTTAAAGCAGGCCTAACTAAATCACTTACTGAATTTTTCCAAACTAACAGATGAAACAGCTTGGTTCGGAGGGAGGAAATAGAAGACAAGCCTTTTACCCTCTTGCAGCCAGCACACTTTCTTTAAAATAGACAAACACAAAAAACTAGATCGGTTATCAAGCCCAGTTCAACTCACCTGAACATTAGTTCAACTGTCCTCTGGTATTCAATATCTGAAAGAGGCTCTCGATGACAGCGACGGTCCCACTTGTGAATAAAGTTCTGAAATGCAAAAGGAACAGGAAAAAAACTAAAGGCTACATCTGGTGACATCGGAAAAGAAGTTATATCAGGTCAATATGTTTGTGGGTAAGGTTTGGGAAGGTGGCGAGGTCTGTTTTTAACACAGAGTGTCAGAGCAGTGATTTATTTAGGCATCAGCGTATTTGTTGGCTGCAGGTCACTACTTTATACAAGCCTGTTGTTCAGGAATGAAATAACTTTCTCATCACACACTGAAAGAACAGGAGAGCAGAAGACAGCCCTGCTGCCTTCTACTCCTAGCAAGGACTGCCTCCCCCAGATAACTGTGTGAACTACTCACAAGAGTTCACCTACTTGGAATTTTTTCCTTTTTAAAAACCCAATATACAAACATACTCCTAGTCCAGGCATCGCAGCTTAAACTGAGCTTCTGGTTTTGTCACGTTCCCTTATCCATTGTGAATTACTCTGGCAAACCAATACCTAGGGAGTAAACAGACAACTCGGGCAAAAAAAGGGAGAACAATAGTGACATCCTGCTCTCCTACTACAGAATGCTACATCTTGGCTCTTACAGCAAACTTTGGCCACAGCCCTGCAGAAGTGAGCAGGTAGAAGACTTCATGGGATTAACCTCCAGCTAGAACAGAAAGTCTTTTCTGAAACGCTCATGGGCAAGACAGGCTCAGCATGAGCCTCATACCTAAATTTCTGTCTAAAAGTTCACCATTCTGCCTAAAGTAGTAAATTTTAGTTCTCAGTGCAGTCAACAACAAGAGCATCTCCAAAAGAAGTTTCCATAGGTCTTAAGATGGGGTGAAGTGCCCTCTACAGGTACTCAGTTTCCTCCATTACTTATAAGAGAAGTCTAGGCTGATTAACCTGGAGTAGGTGGCTGTGATTAATGCTCCCTTCACCATCAAAAATTCAAAAGGTACTTGGATTTCAGAGAAGTACGCATACACGAGAAACCAGCAGAACTATACGTTCTTCATGGCATTGCTTAGGTACCTACATTTCCACAGCTTCTTTAAAAAACTCAAGAGGATGATCTCTTCAAAATAAGTCATCAGTTCCACTCTTCTAGTGTGGAACTGAATAAGGGTAGTAATTCAGATTGCGGTGGGAAGAAACACAGGAAAACCAAACAAAATAAAAATGTAAAATTTAAAGCATTTGCTCACAAACCAAAATGCAAAAAGCCCGGAGCTTGAATAACTAATGCTGAAGTTAAATACTAATGTACAAGAGACAAGCAGTTTTATAATACTTAAAATATTTTTCATCTTTATAGAGAGTGAGCTATAATGACAAATGTACACACCCAATGAAACACAACCAGATTTGGGACAAAGGTGCAAATAAAATATACAATTGCCTAGGAAAAAGAAAATGCTTTCTCAACATCTCGGGGGAAGGGCAGCAAGGAGACAGATTAAGTAAGCACATGCACAAAACGAACGTACTTTTCCAAAAAAGTTGTTTGCATTCTTCTCATTTCCCACACAAATTAGAACCTGTCTTCAGGATCTAATACCAAATAAACACGCTTCCTTACCTCTAGAAGTAAAGCTACGAAGAGATTAACCCAGATGACAGAGGAGATCAACCACCAGGCTACAAAATAGATCTTCGCCCACCTGCAGATCAGATTAACAGACAACAAGTAAAGTAGGCAGTAAGTAATCTCAGCCTGAAAGTGACCAAAGAGAGCCATGAAATCACATTTTTCCTGGAAATATAATATTACTCCTTTCTTAATGTAAAAGGAGGTCTGGAACAAAAAAATAAAAATAAAAAATTTTAGCCTGTCATTACGTTAGCCAAACAGACTCACTCCCCCCACCTGACATACCTAATTGAACTCTGAAGGAACAGAAAAGCAGCCTAGTAGAAGTTGTACTGGATCACAACAAAAGATCCATCTAGGCTGGTACCCTCTGAGAGCAGTCAAAAGCAGAAGCACAGCAAAGTGCAAAACCATGGCAAAATACCTAAACCCCAAGCGCTCTCCCAATCTCCAATCATTTGCAGTTCAGAGATTTCTTGAGCTAGAGGTAGCTTCCATTCATCACAGACCCCAATGGATTTCTCTTTCACAACTTATCCAGTCTTCACCAGACCACGTTAAACTGTTATCACACACAACAGCCTATAGAAGAGCATTTCACAACTTAACTACATGCTGGGTTAACCAGCCAAGGATCACTGGAACAGCTCAACCCAGAAGCTATCCAGTTCACTCAAACATTCCCATAAAGTAATTAAATGCAAATGAAAAATATGTCCAAGGTTTTAAGTATATAAAAAACCGTTCACCCACAGGGAAAATACAGAAGCAGCCCAAAATGAATTATAGCAATTCACTAATATCTCACATCTGCGAGATTGGCTCTACAGCAAAAGCCGCCCACCCAATACACGTTGCAAACCTGTTTATAATCCACTTAAGTCATTCACTCTTTTTTGGAACAAGATGACTACCAAGCCAGTTTCCTATCCCTTCTAAATGTGACCACGGATTTCGTGGCATTCACCAAGTACCAGACCAACCATCAAGTTACACAAGTTAAAGAACAGCCGCGAAGCACTAAGTTTATTTCCTACATACCTGAATTGACCCAAAAGAAAGGTAAGCAGGACCCCGCTTCCCAGATGGTAGGAACCGGGCTATGCATATAACCCCTTCTCAGTTACCTTATAGAAGAGATTTATGTGGGACTTTTTCAATATTATTACTGCTACTTACGGACTTGAATATCTTGAAAACGCTTCCAAAAAGACTTGCCAGTTGTTCACCACCATTACATCCCAGAGGGTCACCACTGCTGCCTAAATAACAGGAGTAAAACAGAAGTTAAGCAGCTATATCACACACTTAAACCTCAGCAAATGAGGGGAAGAGACAAGCAGAGAGGGAAAGAGGGACGGATTCCAATGATCAGACTCACAGCAAAGTCATCGAAGTTGTTTGGCCAATATTCCAACTGTTCGTAGGTCCCACACTGCAGCGTGCTGTTATCATATGTGGTATTGACAGCACTGTAAGGGAATTACAAGCTGATGTGAGCGCAGCTTTCTACATACTGTACCTTAAAAACAAGTTCTTCTCAGCGCCTTATAGAAAGTTAAGTATCTCATATGGGCAGAAAACAAAGGAAATAATTAAGAAAGTATTTAAACTACAGCAAGGTAAAATTTCAAGCTACAGATAAACACTCCTGCAATTTCAATACAGCAAGAAGAAACAGAAGGAGTAACAGACGAAAAAAAGTCTGTGTGATTTAACATTAAAAGAAGGGTGGCTCCAAGAATAAGGGGGGGGGGGGAACACAAAACAACCACAAACAACGCAGAGGTACTGAGTTGCAGATGCTTTTGAAAAACAGATTCTGAGTAGTGATGTTTAGAATGTTACCTGATGTTTCCCAAGGGAACAACAGCACCTTTAAACATCATTATGCCAGTTAAAGCAAATGTATAGAAAACAACCTGGAAGGAATATAAGCAAGTATTAGTTTTGAATAATTCTGTCACTAAATAAGAAAACAATGCAATTAACATGGAATTCATACTAGGACCACAGTTAAACGAATTTGGTCAAGAACAATGCCTGAAGCTATTAAAGGGAAATTACTTCTCAATGTCTGCATTACTTAACTGGTTGCTCTTACTTTTTAATATTTTATTTAAATTTCAGTTGTTAAAATGCATTAAATCATTTTCCTTTATGATCTGTTTTACTTTTCTGTGTCTCAGAATGCTGATATTTAACTATTAACACTGCAGAATAGTGACTTAAAAAACAAAACCAAAAAACAATAGCTGTATTTATAAGGAATAATCTAACAATCTGGGGAGCTTTCTGCTAGATTCAGTGAAAATAAGCTTTTACTAAACCTAACTGAAGGATAAAACCAAGTCACTATTTTATATTACACCAGCAACTTGTTTAAAGATGTTATATTAGTCTAAAAATAGAGGTTTCAATAACACGAAGGATTTTGGAACTTCTGTCTTTTACTTGCTAGAAATGCAAACCTCTCTTTAAAGAGATACCTTTCACTGTCTTCAGCAGTTGCCTTGGTGATTTTACAATTTTTATCCTAAAAAGATTGTTCTAGAAATAACCTACAACTTCACTCCTCTGCTTAAAGAGCCATTTGTCCTAGGATGGCTTGAAACAAGCTGAATCTTCAAATGAAAACGTCATTAGTCATATTTCTGTATTTTGCTACACCACAGACCCAAGAGGGATGTCTGGGAGGAGTAGAAGAGAGACTGCTCTGACCTATGAACCGCAGCACTTTGAACAGTACTGGAATAAGCTGAAGTTGACATTCCACAGCCTGCCAGAAGATGGAGTATCTGGCTTGACAATAATAAAGTTAATTTTCTTCTTTGAGAAAGATATGCCCAGAACACGCACTGCCTAATAAATTAGCTAATCAGTTACATTACTTTATCAGCATGTGTTCCAGGCTAACATTAGGAAAGATGTTTTGCGTCAGCTGGTAACGGAGTCAGGCTTCACTACGGCAGAAGCTCAGTGACAGCTTCTATGTAGCCTCAAGTAAAAGCAAGTTAAATTAACGTAAGTAGCAAACACCGTGGCAGACTTGCCTCACAATTGGTGCAAAACCACAATTCACACTCCTGGCACTAAGGACAATCAGCAGCAGACACTTAAACCACTTCAGAAGCGTTATGTCTTACATATATGGGTAGGGACATCACATTGAAACACTAACGCATAATTCCTAAAAATAAAATCGAGCATATTACTACAGGCTCCTGCCATCTTAGCTATGTCTTTCAGGACTTAAAAGAGCTGCCGGCAGAATGCTACAGCCTAGGTGCAGCCACGCCAGTAGCAACACAGCTTTGGGGTCCTAGCATAAAGCACAACACAGCTCACCCCATAATGGCTCTCCCCCAGGGCTCTGACGTACGGGCTCTGGCAGATCCAGCAGCAGCCGTGTCAATCCCTGCCTCCCCCACCTATCCCAACACCACCCTACCAGCAACCGTGCACTCCTTTAGCATGGCGTACGCACTTAACCACGACCTGGCAAAATGAGCAAAACTGCAGTCAGCCTTTAGACAGCTTACTACATCGAATAACAAACTGAGTAATGAAAAGGTTTCCATTATACTAAAGCTGTTGCTATCATATGCAAGATTGGCATTTAGGCTCCTAAGACGTACTTTCATCTGCAAAAGCTCACTTCCCATTTCATGCACTCCCAAGGTATTTCTCAGTTTCAAGAGTAGTTTCCAGCGGCAAGTGTGACTTGCACAGCACAACAAAGTTGTTACCAATTTAGCTTTGCCCAAACCAGTATCTTTATTTCAAGTTGCAACACAAACCTTTCCAGACTGCAACTTAAGTCGTCCCGTCCCCCCCCCCCCCCCCGATAAAAGCAGAGATAAGTAACGACAAAAACAGATATTCTGGGTAAATTGCATGCTAAGTATATAGACCAGAACAACTTTTTAGACAATACCTACATACACAGCAAATCCTTGGTCTCTAACCATTATCTCAAATGAAAGTATCCTAAAAAAACCAAAAACAAAACAAAACAAAAAACCCAACCAAAAAAACAAAACCACAAACGAACCACAAACACCACAAAAAGCCACGCAGGCACTCATTTGCTCTACCAGGAAGACATCATTGCAAAGCCAGAAACTCAAGAGTTGGGAAACAGAGGATTTATGTAATGGACATCGCACATTGTAATCCACCCGTTAATCACGTTTACGGACTATATGCTCTACACAGACACACCTAAAACAGGATGGCAGAGGCTTTTAAAAATCACGTTCAAACATGCCATCTCAACACCTTCCAACTGAAAACAATTTTAACATTGTTTTGCTATTTAACATAAGCAAGACAGAGTAAGAAAAACTAGGATATTTTTAGCATCAGATTAATTTTTAATTGAAACTAGAGTATCCAGCCTGAGGCAAGCATTCTGAGGAAGTTTTAAATAATCTTTTAAAGGCACTCCTAAAGCAAACTGATAAATGAGGCACTGTCACTATGTGCAGCCCGTAACAAAACGGTAGTTTATTGCAGCTTTGCAAGACATGTCCTGGAGAAAAACTGGCTGATAAAGGTGAAATGCTACTGTTCAGGGTGATGATTGTCAAAAGAACCTGGCTACAGGTTACTTATTACACTGCTAACTATAAGAAAGGAAATTACAATCTTGCATCATGACTTACCACAAGGATTCCTGCAAAGGCCCTCAAGTTTTTTACCAGATCCAGCAACGTAGTAACAACCAAAGCCATGAACTAAAACAAAGCAGATTTTTATATGCATGACATTCATCACACTTCCAATCCGTATCAAATCATTTTTACTAAAAGGACAAAGAATTACCAACCAGGAAAGTGAGCTACATCTAAATGCAGGTCATCTTTTATACAGTGATATTTCCATATTTAAGATGAATGAACAATGCTGCACTCCTTTTCACACACAGACATTATGGTAAGTTTTAAATATAGACAGGCACTGTGACTTAAAGGGCTATACGTCTAATAAGACCGAACGGGGGTGTGGAATCAAGCGCCCCACAGCTCCAGATTGATGGCTTCATATTTGATCCACATCATTTCTAGTTTACACTTTCCACTGACATTATGATCTCTGATGACATCAGGCAGATATTTATGGCTTATTGAACTAAGCCCTGCACCTGATATTAATTTAGGCTTAGCTTTCAAGCAAGTCTAAATGCAGGATTATAACAAACAATCAAACAACTCTAAAGTGATTTCAGATTCAAGTACAGGTATTCTGGTGGAAATACCCATACTTGGAAAGCGGAAAGAGGGATTCATTCCAAATAATCCTTCGTATGACCAAAATGTCTGGCAGTATCTAGCAAAAGCACCTCCTGAGTACTAAGTTCTTCAAGGATATCATATCCACTCATCTAATTACGGCTGAAGCACTACACAAGTTGCACACGTATTTCTGGATGTGTTTACCCACTTTAGAGCACCAGTGTCAATTGCAGTGACACCAACAGAACCTCCCTGCCACCTCAACAGAGAAAACCAGCTAAAGAGAGAATGAGTTTGCGAGGTGCTGTGCCATAGCCTGGACAGCTGAGTTATAATCCCACTCAGGTGCAAGAGAATTGCAGTCTACTACATGTTAACTCTAAAAAGCTGTAACAAAATTTATAATTTGGCCAACAAAGAAATCAGAAGTGTGGAGGGATAAACAAACACCTTCATATTAGGAATAATCCGCAGGAACCTGAACACAATTAACATGTTCACCAATCGCACCATATCCCACAGGGATAACAAGCCCACGAACTCGGGTCTCCTAGGAAAGATGGAAGAAAATAACAAATCAGAGAAAGAGCCCATGACAGAAAGACACAGTTAAATCTACTGGGCTGCAGGTAACTGTAAATTCCCTACAACTTTTCGTTAACATCCATAGCATATTTAAAAAAAAAAAAAAAAAAAAAAAAAAAAGGAGTTTTATTTCCTCATGTAATCAGTTTTTACAACCTATGACTGACTAGAATACTGCGTCCAGTTTTGGAATCCCCAATACAAGAAACGGACAAACGGCAGCAAGATCAGCAGAGAGCCAACAAGACGGTCAGGGGCTGATGCACCTGCCCTAAAAAGAGAAGCTGCAGGACCCAGGCTTGTTTAGTCTGGAGAACCTTGCTTCAGGAGGATCTAGCGACAGCCTTCTAATACTTACAAAGTAGTCCTCAAGACAGAAGCAAGGCTGTTTAATGGTGCATAGTAGGAGGGCACGGGACAGTAGGTCTAAGCTGAAACAGAAGAGGCTCACACTAGATACAAGGCAGACCTGATGAACTTGTCAACCATGAGGACAGCAAGACAGAGGCACAAGTCAGCCAGAGAGGTTGTCCAAGTCTCCGTCATTGGAGGTTTTCGAGTCCCAACTGGATAAAGCTTTGAGTAACTTGGTCCAGCCTTGCTTTGAGCAAGAGGCTGGACTAGAGACCTCCCTGCAGTCCTTTCCAACCTGAATTATCCTATATAAAAATCTACAAACTGTAAAAGGAAGTACATTGATTTACTCAGTCAGAATCTCAGCTACAGTAAACTCTAATAACTGATGAAGGAAACGATCCATTTAGCCTGGGCTCTTAAATATGCATATAGTGCTCTTTAAAGTGCATGCTCGTAGTAAAATACTTGGGTAAGTGGCCTTCCTTCTGCTGAGGGGGAGGCACCAGAGAGGGTCCTTTCAGAAAACAAAGCAAAACAAAAATGCTGCTATAGCAAGATACTTCAGGAACTTGCACAAAGATGTGCATTAATCCTTCAGGGCGTGCTCGGCTGAAGTTACGCTTCAAAGAGAGCACTAAACTAACAGACTGTCTTGCCAACCTTCTCTCTTATATGCGTATTCCACAGGTGATATACACACACTTCAAATCTCAGCCTGAGTTTTAGTTGACTTTTACATCAGCATGCTGGATGCTTCTTTGTTGGAAAGGTGGGCAGGTGGGGGGGATGCGGCAAAAGATGTTAACAAAAAACCTCCTTGGTAACACAGATGCTAAATCATGATTTGCATCACCAATATACTCAGCTCTAATAATAAAATAAATCATTTAGGACAACACCACGTAGAACGCATATTCTAGAATAATAGTCACATCTTAGTCCTGTCCTGAAGATGTTACATCTACAGACGAAGCATTTGCCAACAACACACACCACGAGCAACGCCAGGACTCGGAATGACTCATCTGGGTTATAATCTGTTTGCCGTGACTGACACAAAGATCTAACAAGTATTACTGGTGCTTCAAGATACTATCGTAGTGCAAACAATCGTCTGCATTCAAGAATCAAGAGGCAAAAATCAAACCCAAATACAATCAATTATAAGTTAGATCAATACTTAATGCCATTAGATTGTTAGCAATTAGTATCCTTATGGCAACTATCGCTTTTGAGTGACAGGAGTGCAAGAAGTGTTCAAAAATAAACCCATTTCAAGCTGCAAGATCTTCCAGGTCTCTTCGCAGATACTAGTGTAACTTAAAATAACTTCTTGATTGCAACATAACAAATATCCTGAAAAATTAGGGAGAGTCAATGCTTAAGAGTGAGCTTGTATAAAGAAACAAAGTATCATAATATGTTATAAGTCACCCCTGAAAGTAAGATTCAGGAAATCTTCCAGAAGTCCTTTGCTTTCCTCTTTTGTTGTGGTGGCAGTTTTCAAATTTTAAGAGGCAAAACAATGATTTTTATGCTTTTGATAATGAAAAAAGATCAAGACAGTTATGCAAGAACTGCTTGAACTTAAGAAAAATTGTAATACAATTGCTTGCTATTCCAGTATAGATATATAGTTTAAGTCGATGGGAATTTTTCTACTAAATTTTACAGCACAAAACAAAACTCGGACTCAATCTACATAGAGGGTTGAAGGGGCTTCGCCAGCTGTTTAGGAATTCATGTAACTGGGCTTATGGACAATCTGATACTGAGACATATTAGGTTAGCAGCTGGTTGTGTATGTTGTACCAAATTCCTTCCTGCACCTTCAGTAAGCATAGGTCTGCTAAATTATTATTTTACATCAGATTACAAGTAATGAAAACGCATCCTTCTCAGAATAGCTAAACAGGACTCTAAGTTTTGCAAAAAAAAAAAAAAAATCAGTAATTTTCTTTCACTTATCCATATTGCATGGCCTCTAGTGACTACAAGGGTGAGAAATTCTACTAGGTTTGGTACATTATGGACTGGGCTGACAATCATAGTGCAATGACATAAGCACGTATGAGCATGTGTGTATATTATGCTGACCCACCCCAGACACTGAGCAAAGTGCAACAGTTCACGGAGATTACGTACCAACCAGGATGAGGAAATTTGTACACAGCAAAAGTTGCAATCTCCAAAACCTTTTGTTAGGGAAGGAAAAAAAAAAAAAAAAAGGTCAAAACCTTATTTTGTAATTCTGACTTGCAAAAATTACATAAGTTTCTTGACAGGAAGCATTTTCAAGTCTTTAAGCTGCTAATTTAACTCACTTTAAAGCTCTGAAATTGTCATATTTGACTAGGTATTCCCCAAATTAATCCAATGTACACACATAATCCAATGGTGACACATATAAGGATATACAATCAATTACGTTAACTGTGAATTTGGCTTCATCGGCTATATAGGTTTCAGGCTTTTACCAAATAACGATAATAATCTTCTGCCACTTTTTTTTTTTTAAATTCAAAAAGCCAAGTGAATTTTAGCTATGTAACAGAATTCCTTATGTAATTACTCCAAGAGCTGAATGTTTCTAAATAACATTAAAAAGGCTGCTTATAAGAAAGCTCACCTTTTACATCAATTTTAAAAAGCCTACCTCCAGAAACGAGACCCCAAGAGAACCACTTGCCACCAAAACGTTCAAGCCACTAAAAACCACAACACTAGCTCACGCTATTTAACTCAATGTATTAGTGTTGAATAAAAAGCAATTCCAGTAGCTCTTGCAGATCCTAATCATCCTAGTCAACAAATCCAGGAATACAGAAGTTAACAAAAAGCTTACCAGCAAAATTACAGTCAGAAGTCCATCAAATCTATTGCTTGGGTATGACAAGTATCTTTTCAAGCCCATTGCTAAGATTTTCAGTAACATTTCCAGCAGATAGTATAGGATGAAGAAGCAGTTGATCGCCTTCACCCCCCAAAACAAAAATAATTATTAGAATTATTGACACCTCAGGGAACAGCAACAACTGTAGGAATACTGTTGCATCTTACCCCCAAGAAGTAGTCATCCCTTTCAGATGGCTGCTTATCCGCATCCATCACCAAAACCACCTTAAACAAGAAATATTTTATGAATCCACTGCTTTACTGCTGCATAAAACAGATTTTTAAGCACAAGAACAAAACACAGGTTTTTACACAGACGTTTTCAAGCAGCTCAGAATATATTTAACTGCAGGTATTCTCTCCTAAGACTGCATGACTAAAGCATGCCAAACATGGACATCTGCTACAAAAAGCAGTTATTAGAACAGAGACTAAAGAACAAAAACAGAACATAAGTTTGTAGCAGGGAAAAAAAAACAAACAAACAAAAAAAACACAAAACAAAAAAACCCTTTTACTTACACAGATAGAAACAATGTTTGCAAGGGCTACGACATTCCCCACGTAGCCAAAGTAGGGATGGCCAAAGGCAAACTGCATTTTCTGCATAAAATGGGATTGGTACTCTGGACTGGGAGGATGCTGAAAAGAACACAAAGGATTCGCTGAGACACAAAGCATTAGCATTTTAATAATGATGCAGGAAAAACACATCCAATCGCAGATTTAAGAAACAGACATTTTCAAAGCAAAACTTCAAGGCCACATGCTAATTTTGACATTTCACTAGGAAGGTGTTTTCAAGCTCTGGCTATTAGGAGCAAGAGATCATTTCTGATTAGCAAGTGGGCTGACAATTATGGCACAACACAAGATAACGGCAAAGAAGGGAGATAATCCAACCTCTCTCCAATGCCCCAAGCAGGTAAACTAAACACCAAGCTACTAACCGTTCACCTTCCTTCCCCATTTCCCAACATTTAATCTCTCAAAAGATCCAGAAGTCTTGGTTACATGCAAACATAGAAAAGAACATTTCATAGCCCTCAAAAAGTTTGATTTTTTTTTTTTTTTTTTTTTTTAATTTCTTTCTCCAAGTGGAGAAGACTGCTTTCTGCCCATCTTCATCTGAACACTTAAAAGAATCCACATTGCATTCTTCATTCAGGGACTGGAGAAAAGACTTTGCCCAAGTATAGTTAAGCGTTACCTGCAAAGACTAATATATAGCAGAGATGCATTGCTTTAATATAGGACTGTCACAACAAGACAAATCCCTTGCATTTCATCAAAAACAGTTTACTACAGAGGTACTCATTTCTCCTCAGCACTTTTCAGAAAGTCTATGCTATAAGTCTAGCTCTTATTCCTTGTTTCATTGTAACAAATCTCCCTATTAAACAAAAGACACACACAGAGCCCTCATCTATTTTGTCTGGCCAAGTTGCTTAAAAATGCTGACAGAACAAACAATCGTGCATTTTGTATATTTAACACTACCTGGCAATCCCAAACTCATGTTGTAAAAGCCCCCAAAGCAATACCACTTGCAACCATAACAGCAATCCATGAACACCTTAAAAATCAATTATACTCATGCCCCGCATTCAACAAGTTGTGAAGTTTGTTTATAAGCTTTATAGTGGAATATTATCACTTATTTTTGTGCAAGACCACACACAACTTATGACATTTTATAAATGGTTGTCAGATACATACTTGCCTAATGGCATCTTTGTCTAGTTCTTCAAAGAGCTTCTGAAACTGGACAGCTGACAGTTGGTCACAGGAGCACGTTGTGAGTGACTTCACATGAAAGAGAAACATTCAGATCAACACCTGCAATAGGTGCATCTTCAAACAGTGCCAACACCCTCAGACTATCTACCTTAGGAGTCTATGAATAGAGATGTAATACAACCTACACCAAAGTATTAGCGCGAGCTTCGATATTGCTTTGTGTTAACACAAAACTGCCACGTGACTGTGGGATTTGCCTCACCTCTTCTATTTTCCCTCTCTGGGATCACATCCTGCTTAAGAAGGAGCACGCTCTTTTGATATACTTGAATTTTAAGTCTCACCTAACATTGCCATTGCTATGTTATGATCCAAGGAATGAAGATACTACATCAGCATCACTGTTCTGCAGAAGTTACTACCTGGAAGGATGGAATTATTTTCCAAATTGTAACACGATGAAGACAATTCCATGGCACGCTAAACACTAACTGCAACCGTAGCACACATAGCAACAAAAGAAGTGAAAACTCCACCAGCAACAAGAAGAAAAAGTAAAACTTGGATTTGTGTACCTAATTAATAATGCAATGGACAGCTCAGCATAATTACAGAGCAGGGTGCTTATTTTCAGACGACTCTGCTTACACAACCCCTATCCCAGACAACAACGGGAAGTAATACATGTATACTTCTTCATTCCACTTCCAACCTTCACACTGGAGCCAGCCAACTGCTGGTGCTATAACATTCAGCTCTGAACTGTCACTTCCTTTTGGCAGAAGATGTTACAGTACGGACTTCCAAATCCTGCTGCAATCTTGTTCTTAAAAAGCAACGTTACTTTTAGATAATTTTTCTGAAACCACACCAATAACCTCCACATCTCCTACTAGAGCTAAATTCCTCTAATCTCTGAAAATTGTGGCATGAACTGCAACATCAATCAAGCCTTTAGTTCAGCAAAACCGCTCTCCTTGCAGCCTGATACAAATATTAGTATCTACAGGGAGCAGCACAGCTAAAATCCAATAAAAAGATATTTTCAAATGGCAGAGGGAAGCTGCTACAGACAGCAGCTCTAGACCACAGTGAGAAATGCTTTACTTCCAGAGAGAAAGTAAAGCAAATGAAAAAAATCAGCTCTGCAAAACAAGTTTTCATTACTCTACACGTCTTTACAGGTGAATGCATTCCTCATCACACCAACCAAAGACGTAGCAACCGCAAGGTGAAATCATTGCCTAGAGACTGTTTTTGTTCTGAAGACCAAAACATAAACAGACACTGAGCTGGCCTCTGTTCACACTCTTAAAGAAAGCAGCATAAAGAAAGCTGAGCTGAACGCTACCACTCCTACAGCAATGGTGTGATTAAGGCAATTTTAGCCCTCTGTCCCATCAGAGGGTTTGATAGTCACCAACATAAAGACTAAGACTAAGAAAATATAGTTCTTACTCTCATGATGGCTTGCTTGCAGCGAAAATCCATTTCAACTTTCTGCAGCACTCGTAGTAAGGCCGCAGTGCTGACATATGACCTATTTAAAAGAAAACAGGATGGGCCCTGAAACAGATAACTGTCTTGATGGCAAAAATAGCTGTTCCAAATGCATTCCTGCCTCTTTCTTTTTTTGAAAAGCAAATAAAATTAGAAGTAGGAATAAAAAGGAAACAGACCCCATAAGAGTCCCAAACAGCGTATTATAAACAACCAGTTAAAGAAAAATAAGAGATGAGCAAACTGCCATTTTTCAAAAAGGGGTCCTCAGTAAATACACTAAACAAAACAAGATGATCAAAAACCTTTTCTTTTCTCCTAGATAATCTACTGTTTCAACATTCTTCACTTACTGTTGTGCATTAGCAGGAGTCTCTTTCAGGGAAGAAAGCACTTCAAACGCAGCCCGGATTCCCAGTCGCCTCCTGAAGAGGGAGGACTGAACCGATTTCTGGACAGTAAGAACACCACAGAGGAAACAATTTACTTACACTTGTTTAAAGGAAATTCAACTGGATGATACAAATAAGACCTGTAAATTATTTGCCCAGCCCTTAGACAGAACATACTGCAAGCCTCAGAAAGTGCCATATCTGTTCAACTAAAATAATTTTTCAGGACGGCAAGATACTGTTTACTTTCTCCCACTGCCAAAGTCCCTGTCATTAGCCACTAATTTAGTCGTCCAGATACTGAGTCCAACCAGACAGACACTCCACAGTTTAAAAGGAATACCACAAAGAGTCACAGGTTTAAATCAGTGAAGCCCATTCCTACCAGAAGGACTTGGGGAAGATCAGAGCTACCCAGCTCCTCATGCAGTACTATGTCCTATGGTCAGATAATATACTGATCTTCTGGTACACACCCCAGATTTGCAATTAGAGATCAGAATAGGAGACTTCCCTAGGCCCCGCTCCTTTCAAGAACTCCATGTACAAGAAGGAAGGAAGCAAGCAAACAAGTCTCTGGAGTTCAAGTAAACATCCAGGTCATGGTCTGTTTTTAAATTCTGGACTGCACAGGCACATGCCTGTTCTGGAGACAATGGCAACAGCAAAGCTCGAGTATTCACAGAAATTCATACTAGTGTGCAAAGAAAGGAGTTAGACAGGTTGTCCAACTCCAGGTTCTTGCCAAAAAGGAGAAAGACAGAGACACAGTTTTTCGTGCTTCATTTTCTTCAGAGTGATCACTTTCAAACTCAGCTACTTTACTGGGAGTCAGATTATGGCATGCTCTCACATGGGAAAGAGGAAAACGGAGAAAGAAGGGAAGAAACAGAGCAGGAGGAACGGATTACAAAAATTCCTCTTTGCACATATTACATTTAAACACCCCTCTCCCACAAGAGGGTGGGGGCCACCCCTTCTGTGTAATATTGCCTAAGGCTTACTATCTGACAAACTTCACCTTCCCTCTGGAGCTCTACTAGAGCAGCTATTATTTCACTTTTCCCAAGTCCTCAGCTCCACTCCTCCTCTGAAGGAGGAGTGAATGAACTATAACACTATGTAAGTAACGGGAAGGAACTATAAGACTATATCTAAGTAAAGGGGGAAATCACACCCGAAGTCAAAGTCACCAAATTTCTCCTGCCACCAAACCTGAAGGAAATTATGGGCATGAGAAGAAAAAAAAAAAACAAAACCAACAAACAACAATTGGAACGTACACAGTCAGGAACTGCTGCTCCATTCCAAGAGGCCATCACCGTACTGGCACAAAGGGAAAGAAGCTTAACCTAGAGCCCAGTTTAGCTGTCAGACTCCAGTGCTTTTGCATAGCATTTCGTGACTCAGCTTTACAAAAAACATTGCTGCTGAGCTGTGAAGTTTTATAAAATATGCAAGTAAAAGACAGAGGTGGAAGTGAAACTGTTGAAGAACTAAATACCACGGTTTAACCTCAGCTGGCAACTAAGGACCCCACAGCTGCTCGCTCACCCTCCCCCCTGCCCGATAGGATGGGGGAGAGAATTGGGGCAAGGGGGGGGGGGGGGGAGTAAAACTCCTGGGTTAAGATAAAGACAGTTTAATAGGACAGCAGATGAAGAGAAAAATAATAATAATAAATAATAAAAAAAAAAACAACAAGTGCTGCACGATGCAATTGCTTGCCACCCACTGACGGATGCCCAGCCCGTCCCCAAGCAGCGATCATTGCCCCGCAGCCAACTCCCCCCAGTTATATACCGAGCATGATGCCATATGGTATGGCATAGCCCTGGGGCCAGTCTGGGCCAGCTGTCCTGGCTGTGCCCCCTCCCAGCTTCTTCTGCACCGGGCAGAGCAGGGGAAGCTGAGAAGTCCTTGACTTAGTGTAAGCACTCCTTAGCAACAACTAAAACATCAGTGTGTTATCAGCATTATTCTCATACTAAATCTGAAACAGGGCACTACACCAGCTACTAGGAAGAAAATTAACTATCCCTGCTGAAACCAGGACACTAACTCAAGATTCAAGCGAAAAATTTCACCATGAAAGTTACAAAAGTCAAAGAAAAATCTCACACAACTTGGCAGCACGATCAAGAGCAAGATCAAGACTCAGCCTGTTCTGAGGAGCAGGAGACTGACAGTTCCCCTTCTGACTGATGACTGCCTGATCAAAAGATTCACTTGTGTGCCATCAGCGTGATAATCACTGATACTTAGCCTAGCACTGTGTTATTTCTACTAATCTACTATCTGTGTTAACTGCTAAGTAACTGTGGTGCACCTTGGATGTTCTGTATTCTTTGCTGGAGACAAACCCAGCTCTGGAGATCTCCAGCTGTACCCATGCAGCCTTTTCCTTCCACCACCTATCCAATCAGTTACTTCTTTTTGGAATAGCCATAGGAAAGTCACAGATTGAACCTCTTGGATGAAGTACATCTTATCGGCAGTAACCGAGACAATCTTTCATTTGACTTACATTGTCCCTGCTTTCCAAAATACTTTTGCCTCAGCTCATTACAATTCCTCCCAGATAGCACAGTTGAACGATCTCATACAGAAAACAAAAGCACTTACACTCTGTCCTGCTAAGAGAATCCTGACTACACTCCCAGTTGGAGACTAAACAACCCGTGTACGTAATGCAACAAAGCACATTGCACAGCTTGTTAATAAAGGAGAAGGAACTTTTAGCAATGAGTTTGTCACCACAGATCGCACACTCCTTGAACAACATGAGAAAGTACACTTACTTCGTCCGCTTTTACTTCTCTAATACAGACACCCGAGTCAAAATAGATTACGTTACACTAGACATCAGATTCACATTCCACAAAATAGAGAGAATCAGATATGATTAGGCATCTTCCAGAAGCACATTAAAGTATTACGTGGATGAATGGCATTGCATGGAGAGTAAGCATAGGTTCCTCTTATTTGAGATTGAGTACTACCAAGAATAACTATTATACCTGCTGGCAACTGCTTCTGGTACAATCACAAGGCTCAAGTCCATCTTTTAGAGGCAGCAGACCGCCCTAATCATTCTAACATCACACCCACCAACCATGGTAAGGATGACGTTAAAAATATCAAACATGAAGATGTTTCAGTCAGCAATTCTTTTTTAGCGAAGACTTCTAATGCTGGGCTGCTCAGAGAAATTAAGTGCTAGGATTTGCAACAATAGCTATTTAAACGGTACAGCAGGTTTTCTTCACAGAGACCAAGTTTAAGTTACTTGTTCACTTGTCCTTGTTCAGTTTTATAATAGTTTGGGTTTTTTTCCCCTATAATAGTCATAGCTGCAGATCCACAGCGTACATGGAAGTATACAAGCAGGTAATTTTGTCATGGAAAAGGATCAAGCTACAACAGCATATAAGGGGAAAAACATCTACATCAAAGAACCTTTAGTATTTTAAAACCATATCTACACCCAGGATGGAGATACTGCTTCAATATACAGTTGAAACTTTTAATACTCAGGGCTTCGCAGTTTTACGGTTATGGCAGAGCATAGAAATTAGGAATGCTTTACTCACCAGAAGGTATCCTCGGAACTGGTTGTATATTATTGCTGTAAGCAAGTTCATCAGAAACAAGTTGCCTATTGGAGAAAAAGAGGCAGTAAGACTTATTGAAATATTTCTGTTTCTCAAAGAGGTTTCAATGTATATAGTAAGTCAGATGTAAACTTTTAAAAGGATTTGTTTTCTTGTGTTTGATTTCAAAAATGTTTTTCATGTTTCATTATACTGTAATGTATCCATTCCCCTGTGATATGGTACTGAAAAAACCCAAACCGTTCATAAGTGCCTTCCATGAAAATTATCTTGCAAGATACTACACAGTAATTGGAAAAAACACAAAAAAGGAGAGAATTCTGATTAAACATACCTAGAACAATAAAACACTGTAGCTGGTATGCACAAGTGTCAAAGTTAAAGTGCATTTAAATTACTGAAGACAAGAAGTAACTTACCTAATACAGTGAAGAGTATGAAGAAGATTGAGTATGCTCGATTCTTAGAGTATGCAGGAATCATCACTGTGTCAGATTTAACAAAAAAGGAAATAAGAATTTAATCCTTAAGATGAAAGCTGGAGACCTTTATCAATTTTCAGTAACTGGTAAAAGCTCTTATATAGCTCCACTTCAGAGATGCATATGTAATTACACTGAAGGAAGGCAACAATCAAGTTTCTAAAGGCATGAAAAATCTTTACATAATCTTCCTCTGGCTGTATTAAGAACTATCAGCTGAAACAATGGTTATAGTATGAAGTTATGAAGATAATCTTACTCTCTTATTCTTTGAAAAGAGAGACAAGAGTTATTTCTGAAAGATTGCTCACCATCAGGATTATTTGCAGTAGTTAGCAGGACCAGCAGTGATGTCAGTGATTCTGGCAAATTTCGGAAATACACCACCCACTCCTTATCCTGCTGGCCATCCTAGTCATAGAGAAACACTGAGGAATCACTAAGACTGTCTTACCAAAGGAGAGGGGAAAAAAAAAAACAAAAACAAAACAAAACCAACAAAGAAACACCAACCCAAAAAAACCCCCCCAAACAAACACTGGTCAATAATCAACTTCTTACACAATCAAATCTACCCCGTGAAAAAAGCACAAGACAAGCATAGAAACTAGGACAATGTGTAGGAATGCAGTGCAATCACTTCACTTATTAACAGCCATTAAAAAACATAAGGAAGAACAGCAAGCTAAGACAGACACAGCAAGCTCAATACAGAACTTATGTCTAGCTAACACCTCAGACCCAGGAAGAACAATAATGTCGCAAACAGACAACATAGGAATCTGAAGCCACCCTTGATCGATATAAAAAGCATCATCTCTTAGCCTGGAAGAGATATTAGTGTATTGGAGCTAAAAGGACTCCCTAAACATGATTTTATTAAAAAAAAAATTATCACAGACTAATACCATTTTCAGTCTCAACTTGCATTATAAAAATTAGTGTAGAGTAGAAGCTACTTGCTTTGTTGCTACAGTATGCTGTACCTCAGCATAGATGGAAACCTAATCACCCTGAATTGTACACTCTAGGACTACACTGCAGGACTTGTCCAAAAGTATAATACAATTTGAGGACAATATTAGAATGGATCTTGTCTATACTGAAGAACAGAAATAAAACAAGGATGGCAACACCTGGGTGACCCCGCAGCCCCCTCAGTAATGAAGAGCTGCCTCAGTAACCACCATGTGATAAAAGTTCTTTGCCAATAGATAATAAGCTCCTCCCAAACGCCTACAGCTCTACTAGCATACTCACTGAGTGTGAAATGTGTCTTCACTTCCCCTTTGACTTCCAAGTAGAAAACTCAACATCCTCTGAATCAGTTATTTGCACAGAAGTTACCCCCACTACTTGGAACAGAAGTTTTCCCCTTTCTCCAGCTATCCCCTTACATACTCAGGGCCATCTGTTTAATTACAGTAAGATCTACACAGAACACAGCCAAACAAGTTTTAGGTCTCTTTCCAATAACATACGTGAAGATGTACTTAAAGTATGAGTGCAAGGACAGTCCTCACCTTATTTTAGAGGAAATAAATATTTACACAAATAAAGGCACACAATATAAAGCAATATGCTATAAGCAGCATTAGTGCACATTACAGAAGTGGCTGGGCAGGTGGAAGACATGCAACTGTTCTATTCTGAAAAGATGAAGATTCAAAATGCTACGTACAGTATCAGCAAAAACATCTCAGAGCTTAAACATCGGGGAGGGGGCAGGGAAGAGAGATCAGTGCTACAGCACCCAAAAAACTATTTGGCCAAGGTCATCAAAATTATTTTGTGACTCAGCAGAAGCATCAGACGATCTGCTAAAGCTCTGATGGTATCAGAATGCTCAGCAAAAACACATTGGGAGGCTGTGGTGATCTTGGATCATCCACATATTTATTCTTTTCCCCAAGTTCAAGCAGAGACAGCTAAAAAAGATGCAGAGTACAAACAATACAAACACGAATCATGCAGTACAGAACAAATAGCCCTTGAATATGCTGCAAAGACTGGAAAAAACGTACCTCTAGAGGACATACACAAGACAAAGCAAAAACCTAGAGGCTTGAATTTCAGTACTAAATGTATTTTTAGAACATGGTTTCAGTATTTTGCCTTGTTAGATACAGTTACTTTGCATGAGTATTAGACTAGCAAATCAAAAAAGGAAAGAAAGACTGCTCTCTAATTTGTTATTTTCCACCTAAATGTATACAAAATTGACTGGTGCGGGTATAGAATTTAGACTCCCATCTGCTGGGAAAGGTCTTAACTGAAATTAGATGTGACGTACGGAGATAATACAAAGATAGAGCATGCAACTAAACAAAGGGGAAAAAGAGCTCTGCTTCTAATTCCAGAAATTCTATAACACGGGAAATTCAAGGAATTTGCTGATCATAAGGAAGACTAGAAGCAGGCTCAAGTGTAAATTGCAGTAGGAGTGAAGGGCCAAAACTGCGATTAAGGAGAGGACTAAAGTTACTGGCAGAAGTATGCAACAAGTGTTTGTGCTCATAGGAACACATTTATGGAAGGCCTTAAAAAGTAAGGACAAAAAAAAAAAAAAAAAAATCTGAGTATGATACATTAAGATACAGGGAGTTTAGGAGAAAGGGAACATACCAAGAGCACTGGAACACAAAAGTGATTTTAACCACAAAATTTCAAATTTGCTTTTCGGAAGCACGAAGAGAAAAAACAGAGGAAAAAACAAAGAGATCAGAAACAAAAACATTGGAGAAATGCAGGCAAAACAGGCAAAAACCTACCAAGGCATGGCCAGGGATACCAGTATTGGAAGATAAGAAAACATAGAAGAAACTAAACTTAGCAAAAAGCTCGATAAGGAAAAGAGGAAAGAAATAAGTGATAACATAAACAAAAAAGTGACAAGATTAAGAATTTTGGACACAGAACAGCATAGAAGGTTTCAACAAAAGCAGAGAAAGTAACTCAAAGGATCAAATTGGAGAATTGCATAAGGAAGCCTCTTGTATAAACAGACTTTAAATTCCTCACCTGTGATAATGGCATCAATACCAGTACTATGCAGGGCCATCAATAAAGATCTCAACCACATGTTAGAATGGAACCATCTAACCTCGCTTTGAGCAGCTGAGCTAGACTAATAAAATAATATGCTACAGCTTACAGCAACAGTGAAAGATTCCAGTTGTGGAGTAGGAAGGAGCGTTACCACTTAAGAAAAAGCACAGTCTGGAAAAAAATCTTCACTAGAGGATGAAGAGATTCTAGCACTATTCTGAGGGGCCTTCTAATGCATGCTAACATAAACAGCACTATACGTGCACAGATTAAATCTCTCTAAATGGACTTTAAATACATCCCAGTAAGTCTGACAAGGTAACATAACCTTTTCAGGGGAAACAAGTTTCACCAGTTTGATTATAAAACTAGACATGCAGCAGCTATGCGAGTAAAGTCAAAAAACCCACCGAGATCTATCAAAGCATAAATATAATTTATTACCTTTGTTCGAGCAAACAGCAGCATGGCAAACATGGTGAAGAGAGACAGGTGAACAGCTAGTAATAGAACAACACTGTTGGAAAGAAAAATATATCATATGCGTTAATACCAACTTTATCTTATTCTTAATATCCTTTGCTAAAAATGCAAAAGGATGCCACATAAAGAAAACCAGGGGTATTTTCAAGAAGCTATATAGAGATAACAGAAGATGATCTAAGTTTTGATTAAGAGTAAGAATCACACTTGTTTAAGACTCCTCAACACGAGCTTAGACAGTTGTGAGGTCAATGAGATTCTAACACTTGTTTTTCTAAGGCTAGGACCATATTTATACCCTCCAATCAAAATACATCTTGGCTTGCATACACCTTTGATTCTCCTGGAACTTGTTAGTTAAAAAGTAACAGGCAAGGACAGCGAGCTCGATAAGCTGTACACATACACAACCTATGTCACAGGAAGAGATCTCTTTCAAAAAGCATCATGCTGTCTGGTTACGATTTCACCAGTGGGGTTTCCAGTTCAACATTTCTAACGATAGTAAAATTCAATACACATATTGCTAAATGAAATGAAAAAGCTGAAGTAAAGCACTCTGAAGATGTAAAGAAAGAGGTATCTTGTTGTGTGGCATTCATAACCGGAAGACAAGTACATGTGTATCTACCCATACCTCTGAGAGGCCACCTTGGAGAAACACGGCGCAGACCTTTGCCCAGATGATGCCTCAGGTCTTCCCTTACAAAAGGGTTGTATGTAACATATACAGAATTAAAAAACCCCACTCAGCTAGCATCAGAAACCTTATCTGTCACATACAGAGTCACATCAAATGCATTCTAGAGAAATTTTACTCACTAAAGGAACCAAAAGGTTAACACAACACTCCATCCATTACTACCTGATCTCACCAACCACTTAGCTAGACCATCAAGAAGGAAGCTACTCAGACGCCACACTCAAGAACACTAATGGTAACTACACACTTGCTGTGAAAAGATGGGTTTTATGCTATTACCTACCTTGCCATTTCAGGCAATGTGCTGTTGATACTTTTTAATGTTTTCTTCATCATAGAAGAATTCTGAAGGAGAAAGAAAGGACGAAGAATTCTTCTTATTCTCACATTCTGCAAAAAACAACGGACCAGATACTGAGTTCCCAGAAGACTAGCACCACAAATATTTTTCATACAAGTTTGTCAAAAAACACCAATACACATATCGACAAAGTCAACAGTGTAACATAAAAAGGCTGTGCTTGGAAACTAAATCTGTCCCACTGAAGCCACAAAACACACAAAAGAGATTTTATACATATGGGTGCCTCGTTAAAAGAATAAGAGATTGCTTTGAAAATGCACGTTGCCATTTCAATAGCCTCATCAGGCCACTAATCATAAACAATCTAACTTTACTGCTGGGTAGACATAACAAGCAGGTCAAGAGATGGCATTTTCTTATTTTCTGCCAAGGTCCATTTCAAGAAGGGAATTAATAGCAAGCTACTTGCAATAAAAACAGATACACATTTTGAAAATAAGTGCTTGATTTCAACTTTAAACCTTTTTTTTTTCTTTTTATAATTAAAGGGCCTGCTTATTACTCAGCAATTTCTGCCTGACGAGACTCAAAACAGGTAATCACCTTTATTTTCCTTAACATACACTAAAGCAAGTAAACTATTTGATTCTTGCATTCAAAACACTTCCCAGCCTTCAAGTTATTTCTGTGACTTATCAGCATCCTGCATTTTAGGATCAGTCTTCTCAGGGCCACACATAACAGGGAGAAGAAGGAAAAAAAAAAAAAAAAAAAAAAAAAATCACTTTCTTCCTCGCTATTCCCTTGTTCATACATCCCAGCAGTTAAACTGCTTCTTCTGCCACTGCTTTGTACGGGAGGCTCCTTTACAAACTACTTGTCCACTATCACACCTAAAGATTTTACAATTGCTTCTTTCCAAGACACATTCCCCATGTTGTAAACACAAGCTTCATCCTAGGTAATTAACTCCTTTCAGCCACATTATATTTATTTGGCTTGAATGTTAAAAGGACATATGCATTTTTCTTATAGTTAGATGCTTATAAGCTTAAGTGACATGTTCTTTTAACTTTTTAGGATCATCTCTTTGATACTATACCACGTCCTGGTCAACAGTGACCACTGGTCAACTATGACCACTGAAGCATGAACAACGAAGCAGTGGGTTACTAACAGTAGCACCTGCATCCAACCTAATCCTGACCAATACAGACAATAATTTGAAATAGGTTTGAAAGTTATCTGACAGCAACAGATAATGGCTTTGACACAAGAGTTTACACAAAAAGCAAAATTCAAGATTTTAATTGAAATTTTTACAAAGTTTCAATTTTGTAAATCAAAATTCAAAATTCTGCCTCATTCACCTCCCAGCATTTTTACCACATTAGTATTTGCTGAATGATGACCGTAAGTGAACAACAACTAATTTCATGCAGATTTATGTCATGAAAACCAATTGGGAGATTGCATTACATAAAGGAGGACACTTTTAGAACCATTTCACAAAACTGACATTCCTCTCAGGACACAATTGTTTTGAACACAATACAGCAGTTGTTAAACTATACAATTACCTTTTACTTAGACATCACTACATAGACTCCACCATTAAATCAAGTTAAGAACATAATTCTCCAACTGCATGACAAAATTAGCACTATGCAACCAGAGTTTTCTCTACACTCTTTGAATGTTGACACACTATAAACAACAAGGCTTTATTTCATTTTACCGATGAAATCACATCTTATATTAAGAATCAAACAGAATCCCTTGAGAAGCTATATTACACCAAACATATTCTGTGTTTCAGTGTACTATCCAGCTATCCAAGACCAAAAATGAACCATCTCACCCTTCCGCCTTAATTCTCCAATATATCACATAGGCCCTGCTGACTGTCCCTTTGCAGGTTCTTGTCCTCTGCCACTCTCCACAACTAAGTTGCTGATTGCTTCTGCAGAAAGCAGTTCTTACCTCTGTGCAGAAAAAACTCAGTGATACAATCCAATCAGTAAGGGAAACAATTAATGTCAGTATATAAGCCATAAGCCATTTATTTTTCCAAAATACTTCCCATCCAATTAAGTAACTCTGGGGAGGGAAAAACAAACAAACAAACAACTTATTTTAATAATAAATTCCCTAACAAGTCAGCAACAATTGTTTTTGAAATGTTTGCAGTTTTTCCATCAGTGCTCATAAAAAGCTCCCTGAAACCCGAACAAAAATACACCGATCAGAGAATTTTTCTATAAGAATTAAACAAAGGTCAGTAGAAGTGAGAGGTGCACACAGGCCACGTGATAGGAATCCTTTGAATGCAAGAAAGATGTCCATTTAATAACCATAAAAGAGATTTTTTCAGAAACAAATATCCAAAGAAAAGTTCAGTTTCTGATTATTTCTATTTCACTTTGTTTAAATGAACTGGCATACATTTGATTGTTATATACCCCAATTTTTATAGCCTAATACAAGCAGCTAAGCTAAAATCATTGTATTCTTAGCAAAATCTATTTCACTTATTCCACACAAACAGGCGCGTATATTTCTTAGGTTAAAAAAAAAAAAAAAGCATTTTTTTTTTTAATTGAGAAAATATGCACTTCCTAATTCCTCCTGAAAGTAAGGCTTTAATATAGCAAAGCAATCTCATCATCCATATTTAAATCCAAGATTTAAATAACAGTTTTTAAGACATTTCTCCCAAAATATAAAATGGAGAAAAGCCACACTAACTATACCTACTGAGCTGCCCACCACACCTAGTATTTCATTCAATACCGGATGAATGTGATGCTCACCTTCACAGATACATCAACCATGAACACAAGAAAGCAAAGCAGCTCAATGCTTTCTGTTAGGCCACATGGAGGATTCCACGCAGGAAGGCGGTATCGTACATCTGACGTGATAGTAAGCGAAGAAGGCTTTTCAATGAAAGCCAAAGCCAGGATTATAGTAATGGTTAAACTCAAAATCCTGTTTGGATAGAGATGAAATTAGAAAAAACAAAACAAAAAAACACAAAACAAACAAAACATGCCAAAAACCACCAAACCCACAAAACGAGTCAAAAGAATAACAAAATACTAAGAGTAAAGCAATTTTATTAGAAGTAAACCAAGCTTTATAATATCATATTTAATACAAATGGGTTAGATCACAACGCAGCACTTGATTAGCGTGCTGTTGCCTGCATTAGAATAATGTAACTGCTGACCACCAAACAACCTTAGGCAGTGTTCTTTTGAAAACAACATCAGCAAACAATCTTGCGACTATTTAATATGTTTAGAAATAGACAATTGGAAAACTCTAACACACAGTGCTGTAAGTCATGCTAATAGTCTATTCATGCAACAGTCCTATGGCTGTTCCAAAGAGCCATCTACATGATCACACTTTCACATATCTTGTTGCTTTCCACTTCTATCGTGTTCACATGTAGTCAATCCACTTGCTTCCCACAGTAAGTTGTTATGAGGATAAAAGCCTAATTATCTAATTATTTAACAAAAAAGAGAGATGAATAATATTTTTTTTTAAAGACTTACTGCTAAATGAAAAAGCAAAAAGAATACCAAGTTCTTACCACTGGCAAGTTCTTGAATAGTACCATCGATAAAGCCACAGGGATTTGGAGTCCACACGGTGATTTATAGATCGATACTGAATGCAGAGAGCAAAAAGGATAATTCAAGCGTTACATTCAGTCTGTCTCAAAGACAAAGATCAAGTTACCAAAATAAATCAAGTTCTAATCAACAAAGCTCAAGTCTTGAGACAATTCCAGTTTCACAATAAGATACAGAAATTATTGTACAGGTTATTAATTATTAAAGTGTCAGTGACCAATGACCACAGCTGTAGCCTACCCAAGTGCAATGGGAAAGATTTTAATGAAGTTTTCTAATCTAAAGACCACACAGTCGCTCAGATAATCAAACTGTGTAGCAGTCATCTGAAGCAAGCATTACCATCATTACAAATAACAGCATCTGTAACAATTCAGTGCCTGTTCTATCTGCTCACCAAAACAGTCCACCCATTTAGCTTACCTCTCTAGCATTCATTCCATTCACGGATCTTCCTTTGGCTTTCTCTTCCAAAAAGCCGTTAAGATGCAAACAATTTAATTTTAAGAGACCTCAACGTAGGTCTTTAAACAAAACATGCTTTAAGTTCAAGGAAGTACCCGTGATTCTTCAGAACGGGACTGCTTTTGCAGAAATCTGCTCAGCCCCTCCTCAGCAGCTGCCCCTGGGCTGCTGTTACCCTGCCTCCGCTGAGGAGTATCTGCTTCCAGAAAGGTGTGTACACCTTAAATATATCTGATCCCCAGAAATCTCCCAACCAAAATCTACCTGAATGCAGCAAGAGAGTTCAAGAACTGCCCTTCAGCATTCCTGCTGCCTGCAACTAATAACTGGGAGATAACAGGATCTAGGAACCTGCAGTAATGGCCAGTAAAGGAGGGACAATGAAGAATTCCAAAGGCACCAAGTTCAGCTGAAGCAAAAGAGTTCCAACTTCGCGCTTGAAGCTAGCTTTAAACTCTTAAGCTCTTAAGCTATGCAAGTAGTCAGATTTACAGGCAAATTACAGGGTTTGCTCAGATAGTTTCTCTTAGCAGTAAGGCCAGTCACTCTCAAAAAAAAAAAAAAAAAAAAAAAAAAAACACCACACCCAAAACCACCCCACAAACCAGCATCTCTTTCAACAACCTTGAAGAGAAGACACTATCTATTTCATTGTGTGGAAAAACATGTTTCTCCTAGGCAGAAGTTCACTGAAACTTGCACACCACAGGAATGTGGAATTCTGATTTTGCTTTGTAAATCAAGATGATGTTATATGGAGGTTGCCTGAACACACAAAAACTTAAAAGCTAGTAGAATGTGCGACAAATATCCAGCATGGGAAGCATAACAGCTAACAAACAAGTTATATTTACCTGTATTGCATCTTCAATAAATACAACAGCTTGGTTTATATAAAGGTCATTATCAGCTCCAGTACCTACAAAGTTAAAAAGAAATAAGAATCACTTGCTATATTTTGGATAAAGCCTACAGCTTGCTTATTAGTTAAAGAGAAGCTCCACAACCGTGATTCTCGTGACAAAAGGCACTGTACAAACACAAAAAGCAGAGACAGCTCCTGCCAGATTTGCTCCGTCAGCAGCACCGTGCATTAAATTAAATCAATAATAATCTCAAACACATCATGCATCTTTCTGTATTTTGTGAAAAGGTTCTCTCTTACATTTAGCTTAAGTAGCTAGATAACACTGGTAGTTAAATAGCTATCACAAGGCTGGACTATTTCTATACAGAGACAAGTCCTAAGTAACAAGCATCGTAATGGAGCTTCAATCAAATTATTCTATGACAACGTGTACAGTCAAGTGAAGCTGGAAAAGTCAGACACTAGTATTCTAGGCATTTTTACTTTTGTTTCATAAAGGTACTGAGGTTTAAACTGATCTCGTTCTCTCCAAAACCAACAGAAATCTCCAGTCAGATGAAAACAAAATTAAGTCTTTTCTTAATTTGTCCTGAGAGTTATTATTACCGTATCAAACAGATGAGAGTTCAAGACACAGAAAGGGGTGAAAGTACACAAAGTGAAATAAAATATCACCAAATTAGTTAGTATGCAATATTTCAAAACCCACTACCAAGAAGTCTGTGCAAAGATATATACATAAAGTATAAAGGGCAATCACTTGCGTTCACTTGAATTAGGACCTTTGAGTCAATTAGGCCAACAAGAAAGACAAAGGCAGTTAAGGCCAAAATGAGGCGGGAGGGGGGGAGAGAGAAAGCTGAGGGGGGTAGGGATACAAACAATACGTGTTAGTGTAACCTTCCCACCGAGGGGAAGGGGCCCAAGGAGCACTTCATACCATCTCCTCCCAGGAGACGGCAATGACAGCACGGGATACAAGGAGAAAGAGTCAGTCCCAGTGCTAGCACAATGTTCTCCAGACGCCAAGCAATGCCAGAAACACCATTGATCTGAGTCCCAGGATTTTATGTTCCACATGATTCAGCGGCACCAATTTTCTACAAAGACGGCAAGCAGTTTTTAAATGTCACCGTTTATCTGAGCATACACAACAGCACAGTTTTGTACCAACTGATGATGTGAACCATGATGCAAGAAAGACTGAGCATAAACAGCAGACAAGCTAGACTCACGCAATAAAGATCTTATCTTCTTCAAGGCATGACACACCAGTGAGACAAAAATAAAATTGTTTAAAGGAACAGTATTAGTTACGAGGATATCAAGGACAGCAAAAGCCTTAGATTATTGGGGCACACACCACAAGCCTAGCATTAATCCCAACTATTTTGAAAGGGCAGAATCTAAGCAACTGCTCTTAATATAAAACTAGAACAGGGAAATTACCAAGAAACGTTTCCTTTAGCAATTTCAGGGTTTGTTTTTTTTAAAAAAGGACGTTTTCCATGCATGCTACTGAGGATGCCCGATTTATCCTGCAACTCTTAGTCACAGCAAGTGACGCTTAGTCACAAGCGATGACCGAAGTACCGCTCGGTTTGGCCGTGCGGGATCTGTCTCTGACCCCACTGCACTTTCGACACTGAACAACCAGGCAATAAAAAGAAAAGGTTCACTGAAGTGATGCGATAGCCTGAAAATAGAGAACCTGAGGTCTCCAAAGGAGCTTTTGCTGGGGGAATTGAGAAGTCAGACCGCCAGCGTGTACTGAGCTAGAGAAAAAAAACTTGCCAGCACCTTAAAAAAAAAAAAAAAAAAGAGTTAAAAAACAACAACAAAAGACTCAAGTGTCGGGCTGAAGCAGCGCAAGGTTTGCGCCTAAGGTCAGCGGCAGCGGCTCGGTGTGTTCCACCAGGCAGGGCGGCCGCCGCTGGTCCCGCCGAGCCGTCCCGGGCGAGCTGCTGGGAGCTGCCGCCGCCGAAACGCCGGCGGGGCGGCGACCCCCGCCGAGCCCCGGCCCCTCGGCAGGCTGAGGGGTTTCCTTCTCCAGCGCCCGGCCCGCTCCCCGCGCCCGGGAGAGGACAAGCTTTGGGGGCAAGGCGAGAGCGCCGCCGCCCGCCTCACCGCCTCAGGCGCCGGCTCCCTCAGCGCCGCCGGGCCCGGGGCACGCCGCCGCCACCGCCCGCCCCACCGCACTCACCGTCCCCAGCGGCGGAGCGGTCACCGCTACCGGCCCGCCAGAGCCCCCGTCCCGTTCGCCAGCTCCGCGGGCGCAACAACGGCTCCGTCTCGGCGCCGGCTCCCGCCTCCATCGGCAGCGACCACCGCGCTCCCTCCGTGCCGCCAGCGCGATGGGACGGGACGGGACGGGACGGGACCGGAGGGCGGGGCGGGAGGGCTGCGCCCGCCCCGGGCGGCCCCGCACGCTGCACGTGACCGGCGGCCGGGGGAGGGCGGCACCGGGGCTCCTCCCGCCGCCTCCCGCCCCGTCCCCCGGCCGGGTTTGGCACCGGGAACCGGCCTCGGTCGCGGCGCTGCCCCTGACAGACTTCTCCTTCTGGCGGCAAACGGGGCACCGCCTCCCGCCCCGGAAACGTTCGCCGCCTCGGGAACCAGCGTGTGTAAGCAGTCGGGGGTTGATGAGAGACGTGACCGTACGTCTCTGGTAAAAAATGTCGGTTCTTCACCTCAGCTTAGAGAGCAGAGCCCAGACGGCGTTTACGCTTTTAAAAAAAATATCCTTCATGAAAAGTTGCGGGTTTTTTACCTCACGGAAGCTGTAAGCTCGGTATCCGCGGCCGAGCGCACCTCTAGGCTAGCCGCTGCCTCAGGGGTTTAGGATTTGTTGAGAAAATAACAGCGAGGTTATAAATTATTGCTTCCTGCTTGTTTTCACATTCTTAAATAATCGTTCACAGCCCTAGCAGAAGGTATTTAATTTGTATTTAGTCACCTAGGCGTCCCAGAAGCCACTGCGAACTTAGCTTATGCTACTTGGACTGTTAGAAGATGCTTTGCTCTCCCCTTTTCCTCATGGTCCCCTTCATACACGGTTTCACTGTTCAATTTCATAAAGCTGCAATTGCTAAAGGGTAGATGTCAGGATAATTTGACAACTATACGCTATTTTCTGCTACATACTGGGAGCTACGGCAGCATAACAATAAACAGGAAAGTCTATCAATCCACCTCTTCGGTGTTCCAGCCTGAGTAGTAAAAGTAGGTCCATCCTATACTGTTTAATTAGCTATGGGGTAGATTTTGCCTTCAGGTGCATGCCTGATGGGTCAAAAAAAAATCACTGTTTCACACTGACTTCTAAATAAGTCAAGGTCAGATCCAGCCTTTTTGGTGAACTTAAGATAAAAAGGAAAACTCCATGACATTACCTTTACCGTAATAGTAATCACTAGTAAAAAGTGAACATCAGCAGCTACACATTACAGTTATTTCCCATTCTCAATCGACAGCAAAGCACTGGTAAAATTGGAGTTATTGTTGATAACAGTTGGGCTGGAGGCATCAGATGGAACAGGTGCAGTGAAAATTTCAGGACAGTACAAGGAAAGTAGGGGTGGGCTAGGACAATCTGTATTCAGCACTAGCAGGTAAGAAATAAAATGCAGTCTGCACAGATGGAGTAAGTGCCATTGCTAAGAAACATGACTGTCCTTTCGCTAAGTGTCTGAAACATTCAGGGTAACCACAGTAACAGGGAGCACATGTAAACATTGTATTATTTTTCCTATGATTTTTTATTTGAACCAATACAAATGTTTCTTTCTTTCCTCTTCTGTGATTGTCAGGAAAGAGAATCAATAACTTCAGGAAGAAAAAAAAAAGAAGTAAGAAGCCTTCAAATACACAATGGATTCCTGAACTTCCATTCAAAATTCATCCACTCCCTCTGGCTGGAATGGGAAATGGAAGTGCCCAACTGATGGTGAAGGAAGGCGAATCTCAGCTGGGGTTTTCCATCAGACGAACATAAACATCCTTTGTACCAGCAACATCCACTAAGGTAAGCTAGCTATGTATTTAAACAAATACCATATAATAAACCCACCAAGAACAATGCAGCATCTTTATCTCCAAGTCAATCAACTCTGTCTTTCTGGATTGTGGAAAACAAATGCGGAGAACATGCCCTTCAGCAGACATTCTCCATTAGCACAACGTACAACCATTTTAACAAAAGTCTCGCTTGGTCTAAGCTCCCCTGCTGTCGCGGTTATAGCATTGCTTACCCAGAACCTCAGAAATGCATTCTAGTTTCCACTATTAAAGCGCACCTTTCAAATAAAATTAAAAAAAAAAGGCAACAGAAATGGCCAAACATTAAATGAACTAGCAGAAAAGGGACTCAAGTGAAGGAACAAGCCTATCCTTGTACCTTTTTTTGTTGTTCCACAGCACTGGACACATTTAAAAGATCAGTGAAGTCATGAAGTTAAAATAACTTTTTGCAAACAGTAGGTGGAAGGTGGGCAACGCACTAATTGAGCTCAAAGGAAGCTGCCTTTATACTTCATTCTGCAATATTCACTCCATTTCCAGAAGTTTTACACCCAGCGAGCTCGATTCCAACAGTAAAGGGATTATGTGGGCAAGTCCAACCACTCACTGATGGTATGGACAGCGGTAACAGATCACAGCTCCTGGATAGGCAGCACCAGAGCATACAGGAATAACAACAGTGGCATGGATACCAAACTTGTATCCTCTCTATTCAAGATACCATGCACCAGAAGAAGTTTCTTATTTCAGGTACACCAAGTTACCCTTACGCATCAAAAATGCCAGGAGGGAAAAGACGCCATGCCAAATTTATTCAAAAATCCTTAAAATACAGCTGAGGATCTTGGAGAGCAATAGCAAACAATCCCTGAACATCCTGATGAAGTGGGTATTATTCCTCTCTGAGAAAATTAAGTCAGAGATTTTGAAGTCAATTGTCACAAGTTACACAGCAAGTATATGCAAAACAAGAAGCTGAACTCTATATGGATCCCGCTAACAAGGAGATTACCCATCTGCTTCAAGTTAGACATGCTGCCGGTACCTTGCTGAATTAGACCTTTTGTGGCCATTTAAAACACTGGACCAGTCTACATAGCCAAAGCTAGATAAATTAAAAATGTGTAAAATAAGAACTGAGTCAAGTAGCATTATAAAATTATAAGTTTATTGCAAAGTAAAATGAGTTTTTCCCCTCCACAGCACATGCCAGAACTGTTAAAATTTTATACTTTCAGCTGAATATTACTCAAAAATCATATCCAAATTATCAGAACCAAACTTAACATTTGTATGTGTATTCACTTTCACAAAAGACTACCCTGCATTTGTTTATGATTGATGGGCTTATCCAAATATTTTTCAATTAAAGGCAATTAACTCAAGTAGTTGAAGAAAATCCTTAATAAATGATTCCTTAGCCAAACTACAGTTTAAGTATTTTAGGAACAAAACAGGGAGTCAATCAAAAAAAAAGGACTTGATTACTATTTACAATGGTCATCTCAACAATTGTTTGGGTCATCTCTGCTCATCATCACAGTACACTCCAGTTTTGAACATGCTGCTTAGCAAATTAATTACCACAGTTAAACAAGACAGCGAATCAGTCCACATCTTCAACTAGAGAAATTCCTTCCTTTTTTTCTAGCTTGGATACCTGCAAGTTAAAAAGAAACTGATTCAATAGTAAAAATAAGTTTGCATTTAACATCTCCTGTCTTTTCAGGCTTCTGTCACAAAACAGTGTAGAGCCTAGATTTATCAGGAACTGACAGCGGGAGACGCTCTAGGGGACAACTGGGCTGAACAGGATGTTAGTGGCAGTCAAAAGAGAAGGTCAAACTTCTTCCCACCCACCCCCTTGGCCTCCCCCTGGCTGCATGCTCCCATCAGTTCCTAGCTTTTTGTCAGTCTGGTGACTTCATTTGGCTGACCAAGGCGCGAGACAAGCACCAAAGCCATCTCAGAAGCCAGGAGAGACAGGAGGGGAGGCAAGACTGCCCTTTCAGAGAGAGCTGTCAGATCAGATCAGGCCATAACCTGGAACCCTGCCCTTAACAGAGAGCCTAGAATAATTAAAATGAACATATGCACACACACACAAATTTATAAAACTGACTCTCACTATTCTTAAGACTTAAGAAAAGGAATTACCTTATATTAAGCTAAGCTGTTGTTAAGACTAACAATATAAACAGTTTCAGAAAGGATTCTACAAACTCATGAAGGATAGACCAAGAGCAAGAACTAAACACGATGTTCTGCACGTTATCTCTAACTCTGGAAAATTCAGTTTTACATTCCCCAAATCTACGGGGATCTATAGGGAGGGTCATACTATAAATTTTCTTCCTTCAACATCTGCTACTGCTCGTGAAAAAGACGAACATGGATACTCAGGTTGATAAATCTTTTGGTTTGACCAAACACAGCTCATCTTGTGGTATCACCAGTAAGCACTGGAAAAAGCAGAAGACAGATTGCAGATACCTAATCCTTGGGGGTAGGTGTGCCAGCTTTCTTCTGAGCTATGTCACAGTTCCTTCAAATTATGCCAGCTATTAAAATCCCAATTAACATTTTGGCACCTAGAAATTGTTAACTCTGACCACACATCCTTTACCTCAGACGTAACTCAAAGGCAGAAGCTACAGACAGTGCTACTGGAGTTCCTGGGGTTGCTCTAAACCACTAGAAATTTCATCACCCAGGTGGAACCTTTCAGCTAAGTAGAGCTGAATGACATTAAGACTCCAAGGGTAAATCTGGCAATTCCCAGAAAATGCTGATCTCCACCTCCTCTTACCCCTGTTCCTTCTGCAGCAAATACAGAGGGAATTTTGCATTTAAAAGAGTGGATAACTAAATTGCCTCGACTACACTACAAACATCCAAAGAAGAAACGTACTTTCCACAAATCCAACAGATTTCTCTATCATTAGCACTCAAAACCATTTCCTTTCACAAATGAGCTCAAGCTGTAACATGACTCTTCTACAGGAAAACCCGGCATTACCTAACTAAAGGTGTTTTCTGGCAAAACTATATCATTTAGAGTTTATGCCGTATTTTCACAGTCCTGTTACCATGCCAGAAAAACCTTCAGTGCAGATTAAGTCCCGGAAGCATAATTAGCAGTGAGACATTGTCCTAGAGAGTGATTCTCTTCAGAATTACAATTGTGCTGAATATGCATAATAAGTGGAATTACTTACAGTATTCCCTTTCTTGTATAGGGCAGATTTGACTCACATTATTGCAAGTCATTATTTTCCAGTCTTGCAAAAAGCTATCCGTATCTATGAGGTATCAGTTCAGGTTACTGTTGCCTACATAACAGATTCTTCCCCAAACTTGACTTCCAGTTTTCAGGAATAAATTGCAATGGCCAGTACCCTTGCACAGCACAACTACTATTCCATACAAATCTAGTTAAAGAGTGTAACAATATCCTGGAGCATTAAAAGATCTTAATCACATTTACTGTAAGCATAAAATAATTACATTTTGGTCCAGACCCTACAAAAATATTTTACCCAACTCCCACTGAGGCCAAAAGAACTTTTGTCCTGGACTTCAGCAGGAAATAGTCCAAAATGATGGAAAAAAAACCCCCACCATAGAGACCTACAAAAAAGTGCTGCACATGGTAGCTTTTATCCTAGGTTTCAAGGTAATAAAACACTATTACAGCATGTCTGGCATTTCACAGACGAGGGAATTAATATTTTATTACCTATATAAACATATTCTTAAAAGCAACTGAGCTGTAAAATCTCTGGCACAGAAAACTTCAAGGTGCTAAAATTCTTCAGCCCAGCACTTTTGCCATAAAAAATGCATTAAAATAACATTGAAGGTGTGACTAAAAACTACAAAAAGTTAATCACGGTTTTGATAGTTGCTTGAGCCCCTCCACACCTCCCAGTGCTCAAACTAAGCACTGCACCATTGCTGTTGCTGTACTGGAGCAAACACGTATTTGTGAGTCAACTGACTCGAGGTACAAAAAAGGTATTGTTGGAGAAGCAGGTTGGAGAAGCATTTACAATGAATCGCTGCCTCTTACTGGCTTTTCCCACGCAGATGTAGGTCAAGTCTTAATCCTGCAATTAAACAGATCCCTTCAGACAGGTCCTGAACTGAAACCGAAACACATAAGCTTGTTCTCCGCATTAGCACAAGACTATGAGTATGGTTACACCTATTAGTTTCTGGCCTCAGTACATATATTTGCTTTTTTTTTTTCCTCCTTCTTCTTGCTTTCCTAGCAATATGACAATCTGTACTTAACAATGAAAAAAAAGCAGCCTACACTGAAACCAGAGAATTCTTAGCCTCACAGTTATGTGAAAAGAACAATCACAGTTATTTCTGTATTAAACTATTATCCTAAATGCTAGTTGTCTTTTGCTGGAGATTCACTGGAACTGAGCTTGTCCCATTGCGAGGGCTTTAAATATAAAACCATATGAGAAGTAGAGGGCATTTACCTGTTGATCTATACACCTAAATTGCCAGGACCATGTGGTGTTATAAAGGAAAGGCCTCAGGTCAAATCGGTTGTCATCTGGACTGTAGTTTTCAGCATGGTAGGAAGGAGTGAGGGTGGTCATTTTATGTCTGTTAACTGAATACATCCTGAAGAAATGCTTAACCTTTGATGCCACCTGGTGTACAAAGAATATAGCTTTTAATCAGATGAAGATTCTTAGTATTTAAAAAATTTAGAGGAGAACAGTATTTTGGAGACTGCGTTCTAGTTTTACACATCCATTTTCCTCCATTAACATTTCCATAAATTATCAACCACTACTAGTATGAATCACCGTGGATGACCTTACCTATAAGAGGCATTTAAGACCATTTTCAGATACCCGCCTCCATCTCTCCACCTATCATTTACCAGTAAGGAAGTGCCTTGTGAGAAATCTAACAGTAAGCACTAGCCTCTGCAATTCAGGTGACAATTTAAACCTTTTCCTTTATGCACAAGAAAGGAAGAACTGTGTAACAGCAAAGCAGATACCTCTTCAGTATAGATAGTCTTTCAAAGCAAGAGCCATTTTCTGTCTCAGAATACATAACCAAAGGCTTCAAGAGTAGTTAGCCATGTATGTTTCAGACAGTAATTTTCCCCTGAAGGTATAGTTCTGAAGTAATTGTTTTCAAATTACCCAATTACTGTTCTAATAATTTGCAACACAAACAACAAGCTCCATTAATTTAAGAGATGCATACCAGTTTTTCCAGCATATTCTGCTACAGCTGTAGAATAATCTCTAAACACAGAATAATTAGACTATCCCTTCCAGTTGAAAGGAACTCTACTCGACCTTTCCCCAAACTTACTCTATTTTGGCAGAAATTACATGATTTTATTTTTTTTTTTTTGGTACGTTACCTCTCTTGGAGTACAAATTTCCTTCCACATGCTAATCAGCTTACAGAACATACTGTATGGTCCAGCCTTTGCAATTTTTCTTAACTTGCCATAGATTGAGAGCTCTGCATATGTCATCCCCATATCTGCCTGAAATCACACACACAGAAAGTCACTGAAAATCTTAACTATGCAAATTGTAATTAATAGTTTTATGGAGCAATTACAATAACCCAGTTTAAGCAAGGAAACACCAAAATGAAACTGCCAGTGATCAAAAAGACAAAGAGACAGTGATATTATGAACAGAAGGAAAAAAAAAACTGGAATCTCTCTGAAATGGGAGATCTGAAATTCTCCCATGAATATATTTGATTTGGCCAGTGAAAACAGTTCTTTCCTGAGAAAGATTTGTTCATTTTTCCTTCTAGGTAGCTTAAATGTAGTATGCATCAGTAAGGTAAGGCCAAATTAAGAAAACCACTAATTCTAATTCAGCAACCCTTTGCTTTATCATAGTTTTACAAAATCCTACAGTTAAATATCCAACAGCCCATGGAGGTAGTTGTTAGGCTTTCCAGTCCTCTCTTATCCAAGTGGATAGCAAAGAGGAGGGCGGGGGAAAAAGACAAAGGGCTTTGTCACCAGTCATTTCAATAGCAGTAAGGCCCTGACTGACTCTCTTTTGATATTAAGACACTTTAAAACAAACTGAGTTTCAGAACACCCATCCTTCTAAGTGCCCAAAATAGAAAATCATTCAAAAAAGGTTAATTTGCTGTTTTGGAAGCTGTTGTCAACATAGATAAGGCTGGTGTGGGATACTAATGCCGTGTCAGTAGCTTTAAGATTGCTTACAACATGCTTGTCAATAAGCATGGCTACATACAAGATCCAACAATAGTTATTGGACAAAAGATAAATTTTGGGATAAGGCTTACCAGAGCATTTTAAAGTCACTGCCCATTACCTCATCAGTTTGAGCCACGTGTCCATCCACCAGGGGCTCTAACTCTGCAGTGGGTGGAGCTGACATGATACTGTAAGAAAAAGGCAAAAAGAAAAACCTGAATTCTATCCAGTCTCATGAGTACTAGTAACAAACAGTATGGTTTGCTAAAAATCAAATGCTTCGTTCAAAACCTTTTCAGGGCATAAGCTGCTAAATGACTAGATAACACTAAAGAAGTGGCACTTGCAAGCTGTTCCAGGTTTGAAAAGCAATGTTTTATACCGAAAACATAAAGCATCTGGTTCAAACAGCTCCTTCAGCGGAATTAACAACACAAATGCTCACATACAGTAACTCCTGAGACTGGCGGCATTTTCAGCACCCAGCCAGTTACATTGTGTAAGCATAGACAATCATTTTAAAACAGAGGGATATTTTCTTTATTAGCATTTCCAATATTACTGCAGCTTAGTTCTGTCAGTAGAGAAAACCAAGCCGTGACGTCCACGATACACTGCATACAAATACAGTCACCAAATATCACTGCTTCACTACTCACCTTCTGAGGGCCGTGAGCTGAAAATTTTCAATGCAATATTGGATGAAGTTCTTCAGATCAGTCTTGCTGATTCCACCAATGGGATTGATATCAGCACTCGAGCAATCGTACTTCGTCAAGTAACCTCGGAGACTGAGCAAGAGAGGAAATTGTATATAGTAATAGTAAAGAATAATGTAACATTAATATAATATATAATAGTTTATACTATATAGAACATATATGTCAGATAAAGACAGGGAGAAACAGACTGCATATTGTTAACGTATTTATACGTAAGGGGCAAACGGGTGTTCAGCTGCAAAAGGGTTATCCTAAAGCCATGAAATTGCCAGGAGGAAGACAATTTTTTAAACACTTACAAAGCACTGCGGAACTGCTCATGCTAAGGTAATATATTTGATGCAAAACAATTAAAATACTGTCCTGACCAATTAGAAAAATAAACCCCAAAACACCCATAGAATCAGCACACACTCCTCTCCCAGCTTTTGAGGTTATCAATCTCACAACCTTATGGAGATTGCTTTAATCTTCAAGTAGTCAGCTCTAATAACAGTACTCTACCTTTTTAAAATCTATTTTTCAACTCAAAGTTCACAACTAAATTCCTAATACAGTAATTGAAAATACAACAAATAACAGATTGGAAAGTTAACCTGGTAACTGCACGGGCAAGCTCTACTGAAAACAGCTAAGGCAGGAACAGCATTTTACTGGAAAACTATGACAATACTTTGGCTAAACTTCTGAAAAATAGACAATTTTCCATTCAGGCCAATTCAACTATTTTCATTAATTTCACTGCTATCAATGTATTCTTAGCTTGTTACCTCTTCTGAGTAATAATCTACGCTGGGATTTAGTAGAGTTGCAAGGAAATGCAGCAACCTGGTCCCAGTTCACTTGGTTTTAGATTTCTAACTTTCACCAACCTTTCATCCACGTTGGCTGATCCCAGCACCAGAAGGCCCCCTGGCATCCCACGAGTCCAAAGTGTCAGCTGAGCAAAGAGGTAGGCAAGGACCATTCTTATTCTAGCCTGCAAAGCAAAATGAAAAATAAAGCAAATTTACAAAGCAGAATAATTTCCCCCCAGTCATTTTTATTTATCAATTCCCTAACAAACCCATAAAGAACAAAATGCGAGACAGGTAAATGTTAATGCAAGAAGGATGGTCTTGTGGAGAAGATGGCGAACACACGTAGGAAAGCCAGGTTCAGTATCCGCTACTGCCACGGACTTACATGACTGGGCAAGTTTATTCTACTTTCAATTGTAGAATGGGGAGTAATTACCATTTTCTACCTCCTACAAGCACTCATAAGGATCCATAAGGGATGAAGTATGCAGATAAACCATCTGTCTAACACACCCTTTTATGGAGTATTAAACTACAGGGATTTACTTACGTAACATTTGTAAAAAGTTCTCTTTGCTTTTGTCCCCATTCTGAAACTCTGCTTTTTCTAAGGGTGGCAATAATACCAAACAAACCCAAAATTCAGCCTCCAGCTCTAGCCACAATTGTGGGTGATGTTAAGCAAATCGCCATACTCCTCTGTGACTAAAGCCTTTCCCGTTGCCAAAAAGCTGATAAAGGATTCAATGTTTGCTTCCAGAGAAGACAGCTGGAATTGTCCAGTAGTAGCAGGGGAAGAAAGATCAAGTCCTCGGCTAACAAAAACTATCAGACACGATAATCAACATTTAGGCAGAATTAAAACAGAGTTGCTGGTTAGGTTGGAAGCTTTTAAGAATAGGCCAAAAAGAAAGCTGTCAAGACAACGAAAGGTACAACTGGAGCCAGGGACTAGAAGTCGCTAGGCAGCTATGTTTTCTGTGATTCTATACGATATGTATACCAGCACTACCCAGGCACAGCACCAATCCGTTCTGACACAACGAAAATGCGTAACTGGAAATGTGTATTTGAGCTGCATTTTATAAGCCTATTGAAGATTAAATACCTTCTGATGCAAAAAAATTCTCTTCCTCCTTCTAAAACTGAAGACATCTAGGAGTTGGAATGGGTAAGCTTGACATCTCACACAGAGCCTTTTACCGGCTGCTAACAGCGGGAAGTCTAGGATACATCAGCAATATTTTTGAGTCTTGACCTGCCACAACCCTACTGGACTTAGACCTGTCTATTAGAATACTTCACTGCTCATTTTCCTGACTTGGAAACTTTCTGTTGGGATGCTTTTCTAAACACCAATGCTATTGATGAGAAACAGCATGTACTATTTCCTGCTGACCAGGTTTTAAAAGTCACAAGCAGTAATTATCTTGGTCTTCTCCTGAGTTACGTGAGATTGTAGATTTCTGCTGCAGACAAGCATTTACTGGAAGCCCAGGAATCCTCAGGGACACACCACAACAGTTTCAGCTTTTCACAGCAATGCAAACGAAGGGCCCCCTCGCTACTTTACCATTTTGTACCCTTTCAAAAAAAAAAAAAAAAAAAAAAAAAAAAAAGGGAAAAAGGGTCTGACCTGATTCAGCCTACATGAAACACACCTGCACATTCTGGAGTGCCAGGTTTTCTCTGTTGCTCCCTCCGTAGACAGAAAAACGGGGAGTTCGACCTGTCACCATGCTGAAAATTCCCACAACAGCTTTCACAGCCGCATCTATGTTCAGATTGATGTGATAGCTGAGAAGAATTCAAGCAGAAGGGACTCAACTCGCACCATCTGACTATATAGAATAGCATTTAAAAAAAGCAAAAAAACCCACCCATAAAACGATGTTTTAAGGCTGCTGCCATCTCAGACCTGGTATGAGGAATAACGCTTTCCAGAGTCTGTTTCCAAATTTCCATGTCCTTCACCAAATGCTGCTAAGTTTGCCTCATATTTACACAAATAATAATAATAATAATGTCTGTAACACTCCTACTTAACGCACTTACTATTCCTCTCCCATTTTTTCCGATTTTAGAGTTTGAAAGCTTTAGATGAAAGTCTTTGCCAGAACGTGATTTTTTTTCCCAGCCCTTCTCACTTTGTACCTGCCTATTTGCTCGGCCAGAAGTTTAGCCCTGTTGCAAGTATCCTGGGAGGAGTTCTCACTAGCCATATAGCAAGTGGTAAAGATACGCTTGCAAAATTCTCGAGGATCCTCAGGGACATAGGTCTCATCATTCACAATCTTGCGCACATCAGCCAGCACATCTGCATCTGCAGACAAAGCAAAAGAAAGAACAAGAGTGGAAAATTGTTGCGCTCCTGCTATCCAGGATATGCAACTATCTTGTACGTTTCTTGTATTCCAATTAAGCTTTACACTGCTCCTCACAAATAAGATCACTCCATCATCTAACTCCCCAAACATATTTTCATATATCAAATAAAAGAATTACTGATTTTGCTCCTAATTTTGAAGCCAGAAATATTAAATCCTTTTGTTCTGCACCTTAAATAAACCTCATAGAAAATACAACCCAGTATGTACAAAGGCTTAGCTAAATGCATATGGTCTACTTAAAGCCAGTTTAAGAGTTTGAACCATGCCTAACCATGTTTTGTAGTGCTGAATTGAACAGAAGGACAAAATTCTCATGGTAGACTGAAATCCCAAAACTACATCAGCCAACATTTTGAACGATACTCTAGACAGAAACTAGTCCGAGTTCCACATCCAAGTCTTAAACTCTAAATGAAAACGATCAAGCCAGTTCAACGAACCTGAAATTTGGACACACATTTTTGCTGGAATTTCTGAAGAGATACAAAGGATTCCATTAGAACAATTGGGCAAGAGTCTACCATTAATGGCCTCTTGCTCTGTTGCACCCAGCTAATACTAACTTGTGCATAGCCACGAGTAAGCATGGCTAGCCAGACGTGCGTATCTACTTACTTCCATTCTTGACTGCCAGGCAAACCTGGTGACACATAGAGTACACTATGCAAGCTGTAGCAGAGCTGTCAATTCCACCGCTAAGAGGTAGGAGAAATCCTGCCTTGAAAATAGAGCAAGGAAGATGTTCCAAATAGCAAAATTAGAAAACATATATTGTACCATTCAGAAACATACTCTTGTAAAATGTATGTCTCATGTATAACACATGCATTGTTCAAGTCTGCTTATATTCTACTGGAGAGAAACAAACAAATGAACCAGACATAGCAAACCCTCTTAAACTCTCATCGACTGGATAATCAAACAAGTAATCAGCGTAAACCCTTTCGCTAGAAAAACTTCCAGTATGTCTTTACCCTCTAGTAAGACAGAAAAGCTAATAAAAAGGATTCTTTTTTTCCACATATTTTTCACTGTTAAACTGAATTACTAGTTCATGTCATTCAGCTGATTTTAAACATTTCCATTATGCCATTAGAATATTCTCCTTACTGAAAAAACAGCGTTTCAAAGAAATAGAAATCCCATTTATTAGGTAAGCTTGACTGTTGCTTTCAAAGGAAGCATGATTCCTAAGGAAAAGGTCTGAAGAGCACAATGAAGTCACATTTTGCATACGGGTTTTAAGTCTGAATGAGCTACCAGGAAAAATCTCAAACCTTGCACCTTGGACTAATATCACTTTGCACTAACGGCAGCACAGGATAGCAACGTGTACTGTCCCCGTGGCACAGAAGAAGATGTGTATGCCAAGGCAAAGAACAAAACCAGTTGTTCTTACCTGTTTGCTGCGCCTTAAATAGTCCCAAAGCCAACATGCAGGACCAAGGCTGAAATTACAGAACATGCTTATTCCAAGAGGGTTATGGAGTAAGACCTAAGCAAGTCAACATATTTACTGTGCTCTTCCAATGAGATACTTTCTTTACTTAAATATAAATAAGATCTTAAGTTTATCTCTTTTTTTTTGTTTGTTTCAGGTTTTTTTGGTTTTGTTTTTTTTTTAAATCAAAATAATTTTCAAGCAACAGATTCAGTATATGCTTACCTGATCTCCTCCTCAGGGCTATGATGTCTCCACTGGATTGGCATACACGTAGGTACAGCTACATCATCAGAACACGACAGAGCAAAATTCACTTTCACCCTGGGATAGGGATTCACTTTACTTGCCTAAGCAACAGGGCAGAAGAATTGGGAAGACATCGATTTTAATGTAGCATATACCTATAAAACATCAGATCTATAGAATACTGTGAAAATCAAGACATGCAAATACTTTTTAAATTCAATAACCACTCAAACTTGGCAGAGTTTACAAACATAACCTCTGTCAAGAATTCTTACCGCTAAGTTACGAGATGAAATCTCTGCTCTGTAACTTCGAACATCTTCTAAGTCCAGAGTGGCAACCAGCACCTCCTATGGAAAGGCTTTCAACATTAGATTGAGTCTACACGAACAGATAAAAAATGTTTTGACAGGCCTGCACTACAAAAAATGTTGGGGATGAAAAATGCACGCAACTTTTTTCAGTACAGATTTTTATGCTCACTTCATAAGTCGATTCTGACTCAGCAGAATTACTTACATTACAAAGTCAGCACAAGTGACTCGCTTCACTGAGTACACTAGGATGCTCATAAACCACAACAATCTTGCAATCTTTGCAATCTTTGTCCTTTTTTTCTTAGATAAGGCAATAGGAATTAACAGGGTCTCCCCTGAACACAGTGATTGCATATGCAAACATCTTCATGAAGTTCCTTCACTATGACAGCTCTTCCTCGCTTGCAAAAGCAGAAGAGCTACTGTAGATCAGGTCTAGGCAATTTAACTAGAAAAAACCTTGGATCTAATTGAACAGCATAGTAAAAATATATCTTTTTAGTCTAGAGACATGGGCCTAGTATCTGGAATGTCTGGATCGTGCTGAGCATAAATGAAGCTGTGCTAATTTCAGCTGTAACTAGCAGCCATAGGTTGAATATATTACCACATCATCAAGTGAAAACTGGGATCCTTGTGCAACGGTTTCTCCATTCATCGAAATCATGGCACAGCCATCATAATACAGACGATCACCATCACAGCCTTTCTGGTTAGCTAAAATATATATTCCACCATTCTGGGAGGAAGACAAACATGCAGACAAAAAAATGCTTTTCAGAATATAGCACCTGACAGCATGTTAGAAGACAAAATGTTATTTCTCTGTTCCTGTCCTTCTTATAATCTTCGTCTGTCTTTACATTGTGAATGATTTACGGCAGGGACTCTCTCTTGTCATTTGAAAAAGTACTTTGATGTGATATACAGGACAGAAACAAGTAATTACATAAGAAAATGTAGTAAATGAGCTCTATCCCTTTCACACTGTTGGAAGACAGGAGTCTTCTGTTATTAGCAAGAGTCGTTCCCTTAGCCCAAACAGAGAGGGCTGCACTTCTAAATTGAAATTCTAAGTTCAAATAGAGATTGAGAAAAGCAGGAAGATGATGACAGAAGCCGTGTTTGGATATCTGAGGACAGAGTAGATACTGTTAAATATAACCAAAGCACATTAAACGGCAATGACAAAGCAGTTGTACAAATTAAACATTTTTCACAGTGTAATGTACATTCATTACTTTGTATTTGTCCCCATCACTGTTAGACAGGATAACAGTCTAATAACTAAACGTCTTCTCTTCTTTAAAATAAGCAGAGCTTTCAAAGTAGAAAAATATATTTTAAGTAAGAAGATGACAGGGGAAAGTCTGAGTTTAAACACTGATTTCTATTTCCCCTTCCTGCTATCATTACCGATACTTCTCCAACTCAGTGTTGCTATGTGAACGAAAATTGGGAAAGAAACCGTCATTTTAAGGAAATGAGAGAGACTTTTGGATGGTTTTATATGCGCCAGGAAAACAACTCCCTCTGTTGACTGAATTACGAGCTGGCAGTTCAGTACATAATGCATATGGAGGGAGACTGTTTAGGCACAGATAACTACGGGGAGCAACCACAGCCACTGGCTGTTTGCCCTTTATGCAGAATGTGCACTCAACAACACCCTTCCAAGCTGGTTATTCTCTGTATGCCGTGGATTCAACATTTCATACTTCTAATTACTGAAAGTCAGTTACTCTGACTATTTCCTATCCATTATACGAGTGCAATATTTTTTTTCTTCAACGTTTAATGGAATTAAGACCAAGGACATCAAATACATTTTTGGAGCATAAGTCTCCAGAGCTGGGAGTTATCTAACTGTTTTAAGGTATTCTGACTCTTCTTTATAAATGTGCTTGAAAGATAGATTATATAGCTGGCATGCCAGTACAGAACTACGTGCTCTCATGCAAAGTTTCTTCTGGGAGTTCCCCCCGCACACGCACAGGTAGGTTTTTATCTCCCCTATCCCCATGCAAATACCAAATGGCCTCTCTTCTAGTCCGCTGCTCCACAGACCAGACAGAGCTGACCTGCAATCAAACAGCCTCTGCATTTGCGGTCACAGAGCTGGAGACAAGTTACAGTGCTTCACATGAGAGCTGATATAGCAGGGTGCCCCAAAGAAGTGCAGTCCCCCAGCCAGAGAGCTCTTCCCCTATAGCTGATTCAATCAGGCAGGGTAATTACAAGTAAGAAAACAAGAAACTAACAATGAGGACTGTCAAGGCCCCCACACTCGTATAGGAAGAAAATGCTATCTCCTGTCACAGAAGAGGAGACTGCTCTGAAAAAAAATGAGGTGCATACCAAAAAATTGATTTTTTTTTTAAAGTGTATACCTTTGCTGTGGCAGAATTCACCAAATCCACCCGGATGTGAGCCTTCCGCAGCACATGGTGACTCCCCGAAGAGTTAGTGAAAATTTCCACACCATCAAGTCCCATTTCAATATGAGGGCTGTGAAAGCAAAAGGCAGGGAAAAAAATCAGCTGGCAATACTACGGTGGGAACACTGCAGGTATCATTTAAAACCACTGACAAATAAAAACATCTATGTCATTGCCAGTTTTCTCCATGTCTGAGCTCAAACAAGGCTAGGACTCTCAAAAACATCTGTTTTTCTTGCATTGTCTGACTCTTCCGTCAAAGACCAGTCGTGGTTGCAAAGGGCAGAGAGGCTTTTGTTCATTCTGTTCTAAATAAAATGCCAGCTCCTTCACTCTATAGAAGCCTGGGTCTCAAAGAAAGAGAGAATAAGATAATCTTGTCTGAAATGGCAACATTGAGATACTCTTGCAACGTCAGTTGTCCCATTTTCCTTCTCTCTTAGTAAATCCAAAAGCATAAGGAAACAGAACCATGAGAAGACTTTTACTGCTTTTTTCTTTTTCCAATATCAAAAGAAAGAAATACTAAAAAATCACATCTTTGCCTGTAACATACCCACCTTCTGCAGTTACAAGGAAATGAATGTCTGTAACTGGGAGATTTGGGAAAACATCGGGAACATTTTGTTTATTTTGTGTTAACTGCAACACCTTTCATGCAACCACATCTCCACCCTCACCTCGCATCAGACCTTTGTGAATGGGATCTTCTTGGTGGTTGGGAAGAACTTTAAATTGTAACAGGAACTAAAATAATAACAGGAAATATTACTTAAGGGCACTAGGCTTTGCTTTCCCTTAGTGACCTTGTGTTGTTTCCTTCTGCATTGTCTTTATGCATTGTGTGATGCTGGTTATAAAATAAAGCAGAAGGATTAAGCTAACAGCTAAATAAAGAAAAATAAGTGATATATCTCAAAGTGAGGTTGCCTAGAAGCCTATGCTCTAGCTTGTCAAATATAAGAGAGCTCAGTTTGTCTGTTAAGTGCAATGCTTTGGAGCAGTTGGTCAAAGCTGAAGATAAAAAGTAAAAAAAAAAAGACCTGCTAGTACTCTGAAATTTTGAGACTAGGCACAGTAAGTGGGAATAATATGGGATTATAATTGCTAGACAAAATCGATACTAAAAATTGATAAAAAAAAATAACTGTTACTTTGACTCTAGATCAAGTTACAGAGATGGATCCATAGAGGACATTTCAACCTCAGGTTGAACTAAAAGCTGAACAATATCTGGAATGGGAGCGCCATAGTTATTGGTCATCTGTTTCCTCAGGCCGCCTTTTTCATTCCACTGCTTTTCTGTATTTCTCTCCTACCTTATGTTTCAAATGAATTTAGCTCAAGTACCTAAAACTTCTTTTGCCATCCTGCATGTAGCCTAGTGAAATCTTTCCTCACAGTGTATTTATTGCTACTAATTATATTTTAGCTTACTGGCACTTTCTGAAAGATATACTACCTGGAAGCAGAATAAGCAGATTGTTTCAAACATTTATTTCAGGCAGGTCCAGGGTATGTTTTAGTTTACTTTTCATTTCTTCTCCTTTACCTGTTTGGTGCCCAGAGTTCTTCACATATTTCTGCCCCTAGGCAGGTATCTTTGGTTGCCAGCACTGCATCCCCAAAAGGAACAGTTTCCTGTGAAAAAACAAGAACAGCCTTACACACATGTAATAGAAGAATCTACTCCATTCAGAAAGTTAACTACAAATCTAAAAAAACATAAAATTGAATACTTCTGTGAAATGAGTGACACAGTATCAATCACATTACACCTTCCTTGATTTTATACCAAGTTTAAGTAAAAAAAAAAAAAAAAAAAGGTCTAAACTGCAAATCTCTGGATTGTACTGAAATATTGTGTTGAAATTTCAGTCATATTCAGATCCAGTGCTTTGCTTCAGGACAGGACAACTGCTTTTGAATTAAACAATATACAAAACAGAGACCGTCTTTTGCTAGGAATCACGCTCATGCTTTAGCGGGAAATAGCCTAAGTTTCAGACCCTTCTTAATCAAGAAGGGTTTTTTTTTTTTATTTTTTTTACCTCAAAACACATACTCATTTCTAGTCTCAAACACAGATAAATTCAGTACCAGAACTGTGCAAAATAGGACTATCTTCAAGGTTCTGTATATGTAAATAACTGAGGCAAATTTAAAGTTTACTTGTTTTGCTGCCGAATACTAACATAAACAAGGTTAAATTATGCTCTCATTTAACGTAACTAAGAACTATCACTGAAACCTATGAATTCACAACATGACTGACAGCAGAATTTGGTGTACTGCAGTTTTATGCCACAAATTCTATTCATTTAAATGGCTAAGTCTGGAACATGCTAAAAGAAAAGAAAAAAATCCTTTACAAACTTACCTGTCCAGTCACTTCCTGAATTATCCTGGGTAGAAAATATTCCTCCACATGCCTAAAGCAGGTTTATAGGTTGTTAATACATTGTTACGTAAATCACAGCATAAAAACTGATTCTAATCTCCACCTTCTATCACCTTCTAACATTGATTAAGGAAATTGCACTTTGGTTGTACAGGGCTGTGTATGTTTAAAAAAAAAAAAAAAAAAAAGACCTTCATACTTTCTGTGAAATTAATCAGATATGTGAAGATTATAAGCTAGCAACATCCCACTTTGCTTCAGAAATGCACGGTAAACAATGCTCCATCCTAGCTATAAACTAGACCTAACAAAGAACACACCGTGCAAGTCAAATACCAAATAAAAGTTTCTCTTTTTTGCAGTGCTACTACATGAGTGACTCAGAACTCATCTGGAATTGACTGGAGTTAAGAGGACAGATGCTCAGGGGCTCTCTCAGAAGCACTTTACTGAGACCATCAAGTTAGAACCATCCTCTGACTCCAGGATGAGTGCACAGCGTCAGAGATGAGCATCAAATATATTTTGCAGCACGATAAGGTATGTAGCTTTCATCCTCTGCAGTCGTTAGAATTCTGACAGAGCTCATCCATTTCACGTTGCTTCCCAGTTCAGTACTGAACAGGATGCAGCCATCGAGCAGATAAACACAGGCTCTTCCAATCCTGAACTGCGTATATAGTTAGAAAACAGACACAAGGAAAATGACACTACTACACTGGTTGCAAGATCATTCAGCCACACTTTTCCTTCCAGCTCAGCAATTCAGTGTTTGATTGCACTTAATAAGCTTTGTAAGCGAGCTTCAATTACATAGCTTAGCTGACTCTGTCTTGCCGCTCACCCTGTAACAGCACTGATGGAGTGGATTGATATAGAGATTTCAATCCTTCTGCTGTGGCTATAAACGGCATGCTGTGTTGTTAAACAATTTTAACAGTAGCCAGCCTACTTTGCTTTGTTCCACGGGGTAAACCATCGAAGTTCCCTGTAGTTTCCTGCATTTGCCAATGATATTTTTGGTCTGATCAGAAGAATTTTCCTTAAAATATAAAACAAAAGGGCAAGTTAAGACCTGACACACAGCCAAACAAGACTAAGTAAGAACATTGATTAATACCAACTCTTTTTTTCTATTACGATGTATATTAAACAACTACTACATACAATAATTTTTAAAGTTTCTGTGTGCAGACTTCAGGGTTTTTTCTGGAGTCTTCCAGAAACCAGTGGAAATTTAGTTTCTACAAATTCAGAAAGGGAAAAGGGATAATGGAAAACATTAGTTGTCTCTCTAAAGTTTAGTAGATAGGAAGACAACTCCATTGCTCTACACAGCACTGAAGAATCTTTCTTGAAAGCCAGACAGTTCTCCGAAAGGATACGCTAATGTATTGTCTCACAAAACGCATAAAGAATTACTTACTTATTTAAAAAGATCACTCGACAATTGTAGCGAACGTTTCTGTGCAGAACAGGCCTGTGAAAATCAGAAGGAGAGTTACCAGTGGCTGAGGTCATTATATGAAATTTAAAAAGCTACAGAATCTATGTCGCTACACAAAAACTATTTTTAAGACAACACTTGACACTGTATCACTAAAGGGAATTAAACAAAACAATATATCACGTTTTAGCTTCTAATTTTTCAATTCAAATAGTTGTTTGCAAAAATCAGAGTCACTGACCACTCTGTCGGTCTCAGATACAGCAACTTCTGCCAGATCACTGGCGTGCCTGAGAAACGCAAGCAGGCCACAGGGATCCCCCTGGCTGCGCTGACTTATTTAATCAAACCTGACTCCCTATGATACTACCGGGCTAGTTCAAAATAAAGCTAGCTTTACGCGTTTATATCAATACTAAAACAAGTAGCTGTACATATGGCAATTTACAGTTATAACTTAGCACTGTCAGCACGTGACTTACAACAGTTTCAGTGATTTTGACATACACATATGTTGCCTATAAGGATGTCTGCCAGCCAAAGCGAGTTACATTAGCCCTGACGTTCCTGAAAGAGAGTCAATTTATAAAGCCCTTTGCGTTACGTATAGTACAAAGTCTTACCCAAAAGCTTACCCGTGGCAATAGGGCCCAGACATTAAGGTTCCCAATAAATAACTGTAATTATCCTATTTCTCTCCTGAAGGGCTCAACCACCAGAAATCTCTGAAAGGATTATCTTTCAGAAAGTGTTTTGCATGTCGCAGTCCTAGCCATGGTAATTAAAAGGGAAAGTAGTGCAGTTCCTAAGATGTGTTTAAAAGCTTGGTGCAGAGCCCTCACTATCCAGAAACACAGCAGGGGCAGCATTCCCTAAAGACCTGCCCCTTTATCATACGTACACAAAAAAACTTACATTCCCACATCGCAGATAATATCTTGAGTAGCTGGAGACTCCAAAAGCTTTGCCAGAACTTGAAACGAATGCAAGAGTGTGTCGGACTCATAATAGTGATCCGAGCAGCCGTAGCCACTGCGTATAAAAACACAAGAAATAAAAAATTCAGCCAAACCGGCACCAGAGCCAAGGGACCAGAACTGCTTCAGCCAAGGAAGACCTGATCTGCACAGGCAACGTGTATGGAGCGTGCAGAAGCAGCGCTGCAACGCCGTCCCTACTGACGGCACTCGGACTCGGTGGCACGGCTGGGCCACTCCTCTCGGGAGCAGCAGCCTGGGCCTAGGCAGAATTCAAAGCGCTACCGTTTCTGTGAAGGAAGACTCGCTGAAATAGGTCAAAAATTAACGGTACCAGCTACGTTTCCAAGACAAGAGACCCAATCTTGTGCTTGCAACTACAGTGCTTTTCCTCGCACTGACAGCCGCACGCTCTGAGTGACGCTTTGGGCACTGGAGCTCTACGTGGCTGGTCTTCTTACCGACCGTTCTTCGGTAATTGACTGGGAACGTACCAAACCCAGAACCAACACAGGGCTCTTACCAGATTTCGAGCTCTGGACCAAGCCGGTACCGGGCTCCTCGGCTCTTTGCGATGTCGATACCTGGAAGAGGGTTGGATTAAACACCGGCCGGACGCCCAGCCCCGGCCCGCCCTGCCCAGCCGCCCCCGGACTGCATGAACCCGGCACGGCCTCCGCTGCCGCCGCCCCACTCACTTCTGAAAATCCTCTCCAGGTTGCCCTCAAAATCCAGGGCCCACTGGTTGAGGGCGCAGGTGGCCACGGTCACCGCTCGGCCCATGGCGGCACTGCCGCCTCCCCCGCCGCTTCCGGGGCGGCGCCGGGCGCTTCCTGCCGCCGGCCGCCGGTGGCTGCCGCGCCGCGGCCGGGGGGTGAGGGCCTGGCTCCGCTCGGCGGGGCTACCGGTACCTCCCGCCCCGCTCGCAGCGGGGAGGCGGCGCCCGCTCCCCGCCCGCTCCCCGCCCGCTCCCCGCCGCCGCCGCGCCCGCTCCGCCTCCTCAGCCCATGGCTTGAGCGCGCTCCACCAATGCGGTGGCGCGGACCGGAGCGGAGCGCGGCGGGGATTGGTCGGGTGGCGGGAAGGGGGCGGGGCGGAGAGGCGGTGCCCTGAGGAGAGCGGTGCCGCCGCCGGTACCGGCTGAGGGGCGCGGTGGGGCCGGGGTCGTTTCTCCGGGAGAGGAGCGCCGCTGTGGGAAGGGCGGCCGCGGGCGGGCGGTGCTGGCGAGCTGCCCCTGGTAAGTGGCTCCTGAGCCGCCTCCGGGTAGCGGGCAGCGTCTGCCGAACCGGCGAGCTCGCCCGCCAGCGGGGTCTCGGGCCGGTGGCCGTTACCTCGTTGAGAGCCATGTTGGGCCTTGGCGAGGAGCGGGGGGGCAGAGGGGGGCGAACGGGGCTGGGAGGGGGCGTTTGCGGCGCCATCGGCTCGGTCAGTGCCCCCCGGCTCCGGAGGCTGTTTTTAATTTGCGGCCCCCCGCTGCCGGTAATACCCCAGGTGCCGGGTCTCGCCCGAGGGGCCCGGCGTGCGGGAAGGGGCTGCCCGCCCTCCCTGCCGCCTGAGTCCGCGAACCCCGCCTGGGCAGCCTGCCGCTCCGCTCCTCCCCGTGCAAAGCACGGGGCTCTGGGGGATATTGCATGTTGCTAGGGATTTTCCTTTAAAATGCATATTCATGAACAGGAGTCTCCCTTATTTTTGTAGTACAGAATCTAAAAATGGTTTTTTTTGCCACACTTCCATTTGGTTGAGATCCTCCTCAGTACGTCCAGAGCATGCTGATGAAAAGCATCAAACACATACCTGTTATTGCTTGAAAGGACTTTATATGAACTTTACTCCGTGAACTGTACATTAGATATGTGGCTTAGGCACCAGATGGGGAGAGCTTCCAAGTGAATTGTGTGGTTGGTGTGATTATTCCTGTAATGCAGCGTGAGCAGTAACGCAGTACATCGTTTAGCCCTGAAGTTTGGATTCAGAAGACGAGTGCGTCTCTGGAGTTCTCTGTGCAGGTGATACTTGAATCGTGAATTTTGCCTCAGGCTCTTGTTAGGAAGCTGACTGAGGGTTTAGGAAAGCAATATTTGGGGCGTGTTTAGTGGGGCAACAGAAAGCTTGCATTTATAGAAATTGAAAGAGTCCCTGATAGGAGTACGATTTCAATGGGAGTCTTGATCCAGAAAGCTTAGCATGTGTTAAGTGACGTGGGAATAGTTCTGAACGTGAGAGACTGTTGCTGCCAGCATAGCTGTCTGTCAGACGGGGGTGTATCCGTTTAGGGGAATAGTCCTAAGCAGGCACTTGTTGTTTAAATTGCTCTATAGAAAGGCAAAACTTGGTGGCAATTGTTGGCCTTTAAATAGGGGGGAAGCATGGATCCCATATGCAACCTATTGGATGCCAGCTTTTCTCATCTAGCCAGTTCCCAGGTTTAGTAATGGGATGATTATCTTGTTTCTGCGCTGTCCGGTAGGATTAATGATAAACTGGGCGTGTGTGTGGGTCTTGCACAAAATCCCAGGTGCTGCCAGCGGCAGGCAGGCTTTCTACAAGTGCTCAGCAGACTGAGCAGAGTTTTCAAATCTGGTTTGCTGAGCTCTGCAAAATAGCCGGAGTGTTTGGTTACTTGAGAGCCTAAACCAAAACTAAACACTACGAAAATTTTCAACCTAGGATTTCTTTTCTGGGTCTCATAGAAAAGAGGCCTGCTTTCTCAGTAGGACTGACAAAGCATGTGGAATCCTTGGAAATACTCAAAATTTAACTGGGCAAGGTGCTGAGCAGCCTGATCCAAGTTGTCCTTGCTGTCAGCAGGGGCAAGTGGGGTTGGACAAAATGACGTCGGAGGTTTCATCTGACCTAAATATTTCCAATTCTGATGATTCCTGAATAAGAGCCTTTCTACCTTGGCAAAATTTTTACTAGTATTGTAACTGTTCCTTGTAAGAATTTGCACTACTGTTGTAAAGCGAAACCAATGCAAATAACTGGAGTAAGCTCCCACACTGTAACCTTGATGCAGTGAATCTCCTGTCCTGCCTCTTTCTTCTTCTCATACATGATCAATAACCTCCTCTTGAGGCTGGTTCTTTACTTGCTTTAGAAACCTTGTATGAAAGTACTGATACCTGGAAGGATGCCGACTTCTGCCTCAAATCTGGCTCAAGTCTAAGCCAGAAGTCTGACCGCATTTTAAAATGTCTCTGCTGAAAGATAGGGCGGTGGTTAGCACTTACGATAATTGAAATAGTAAATAACGTAAGCTTCCTGCCACCCATGTATCTTCTTGCATTCTTTGCTTAGGATTTCTGCCTAACCAAGTTGGCAAGGGGAGCAATTAAACTTCTCTTCAGATGACTTCTGAAAATAAAAACTTTTATTGAAATGCATTGTGTGGGGGAGATTTCTACCGGGTAGCATACTACATATTTTGAATCTGAAGGTGGCGTGTGATCCCTGCAGCTGGGCTGATCTTGTCTGACATGTCCTTGCTTTGGCAGCTAGGCATCTTCCTTTTTCTTAATGTGTTGGGGAGCAGTGAGAGCCTGCTGCTCCCTAAGGGGCCAGGAGCTGGGAGCTCAGGGGGGGCAGCACGGCTGTGGAGAGGGGCTTGCCTGTCAGTCCCATGGTACCGCCGTCAGGTGAGCAGGGCAGGCACAGAGATTATGGCCAGGTTCAACCAAGAGTCCAGATAATGAAGCAGGTTCACGGTGATGAGGCCGGCCAAGCCGGGAAGTCAGTCCATACGTCAGGGTCAGGTCCCCTGATTGCCAGGCAGGCCTGTGGTGATAGGGCTGGGCCAAGGCCAGGCAGGGGCCACCAGCCCAGGTGTGGGGGTCAGGGTCAGGGCTGGTGAGGGCAAGCGGAGTCAGACACAGACCCAGGATGGCCAGGCAGGGCCGTGGGGATGCGGCTGGGCCAGGACGTCAGCCTGTGGGTCAGGCCTGGCTCAGCAGGACCCATAGCCAGGCGGCAGGGCTCTGGTGGAGCTGGAGACCAGCACTATTATGGCATCACTGGGGCAGGGATTGATGGCCCTGGGATCAGCTGAAATGGGTATCCTGGCCCATGGGCAAGGTCAGGGGAGGCCCTGGGCCAGGCAGGGACAGTAAGGCCTGTTAGTGTCCTCGGGGCCCTGGCAGTGTGTTGTATTACCATGTCTGTTTCAGTGGAAATAACTGCTAGTTTCTGGTTTGAGTTAAAACATCAAAGCTTGAAAAGGTACAAAACTAGCAACTGTTAGCAAATTCTGCCCTGAATGGCAAACTGCAACACTCTGTGTGTTTTAGAGGCTATACCTTCCCACGATACAAAGTTCAGGAAAAATACCTTTTTTTTTTTTTTTTTTTTTTTTTTTTTTTGGAGGGAGGTTTACCAAATGTTCAGATTATGGGATGATGATCTTTAACAAAAGAAGTATTTGGGCAAAGCAAAAGAAAGCTGTAATGCATGTTGCACAGAGAGAATTAGGTGTTGCCTAGTAAGTCATTCTTTGTTCTTACTGATTTAGATGGGATTATAAACTGTCATCCTGTTTTCTTTGATGTAGCTAATATATATGGTGCAAGGCGTCTGGGGAAAAGTACATAATTTGCCAAGGTCCAGTACAGGTAATGTTACAATAGTAGCAATTTCTCTAATTAAGAAAGGGAATTAGTTACAGAACTTTATTTTCAGAGGCTTATAAGAACACGGCAAAAGTTTTTTCCCTTTGCGTCTCGCATGTAAGTAATAAGCCATATATTATACAATATATCTTAAAAGAAATTTCCAGTTAGCAAGAAGTTTAATAGATTACTTCGACATCAGTGTTTTGATTGTGTTTTGCCGAATATAAGATGATGAGGAATTGGGAAGGATTTTTTCCTTCCTACCGTCCTCCCCCAAATTTCTTGTAATCAGAACGCTATATAATAGTTTTTAATAACTTTTATTTGTGTTTCTCTTCTGTAGAGCCATAAGAATTACTGAGAACCAGCTGGAGTAATACCATGAATATTTTCTTTCATACAGGACATCATGGCAGCCCATCAGGAGAAAAAACCTTCTGAAGAAAGAAAACACAAAAGCATCCAAAATGATACTCGAACATCTCAAGTCCAGTGGGGAAGAGCATGGTGAGAGAAGCTGATGACCCTAATTCGTCATTGTATTTCAAATTGGTTCATACTTACTTTTATAGGTGCTACATTCCTTTTAAACTTCACACCATTTGTAACAGGTTGTTGCATTGCCCTTCTCTTGAAAGCTCATGGATAATGAGCTGTAGCTACAGATGCCGAAGAAGAGTTCTTCAAGATTTTTAAGACAGGGAGCTTGCCAGATGGCTTGGGTTAATACACAGTCCTCCTTGCAAAAAAGGAAAGAAAATCATAAAAATCAGTAACATTTGTAGTGTGTTCAAGGGCTGAACAAAGTATTTCCTGAGATTTGGAAAACGGGCATCCATCTGTGGTATTGCCAACTGACACCTCCTGCTGTAGCAAGATTTGTGACTCATATCTCTGCTCTCAGGGAGTTGTGCAAGTATTAGTGGAGTATTGCATTGCAGCTGGAAACAGCCGTGCGTGTTTATATGGCTTGCCACTACACACAGCGTGCGGTAGAGCAAGTTCAACTCATGGCTGCCCAAGGTGCATCTTTTCTGGGTTTCCAAGCTTTGCATAATATTCTTGTGATTCTCTTACTACTTCCAGCTGAATACTCTACCAGTTATACCCATGATTGCCATCAAAAACATGCAGGCTGTAATAATAATCTGCTCTTTGGAGGGGAGTTATTATCTGTTCTGTTGCTCTGATCAACTAGTGTATCGTTGTAACAGTTTGTGGTGAAGTATGTAACATGCTAAGTTTTTTATAGCTGTTTGACCCAAAGAAATGTATGTGCCCTGAAAACATTTTCAGTTTCCATCCAGTTAGTCTAGAAGGTCCACTGAAAAAATTGCCTGACGTAATCAAACCACTGTTCTAACTGAAAGCTGGGAAAAAAAAAAATGCTCTGTTTTGGATTACAGGGAGGTGGACTGGTTTTCCTTGGCAAGCATCCTTTTCCTGCTCATGTTTGCGCCACTTATCGTCTATTACTTCATAATGTCCTGTGACCAGTACCAATGCTCTCTGATCGATCCACTCGTTGACTTGCTCACGGGGAATAAACATCTGTCTGACATCTGGAACAAGACTCCCACACTGACCTATAGGGCTGCTGGCATCTATACCCTTTGGGTCTCTTTCCAGGTATATTATTGAGTTATGATCTAGATGTAGCGGCTGGGTTTTCAAACAGCTGTTTGATTAATCCTTTTACATGAAGGATAATGGAATGTCGCACTGGCCTTTACTCTTTGGTATTTCTATTTTCCATGGCTGCTTGGAATCCAAATGAAGCTTATGCACTTGAAAAATATGTAGGGACTATACACAAATATTCCTTGTGTGACATATTTCTTGACATGGTTTTTAAGAAAAAGCAACTATATAATAACAATAGCCATTTGTTTCAAATTAATACACAGTAAATATATCATAAACTAACACTGCAGAAGGGGTGATATTTTCTATAGACAGACAGTAAAAGAACATTGATGTATGAAATATAACTTGTATTTGTAAAATATCTTCAAACTTACCAAACCAAACCATTTTTTTTCCAAATTGGAAAACAACTTACATCTAACACAGATTAACTTCAAAATAAAAGGATAAGGACCTGAATCTAGTTACCAGCTGTCCTGCCTCCCCACCAAAAAAAGGATGACAGCCATACATGAAGTACATCTTTAGAATTGTTTGATAGCTTGGATGTATTACTAGTCTAAAATCACAACAGCTAAATCTTGTCATATTTGCTTATCCAATACTTAATTGAAACTGCCGCGTCTTATTATATTTGGTATGTGTATGAAAGGGATAGTGTTTTTTGGGGGGTTGTCTTGTCTGTTTTTGCTGTTAATACATTCTCTCTCTTCTAGGTGTTTTTGTATGTGTTCATTCCTGACTTCTGCCATAAATTTCTTCCTGGATATGTAGGAGGTGTACAAGAAGGTGCTGTCACCCCTGCTGGTAAGTTCTTCCTTAGACTATATGCACACCATACAACCTTTTAAAATAATAGTATTTCTGTAGTTGCAGTCTTGAATAACCCGTATGTATCTGGAGGAAATGTGGGCATAAATGCTTTCGCCTTCCTCATATGTTTACTTCCAACAAAAATAAAAGCAATCTACATCATCTCTTAGAATAAATGATAGAAATTCTATCTCTTACTGTTAGTAACGCTGTTGATATGGCAGGCACCACACCAACAATGGAAAAATACAGATTGATAATTTTGGGACTTAAAATCAGGAGTGGACTATTGCTAGTATTTGTCAGTGCAGTTGCACCTGCTGAAGCTAAGTTAACCCATGAGACTTGAACAAATTGCGTGATGTGAACTAGGTGTAACTTGTTACCTTGCTCAGTTTTAGGGGAGACTCCAAATTCACTGTTACGTGAAGCAAGAGTGAAGAGAAAAACTCAGCCTAACAAAGCCTGATGGTTACAGCAGAGTCTAACGAAACTTTCAGAAAAGTGCCACAAGATATTTAATTGGGAGGGTGAGGAGAGTGAGGTCATTTCATGAGCACTTGATTGAGCTTCTGTATGTTGTATGCGTGTCCATATTAATAAAAAGCTGTACTAATGCAATGTCAGTAACATTCAATTTCTTTCTTCATGTTTTAGGTGTAGTGAATAAGTATGAAATCAATGGACTTCAGGCTTGGATCGTTACCCATGCGCTTTGGTTTGCAAATGCCTATTACTTCCACTGGTTCTCACCCACCATCATTTTTGACAACTGGATTCCTCTCCTGTGGTGTGCCAACGTCCTGGGATATGCAGTTTCCACATTTGCAATGATTAAAAGCTACTTTTTCCCGACCAATGCCAAAGACTGGTATGTGGTTTTTAATAATGAGAGAATACTAGGTAATCAGACATATAAATTGAATGCTGCACAGAATAATAGTGACAATATATTTTACTGGCACAAGTAGCTAGGCCAATGTATGACTGTGGTTCTTTGCTTCATTAGCACCATCCTCTCTTTCATGCTACATGCCATGTGACTGGCAGCCTCCGTGTCACAGACACTTGTCACAAATAGTTATAGTTAGACTGTTCAAAAGCGTTACCAAGACTAAACTAGGGTACCTGTGAAGCGAAAATTTATCTCTACTAATGCAATGCTTTGGTTGGATCAATTTGTGTTACCTTGCACAATTTTATATGGTTTTATGTTTTTTTATTATCATTACATCAAGTGAATCCGAAATGTGTAGTCAGAATAGTAATTATCTGTATTTGTGTATAACTGCGGACGTTTCTCATTTTTTTTATGCTTTCTAGCAAATTCACTGGCAACTTCTTTTATGACTACATGATGGGGATTGAATTTAACCCTCGAATAGGAAAGTGGTTTGATTTCAAGCTGTTCTTCAATGGGCGCCCTGGTATTGTAGCCTGGACTCTAATTAACCTTTCCTATGCTGCTAAACAACAGGAGCTGTATGGTCAAGTAACCAACTCCATGATCCTTGTCAACGTCCTTCAGGTAAATTCGGAGGAGGAAAATAAGAAAGCAATTTGGAAATAAAGTAGTATTAAATTAGAAAAAAGTCCTTGCACTGAAGTTGAACTTAGACGATTTTTCCTGGCCCAAACAACTTCATTCAGTGATGATGCACTGGGACTTGCTTCTTTGGACACTTGTATTGATTTCTTTGGACACTTGTATTGATTTCTTTGGACACTTGTATTCATTCAAAGTGCCGCTGTGAATACTTTGCTGTATTCATTCGGAGTGCTACTGGTGGCATGGTCCTGTCTGCACCAGAAGATTTCAGTGTAAACTTAAATTAAGAGATACTCTTCTGAGCCTATGTTCTGGAAATGGGCACAGCCTGATCTTGAATCCAAAGAGAACAAGGACAAATTCTGTGGCTTTAGCTAGAGCAAGATTGGGCAGGGTTTTTTTCTGAGGGCAGCACTGCACCTAACTTTATGTGTGTGTGAGAGACGTGCAGAACTACAGATGTCTCCACACCTGAAAACAGCCAGTCAGGTGCTGTGCTTTCCACTGAAAAGACCCCAAAATAATAAGTACAGGTAATAGTTTGGATTTATTTATTGATATGTGTAAATGGGAGCCCACTCAATAGAAGCTCCATTCCCCTTCTCTGTAAGCATAAGACTCTTTAAGCTGAAGAGGTAGGGGTGGTCAAATGCGAGTATGCTTCCTAAGTGTATGTCCTTACAGTAGCAGACTTTCCTTAGTTATCTTGGTTAGTATTGCTTTGCCTTACTTATTATTGCTTTATCTATATAGATGCAGTGTATTTGTGTGATATGTTCCTCTTAATACTCTGTTTTTCAGGTGTTAAAATAAAAACACAAGTCAGTTTTGAGATCTTGTCACAAGACAGCACAGAAAGATTAGGCTGCTGCTGTTAAACAGGATACCTGGTGGCTGTGCTCTTTTATTAACGTGAAACTATTCCGTTTCAGGGTATTTATGTTTTGGACTTCTTCTGGAATGAAGCCTGGTATTTGAAAACCATTGATATATGCCATGATCATTTTGGATGGTATTTGGGCTGGGGAGACTGTGTTTGGTTGCCTTACCTCTATACATTGCAGGTAAAAATGTGGTACAATACATGTTTGGGCTAAAAGGAAAGAAACTTCCCAGAAACATTTTCCCCAGCAGTTTGATTTGTATCTTAAATGGTTTCTAGACAGTTTGAATACTGAGTAACCACTACAACATCCTTTGTAACAATTCACTCCTTCGAAGGCTTACTGTCCCTGTGTGGAATTGACATCTTTTCCTCCCCTCCTTCTCTTTTGTCCCCTTTTCTGTCACTCTCTCTTGTGTCTGTATATTGTTCTAGTTCCTTTCCGTCCCTTTTTGTACTCATGCAGGTTGAGGGTTTTTTGGTGGGTGGTGGTTTAGTTTTTTGGGTTTTGGTGGGGTTTTTTTGGTTCTGTTTTTGTTTTCCCCTTCTGTCCTGGTTTGTCTGCATCCTTGCAACTTCTCTCTTCTTGTTCCGCCTAAGAAATGCAATTTTGGAGAGAGAAAGAAAATGTAGGATGCAGAGTTTTCTGAAATTTTTCCATGGTTTTACTGGTAGGGTGGATTTTCCTATTCTTTCTACTCATCTGTTCTGGGTTACTGTACATCAAGGAATTGGTCTGGCACTCTGAGCATATATTTAAAGTAAATCACTGATTGTCTCTTTTTTGCTCCCCAGGGCTTGTATTTGGTTTACCACCCTGTCCAGCTGTGCACAGCTAACGCCACAGGGATCTTGATGTTGGGCTTGATCGGCTATTACATCTTCAGAATGACCAACCACCAGAAGGACCTCTTCCGTCGTACAAATGGCAACTGCAAGATATGGGGGAAGAAACCCGAGTATATTGAGTGCTCCTACATGTCTGTGGACGGGACCAAGTACTACAGCAAACTGATGACCTCAGGATTCTGGGGGTGGGCACGCCATTTTAACTACACAGGAGATTTGATGGGCTCCCTGGCCTATTGCCTGACTTGTGGGTTTGAACACATCTTGCCTTACTTCTACATTGTTTACATGACTATTCTGCTAACCCACCGTTGCATTAGGGATGAACACCGTTGCTTCAGCAAATATGGGAAGGACTGGAAGCGCTACACTGCTGCAGTGCCTTACCGGCTCGTACCAGGAATATTTTAAGGCTAACACAGAATCCAGGGGAAAGAAAAAAGAAACCTTTTTGGAGATGAAGACAGTTTATCCACATAAACTAACAAAAATCCTTTGTGAAGGACACTCATACGGTTCTGAAGGAGAAAAGGTGGCTGGACAACAATCCTTGCTGTACTGAAGGAACACGTAGGCAGACTGTATTTAAAGTAAATGAAATGAGGCACTGAAATGGCCTGGTTTTTTAGAAGACTCTCTTACCTGGAACTTCCCTCCCCCCCTTAAAATTAACTTTGAATTGAAGAAAAGTTGCAGGTATTGAGACTCCTGAAATCCCCCAAAGATGGGAGGAAGCCTTACCCTTCAGAATAGCAGGATTCTGGCACCAGTCTCCAGTGACTTAGGAGAGGAGGAAAATAATTGTGTGATCTCTTCATGAAGGAAATCGTATGACGTGGTTGCTTGTGACAGTCATAACTTAGAGTCAGTAACTCCCCAAAAGAGGTTTTATTGTTTGTTGCTTTTCAAGAGGTTACTTGGGGAAATACTGAACTGGGGAACCTGACCCAAAACTGGTGTGTGGGAAGATTTTTATAATCTAATACAAATATTTGTGAAAGCTGGTATAAATTGCTATAGCTCAAAAGTTACATTAGTTGACAGCACCTGAGACTATGGTGCCTGACCAACTGGATATTATTTTGATACTGAAACCAAACTTGCTTTGTGAAGATACTGAGCATACATTGATTTCTTTAGTGTGGATAGAAAACTTCATTCTCTGTCATTTGTATGAAATCTTATTTGTAAAAATTTAAGAAATAAATGCTTCATTCCAAGACAAGTAAAAAATACTGCTCATTTTCCATTCAGCTATTTCTTTTCTTGTTACATAGTTATCTTTCAAAGTTACCGGATTCAAAAGAAGCTCTTCAAAGAGTGCAATTCCAAGAGCGGGTTAAAGAACACATAAAGGAGAAACAAATAAGAAAGAGGGATCGTAGTATTAACCATGCATCTTGTAATGAGCTCGGTAGTTATGTTCAAGCTAAAAGAATCAACATTTTTTTTTATTTTTACACATAAATATACAGTTAGTTTTTGCAGTCAGTAGATAACTGTGTAAATTGGTTTCTTGTAGGAGCTGCCAAATGCACTGATCTTCATGGCAGATTTGAACGAGGTGTGTTGGTGAGTGTGCCTTTTGGTTTTGTTGCCGTAAGGATGGTTTTGGCAGGAGAAAAAGGTTCTCTCCAAACCTAGAAAACAAATGTATCTTGTAGCTTGGCTTTGTTTCAGAACTGGACGTACAAGCATGTATAGAGATGCCTTCTCAGAGAAAGTTCTTCTAAATCGAATTGTAGCACCAGCACTGTCTGCAGACCTCGTAACTCTTTTATCACCATCTTGCAGATAACAGTTTTGGTGCAGTGGTGTTAATAACAGTGTTTTCACGGGGCTGGGAGTAGCCATATCTGACAATTTCCATTCTCAAATCCCAAAGCATTCCCGTGGAATAAAAAGCTCTCTGTAGCATGCCTGGTAACCAAATGGCTGGTTACAAACTTCATAATGTCTTTATATTGCCAGATATTGCTTAAAATCTATATATTTAAGCACACGGAATTGATGATGCAATTGGCAGTACTAAACTTCATAGTAGTATTCATAGTTTCAGTTATACTGAAGTCACAGTTCAATCTTCTGTCTGCGTGACGCAGTTCCGCACTGATCTTTATCACAGAGGTAGGTGTCCTAAGGCTTGCGTGTTGCTTTAAGGATTGTTACCATTTTGGATAATTAATACAGTGGAATAAGAGTTCGTATAAATCCTGGACATCAAAGGTCATTGCAGCTCACCTTCCTACAGCTCCTGATTTCATTTGAACTTCCAGTTTGCAGGGGGCAACGCCATTTTCTTGTCCACTGGAAGTAAAAAGCAGGAAAAAAAGCATCCAGTACAAAACGCTGCAGCTCCGTGTCTGGAAACAGCTGTTTGTAGGAAGTAGGCTGTCTCCATTAATGATGCTTTTAAACATGTTTGTATCTGTAAATTTGTTTAGATGCAGTAGCCAATTCAAAATGGTGCCTTGGGAGGAGGAATGATGGCCGTAATAACGGCACGCCCACTGGCAATGGCCGCGTTGCTGCGGTAGGACATTTCAACTTTGCACTCCTGTGAACAAAGAGGACTTTTAATGCAAATACTGAAAGGCAGAGAGGGGACAAACGATGCCGATTGCTGTTACTGAAAATATATAGCCCAATACCTTAACAGCTCACCAAGGGGCAATGCTTATAACATGGTTGATTTGAGAGAATTCCGTTCAGGGGAAGGGAAAATGGAGGTGTGGGCTTTTAGGACCGTTGGACCCCATCAGTTGCTGGCACTGCGTTGCTTTAGGCTGCCCCTGACTTAGCTGGTGTAATTGGCTAGTTTCTTTTCTCAGCTTCCCTAAGGCCCCATACTTGCATCCTTTTCTTATCTAGCCTTGGACATTGCACTGACAGCTTGCTGTTAATGCCAAGGCTATTTAAATATTGCAAGATAATCCGGACTCTAAATCACGGTAGCCTTGCACGGCACAGTATGCTCCCTTCTTTTCACTGATAAATCCTCGATGATTAGTGGAAGAAATTGCCCATTTAAGATTAATAAAAATATCAGCACTTTTTAAAAATAAACTTGGGGAAATTTGAAACAAAAGGGCAGTATTGTGAGTAACGAGAGCATTGTGCATTCAAATGTTTCTTTTTGGCAATTTCTGTTGCATGCCATATTATTCAAACCATTTTCTGTACTGTCTGACATGGGAGCATGGACGCACTTTTATTTGTTTCTTTGATGCAGACTGCTGCTCCTGCTGAGAACAGTTTACCCTGCAGATAGCCTAGCTGCCGCAAGTGAGAACCCTTCGTCGGTCAGATTGGTAAACTCATGGTAGGAAGCAATTAGTTGCGAGGGTTTTCAAGCAAGAGGCCATTGCTGGGCTGAACGCACATCTTATTTGTTGTAAGGATGGCAGATTCTGCTTCTTCAGGCTTGCCTGCTGTCCATACAGGTCTTCATTTTTTGGTTCCATCTGTGTGGCGTACAGACTGAGTAAGCATACACTGAATGCATACAGGGGTCTGCATCTGGCTGGAAAAGAAAGCGCTAATTCTGTTCAGGTTTGTATTTCTTATAAATAAATTATTTTTGGAGAGGCATGAAATACATTTTTATCTATTCTGTAAGCTTCATCCTAACATAAGCAATGTGTAAGCAGTACTCTAAGCAGTGGCCAACGAATGTCGCCCTTTAAAACTGAATCATTTAAAAAGCTGTCATCAACTTGCTCATCTTCAGACAGGGCGATGCCTGGGTCACATTTTGTGTTGTATGCATGGCAGTGCTGTTTAAATTTATTTCTTCCAGAACGCAAAAAAAAAAAAACCAAAATTTGTTTTGAAGGTTTTGTGGGTGCGTGTACTAGATTAACTTTTGCCCTGATACTTCATATTTATTGATACTGTGCTGTCAATATCACCTATCAAGTTTTGAGAGTGTATGTCTGCAGTATTTTGGGAATTTCAAATACAGAGATACCAAAATTTGTAAAATGGTACTTATTTAACTTGGGTTATAACTAATGGGAAAATACAGCAAAAACTCCTGGTAATTGCTTGGAGCAGTACTGAAGTAGTTTGGTTGGATTATTGTAGGAAGAAAAGTAACAAATGCCTATTTGAGCAGGGCACAAAAGACTGAGCAAGTCTCAGGCTGCCATTACCATAGATTTACCTAAGGAAAAAAAATAAATCGCAATCTTCTAGTGTATAACCATTACAGATTGTCAGTATTCAATCTGCAGTTGGAGGGGAGTGGGGAGCGGGGACTTCCAATACCCGTAGGGAGGGAGGGTGCCTTCCCACAGTTAAAACCCCTGTCGCTAGATGGCATCGCGATACGATAGCATTTCTGAGATCAGGGCTCCACCTTTCAGCATAAGGACGGTTAATCATTTATACCTCTTGGTCAAAGCTACAGTTCAGTTTATTCCCATCCAGCCTGCAAGAATGCTGACACAATTCAATGGTGGGCTATAGCATACATAATGCATTTAGCCTTTAAACAAGTTCATAAATATGTAAACACCCTTTTTAAAATCGATATCTCTGAGCAACTAGGTGACTAGTCCAAAGAGCTGCGCTTAGGATGTAATGAAACGTGATGGCTCCGCTCCAGTTTTATCCAGACAGTACGACTGACAACAGAAGTACATGCTGTTGCCTCGTGGTGGCAGCCGCAAAATATTTTCTGCTCTAAATTATCAGTCTAAGTTCTCATCATGTGCTAACCTTAACCTACAGCTGCGCTGTGTTATTTGGTTATTTTAAATAATGCACTACCTTCATTGAAGGTTAAAAGTGATGTGCAGTTGAAAATAAAACTGTAATAGCGTATTTTTCTGCTTCGATTCATACAGGAAAAAAAAAGCCTAAATGTGTGTGTCAAATCAAAAGGGGAAAAAAGCTGGTTTTTTATTTTCAGATTACCGATATGGATCTACTTTATGGCAACTGGACAGGTAATGAAACTACTATTTTTTTATTTATGCTATTCAAACCTTTTTTTTTTCCCCTAATTATGTAACAAATTTGCAATTTGAGGTAATTTTAAATATATATTTCATCATCTTAACATTGTATAAATAAAAAAAAAAATCTAATAAGTATGTGTTGCAACAGCCGTGTCTCTAGAAAGTATTGTAGAAGGATCAGAGAATGATTACAAGAATAAACCACAGGAAAGCTCTTCTGAGGAGAGGAAGTGAAAACTGGAAAGAGATTAGTTCAGAAGGGAAAAATATTGAAGGGAAAAAATCCACTATGCTTTTGCAAAAATCGAAACTAACAAATATCTTTTGTGTGATTATAGTGTGGAACTTGTAGCTATTGGAAATTAAGAATTTTATTTTTTAATTGTAAGTATTTATCTGGACAATCCAGATAAATATGGTTTATAATCCAGGTTAGGAACCAATAATAAAAGAGTTGGAAGGGTTACTAAGCTTAGTCAAGATAAAGGTTTTGACAAAGTGTTTAAACAAATTTTTTTGTCGGTTCAAAAGAGTTATGGAAGACTTGATTAATTCATAGCTGGCTACTACAGGAGTCAACTTCTGAAGCTTTTTTTGTTTAAGCAGGATACTGAACTAAGTAGATCTCTGATTTGATTCAGTTAGGTAATTCCTAGATTAAAAAAAAAAAAACATACAACGTTGTGGAAAACGTAAGTCAAGCTACAATTGTAGATCTTACATGTATTAATGGAAAACTGAACAGTCATTTTAATCTCTGCCCTGCCTTTCTTTTTAATGCCTTACAGATATATGTCTCTTGAAATACGAAAGGCTTAGGCTGAACAAAACTTGTCAATTGTGACTATAAAAATGTTTAGTGTCCTTTTTTATTGGGAGTCAGGAGTGCTTGAGGAACCATTTAAGGCAGGCACAGTGGCTAGGGAGAAAAGAGTGGTTCTGGTTTCTCCGCTTCTGTTACAGGAGAGCGAGATAACTGCTTTTGGGACAGCCAGCTGAGAGCTTTCCTTACGCTAGCACTCTTGAACTTGCATTATCAGCCATCAACTACAAATTCAAAGAGACTGACTATATGAAACGAATTCATGCGACTGTGATTACAATGAATGGTAAATTCCAGGATATAGTTTTGACGTTGATACGAACTAAAGCTTATGACTGTTGAATTTAATCCTATGCCATACGGTAACATTATTAATACAAATTTCCCTAGTATGAAAAGGGCTTCAGTTCTTTGACTACTGAAATATTGAAAGAATCAAATCAAAGTAATTTATTCTTCCATGACTTGTCTCAAGCTTTGTACTTAGCTAATCTAATTTTTCTGATAATAATCTCCCTTTGGAAGGTGATTTTTTTTAAGGACTGTAAGTCCAAAATATTTACAGCCCAGTTATGTGAATTAACATGGATAATAAGTACATTTATTAAGCTTGAGTCTGTCCTTTGACCTACAGGCAAACTTAGCATGCTAGGAAGCAGGACAGAAACAATCTAAGAGGACAACGAAATATTTTGGCACGCTATGTAAGTACTGGAACAGAGAATAACTAATTCATATGACATGGTTATGATTTTCTTGGCGTGATACGCTGTAGTAGTACGTGCCCCAATTCAGTAGTGTCTATAACCACGTATCCATGTTCATGTCTCTTCATTGAAAAACAAAGCTCACTATCCATTTCAACGTACTTAGAATCAGGCCCTTGAAGACAAGGTGACCCAAGTACATATTAAGCAGTTTGTTAATTCAAGTCAGAGTTTATCACTTTATTGTGCGTGTAAAATTAACCACTTTCTTGAGAGAGAAACCTCTCTGCTGACAGAAAAAAATGTACTGGTGGAGGGGAACACATTTAACTGTTCACTGTCTACAGGGGGTAGTGCTACAAGACCCATCACTTATGAGGAAAAATGGGATATCCTTTCCAGAATTTTAGTTGTGCTGAAAAATGAATATATCAACCAAATGGCTATCATAAACTCCTAAAATATCTGGAAATGTGTCCGTTCTTTTTTCTTAAGGTGGTAATAAGTAACCATCTCAGTGTCTGGAGAGTATGTTTATTGTAATGTTTGGCTTTCCAGCTGGCATGTTGTAGTTACTATTGAGGATCGCTTAGTGATGGGTTTTCTCTGTAACGCTGCAGGTCACATATCGAAGAGCTCTTTTCTCTGCAAGTCAAATATCAGCAAGGCTTTGATGCGGTCATTGAGTGTACCAGGCAGTCCTGAGCCCAGGTGTGGGAGGCAGCTGTGCTGGCTAAGGGGAAGCGGTTTGCAGCTGTGGTGGAATTAGGTGGAGATGGAGAGAAAGAGAAAGGAAATGGATGCCTTAGCATTGAGGACAATTATCAGATGTTGAAATGTCCCTTTCTTCTGACATATTTCATTTCCTAATGTTTTCTTTATAAAATTATGTTATTGGAGTGATGCCTCCTCTTGTGATTTCCTGCAGTATACTCACATTTGCTTATGAAAGAGTTTGCTAAGCATTTTTCTGCATGTATTAGCCTGAAGGTTTTGTAGGTTTTAGTGTATAAAATCCCAGCTGACAAAAAAGACACATCAGGGGTAGGAAGACACCAAAACAGAGAAGGCAAACTTGAGTAACTCGTGCACAGTTGTAGCTGAAAAGTTCATGCTACCACAAACTAACGAGTGAAAATCTCAGCTCCTGTCAGTGAAGAGGGATGTTCCTTCTTAGCTTTTGAATGTGTAACACACGCTTGCTGCTACCTCCTCTGGAAGAGGAGAAAGCAACAAAATGAATATGTGGAATGCACCTAAAAAGAAGACAGCTCATGGCAATTCACCAAAATCAAGCATGAGTGTGGGATAAATTAATTTTGAGGATGTTAACGTTCAAAATATTGCAGCTGAAATGCAGAGTTTGATACAAATTACATCCATGTTCTGCAATTTCTGGTTAAAACTCTGCCTTCCAGGTTGTATCATACAGGCCATGAAGATGGTACTTGGCTTGCTGCTTATTGCACTGATTTCTCTTGCGTTTTAAGATAAGTCCAATAAATAATTTTTTTTTTTCCCCTCCTAGACAGAGTTGCTTCTTTTCAGCATAGCTCTCTTTTTAGTTGTTGCTGTGTCAGTGCTTCCAGCAGAGCTGCATAGCCTAAGAGTCTGGCATTTCAAAACATATATGTATTTCTGTCCCCTAAAGTTAAACCGATGTGACAGAATAAATTCTGTCCTCAGTTATACTATGCAGTTCCTTATTTTGGATTAGCAAAGTTTCTCTGACCAACAACAATGAACTACGTGTCTTCTATTGTTTAAAATTGTCTGTGGCGTAACTTCAGTGGGCTTTCACAAGGCTGAATTGACTGACTGCTCCTGTACTGGTTTTATGCTTCTTGTAGCCAGTGAGGTAAATGAAGTGGTTCCCTGTGGTGATGTGATACAGTCCTACCATTCCAACATAAGCCACAGCTATAGGAAATGCAGACTACGCACAACATTCTAAACGTTTCTCTTATATTTTTAAGATCCAGTACAGTCAGCTACAAGGAAGTGAGGCTGCTCTGAAGTAAAACTTCTTCATTCTCAGATAACTGTTCTGTCCTCATGCCAGCAGTTTTGTGTTTGAAAATAAAAAAAAAATTTAAAAAATCAAGTACCGAAAGGATCATGTTTCTAAAGCAACTACAATCTTGAGAATCTAAAAACGAAGAGGAAGAAAGAAGCGTATTCCAGCATCTGTTCCAGTTGTGCCATTTGGCATCATGTGGACATCAGCCTCATGGTTCTGGGATGATCTGAGTCTCTTTAGGCAACACTGCCTCTACTTGTTATCTGAGGGGAGCATAGGAAAGAAATTGCTTTGTCCCACTGAGTTCTCTTGCTTTCTAGCTGAAACCACTCATCAGATCAGGACTTTCCTAACCATAAAAATATCAGTTCTCCTAAATTGTGGTTTTATTAGTTAAAACTCACACAGCACTATGATATGTGCTTAGCTTTGTTTATGAAACACTGTGAGAGTGGAACACAAGAGCCAGAGACAACCCATCTAGTTTTCTTTAGTGCTTTTACTATTTGTGTGCCTTTTCCTCACTTGTTGAGAGCGACTGAGTGTGCCCTGTTTAACTGCCTTATAGACAATAGCTTAATCAAAATTAGTATTTTTGTTTGGTGCGCTTGTTTACATTAGATGAAGAGAGAGTTACATACTAAACATGCTGAGAATAAAATAACAGTATTTCAACTTCATGCATAAGCATCTCCAAACTGTACTTTCCTTGGGGGTATGGCATTCTGGTTTTTGTCTAAGTTTAGAAATCTTCCCTGAAAATAAATCTGGCTCTGAATCATAGGCACAGGCAATCTGTACGTTCCCACGCAGCTGGTAGTTCAGTTTGATGAGTGGCAATGCAGACCCCTTGGCCCACGTTCATGGACTTCTTTCTCTTCCGAGACCTTGCAAACTGGAGTACATCAGTTGTTGCCTCACACCTCAGTGCCTCTGTACCACCTCTGGCTGTGAGTGGCTATGCACAAATAACACAGAAAAGGAATTTGAGTCGTTCTGAGGATACGTACAATCCATTTTATTCAAATTTCACACCCACAGTTGATGGCTTTATTTTATGGCTGTAAATGGAGGTAAAATTACAATCATCCTTCTTTTGGCAGGACTGTGGTGTTATTCCTGTGGCTCCATAAAAACCGCCTTGTACAGCAGAATTGGAGAAAGATTTTTTTTTTTTTTCCTTTTTTAGGAGAGATACAATAACGAAATCGCTTCTAGAAGTAAACTGAGAGCTAGCTGTGCCCTCTAATTTTTTCTTCAGAAAAGATACACTTATGTGGAAAATCTTATTACTTATAGTGTTTCGTAAAACAGCATCAAAAGCAATAAGGGAAAACGTGAAATGCATAATATGATGTTTTGCCATAATAAAAAAGCATTCTACTATTTAAATTGCAATTTTCATGTAATTTGATCTGATTTAATGGCATTATTTTATACTTGCTTCTCTGTCATTTATCCAGTGAAGTGAATCCAAAATGCTATTTGAAAGCTGCTAAGCACCCAAGTATCTCTTGCCCGTTATCTAATCAAAATGACACTAATCACAGGCATAGTCACTTGGAAAAGGCTGTTTGGGAGAGAGAATGATTGTTTTAGGACTTTTGAAGACAATGCACTTAATCCAAGCCTTTAAGTCTCTTAAGGATTGTGAAGTAAAAGTTGTTCTTGCAAACACTTAAGTACTTCGAGCAAATTTACTCAAAAAGTATAAATAAATGAGAAGTGTTAACAGGGCAGCATTAATAGCAGAGCAAAGTGCAGAAAAAACTTATAAAACTGTTCAGTTCTGCCTCAATTTATTGTCCACAAATAGTTCAGCAAAGCCTTTGTCTAAGCTTAGTTTGTCACTATATATTGTGAGATAATAGTGGCTGATTATTAAAAAAAAAAAAAAAAAAAAAAATCAGTAACCACTATATGTCCCAAACCCCACAAACACAATAAAGATAGTATGAATGTAGTTCAAAATGGGAATTTGCCCATCTGTTCTTTGAGGACCAGATGTTGCCTTCTGCTAGGAGCTTTGCTCTAGATTTCAGCAATATCAAATATGGCTTCTTCTGTAAAGCCAGCTGTAGAGGCAGTAGGAGGAAAGCCTTAATTTTTCTTACTTCTGGAAAGGTTGGGTTTTTTTTTTAATATAAAAAAAGATGCTAGAGGTGAGATCCACAGGTAACAAAGATTAAAAGAGACCAAGTTGAAAATTGCCTGCATACTACTGTAATTAACTGCTACCAACTGTCATACTGTCGTACACTATCATAGGAGCAAGTGATTTAAGGTTTGTGAGTAGTCTCAGGTAATGCAGAAAATCTCTATCAAACTAACTTCTATTTTAACAAATCCTAACTTCTCAGATGCCAAACTCTCAAACTGAAAATGCTAACTCTTTTTCTTCTTCAGTTTTATTTTTGCATTTCTGCATTTTTTTGGGATCCATTACATACCCAAACAGCAAAATGCCTACAAATCTTTGTGTGGTATCTTAGCGTTAACACAAGAGTGTTTCTTCCTAAGCTTCCCCAACATGATTTCTGTATTCAAATCATATAAAACACTTTGTGATATTGAACCAAATTAAAGCTCTCAATATTTTATCAACTGGAGCTGCTTTAATATCTATCTATGTAGCAGTTCTGCATATGGAAGGAAAATCTGTATTAACCTGTCAACTGGAATTTGATTTTGCATTCATTCTGCGGCGTGTTGATTGCTGGCCAAACTTGGGGACTATCAGTAACCACATTTGTTCTTCCACAATAATGCTGGGAAAGCAAGTGGTAGTTTATTTGGAATAAAACAATTTTTCCTAATGTACTGTGAGCAGCCTCCAGCAGCCATGTTCAGAATTCTTTTTTTTCTGGAGTCATTCCAAATATTCTTGTGAAGGAAATAATTTATATTTGTTTGCATCAGGTTTCTATTATTCACACACTTTTGGGTAACCATGGAGGACGGCAGATGCCCACAGTATTTGCAACTGCTTCCGTAAGGTACTAGCTTTAACTGAAAAATTCGTAACATTTTTGTACATACAGTTTCAGCTGATTTAAACAACAACAAATAACAGTTATTTCTTTGGTGATTTGAACATGTTCAATGGCCGATAATTTTTTAAATCTTTTTTTTTTTTTTTTTGTAACACCCTAAAATTAACAAGAATTTATAAACAGAAAGACTTAAAAAGCACCTAGCCAACTTTTCTCTGACAGTGGAAAAAAATGCTTATTTTTGTTTCTTCAGTCAACTTGGGGGCCTAAGCTACGCAATTCGGGATATTCCAGCCCTAAATGCACAGCACGAACAGGAGGTGCTCGGCCCGCACCTTTGCGGGGCTGCAGAAGGAGACTTGGGGCAGTGCAGGCAGGGGTGAGTGACCCACAAGAGCGAGCACAGCACAGGCCAAGAAATAACCTTGCAATGCTTGATAAAAAGAGCTTGACGGGGAATAGCTTACCATATGGATTTAGCGTGCTCATGAACATCAGGATTCCTGGAACATGGTTTTCTGAGCCTTCTTTTCAGGAGTTATTGTGGATCCCAACATAGCTGTCTGTTTCCTTCCAGACAATAAATGAAGATGAGACGGGAATTGGAACTGAAAAAAAAAAAGGAGGGTAGAAGGACGAAGCCTGAGAGACAGGAAGATCAGATAGTAAAAATACCAGGAAAAGCAAATAAAAACCAAGTACATAAGAAAGAGGAGTGCTCTGAGCAATGTTTACCTACTTCATAAACAGCTTACTAACATATTTAAAATGATTGAAAATCTCAGCTGAAGTTTACATAAACTACAAGGTGCTATCAGCAGTCATAAAAAGCAGCTTTCATGACTGTAAAGCCTTTTGATAGCCACTCTACCTGCAAGGTACCAGCACTCTTCGCTTCACAGTACTCTGGTGGCTTTTGTGAATCCCTGCTACTGTTACAGTTTTCAGCGTGACATCTGACAAGCCTAAGGGCCGTAGGATGGCAAAGAGTTTATTTTTATTTCTTGCAACCAACCAACCAAAAAAAAAAAAAAAAAAGGCATTTGAAGTTTTTTGCTGAAATTTTCCATCTTCTCATGGAGACTTGCATGCCTTAGAGAAACTTTGGTAGCTGGCCAACTTGCTAACGGGCTAGGAACTTCTTAACGAACTTGTTGAAGAACCGTCCCTTCTTCAAGGCAGCAACACGAAGCTGAAGATAGACGCGATGTGCCAGCCCAGGCTTTGTCTTACCAGATCGGAAATCCCTGCGCGCAGCCCCTCAAACCTATTCAGATCTCCATCGGCTGACGCCGCATGGAGCAGGAGCTTTTCCATGGATGGAGGAGGGAGAAGAGAGAGGAAGGCACAACGGCATCTGCCAGCTGACGCCAGCCCAACAGTGTTAACCAACAAGCATTTTCAGTTCTCTCAAGATCGCTGATAACAGCTTATTTTGGCCATTTGCTGCATACTGGTTTGTGGTTTTTTTTTTTTGACTGAAATGGTAGATATTGCTCTAATGATGAGAGTCTTGCTATGACCACGCGAAAGAGAAAACACTTTTCACCCCCTTAAAAATACTTGCAGGAAACGACATACAAAGACATGCCAAATGAATGCTATTGAGGTTGCGACATCAACCCCTTGAGCGTTAGAGGACGGATTTATGACTGCCTTGATAACTCTTATTCTGCCCCGCTGTGCGACACAGCCCGCTCGCTCCTGCTCTCCCACCCTGCCGAAACCAGTGCATGGGCATCGCTGCTTTTTTCCCATGTGCCCAGCGTCAGGAGTATTCGTCGGTAGCCTTTCACACCGTAATGTTTGCTTGTAACATTACCACGTGCCAAAATGTTTACAAGCTTTACGAGGACTGGAAACTCCTTATATTTTACTATCAACTTATCAGCCTTTGAACTCCGGGCTGGCTCCGGGTGTCCCCTCGGCTTCTGCTGTACGAGGCGTGCGGGTGGGACAGAGGATAACCCCGGTGAACGCTTTGTAGGCGAGGCTCAAGGGCTCAAGACCGCGTTCAGCTGACTCCGTTTGCTGCCAGCCGAGGCAGAGCCCCGCAAAGGTCACGCCAGCAGAAGAGGAGTCGGTCCTTGCCCTGGACTCTGGGGGGTCCTGCGTGAAACGCGAAGCGAGTGAACGAGCTCTCCCACGCTACGAGCAGGGGCAGCGGCAGTTCGAGACCGGACTGAAGGACACCGGCCGCTGCTGGTGCGCTTCTGCAGGCTGCAGGGGCTCCGCGGCGGCGGGGGAGGCGGGGGGCGGCTCTCCCTGCCTCTCCTGCGCGGCACAGCTGCCGGCCCCCGCCGCCGCTGCGCCCCGGGCCCGCCGGCCGCTCCCCGCGGGGCTGCGCAGCGGCCGCCCGGGCCCGGCCTGCCCGGGCCCTGCCTGCCCGGGCCCGGCCCCGGCCCCGCCTCCGGCGGCGCTGCCGCTCCCCGGAGCCGGTAACCAGGAAGCGGGAGCAGGAAGCGGCGGCGGGCGGCGAGCGTCGGGCAGGCGGGATGGCCGGCGGCGGCAGCGGCCCGGCGGTGAGGGGAGGCCCGGGGGCGGCCGCCGGGAAGGGAGGGCGTTGAGGGGCCGCTGAGGGGGCGGCCCTGCCCTCGGGGAGGCGCCCGGCACGGCGCTGGCTGAGGGTTAGGGCCGGCGGGGGAGGCCGCGGGGCCCCGTGCGGCGGCCTGGGGCTGCCGGGGCAGGCTGGCGGCGGCTGGGGAGGCGGTCCGAGCCGGGGAGCGGCCTGGCTGCCGGCCCGCTCCCCTCGGGGCGCCTCGGCGGGAGCCTGGGGAGCCCCCGCCGCGGCGGCTGGCTCCGGCTCCCGCGTTTGACGGCGAAAGGAGGGCTGCCTCCCGCCTGGCCCGTTCCCTTCCCCGTGCCTCCCGTCCGGTTCCCAGGCGTGCGGGGGTGCCCCTGGGCCTCCCCAGCGGCCTCGCGTTTCAAAACGCTCGCAAGGGCGTGGGGTGTCACTTCTCGCCCAGCAGCGCTGCCGCGGGTGGGGGCGTTGTGCCGGGAGCCAGCTCCGCACGGCGTTCGACGCCTTCGTCATTTGGCCTGGTGGACCTTAACCACATCCCTTCTGTCCTCCCATCTCCGTGCGCCGAATAAAAGGATTAGTCTCTTGGCGGGTGTTTTTAACTGTACTTTAGCTTCCTTATTTGTATTAATTTGTGGGGGTCAGTCTCTCCTCCCAAGTAACAAGCGATAGGATGAGAGGAAACGGCCTCAAGCCGCGCCAGGGGAAGTTTAGGTTGGATATTAGGAAAAACTTCTTCACCGAAAGGGCAGTCAGGCACTGGCACAGGCTGCCCAGGGAAGGGGCTGAGTCCCCATCCCTGGAGGTATTTAAAAGCCGGGTAGACGTCGTGCTCGAGCACATGGTTTAGTGGTGGACTTGGCAGTGCTGGGTTAACGGTTGGACTAAATCTTAAAGTTGTCTTTTCCAACCTTAACGATTCTATGATTCTATGATAATGCAACTTGATGCGTATAGCATGTGTGTCTGGTAAAGAGGGAGGTGTGGTGTATATAAATAATGTTTGTTGATACATGTTTTTTTAACCAACAGTGTAAAAACCATTGCCATGGGCCTCATCGACCTCATATGCACAACTGTCATAGCGCCCATGGGGATAAAGGTCTGCCAGTGCTACCGGGACCATATCCGATCGTTGAAGACCCTAGTACCTGTGATATCGTCAAGGCTACACAGTAAGTACATGTTCTGTGTGTGCAAAATGTAGAAATAGATGGGAGTGTCCTCAAATGTGAGCCAGGCTGGATATTTTTACAAAGGAAGATTTTTCCAGTTCCGTTTTCTCCCCATAACGAAAGAAGAAAAATCACATAAAGGTAGTATTGTAAATATTTTTATCATAAACAGTGATATCTAAACCAGGTTTGTTTTGTTAGGCAGAATATTCTTCTCATCAAGGCTCAACCCAGTTCTTTTTGCAAGACTTCCATTGAATGCAATGTGGAATCTGTTCAAGTGGGACCTGCTGGATGATGCTTGCTGACATTTACTTTTTCTTCAGTATGTGGCTGGCCCTAAACTGGAGGATACTTAACAAATGAATGATAAGTAAATCGATGTGGTTTTTTTCTCATTTAAGGTATGGAATAGTAGAGCGATGCAAAGAACTGGTAGAAGCAGGATATGATGTTCGACAACCAGACAAAGAAAATGTGACTCTTCTTCACTGGGCGGCGATAAACAACAGACAGGAGCTGGTTAAGTAAGCTCTAGAGTCCTTGTGAAAGTAACACAAGTATTCTGCCACTGTTATTTATAATAATTTTGTTGCTATTATACTTCAAAGCAAAGGGAACGTGCTGCTTGAGAGGAAAAGCATAAAATTCAAATTTTAACCCAATTACCTTTGTGAAAATGTCACTGAAATGTAAAGTTACCACCGTTTCTTTATATGTGAAATCATGTAGTACATGCAATCATTAGATTTTCCTGGGCTTGGTTTGTTTTGTTTAACAAAGATTAAAGCTGATTTTATAGGTGCCTTGCTAGTTATTATATTTTTCCTTAAACGTTTTCTCAAAACGGCATCATTTGCTGCAAAAATGCTCTCGTCCCTTTGCCTCTCTAGTGAATGTTTTTTTATTATGAGCTATTTATTACTAGAGCTATCTTATCCTTAGTACAATGTTTTAGTATTTTATTATGTCTATTCTTAATCATATTGTGTTGCTGTTATGCAGATACTATATTTCCAAAGGCGCAATAGTGGATCAGCTAGGTGGAGATTTGAATTCAACACCCCTTCACTGGGCCATTAGGTATGCTGCTTGCAACTACTAATTGTATACGTGGTAGTATTAACAGTTATATTTTGTGTAACACAGCAGTGGTCGTCTTAGATCAAATTCTGTGGTGTGTTTATTTTTTTAAGGTATAAGGCATTTCACTGCACGTCCATAGTAATACTGAAATCTGGTTTCTGATTCCTGGCAACTTTGCAGGCCACAGCATTGTGTTATGTGTCCATCTGTGTTTTAGTCACTTGGGCTCACATTTTGAACTTTACCTAGGGATGAAACAGTAGTGTTCAGGCTTCGCCTCCTAAGTCCTGCCTTACTGGGCGAAGACCTGGCTGTGTTGGGTCACTGAAGTTAGCTTTTGATGCTTATTAGGGCACAGTTTAAGCCTGAAAAAGTTGCGGTCACGGTTCCCTTGGACTTCAGCCTGTCTAGCTAGTATGCTTTCAGTTGTTTTAGCTTCTGCACTAGATTCCCTTGGTGTGCTCTCGTTAAGACTCAACGCTGCCAGTCCTGGACTTGAAAGCACAAGCACGTAGCAGTAGGACTAGTGTAAGACATCTTGTTGCTCAGAGGCACGTAGAGAAGCCCTTGACCTTCTTCTCCCAGTGGCATTAGCCTTTTCGCTTGGGCTCCTCGTAGCTGCCACGACAACCATGCAGCGTCTCGTCCTGGGCAACAGTAGCTATTGGTGCTTGCATATATTTAATACCTCTTTGGATCAGCTTTTTCTACATCTCTAAATTACACCTGTTCAACCTGATACAGTCTAAAATCATGCAACTTTGGGTTCTAGGACAGGACTTGAGTAAAACGACCAAAAGAACAAAGCACTGCTTGTCTGGAAAAAACAAATAATTATTCTGGGATAATTTCTCGGTGTGCAAATTGTCGCATTGGAAGATCAGTGCTTTCTTCTGGGCTATCTTAGTCTTCTGCCAAACAAAGTTAGATGCTTCTAAGAAAGACTGCTCACAGGAGCAATTACTGTAGAATTGTCCTGGTTTATGGTAACCATTGTATTCTAAATTAACAGTTTGCCTTAGGCTGACTTATTAAGGTATATATTTAATATAATTTTCTGATACAAACTTTTAATTTAAAAAAAACGTAATTTCAGATTCTTGTGTTTTTATTCAGGAAAGGAAATTTTTTTTGTGGAGTATCTATGAGAATTATTAAGGCAATGTTTTCATTAAAATTTCCATCTTCTTTGTTATCTCTATAGTTTCATTTCATATATCGTTACAGACAAGGACACCTACCTATGGTCATGTTATTGCTGAAGTGTGGAGCGGATCCCAGTCTTATCGATGGGGAAGGATTCAGTAGCATTCATTTAGCAGTGCTGTTTCAACACATACCCATTGTAGCCTACCTCATATCAAAAGGCCAGGTACGTTGTTGATGTCCCAAGTATTCTTTTCTACTTAGGAGCAGCTGCCTGTGTGGACGATACATTTCAGAATTAACGGTTTTATTTTCTAGACAAAAAGCAGGTATTTGACAACCATTTCCCTGTGCCATAAGTTCAGAGAAACTTAGATTTTTTTTTAATATATATATGTGTGTGTGTGTTTATTTGGTTTGGTTTTTTTTTTAATACTCTCCCCTGTTCTTGTCATCCCTGCACATACACATTCACATACAATTCGGTGTGTTTAAGGAGAGTTGTTAAGGCTGTGCAGATTTGTGGTGCTGTATAAATAACAACTGCCTTTTAAACCTGAGAACAAAAAGCAGTATATTAAGTATATACATCATGAAGTATTTACTGGTTTATTACAATTTTGTAACTAATAATCTGTGCAATCACCTATCAATTGAAGCGTGCAGAATAGATGATCAGACTAGGTCTGAATTTTTTGTTAGAAATTTCTGTATTTTCTGTAATTTTATATTGTGTCCACCTAGTTGATGTCTGCTTAGCTTACATCTGAAGTAAACAGAATTAATGACAAGTGTAACAATTTGCTAATAAAAATGAGAGGAGAGTTCTTATATGATCTAGACTGTTTCTTTGAAACTCTGAGTATTAGGATTTAAAGATTTGGTAAGCGTATTTTCTTTCTCGTAGACCTCTCTTTAGTGGAGTAACTGACTTCTGAAATGTAGATGTAGATGGTATATATCACAAACTTAAGAAAGTTTTTAGCTTCTACTAAAAAATTCAAGTGCTTAAACATTTCTTTTAAGTAAGTCTGCTCTAATGTAATGATGGGTGGAGGCAGGGAAGAAGGAAACCTTCGTTGTTAAGAAGGAGGAAGAAAATTAGATAATGCAAATAGATGTTTAAATAATTATGTCTTGAGATACATGATCAATCAATCCTTTTTTGTTGTTTTAATAAACCAGTTTTACGTACTTGGACATTCTGTTATGTACCTCTGTTTACACAAGGAAGATGGTTAACATTGCTTTACAAGGTACATTTTATTTATAGTATTTTTGTGCAAAAGAGGACAAGAAATACGGTTAACGTGGTTCCCTTAAAAATATCTGTAGTGGAGACTCAGCATATTCTGAAAGGGATGACATGCAAGACTCACAGAGGGGAGGAAAAAGTGTGTTTAAATGAGTGTTGGCTTCTTGGCTGGTATAATTTGGTTTCTTTCTGCTACTGCAGTGAAGCTAAGCCAGTTGCATAGCTCCAAATCTGACCATCTACCTCTGTTCTCTGAAATCACTGGAAATCACTTGCTTGTTCTCTTTTTCTTATACTTAGAACATAGACACAACAGACTTCAATGGACAAACACCTTTAATGTTAGCAGCACAAAAAGCGATTGGGTAAGTAGTGAACAACTTCAGAACAATCTATTTTATTGTACCCAAGAAGCAGTGAGGTGAATTTTTTTTTTTTTTTAATGAAATTTTTTGTTAAACTGACATTCCTTCCCCTTTTACTTGTACTAAAATATGCAGTATTTTGGAGATCAGGAGTTATGAAGTAGCTAATTGGATATAGCAAAGAAAGTCAAAAGAATTTCTAACAGAAGTTTAGGTTTGTGGCTAAACTCTCTGCAGTGTTATTGTGCTTTCCCAGAAGTGAAAATAAATGGAGGTAAACGCAGTAAAATGCATTTAAACTAAATAAAATGTGGAGATATAAGCTTATACACAGTGTTGTAGAAAGATATAATCTGTGTGTATACCTCCTATTTGTTAAAAATGGTAAGATAACATAGTCTGGAGAAAAACCCTCAGGGCAGGTCCTGAATTGTGAACTTGGATCTACCATTAATGAGCTTGTTCTGAGACAAGGCATTGTGTATCTGCTGTTATTTCACAGATGGGAACAGTGGTTTTTATAAGATGTTCAAAAGTTTCATCTCCAGTGTAGATCATCTTCTGTTTGTTAACTTTTATACTTTATTTTCGTCTAGACCAGAACCCACGAGGTTTCTCTTAAAGTTTAACCCCTCTCTCAATGCTGTAGACAATGTTCAAAAGAATACTGCACTGCACTGGGCAATAACATCAGGAAATACTAGTGCAGTGGATCTGTTGCTGGAAGCTGGTGCTAGCCTGGACATCAAAAATGTCAAGGTACAATTTCTTTCATGGTATTTCATTCCATGTGGCATGAATGTGTAAAATGAATGTCAAGAAAAAGCTGAGTCCTCTCCACTTTGGATATCCGTTGCAATGGGGGTTGACTAAGAGCAGGTTTTCTTTGTCTTTCCCAAAAGGAATTAGCATCTTTCTTGTGGCGTGGCTCAAACTATGAATGCAGAGATTCTTTGCAACGTTCATTTAATGAACAGCCAAGCCTTTTGGTCACTCTGAACGTAATTGTGTCCTTTGCAGGTTCTCCCACACACACTTTTTTTTTTTTTTTTTTTTTTTTTTTAAGTTGTCTGTTTTTGACTTCAGAATGTTGCCATGAGGACTAAGGACTTTGGCCAGATTTCTAAAAATAACAGTGTCTTGGTGTCCAGTGAGACTCTTAAAGACTTTAAAAAGATGTGTGTGTCATCCTGTGAAAACCAGTGTTTGATAACGCCTGTTTGTATGTTCAAAAGAGCTAGTCACATATGGAAGTCTTTGTCCTAATATTTGTAAAACCTGATAGTAAGAAGTATAAATGTTGAAAGTATCAATTCCTATGATTATAGAGATATGTTAGTACAGTGTGGATTCAGGGTTTGTGTATTAAGCTGTGCAGCTTTTCCATCTGATGCCTTTTTTTTTTTTTTTTTTTTATCCATATGTGTGACTTTGGATATTGCTATTTGGTTTATAAAAGCTAACACAAACAAGAAACCTTCCCTTTCAGTAAGCATGTAATGTTCTAGCAGACAGTTTAGCATTTCAGGTTATTGAAGACAGTCCAACAGGTAACTCAAATGGATGCAATCTGGTTGCAAGTATCAGTTTTTAGAACTACAGAGCAGTGGATTAAACATGTTAAAACTCTGAATTTAGCTTACCCTTGCCTTAAAAAAAAAAAAAAAAAGGGGGGGGGGTGGGAGGGCTGGGAAGTAATTGCCCGGTTATTCCTGTTTTAGCTACATTTATTTCTTGCTTCTCTTAAAAAGGAAAGCATTTATGTATTAATTGCATAAATAACTAAATGTTTCTGTTGTTAAAGGGAGAGACACCACTTGACCTTGCTTATCAAAGTCTGAATCGCTTCATGGTTTATATGGTAAAAGAGGAAGAAAGAATGAGAAGCAGAAGAAACAACAGGTTACTGAAAATAGTAGAGAAATATGAGGTAATTTCCCAAGTAATAATTAATGGCAATAAAGCTACAGCATTCCATGTTTAGAATAATACGCAACTGAACTCTTTTCTGACAAGAAGATCTTCTAAGGTTTCTGAAATGCATAAAAATAAAATTCTTTAAAAGCACGTGGCAGTGGTTTGGGTGGGGTTTTTTGTGTCGTTTCCCCTCTCCCCCCACCCCATGTATTGATGTGTCCCTTGTCTTATCTGCCTTCAGTCTTTAATACTTTTGAAGTAAGTCCGGCTTGAATACTTTGTCATATTTCAACAATAATCATTTTAATAGCTCTTCCTGCTGTTGGCATCTTCCTTGACGTTCATGTGGGCCATAGGATACGTAATGAACTTAAGTTCTGACTCTTGGCTTTTGAAAGGAGGTCTGCTTCTCTTCCTGCTATTTGGGATGGCTCTGTTTGTGAGGTTTGTGGCTTTTTCTCTCTGTATATGTATTTAATTGTTATAGACACCGTATAAGGTATCTAATGCAGTGTTCTTTTCAGAGTTTAGTTTCACTTAGCATAAAAAATACCTCCTGAGAAATGGTTGCAGAGTGTGTGAAGGATTTAAATGTATGTACTTTTTAGAATGACCATAGAAATTGAATGTCCGTAGGTGTGTGAAATAATAGTTTCTCATCACTGAAAGATTTTGGGAAAAAAAACGCAAAACCCCTAAAGTGTTTAAGCAGTCTGTTAGCTAATTTTAATGATAAAGAGAGTGTTATTGAAAGTCTGCATCTGGTAAACACTGAGATAACCATTCACAATGCTCAGAAATGTGCTTTATCTCAACTTTTCCTTCTGTAGTTGTGACACAGAATGAGTTTTAATAAACCATTCCCTCCCCTTCTGCTCCCCAGACCTCCCAGTGTTATCCTAAACTGTTTCGCAGGATTCGTGCTTTCTTCAACAGTTCCTGCAACAGTCGGTGTTCATTGAAATGGCAATGCTATCAGTGTGCAAATAGACAGAGATCACACTTTTCAGCCAGTGCTACAGCACTTCTGATATATAGTATTAGGCTGGAACAGAGCATTCTTTTTTTATTTTTGCATTGTTAACCCCCTACGCATCTGGCTAAAGAATGCTTTTGAGTGACAATTCTTAATTGCTTTGAGAGACTTGAAGTATACTGTGTGTGTGAAGTTTTTAAAATAACAAACCCGGTGATTTATACTCTATGGAATTACATTTTAAATATATTTTTTAAAAAATAATCTTTTCTTTTCATATTCTTTCAGGCAATTTGTGGGGCTCAAGAATCTAAGATATCTTCCCACAGCATTTCTGCTAAGTTCAGTTTTTTGGATGTCCGCAACCTGGTTTTTCTGGTTCCTGCCTGATATCCTTTATACTCAAGAAATGCAATAGAACTTTCCTAATTAATCTAAGCCTGGTCCTGCAAATAGTAACGAGCAGTCCCAGATAATTCCACGTGACTGTTAATGTCTGGTAAGATTGGTTTACTTCCATTGGGCAGGCGTGAAATAACTTTGAGTTTAAATTCAAGTTATATATGGGCTAAAAATCTCTACCTTCTTTAGCAGATATTTTTGTACAATTCTGAACTACTTCTTATGTCACTGGAATATCAAAATGAAGACACCTTTGTTATAAACCTAATTGTCTCTGTTAGCATCTCTGTGTGTCTCTCTAATTTTCCTCATTGAGACTCTCATACAGTAATCTGTTTTGGCAGGTGGTATAACTGGATACACATGCATTAATAATAATTTTCAAAGCATCTCTTCTTTCTAAAATGACAAGGATTTGACAGTTAGTGGTATTCGTGCTTCTGCTTTTAAAAACAACACCCTCCCCCCCCAAAAAAAAACCCAAGGAACAAATTTCTTCTTGTCCCTCCAAAATAGGTCTTCCAGTCTCCAATCTATCTTTATTCACAGGTTATGCTGCATCCTTAGTGTACAGTGGATTAATTTTTACCTTTCATTTACTTTCTTTGAAGAGGCTTTGCACTGATGAGTAAAAAAACGTTTTAGTAGTTTACGCTTACTTTTCAGTGCCCTGCTCTTTTGTTACACAGGGGGCATCTGTTTATATTTATTGATTAAGTTTTGTGAAAAGGCCTTTAGGGAGATACTTAGAACTGTAAATAATTTTGTACTAAACCAGCTATACTATATTGCTACACAATTTTAATTAATTTTTAATTGCTTCATCCTTTAAGTGGCATTTTCTTTTGTACTGTTCCCAATTAAGATGTCCTTAATAGAATTATCGGGATTAACTTCGATGAACTGATCAAGTATATTCCTGCTGGGGATACACGCATATGCTTGTCTAAATGAAAATCATGTTATTCAGTGTTTTAAGGTTTTCTTGGTGTCATCTAAATTAAAAGAAAAAAATAATTCAAATTATAGGGGTTTGAGTCAGACACTTTGCTGAAGATATCGAGCATAGCAATATTCTTGAAGGTCTAACCATAGCTTGGTGAGATGGGCAAGTGGGTGGTTTTCCATTTCACTCTCCAACCCTTTTTCTCATGAATGTGTTTTCCTTCTGGAACTTGTCACAGATGTGAGTGTTATAAAAATGTTCGGTGTTTTAGTTACCTGTATTTATGTCTGTCAAACTGTTCCTCTAGACTGAATGAAAATCCAGCCATTCTAATTAAGGACTTTGTTCAGCTCCAAAAAAACCCAATAGAAATGCAAATAGACCAGCAATATGCACAAGAAATGCACCATCATTTTGACTTCTGGAAGTGCGCCCTGCAATTGCATTGTAACAAACACAGCTATGAGTCTGGTAACATACAGTGCCAATATTTCATAATTTATCATCTTGATTTTAATTAGAGCTGTTTGCAGTATTGTTAGTTCATAAGACAAAACAACCTTGAGGTTGTGGGACTTGATTTTTAAGAGTTATTCAGACTGTGCAGTTTATATAGTGGCTGAGAGAGAATCCAGGCTTGGGCTCTCTGGCTGGTCCTCGGTGGCATCACGGGCCGTTCTTTAGCAGCCTGAGCTCTTAAGTTCGATGCTTGATTTTAATTAGTAAGAAACTTGGCCCGCTCCACAGTCGTCTGTTGTGGTATAGAGAGTTTTATAGTTAATCTTGACATGATTTTCTCCCCCTTTCGCCTGACGTACAGATGTTTTTAGTCCATAGTGTAAAAATTATGTTCCTAATGACCGTATATCCTCCCTCATGTATAATAATTTGTCTGCTAGAGAAGTTGCAGCAAATAACCATATATAAAAAGTACTGAATTTAAGTCTGCTTCTCTCGAGTTCATGAGAGATTAATTCCCTCCATATACTGTGATTAAAACAGTCAGCCACTGGGTAAAAGCAAATGGTATGCAAGAAGAAAAATGTCCAGTTAGACCAGAAATTTGTTATTTCATCATCATGGATTTTCTAGTATATTTGTGAGGGAAGAGGGGTTCCCAGTAGCTGTCCCGTTACCTTCAGAAGCGTTCAACGGTGCGTGCTTGGTTTTTTTGAGTGACAAAGATAGTTCCGGGATGACTTCCAGTTGCATTTTTCTGTCTGAATTTATTCAGTTGTTTTAGCTGAAACAAACGAGAGAGGGCAAGACTTGGACAACAGTCTGAGTAAGAGCCTGTTCGGTGCCTCAGGGGGGTGTGCAGCAGTCAAACAAATCTCACAGCTCCTGGAAGCTTAATAACTACACGTCTGATTAGTGTTGTTTAAATAAAATAGAAAAACTTCAGAGGGAAAAAAGAAACTGCGTTCATTTTGTATCTGTTAAATGTTCAAAGGCAAAAGTCTGCCCTCTGCTAGGGAGGATGACAGGGAGCTGTATTGTGTTGCAGGTTTATACAGTTGTCAAAGTCTCCTCCAGCACTCAGACTGGACAGAATATTCAACTTCTGTGATATGATGGCCTCTGAAGGACAGAGAAGATCCTACTATAAAACTGAAAGTCGTTCTTTTCCTTTTTGTCTGTTGCTTGTAAAATAATACAAACTAATTTTAGAATATTTCATTTGTTTTGACAAATAGCGGTGATATGTGGTGTAAGAATATATTCCTTAACCTGAATATTACATGTAACAGATACAATTCTTGAAATCACTGCCATGTTCAGCGTGGTGGGTTTTCTTTATTATTTCTATAAAACTTGGAGAACTGATCCTGGGTATATTAAGACTTCAGAAAAAGAAAGAAAAGAGGTAGGTGATTTCGTAAAAACAAATGGAAAGGCTAACCTGGTGCAACACATATGTACTTCTGGTTGATGCATTTGGCATCACGTGCAGCTTTGTTAAACTCGAAAGCAGTGAAATACTCTATTCTTTTAAGAGTTTTTTAGCTCTGTCATTGAACAGCATAGATTGTAGGTAATTTTTCCTACTGCTGCTTGTTTCCTTATCTTCATCATCTTGCCATAATTTCCTTGCCTCCATCTTCTCATTGAAAGGTGAGCTTTGGCCAAACATTGTACAGATCCACACCACTGATATATATATCTATCTATATCTATCTCTGATATAAATTCACATAGAACTTCACTTAATACATAGAAATTTGTATGGTTTCCACTCCAGTTGCCTAAGGTTAGAAAGAGATATTCACAGTGCTTTGCTGCAATTCTCCATGCTCCTAAGACATAACAAAGGCTGGAAATGGCTTGAATTTTGTCAGATACTTTGGAGATGCCTACAATGGTTTGGTTTTTGTGCTTAAGCATCGTGTAAATCACGTGCTATTTCCTAGCTGTACTTTAGAATGGCAAAAAGAAATCATGGCCAACCAATCAGTAGAGAATTTAGCATTTTGGTTTCCCCAACCTGTGGATTAAGGACAGCATTTTGTTTGTAATCTCTTTGCTCTCCATAAGGTTGTATTTCTTCATATTGCCAGGGAGAATAAACTGCAATTTTAACTTGTTGCCACAGGACTAGCAAACATTGTCTATCTAGTATTTATAAGGGAACAGTAACTATAGCAGCTTTCCTCATCTCTCTGAAGTCTGGCTGATTATATGAGAGGTACCTTGTATCTTAATATTGTCTCATTTTAAAGCATATTTCATTCACATTATTTATTAATTTTGGCAACATAGAGATACTTTTCTGAATAACCCTGCATGGATGAAGTTGCATTAGTCTTTGCTGGTTTGTGTTACTCATGGACCTTTTTAAATAGCAAGTACTTATCGGTGCTTGGCACTCAAAATGCTTATGAATTGCAAAAGGCCTAATGTAAAAATCTTCATCGAGCCCCCTGAAAATGTGATCCAAATGCAAGTGCAAACTACGTTGTCTTTCAGAACATTGTAGCTCTTGCAGAAGCAGGTTGCTTGGACTTCAGAACGTTTTGCACATCGTGTCTTGTAAGTGAAGTTTTGGTATTTGTTTTCTTTTTGAATCTGGCATTTACCCAATCCTACTACAAAAAACTTTTTCCTCATTGCTTGTCATGCAAGTGTTACATGTATTGTTTGTTATGTATTATTTAGATTTCTTTTTTTCTTCTATGGTGACAAAAGAGATGCTTTGAGATCCTTGGACTCCTATCTTAATTATTATTTCCATCTCTTTTTTGTAAAATTAAGATATATAGTTCTCATCTATGTTCTGTATTGTGAGGTCTGCTATACCGTAATTGCACAAAACGTGATGGCGCCCATGAGATGATGCTCTAAGCTTCGAGCAAAATAGGTGCTTTTGCTATGACTCTGTTCTTTTCCTTCATCCTCAACTAGGTAAGGAAGCCTTTGAGGTCTATGCATTGCCTTGCTTGTAATTCATGTGTAGCCAGATACGATCAGCACTCTCTGTGGATTGGACAGTGCATAGGTGAGAGTGTTTGTTTTATCAAATTTGAAAATATCACATGTTTTTAAAGTTGCAGAAATGACATTTATCTCCTCAGAGAGAGAGAGAGAGAGCACACCTGATATAAGAATACACAGTTGATACTGAAGGGCTTGCTGATAGGTGCCAGAGGGAAATCAGTTACATGGCAGAGAGAAAGGCAACTAAAATTAGTAAAGGGATGGAAAGGGATGGAGTGGTCACCCTAAGAGTAGAGACCAAAAAGTCTGGGACTTTCTTTTGAGAGAAGGAGGAACTTAAGAGACTTTTTTTTTTTCTTTTTTCTTTTTTTTTTTTTTTAAAAAAAGCAATGAAGATGGTGGCTAAAGTGAATGCAGAACTGTTATTTGCCAAGCACATCATACTAGAACTAGGGGAGGCTCAGTGAAAATAACAATTGGATTTAAAATTGGTAAAAAAAAAAGTCTTTACGTGGCAGGTAGTGAAATTTTGGAGCTTGCTGCTGTAAGAGTTTGCAGATAGAGGCAGTATCCGAAAGTTCAGAAAGCGATTAGACAAATTTTTGGACAACATGTCCAAAAGTAGATACTAAAAGAACTAGACAAGTATGCACACTCTGACATTTTAATGCAGTAGCTGTGGATGAGGAGAATGAACTCTAGAAAGTGGCCAGGCTCATCTGTCCTCCTGAACGAACGTTGCCTGTTGTCGCTGTTAGAGACAGCGAAGTGGAGCAGCTGGACCACTGAGATAACCCCGTAGGGTGTGTTTCATGTTCTTGTGTTCTTTAAGAAACTCCTTCTTTCTTCGTTTTTGTCTGGTTACTGGTGGTGCTCAAGATAGAAAGGTTAGAGCTTTACATCTGTAGCAATATATTTTTAGCATATTCTTTTTGCCAATAGCTTTTTTGTAATGTTAAATACTTGGAAATGTTTTTAGTGTTTGCTGTTTACAAGGTGGTGAGACATCCTTCTGATGCATTGTTTCAAAGCTTTGAGCACTACTGATTATAATTTAAAGAAAAATAATTATATATCTTTATGTAACAGTTTTTCTGACAGAAGTCTGGGGTTTTTATGCGTATGTTTGCAATTCTGAAGCACACAAAGGTCAAACAATTATATTGAATAGCTTAGATTTTTCAGTCATATGAGACAATTGTACTGCACATGGGGTGAATTGTGGTTGTATAATTAGTCCTCATCTAGCTGAAACAGCTGAAGGCATTCTCTGAAAAAGAGACAAATCCTGTCTGACTTTAGCAGAACTAATTCTATTGTATAAATTGGGATGGCTTACAGGAGGCAGTTGGGAAAGAGATCAGCCTTGTCAAACTCTCTTGAGGACAGCAGAGCTAATAATAAGAAGTGGTTTTGATTCTTTTTATTCCTATTAACTTAAGGGGAAATGCAGATCCTGCTGAATTTTAAAATGTCAAACTTTTTTTTTCGTTGCCTCAAATTCAGGCATCGGGAACCATCGTTACTACCTGTTGTTCCTGTCTTTCCTAACTATGACCGGTGTCTGGCTGCTTTATGGAACTCTTCTGTGTATGTATCCATGAGTTTATTTTAATTTAGCTTTCAAGAATGTGTGTGTATGGTCTTTATTTTTCAGCATTTCGTTTGCAGCAAGTGTAATTATACCTGCACAAAGGATAACATCACTGCTGAAATATGGTATCTTGTAATTCTGTCTTTAAATGAAAATACATCATATCTGAGTCTTTGGTCAGATATCTGATTACGTTTGTGTTGAATAAGAACTAAGATACAGCACCAGTGGGATGTCCGTGGGAAAATACAATATCAGAAAGCGTTTTTGTTAGAGATAAAATAGGGAAGCCATGTGGAGGAAGGTCAGGTTACAGGTTCTAGTCTGGATGCCCTTTACTGTAATAGAAAATGAGTTTGTAAATACATTATTGCAAAGGCTTTCTTCATTTTGCTATTTGGAAATATCTGTATTGAACAGTTGCAAAAGTTTCTTTTTGCTTTTAATGTAGTGATAAACACTTCCCTTCTTTTCAAAGTTATCTCGTTAATAAAACCAAATTGTTACTTTGGAAGATTAAATTTCTTGGAGGAGAGAGGAGAGCCCCTATAATGTAGTTCCTGAGGATGAATTAGCATAGCACTAACCTTTTAAATAAAAAGTAGAGGGAGTTTATTTTATTTTATATTAGTTCACATTGTATTGAAATGAGTCAATATTGAACGTAGCGTGAAGTGAACCAGCTATGGGAGTGGAGGACACAGGGTGGGAACATGAGTTGCTTTCCTGAGTTTCAGTGGTGGTCTTTCTTACCCATGCAAAAAGCATATTATTTTCTCCATTCCCTGTGTGTGAAGGAACATGGGACAAAAACCTCTTTATTGTTCTACTGACGTAGAGGGAAATAAAAGTTGCTCTGCTTTTAGTTTGGGTTTTTTGTTGTTGGTTTTCTTAATAGATCAAGCACATATGTGGTAGGCTTTAAGCATCTCTTAAGAAATTTACAGAAGTTGGACATTGCAGTTTAAATCTATTTAATAGTGGTAAAATACTGCTTTCTTGGCATTGTCACCATCATGTCTTATTTTGTTGATGATGGTGTTTAAGATAAATGTGATAAATTCTCGTCCTAAAATTACAAATAAGCATGAAGCAAAACTTCAGAAGTCTTGACAATGAGAGATGATGACTTATTTCAATATCATATGAAAAGTACGTAGCCAGTGCCTCGAATGTTCCTTCTGTGGATTATGAACACATAACGTAAAGATTGCGCAGCCAGAATAGCAAGCAGTCACATATCTATGTGGGTGCTTTTAAGTGGAATGTGATATACTAAACGTGGTATTTGTAGAGCATATTGCTATGTAATATTCATTCCATGCAAATAAGCTTTGTTCAGTTCTTAAGTGGCCTAAAAACGTAATTAACTGATTATGCATCTTGTCAGATTGGTCAAAGCATTGTGCAGCAAGTTACCATGAAGACGGAGCATGGACGTACTTCACACAAATAACACACTGTTCTCCGTGGGTTTCCTACATCTTCGCAGTAGCCTGTGTTCATACTGTGTGGGCTTCGTTGTGGCTAACTGTTCAGCTTTATCAGGTATTATTTTGCTTCAGTTTATGCTCCTCTCTTAAAAAGTCATCATATTAAAACTTTTCCCTAAATGAATTGCTCCCATAAAAACTTCGTGCCTGCTTTCCTTAACTAATTAATGTCACGTCTAGGTGCTTTCCTTAAATTTCAGGGCAGTCCTTTAAGTTTCATGGGTACTTGTGCACTCAGCATTCCCATGTTATAAAAGTAGGATCACAGTCTGCAAATCATTCCTGTAACTGAGTTCTGGGTTTCCTACTCATCAAAAATTCCAAACCCGTAAAAAGATGTGTTTAAAGGCAAGAAACTTATTTGACTAATAGAACTGGTATTACTACCCCAAAAATGGCGCAAAAGCTCCATAGCACAATTAGTCCTGAATTGAAAGTTCTACGGCAGAGCTCAGCAGCGCGTCATTAGACTGTATGAAATCCCATTGCTACAAGAAAAATATACGCCCTGGATTTTATCCTGATGAGGACTGTCAAATTTCTTGTTTATGTTTTTCTCGGAGAGCTTGGCTATGCAGCAAGATTGAGAAGAGCTGTCTTAAAACACCTAGGAAACAGCTTGTTTAGCAGCTTTTAGGAAAGATGTGTCATTTGAATATGTGTTATGCATACCGAGCTCAAGATTTGTTTTACATCGTGTTTAAAAAAAAAAAAAAAAAAAAAAAAGTAAAAATCCACAATTTTAAATGCATACTACTAGATTTCTGTGATGTCCAAGACACTGAGATATCATCATGGGAAAACAGGGATCTAGGTAGGATATTTACAGTTAAATACTGTGTACATAGTCATTTGTAAACGCTTTATGATATTTAGCGTGTCATTCAGTGAAGCAACCTTGCAGCCATTTATAAGGGCTTATAAGATTTATGTTCATTAAAAAAATTAAGAAAATGAGAAAGGTAAGCAAAAATGCAAAAAAAAAAAACAAAACCAAAAAACCTAAATCTCATTGTGAAACTCGGTGAAAGAAGACATCAAATCAAGAAAACGAAAAAATTTTATTGTTGAGTCTCTGACATCTACTTCATTTTTTTTGCTAACCTATTTTGTCTTTTGGGGGATCTTTTTCTACCAATTTGTGTGGTAGAATATAGACAAAATCTGAGGAAGTAGGTGCTTAACTGCTATAGATCTTGCGCTTCTACAGACATCTGTAAAAGTCTTCACAGTCGCCCCAACTAAGCTTGCCTTCTCAGTGGAAGCGTTAATGTTACAGCTTGCTGGGTTCTGCTTTAGTCCAAGTGACATTTAAAAACATACTTTTTGGTCATTAATTATGGCAGTAGTTACTTATTTATTAGATACGACCAACCTCCTTCCTCTCCCTCCCTTCTCAATAGTATCTTTTGTTATCACCAGAATTTTGTGATGTTCATGTTTTAACCTTTGCTTACCTTTTCCTTCCTGTAAGATTGCGTTCTTGGGATTGACCTCGCATGAGAGAACGAACCTCCTGATACAGAGAAAATCTTCGAAGCATCCCGTTTCACTCAGGAGAACTCCATACAAGTGAGTATTAACGAAGAGTGTGTTTTAAGCACATATCTTTTCAGTATGGATTTGCTTCAGTACTTTATAAATGCCAAAAAAATGGTGGTCTATGGATGTGCTAGTCATGTCTGTTAAGAGTTGTGCGAGGAGGAGGGAACAGACCTCATTTTTCTTGCTGAGAACTACCTTTGCCCGAGGCAATCAACAGCCAGCATAAGAGCTACTGGGGTTCTTTCTGCATGGCTGTGTAGGTGGGAAAAAGATGTGCCAAAATCAGTCCGTAGCTCTAATCAGTAGATGCTGTTTTGGGGGTCAGGGGGTGTTGTCCTTTCATGTGTTCATCAATCTCAGTGTCTGTTCTGTAGGTTCAGAAAGAGAGTTAAGGTATGAACTGGCCCCTTTCCGACTTCTCTTGCAGGATTTAGCTCAATAGAGAAATTAGTACCAAGGTTTCCCTGTTGCACTAGGAGTCCGTGTTTCCTCATGTGTGTTAGCAGATGAGATCTTACTAACTTTTAAATATTTGAGTTGAACTTAATCTGCTCTCACTCTTAAATGTAATACGGATTATAAAAGTTCAACAAAGGAATATGCTTAATAGAGAACTGTTCTTATGTTTCTTCTCCCAGAGCTGTCTTCATTGACAGCTTTGTATCTTAAGTACTGTCTCATGGTGAACGTCTATTTTTGATGCCTGCAATCTTCTTTTGTTAGGTTTATTAATGGATATTTCTCTCATTTGCAGTCTTGGATGCTTCCAGAATCTTGCAGACTTTTTTCAGTGCAGTTGCTTTGGTATGCTCAAACCCAATGTAGTTGACTGGACCAAGCAATATAACCTCTTTCATCGGGCAAAGGAGAAAAATGTTCATTCTGTATGAAGTTTTGCTTAATTTCTAAAACCGTTGAGCTGAAAACTAAATAAAATTGGTTATTTTGTTAATTTTTACAAATTCTTCTGAAGTTGCTTGTTTTTATTTTTATTATTGTTTCAAATATTAAACCTATCTTGCATAAGCTACAGCAGGTTTGTATATGGAACAATCACTATATGTGTATATATAGTTTGAGCTGAAACTATTTGAAATTTTATGTGATGAGATGACACTAAGAATATATATTTTTTAAAGGTAGGTTTTTAGGGCAGAATTTCAAAACCGTGTTGGTACCCTTTGCTTTATTTTGCAGATAATAGAAAAAAATTACATTTGAAAATTAAGGAGAATGTTCATCTTTAAAAATTTAATATTACAATCATCCTGTAATTTTATTGTTTACGTTGTGAAAACCTGTATTAAATCTTTGTATTTGGAGGGTTTACATATAATAAAATAGAGCTTTCATGCTTTTAAGTGTACTTTTACAGACTGAAATAGATTCAAAGGATATATGACCAGTGAGGTATTTAATAACAGGTAAGCACAAAACCATATGAAAAAAGCCTGGCTCTTTGCCTTGTATTTTGCATGTATATGTGCCCTGTTAGTGTATGAAAATGGGTAAGCTGATGATGGAAAATAGCAATGTGTATAAAAAGAGGGAATTATTCCCAGCTGCCTGCATAGCTCTCGAATAGCTAGATGTCAGCCATGTTCCCAAGAAAAGGCTACAACATCAATCTGGAGTGGCCAGCTGGGCAGTGTGGTTTTGAGCATAAGTCAAAGTAGGTAATAATGAAAACCTGCTGAGAAACAGTCGAGATCAGAAAATTAAAGTTAAATACCATCTAGAACTGACAAGATAAGAGTAATGTAATGAAACAGCATTCTTGTAGTTAAGAAATGGGGGGTTTCATTCATCTCAGTGAACTGCATTTATCTGTGATGTTATGGAACATAAAGCACGAGCAAATTCAAGTAAAAATAATGTGAAGCAATATCAGTACTTTATTGTAGCTTGAAAACATACAATAACAAAACTTACAACACCGTATTCTACGAAAATGTTGGGTTTTTTTCAGAAATATCTCCCTTTGAGAGAAAGAATTTCAAATACTTTTTAATTGTCTCAAAGTGAATAACATCTACTTTGCCGTAACACAAAATGTCAAAACATTCAAAACTCCATTAGGAGATTGGTAGAAATACAGACGGCATAACATTCTGAACGAAGGAAAATATGGCCTAAGTCGGAACACTCTGACCCTTGCGCTCCATAAGGTATCTCCGTCTTAATGGGACAGTATGCTGCATCTTTAAAATTCCAGTCTAAAATGTGGTAAATACTAGTTTAAGAAGCAATAATGTTCCATGAGGTTTTTTGTCTTTATTTACTCTAAACCAAACACGAATCTAGTTTTATCACCGTACCTTTTTAAGCTATTCTAAGAATTTCTTAAGATAGAAGCTCACAAGTTTTTCTTGCAAGGTGGAAAATATTAAACAAATGCCCTAGGTTGTTAGCAATATGTGATGTTTAACGTTTTACTTGACAGCTATCGCTTGGTGGCATCAACAGCAGTTTGAATCTGTTGCATCCATTTCTTCTCATTCGCACTCTTTCTTTTCCACTTGAGTGAGGCCACCGAATCCAATTCCTTTGGGACCAAAATTTTTTGCATAGCAAACTGCAAAAGAAGGAGAGAGGTAAATGGTATTCTGAATGTTTTCATATAGAGGTAAACGACTTGTGGTTTTAGAACTACTTCCAAACTTAAGTTAATAAAAGGAAGGAAATCTGAAATAGCGTCTTTCTCAGAAGTGTCAACAGGTTCTACTAGGGAAACTGGAATCACATATTTGAATTAAAAAAAAGTCACATCCGATCTTCTCAAAAAAAAAAAATGAAGAAACTGTATGTATTTAGGACCTAACTAACATTTTCATTAAAACTACTTTTGTGTCTGAAAATACTCAGTCAAACTTGGCCTGTATGAGTAATACAGACTGAGTAATAAGTCGGAGATTTTCAAAGGAGGTTAAAAGAACTAGGGCTTAGTCCAGAAACTATTGATGGTAGTTTAAACCATTCCATTTCAACTCTGTTTTGCTAAGTGTGTGCTTAGTTATTTATCACAACTCTGCTAAGGAAGTAGTAATGGTCAGCATATTTCTCAAAATATGCTAACTTGATCCCTTGTAGTTCTCAGACTGCACCCAAAGTCACAGAATCTAAGTATTCTTTAGGATTCTCTGTAAAGTTTAGCCTAGGATATAAAAACTTTGTGTATTTTTCCCTTTAAGCTATTTCTAAGAGTCCAGTGAAGTTTGTGAATTGTCTTGATCTGAGAAGAACATCTGGATGTATAATTTAGCACGAATGCGTTATCTTCTGTACTACCAATATAGTGGAAGTATCTTTTACTGGGAAGAAGTCCAATTAGGACCATGACCTTAAACAGATGACCTTTGAAGATCTGTATCTTCGTGGTTTGAGTTTTTTTATTTGGTTGGTTGGTTGGTTTGGGTTTTTTTGAGTGAGAGAGATTGTGCAGGAACAAGAATCTGCCCAGCAGATATGGCCAGTGTTCCTGTTCAGAAGGTGTGAGGACAGATCTGAGAGGACGTCATATTTGTAGAAAAATTACAGCTTTAAAATTTAAATGTGACTAGTAGAAGATGCGACTGCGATGTTACCATAGCTCTTTGCTTTCAGAAAGTTATTAAAAAAGATAAAATGAAACTTCATGAAGTTGTTAAGCACGCAACAAGGTAAATCACGATGGCAATACTTGGTCTAAAAAGAATAATTTTAGATGGTCTCAATAACCCAGTTCAGCTCATTACAATTCTTACCTTTACAGTAAAGCTCTCCATCTTTGTCTGTAACATTTGTAGATTCTAAACTCTTTCCACAGATAGCACAGCGGAAGCACGTCTTATGCCAAGGCTGAGGAAATTAAGACAATTCATTGTATATCGCAGAAAGTGCACGGCTAGCAGGTACAAGAAGCAAAAAACTGTTGCTTTTTATGGTGTGGAAAGGTTAAAATTGTCTTGTTGGTCTTAGGGCTTCCGTTTTTAGTAGTTCTAGATTAGTCTTTTTTCCAATTACTTTATTATCCCATGTCAAGATCTTACCTAGTGACTTTGTTATTAGTGGAGGTCTAGTCAAAAGCAGAGCACTCTAGATATTACTCTTGGTTTGGCCATTTCTTTGGTGTGCAGAGATAATATTCTAGTGAGAATTCCTAGAGCAGAGAGCTAGCACGTCACGTGAGGCAGGCTTTTGTTTTTCTAGTCACAGAATCTCTCCAATTTATCTGCAATTGCCACTACAAATAAATGTTTAAATTATAAATATCCCCAGAGATGTTAGTAGGATGGCAGTGGTAGGAGAGCCAGCCTGTACCGTAACCAGGAGTTGTTCCTCAGATGTCAACAAGATGCAGAAAGTTGAAAAAGGCTTATGAAAAGCACATGGTTTTAAAGCTGAAAGTCAGTCCATCGGACTCGCTAGCAATTTGCTAATTCATCCTCATGTTTTCTTCATCGAGACTATGAGTAAAAACCTAAAAGATCAAGGACCTACTAGCTATAGTTTATCACCGTTATAAAAGCATGTTTTGTTTCTAGCGCTGTAGTAATTGCTTACTTTTCCTCCTCCCATGATCTTCTCGGCAGCATACACTGATTTGCCACAGCGGGGACATTTGTCCACATCTACCATCTTTTTGGCAAACTTGGAAGGATTGGTTGGTGTAGAAGGGCGAGCAGACTTCGGTGACCCCCTAAAACAGAAGTTTTCAGTTTTTTAAAATACTGCTTAAAATGTTATCTTCAGTCTAGAAATAGAATTTCATGATTTTTTTGGTAAGAGATAAAAAATGCTAAATTACTGGTCTTAGACGTGCAAAAGGGGGGGAAAAGAGAGAAAAATGGAAGTATTCTGTTGAATTCTGTGTTGTGTGGTTGAGAAGCTGATCGTGTAACCACTGCTGTTACCTGTTCTGGGCTGAGTACGTGGAGCTGAAGATCAGATTTAATGAAAAGTGAAAGTTAAAAAAGAATTTTGTTTTGTTGAGAGGCAAGAGGGAAAATACAAGCAGAAGACCTCTGGCCTTTGTGACTGGCTATCTGCTGGTACTCAGTGGTGAGAAGAAAAACAGATTTTGCATGCAGTTGTTTCATTAGTCACTAACATTTGGATGGGGAACTGGGGTTCGTAGCTGGCCTAGGGTCAAAAGTGCATCAGAAAAGTAGCTTTACTTTGTATTTCTGGACTTTGTGCTTTATGTCTTTGTGCTAGTTTAAAGCCTTTGACAAATGACTTTTGAATTACCGGATTGTTGGACTGCAACAGGTCGTTAAATCTACAGGACGTGGCAGTTTCTGATACAGAACTCTGCCTGCAATGGATCCATATCTTGCAAGGAGCTACAGTTCAATACATTATTTAAGCTTTTATTTTCTGCACAGCATATTGGTTAATTGGTTTCCTTATGGTAATACCAGAAGAAAGCATCGTTGATTTGGAAATCTGCAACTTTGAGAATCATAGAAAAATAGTCTAGGAGTGTGCTGTCAGAGATAATTACGTGCAGCTGAGGCTTTTGGAAGATGGTATCCCCTTAGAAGTCCTTTGTTCAAACATAGTCTCGGTGTGTTTGTGAGTGTTACTCGAGCCACAGGGAGGATTTAGAGACATCATTTCCCCCATTGAGAGGAGAGTTAAAAGTATGTGGTAGTGTGATTATTTCTCTAACAGTTAAACCTAACTATATTTTACCCTCTGATAGGAGAAAAAAAAAAAATTCTCACGTTCTGTGGTGAATGTGACTTTACCACTGTGCTACTAATGGCAAATTACAATTGCAGTGAATATTTACATCTGTGGTGGCATATAAAGGCTGCTTCTGCAGAATAATTGCCTACTGAAGGAGGAGGTAATTTATAAAGAAGGCTTAAAGAGACTGAACATCATTAAAACCTGGTAAATTACTGTGTCCACTGAAGGAAAGGTTGTAGGAAAGTCTGCTCTGCTACTTATGCTAGATGTTGTTATGGAAACAGAATAAAATATGTAAAATATGCCAGTAAGTGACAGGTAATACCAGAAAAAGGTGCTGTCAGTGGGATTTAACTCACTGTTGCAGATTCAAGCCTAGATGGTCACCAGTATCAGTGCTGAGACATCCTGCCCCTTGTCCGAAGCCAATGCCTTTGGGACCGTATTTTCTCCCGTAACAAGTTTTGCAGTAGATTTCAGATTCGTGAGCTGCTACTGTGGTACTGTCCAGAGCTTTTCTGCAACCCACTGAAAAGAGGAGGAGAGAAGCACGTATAAACATCTGCATTTTAAAATTTGAGTTTATGTGGTTCAGAATAATTACAATTGCTGTTTATTTTTGTTTATAGGAAAAGGAGGGTATTAGCCTGTAGTCAGTATAAAAATTCACTGGGCTGTTGCTAAATTAGTTGTGCACACACACGACATGCTCTTTTGCCACTCCAAATTTATACCCCTAGGAAAATCATGAGCTTGTCAAGACAATTTGTCTACATCTGTGAAGCTTAAGATGGATTTGAGATCATCATCCTAAACTCCCAAGCCTTAAAAAAAAACCCAAAAAAAACCCAAAAAAAACCCAAACAAAAACAAAGGCAAAACAAAACAAAACAAAACAAACGAACAAAAAACCCCCAGGTTGCAGGGGTATTGATTCTACCGTGCATCTGCACCTTTCAGAATGAGTCTGCGGTGGCTTTCTTATCTTGGCCCATGCTATTTTAATGTGGCCTGTTCCTAAAAGAGGCCATAATCATAGAATCACAGAATGCTTTGGGATGGAAGGGACCTTTAAAGGCCATCTGGTCCATCCCCCTGCAATTGGCAGGGACATCTACAACCAGATCAGGTTGCTCAGAGCCCCATCCAGCCTGGCCTTGAATGCTTCCAGGGATGGGGCATCTACCGCCTCTCTGGGCAACCCATGCCAGTGTTTCACCACCCTCATCTATATCTATATCTTAATCTACCCTCTTTTAGTTTAAAACCATGACCCCTTGTCTTATCGCTATTGGCCCTGCTAAAAAGTCTGTCCCCATCTTTCTTATAAGCCCCCTTTAAGTATTGAAAGGCCGCAATAAGGTCCCCTCGGAGCCTTCTCTTCTCCAGGCTGAACAACCCCAGCTCTTTCAGCCTGTCCTCATAGCAGAGGTGTTCCAGCCCTCTGATCATGATGCATGTACCATTTGGTCAGAAGGGGCCATGGGAAAGCCCGACGTTCGTAATGGAATAGAAGTTACATCCTCTACGGCACTACTTTAAACCAAGCCTCAACTTGGGAGGACCAAAAGTTAATGAGCGCTTACAGCTGCTTATTTGGGGATCTCAGTAAGCAAGTAGCCATGTTTTGGGAAACACAAGCCACACCTAGAGCTGACGAGCATTGCTGAGGCCGGTCTCGCACATGGTTGTTCTCATCGAGTGGCCGTGGAAGCTAGATTACTCTCTCCCAGTTCTTTGCTCAGAACCCTGGTCAGCATTTAGAGGCTAAATTCTGTTACCGGTCCAGTGGATCTCTTTACTGCTTATGCACGGAAACTGGACAATAATGAATGGAAAAAAAAATAGCAGCTACGCTCCTCGTTTGCTTGGTGGCTGCGTATGCTGCAGTGTTTTGGGACCTCGGCATGGGACAGCCCCCACCCCTCGAGAGAGGACGAAGCTTTCAGTTTGGAGTGGCTATAGAAAAAAATCAGGGTTTTATAGTATCCTTAAAAACTAAAATTTCAACCCTTCTTAGAAAATGTTCACTGTGTCAACGGTGGTTGGTAGAGGGGAAAAAAAATAGGGAAAAACTTTCTCTACAAATTCCCTTGAACAAGTGCATGCCCCACGGAGGGGGGATAGCTTGGAAAATAAAGTTGCTTAGCTCATGTAAGCAACAGAAACCTGTGAAATACACAGGTATTGAAAGTGGTTGGAAGTTCAAGCTCTAGAAGAGCTAGCTGAATGTTTGATTAGTCCGTTTTCCCTCCGTGTTTATTTTAACTGTCCTGCTGTGAGTCTAAAATTCATCCACATCAGAGAATTTAAGCTGATATTGGAACCTCTGCAGCTTTAATCCTGTCACTGTACTGCGTAGATGGGAAAATAATTTGCGAGGACCTTTATAGTTAATAGAAATAAAACTAAGGGCTTCTGTAAATGCATGAACCTGATCTCGTCATGCTACAGTCTCTTCTGCTTTGAGATGATAATTATGTTTGCTAAGGGAGTTAAGGGATGCTGGAAACTCGAGCAGCAGATAAAGCGTTTCTATTTCTGGCACCTTAGGGATAGGGTATCAATTCGCCACAACAGATGGAGCAAAAGCCCTTGAAGTGCTATTGTTGAAATAACTCGGAGACCTGTCATCTGCCGACAGCTCCTGTTCGCGAGCAGGCACGACGAAGCTTCAGGTTGAGGCGCGAGATCCTGCCAAATGTCCGTCACAGCTGCGGTTTAAGTAAAAGCTGACGGGGAAGCAAGGTAGGTAAGGGGCAATCTGCGGGGGAAGGAGGGTTTGCTCGGAAGAAGTTTCTCTCCCCTCACATTTGTAGGGAAAAACGACGGAGTGGAGAGCGTGTGATTTTATAGTTTAGCTTGTCTGATTCTTACTGTGTTAACAGGTTGGTTTGAATTGGTTATAATTTTGCCCAAATTGAACTTTTTGGTTGAAAAATACTGGTGTGTGTTGTGTGTCTGGTCAAATGTAACGTAAAATATAAAATATATTTTAAATATATTTAATACAAAAATATATAAAAACTCAGCTAAATAGGTTAACTGTTTCCGTGCCTGAGATTAGGTCGGGGAGGATTGTTTTTCTTCTGTTGAGAAATGAAATCCTACAATTGGTTCACTGAAAAGCCCATGAAGAGGATACCTGATGCAGAGTCGTCCAGAGCTGCTGACCAGCGTGTGTGAGTCATAGGAAACGTAAAGCCAATTCACATCATACATACCTCTCGTATGCCAGCGGGGCTTAGATGTGGCTTTAGGTTTTTACCCTAAACATACTTCTGCTGGGAATACTTCTGTTAGGATCTAACCTATTCATAATTTAATTCAGACTTATGACTACAAGGGGCAAATAAAATAAAGACAAAACAAAACAACCCCCCAGCCAACCAAAACCAAACAGAAAAATCCCACAACAAACGAAACAAACAGCTGGCAGAGCTAATGGATTTATGTTGTTTATCATGAATCACTAAAAAAATCAGTTATGCTAAGAATGAAGCTTAAACTTGTTCCAGTATTAGGTGGGAGAAAAATAACATTAACTAAATGAGAATTCTCTGTCCATCTAGGAAAGGGGGGTGAAAAATTGGATTCAACGCCTTCTAAGCTGTCATGCTGGAATTCATACTGCAAAAGTACTAAATCTCAAGCATTGCCTGCAAAATAAACTATTTAGCTATCTTTTAGTTGTTATCAAATTGTTTACTCTCTCCACAAAGGGCAAACAGAGCTGAACTGATACCTTCTCTCTAATTTTTCAAGTGCTAGCTCCTCTGCAGAGAAAGCAAAATTCCTGGAAGCTCTCTGCCAGACGTCGGAGGCGCGTGGAGTGAAAGAGTAAGTGAAATGGGGCTGCATGAGACCCGGGGAAGGGGGAGACTGAGGCGCTTGTAGGGAGTTGGTGGGTGGGAGGTTTTGATGACACCAGGGTAATGCCTTTCGGCTTTCCTGCGTGAAATGAATTAATGTTGGGATTCACCATTAATCATCTCTTACAATATCCTAATAAGACATACTTCTGTCTTATGAGTGCTGTTTGTTTAGTTCTGCTAGACTTTTTAACTTGAAACAAACCCGTAATATGCTACGTTGCGGGGCAGAAGGTGGGGTTGCTTGGAGATGGACCTAGATAGCGTGATTGTGTAGCACTCCAGTGTCCCTAGCAATAACCATCCGATGCATGTTTGGCAGAGGAAAAGCCAGGAGCCTGAGAGGCAGATTGCGCGGGGTAAAGGGCTAGAAAAATCAGCTTGATTATTAAAAGCTGCTGTGGAGTGGCAAACTGGCGTTTCAGAAAAGCGGCTCCTGCCTTGAGAACAGATACGGTCATTTTCCATCCTTCCGTTATTAAAAGGATGGAAACGGGTTTCAGCTTTAGGTTTCTAGAGAGTGCCGGGCCCGAATCAGTCTCCCTGTGCTGTACCTTAGGTAGGATGATGAACTGCCCTCTACTTTGAACTTTCCCAGAAGTAAGGTGCATAAGCTTTACAAAACTTTCCCTGTGTGGAATTCGGTCTGATGCTGGTGGCTTCTACCGTCCTGTACATTGCTTAGGGTGTTTAAAAGCCTGCTGTCGGTGTCCCGCGAGCAAACGTTGAATTGGGGAAACTATGAGGCTTTCTTATTGCACGCAAAGTAATGCAAATTTACTAGCTTTAATGGAAGATTTGTACAGAGCTATGGGAATACGGTGAGGTTAAAGCAGCGTGGCCCAGCTTACTGCAGAGGAAGCACGTCTTGTGAAAACTCCTCCCGTTGCACTGGATTTCCTCCGCGTGGTACACCGTCTTCTCGCAGGCGCCACATTTGGCTCCACCTCCCCAGTTCGGCATCCTTATATCTGAAGGGCAGTCTAGAAAATCAAATTACATAAATAAATACAACAGCAAGAGTGAATTATTTTAAACAGAAGAGCTTGAATTTTTTTTTTTTATTATTATTTTTTTTTTTCCACCTCTCCGGTCAACTGCTATTGCAGGGTGGCCCCAAGCCGATATCTGCTCGTGTGAATTACGCCGCAGTACTTGCAGATTATCTGGCAGCAGAGAGGTGAGCTGGCAGCTGAGCATCCCCCCAGCTTCTGTAGCCCTACTGAGGAGGGGAGACCCGGGAGACCCTCCTTGCTGTTGGGAGCTGTGGCTGCTGTGCCGCGTTTCTGAGGGATGCTGGTAGCCAGCATAGACTACGTATAGGTATAGCCAGCATATACATCCATATAGTATATAGCATATATTACATATATATCCATGGTGAGGGTGCTAGCCTGGTGCTTTGGGGGACAGGGGCAGCCTAAATCCTCTGTCCTCTGCAACTCTCTTTTGTAAATAAGGATATTCCTTGGCTCAGTGTGTTGTGATGGTAAATATGTGAAATGGTTGTGAGGCCTTTCAGTAAAAAGCTGCCAGAATCACTCAAACCTCTTCTGGAGAAGCGGATCTAGGATTTATTTTCCAACAAATAGTCATTTTCTTTCAATCCTGCCGTCCCCTGTGTCCCAGTGTAGCCTTTTCCCCTGTTTTTGCTTTATGTGTGTTGATCTGGTTTTGCAAGACAAATTTTAATGGAGGTTAACAAACACTTTGAGGCTTTCCTGGAGTTTAAGCAAAAATGTGGACAGTATTTGGCATTGAATTTTCTACAGAACAGTATTCCACCTAGACTGTCTGTTAGGAGACAACACGGAGCACTATTTACACCTTTCCAAAGCAAGGGCTAGTTCATCCAGTGCCACGTGAGCTTCCTCGGTGACATGTATAAAGGCAATTTTCTGTGTCAGTATGATATCATTTTATGCAATTCACACCTGGATAGTTCCACCTTGAAGTTTACCAAATATACGATGTCATTTCAGAGGATGCTTTCATAGAAACGAGTGGTTTGTTGCTCTTCTGAATTCCTCATAAAACGGCTGCAAGCTCACTGTGCTGCACAGCTGTTATAAAGTAATAACGGGTAGGTTCGTAGTAGGTTCATAAGGTGCTTAAGGTGTGTTTGTCAATTGTTTTAGAAATCTAAACATCTGAGAAAAAAAGAAGAGTAGTGCTTACTGTTCCAGCTCTTACTGTTCCAGTTACTGTCGAAGTGACTTGCCCAAGGTCACACAGGAGGGCAGTGTCGGAGCCAGGAGCCCAGCTCCGGTCGCCTGACGGCGGGCTCGGTAAGTGCCCTTCCTGATGATTCTGCTATCGCGCATCTGAAACAAGCCCAACCTACGGTTTGCCCTTCTGTTTTCTTGTTTGAGTCATCGTTACTGGAAAGACTGGGACGTCATCTTGTCATCTGCACACCGTATTATCGGGTTGTTCCAAGCTCCTGGCTCAAACCTTCCTTCTCCTTCTTGGAAAACCAGTCACCTTCTTATTATAGTTCTTTCAAAGCCTGCTTGTGCTATTTGTATTCAATTAAATTCACCATGAGATATTCTTAACTAAGAAAGGGATTTTGAACGCTGAATCAGACCTGCTGCCTGAGAACTTTCTTCTGAAGTCAAGCGCGAGAGAGAAGGGAATTTATCACAGCAGTGCTGTAACATAGCTGGCGTTTTAAATGGCTTGCGTTTTAGACTAACATTTTACTAGGTCTGTGCATTGGACACGTCCCCTGTTTCTCACCATTTTAGTGACTTCTGTACTGTATCTTCTGAATTTCAGAATGAACTGAACAATTTCTACATGCCAGCTCTGCAAGCTGAATCTGAAGGGAATTCTGCCTGGCTACTAACACTAAAAACCATGCCATGGTGTAAAAGACATGTCTGTCCAGCAAAAGGAAGATGGCATAGGAGTGCGTGCATGTGCTGAAGCAATAGCACTGAAGCAACGTGGGCACGTTTTAAGAATCAGTGTTTGATAACAATGCAGATGCCAGCATATCCAAACATCTCCGCTGTAGTACTGCGCTTATTAATATATCCTTAGCCCTGTATAATTACATATTCACTGTAGTGACTGCTACCTGCGGTAGACAGCATGCCTGTCATCCTCATGCAAGATCCAATCTCTCCTTCTCTTTGTGAGGCTGGTTTTTGCTCAGCTGAACAACCTCCCCAGCTCCGTCAGCCTCGGCCGCCGCCGGCATACAGCAACGGCATCGGTCATCTCCTTCAGACCCTATCAGTTCTCTTGGGAGGCTGTTCACGAGCCGACCTGCTCTGACAGTTAGAAAACAGTAATGAGGCAAGAAGGAAAAGAAAACTCAGCTTGCCTCTAACTCTCTTTATCTGCAATGTAATGAGTAGGAAGCAAAAATCTCAGGTAGCTGAAATAAGAAACAAAAATAACTGCATGCAAGGAACAGACTGTGAATTTGGTCCCTTCTTACTCAGTGAAGGCTTTGCTGAATGGCACTGCTAAAATCTTTTTTCTGTTTCTTTTAAATGGGAGATAAAGGAACGGAGAGAAATCTTTCACGTAGGTAAAATCTTACTGTCTCATTCTGCCATTCTGTATTTTCTCCTATTTTTAAATTACTTTCGTATCGGTGCCACTTTTTTCTCTTATAAAAGTAGTTCAAGTAACGCTTCAAACATTTTAAGAGAAGGAAGAGTGATGGGAGATAAAAATCAGTTTTGTGACACTTTCTTGAAAATGAAAACGAGATTTTTGTGTTCACACTGTTCCCTTTCAAATCAAGGTTCCAGTCGAATCCCTTCCCAGCTGGAGCAGCCCCGGTAGCTGCCTGGGAGGAGAGCGGTTTGCGCCTCCAGTCTCTGTAAAGCTGCTGCTGCTGGTTTAGTGCCCCATAAAGGCCCACCAAGCGCCTCGGTCTGTGGCAAGGGGATACGGCTTGGAAAGCAGCTCTAATCATGTAATTAGCTGAGGGGAAAAAATAATCTCTGAAAAAGCCTGATAATGCGTGATAGCGAACCTTGCGCTGTTACGGGCTGTGGTTAGAGCTCTTAAAAGAACCATTGCTCCTGAGGCTAATTATAGTAACATGACTGGGCATGCATACACATTTTCCATGCTTTTTTGGCATCACCTGTCGGGAAGCTGTAGGAGAAAGAAGTCACAGCAAAAGCGTTCCCGTAAGGATAGCGGCATAAGAGCGGCAGCGTGTGGCGCGCTGGCTGGCGCAACGGCCCGGTGAGGTACCGGGGCAAGTCCCCGCTCTGCGCGTCCTCGCTTTGCTCATCCCTCCCAGCGCTGAACCGCAGAGGCCATCCCTGCGGATGCTGCCTGTGCGGCACTGTTACCGTGAGCAAGTAAATTCCACAGGGCTTACAGCATTCATAGTTTTCTACTCATCTAAATTATAATGGTGGATTAAATCTCCATCCTTACAATGTGCAAATAGAACTTAGCCTCCTATTCGTTGTAGGAAAAAATTATACCCAAAGCCTTAATTTCTCTTAATTTCCTTGGGTGTCAGTATCTAAATCCCCTTGAAATTCCCTGAACTTTGTTGTCTAAATCTGGTTAACTCGCAGTGACTGCTAACCGCATGGTACGTGTTATATTTTGGTGATCTAGTGGGAAGTAGAGTGGGCCCAATCTAAATGTATGAAACATGTGACAGAGAAACATTTGAGTATTAATATTGCGGCATGTTGGCAGGCACTCACGGTACTGTTAAGCTGGAGGAGTGTTCTTGGTCTTGCTGTAATAGTATTCAGCAGCTCGTGTCGTTCTGTTTCAAGATGCAGCTACTACACGGAGTAGAATTTACACCCATCAGATGTGCAGCCAAGGGTACGTGCTTCTCATTATTTAGAGCTTGTAACACTACCGTCTAGGCGAGCCTCGGAGCAAGGAAGCCTTTGAAGTGTTTCTGTGCTCTGCACAGGCATGAAAAAATGTGAGCCGTCTTCTGTTGGGCTGTTAGTCATACCGTACAAATCTGGATGTCACATAACTGTCACAGGGCGCGTCTCACTCTAATCAGAGTGCTATTGATAAGAATATAATCCAAATATATATTTAGATCCATTGATCTCAATGGGACGTGGGTGCAGTATTGGCCCGATGAAGTTGCGTAGAGGAGTAAAAGGCAGCGCTGGTGCTAGACGGCGCGGTGCAGGTGAAAAAGATGTCGAAAGTCATTCTGGTGTTTCCTTGCTAAACACGAGGCTTTCCCTTCTAAATGCTTACACATTTGATAGTCTAGAGGTCAAGTCCTATCTGAATGGACCGCAGAAGTCACTTATTGCGTGGCTGGGAGGATTGTCTCAGGGTGCCACGTGTGCTACAGGATGGCCTTGAAGTGGATAAACAAAATGAGAAATGTCCGTCCTCATGACCACTGGTAGAAATGGTGGTAGAAATGCTGAACCAGGACCGATGGAGAGGATGTGCCCTGCATCTCTCTCTGTTTTAGTCCCAGCTAGCTGTTTAGTCTAGACTTAGTTAAATGTGTAAAAATAGTGATTCCTTACCTAATAAATAAACAGTAATAATATCAAATTAAATCACTGTCTACAGTGAAATACAAGTATCAAGGCTACAGTTGAGACTCTTCCCAGCTGAAGTCTGTGGGAAATGCCAGTGCAGCCAGGACCTCGTCCCGGTATCTAATCACGGCTCCGCTGCTGACCGGTCCTGTGACCACCAGTGACTCATGCGACCGTCCTTAGTGTTACTCGCCCCGCCAGCGCCATGGGGGGAACTACATACACCTTCCTTTATACAAGTAGCAATAACTTACTTTCTCTGCGAGTAACACTCATGTGTTAGATCTTGGTGTGTCTGCAGCACAAAGCACAGTCCCTGCCATTGCGTCTCAAAAAGGCTGAAGGTGTTTTTGTCAAAATCCAATCCGTTGCAGAAAGCGTTCTCTCTCGGCAGAATGGATTCACAACAGAGAAAATGTTTGTATTTGAAGAGTGAGCTCGTTTAATGAAAGGTGCAATATCATTATGTATTTATAATCATAATGCACTCCGATGCATTCAATGGACTCTGGATGCAGGTAATTTTAAGTGTATTAGTTAGTGTCATACATTTAGCTTCCACCACGGTCTCACGATGACTAGCATTTTTCCTTTATTTCTGCAGTAAACCACCACACAGAGATCAAGGCATGGGAATTTCCACACTGACACAGGAAAGCTAATATTTTTTTTCCTTGACACTGGTCACTCTGAGTTACACAAACCCTTTTGAAACAAAAGATTTTAAGTGACTTGATATGAAGCACGGGATGTGCAAAGCTGATAGAAAAACCCAGAGTCCTGTGTCCAAGTCCTTTGCTTTCATCTCTGTGTCCTTCCAATTATCTGTTATTTTCTGGCATAGTAAAGCCACATTTCTTTTAAAACTTCCTTGATGCACACCATTGCAGAAATTGGAGATTGCACCTCCAAAAAATAAGCTACCCTGACACTAGAACAAGATACTTAATTCTGACTTAAAAAACCAACCACCCCCTCAACTATACTCGCACGTAGATGCCCGGAGTTCAGTTTGATTCGTGTGGCTGTGGGAGGCTGCACCCTGCCGTACAAATGACCTGTTCCTTTTTCCAGACCTAATCCTGGGCTATCGACTTTCAATTTTCCTTCCAGAAGCTCCTTCCCTAAATCCGTAGCCACGCACTAAGCCTTTTAAGTGCCAAGCAAAACTGTTACGGACTGTGAAACGTTGCCGTGATGATTGAGATCAGACGCAGAATTATTTTATCTACATACCAGGCTTTATTCTTTAAAATAGTTTTACCTTTAGGTAGAAAACTTTTCAAAGTAAATAACTTTTTTTGTTCTTTTAAACTACTGGGGCTTTTCTGAAGACTTGACCAACCGAGCTGTCTTTTAATGGTTGAGGGATGGACGTGTGAATTCTCTCATCCTACGTTCTTATCTAGCCATTTTCTGTCGAGTCTGCGTAGAAGTTTTCTTCTCATTTGATATAAAACCAATTGGTCAGTAACATTAAATATTTTGAGGATTTTTCTTTTTTTTTTTTTTTCTAGAATATTTTTATCTGAGAAATTCTGGAAGCACGTCAATTTGTATGCTTTAAAAAGTGTATGTACAAAGACAAGGTATTTGTGGAAAAGATCATTCTGTTGCTCTGTAACAAAATTTTTTAAAGCTTCTGAAACATCTGTTACTCAGTCTTGCAGGCAGCGAGAACGCGTATATCTCGCCAAGCCCCGCTCCTGTAACACGAGCAGCTACTGAACAGGCTGAGGAGCCCAGAAGAATCTCTCTTACCCGTTGGCTCCTCCAAACCTAAAATACTGCCGTCAGCTCTGTAGGACTCGCATTTCTGCGCTAGACCTACGCGTTTTTCTTTGTCAAGCAAGAAGCTGTTTCTGCTATCTGTTAGGAAAAAAATAAAATCCCCAAATGCGTATATCCGACAGGCTTGGCAGAACGCGATATGCTATGCTTACCGGAGTCGCTCGATGTTTCTCCCTGGTTTCTTAGGCCTCGAAGGGTTTGAAGGCGAAGGATTCCTGCACTCTTTAAATGCAGCGGCCGCCGCTGTCGGCCCTATAAGCTGGGAGGGGAGGGGAATGGGAGAGAGTTTCAGGGATCTGAGCAATGCCATTGCTATCACCAAGCTGAAAATAACCTCTGACAAAAGCCTGGCATTTTGTTCCCTTACGTCCACTTGTGAGTAGGTGGACAACAATGCAGCCCCTCAGATTACACCTAGAGGGCATTCCTAACGGCCGGCTAATCGCTCAGAAATGAAGATTTGGGTTTTATAGTTGCTACCGCATTGCTTAAATGTGAATCATAAAATAACAGTTCCTGAAATGAGGATTTAATTATCAATGGTCACATTGCCGAAAGTTATTTACCAAAATAATTATTTTAACAAAAAAAAAACCTTTTGTAGGAACCTCTGGAACGCAACAATTTTAAACCAAATGGAATTTCATTCAGTGGTTCATGATTTGATAGATGCAACTGGTTGTCTTTTAGGATACAAAGAATTATGCTTTTCGCTCTGATCTTTAAATTCTTACTCTGTTTAAGCATTAAGATGGCTAGTTAATATGGATAATATTAGCCACGTCTAATCATTGCAGTTATATTTGCCATGCCTCCCTGAGCTCGTTGGAAACGGATGATGCTGCAGACGTACTGAAGATGCGGAGACTAACGTATGAGGCACTTAAAGTTCACTTTTTACAGGGTTTTATTTTAAGTGCTTTGAAGATTTAGAAGCTAATTCTCATTTTCTAAAGGGGTGTCTGAATTTAGAAGCTTTGTGCAGCATCATGGACTTTGCTGTGTGTGAGAGGGCCAAGCCCTTGTTTAACCCAAGCCCGGGGGTTAAACACCGGGAGTCTGAAGCTGAGAGTCTCAACTCTGGGACTTTCATGGGAGTGTAAGGAAATTAGCTGCCAAATCCATGTCAGCCTTCAGGATTTTAGGGGTCTGTTTGCTGAGGCTACTTTGAAAACTCTTAGGAGCCTATAGAACCATTGACTGTTGAGTCCAGCAAAGATTTTATAATGCAGAGACAGGTCCTTGATGTAAAGTTGGAGGACTATTTTTTTCCTGAGCCGGAGAGCCGGACTCCGTCTGTTCCTGGTCATTCTCCCCGGATAGTTAATGCAGCTCTTCTGCCCACGTCAAATAAGGCTGAATGCAGAGGTGACGGTGCCATGTGCGTGGTATGAGCGTTTCTTGTAAGACGGGAGCAAGGAGGGGTAGGGGCAGGACCGAGCTTGCTGTTGGAGCGCAGGGAAAGCGCCGAGAAGCTTGTAACCACTTTGTGTTTGCACCCTTGGTGTTTGGTAAGTGAGGACCCTTGGCATTTGAGGGAACTGAATCGTCATTAATCATCACTCACATCGTGTAGATCATGTACTTGGATGGATTTGCACCATAACCAACTGCAGGGAGATCTGTGGAGAAAGATTTTGCCCCAAAACGTCAGCGTTTTCTCTTTGAGTTTGTCAGAGAAATTAAGGGGCGAAGGCAGGGAACAACCTTTAGTTTTCTGGTATTGGGTGTTGCTCCATTTCTGTGCTTCTGTGTCCCTGTAAGGGCGCGAGTCTTGAGAGGCTCTCTGCAGCTCAGCGGCGCAGCCGGACCCGTATGGGCTAGTTGGCATTTCATATCATCCCGGGTCCGCTGTGGTTATCAGGACCCGAGACTGGAAGAACAGACTTGAAATATGCAACTGGAACGTACACATGCATGAATTTTTCTATTCCTGGTGGAGCAAGAATGTAGTGTTTTCTGTAAATCAAAGGTAGGGATTAAAAAACACTGCTCGGAGAACTGGAACGCAGCATATCAAAAGCGAAACGAGCCCGAGGATCAGAGGGACTTTCCTAGAGCGTGGCAAGAGAGCACAGCGGGTACTCGGGTCGCGTTCGAGGGTAGGTGAGGCAGGTGGAGAGAGCAGCGAGCTCAGCTAGTCGGAGCGAAATGCAGGTCTTCTGGGGAGCAGCACGCTTCGAGCAGAGAAGCGGTGGCTTTTCAGCCTGCAAAATGAACGTGAAAGTCAAGTGGTAGGTGTTACAACGCCGGCGTGAAGAAGCAAGCGACACTATTTTGACAAGAGCCAAGGGACGCTAGGGGCAGGAGGCCAACTACCTCCTCCTGGGAAAAAAAAAAAAATAAAAAGTTGCAGAAACGACGAGCATCAACTCGAGATGGAGATGGAGAAAATCAGTAATGAAGTGAGGAGGAGGAGATGGAACTGGATCGGTCGTGTCTTGAGGAAAAAACCAACAGAAGACTGTGCTGTGGCCCTTGGGTGACTCCAGAGCACGCAGCCGCAGACCCATCGAAGTGGAAGAACGGTGTTCGCGCCTTGTGTGCCTCCTGGCACTGAGAGAATTCAGATCAGAAGGGACACTAGGCAGCAAGTTAGAATAACATTCAGCTTTTCAGAATAGAGCACAATTTGTGAGGAAACCGTTTCTCCAAGCCTAATTACTGTAGTTTCTTATTCTGTCAACGGTGGTGTCCAAAAACCAAAGGTTTGGCGTTTGTTTGCTTTGAGTAATGCAAGTTTCTATAAACCTTTGCCTTTATACTTCTAGAATGGAATTGCTAGCAGGTGTAAGGAAGATCAATCCATTACCACTTTGGAGAAGAAAAACAATCTACTCGCTGCTGCAGTCAGAAATCCTCCATTTTCCAGCTTTTATTCTTCTCTCCCCCTCAGGTAGGAGTATTTCAATAGTTATCCTATTCTGTCCGGTGTATTTTGTATTACAAAATAATTTTGCATTATTAAAAAGAAGCAAGCCAGTTAGTTTTACTATGTATGTTAGCTGTGTTAACTGTTTTTTTTTTTCACCCAGTCCAAGCCTGACTGTTGGGCATTGCTGGCGTTTTTCCTGTCCTCATGTGGACAGCCAGGCAGGTTTCACCTGGGAAGGCAGACACGCTGTATTTTCCTTTAATTTGTGAGTTATTCCTTGGCATCTAGGATGGGTGTGAGCTGTGTGAGGAGGCTTCATCTTTCTTCCTTCAGCATAGAGGAGACTCCGCTGTACCTATTTAAATTCAGATGGTTTAACTTAACCTGTTTGGTATGAAATGGCAGCAGGGGAGAAACACCAGCTGGAAGCTGACGTTGATCTTGGCTGGAAAGCAGAACCCAACAGTACAGCCTCCGTACTGAAGAGGCAAAGGCGTGAGTAGATGCCTTCAAATCCTATCATCTGCTTAGCTTGAAGCCCAAGCCGTGTAACTTCTCCGTTCCCTGACATTTGGACAGCACTTTCCACAATACTCCGGGGTGATAAGGATACTCTGAATTCCAAACTTCATAACTATATTTTCCTCTAATGGTTATTAGGAGATGTAATCTCTAGTGATAGAGTTCAGAAGTCAGATTGAATTACTTCAGTCCCTTTCTGATGAAATACCATTTTCCCTTCCTTCAGAAGACAGACGCCCCTCTCTGACAAAAAAAGAATGAAAAGATGCCAGGGAATATGCAGTGTATTACTTAACTCAGGCAATTTAATTTGATCAAACAAAAAAAAGTCAAAATTTGAGTTTGATGCAAGTTTAATCTGAACAAATTGATTTAAAAATACAGTATAAATAATTCTTAACTTATATAAAACTTGATTAAGAATTCATTTTTTGTTGTTTTTTTTTTTTTATTACTAACTTTACAAAAGAGCATTATTGAACATAGGAGCAAGACATTTTAACTATGGACTTTTTGTTAAGACATAAAATATGTACACACTCACAGTACTTTTCTTTGTGCAAAATATGTACTGACTGATAGACTGTACCCTTCTGTACAAAGACAATTTCAGCTTACTTTTTGCATAGCAGAAAAGCAACACAAAAACCACTAGATACATAACTTGGTTGCTATAATACTTCAGGTAAGCCTTTTGGAAAAATTATTAGACGTTAACGTTCTCATTAAGAGCCAGTTTTAATTCTAAAGCATTAATTAAGGCTATTCCAGTACTGAGGTCTTGCCAATACATGTCCAAAACACACATTGTCCATCATACAATCCAAGATGCGTGCAGTGTATTGCCAGGAATCGTGCCTGCTAACACATTCAGCAATCTGATATCCCAAAATTAGTCTTCTGACACTTCAAGTTTTCGTTGAGGAATATACAGAGTTCCTTGAGAGATTCTATTGGTACCATCTGAATTTGCAGAGGGTGAAGGTACCGTGTTCGGCCCTCCTGGAGTGCGGAAGAAATGTTCTGTAACTGTCTGGGGCTCTTGGGGTTCCTTTGGCACACAAGGCTAAAGAGAAGAGAGAAAATTACTTTCACTTAAGGGGAAGGAAAAAAAAAAAAAAAAGTAAATTCTAGTTTTAGGTTTTTAAAACTAATTTTTTTCCCTGAAAATTAAAAACTTCACAACTCTTTACTGAGAGTAATATACCTGTATTCCTTGACATATCTATAAATATACATATATAAAATAAATTAAATAAAAATCTGGTTTCTCTAATCCCTTCCTATCTCTTTTTTTTTAATACAAACAGATCTTAGGCAATACAGTGTTACATGAAATATACAGACAAATTTCCCATGGAAAAAAATATTCTTTTAAAATCCTCTACAATCCCATCCTATTAAAAAAAAAGCTAACATTAAACACAAGAACTTGAGAGTAGATTAGGAGGGTAACGAGAAGGAAAGTAACAAATGGAGAATTTGTTAATAAGTGTCATCTCAGATCTATGCAAAATCCTCCTTCTAAAAGTTGTCTCTTCACATCTTGTCATCTTCCAGCTGGCTCCACTTCCACAACAAATAAGATACTTGTTCTTCCTTTCTAACCTCTCAATTATATTGTACTTATGCCGGCCTTCACTGCCAGCTCTTTTTGGGCAGTGCTGATTGATTTATAAAGATAAAAAAAAAAAAGGTTTATTTAAATATTTTACTTGCTGTAAAGGAATTGCTGCGCTATGCTTCCCACCCAACCCACCGCAGTCAAGAAATTGCAATATATTTTTACTTACCTTCTCCTCTTGCAAGTTCATGTTTTCTGAGCTATGGCTAACATTTTCCGGTTGTGAAGAGACTGGCACGTGCTGAAGAACAGGATTTGCAGGAACTTGCACACCAGCCGGTATTAGTCCTACGTGTTGCAGTGTAAAGTTCAGAACTGAAGAAGTTGGATTTTGGGCAGAACTGCTATTGCTCGAATTGAGGCAGGAGGTGCTCAGTACAGGCGCAGCAGCTATAGAAGTTGGTGACAGCATTATATTCAAGGGTGTTATATGAAAAGCAGGAATGTTAACTGCTTTCAGTTCAGATGCTGTCACTGGAATGACACCTGAAACAGAAAAATCAAGCGTTGAAGGGGATTAAAACTTGAGACTCAAGCCATTGCGTTGTGATTTCGTCACCTCAGTAGGATAAATCTGGCCCACAATCCTTTAAGCCAGACAACTGCATGCCTATTTAATACTTGCCAGCAATGGGTGAGCTGTAGGTAGTGTGCTGTAATGAACATATCCCAGCTTTCTCTTTATCAGAAAAGCCTGCCTTGTTGCCATGGGTGCACTGAGTAAGAGGAATAAGATAGCCAGATGGGAAAAAAGTCTGAAAAAGAAAAAGACAATACACCTTTACCCCAAACAAGTCGTGAACAAAAAAAGTTGTTTTTCTCCAAAGTTGCATCCCCCTTGCCGTGTTCTTATTCTTTATCCCCCATATCCCCAGGGTCCTGTGTTCCATGCCTGTACGACTTTCTGTCTGAAATGAGACAGAAGTGACTCAAGGACACGCTCCTTAAAGTAAGACTGCCCTGCTGTGCAGAAGTCAGCTGGCTCCATTTCCAGCTGATATCCTTGGTGAGGAACTGGAAATCCATTTGGGATTAACACTGTACAGTTAGACTAGACAAAAGAGAAATCCTGATAATGAATACTTTTTTTTTTTCCCCAGAAGAAACATCTGGACCCAGCAATCATCACGTCACCTCACTCTTGGATTGTGCTTTTCCTAAGACGACTATCGGCAGACAATCCTTTTGCATTTACAAGTTCTGGTTTTGTCAACAGAACTGTTCTTTATTCAGGGTCTCTACAGTAGTAAGTCTTAACTACAGAATATCAAACTTTACTGATGAAGAGAGTTTCGTGTGATACTGTTGTAAATCAAAGTATTTGAGGCTAAATATACACAAAGGATGGGGGATGTAAGGGATCTCAACGTTGCCTTCATCTACTTAGTCTTAGTTGTGATCTTCATCCCAGCTGAAGCCTCAAAGTCACTTCATGTCCTCCTATTTGTGTACTTAATACAGAAATAGAAGTCCTACATTCCTACAAAATAAGGTTTTAAAAGCACACTAAAAAGAATTTAACCAAAGACAATCTATGTATGTGGTGTTTGCTATAGTTTTGTTTCTTTTGCAAAGACTCCAAGTGGTGTTTTCCCAGGTAATGGCAAGATGTGCTGTGGTGTCTGGCAAAGCTTACCTCATGAGCAGGAATAGCAAATGCTACAGGTATGTCTTGTTTAGTTTTGATTTTGTCCTCATCTTCTGGAATATCTTCTCTTTTACATTGGTCATAGCAACTTGCTGTGTTTTGATCCAATGTTTCGGGTTTGTTCTGTCTCTCTTCCTGGAAATTGTCCATTTTGTGATTCGTTTGTGAGCTATTGGAAGGTGGTCTTTCAGTTTTAATGGATTCTCCCTTTAGAAAAAGTACATACAAAACCAAAGGCAGACATTGTAAGACTTAACATTCTCAATTACAGATCTACAATGATATTTATAAAAATTCTTAAAAATCAGGACAGCAAACTTTCTCTTTTCTCCTGACTCCCAAGCTTGGGCTTTAGAAATTTCTAGTCAAGAGGACAACCAGTTCCATGTTATCCCCTCTTGCTCCTTCTCAGCCAGTGGATGTCTGACACCACACGTCGTCACAACACGCCGATAACATTTCACGACTGTTTTGGCAAGCACAACTTAAAGCAGCCTCATAATTTACAGAGACACTAAAACATTCAGCAACAGTTCCCGAACCTCTTATTCTCTTCATGTGCTGTATTATCATGCTTACAACAGTCCAACATTAACAGTGTACGACACTGGATAGAAATATTTAGAAGGTATCAGGATTTTGGGACATTCCCCGTCCAGCGACTTTTGTGTCCACCTTCCCTCCTAACGCCTCTAAAGCTAAGAATGAATGCCAGCAAGATGAGCAACCCAAACTACTCCAGAATCATTGTATAAATAGGTAAGTCTTGACATAATGGTTTTGGAGTTGTTTTATTTTGACTAACATCTGTACGCTTTGACAGGTCTTCTTGGAAATAAATATTTGGAGGGGGAAGAGGGGAACAAGGAGAAAAATACAGCCTGATCCTACGTTTGCCTTTCAAAAACACGTGTTACGCTGCATACTGTATATTCTGCCTGATACTTTGCAAATACCAGCAAAATAATGTGATATTGATATAGAGATATATATGTGTAAACAAACAAAAAAACAGCCCCCCAAACATCAGCAAGCACAACAAATGAACGTCATCCCTTCAAGCGTAACGTTATTTAAAACGCCTACACACACCGGTAGGCTCCTAAATCACTTTGAAAATGAGTAGGTGGCAACATCATTAAGCTGTAAAATGGCATTTTAAAAATAATTTAACTTACCAGAGAAGTATCAAGGCTTTCCTCATCACTTCTATACCTTTTAATTAAATTATTCTCTTGTAATGCTTGTGGTCTTTTAAGGCACCGCTGTGATGAAGCTTCTGATTTTATAGTCGGTCTTTCTTTAGCTGTCAAGGACTTTGTTGGATCATCTGTAGCTATCTGACTGTCCCCTTCCTCAGTGGTTATTTTATTTAATGCTTTTGAATTAATACTCTTAATTCCAGTTACATTAGCACACGGTAGAGGCTGCAACATGAAACTTGGGCTGTATGTTGTCACAGTGTGGGCTTGGGAAGGGTGCAGATATATTGCATATGACACGCCAGAATGAGCATGAGGTAGTATTGCTGGTGGGACTGAACTGTGGCTTGGAGGACAGACAGCGCGTGGCTGCGTGAGAGCTGACAGCTGAGAGGGTGCTGCGGTGCAAGGAGGTTCGGGCTTGCGGACTACCTCAGGTGAGAGCAGATTACATTCCAAAGCAGATCTTGACAATTTCATTTTCATCTCTTTTGCTTTCCTTAAAACAAAAACAAAACAAACAAACAAAAAAGCCCAACGTATTTTAATACCTTCATACAGAAATGAAGGCCCTGACAAATTAGTTTCTGCAATGCAAAGACTTAACATGAACTTGTCCTTCTCAATCCACTAAAGAGAAAATAGTAAGTGAAAAAAATAGCCTGCAGGATCAGGGGTTACCTGTTTTTGCAGACTATTGCCCAACTCAGACTGAGCATAGTGTTAACTTAATGGCCAGTGACAAAATAAAGCTTCTCACCTTAATACTTGTGCAAACTTACTTTGATTGTCCTTCCAGCTGATGTTTAGTGATTGTTGGAACCTGAGCCATTTTACTTGGGAAAGCTGATAAATTTGGATCAGTGACTGGTTGGAAGGGGGAAAACAAAACAAAACTGTTAGTACATCAAACGTAGAAGTTAAATTTTGTCTTGAGGAGACTGCGTTATTTAACGTGGCGTACACATTTAATGAGAAGACACTAAGACTCCATGTTATCCTCAAACTGCAGCCCAGACTTGATCAATTGGATAGTAGCTTATGTCAAACAAATCTTAAAGCCTCAGCTCCATTTTTTTCCCTCCAAAGAGGATACCTAACAAACAAGAACATGAACACTGATAGGTGATTTTTCTGGCAATCGTATGGAATACAGAACTGCTTAGATAGTAAGATCTACAGCCCAGTTTCCCTACCAAACCAGGGTTACAGCAGTTCATAGAGAAAGGTACAATATCCAGAGAATCAGCTGTACTACACAAACAGGAGTTTGTAGCCAGTAGGACGTCACGCAAAGTCAAGATAGTGATACGTAAAAAGGGATTTAATACTATTCTTAAACCCAAAATAGTAACATGCCACGCCTTGTGTATTTGGTGTGAAAGAGGAGGCGGGAGTTCCCTACAGGGTGCTGAATTTGTTCCAGATCTCAATAAACATATTTACTTTGTTGCAACTGCGCAAGCTGTGGTGGGATTTGGTCCCCCAAACTGGAAAGAGCTTCTACTAATTGCAGAGCTTAACGCACTGAACACAGATCATTTTAGCTTTGTTTGCACTATCAATCTTGTAAAGCCTCGGATTTACAGGCAATGTGTATTTTCCCCATCTTGTCTATTTTTGACAGTTCTTAAGACATGTTCGTTGTAAGCAGGCGTACCCACACATCTGCTTCTCCCATGAGAAGATGGCAAGCCTGATTTAGCTTTAATGCAAGACTACCTCTGAGTTAAAAACAAACTTCGACAAAGATACGTACTTGCACTTATTTTAACTGGACTGGTTGGAGCAGATTGGATCTTTCTTCTGTCGTTTTCTATACTTTTAACTAACTTTATTAGAGATGGATGCCGAGTGAAGTTTTGCTTTGCTCTTGAAGGAAAAAGGTTTTTTGAACACTGCTCTTTGGAAGTGATGGATTCTGAAACAGGTGGGGGACAGGTCGTAGAAGTTGTTTCAAGTTTTGTATCTAAAAAGCAGAAAAAAACCCCCAAAGAGTAAATACATATCATATGCAAATTCAGTAATTAAAAGCAGTTATTTGAGCCTGGCTTACAGTTATTGAAGTACTAGCAGCAGCAAAAATGGAAATGGAAGAGTCTCAGTATGGGTACATGTACTGTGTGGAAATGCACACTGGTGTGCTGTGCTGCCAGGGACCAAGGACAGTGACGTGACTAGCAAAGACTTTCTGCTTAGTTTACTCTGTCTTTTGGTCAAAAAATTTCTAGCAGAGAAAACAGAGAAACCGTCAAAATCATCAGCAGAACAAAAGGAAATGACACATACACCTACCCTGAATATTGGGCAAGACCTCAGGTCCTGTCCACTTGAATGCTGGTTTTCTACCTCTCTCCTCTGTAACGTGAACTTTCTTGATGAGCTCAAGGCTACTGAGAACATTTGCTATGTCATAAAGTCTCCTAATTTTGGCTGAAATAAAATAAACAAATGTAAAGTATAGCAATTCCGATTCACAAGTTAACATATATCTGATTAAAAATGTTGTAATGTCCTTTTAGCAGCTAAAAGGAAAAATCTTTATAATTTTTTTTATAAGAACAATTTTGTGGAACAGGTATTTATACTATGAAATAACATATCACAATATAAAGTTTATATGTAGAATAGAAGGACATAGATACAGATCTAGAAAAGAAAATACTGCTAAGTATATCATGCTAAATACAGAAAAAAAACATTTTCAAAACAAGGTAGGTTCTGTGCAATGGCCAAACCTGTACCAATTCTGGAGTGAAAATAAGTAGGTTAAAAGGCAGGTAAGCACCTGCAACGGTGAACATGGGAACTAGGGGGAAGAGACACACTAAAATCCAACAGGATAACCATCCTGCAGGTTGAGCTATGGGGGAGAAGTTTTAGGCAGCAGTCAAATTACAAGTGACTTCTGGACTGCAAAGTGAATGTATTTAGGCCAAAGCTTCTGCTACTGAAAACTGAAAGTCTAGCAAGTCATGGAACTTGGGGCGATGCTTCTTAACCAAGAAGATGGTAAAACTTGTGATACCTGAAATATAGACACATGGATGGAATGCCCTGAAAATGCTTTTATTGTGAGACAGGCCTTAGGGAGGAAGAAGAAAGAATAAAAACGAACAAAACCTTCCTATTGCCTACCCACCCACCCTCTCGATGTTGCCGTGATGCAGTGGAAAGGAAATTATGAACTGAAACCAGCGAGGATCAGTTTTCGCGCAGATACAATTCCACAAATAAAGCAATGGAGTCTGTCTGAGAATCAAGGAAGGGTGTAATTTTCAATGAAACCCACAATTAATTCTTGATCTCTCAAGAGCAGGCTCATTTTTGATTATTACAGATACACAGCCCTAGACCTAGAAGTACCTTTTCATTTGAATGGAGAGGAAGAGGAGGAAGTGTGCGGGGAACTGAGAGCAGGGTAAAAGAATGAAGAAATAATTGGCAGTTAGAGCACTGGGTTTCACTTCCCCTCACGTTTAAGTTATTAACAGGACTTTTACAGAATTTCTTTAGATTTCCAACAAGTAAGTTACATGACCAGAACACAGATTTGCATGATTCTGGGGCATCTTTCATGAAATGACGCTGAAATCTTTGACAGACTGCTTGAGGAAAGAGAAATTGTTACCAATAAGCTGCCTTGTGACATTACTTCAGGAGAGAGGATTTAATGGACTTTTCCTCTTTCGTGGTCATTACGTCACTACGTATCAATGACTATGCACAAGCGGGTCCCTGTGAAAAACTGCGCAAGGTATTTAGTGAGTTTTTGGAGGCTCAAATGTATTTATGGCAGGAAAAAGATGATGGTATTTTACACTGTATAAACTACTACTAGAATAGTTCATTTAGCTTACACTTGATATTTTACTTACTTTTAAACTTGCTTTTATCTAAGTCTTCTAACTGGTCTTCTCCAATCAAGATTTTAGCAGCAACTTCAAGGCTTACTATTTGAGGAGTCGATACAAGAAACAGCATCACAAATTTCTGACTCATCACTCGTAAGGACTTGTCTTTCCTGCTATTTACTGATGCTGCAGCAGACAGGAGAAAGGATTGAAGTATTAAGTGACACGCCAGCTACAAACATTTTTAAAAAACTGAGGAAATTTGTCAGTGACAATTATTTTAAGAACAAACAACACAGCAACTAGGCAGAGCTGATGTGGACTCCAGAATCATGTCTCTACATGACAAGAATCAGGTAATTAGGTGGATACCAACTCTAACTACAAAGAGAGAGTGCGATTCCCCAAAGAGGGAAATGCCCCTGTATGCATTTCCTATTGTCTGAGAACTTGTACTCTTACAGATGCTTAACTGCAGGTTATACAATGTATTTAACAATCCTTAATTAACATTTCCTCCACGAATCAAACCTAAATTAAAAAATAAATTAATGGAGTAATTTATACTTTTGGCTTCTATAATGTTCAACGGCAACAAATCCTGCAAATTGGATTATATGTTGGGATTGTTTGATAGTTTCACCTGATTCCCCCTTGTTCTTGCACTGTAAAAATAAAATACATGTGCAAGAATTGAATGAATCAGAGAACTGAAGGAGCGTAGAGCATTTTCTCACCACAAACAGTTGTGGCGCCTTTCAGGCACCACAGAAAAAAAAGTCCAATAGATGGTTTTTTTCCAAGCTCATAGATATCGATCATTACAAGCACATATTATTCTTGGCATTACAGAGAATTATTACCAGCACGAAATTCCATTCCTGGGAGCTCAACAAAAGACATTTCTGAATGCTCATTTGAGCCGAAAGATCTTGCCATTTCTTCATTTCTTTCACCATCAAAATCAAATTCATGCTCATACTCTCTTTTCTTGATCATCTGAATTTGTTGCGTGTATTTGTTCTCTTCTCCAACTTTTTTCAAAGCCTGCAGGGTTTTGGAGAGATTATGCCGCCCGTGCCAAGCATATCTGTTTTTGGCAAGGCGGCTCACCATGTGTAGGCTCTCTAGCACGTTCACAATATCGTATATGCGTCTACGTTCAACATCTGAAAAAAAGAAAAGAAAGACGAACATGACATCTCGACTACATATGTTTTGTCATACATTTACCTGAACGTGGTTTGCACGGAGAAGGGATCAGTTTTGCTATACTTCCCCCTCCTCATAATATACTTCTAAGCCACTTTTGCCAATTCCTCATTACAAAGGTTTCTGAAAATAGCCCTCATAGATCTTGCCAGCAAGGAAAAGAAAACAATTCTTGCTTTAGATATGGAAGGACTTGCTTTTCGACACTTATACTTGGTTTACAGCATTCCTTAAGAAATAAAACTTACTGTTGCCAGAAGAGCCATTAGATGGGTTTCAATACAGCTTTAAAAAAAAACAAAGCATTTTTAATTATTCATTGCATTGATTTTAGATCATCTCATTAAATACCCTTGGAAACTCATGGCAGACAACTGTTTTGTATCTTGTTTTTATATGTTATTCTATTAACACACTGTCCTTTTCTCTTTTGTCTGTCAAATTCTTGGTGTTGACCAGGCATTTTTTAAAAGAGATGTTATTTTGTACAAACTATAAATAGAATAGACATTTTGTTTAATTTGCAATTCATCCCTCTCCTGTGTCCCCCAACGTATCCTGAAGATACAATGACACCAAAAAATTTCTAGCAGTATGATTTATAACTCTTATCAGCGTTATAATCTGTAGAATACTGTAATTTCATAGCTCCTTGATAAAAATAGCTTCAGCTTAATGTTAGCAACTCAGACTCTCGGTAGATCATTGGTGTGATATAAAAATAGTGATATAAAATGAGAAATTTAAATTATCATAGAGAGCAGAAAGTAGCTTCTTGCTTTGATGTCACGATTGGACAGGAAGTTGTGGGTTCAGCTTGAGAAACGCTAGTTCCCGCCGCAAAAATCCAACCACTAATCTTAGCCATCATCTCCAGAGCCAAAAAACTGCAACTGGCTATTTGTGGGATTGGCAATAATTCAGGTGTTTAATATTAAACATAACTCAGAGTTTCTCAATTCAGTTCACCGAAGAAACTTCGGCTTTTTAAAAGAATTGCTCCAAGAATGAAGAGTTTAAAGCTGAGTTTAAGTAAGTTTGAGAGTACACAGTAGGCGTTCAAAATTTTACGGAGCAAAAATGCACTAACGCAAGTGCATTGGTTATTGGCACATTTGTGTGAAGAAATACATAATAGCATATACAGCAACTTACTAAGCTCTTCAGCTACTTCATCAAGGCAAATGTAATTATTCTCTGCAGTGCTGGGGTAATCAGGATATCGAGCTAAGAATTTATGACACAGTAATCCTAGACTTTTCTCTTTGCGACTTGGTTGAGATTTTTCATATTCATCTCCCGATAAGTGCTCCTACACAGAAACAAGGAAAAGAGAGTTTGGAATTTTTTACAATAAACATGTAAACGTGGATATTTAGCAGCTTCATTGTGAGCACTGTCAAAGGCCCAGCGTTCTCCCTTTCTCCTCAACAGTTGTGAAATAAAACCAGCCAAACATTACCAGTTGTATGTAACTAACTAGGCAATATCCTTACTTATATTGGGTAAATACTCCAAAATCAAAACTTTAAAAACATTGTAGTATGTTAATGTATAACTTTTTATACTGAATAAACAGCCTTCAGCTAACTTTACCAAAAAAGTAAATAAAGAAGACACCTTTACAACGTACCTGCAAACAGTGTTTTGCCTGTAGGACCTCACTCGTGTTGTTCGACAGTTCCCTTCTCTGTTCTCTGCTCCTAATCTCGGGACTAGCTGCACTAATCAGCATTTTAAGGTTCGAAGTAGGCGTCCATGGATCTGCTGGAAGGATTTCTTTAGGTTTTGGGGGTGTGGTCAGAGGCTGACAGTCAGGCTGTAGCTCTGTCAATACCGAATGTGAGGTAGCTGCTTGTTTCAAGGGGGTTTTCAAGACGCTTCTGTATGGCTCAGGAGAATGATTTTCCTACGCACCAAGGAAAAGAAAAACTGCTGTTAAAAAGCAGAAGCACTATAATCTGTTTGTTGGTAACAGTCGAAGTGGGATAGAGATCAGCTGCGTTTTTTGGGTAGCTCAAAGGTTGCAGTTGGACTCTGAACTAACAAACCCCTTCCCTGAAACCATTTCTGTGACCGTGCCTTTAGCGTAAGACACAGGGCCCGTGATATTCTTGGGGTAATTCTCCTTTTCTTTCCCTCGGGGGAAAATACAGTCAGAGTGAGTGTTAATCCGCAGCAGAAAGCTATGAAGAACGACTGAAACCCCTTTTATTAAGGGGGAAAAGGGGGAGTACTGCAGGAAGCAGTACTGCTCGGTACAGAACTGATGGATAAAGGGGGTCGGGTAAAGTTTCAGGTTCTTTTGCTACGGAGAGAAATTAAAGTGAACGTAAAAGGCGCTCGATTGCCGCCATCCAACGTTTTTCGCACGCCTTCGTCCCGACCGCAGGGGTTTCGGGCCCAGAGGTGCTGCGGGGGACGCGCTCCCCGGCCGGGCTGTCACCGCGCCGGGCCCCGCCGCCCCGGCCCCACCGCCGCCGCGGGGGGCAGCAGCCCCCGGCGGGGCCGCCCGCTTCGGCGCTTTCCCACCGGAGCGGGCACGGAGGAAAGCGGGGCGGAACCGAGGAATTACCTTGTCGCCGGTCCCCATCTCCCCGCCCGCCTGCTGCATTCTCCCGCCGCCGCGCAGCCTCAGGGGGCGACGCTGACCGGTGCCGCCGCGGCGCTCCGCATCGCAGGGTCCCGCCGCTTCTGCGGGGCCGGAGGAGGGAAGCGTTAGGAGGGAAACCGGCGGGGACGCCCGTGAGGGGCCAGCGGGCGGGCAGGCGGCGGCGGCGCCCACCTCGCCCGGTTCCCGCCGCCCTCGCCGCCGCCGGGGAAGGGCTCCTCGCCTCCCGCCTCTCGGACCGGCCCGCGCGCGCCCGGCGGCTCGCGCCCGCCGCCCAACGGCCCGGCCCGGCCCCGCCCCGCCGCGCCCCGCCCCGGCCGCTGACGGCTCAGCGCCGCCGATTGGCCGCCGCCGGCGGGCGGGGCCCTTCCGGGATCCGGTTTAAACATTTGGCGCCACCGCTGTGCCTAGAGAGTTGCTCCTCTCTGCTGCCGCTCCGTCGTCCGCCCGCTGCCCGCCCCGCCTGAGAGCCAGCACCCACCGGGAGTGGTGGTGGTGCCGCCGCCGCCCGGTCCCGTCCGGTCCCGCCGCGCGGCCGCTCCCGGTGCCGATTTGAATTCAACCCGCTGAGCCGCCGAGGGACGGGGGGGGGGGGGGAGCACCCGACCCAGCCAATCACCTCGCAGCCCTCCGCCCCGCGCAGCCAATGGGAGCGCGGCGTTGCCGGGCCGCTCCCTCCTCCCGCCGCCGCCGCCGGAGGGGGGCGGTCGGGTCTCGAGCCGGGCCGGGGGTTTGGCGGGTTCGCGGCGCGGGAACCGGGGCGCGCGGGGGAGGGCGCGCGCCGCCTCCCTCCCTCCCTGCCCCAACGGCTGCTGGCGTGAGGGGGAGCGGGCGGGAGGCGATTAGCGGGGGGAGCCCGGGCAAGGGGCGCTAATTGGTTTAGCGGAGCTAATTATCTGCCGCCGCTTCTCCCCGTTTGCCAAAGGCCGAGCCGGTCGGTCGTCCCTCACGGCCCCCGCCTGCCACTCTGGCGGCCGTTCGCGGGGTCCCGTGGCCTTTGCGCTCTTTAAAACGACAAAATACCTCGTCGTGCCCCAGCCACCCTCCTCCCCGGGCCGGGGCCGGGCGCCCGGGGCCCCGCCGGCCTCCCAGGCTGAGCTTCACCGCCGAGGCAGCCCGGGGAAGGCTTCAGCACCTAAGGTGGGCGCAGCCTGCTTCTGGAAACAGAGTCGAGTAACTCATATGCTCTTAACTGTGAGGAAAAGCACTTATGAAAAAGGAGGAGGGGAAAAAAGCTTAATAACTCACTGATTTCACGGTTTATTGTGGGGTGGGATCGCTGGCTATTGACTTGGTGGCCAAGGGGTATTCTCAGTGCCCCCTGAGATAAGGTTCGGTAGCTCTCTGGGGTTAGGGTGGGCTGTACTGCTTATCGCAGCTGTTACAACACTTCTGTTCTGCAGGTAGGCATTTTGGATTCAAAACCACTTTACTTTGGGCACTTTTTTTATGCTAGAGCTAGGATTGCATGAAGACGAAACCTTGTAATGTAACTGTATAACTTTCTGAAAGGAAGCCTTTGAAAGCATGTAAATTCAGGTTGAAAAATTACCCGAGTAACCTTCACTCCTCGGTATCGCCAACCATGTAACAGCCCAAGTTTATTATCTTGCAGGACATACATGCCTCACCTTGAAAAGCGAGGTTTAGGATTGAGCGGACGTTTGCTCTTTTTCCTTGTTTGTGCTTTGATACAATTACTGTGTATTGGCTCCTTCTTGGAGAAGGTGCACAGAAGGTGTAACTGTTATGTGTTCTGATAACCCAGAATTGGTGTGTGACTCACAAGAAGTACAATTATGATTACTTAAAAATGGCGGCTTTTTTTTTTTTTTCCCAGGGATGATCACATGCAATACCATGTTTGCTGGAATTTGAGTTACTTAAATGAGGAGCAAATGCATTCATGTGTTTCAGAAATCAAACTGGAAAAGAAAAAACAGGCATTTATATTCAAGTAGTCGCTTGATTAGTTTTTTCATTTATGCTGAGCTTTGAGAATTACCCTTATCCCCTAATCAAGAAGCCATTATCTCTGTTCAAACACATTATGGTATCTCTTGTTGCCCTTTGCTCAGGGGAGGACTTTCCTAGTCTCAAAGTTAGCCTTCCAGTCTGTCCATTTTGACAGTTCCAGAGATTTTAAAGTAAAGGTTAAAAGAATTGCTAGCATTATTACAGTTATAGAAATAAGTATTCTGTTGGTAACTTGTGTGCCTCTTTTGTGGTCTTCCTTACTGTGTTACTGCCTTTGCCTTTTTGAGATTATACGAATAGATGGAGCAGTCAATCAGTTTAAACTGTCTGTATTTCCTTCGGCTCTTGCTCGAGTTGTTCTCTGTAGCCCTAGGAATAAGAACCTGCGCTTATGTTCTCTGCTAGGTACCTTTTAAAGAGAAAAGCATAAGGATTAAAAGTTGTGTGGCCCTGACTGGGAACTAGAGGCACCAGTACCCAGTTAAGAATAGGTCTTTTAATGTGTAACCTTGAAGTCTTTTGTATGATGATTCTCATGTGGGATGTTTGCTACTTTCAAGTAATGTGCTGAATCAAGGTACCACCTGATGCCAGAAATCAGTGTCGGAGAGTGATGCGTAATTTTATCTATGCTAGTTCGACTAGAGTTACTTGAAGCAGCGTCATGTGCATTAAAGAGTATGTGTGATATATCCTAGTGGTTTAGCCAAATCCAATGAATGATAAGATGGATTATATGTAAGGTGGTAAATAAGTCAAGAATATGTAAATTGAAGCGCTTCTAGTGCCTGTGTTCTAGTTAAGCATGCCTCCTTATCTTGCCCGTAGATATTTTCCTCTTGCAGTAACAGCATTAGCTATCCACTATGCTAAAGAAAGCCTGATTTGCTCTGCATGCTCTGCTCACAGTTGTACTTCTTGGATGAATATTTGTGGTCAATGTATTTGTTTTAGCATGATCACAAGGCAGCAAAGTTCAACATCTTGTCCTTGTGTGCTTCCTGGATGTGATGCTGTACTTCCGTCAAGGGGAATTGTAATTAATGGCTCGCATAGAACCAACTGCATAAAGAATTTTACTGAACTCATTCTTACCAGGTAATTCCATGTATCCAATCACTTACAGGTTGCCCAGGGAGGTGGTGGAATCTCCGTCCTTGGAGATATTCAAAAGCCCTCTGGACGCGGTCCTGGGCAAGGGGCTTTAGGTGGCCCTGCTTGAGCAGGGGGTTGGACAAGATGACCTCCAGAGGTCCCCTCCAGCCTCAGCCATTCTGTGAGATGTATAGTAAGTACGTCTCTAAATGTATACCTCTACTGGAAAGTTAAAAAAAAAAATATATCACTGATTGTACGTGAATCTAAAAGATTCTGTGGTTTGTACAGCCTTCAGAAAACTGAACTTTCCGTAGCTTTCTGCCCCGCTGCCTGATTATTCAGGCTATTTTAGGCTGCTTTCCTCAAGGAACTAGTTTGTGATTACTCTTTCTAGGACTGGAATTGTGAATTTGTAAGCAAGTCGCCTGCGGGAGCTTTGCAGGAAAGTGCCTCAAGTTAGGCATGTGCGATTCCATTGCTGAAATACCGCTTCTGGGAATCCTTGCGAGTTCTGCTATTTATTGCATACGTCTCTTTCACTTGTCATGTTTTCTTGTAAAGTTTCCTTTATTCAAGCGAATTTAAAAGGCAATAGATATCCCTCTTTTACTATACCTGAATTCTAACGTCTGATGTATCTAGGAGAAACTGCAGTCTTCTGCAGGTAGGTACTTCCCGTCAAAAGTTCATGATATAAGCACGCCCTGAAATACCTCAGAAATCTCTCATAGAGTTGGATAAAATATTTGATATACTTATATTTTAAGGATAGATAATGAAATTATTTTATTCAATAAAAATGAAAAGAAGGCAGAGTAGATTCAGAAGGACAATGGAGTAGTCGGAGACCACAACTTTTTCTGTATTCAGATGCTTCTGTCATGTTAATCTCTCCAGTCATGTCAAAATTCTGTAGTAATTAGGATTATAGTATTTACCCTTTTGTTGCCCTCATCTTTGCTCTGGGTTATGTTGTAACAAAAATATATCTTCATTTCAGAGCTATGAATAAAGTTTTCCAGAGCGTAAAGATAACTTAGGACTCTGCCTCTCACAGAAGTGGTGTAAGCACTTGGGTTCACTAGAGGTCAGGCTTCTTTTACTCCTTTCTATCTACAAGAGGAGACTGCTGTTAAGTCATGGAGATATGCTTGCAGGCTGTATTCACGTCATATTTACCCAGCAAAATGACGTGTGTAATTTTGCACAGTGTATAACAGCACTAAATGGTTTTAAAATTATTTTTTAAAATGAGTTTTAAAGATTAAATATATACAGTGGGGAAGCGAGGGCAAATAAGGTGATATGTGGCAGACTAAAAAATCCGCAATGCCTAAAAGTGATCTCATGTATTTTTGCCTAAAAGTGATCTCATGTATTTTTGCTGTCCGGTATCTCCGCAGACAGCAGGGTGTAGTCCGCGTAGCCTGGGCGGTCAGTAAGATCAGCCCTGCAGTAGACGTATGCAGCCTTAGTTGCACACAGATACCCAAAGGAATCCCTGCTGCCACTTGCCTGCCTGGGAACTGGTGCGGTTGCAGGGGGAGAGAACGGGGCAGAAAGAACGGGCAGCCCCAAACCTGGGTGCGGGAGCGGCGCTCGGTGGCTGCAGCAGCAGGACGGGAGCAGCTCGGTGCAGGGCACAGCACCGGGGTCAGGAGGAGGCTGTGCCTGGTCCAGCAAGCGCTGCGGTGTGCGTTGCTGTGCTTTGCTTGAGCCTTACCTAATTTTGTATTCATTAGGCTGCATAAAATTGAATCATCTTAAGGCATATTATTGAACGAGTTGATTCAATTTAACTTCAGTTTATTTGCTTTCAGTTGTTACATTATCTTTTAAAATTAGGCAAATTAAATCAGCTGGTCAAAAGCTGAGGTGAAGGCTGGGAAGGAAACAAAAAAACCATTATGGAAACCTGGATTCCTAAACAAACAAATGCCTTTTTCAGGCATGCTAATTTCAGGGAATGCTAATTAAAACTTAATGCATGCACCAGAAACTACACTGCAAGAATATTAATAGCATGGTGCAAAGAGAAATGGAGATGTAGTGTTTTGGTGCTTCATTTCTATAGGTATATTCTTTCTGTTAAGATGAATTATTAGGAAAAGAAGATAACAGCACAGAAATATGTGCATATTCAAGATCAAATGCATCTGAGATTCAACAGGGCGCTTTCTTAGCACTGATTCTGAGCATATAGAGCTAAGAATTTAGAGTACTCAGCAAAGAGCATGTTTTGACTTCAAATGCATTCTACTCTTTGCAGTCAAACATTTTACAGGTAATAGCATCAAAATTATTTTAGTGTATTGTAAATTTCGTTCTTTCAATGTTTCGGAGATGAGCTATCTCTACTAAGAGTTGAGACTCGTGGCCATTTAAGTGAATCAATTTTTTTGAGAAATGAAGAGGAATTCTGCTTGCTAAAGAGAAACATACAGCCAAGTCTCACTGAGATGTTACTTCCAGATCCAAATCTAAAGTGTAAGTTGGAGCAAAGGCCTGTTTGCTTCACGTCCTTGAACTAGAGGATTAGATTTATATTATTTTTTTTACTACTTTGTGTGCTTTCTACCCAACTCACTGAAGTCAGAAGTTCATGGGCCAGCTAAAACACAGGGTCAACTCTGTTCCTGAAAAGAGATTGTTATAGTAGTGACAGAACCCTCCACATTTTTATATATATGTATTTATATATATTTATATATACATAAAAAAATACAGCCTTTCTATAGAACCTGCAGATCCATTGCACATTGCATGCTTTGGTCTTACAGGGATCTATGCTGCAAGCTTCTGCGTCCATCAGTCCATGCTTCTTTGTGTTGGATATTCTCCCAGCGCTGCCTTTTGCTGATGATTGAAAGGAAGATGAGAAGATGAATGCTCAGAGAGGAGCAATAAAGACGAGGGGCGGATAAATGCCTAAGAGATGAGAAGTCAGTAGTGCCTGTGTATGAACCAAGGAGTTACGAGGGGCTGCGATGGTATTCATTCTCAGTTGGGATCTACTGAAAAGAGGGGCTCTTTTAGTGCTACTTTGACAGCACCAGGCAGCGTTGTAATAGATAATGTCACGAGCTCTGTTGTGATATCGCAGAGGTTACTGTTGCATATAGGTCAACCACACATGATAGTATTAAGTAGTATCTGATATTACTGTTCAACGAAAAACTTGGCATGACTATACAATAAAAAGTTAATTCCCTGACAAAATATTTTATGTGATGGAGTAAAAAAGCTTGCTATTAATTGTTATTTGCAGGAGCCTTTGGGAGATCCTATTTCCCTAAGTGATTGTGCTACTGAAACCGCTTAACTTATTTTTTTATTTCTTCTGTCATGTATTTATAGTGGAATCTAGCATGGATTCTTAAAGCAGCCTACCAAGCATTTTTCTGAAGACCTGCTTTCATTACGTTCTTGCCAACAAGCAGCATCTAAGTTCTTATTCAAAAGGATTCCTACTGCACAGATACATCCAAAAGTTAATATTCATTCAAAAAACAGATTCTTACACAAATTCCATCCCCTCTCAGTGCTTTAACAGAGAAATGACACATGTAATGTTAAATGGCATGTCAATAGCAGAATACTTTGTGCTGTAGGATTAACAAAACAGACTGCGCTGACATTGTACAGACATGCTTTACTCCTCTGGTTCAACTGAACAGATTCACAATATTCTTGTGTTGAATTGTTTGGCTTAACTCATGGAGTTGGAAGAATGTTGCATTCACACCAAGGAAGAAATTTTCCTCTAGTGTAAGCTGTCTGGTTTCAGAGGATTTACATGAGGAATGAATTTGGTTCAAGAACGTTAGTAGTGTTTTCTATTTGAAGATGGTTCTCCATTTCAATGAAATTCTCCTTTCCCTGAATTTTTGTACCATATTGTGTTTGAAAGCTGTTTCTTTGTGTTTGCTCTTCACATGTCTTGCTTTAAACCTTCTGGCCAGCTCTGCCTTTCTAACGTGAGCCACCTTTCCATCTTAAGGTGCTTCTTGCTCTGTAGTTTCTCTTGCTCTAACATCTGACAGCTCATTTGTTTCACATTGACTCTCTTTTAAGCCTGCTCTGGGGTAATCCCACCCACACGAGGTGCATTCTTGCAGGCTGTCAGGTACCACAGCAACGGGCACGTGACAGGCGCCTGCGCTGGGACATGAGTGCGTTATAATTATCTTTAAGTTTGTGGTGTCCTGATGAACACACTGAACAGGGATTCACCATTCCTCTTTCCTTCTTTCTAGCTGAAAGGATTACTTACTGAAGAATCTTCCGCAATTTGAGATGTCTGGGTTTTTCGAAGGTACTCGGCACCATACGCCCTGTATCCAGTCTTCCTTGTAGTAAGTACATCTGAAAGTCAGACTATTAGTTTGTGCTGTGGATTCCACGTTGTGGAATGGGTAATAAAAATCCCTTACTTCTCGGAAATGGCATGCGTTATAATGGCATAAAGGCAATAGTGGATTCTGAGTTTCTTCTGTGTGTAATTAAAAGCAAAATTCTGTTACGAGTTGAAAACAGACTTTTCTTTCCATTAGCTGGTTTTCCTGTGTCTTTTGTGTGTAGTGGGAGTTACTCAGCACTGCTTAGATAACCTTTTTCTTTTTTCCCCTGGAGAATGCTGCTTGAGTACAGTAAATCCACCACAAAGCCCATAATATCTGAAATAAATTTTACTTGCACCTGCCATCTTCTGTTCCAAATGCCATCTCTATTGAAACACTCTTCTATATTCTGTATGTAGCATCTTAACCAAGCTGAATTATTTCATCTGCCACAAAGGGATTAAACATGTCAACAGTAATTATCCTTGCCTTATTCTCTGGCAGTTGTTTTTCCTTAAATATGCTCAGAGGTTCATTATAACTTTCTCACTAAATCTCTTGCTGCATCAATCTGTGAAGGTATTATTTGCTGGCGTAGCAAGTGCTGACACGTGTCCACTCTTGCAAACAGAAGATGGTCAGGAGGGTTTTAGTCGTAAATGCTCGTCTGTGGTGTTCTAGTTAAAATCCCAGCTGAGCTTGCACTCAGAAGCCTGTTAGGCTGCTGCTAGAAAGTGATACCAACCTATGAAAGGACTGAGTTTTTTGCAGTTTTGTCTTATTAGTAGAAAATACTTAGTGCTTTAAATTCTAATGACAGTTGAGCTGTACTTTTAACTAGAACTGGCAGAGCTGAGTGAAAAGAGCAAGCAAGAAAGAATGACTAAATTAATCCTTAAGTTTCATAGACTTTTCAAAGATGTACCACCCCCCAGCAGTGGGCTCCTGAGCCCTCTATGTTTCCGTTTATAAAATAATGGAATAATATTTTGTAGACAAAGTATTTTGAGTGCTGTTTTTCAAAAGCTGATTGTAATTCTTATTGTTAAAATAGGTATAATTTCATGTTGTAAGTAATTAACAATTTTTGTTACTTAAAATGACTGTAAAATGTCATTTACCAAAGCCTTACAATGAAGCTTTTCATTAAAATATCACAGAAGTCAAGAGAAATGAAAAATGTTGTTAATATCAAGTTCTTAAGGGTGTTTTTTTTCCCAAAAGATTAAAGCTATGTTTCACTCTTTTGAAATATTTTTATTGGAAAAAAAGTATGTAGTCAAACATATATTAACCTAGAACTGTATGAGAAAATAATTTACAGTCCTTGATTATTGAAGGAAACTTGAGTTTAGTACCATTTTAGTGTATTCCTGCTGAAAGCCTAGCAATTAAGGCTCATAACTAGACAAATGCATTTAGGGTGCTCTCTGGGCATTATAATATTCCAGATGAGGTCGTTGGCATAGACAGTATAATGCAGTAATACTCATGCTCCAAGAAGGCACAGAGGATGATAAATACACATTGCAGTGTGCCCATCAAAATAAAATCCGGTTTGCTTTGCTTGGCAGCCTCACCAATTCTTCACAGAAATGATAATTCTCTGAGGATATTTTCTTGCGAAGATACAAAGGGGAAAAAGAAACTTAAATGCATTTGAATATTCATTTCTTAGCTATCTTGTTGTGTTTTGTTTCCCCCCCTCAGAGAATGCAGGGAAATGTGTGGTGCTCTAACAAAGAGCCTTTTTTCTTCTGAATAATCTGACACGGGAAAATTTTGCATCCAGTGAAGATTATGATTAACTGGGTTTTTACTGCGAATTCCCTCCTGGCTGTACTCCAAAACCTGGCCTGTCAGTCAGGTATAGACGATTTGCAGAGTTTGCTCCTTTTTCCCCCGGAGGGACCGACAGTGTTTAGCCACAATGGAGAGTTGTCCATTAAAATGACAGGGCCCTGGAAGGACGCTCGGCACGCTGCACTGGTGAGATGAAGTATAATAGGCTGTTAACAGTCATGTAGGCGCCTTTTTCAAGGGCCATTTATCCTGAAGGAAGCTTGCCGTGCGTCCTCTCAAGTAAGGGATGCCTTTTCGTTGTTCGTTTCAAAAAGGGAAGCCTCCTCTTTAGAGAACTTTGGCACGTGAAATGATGTTCAGCTGTGTGTACGTGCACCCGGCAGGTCCAGCTCCTCTGTGGTGGTGTGAGGCTGCGTGTGAAGGTTTGTCAATAGGGTGGGACAGCAACCAGTTGGTTTTACACATATTTGCTGTTTCTTGTCCAAATTACAGTAGCATCCAGGAGCGTCAGCTGAACCAAAGACTCTATTTTGATATTCTGTTCACGAGCACAAAATACACAAGGAAGGATTTTCCAGTAATTGAGGTGCTTAGTTGAAAACTGGGCTTAGATTTTCTAAAATCTCTGCTTGACTCGCAGTTGATAGTGGGCTTTAGATGCTGGGTCCCTTCCCTCTAGCGAAGCCCATTCCAGCTTCCCCAGGCACCCAAATAGCTGCCTCTGGCTGTGTCTGGGATTGTTTTAAATTTTCTGCATGATGAATATTGTAGATAAACGTGTATCGGGCCAAAGAGTGAAAAAGAACCAGAATCTATCACAGCGCATGCATCTGGGAGAAGGTCGTCCTGGTGTCTCCAGTGAATATTTCACACAAAATACCTGTGTATTGTTTGGTGTAGGGCAAGAATGGCAGGTGGATGCCCTCACTTTTCAATTGCAATGTCTTTTTTTCTCTAAAAAGTCAGTTATGCTCTACAAGTGAAAGAGCTTCAACAGAAGAATTGGGAATATCCTCCTGGTGGTTAAGGCCATGCTAAGGAGATAAGACAGAGAAGTTCACATCTCCCTGTGTAGAGAGGAACTTCAAGCATCTTACTAGGGAGGATTTCCAGCTGAATTTTGTGGGACAGAGCAGAGGTAGCTACTTAATTCTAGAAGATGGTGTAGACTAAAAAGCCTGAGGGGAAGAAGGTGCTACTTATCAAAATTAGAGACCTGAGAGCAGTGTGGGTAAAGCTTGTTGAATGTTAACTGCTCAGCTTTGTGCTGTCTCTTGAGTTTGTAGGTGCAAGAATATGTCCCCTTCATGCGTTTAGCCAGCATATCCATTGCTTTCTTAGTCTATTCAAACTACTGTCTTTATATTAAGTAAAGGTGAAAATTTTTGTCTAGGGGGGAAAAAGGCAAAGTTCCTACACATTTCCCTGTTATCCATTCCCCCATATTCAAGAAATCTATGGGAAAAAAAAAAAACAACAACCAAAACCAAAAAACCAACCAAACAAAAAAACCCCAGAAAAGCCAGCACTGCTGCTGTTTTTTATTTCACTTCTCAACGGCTGGATTTCATATGAAAACATGATTCAAGACCAACACTATCAGGTAAGTAAGGTTCAATATTTTTCCTTTAGAAATTACAGTATGCACAAGCTAGCATTGACAGACAACTTTTAAGCAATTAAATACAGGCAAGGTCAGGTTCATTCAATTACAAAAAGACAAAACCTCCCCATCCTGGGAATATTGGCATTGTCATTAACAGAAGAGAGACGTGGCTCACAGAGAAAATGGAGTCAGATGGCGGATGGGGTATTGGCACGGAAAGCTACTGTTTGTGTTGGAACAGACACGACGGAAGCTTGTACGTACCGAAAAGCAGGCCTCTCTGCGATGACCTTGGTGGCAGCGCGAGTAGTGCCCTAAGTGGCATTTATATACGGGCCAGATTGCTCTTGAAAATTTTGTTTTCCTTCATATAATTGCTTGAATGAGGCTGAGGAGGTACAAAGGCTGTTCTCCGCTGTTGACATGGGGACAGTTTGCTGGGATGATTGACAGTCTATTGGGTTGGAGATAAGCATGTTTCTCCATGTTTGCAGAAAGTCCTGCCTCATGTTAAATCATTTCTCTCTGTAATCAGTGAATCACAGATCAAGATAAACACTTGTGCAGATTCAATAAACCTAATTTTTATTTTTATAATTAAATCTTAAGAACCACCTGATTTTGCATTGAATCAAGACTATAATTTCAGCAGTAAACATCTGATATTTTATTGTAATGAAGAAGCTAAGAATGAATAGAGCTACATTTTTGATTAATTAGAATTTTGTTGCCAAGGAATTAATCTGTTTTCCCTTCTCTCTGGAAAAAAAAAAACCCAAACCTCTCTAAAATGAGTTTCTCAGCAGGCTTAATTATAGAAATGTTGAGTGAACTCCAGCAGCAGATATATTTCAATGTTGGGTTTTTTTTTTTCCCTTTCCTGGATTAAGGGGGCAAATGGAAGAAAAGAGATGATCGTTAAATACTGAATACGGCTGTTATTTTTCCTGACCATAAAGTAAGAGAACAGCTAGCCCTGGACCTAAGACTTCCTGGTCAGTAGAGAAGGGTGAGTTTAACTTGGACTGGAATAACTCAGATCCGTATTCACATAGAAATGGCTCCAGGGTGTAAGTCTGTCCTAGTTAGCTGCTGCTATATCAACTGAGGAGTTGCTGTAGTAATACCTTATATGACTATGCTTTCTTAGGTGATCCTTTGGACTGATTCCCATCTTCTTCTGAGGCAATGGGGGTGATGCTAGCAGGGCTGACAAGCCCAAAAACTGAGTTAACTGTACTGCAGTAAACTTTACTGAATTACTTGTGATTTATAGATGTGAATCCATTTGTGCATATGGCGAGCTAACGTGTAATTTCCGTGGGTATGAATAAACAGAGCAACCACTTAGTATTTTAAAAGGTTGCTTTCTGTCATTGCTTATGGCAGCAGGGGATGCATTTCATTTCTTCTAAGTTTAAAGGAAGAAATGCTTTTTCTTTGCTAAGAAAAGCTACCGCACTTATGTGATTTGTAATAAGTAATGTGTCAGTTGCCATATTTCTGCTTCAGTATGTCTCTTTAGGATGCAGAAAGCTGTGTTCAAGAGAATGATAACCAGACAGCGTTAGAAAATTCAAAAGGATACTGTCTCTACATCAGAAGCGGGGATCTAAATGCCACAGTTTAGGCTCATCAATATTGGTAAGCGTTTTAGATGTGAGTAATTGAAACTTGCTGCTACTGCGTGCTTCTAGCAAAGTGTGAAATTGAGGAACCAGAAGACAATACGCAAATGCATGGATGCATAACTGCAGTTTGAGTGCTTTCCTTGTGGGTGACTGAAGCATTTTATTCTCTAGTTACCTCAGAGGAGAGAGTACAAAAACACTTTGGGATGAGAACACTTTAGGACACTTTGGGTCCTAAACTTCACTTCTTCATTTTACTGTTAGCAAAAAAAAAAACCAACCCAAACCCCAAAGCCCTGTGTAAGACTGATTAATGATATAATAAGCCGTTAGGTCTTGCTATGAGCATAGTTGAAACTGTACTGATGATATTTTTAAATTACTTTCTCTGGAAGAGATGTAGTGTAACTTTTCTTGTACAACTGATGATGTATATGGATTAAAAACTCAAATACAATGATCTGGGCTATTCCCTAAGAAAATGTTTGTGGTTAAATGAGAGCTGGGTTATTTCATTCTCCAGCTCATGATAAGCAGTGGCTGAAGAGCTCTTCCCACATAGAGGAACTTTTTTTTGGAAATTGTCTCCTGTATTAATCATCTCTCCAGTTGTAGGGAGAGGGATGAAGAAAGAGGAGTCCCTTGTCCCTTTAAAAGCCATGTAAAATGGCACTAAATGAGTTTGCTCAATAAACAGAGTTCCTGTCAATGAGATAGTAGTTCCCATGCACTAGGTTCTTAAATACTGGATGGAAAATCTAGTATCCCTATTAAATGGTAGTAGACTGTTTTGTGTTAGTGAGGTGCTTTATATAATAGCTCAAAAAATGAAAACTATTTCCTGAAAATGACTCAGTGTGCAGAGCCCTTTCTAATTGGGAAAATCAGTCCAGCAGTTCGTACGTCAGCATGCCAAAAGAGGGGGAGAAGGAAGAGAGGGCATGGCTGAGCTGGGTTGCATCTGATCTTCCAGTTAGTCAAGGTAGAAGACCCTGAATATAGCAACTTGGTAAGAATTTACCCCCAAATTTATCGCTTGCCTGTTTGAACAAGCAGCCTATGGTATATTTTGAGCTACAAATTTTTGCGTAAACCCTACTTTGTATCCTTCTAGGATAGGCATAGCTATTTTTTCCCTGTCTGGTCAGCTATATTTATGTCTCGTGGAAGCAGTGAACAAATGTTATTTAAAGTACCTCAATATAGATATTTATCATTTACATGAATTATTTTTTAAAAGAGAATAAAATCTTGTACACATACTAGAAATTGCAGCCAAAGAGTCTTTTCACTTTAAGCAGAAGTCATGAATACAGTGAATCCGAATTTCTTCATGCTCCTCTGGAGAGCGAGTCAGTTAAAAATTCAGGTATCCCACTCAAATCCATAGTCTGCCTTAAGTCTGAAACCTTGCAAATATGCAGTTATGAAGTGAAACAAACAGTAGGTTGAGCTTGACTGCTAACTCATGGATATATTCTGCTTTCTTGCTTGCTCTGATTAGTATCTTATTCTTTAAGCAGTGCTGCAAACACCACTGTGACTATTCTCATAGGAGCTATATTATGAAAGAATGACAGATTGTGGGCGAGGAGGACTTTTTTCATACATCATTTCCCTTCTTTTTCTCTTCTGTAAAATAGTTAGGTAAAAATACTACATTTTTCCTGGTACTAACACGAAAATTTGTAAAGCAAAGGAATTCTTTGACTCCAGGCAGTGGCATTTTATCTACCAGCCCTCAAAATACAAAAAAGGTATCAGAAGCTTGAACTGGTATCCGTTCCTGCTCGCTAACAAACCTGCTTCTTGCCCACTTTCATCATAGATATGGGCTTTAACCTTTCCAGTGTTAATATTGAAACTGCTATTTTTGGTTTAAAAAAAAAAAGATACTTTCAGTCTATTAGAGTGTTAAAGTATCATTTAATTTCACAGTCTACCTCCTTAAAAGGTTGTCACAGCAGCAGTAAACCAGAGATTAGTTAAAAGCCATGACAAAATTGAAATTTTGTTCATAACATTCCTATATATAAGAAAACAGGCAACAAAAGATTTCCACCCCACTGAAAATTCCTTCTCTCTCACATCATCTTAACTGACACTTAGCGCTTGGATAATAGTGAGAACATAGGAAAAAAGGTTATAGCTTTACATTAGTGACATTAGAGTTATGGCTGAAGAGGTGCTTTCATTCTAAGCCTTCATTTTCAGGCACTTACAGCTTTGTGAATGTATTACCCTTTCGGCTCCCATTACACATGCTTGCTTTCATCCCAAAAGGTGGTTTGTGGCATTTTTGTTTAGTCTTTTTCTTTATTCTTTCATCATGTTTTTCTTGGCTATTTATTTGATACCTAAATATGTGGAAAAGTATCTTCATTATTTCATTAATAGTTCAGATTTTTTTTTTCTGCACATTGGTGTTGGTGCTTCTGCAGAACATCTGCCTTTGATACAGTAGAAGAACTTTCTTTTATAGATAAGTATTCAAAGTTCTTAAAAGCTGCCTGCTCTGTTTTGGTTTTTACTTCTTGAAATAACCAGGGAATTCTTCCTTAAAAAAGAATCCTAAGGTGTGATATCATGGTTAAAAATGTAAATATGTACGAACTTATTCATGAAATTGCTCTGTGTGAATAGTGGCTACACGTATCTGAGTAATAAGAATAGACGATTCCTGGTGTTATTAGAGCAGGATTCCACTCTCCTTTATGATGTGGTGGGAAAAAAGTGTCTGTTTCGCCAACAAATGCCATAAATAAAAGCCAGAGTTCATACACAGCTTCAGTTTTGACTTTCCGAACACTCACAGACAATAAACCCCCCTTTGTTTATGTACGGTTTAGATTAGCAGACTTGATGTGGGAAAATGATGAGGAACCGGGAAAGTCAAATCCACTGCTACGGCTTCCTGATGGAGCCCCTAACTGTCAGTCCACAACAATAATAATTTCAGTCTCTTGGCTTTCAGCGTAAATGGATTAACTCAAAGGATGAATTAACATTGAGGGTTTTGTATTTCAGTGAGAAACTACTCTGTGTGCCTGTGCACATACACAAAAAGAATGAAAGATCAGCAAAAAGAATGAAAGATCATTAAAACCAAACAAAACCCAAATCCTGAGTGGGAAGTTTCTGTAACACAACCACATCTCATCTACAGTCATTCTTAAGTTATTTAAGATGGTGAACGTTGTTTATTTGAGAGAGCATATAGGTACTTCATTATGTTTTTAAGTACCATTAGGTGCAGATCCAACAATATATCAATATTGTCCATTGTAATTCTGAAACAAAAGGGGTTTTGTAGAGGGGAAAAAAAGCATCTGTAGTTAATATGTGCGCTGTGTTCCTAGGGCCAACTTTGCTATAGTGCTTGACCCAGCTGGTACTGGTAGTAGCATCTTGAAGTAACACATGCAAAACGTATCCCAGCAAGGTGGTCCTTGCCCTCAGAGTCTCTATGAGGCCATAATTTCACAGTGAAAGTGGTCCTGGCAATGCTGGCTGCTGCTGCTATCAGGACTGGGAATATGTTTTGGGGTTTTTTTCCCTAGCTTTTTTTTTTAATAAAAATGTGAAGATTTCAGAATTCCTATGTCCCAGACAGTGGCCTTTTACTGAAAAGATAGAGCCCCTGAAGAAGGACATAAACTGATATTAAGTTTACAGAAATACTGTTTTGTTTTTCAAAGCTATCATAGGGCATTATAAGGAGAGAGAGAGATCAGGGAAAGCCCAAGGCTATGTAGCACTGCATGCTGTGAGCAAACATCCTGCAGTCATAAGCCTAAGCATGCCGGCTGGCTGCCGCTAAAAACAAGTGTCTTTTTTGGAACAAGGGCTAGTTACGATAAAGATGGCATAAAAGTGATGGCCTTGAAAAGATGTGGTTTTCTTTTAAAGGAAATATTAAGTATGAGTCTAAGGCATCATTTTTCTCCATCTTTTTTTTTCCCCTCTCCCCTCCCTCAAATCTCTCACAATAGCTTGGTCAACAGCATTTTCTTGCTTCATTGGTTTTGAAAAGGACTTGCTGTTCCCTGCTGTTAGATTATTTCCAGGAGACTGTCTCAGGTCAATAGTCATAATATTCTTTGCCCAATGCCCTCTTTCCCTGACCCAGACAAAAAAAAAAGGGGGGGGAGGGAAGTGGGAAAGGGAAGCATGTTCTTTTTTTACATGCTTGATCCAGAGTATTTTTGGTATGGAACCTCCATTTTATCTACAAGTACCTGGTCTCTGCACATAATTCCCATAGAGAAATTTCTCCTACAAGGCATAAGCAGTAGCAGCTAGGTTTCAGGTGAAATTACTGAAAAATATAGGGACCTTTTATTGGTATTAATTTTACTGCAATTTTCAAAAAAAGATTCCTTGCTGCAAGTAGTCTAGGAGACATTGACTGTAAAGAAGAAATTAGCCAGAATAAACATGATCCAGTTGTGGTTACGTTGGATATTGGTTCTTTAGGTCTTGTTTCAACTCTCCTTCAGCTTTATTTTAACAGTTTATAAAAAGGCAGAAAGATGGTCACCTGAGGTGCACATTGCCACCAAACTGATGCCTCTCTTGGCTCCTCCACAGCAGCCAAGCGCTGCAGAGCTCACGCTATTTCTTCTGTCTTCTCCTTCCCCTGAAAAAGTTATGTGTTTAAAGGTGTCAGGTTAGGACTGCCAGTATGAAATACATGTATTACGTTTGTTTTGCACTCCAGTAAATTTTGGCTAACGTTAGGATGGATTTTCATTTTCTGTAACTGCTTGAACTGATTAAATTAGCATGGGAGCAGAAACTTGCTAACAAAGTAAAGACAGTTCCTGTTAACTGCAATGAAAATTTGTTTGGTGTTTAAATAGGACAATATGTGATAACTAGCAATTGTTGATAGGTTTACAGGATACACAATGGGGAGAGACCATAGCAAGTTGATTTGACAACAGCAGAAGTGAACAAGGCGACAGCTCAATATTGTGCAAACCCGTCTTGGCAACAAACACGTTTCCTTTATTCCTCGTGGGATTTTTGTAAATCTGATTAAAACTCTCTTTGGTGGAACATTGCTGTTACTTGTACGTGCCACTGTAGGGTCACGCAGTCAGCCAGCGGCCAGGCTGCACGCCTCGCTGAGACACTGAAAGCCTCGGCTTGGACTAGGAACCACCTGAATTCTAATCTTAGCTTTGTTCTTACTTTCTTGGGTTTGCTCGGCCAGCTTGGGGCACCCAAGCCAGCAGAGGAACTTTTGGCATCAGTCGTATTTTAGAACTAGTATTTGAATTAGTACTTGCTAGTGTCAGTGTCATGGAAATAATTAAATTATAATAGGACATCATTAGCTTTTGGAGTGAATAATACAAGCAAAGCCAATCCATGTTCATCAGCTCCCTAAAAGTAGAGGCTAATAGTGAAGCCAATCTTAGTAATAAATGATCAGAAGCATAAACTCGGGAGTTAGAGCTTGATTTTGAGTGTGTTATGCAAGATAAGGTGTTACTTACTGTTTTTAATCTGGAATTCTGATCTTCCTGGTGTCTGAATGTTTGGATTTGGGAATTTGGTTTAAACTTTTTTAATAACAACTAATACAGGAAGAACATGTTTCACTTTGTCAGAGGAAACATTGACTTCTTGGATGTAAGCAGCTGCTGTCAAGAAAGACAGATTCAGCCATCCTTAGGCTTCCTTACACATTTCTTCTTTAATAGACATTATTCAGTTTAGATGCATAGTTTAAACACCCTTGCTTCAGGGCTCTACGGGAGAGATTTTGAAAGTGAAAAACATAGGTAAGGGAGCAGCTTGTCAGAAAGTAAGAATTTAGCACTTAAACACTCCAAAGGCATTTCCACATATGAGAACAAACAAACTACCGTTGAGATCTAAAAAATCTTCTACCTTTAATGTTTTTCAGCTCTGGATTAAAGAGCCCTCCTGAGCTATGGGGGGTGCCTGAGGTCTGTTAGCTTGGGATAAGCAGCATCTTGGCCAAAAACTTCGGGTACTGAAAAGTAAAACGCGGTGGTGTGTGTACAGCATATCAAGAACACTGAGAGAGTCCTGACAACTTAACTTCTATAGGAGTTCGCAAACGTGTTGCCTCTGCTTTTCAAAAGGAAAGAACTATATGTATCTTGATGCTGCACATCATTATAGAGTTTGGATTAGAAAGTAAAATTTTGCTGTTCATCCAGATGCATTAATAGTAACCGAAATAAATGCCATGTCTTAATGGCTAAGCCATAGAGAAGATAAGGGCTGTTGCTACTTATAAAAGATAAAATAACCTTCAAATGAGAGAAGCTGGTACTGAGAAACTGGAGGTTTAAGCTCTTAATCTGTTAATGATGTGTGTGTGAAGATTTTTGAGACGAAGCCCAGTCTGGGAGCTTGAATTTTGCAGACCTCTCAAATGCTTCACTGTTTTCTCTGAGATGCATGACCCCTTGATGAAATGTATGCTTTTGCCTACTTATAATTTATATAGTGCAGGGACAGAGAGATTGTTTTGATCTTGCATTTGTTACCAGTCATTAAAACTGTTAGTTCAAGTTTTCATTTGTACTTTGGAGCTGAAAGATTCAGGTTCTGTTGATGATAAACCGTTAGTGCGTAAGCACCTGCGACCCAAAAGGTTAAAAAAAATAATATATTTTTGCTGGGACAGCCCCTAGTTTAAAGTTGGTAGCACTTTTGCTGTTGACTTATGTGAGAGCTTGCTCATCCAAGAGAACTAAAGATAAATGTACTGAATAATTGTCTTATCCATATACTGAGGGAATATCTTAACTGTTAAGCTCTGGAGAACCACTAAGCGCGCGTGACTTTCTGGCCTGACCGCAGACAGTTATTCATACAGAATACAAGAGTTTGGGCTGTGGAAGATGAAGTTTCAAGTCTTGCTTCAAGTCAGGAAGAACAGAAATCCTTTAGGTCTGGATCTTTTGCAACGCACTACTACTTGCTCATCAAGGCTATTTCACACAATCACAGAGTAGCTGAGGTTGGAAGGCATCTCTGGACATCACCTAGTTTAACCCCCTGCTCAACCAGGGTCAGCTACAGCAGATCGTCCAGGACTGTGTCTGAGGATGGAGACTACACAACCTCTCTTGGCAACCTGTTCCAGTGTCTGATCACCCTTAAACTAAAACAAACAAACAAACCCAAACCAAAAACAAACAAAAAGAAACCCACTTTAAAAATATTTAAACAGAATTTCCTGTATTTCACCTCGTGCCCGTTTCTTCCTGTCCTTTCACTGGGCACTACTGAGAAGGGTCTGGCTTTGTTTGCTACCCGTACCCCCATGGGAATTCATACACAGTTTTACCTATTTAATGCAAACAGATGAGGAAATTGTGTGGGATGCCAGGGTGCCTATGATTGTCCAGCTCTTTATCTTCAGGGAAGACTTGGGAGTATTCATTTAATCTCTTTTCTAATACAAGAGCTAAAAGGCATCGCCTGGCTCAGGCTATGAGCCACAAATTGCTGGAAGCTGGGAGTATACAGTACAGAAATATAACTCTCTGCTTGGTTTGTTCTTCCATCTTTTCACAGACTTTGGTTATCGAGCACTGCTAGGGATAGGATATTGAGCAAAACTCATTTTTGGCATGACTTCGTACATCTGCTTTTACTTTCTAAGACCTTAGAGTAGTTTTAGAGGGATAGATGCGGCTGGCTTGCTGCAATACTGCTGTTCCTGGTTAATCTGCATAGTGCTGTTGATTTTGGGGTCGGACGTTTTTTCAGCTTGCCATACTCCCTGAAGAGCCAGAGATATGTAGCAGCACAAAGCAAAGGGGCGGATCGCCTTTAAATGATGCTGCTGTTTTGAACCAAATGGTTGGTGGCCAAAGAGACTCGGCAGCTGTTATAGTTGAACACTTAGAATAGTGCCCTGCTACAGGAAAAACTGCTCCTAGATGTGAAGCTTGATTATCATAATTGTAAATAAAGGCTAATACACATGTATTATAACTCAGGTCTTGTCTTCTTTTTATAGAGTGTGAAATGAGCTTCCACTTGTAATTGCAGGTTTTCTTGATTGATGTGAAGCTATTTTCTCTGTAAGCAGATACTTCTTAGTTTCTAGCTCTGTTCAAAGTATGAATAATCAATTACAAAAAAAACTTGAAAAAAAAAAAACCAAACAAATTGCAAAGAGGTTCATTTCCTAATGCCCCAGGACAGCAAGAATTTCTGAGCTAGGAAATTACATGCCCTTAACGCGACTGTTGACTCTTCCATTGAATGAAAGCTGTACATCAAGAGAGATCTCTCATTTCATGATTACAGCACATATTCTCCCTGGAAGATACAAGGCGCTTTCCCTTTGGGTCTTTGCTTATGAATGTTTACAGCTTGGAGAACTGCAGGTATGCTTGAGAGAAAAGTGTATCTGTGACCAATGGAAACATAAAAGGGGAAGAAAAGTTGCGAGACTTCACAGAATACCTGCTCACCTCCTGAAATGCCACATCCCCGTGCATCAAAGGCTTCGCTTGCTTTCTGAAAGATACTGTTTTTGTCATTGCACACGATACTGCATCCTTTGGGATGAATTCTGCTAACCATCAACAGAATTATTTATATGCGAAACTTGTCAGGTTAGCAAAGGCACAGGAATTTGGCTGCTCATTAAAGATGTAAGTGCATTTTAATGTAGTGTATGCTGTGCATTTTCCTTGCCTCCATTCCAGTGAGTGTCAAGACTCCTTCCTTCTTCTGTGGCCTCTGCGTTCAGAGACTGGGTTTGATTCGGAGCAGGAGAGCATTTCTCTAACTCTACTGTCTTGGTTAAGTTATTTCATACAATCCCGAGTGTTGTAATTTGTAAAGCAAATCTGTTTCAATACAAAAGTATTCTGTAAAATTTTTTACCTCTGTAGGCTGAAATTCCGTTTAACATGTTCAAAACAACCCCTGGTTTTTGCCGTCTGATCTATTCCCTGTTTATTCTGCTGCTACTGTTGTCATTGTATCCAAACTGTTTGTATGTAAGCAGTGGTAACCGCTTCTTAACAATTTTTCCAGTACTGTGAGTTGCCTTGAAGGCACATAGGATATAAATGAAGAGGAAAATAGCGGATTTTCCATATGGTCTAAGTACTATATGAAATTTTAGGAATGCGATTTCCCACTTATATCCATTCATCTCTTTGAATTTCAATCTTTAAATCATTACCTTTTCTCTCAGGACTGCTGTGAGGCTTAATTCATTAATGTCCATAGAGTGCTTTGAAATCCTTAGATGAAAGAGATTATAGAAGTGCAAAATATTAAAGCAAAAATGTGAACCCACAACCTCTCTCCTTCTCTCCCTTAGCTCACCTGCTTACGAAGATCTTTGTAATCATATGAACTTACCTTAGAATCGAGGCAAATACTTTTTCCTTTGATGTACAGATAATGTGTGGTTGTAAATGCCCATTTTTTTAAAGAATCTTTTTCATATTAACAAAGTTAATGTAAAAACTTCTTAGCGATGTTTTTAATCATCTATTCAGAATCTTTGTGCTTCCCCAATTAAAATGTGGTCCTGGTTAAACCCAGCTGAATCTTGTAGGACTCCATCAGTGTTGAAAGATTCATACTGCTCTCTCCATAGGCTTGCATTAGGAAAACAGAAGTTCCTCTATCAGGTTTGTGTAACTTCAGACTGTAAAATAACTGGCATAACAATCTTTTCAAAATGCATCATTTGTTTTCTAGATGGGAACCATCTTCTCTGTCCTAACATCTGCATTCATTTCTGTAAAGTGTATTCTCTATTTTCATAGGATGACAGCTTGATTCAGGTTAGAATGACCTCAGGAGATCTCTACTCCAGCCTTCTGCTCAAAGCAAGGTCACCTATGAGATCAGACCAGGTTTCTTAGGGCTTTATCCGGTCGGAGAATATCTTAGCCTACCAACTTCCATCTGGAGCCGCTAGATCATCCATGAACCCAGCTGCTCCTGTTTCCATTACAATCTAAAACCTATGGAAGCCTTTACTAATGTTACTGAAATTAATACCCCAAAATCAGGTATTAAATCAAAATCCAACACCCCAGAAGAACCTTCACAAAAACTAATGCAGATGTTACTATTGGGATACATGGAATTTTTTTTTTCCCCCAACTTAACAGTTTATCTCTGTAGCCACAAGATTGTCCATGGACCTTCCCAGTAACTTCTATTTCCCTGCAAAGGAAAGCAGAGCGAGGGTAAGAACTGTTCATGAGCCTGCGGGAAACAAACCGACAGCCTTCTCAAGACACCGGAGTACTGCATATTTAAGGACAGCGTTGGAGTAAGGCAATAAGGGCTGCCTTCTCAGCCTCCTGGTTTGGATATGGAAAGTCCCCCTCTCCTGGCCTGCTAAGATAAGAAATTCCCTCCTGCTGTAACCACTAATTAAAATCTGTATAAAGTTGCTTTTCTCAGGCATTCATGATCACCCTCGTAATCCATAGTGGGCATCCCATACCGTCTTTCACCGTCTCCAAGAGGAAAGGCTCAGTTTCCCATCCTCCAAGTCAATGTGAAAAGACTGACCTTCTGCAGAAGGTTTCCGTTTTCTCTCCAGCACTGGTTTTATGGCTCCCAGCTGGGTAAGGCTTTGTGCTATTGCAGTCTTGGCTGACAAACCGGATGGAGAACTCTACCAATGGGGAAACCCCCCACCAAACCTGTATTCAAGGCTCAGTTACAGCATTCATGATGTCCAGATTGTCCAAGACAGAGCAGCTCGTCACGTTTTTAAAAAGATATCATTGTAGTGTCTCTCATCGCCCCGGTGGAGTGCGTATGAACCTCTCTGACAACAGCCAATTTATTTCAGAATTAGTCCTTTCTGCTGCTGCTGTGCCTCTATCCTGCTCTTCCAGTTCAGCCATTTAAAGTCAGTAGAGAACTCTAGTGACCTCTTTATTTGCAGACAGAGCAGATATCTACAAGGCTATCGTGGAGAGTGGCTAGTTTGAATCTGTATTTAAATACTCCAATGAGCATATGTTTATTCAGATTTCTCTTTAAAGTTTAGATTCTGAAAGTTTCTCCTATAGTACATATGCATGTGTTGATATAATCTGGAATTTTGAGTTGATTGTAATATTGCTACTAGCTATTAGACTAGAGTTGTTTTACCACCACTTCTTTCTCAAAGGAGAATTAATCATTGACTTAACTAGAATGCTAATGTGAATGATTGTATTGTTATGCATATGTTGATTTATTTAATTTTTTCAGTCTTCTAGGTCCCTTTTGAAAACAAGCTTAGCCAACCAAACTTAACAAGCTTTTACTTGAATATGTATAAATGTTAAGTAAACAAAATATTTTTGCTGCTTACGCTTGCAGTATTCAGCTTCATTAAACATGTTTATATGCAGTCTATAACCTTTTGCAGTATACATGACTAACTTGTAAGACAGATTCCGTTCAGATAAAAGAAGACATGCAAAATGTGTTTTGGAGAACTTGTTTGAATGCAGATCTCCCGAGACACTCTCAAGGTGTCCCGTTCAAGCGAAACAACGACCTCAAATCTTGGGAATTGTGAGGTGTGTAACAGGTCAGGTTGGCTTCTCTTAGATGGACTTTCCACCGAATAACAATTAATAACTGTTTTGCCTTGTGAAGTCGTCCGTGGTTAACAGCGTCCCTACTGCCCAGCAGGAATCCCCTAGTTGCCCGGCCGTTGCAGGCTGGGGCGAGCATGGTGTGCGGGTTAGTACGTTCTGCTTCCTTCGGCAGCCTGCCAAAAGGTTTGTTTCCAATTAGGCGGCCAGGCTTCAGGGGCCAAGGAGACACGAACAGCAGAGAGAATTTTAAGAATGCCACCACATCTGGCAGATGTTCAGGGAAGACCTTGGGAATGCAGACAAACAACTGAGGTCTGCTCTTAGCCTCACCTGCCAAAGCAAGGATTAAACAAGCGTGATCCAATTGCTTCTTCCTACCTCTGTTCTATCTTAAAGCACATAAGCAAATACCAAGATTTTGATGCTATTATGCAAAGTACTTGCTTGTTCTGAGGATAATCCCATTGATAGCGATGGAATCATAGTGTAGCAAGACACCACTTTCTGAAAAATTCTGATATCCTGAGAGAACATATCTACTGGTTGATAGGAGGAGAGAGCAGGTTGCTTCGCCAGTATGGAGTACTGGTAAAATCTCGGGGCAAGGGCTCACCGCAGTCCTAACTAACCCTGGTAAAGGTTTTTTATTGCAATAATGAGTGACCATGGAGGATGCTGGCTGTCCGTGGGTACAAGCCATGGATGAACTCAGCTACTTTGAGAAGATGTGTGTTCTAGCCATGGAAATAGAGAGTGACAGCTCCGAGGATGAAAGAGATGCTAGCTAACAGTAATAATAGTTGAGAGAGGGTTGTCTTAGAATATTTACACTGTAAATATAAGGCAACGTGAAGCAAATTCTTAGTTCAGGTAAACTGCTGCAGAGACGTGGTTTTGTGGTGGTTTACTCCATCTCAGCAGCTGTCCTTATGAGCCATGAGTGAGGGATCTACGTATTTCTTACCAAAGAGGTAGGGGTAGCCTTCTTAGCAAGTACAGGGTGGACATAATTCTTAGAGAACAGCTGCCCCTTTTCTTTCAAAAGTGTCATTTCAATTTAGCACTTCAACTTTCTGTTTAGTCTAATGGTTTTCAGACCACAGGAAAGGTAAATGGGTGAAGCAGCTTCTAAGATATTATATACGTGTCTTGTTCCATTGATCAAAGGAGCTGTTGATGTCATCTTCCAAAACTAAATTTTATTTAAAGAAATCTTTAATATTTAAAAAACAAAGCAATGCCCTCCCCCCCCCCAAGAATACAACAAAGAATGACAGCGTCTGGCTGTCCTAGAGGAAACCTGTTCGCTATCGCAAGAGTTGTTAATCTTTCGAAGATTATATTGGATTTCATAGAGGTAAATAGATTCTCAAGATAAATTCTGTCCCCAAAAGCAACAACTTTTCTTAATGTACATGCATTAAACAATAACATCTTAAAAAGGCAAAATAAGACATTTTTAAGAATTCATTGCCTTAAGTCAGAACTTATATGAACATTCAATTTGATTAGCTACAGCCAAAAGCTAAAAGGTACGTAACAGAGCCTGAAAAATTAATGAAAGCTTTGCTATTTTAGTTTAACAACATCCCTGTTTTTCTGCTCTCTAAACACTCCTACCATTGCAGCCATCAGTTTGTAGCAGAATATTTTACCAGACCCTGCAGCAGACACACAGACAAATGAACTCACGATTGTCCTGAAAGTCTGTGAAAACACCTCAGGAAATGTTGATTCTTACAGTCCAAGGATCAAAGCTGAATTATCTGAAGTTAAATGATTGAGATTGTTTAGATAATGAATTGCAGGTAGCTGTTTATGAATGTTTTGTTTTCTAATTATGAAGCTGATTTTTCACTTACTATAAAATCTAGTCCTTTAAGAATAATATTCCGTATTTTTAGGCATCTTTTACTGTTTCAGAACTGAACTTTCGGTGACATTTTGTAGTGTCAGAAAATAGGCACTTGCAAAGGAAGCCCATATTCTCAAACGCTTGTGGCACAGAGTGTGATTATGGCACCGCGGCTCTCGCAGCATTTAAGTAGCCTCGCATTGCAGTGGTAATTAAAACGCATCAGGCCAGATCCTGCTGTCCATGCTGAGATCACAACTCCAAACCATGTTCAGTATTAGCGTGCACTTAATTATTGAGGACTTGGTACCTAGAACTCCCAGCTAAGATCAAGGGCTCGTTTTGTTAGAATTTCTATGGAATTTGTGGTAAAAGGCAATGATGTGATTTAATGCATTTACAATGCATGGCTGCCATTTAGATTTTATCCTGTGGGAACCCAGTGTGCTTCCACAGTACCTGGCGTGGGCTTAGATGACAGCAAGCTGACAGATTCAGGAGTCCTGAGTCCCAGGCTGATGCTCCTACCCCAGCATCATTTCATTTCTCTGAACATGCTCAATGGCTTTTTCATAGGAATTGTATTGGGATTTGAATGACATATTATCCCTAGACTAAAGGTGTGCGTTTAAAGTGGTTTGTTACTGATTTTTTATAGGACAATGACTGTCACCTGTTGCTCTGTAAGGACTCTTAAATAAGAGAATTATTACTGTGTTAATGTCCAATGAAGTCATCAAATTGCTCCCGGTGTCGGTTCTCATCACTGAGATGAGAACTTGGGCTTTGATCATTATCTTTTAGACTCCAAGCCTGCAACTTAACACACGATTACTTTGACCTATCTAACAGGCTGGGACACACCAAAGGGATAAGAACCCACAAGAAGGGGAATAGTTTGTGGTTAAGATGCCGATGTTAGTTGGGAGACCCGATTTTGGCAAATTCCTCTCATCAGCTCTGCGCCATAGCTTTCTCTTCCTAAAACAGAGAATAAAACGTTGGGTTTTTTCTCTTGCCTTTTACCTGTCTAGATTGTAAGCACTGGCGAGGGTACGTAGTGCAACACCTTATACGTTAGTGCTTCTTGCTACAACTGTAACATTTAATCAATAAAAATATGCCTTATGCTTCTTTGTTTCATAAAACGCTGAATGTCTCACTAATCTGAACTAGAGAGGAACATGTATTTGCAGATGATCTTTAACTGGAAAGAGCAGAAGATCACTGTTCCTTGCCTTTCAGTTGAGGAGTATGAAACCAGTAATGCAAATTTTCAGGCTCTCGGCATGCAAATTAACGAAAGAGGTGGCAGTACACCTGCCTTTTCAAAGCTCAAAGCATCACACATGCACAGGAAAAAAATAAAAAAGGTTACACTTCTGTAGTTCTCTACAGTCAAGCATTCTTTCAAAGGGAAAATCCATCGCTTTGAAGAATTTACAGAAGAAAACCTCCACAGCAACCAAAGCTGCAGGCAAGCGAGTAAAAGGCAAAATGCAACTGCTGAGAAAAATAAATAAGGGCCTTTACAGCAGTCCCATTGAATTGAAATTCTCCTTTATCACAGACTAGGCTATTATAATCTTCTTTTCTACCTCTAGCCACATCTTTTAAAAGATTTTTCTAAATATAAAAATGTTACAGTAGAAGCGGAGTTTCTTACTAATGTATTATAAACCGTCTCTTTCTGTACTAAAACGCCACCTGAATTTGCCAAAGAACCGATTTGGCTTAATTTCTCATTCCCGTTGTCTGCATGTGAACCATCGATCAGATACAAAAAATGGCAGTTGAGTTACGGAGCGACAGAAATGTGTTTTTCCGCAGGGGCCGGCATTCAGCAAGCGCACCGAATGCTTGCAAAGGCCTTCGAGCACAGGCGAGACCGAAGCCTTCTGCAAGCCACGATGTCCTTAAAGGTCGCAAGAGCCACAGCAGCCCAGGCGTTCGTGGCATCTTGTTTTTCCAGCTAAGTTTAAACAAAACCTCAGGCAACCTAAGTTCATAGACTTCTTTTTACAGAGGCCACAGACTTTAACATTTAAATTAAAGAACCGGACTCAATGAGATGTAAATTTTATTTACTGGTGTTCCGTGTTAGCAAATGTCCTGAATACTGGGCTGAAAGCTCTGCTGAATCAACAACCTTGAGGATAAAGCTAAAAGGAAGGTGAGAGCGCGGTCATAATTTTATTTGGGGGGGGAACTGAGTTTTCTTTCCCCAAGAATGAGGTGCCACAGGAAGGGTCACGTACAGGACTTGCTGAAGTTTATATAGAAAATGAGGAAAATGCCTTGAAATCCTGGGCTGGTGCCGGGATAGGAGCGGTACAGGCTGATGCTGCGCCTGGGTACATCCCCTGGAGGGACAGGGGCCATTTCTCTTCACGCTGGCCTCTCAAAGGTGGAAGGCAGTAGCCATCCTGGGCTTCTCGGACTGCAGACAGAGCAGGCAGCGAGCCATGACCCGCTGACCGCCTTCAGAGATCCACAGTCCCTCCACACTACCTCCTTGTGCGGCCTCCAGCCAGCCTCGACTTCGCCGGTAATGTTCTGCTCTAAACACGCTATAAAAAGCGTATTTCAGCTTGAGGCTAAATCTTTCAATGTAAACCCCACACGTTTTGCTTCTGTGATGATGTCTGGCGGAGTTTTCTTCTTCTTGCCCACAGAAGCCGGGTGGCTGAGGCAGGGCTAGCTCAGCTACAGGGTGACCAGCAAGTCGCGCTGGACCGGAGCCGGCTTCTGCCGAGGCGCCCGCACCGGATCCACGCTTCCACTTCCAGAACGGGTGCGGAGCCGCCCAAGAGGCTCTGCCGGGAGGGAGCGTCGCCCAGCCTCGTCCGCGCCGCCCGTCAGACCCCGCCAGGCCCCAGAGCAGGCCGGCTCTGCGCCACGGCATTCCGGCGCCCGCACGGGTGAGAGGCCGACACCGCGTTTAGATCGGGTTTTTGGAATACGCACCTGCTCCGGCTGTGCCTGGTACCGACGATACGCTGCATTAATGGGAGCAACGCTGCCCTGTGTCATCTCTGGGCGGCGGGGCCTGCTTCCCGCTCCCGGACCCGCGGCCACGCTTCCCCCGTCCCAGGGCACCTCCTGCCCCGGGGGCTGGGTAGGGGCGGGTACCTGACGCCCTCCGTCCAAAACCCTGCCGCTCCGCTCCGCCGGCGATTCCGCGGCTCCGGGGGGGTTCTTAGGGCGGGGAACGCGAGCCAGCCAAAGGCCGCCGCTGGCTGCTGCTCTGGGGCCCGCCCGCTGCGGGCAGGTGGCCGGGGCCCGCCCGCCGCCATCTTCCGCCGCGGAGCCGGGCGAGGGGCGGGGCGAGGGGCGAGGGGCGGGGCCACGCATCCCCGCTGAGCGCCGCTTCCCGCCGGGGCGGGGCGGGACCGCCGGGGCGTGGCCACGCCCCCCCGGCCGCGCCCTCCCGCCGCCCCTCGCACCCCGCTCCCGCCTGGAAAGCGGCTGCTCATTGACTGCGCCGGCCGCAGCCCCCGCCTGCCATTGGCCTCCCGCTCCCACGTGGGCACGGCGGGCGCCCTTCTGGTTGGCCGGCGAGGGCGGCGTTGTGAGGAGGGCGGGGGCAAGGCGAGGGGGCGGGAGGCAGTTGCCCGGGCAACGGGAGAGTGAGTAGCGGCGGCGGCGGCGGCGGCAGCGCGGAGCGGCGGAGCCGGGGCTGGAGCCGGAGCCGGAGCCGGAGCCGGGCGTGCGGGGCCGCCCCTGCCCTGCCCCGGGCGCATGGGCCGCCGGCCCGCGGGAGGAGCAGCGCGCCCAGCCGCCCGCCCGCCCCGCCGCAGCGCCACCACCACCAGGTACCGGCGGGGAGCCCGCCCGCCTCGCAGGAGGGATGCGAAAGTTTGTCCCGGCGGCGGGAGAGCGGCGGCCCCCGCGTGAGGGGCCGGCAGCGAGCCGTGCCCCGCCGGGGAAGCGGCTCCCGCCGCCGGGAGACGGGGGGGGAGGCGGTCCCGGCGGGGCCGGCGCCGCCCGCCTTGCCGCTGCCCGCCGCGCCGCGCTGAGGCGGGAGCGGCTCCTCAGCGATCGCTCTCGCCGGTGGCGGGCGAGGAGCGGGGCTGGGGCGGGGGGGGGGGGGGGGAGGCGCAACTTCTGTGGGGTGCGGGGCCGGGGAGGGGGTGGGGGTGTGCGGGGGTGCGGGTCTCCGGCCCCTCGCCCTCAGCGCCCCGCGGGCTGAGCCCCCGGCGGGGCCGGGAGCCGCCCGGTGCTGCGGGCGGGCGGTTCGCCCCGGGGCGGGGGGCCGCTGCCCAGCCGTTACCGTCGGTGTTTCGGGGTTTTACTGCCCGCGGGGGCGGCGGGCGCGCCCCTGCCGGCGGCCCGGGTGCGGGGTCCCCGCGGGGTTTTGTCTTCCACCTCGGGCCGTGCCGGAGACCGGGAAACTTCGCGCCGGGCTGGGAGCCGCCGGGGGAAGGCGGCGTGGGGAGGCGGACCCGCCCGCAGATCTCGGTTTGCTTGCTTGTGCCGAAACGGAGTCGGCTGCGGGAAGGCAAAATTTCCGATGCTGTGAGGTTTTTTTAGGAGAGAAAAAAAAAAAAAAAAAAAGTTGTGTTTATCTGGTTTGCTTTCAGTGAAAGCACAGCGAGCAGGAGGCGTTGTTGGGGACCGGGCTGTTCAGCGGGGTCTCTCTGAGGCGTTTTGTGCAGGTGCGGGTCCTGCTGGGGCTGTGCGTGAGGACGGAGCCTGGTGGGACCCGGCCACTTACAGCCCTTAAGGCTTGAATCTAAGAATATGAATTCATCCGAGGGTCATGGGGATCGATCGTATGCTTAACCACGGTCAGGTTTAGGCGCTGAGCCCTTAAAGCTGGTTTTCTCCTGGAGGTTTTCATATGTAGCCCGACGGGGTGCAGAGCCTGACTGGGGCCTCCGGATGGTGCAGTGGTAGGAAAATGAGGTAACAGAGGTTTCTGGTCGCTTGGCACTGTGTTGGTTTTAGTGTCTCTGATGGCTATGTGGTGACTTCCCCAGCAAACCTTACTTTTTGTCTTCTTATAACTTCTATTTTGTTTTTAATGCCAGTTTACCATTAACAAATCCATCTCTGCAATTAGGAAGGCGCAGAGATAAAAAGTGAAACTTCTTTTTGTTGGAGGGAATAAGAATAAATTCAGTCTAGATACTTGCAATGTTTTGTGGCTGATTTGAATTAAATGGTTCTTGAAGCTTCAGGATATATATATATTTTCTTTTCCTTGTTAATACCATTCTTTTAATATGAAGCTTAGTGTAGCTAACTCATGCAGTGACACTAAATATCCAGTAATGCATGCTTTAAGGTTACAGGCATACACGAAGTACTATATACAAATAGAAATTTGCGTGTTTCCCCAGGGAGTCTGGCTCCACGATGGTTAAAGCTGTAACACTGAATGCACAGGAACTTCCAGAGAGATTGCACTTTTTTTTAAAATTTTTTTTTTTTTTCTTGGTTCAGGGGACCTTTTGTGCAGAGAGACGTTGTCCTTAGTTGCACTGGTTATGTCATGCTATTCCAGCATGGCATTACACGATGTGACTGATGCAGTCTCATGTGTCACATCACAGTGAAATCACTGGAGGGAAAAAGTTTTCATCGGTGGGACTTGAGGATATTTATACAAGTTGGGGTTTGTTTTTTTTTTTTGCGTGATACTTGTTGCTAAGGTCAAAGCCCTTTACTACCTTCAAGCTACCTGTGTGATTTCCATGGACATCAGCAGGTGTGAAACCAAAGATCAGGACGAGATTGTGGTTCAAAATAAAATTTGAAACCTTTTTTCTCTATCCAATGGGTTAGATGTGTTTTTTAGACTATTTTCAAATGGCAAAGCATAGCAGCATCACAGCAATCAGTCATATTCTTTCCTTTCCTCGGCAGAAGAACTGGATTAATGACCTACTGCTTCATGGTGAGGAGCAGTAAAAGAGCATTTGAAGTGATAGGCAAAAGCAGCATTTCTGCCTGTTCTTTTGTGATTTTTGCCTTGGCATAACCAGGGTCCTTGGCATGTGGAACAGACCTGTCCATGCATTTGACCAGAGATCTGCCTTGTATCTAACTTGGATATTTGGTTCAGGTGATGCTGAAGCTTTGTAGAAAGATGCAAGTGGGGTACAGATACTCAGTTTCTACTATGTTTATGGAAAATCTATTTTTCATGCTACCCATCCTTCAGTGATGGGAGAATGTCTGATTATTAGGATGATTTTCTTTTTTATTATTTTCTTTGTTTACATAGGACACAGGTTTGGATTTTTTTGGTGCTTGTCTCATGACTAGAGCTTCTATCAACAACATGCAGCTAAATATGTGGTCTTACACTGTGCTCAGCTAAGGTTGCTAAAATTCATGTAATATTTAGCCTTTTTAGATGTGGAATCCAGCTTAATAAACGTCCTTTTTCTGGTGCCTGCATATTGAAGGCTGCTGATATTGATCCCACCTTACGAATTAACTCGGGAAACAAATTGTCTCTGTTGTAGTAAACTTGTGCTTCTTGGTACAAAAAGAACCGTATTATAAGGTGGTTGAGTTGCTAACTTGTGATTTCAGGTGCCGCTTTCTTTTCCAAGTAATAATATAACCTGTTCATTCATGTATTCTTGTGCCCAGGATTTTGGGAGGTGGCACACAACAGCCTTATAAACTCTGGAGATAGATGCCTGGGTAAGAGACCCCAGAAGAATAATGAATTTGGCTTTAGGTCCAAAACTTGAATCCTGGAAGACTGAGTTTTGAGTTGATCCTTGCAGGCTTCAGTTGGCATCGAGTAGGCTCGACTCTGACGTACAGTGCTGTCATTCTGGGGTGTTTTTATGCAAGAAGCCCCAAAGGCAAGGTAACGCACTAAATGGGCATCAAAGCATTTCGAGAGGCTTCGATGAAGAGCGTAGTGTGTACAAAATACGTAATTATTGTATCGGTTCTGACTTGTGGCTTCTGGGGGTGGGCAAAGAATATCAGTAGCTATGTTTTCTTTCAAGCTGGTAAAAATGCTTTTTTTCCCCCCCCCCTTTTAGGTATTTGTTTGAATACATAGAAGAAGACGACAAGCGTGCATGGATGGTTTTACGTAATTAACACCTGCTAGATTTGCAAAAGGCAATTATCGCTGTGAAGTGTTTACATTGATTTATGGGAGGAAGGTGGCCCAAGAGAGGGATGCTGATAATATCAACACAGTGGATTAAATGCACATTTACACCTTTATTGACATATAAATTATCCGTGCCAGGAATGCACTGAAAAGGCTGCTGATGGAGCAATAATGTGGCACAAACTACTGGGTTTGGATTCAGCTCTGTCATCCTTCTGTACGGCACGTCAATGGAAACCTACACCTGAGCTGAAGTAGGATCTAGAGGCTTACAGAATGGCTGCTTGTTAAGATAATGAGCGGTGATGGCAAACGAGAATTTAGAAGGATGATAAAAAACATGGACGAGGTTTGAAGGAATTCTCTTGCCTTTTTTTTATTATTTTTTAGATTTTTGTTGTTGTTCATACTATGGATTTTTAGGGAAAGCTTAAAGAGGCCGGAAGAGTCTTTGTAGCTGGGAAATGGAACCTGGCTCTGAATCCAGCCAACATCAGAAAAGAAAGCCTGTGACACATGGACTGGAAGATCAAAAAAGGGTAAGTGACAAAAGGTGGAAGCACTTTCTGCTTAAATTGCTGGATGAGATACAAGTGCCAGAAGAGCTCCTTATAACTCTTTTATCAATTGCGGTTGCTGCTTGCTACGCTTAGCCAGCTGTAGATATTGTCTCCTGATTATATCTTAAAAAAAAAAAAAAGTTTGTCTTTCTCTTCAGGCTTGTTGCAATGTATGGAGCAAAGAGCTGAGGGAAGGGAAAACTGTAATATGAGTGAAAGAAGGGAAAGAATCTCCAGAATTTTGGATAGTTGTGGATGAAGAGACTTACAGTGTAAATGAAGTATACTGACTCTTCCTGAGTCCGGTCAGATTATTGATTTGTTGTAACTTTAACTTTTTTATTGATATCATTAGAGAGGTTAAAAAATCGCTTGTTTGGGATTTGGTGATTAAATTGGCTGAAAGTGTTGTACGCTTGTCAGTATCCTCATTGTCCTGATGGCAGCGTTCGCATTTCACTATAGTTTCCAGATGTGACTTTGACTTGAAACAAAACAAAATGCCCAGTGGAACGTGCTTAATGTCAGCTGGCGGACCTTATTTGGTACAAGTGCTTTGCGGAAGCTCTGTCTGTCAAGGTAGTATTGTATTATTTAATACTAATGGATTGGCGCATTAAGTGGACCTAAATGAAGTTGCCGCCTCAGACAAACTGTAGCTTGTGAACAATTGGGACTTTAAAGTTGTTTACTTGGCACCAGTCAAGCAAACTGTAAAACTTGACATGTTTCTACTGTATAAATCATTTATATCGTTTTCCACGCAGATTTGATGAGTGACAGAAAACACTGCGTGTTCGGCTTTGTGTGGAGAGCTCCTTTTTCCTGTAGCTTTTACATACGATTTTTATTTCAGTTGAAAAGCAAGTTGGAAAAAAAAATTGACCATCAGCTATTATTTTGCTGTTCAACAGCGCTGTCTAATTTCAGGGAGAGGGAGGTTTGTGTTGCAATTTTACCAAGTCCACTGAAGAATAAAAGTGGTTTCCCTGTCACACCATTAGAAATCTAAGCAGCCTGGAAAACTTTCAGAAATTGGATAAAATGCAGCTGTTTCCTTAGAGAGAAATGACATTTAGGGACCACTTATTTGGGGAACCAAATAGAAGTCCAAAATGTATTTTAATTGCACCAAGCATGATCTGTTAACTGATAAGCTGCCAAGGTCTTCCTTCTGCTTTTTTCAAGGAAGCATTTTGGGACTGAAGTAAATCAATAAGGGTTGAAACAAAATCCTTCTATTGACTTAATTTCTGGAGGCTGCTAGTATACTTTTTTTCTCCTTAAGTATACAACATTATACTGCCTATAGGGTATGATGGGAAAAACGTTTGGGACCTGTGACACGAAAGTACGCTATAATTGTTCTGATGCACCAAAATTAATATGCAGTTATGTGTGTCTCTCCTTGCTGATAGGTATAGAACCCTACATCTCCCATCTGCTCCTGGCTCTGGGTATTTGGTGCACATGTAGTATGGGGCCTCTGAACGTATAATATAACCCCAAGTGAGGCTCAGTGGCAGCTGGGATAACATCAATTGGTCATGCTTTGCTGACATTCATTTTAACTTGAACGCTGGCCGTCATGGAGATTATTAAATTTATAATGATATATGTAAGATCCATTTTAATGACTCTGCATGCTTGGGTGATCTCTCTCACTTCTGTTTGCAAAACAAGTCTTAATAGAGTATTACATTTCATTTCCTATTGAATTTTCCAGGGAAAGGTTCCTGACGAGAGCTTTGCTTAGACTTATGTTTACTAGGCAAAATCAGTTTGGAATAAAAATGTTGATGCAACTCAGTTATTGTGGAATTCAACAGTAATATAAACTTCGGTGTTCTTAAGCTTAAAATTCTGAGATTTCTCTTTGGGAAAAGTGGGTATGTGATCAAGGGCCATTAAAATTAATCATCAGTAGACACTTTTGTTATTGGAAATGAGGCTTGTGCTGGAAGAAATAAAACCAAGCTCATTTTAAATTGGGCAAGTGCATTCTTCTTTTTATAACAATATATTTTATGGACATAAAATCAACCATTGTTTAGTGTTTTGAAGCAATAAGAAATCAGTGTGTGTATGTACACCAATCAATGATACATCTGGCATGTCTTGCCCAAGTAAAATAATAGAAAGCTAGGTTTGCATTTGTGGTGTAGAAATAAAGCTTAATTTGCCTTTTATTCCCCCCCCCCCCCACCTTGGTAAGTGTATTTCTAGGTCTCTACTTAGGAGCTATATTGATTAAAGCAAGACAAGATTTAGTATTTGTGCTGATTTTTTTAGTGGTATGAGGTTTTGCTTTTTCTGTTTTGGCTGATCTTCAAGAACGAGAAACTGGGCTGCGTCTGACATTGCTGAAATCAGTAGAAACAGGTTCTTTTCACTCATCGCTGTGTTAGCTTTCCAGGCTGAATTTAAGAGGACTCTAGTATAAATGTTTGGGATAGCATCGCATCTATCTACATAACTTATGTTGGCTCTAGTGGGAATTACATAGCCAAATTCCATGCAACTTGTAATATCTGAGTGAAAAATTTGATCGGGTTTAACAACCATGTAAGTGGACCAACTGAAGATGGTAGGACTCCTGACATGAATACTAATGTGAATAAAGTGAGCAGGCTTTATGCCAATATATGACCTTGGTGACAAATTGTTTGCATACAGGAGCGATATAGGTGATACTATAGACTTGTTGAGTTTGTATGTAGGTTTTGTTTTGATACTAAAAATGGATGATTGCTCATGACTAGTAAATTAACAGATTTTTCTTGAAGAGGAGACTTGAGGAAATCACTGTAAAGCAGGTAAAAACTGCTGCTAGAATAATCTACTTAGGTATATTTCTATCATCCTGTGTAATGAAAAATTTAGTACTGCCCTGTGTTCTGATTAGATGCATTTTCTGCTGAGGAGTGAAATGGAATATTTCTTCAATTGTATTTCCATCCTTCATTCCCACTCTTCCTGATTAATCATTCAGATTAGTAGCTCTAAGTCAGTGGGACATGGTAAGGAAACGTGTATGTGTAATAGTGACAGAAGCGTCTTCTGCTCTGCCTGAATGAACCCTCTTTGGCTGAACAATGAGTAAAATGTAATTGTGAAATGAATTCAGACTTTGGAACGATCTCTGTAAACGTGCATTTTCTATGCTTATATGTCCTCTGTTGTCTAACTAAACTTTTGACTCTAATAAAAACTGAAAATCGCAAGAGAAGCAGAGATTTATTTGTGCATAGCTGGTGTATTAGGCGAGTAGGTTTTAGGAAGGACTGTCTTTGTCGTCAGCGGTACAGAAAGCAGCACGCTAATATTGCACCTCATAGGCTTACAGGCGGTTGGTTGCTTTTGTGTGTGGCTTTGTGGGGGTTTTTTTTTTGGCTGCATAAAAATTGTCACCCTGGACTTTGAAGTGTCAGTTCAAGCTACCCGGACGTGCTACCGCAGGTGCGTAGGGGATCTGACACTGGACCTTGTAAAGCCAAACTGATGGTGGTCTTCCAGTACGGTGGGTTTTTTTTCTGTCTTTCTACTTGATAGAAAACTTCCTCATCTCTTTTTTTTGAATGAAGAATGTGCGAGTTGCAGTTTTATAGTGTTAAAGGCAGACTAACACTTTTTCATGGGGCGTCTTCTCTCTCGTTTTTCTTGAAACAGTCATCACGATACACATGACTGAAGCCATATGCTATATAGCCTTCTCTCTGGTTTGTGTTATGTTTTTCCTGGGTTATTATTGATACACTTCAGATTTGCTTGAGGATGCTTTGCTGCTACCTTTCTATCAAAGTCAGTTTAAAGAGCAGAAGTGGTCTCGCATGTATTGACCTTCTCATACTGAGAACTCGTGTTGTTTAAAGTGGGGTAATGTTGGCTGAGTACTGTATTTATTAGTAGATTTTTGTGCTGAGACATTAACACAGTTGATAGGTGCTGTGCTGTTGAGCCAGTGTGAAAGCGCTCAAGTATAACCACTTATAAATTGCAGCAAGGCTTACCTTATGAAATTACAGCAAGCTGCTATGCGGTGTTTTGATAACATAACTAACTGGGCTTTTATGGAAAAAGAAATGCAGTAAAAATCCACCAGGTAAGATAACTGAAAAAATGTCATAAGCTCTCCTTCATTTTGCAAATATTTAAAACCTTCTATGAACATAACAATCTCTGTAAGATTTTAGTTCCCAGCTATGGGGTTTATGTTTTTATTCTTGTAATTAAGATTGTTAATAAATCGACTTTACACCTGACATTCACAGAATCAGATTTGGGAGACTTAGTTACATGGATGGGCCTTGGTGATCTGTCCGAGGCTTGGCTTCTGCTTTAAGGTCACAAGTTTTCTGCTTTTTAGATGCTCCTGAAACCCGTTTTGTGGGTGTGCTGTCTGTGACTATTTAAAACCACTCTTTGTTAAGAAATTGGCTCAAAGAAACAGGTAGTTCTGTCCATTTCAGCGATGCAGATTTGAACCTGGATGATTATTCCAAGGTATTCTGTTCTTATTTTTCTTCTGTTTTCTGTTAAAAGTTCTTTCTGTAATGGTTTTAATGAGACTTGCGTGAGAGAGTGTGATTTCATTATTGCTAGTCCTCTCCCACTCAGACTCTGGTCTTAAAGAAATTTCCTGGATGAAGAAGCAGGGATTGTCCAAAATATTTATATAAGGTAAACAGAGAATCTTGCCTGTTGAGTTGATGCCTGTTGTAAAATTTGTCTAGTTAAAAGAATTTTGCCAGCTTTTTTAAAATTGGGGTTTGATCCCCCCAACTTGTGTAATTTACATTAGGATGCGATACAACGGGTCTGTGGTGATGTAGACCAATCAAAGGTTAGACCGCGAGCGGTGAACTTCATGCGTTTGAGGTCTCCGTGGTATAGACTCATCTAGAATTGACTCGAGCGTAATGCTGAGTTTTTAATCTTTTTGCCCTATCCTTTTTCCCCAAGTCTGTGTTACTGTAGAATGAAAAAAGCTTGAGTGTGGTTTCTTGCAATACTTGCACAAGTTGTTGGGTTTTACCTCTGTTTTGCTGCATGGAAGTGAGTAAACAGTATACTGCATATGTACATATGCTCTGACTTGTTAAGCATTTATATATGACTCCTAAAACAAATGGATGGGATTTGTAAGGGAGGTGTGCTGGATTATTTCTGTTCCTGTTGGTGGTCAGCTTAACATTAAGACTTCTGAATTGAGCACTTCTATGGCCGTGCAGGCAGCTTTTTTGTATCTGGCGTTCAGTGATCCAACTGAAAAATGAAAAGCCAACTTCATTTCAAGTTGAACTGAAGCACATCTGTTCATGTTCGGGGATTAGGAGTGTTGGCATACAAAGCCTGAAAATAAGACTAAGTTTATAACAGCACTGCAAAACTGGAAGGGGCAGCAGCGACTTCTACTTGTATCATAGTGATGTAGGTGTCTACATGGGATATGTGAAGCATAACATTGATTTAAATGAAGTTTTGATCTGCATTCTTCCATCTCACAGAAGAGTATCCAGATTGGTTTATATGGACTCATTCCTGCATACTTTGTCATAATCGCTGCTTGTGAACCTGATTCATTTTAAATTATATTTTTTTCTGTCTGTGATTGGAATTAAACTTCGTGGTAAATACTTGATATGAAACTGGTTTTTCCCTCCCTTTTTTGCCTGATCAGGAGCAGCTATCTCATATCTGTTTGTTCATATTGCTCAGTTGTGCCGTTTCTGTTGAATGACATGTAAATCAGAGTAAATCTAGCTTTAAAAAGTTTCTCCGTGTTGGATTATTCCAGAGCAGCTGTATTGGCACGTTTCTATCCTCTCTTGGACTAAGAATGCTAAATTCAGCTATCTAAGTCATTTTGGTTTATCCAACACAACACTTCATTTTATTCTTGCTCAATGAAAAAAAAAATGAACAGAAGTCCTGTAGTCACTGAGTCACCTGTATCTTTTCCTCATCTCAAGTGAAGTTGGTTATCTTGGAAACAAACTCTTTAGTCAAGACAAAGTTATCTGAAGTTCTAAGGATGTAAAAAATACCCATGTATAAGCACAGTGGCATTGCAAGGCAATATGTAGCATACCTTTCCACATCTTTTGGGTGTGCTTTGAAAATTCTGATCTTACGGATGGGTTAAGTGCTGAAGGACACCATTGGCTTTGCTCATATATAGCGACTTAAAGCCTCTGGTAGAGGGAGGAAGTAAAGTTGATCAGGAGATGCAACCAAGTGGGCGATGAGATTCATAAACAACTGCCACTTGTGTTGTGGCTGGGTATTAATGGAATAATTACGAGTGAAACGTTACACTGCAAAGGACAGGACTCTGGAAGTCTCTGTTAAATATGTTTATAACACCTTTTCCAAACTTGCTGATGGCACTGTTTTAGCAGAGTGCCCCGTTCTGGACCTTTATCTTAACTAAAAATAGAGCATGGGGATGAATTACGTTATAGTCAGGAAAGCCTGACACCACCTCCCATCCCCCCAACACACATGCAAAAAAGCAGAAAAATTCTTCTTAATTGTTCTTCTAGGCTTATTCCACAATCCTGGAAAGCGTGCCTCTGAAAATGCTTGTATGGAAGAGTATTCCCACAGTAGATAATAGATAATCACAGATGTAATTTGAAATGGAACTGTACAAAATCAGGTAGAAATTATTTCTGTATGCTGAAACTGTGTTGGACAATGTGGAAGAGTTGATTATTTCCAGTCCCTAGGGAGTGAGGGTTAATGCTGACGAGTACTTCATATAAGACACCCCTAACGCTGCTCTTTCCTCCAAGAGCTTCCCTGCTTGTGTATGTGTGTATCTACGGAGCATCTAGCTTTAAACCGGCCTTTTTTCCCCCCCCGCTTCTCTGATGGTAGATTAAGAATACACTAGTGTGATCTGCTTGGACAAATCTGACAACAGCCTGTCTGGTATTCTGTACGGCCTGTGGCACTGATCAATACCTGATGTTTCAGAGCTGGAGAGAAACCCAACAATATGATGCCTCAGCTGGTTGCCTCGTGTGTAGGGATGAAATCCAGCCCTTCCTCGAGCTGCTGCTGACAACAGACTTTAAACCTTAAGACCTTAGATATGATTGTTATTCTTATCTTGGATGGCTACAAGTATTAATGGTCATAAATTAGCTGGGATATTTTAAAATTCAGCCAGGCACCTTGATTCTGTGGAAAATCTCCAGTCAGCAGTGGATTGCATGGAGAGGTGGTATTCTGCACCGAATGCTGGCTTCTCAAGGTGGCTCTGGGTCTCCTTGTCTGGGGCTGGTGAACGTGAGCGTGGGCTGAAGAGCGAAAGCTCCGGTGCCCCAGCTGTGTCTCGGTGCATTAGTGAGCCTGTTACTCGAGTTTTGCACATCCTGCGGTGTAAATGAGGATTTGATAGCTAAGACACTAACAGCTTCCTTCATCAATCTAATTTCAAAGGTAACGAAACCAAAAGGCTCAAGCAGTAAATACAGGTAAGTGCTATGTAGTATAGCATATGTTCCTTATAGTATAAAGAACACTTGCTTCGAAATAAAGTGAATTTCTGATGTTGCAAAGGAAAGGCCTGCTACATTTGTATCAAACATAGGCTATAGGACCTTACGGAAAAATCCCCGTCTAATAAGAAATTTTCTTCTGTTGCTGGTTAGATTGTAAAAAATTTACCTCTGACTTGTCAGATTCCAAAGTGTTCTTGGAAATGTTTCTTCAGGTGTGAAATGCACTTCATCTATCCTTCCCTTCTTTCACAGTGATTTAGCAGAAATGTCTGTGTTTCCCTCGTTCTTTCTGTGATTGAGGTGTAGTAAACCTGTGTTTTCTGAGCCATAGAATGCATTTCCCCTGACGAGCCCCTTCAGAAGCCAGCCCGCTCCTGCGATCCTCATACATGTGAACAGGCCAATGTAAATTACTGAATTTCTTCAAGCAACTCAGTATTGCAAGAATTAGTCCTATGTGGTTTTGCTCATTTAACAGCTGTTGCTCATAGTCTGTTACATAAAATGTACAAGTAACTAAACATTAGGGGTTGTATTCTTAATTATTTTTATAAAGCAAGTGTGACTTTCAGATAATATACACTGGAACTCATTAGCCTGTACCTTCCCGCACACCTCTTTAGAAAAATGTTCGTTATTATGCAAATGGCTAGCCTCTGGCTTTGGAGTCATTGTCGTATGGAATAAAGTGTGGGCCATGATATTAAATTCTTCGAAACCTAAATAGCTGGGAAATTCATATTGGACAGTCAGATATTGCCTCTCACGATGTCTGCGCCTGGAAGCAAATTTGATATCCCTGAGGTCCGCTATCTATTTTGATATTCCTGGTGAAGGGAGTGGTAGGAAAGGGAATGGGAAAAAGGGGGAAGGAGCGTAAAGGAAATAGTCTCTGTGATAATTCTGACTTATTTACTAATTTTAGGGCATGTTGCAAAGCTAAGAGTACCTCAAGGGTCTTTCAGGAAAGGAGGCATTAGGGAGAGACAGAGGTGCATTTGTCAGTATTTATTTTTAGGCACTGAGTGTGAGGGTTTGTTCTCCTTGATTATAGTCTAGTTTGACAGTTGTGGTTCAGATTTATTTATGCTTGCATACTACAGCAATTCATAACAACTTTAAGAAACAAATACTAGTGACAACTTCCAGTAGCAGTAAAGCTATTGTATATTCTTTAACAAAAGAAATCGGATTTCTGTGGTAAGGTGTAGATCCAGTACTACAGGCAACTTAAAGCGTATTTACTGGTTCAGTTTGTGGCTCTATAATAGGTTTCACTGCAGATGAAGGAGCTTTTAGTGAGCGTGAGAAATATGTGCGTTTCCTAGCTACGTGTTTCTCTTTGAAAAGCATCATACGTCTATGTATGCTTTCAAGTTCATTTATTATTTTCAAAGGATTGCTAAAAGGAATATTTAGAATGTAACAACCTGGTAGTAAAATAGATGCGTTACAGATAAAAGCTGATATTTCTTTCTTCTGAAATTGTTCAACGTTATCTTGGTCTAACTCTAAGACTGCTGGACTAAATTATCTTAACTTATTTGCCCAGCCTGAAATCCCCTCGTAGTGCAGTATCTTGCTATTCTTTGTTTTCTAGATCAAGTAATAATTTCCCTTTTCTTTGCAGAGAAAAACTGGAGGGGATCTTACACCTGTGAGTTTCTTGCCTTTTCTTGCACCGAGCGTTTTGCCCCTTGGACAGTTCACTCCATCTCTCCTCTTTTTCTGGTGATGCAAAGTAACCCAGAGGCAGGATATGATGGAGAACCATAATCCGAGGTGGAAATAGCATGCGTATAGCATTGTGGGGGAGATGGAGCCAGGGTAGATACCTAGACCTTTCTCCCGTTCCTCAGGAGCTTACTGCAGCTTCTGATGGGAACCAGACCTGTCTCTGGGAGTCTACTGAGAGGCTCTTGCAATGTTCCTGTGGCAGTAAAAGTCGGTGAGAGGATGGTCTTTGGTTTTTTCCTTTACAGAAGACTGTCATTCATCCTTTAGAAAGGAATGATCTGGCTTAGAAATTAGCTTGTCCTTGCAGCACTAGGAAAAAACAGCACGGTATTGAAGACTCTGATTCCTTTTCTTGCTAACAGAATATGATGCGTGGATGTCTCTTGAGGCTATCGCACACTGATGGTAATAAATGTGTACTCAGACTTGTGTAGCTATTTTTCAAGTGTTTTGCAGTAAAAAAGGAGTTGTATTCAAGGGAGCTGAGGGGCAGGGGAGTAGCTTCAGAGATCTGATAGAGTAAGTTGAGAAATCAATAGAGACAAGGTAAGCTTGTTATGAAAAACCTCATTTATAGGTGGAATACTAGAACTCTGTGTGCTGCAAGCATTCAGCTTGCAGTTTATTTTCTAAAGTCTTTCAGTTCTTCATTGTGATGACAGTGGCGACTATCAGATCTTCAGTAACTCGGGAGGCTTTGTTTTGGATAAACAACATGCATCTGATGTGACTACTCCAAAACTGTAACAAAGCAGATGGAATTGCCTATGTTACTTGAGTGTTTCTCTTTGAATTTTTCCAATTTAAATGACTCGTTTTCTTCAATGATTTTTTTTTTGCTGTATTATGTCAAACAAGGTAATGAATTTTTAAATGTCTTGAGTTTAGTACTGTGGTGTTCAAAATTTCTAAGCAAATCCTATGAACACAGTACAAATAAGAGAGGTTAGAAACTAGAGAGATCACAGAATTGCAGACTTTGGATAAGGCGAATTGGATTGTACTTAAATTTTCTGTGAGATAGGCAGGAACTGGGCTTCAGTTCTGTTATTGTTCCATTGGTCCAAAACATTAATGTTAAAACAAACAACCAAAAACTAGACAGTGCTAGTTCAGTTATTGAAAGAACAGTGTCCTTCCCCTATCAGCCTTGATCAAAATCAATATAAGATATTAGAAATGAGTGAAAGTTGCCTCAGCTATCTGTTAGTTGCATAAAACAGTGCTTTAATGTCGTTTAGGCTGATAACTCACATCCTAGTGAATGGGAGAACCATCACCAATCACCAGAAGAGATCTTTCTTTCAAACATTTAATTTTGCAGGTTTTAAGTACTTGCTGCACTCCATTGTTGCAAAACTCATGTTAATCTCACGTGCCGTTTTTTTTGTTGTTGTTGTTAGTTGGGTTTTTTTAATTTGCCTTCCAAACCTGCATCATTTCACTTAATACGCTGACTTCTGGAGCTCAAGCTCGGCAGTAGGAATAGCTGTCTTCAAACTGTTTTTCCTTTAAGATGCTTGACTAAATAAAAGGAAGATTAGTTATAGTATGTATGTGTTAGGACTGGAATAAAATCTTCATAAATATTTATCAGGTGGGAAAAAATAAATACATGGATGCCTCCTTTTAAAACTCAAATGATATGACATAATAGACCAGCTGGCAGAGGATGAAAGTTGAGCGTGGGGGAGATTTTTCACCTTGTATAAACTACCCGTGAACTCTGAGTGCAGTACAGCAGATTGAAGCGCTAAAATAGATGGAAGCGTGTACAGACAAGGGTCGTTCTGAATAGGCAGATGATAGCTTTCGTAAGAGCCTGGAACTTTACATCTTGCTGGTGGGTGGTCTGATACCATGCATTGTATTTACAGCGGCTGAATCTGAAGTGAAGGTGTTTAATGCTCTGACAGAACCCAAATGAGCCAGAAGATACATACTGCATAATGATAGTGTCGTAACTGTTGCTCGTGTGATTGGGGAGGCAATATTGTTGAAAGATAAGGTGTCAAATACAAATCTACATAGTTCTTCTCGCTCTCCTAGCGGGCAATATGTTTTTGTGGGGGGAGTTCATAAGATAATGTGAGAGACTTCTGCCTCTTGGTCTTTCCTATCTATAACATGGGGTAATATTCACTTTACAAAGCATTTTGTGACCTCCAAATGACAGAGTTGAGTGACATTAGCAGAAAATTCAGGTTTCTTAGCATACGTTGTAATCAATAATGGCATAAACACAATGTCTTGTTGATAGTCTTCTATCTTTATCTGACTTGCAGGTAATATACTTTCAGCTTGTAGATGTAGCTATTAGATTTTTTTCTGTGTGTATAAGCGTATCTCTTTTTAGAGCAGAATATTAGCTTCTGGTAATTGGAAATAATAGGAGGAAAGATGTAGCTCTTTGATTCAGGAGGAGCGTGTAAAGTGCTGAGGTGTAAAAGAAAAACCTAGCTCCCTTGCCCACTGCAATGTTATTGCAGGATCTGAATTGGCAAGCGCTGCAGTCGGGTTGTAGTAATTGGCCCAACCTGTGCATGTTCCAATAGCAAGAGGCATCTCTGGAGCTTTACTAAAAAGTTCAAACAAACAAAAAACCCCTTAAGAACCTGAGTGTGTGTAACATGCGTTGGACTGCTCGGTCTGCTGCTGCCTTGTGGCTGCAGATTTGCATTTCAAGGGCTAACATGTCCTTTGGATGACTCCTTTGGTGTTGCCCTACATGGATGAGTATACCTGACACATGCAGCCCCCAGTATTGGATTCCCCTTGGATTAAGATAATTTTTTTTTCCTTGGCAGGGGAGGATTATTTTCAAGTGAATCCGGCTGGCAGCGTAGCCCCTTGTGGCTTTTAGGCAATGTGGCTCCAAGGTCTTCAGTTGATCTCAGGATAAGGGAGAATGGGAAGGTGATGGAGGATGGGAAGGTGGAGAACTGTGGCTTGTTCTTGCCTCTCCTCTTGTTCCTGCAAGTTCTTGCAGTGCTTGTTTTAGTTTTTTGTTTGGGTTTTTGTTGCTATAAGTAAAATGGAAATTAGAAATGGATAATCTTTATGAATGATGAGAAATACTTGTTCTAGTCTTGCAGACTAGAACACAAGGTAAGCAACACGAAAGCAAATATAATGCAAGCATTCACCTCATATGAGGAAATCTGCTTAAAAATCGAAGTAGATGCTTGTCTTTGTTTCTAAAAAAAAAAACAAACCCCAAATACTCTCTATATAGTCTGTAAATGACTTACTCTTCCATAGGTGGCTTTTCATTTGTGTATTGAAGTACAGACGGTTCCTGTCTGTACAAAGTTTTGATACATTCTGAAGATAGCGACTGGGCGATGGATGCGTTGAGAGGAATGTCCCGCAGAACCAGAGGTCCGTGCAGAAATGGAGGTGAGCCCACTCTCGCGCTGCCCTGTGCTCTTGGGGAGCAAGGACAACCAAAACGGCTCTCTCTAATCGGCATCAGTTGCACGCGTTGCCAAAGATGATGAAACAGTAACCGCTCGCCCTCCCTCCTTCTCTCTTCCCTTTCATTTCTTCTGCCTTAAGGTGATGTACCATGACTAATAACGTTTGCTGTGCAATAAAAGCTAGTGACTAAGAAGTGCAGAAGGACTTCTTTATGATCAAGGCTTTGGTCCGAGATGTTTTGAATGTCTCTGAAGAGGTGCATGTATAAACCAATTAAACATGCTAATTAGCTTATCTTACTAGGTGCCTTCAAAGCAAACCTCTAATTTATTTCATAGGTTTCATGATTTTGGATGGGGCAGTAGTGTAAAGGTCTCTCGCATCCTGCTTCTATGAATACAGTAGCGGTTACAATTGCAACTTCTATAGGAAGCCTTTTCACTAGGTGTACTTCAAATATTCAGAGCAGAGAAGTTATTTTTCTTTTTTTGCAGTGGATCTTGTCTGAGTGGGAGAGTCTAAACTAGGGAAGTAGTAGGAGGGTAGGAAGGCCCTAAAGAGGGGCCTGGACAGGCTGGATCGTTGGGCCGGGGCCAACTGTATGAGGTTCAACAAGGCTCAGTGCCAGGTCCTGCACTTGGGTCACAACAGCCCCATGCAATGCTACAGGCGTGGGGAAGAGCGGCTGGAGAGCTGCCTGGTGGAAAAGGACCTGGGGGTGTTGGTCGACAGCCGGCTGAATATGAGCCAGCAGTGTGCCCAGGTGGCCAAGAAGGCCAATGGCATCCTGGCTTGTATCAGGAACAGTGTGGCCAGCAGGACCAGGGAGGTGACTGTCCCCCTGTACTGGGCACTGGTGAGGCTGCACCTGGAATCCTGTGTTCAGTGTTGGACCACTCACTACAAGAAGGACATCGAGGTGCTGGAGCGTGTCCAGAGGAGGGCAACGAGGCTGGTGGAGGGTCTGGAGCACAAGTCTTATGAGGAGCGGCTGAGGGAACTGGGGGGGCTCAGCCTGGAGAAGAGGAGGCTGAGGGGAGACCTTATTGCTCTCTACAACTGCCTGAAAGTAGGCTGTAGCGAGGTGGGGGTCGGTCTCTTCTCCCAAGTACCAAGCGATAGGACGAGAGGAAACGGCCTCAAGCTGCGCCAGGGGAAGTTTAGGTTGGATATTAGGAAAAACTTCCTTCACTGAAAGGGCAGTCAGGCCCTGGCACAGGCTGCCCAGGGCAGTGGTTGAGTCTCCATCCCTGGAGGTATTTAAAAGACGGGTAGATGTGGTGCTCGAGGACATGGTTTAGTGGTGGGCTTGGCAGTGATATGTTAATGGCTGGACTCGATGATCCTAAAGGTCTTTTCCAACCTTAATGATTCTATGAATGGTTCGAGGAGGTCAGTCTACTCTTTCTCAGCCTTGGCAAGCAGAATGTGTACCACAGTTAATGCTTGTAGATGTTTTACTTCACTTACCTAGTAGTTTATCAGGCTTGCATCTGCTTCTGGGGTCCTGGGAAACCAGTCAAGATTCAGCAATTTCCCTAAACAGAGGACAAGGGGAATAGTCCCTTTGTCCTTGCCACAGTGCATGCTGAATTCAGGAAGACACCCCCCCATCCCTGATGAACCTCAATATATGCTATTAACAACCTCACGCTGCATGGAGTGCTCCAGAGTGTATTGTAACTGCTGCCCTAGCTGACCAGTTGGGGATGTGCCTTTTGAAGAGAGGCAATACAAAGACTGTTAGCGTGGTCCTTGGAGGATACAACAGGATGTAATTATGTTTCCTTAAAGCTTGCATGTGTTTTTAGCAAACGTAAAGGATGTCTGGATACCATGCCCAAATTCTTTTGGGAGTTTGGAATGACTGATTTTCTTCTGAAAGAGAATAGTATGCTGATGTTACTCTACTGCAAGTCAATTCCTAAAATGAACTTTAACGATGTCTTTTGTTGCCAACTAAGACTACTAATCTAGAGTGCTTTTTACATTATTGAAGTTAATTTCTATTCTTATATCCATTCTTACTAGACTAGAATGTGGATTCCAACTTAGGGTTTTTGTGGCATCTCAAGAATTAAAACCATCAATCTTGATTTCTATTTAATGGCTGGATGAAGACTGCTTGCTTTTATTTGTAATATAGTGTCTTCTCCTTTGCAGATTATGTCAAAGATAACGTAAAACAACATCGTGACTGTTTAATAGCTTAGTTTCATCCTTAATGCCTGAGAGGAAAACATGACCGTGCACTTCAGCAAATTGTTCAAAATCAAGTCTTAGACTCCAATATCTTAACTATTGTGTGTCTACAGTCCAAGCACGTTGTCAGTCATAATGCGTTGCCACATATGCTCTGTTAACGGAGAACATCGTGCGGCTAAAGCCTTTTGAAACCAAGGCTTTCATGAGGCAGATCTAGGCAGTATGTCAGATGTTTGAGTGTTGAACTTTGGAAGCCAACGACTATTCATAACCATTGATGATAACTTAATATCCATGGGGTTTTTTCCTTTTGGCCACCTGCCCAGATTCTATAATGATGAGTAGTTATCTTTGCAACCTTTCACATTGTTGACAGTGATTAATAACGTGTTGTGCACACTTCCATTGCATCAAATACCAATTTTTTGGGTAATGGGAAAAGAATATCTAATTAGGGAACTAATGTAATTCACTTCACACATTATGATTCGAGTATTGCTTTTGGAACAGCAAGGATATGAGTAGTGGTTTACAGTATGATTTGTATGTAGCAATGAGAGTAGAGTATTAGATTGTTAGGTTCGTTTCTATCAGTTTCCCAGTGTTTAGTGACTGAAACAAGGTAATATGAACAGAGAAGCATATTTTTAAAAGATCTTACTGTGAGGAAGAAAATCTTCTTTTAAATCACTAGATGCCTCATATACCCTTTTTAATGTTAAATCATAAAGTGATAAAGATACCAAATGCTTGTAAAAAAGGATGACTATAGCTCTGAAATCTTGTTTTTGTAGGCAAAATGGCTTGAAATTGCCAGTGTGTGCACTGATGAGCACCCAATACTAGATACTTACCTCTCGGGCATTGTGTAAAAAGTGTAAAACTGATGATTGGAAGTTAAAAGATGGGTACTATTCTATACTTGGGTACCTTCCATGGAATTAAATTTCCTTCAGTTGCTGTAATTTTTTTTTTTTTTATTGATGGCATTTAACCTGAAGCTTAACTTTTTTTCTTTCTGATAGTACTGAGGTAGATTGCACCTCAGCGTATCTACTCCAGATAAACTGCACTGTAAATTAGGTCACCTGAGCTGATTTTCCACACTAGTTTTATTTTTTTCCCCCTGAAATTAAGTTAACAGTAGCTTTTCTACTATTTGTGTAGCTGTCTGTTATACTTCTTTACCTTTCAGGATCCAAGGGTGTGTTTTTTTGTTTTTGTGTTGTTAGAGCTGTACTACTTACTAATGCAGAGCCTGTAGTTGTTTTATGGTTTAGATAATATCTAAGTGTATATATTAATTTCTATTCATGTGGCTAAGGCCTGACATATTTCACTGGTATTCTTTCTGGTTTGTGTCACGGTTACTTCATTAACCATGTTGAATTATGCTATAAATGTTTGCAGGAGCCCAGTCTTTGTAGTCATTCTCTGTGGGGAATTTGCATTGAAATGGATGGGGGGATCTGAGTGCAGAAAAGCTGTTGGAGTGGGCATCATCTGCTCTTCCAGGCAGGCAAGCTTAAGTGGTAGAATATATATATATTTTTAACTGCTAATGTACCATTAGGGCAATCAAGGGGATGATGCCTTTGGTGATGTAAGTGGTTGGGTGGGAGGGGGTATCTGTTCACTCAGGAACAGTGGAGATTTTTATCCAGAAAAGCTCCGGATAAAAGCAGGGGCCAACAGAGAAAATTGAGGAATATTTCAGTAAAACTAGATAATGTGGGATGATGATGGGAGGGATGCAAGTGCAATGAAACAGGATTGTGGCTGTGTAAGCCTTTCATTTGCTACTTTCTCTTAAGTTTTTTTGAGCCTATTATAAAAATTGTACTGAAGTTGACACATTGTAGAAGTTTGCTCTAGAGCTGCTGTATGCTGGGATATATACTTAAGTAGAGCTACAGGAACAGTGGAAATTATTTTTGAACATTATTTTAAACAAAATTCACACCACAGCAAAAATCTTTATACAAAGAAATGGAGGAATGATATACGTTTGCTCCCTTCTCTCGCTGCAGCCTTGGAAAGGAAAGGTTGTTAAATAACAAATCTTGTGCCATGTGAAGAGAAAATGCAGTTGGAGCAAACTAGTTTTGCAGACACACAATAACAGCAGAGAAATAACATAGGGGTCTCATTATAAATGATACAGATTGTTATTTACTCTTACATTGACTATTTGGCTCTGACCTGTGTTTCAAAAGTATACGCACAAGGAGAATGAAAACCTGTATTAAATTATTGAACAGTCAACAGCTTACATCTTTGCATTTTGTTACATCCCACAGCCTTCATCCCTATGTTTGTCTAAATAAGAGGGTAAGATCTCTGGGCAGGAGTTCCGTTATTTCTTTGTGGAAAGGTACGTAGCAAACTTAAACCATAAATAAAAGGTGGTGCTTTTGCCTGGATCTTTCTGTCCATAAAGATGCAGTAACATTTTTTTTTTTATAACAGTCATTGTCTCGGTTTCTTCCTTCTCCATTGAGGCTATGAAAATGGAGAAGCAAGAAGCTTGGCACAGAGCAGCTTTGTGATGGCTTACTGTGTTTGTGGGTATACTCCTTTCAATTTTTGGATGAGGTGGATTAGCTGTGTTAATACTGCCCTACCTCAGTGGTTCATCCAAGACTGAAGCACAGTGACTAGTGAAATAAATGGAACAAGTGGAAGAATTGTTGTTTTAGTTGGTTTTCAGTGGAGGGAAGGGGTCTGTAGTCTCCCCCTCCAATCTAGTTTTTATTTTACTGGAGACTGCCAGTGGTGATAGTAAGGCCTGTGTTATTTCCTTGGAATTCATATGTCTGAGTTAGATTCCTCCGTGAGTTTCCCTGTGTAATCAATAGAAGACTTTTCAGCTTAACAAAAGTAAGGTCTTGTCATTATGCTAATACACTCTAAAGAAAAATGCATTTTTTCATTTGAGGCCTTGCATAAGGGGCTTTATTTTGCTCTTTGTTCCTTTTAAACTTGTACTTGAAGTATCCTTGCCATTTTAGACCCAGGGTAAGATCCTAAAATACATGTAGAGAATACTGAGGAGAGTGATGCACAGTGGTCTGTGCACGTGCTTGCTGAAGACCGGCTAGTATGCAAATAGGAAAAATATTTTTCCATAAAACCCTAGGGTTTTCCAGTCTTGCATTTCCAAAGATGTACTTTCCCCAGCAGTACTGTCATTTGCAATTAAGAGCTTAGAGGCAGGGACTGGAGTCCAGAATAACATGAGAAGTCCTATGAATATCAGCCACAAAACAGTGCACGTCTTTTCCATCAGAAATATTCAGATTTTCATTAAAGTGCTTAGAGAGGAGTACTGTTGTGCACGGGAACAAGTCTGAAAGTGATTTGGAAACCCCAGTTGGCCTGTTGCACTGTGTTAGCAGGTTACACGGTGGTCATGTTGCTTTGAATGTGATACCAGGAGGCTTGCTATGCTTAGCCTTTTCAAGTTAATAGCTTAGTCTGAAATACTCGTACTCAGTTGAAAGATTCCCTATCAGATAGGGAATTGCTAATTTGTGATATTGATTCTGACAGTTTTGAGTTTTTTTAAATCTTTGCTTTCTTAGTGAATTCAAGGAGTGGGCGTGATGCCACTGGAAAAAAAGCACTGTGTCTATTGCCAATTTGAGCATTCAAATGGCTGCACTGGAGGCAACTTTCCTAGCAGAGAAACTTATGTGCATTATTGTTCGTATTATTTCACCACATAAAGGAATCCGTTTTAGTACTATGAGTTCATTTAAAATATACACTGGTGAGAGAGTAATGGAAAAGCCAGTAGATAAAGAAGTATTTTCTACTTGTTTAACCTGTACGGTTGGTAGCTGAAATACCTGTCTTAGGCAAGAACAACCTGTGTGACTTGTCCTTGAACATGCATTTTGAAAGTTAGCCTAAAAGTTTAATCATGTAATGAATGTTTTGATCATGTACTGTCATCAGGTTCCCCATCAGATTCTTGTGGCTATTCTCTCCTGCTTTAACATGCAGTCCTTGCACCTCTGCTGTTCAGTGATAAGGTCTAGCGTAGGCATAGGGCCAGGGGTTGTGGGCTGCTAGGAGAAAGCCAGAAAAAGTAGTTTCTGGGCCATCTGTTCTACTGCTTGATGCAAATATTGGATATGTTGACATTAGATTAAAACCTTTACCCCTCAAATTCTTTCTTAATTGTATTTTGGTTTTATTGGATCCTCATTCTAGACCTTTGAGTGATGAGAACGAATATTTGACTACGTAGCATTGAAAATACTAGGATGATGCATAGAAAGATATAGGACCATATCTAGAATGACTTCATCTGTGATTGTTGCTACTTAGGTTCACAGTGTAACCGTTACTGTAAGGTTTGAGCCTATAAATAGTCTGAAATAAGGCTTTTTGAGGTACCTCTGAATTCCATGGGTCAGCTGATACCTGTAATTCCATGGCTCGGTAATGGCAAGGAGGAACCACATCAGACCTTAAATAGCGCTTCTCTTTGCATATCCATTCATTTAAGCCTGGTAGATGCGTTGTATGTGTCAGGGTCCTGTGTTCAAGAGGACAGGCTCATAAGTGCATTTAGCCTGGTTTCATAATGAAAGTAAAATTTGCACATTTGTGGACTGACGGACAGCATTCCCTTAATCTTTGCATCAAGTAATTTCAGCAGAATTTGAAAGTGTGTGCAGATCAGTTGTCTTCTAGATAGAACAAAAAAGTGCCTTGCCTATGCAAAAGGCTTCAGCCAGAGGTGTGCCTTTTAAACACTAAAAATGTCAACCACAAAATATGAATGAGTGGGAAACTGAATGATTGTAGCTCCTCTGCTCATGAATGTTAAAAAAAATAAAGTCTCAGTATGTTGTGAAAACACTGAGGCTCAAGGCTCAGCTTCTGTGAACGAGGGGGTGGGGTTGGAAGCAGCTCTCCTGACCAGCATTTTGTACCAGTCTAACTCTTCCCTGACCTTCAGTCTGACCATGATCTGAGCCCACCTTTGCGTAATTTAGTGTCACCTGAAGGAAAGTTCTGGCCTCCTCAAGAAACATCTGTAAAGCTATTTGGAGTGCTATAATGGGAGTCATTCTTTCAGAGATGTGAGCTCTGTTCTGGACAATCTCTGAGGTGAGTGGCCAAGCAGCACAAACTGCTGCTGCCTTCTCTTGGGATCTTTCCTAGGTCTTTGTTTTGGCAGTGAAACTCAAGCCTCTTGTCTTTTGAGACATTTATTCTTCTTTTTGGTTAAAATTGAACTGAGGGGTTAGAAACTTATTCCGGGAAGGAAGGGTGACAAGCTAGGCTGAGTACATGCTTACAGAAGTTGTCTTTCTGGAAGAAATAATCTGCAAAGTTTTGTTCGATGGTGCATCCAGGTGAGTCAAACTTTTTAAATACTCATCTGAACTAATGAGACAAGACTGGGAGCTCCAAAACAAACATGTGTGTCATGAGGAATACTGTGTTTTCCTTGACTGGTGTGACAAGGATGTATTCCTGGAGAGACTGTTGTTGAAGAAATATTTTTTCAATGGAGCAGGAAAACATCTTACTTGTAACCTTCCACTGACGGATGAGTTGATTCAAACAGTTCAGTGATATTCATTCAGGTACAAGCAGAAGCCTAAAATTTTGCTTTTGAAAGTTTGGATAAATTGGCAGTAGTGCAGAAAAAGGAAAACCTTGGCAACGAACGTCAGTAGAACCGGGGCTGCCTCTTTTGGGCTGGAACTCCTCATGCTGAGTGTGAGACCTGGCTCCTTGTCTGTCCTGGTTGAAAGTGATTGAAAAGGGTGGTCTGAGACAACTTTGCCAATAACTTCAGGCTTCCCAGGCCCCGCGTTTGATGCCAGGTATCACTCAGGAGCCAAAATGGTGGCTGTCGAAGCAATGGCCTAAGGCAAAATGGGGTGGTAGTGAAGTGACTAAACTCAGTCTTCCCATCTGAATGCTCAGAGGGTCTTGCCAAGCAGGTATTATCCACACTTGGTGCTCTCCTTACGCTGGGTCCTGCAAGGGTCTCTGTCAATAACGTTAATGATGCTTACTTCCAAGTACCCCTTTGTGTCTGTGTCTGCTAGTGCAGCTGAATGAAGAGCACGTCCAGAGGTTCCAGTAATTCCTCCTGTGCGTGGTTTCAACTCTACCTTCCAAAGTGGTTAATGGCTTCTGGTGAAACTTCTGTCATGTTTTCCCTTCTTCTTACGAAGCAGTGTGTTAGCCCTGTGCACCATAAATTGTTCGGCCTGTGTAAACTGATTCCCCAGATGAAATTAAAACGGTGGTTTTCTAGAAGAAAAAATGCTGAATTTTCACTGCATTTGTGTGCCTTTATAAAGTGTTTCAAACAATAAAAACAAGTCTCGAAGGCTGTCCACATCTGCATGGACGTAGGAGGATAACAAACTAATTAGGTGGTATACGTGATGTGTACATCAGGGCTTTCTCATACAAATGTAGAAGATCGATATGTTACTTACTGAGATCTGGGTGGCAAGGTGGGTTACTGACACAGAAAATAACAAGCACCTAATATGGATACTATAGAGAACTGTATTGTGTGTCCTTAGCATTTCAGTTCGTATCTAAGGCCTAAGTGTAAGATGCCTCCGCAGCAGGGTTGGTGCCGCTCTGGGTGGGAGGTGGGAGTTGCAGGGCTGTAGAACGGCGTGGGGAGTGCAGGCACCCGCAGACGTGGCCGGGAGGCCGTACGCTGAAACACGGCTCTGCCTGCGCACGGCGGCGGAAACGCGCACGGGTCGTGAAGATGGACTGTAGATTCATAGAAGAGTTTAGGTTGGGAGTCATCTAGTCAAGCCCCCCTGCAATGAGCAGGGACACCTTCAACTAATCAGGTTTGCCTAGAGTTAAAAAGTGGAGTATAAAATGAAGGAGATATGTTTCCAGCACGCTGATCTGATGTATGTGTGTGTATATGCGCAAATACATATTTGTTGCACAATTTGGAAGCATAAAACCCCCTGTTCTTTCATAAATATTTGTACGTTTCAGCCTTTCATTTTGGTTTAAAGGATGTAATCTACCATAGCAAGTACACTTATTTATTTTTTTTTTTTTTTTTTTTTTAGCCCTTGACAGACCTTGCCAAATGATTACTTTTACCAGCTGTTCCAAATACTGGAAGAAATAATGAGCCTTTAAAAAAAAAAAAAGTTGAAATAAAAATAAAATCATAGCTTGTTCCTTCCTCATTCAAGTGTCACTCGAAGATTTGGACAGTTGCTTTGTAATTAAGTACCTACTTATTTTAAAGGTTATAGTTGCAGTGAAAATAACACATTTGCCATTTAAGTTTGTACTTCAAAATCTCTTGCATCTCTCTTTTGAGGAAAGACAGTGATCTTCAGCCATGTAAACCACATATACAGTTAAGAGACAAATATTAAGTCTTAAAAATAGACAAATGCTCAAATTGCCCACATTCCCCCCCAAAATTTAAGGAAAACTAGTGTCCTTAATGATAGTTTTTATAGGTTTCTGCTGTGTGGTCAGTTTCTTGAGGCTTTGCTTCCATTAATTTTATTTAAGGTGTAAGGATCGGTCCTAAAGGCACATGTGCAATAGAGCCCGTCTTTGCGAGGAAACGCGGTGATGTTGTGCTATGACCTTTTCTTGGCTTGTACTTATGATTTAGAGACTATGGTGGGGTGTTGGGGTTGTGGCTTCCCAAAAGTTTGTGGCTTTTTGAAACTTCCTTCCATACTAAATGAACCCCTTATTTTAAATATTAACACCAGCTGTATTAGTGTTCCTCGAGAACATGACTGAGTGTAATTGGAAGCTTAGGGTTAACTTTTCTAAGCTTCAAATTAAGCTCAGTGATGAAGAGTAAACCCAAAGTTTAAAAGGTTAAAATAAGTCGTCTTATAGTGGTCATAGACGTCCAATCAAATTGTGAAGTTTGTTTATATAAATGCGCTTAGTTCAAGCAACTAAGTTAGAGAAGCGTCTCTGGAGTAGGTCTTTCTTGCTATAGGCAGTTCAAGGTAAAGAATATTATTTCACTAAGTTTTTCTTATTTTCAAGCAGTTACATCTCTATTCCTGCTGAGGATACTCCTGTTCTTTGTTGAGGTGGTTTAGGGTTTGCTGGGTGGTGCTTTTTCCTAGTATTTTCCTTGCTTGTGTCATTAGCAAAAGCATAAAGGCTGCCTGGATTACTTGGTCTTCTGCTTTTGGTGTTAGCCTGTGGTCTGAGCACAAAATCATCAGCTGTAGAAGCGAACTGATAGCTCCATTAATAATTTTGCTAACGGGGTGTATGTGTGCTCTTCCTGTAAATAGAAAAATATGTAGATGCCCGTTTGGAGACATGGGAGAACCTGGAAGATAAAGTCAATGATCATTATTTAATAACAGTCTAGAAAGTAAACCGATGTGGCTGACTTGTTTTGGCATGTGTTTTCCTGTGAAGTTACTTGTGCTGTAACATTGCTGTTTATATAAGGGTCTGGCTGATACTGAAGGGAGGTCCAGAGGCCATTTGGATTTTTGTTGCTCTGCACAAGTAATTTATTTGGCTACCACAATGCTTTTCTGGTTGCAGTTACACGCATGTGTCTGCAGTGTCTTTATTCGTAGTTCCTTTTTTATCGTTTAGGTCGTGCATCCTTGCAGTAGCTTACACTTCTTTCAGCCCCCAGCAAGGAGTAAGACTTCGTCTTGCCCCTTCTGTGAAGAATTTCCTGTCCCTAGGGGAAAATAAGGCATGTGTTCCTGCCTGGGTGTCTCTTCTAGCTGAAACTGCCACTCTTGATAACTAACCCTATAATCGCGATTGTGGGACAGAGACTGGCCTTGAAGATAATTGAAGGATCCAAGTTTTATCTGAAATGTTTCTTCTGCGAGAGAGACTCCTAGTCAGAACTGGACTGGTGCATTTGGTGTGCATTTTCTTCTTCTCTTTCCAATACAGGCTGAATTATGAGTTTGGAGCACCTTTAGTATTCCTCTTTGCACAACAGTGATTTAAAGTAGGGTAAATGCCCTACTTACTTTCGTCTTTTTATGCTTATTGAAGATAAATTGTGCTTCTGTCTGGCATAACTGTGGACTTGAAGATCAAATGCACAGATTCAAGAAATCTCGGCAGTTGCTCTTAAACTTTGTAACTGCAGTCACTTCAACCGTCAAGCTAAAATAATTATTGCTCCTCACAGGAGATAAAATAGCTTTCCTGGTGGAAAAACTAGGAGCAAGAGCAATATAATTGGCTTGGCACCCTGAGGTCTTTTATTTAGTGAGCTTTCCCAGTTATGCCTCTGCAGTAAGGCTTATCTGTGTGTTAGATCCTGAATGTGAAATGAATAGTTCTTTGTGTAAACACAAATAGATAAAATTTTATCATGGAGCACAGCTATTTTCGTGTACTGAGTTGCATCTGAAATCCAGAACAACTGATTAAGGAGAAGATAAGTTTGAAGACGTTAGCAATAGCTTATGAGTACAAACATTAACACTGTAGTAGTCAAGGAAGGACTGTAAATAATAAGGGTATTCGGAGCTAAAGATTAAGGTAAAAAGAAATGGGAAGCGAGGGACCTGGCACTAATATTGGGAACGCATAATCCTGCTGCCTTCGGTTATGTTTTGGCACGGTCTCTTCCTGACTGATTCTTTGCTTGTGTGTGTGATAGGACCCTGGGAGTCCTTGTTTTCCCGTCCAACGTATACCTTTTGTGAAGTTGTTGTCCTTGACTTTCTTTTCATGGAGTTTGAACCTATCACACTTGCAATTTTAAGATGTGGTCTCCATGTTTGACTTGGTTTTCTGTTGTGGAGTGGTAATATACTTTAAGAGGGAAGTGGTGTGATGTCCTCCACCGTGGAGAGGTCGGTATGGTTTACCATCATTAGAAGATCCTGCCTGTTGGTATGAAGGAGAGTATGATCAATCACAGGATAGCCCTGGACCACTATGATTCTGCTGGCATCCAGTGGAAGATGTATTTCTTGGGAGAAAAGGCAGCATGATGTGGGACTATCAATGTTCTTTGAATATCTAAAATCGAAGTGTCTTGTGCATGTTTATCCCAGGTCAGAGATGCACGGGCATATAACTGCTGATACTGATGCTAGGGGGTAGGTGGTCCCTGCTGTGAGATGATGTTCAAGGGGCTGCGGTCTTGATAGTTCGCAAATCTGGATGAACAACCCCTTTCTCACCATGGAACAGCTTCTCCCAGTCTCTTTTCTAACCTTCTCCCCCATCACTCCCAAATAATCTTAAAGGACATGTGTTTTAGTCAAACTGTAAATAAGCATTAGTTTGAGAAACACATTTCTTAAAGCTATTTTGTGCTTTTCTGGTTCTGTCTTGGCTGTGCTGAAGCAGGTAAATGGATGAGTGCAAGTCCTCCAAATGCTGGTGCTTTTGCTTGGCCCTTGCCATGGCCCTTCCTTTGTCAGCTGTCCGCCAAGAATGAGGGCCCAGGTTAGGAAGAATCCTAGAACGTCTCGGCATTTTAAAAAAACAAGTGTTTTGAGGCATTTTGAAGCTGGTGCCAAGTTGTTGATGAGGGTACGTGACCAGACGCTGGACTTGGCATTTGGGATATTCTATATGAGTTAAGTTAGTGCTAGTGCCTAGTAGTATCTACTGCCTAATTGCGCAGAGTAGATGCATAGTGGACACGTGAACTAGCATTTGAGACAGAGGCTCTTCTGGGTAACACAGATAGCTTTTTCTCCTATTTACTGCTGTGTTAGCCTCCTTATTTCCGACGTGTACATAGGTATTCACCGCTGAACTGGGTATTTACAGCCTTGCAGAAATATTTATAAAGCACTTGAATTCACTGCTCTCTTAACAGCTTGGCACAAGCTCTAGGGAAGCTCTGCTGCTGGGAGCAGTAGGCTGCCTCCTTTCTCAGATTTAGAATGATTCACTAAATGTCTCAAACTTATGTCGATTATATTAATAGAAATGGAAACAGCAATACTACCTGGCTTCAAAAATTATTTTTTTTTTCTCTCCTGTTGGCTTCATAAATAGCACTCCCTGCTTCCTGTGGGTCAAGCAAAACGGCAATCCTGGCTCAGTACAAGCAGTGATTCTCAAATTCCTTTCTCTTGTTGCTGTCTGGATGCTTACTGATTTGTTGGAAAGTCTGTGGGTCTTCCTAATCTTTTAGACAAAAAACTTCTGTGTTTTTTTTTTTTCCTCCTTCTTTAGCTATCTTTTTTTAGAAAATAATGCTTTGCACTTTCAGAGTACTTAAAAGACTGAAGGTGAAGTCTTACCCAATATTTCAGATGTCCCAAGCTTCCCTGTTATGTATTAGTGTAAAACCAGCACCTTGTCCTTCTGAGGGAAGAAATTAATAAAGAGCTGGGTAAGTCCAATGGTACTAATTATATCTGAGGTTACATGGGGATGGAGGTTAGACCAGCGATGAATTTGTCTCTGGTTTGTGAGCCTCAATTGCTTAATTGAATCACACGTAGTGTGTGTGTATATATACATAAAAAATTTTTAGGTATATATAAATATAATATATTTTATATTTATTAATATATTTTATATATTTTATATATTTATTGATATGTATATATTCTTTTTATATTTATATATATTTATTAACATATTATATATATATATGTGTATATATATAAAATCCTCAATTATAATTAACAAGGATATACATGCTTTTAAAAACTAAACGCTGGGCTTATCTCTTTCCTCCCAGAAGGTACTTCTGGGTGACTTCTCCCTTTGCAGATGAAGAGGGCCTCAAGCCTATTTATCTCTTGGAACTTTCTGGACCTGACCTTTGCTTCCCTGTTGCGTGCAATCTCTCCTCTTCACGCTGCCCTTGCTCTGAAGGAAAAGCCCTATCTGAGTAGCTTTGCAGTGGTGTTAGAGCAACCGACTTGACTCTTCTTTTGTGTTTTGCTGCCAGCAAATGATAATTCAATACACTCCTCAGGAGGACACAGAAACCTTTTGGTTTGAGTTGCAAAGGTTGTGACGACAGATCTGTCGTGTTTAACCCCTGGCACTACTTAAGCTGAAATTCAGGCCTACTCTGAGGTCTTGCAGTAGGTGGAAGTGTACTCTTATGGTTAGATTTCTGCCCTGTTTAATGAGAAGGGGACATCATAATCTCTGAAGAGAAATATTGGAGTCTTAGTAAGAAAAACGTCTTGCAAGAAACAGAGCTTTAAAGTGATGGATATGCCTTATGCGAAATTATTTGAAGGCAAAACTTGATAGGAGTAGCTTGATGGAAATGTTTTAGCCTAAATGCAGGATGAGGAAGTAGGAATGTGTTCAACTTCTGGGCTGTAGTGATACAACAACAACAAAAAAGTGTCTATATATCTTATGCACATGTGTTTTGTGTTAGAAGTCCTTACAGTGTGGCTCTACTGCAGATTTGGAGCACGAAGTCTTAAAACAGCTTAGAGCGAGATGTTACGAGGTCTGCGCAGTGCTTACGGGTCATAGATTGGGTGGTTGTACTCTGGCAGGTAAACTGATAGTCAGGACTCTTCCAAGCTGCTCAGACCTGGGAGATTGAAAATGTTATCAATATAGTTCTTAACAGTTTTTTAGAGGTTTTGTTTTCTTTATTTTCTGAAGTTTTCTTTTCCCTCAATTTATCTTGGTATACTTGCATGAGGACAGAATCCTTTTGCCTTGTACCTTGTATTGCCACTGAAGCCCTGATGTTTCAGTAGTAGCGTGTCACTCACGTTCCTGGTAGCTGGTTATAGTATTGCAAATAAAGTTAGAAAGAAGCAAAACCAGATGAAATGATGCCCGTTAGTAATCTGAAGATCTCCAATACAGAATACAAGACAATGTACAGATTTTCACTGCCTGATACGCTTTTTCTTTGACTTTGAAAATTCTCATAAGCTTTTGTGATCACAATGTGATGGATGGCTTCTGCTTCGCAAGGGGAGGCTTTCTTTAGCTGCACTTGATAATATAATAGTGTAGGAATTGTCATAACGGAAGGAGAACAGAATGGTGGAGGGTGGCTTTTCCACCTCTAGTCCAAGAGGTGACTCTTGGAGCAGGGCAGTGGGGAAGGCTTTCTCTGCTGGAGGCGAAGAGTAGGAGTTACACTGCAAATCATCTTTAACAAGTTATAATAACTTCTTTCACTTGTATAGAGGGGGGGAAAAAAGGCTTTATTCTCACAGGTTCCATGATGCTTACGTGTGCACCGTATGTCCACTATGTGTTCCCTATAGGGGAGTCAAAAGAGAGCAAGCAATAGTGAGTCAAAGAATTCGGCTTTATATGAGCCTAGAAATCCCATCTCCATCAGGGTGCCCAAACAATGCAATAAAACCAAAATACAATAAAACCCAAGCTTATCTCACCTGGATACGGATGTCTTTCATTGTAACTCAATGTAAATGCAATTCAAATGTCTGAAAAGTTTGAAAATAAATGTTTAGAGCAGCTAATATAATTGTCTTTGAATCACTGGTTTCAGTGCTTTGTGCAGTAGTTTATGGTCTTTCAGAATTGGAACAACTCTGACTGTGTAGGAAATGTGTATTTTAGAAAGGAGCAAACTGGGTGGACTGTGGATCTCGGTAATGCGGTGCGTGACATGTTCAGTATTTCTAACTCATGACTAACTGTAGATCTGCTGTTAAAGCACGTCACAGGAGTCACCAGCGACAGCATAAAGAAAATCTCTGGATTGCTTGTTAACTACTTGCAGTGTTGAATCAAAAATCTCATTTTTTAGGTACTTCACTTAAAGCAGATGGTTATATTTCATTAAAGTGTGAGCTTAACTACCTGTGTAGATCAATTTTTCTGGTTAAAGATCTCAAAAGAGAGAATGTTTTGAGGCACACAAAGCTTTTGTGTAATGATGGGCTTCATCCTCTGTGCTTTTTATAAGGAGGGTCAATTTCTTGATTAATATTTCTGCCCTTTCCGTAAAAATGGGAATGAATGTTGGCAGTCAAATAACAGCGTAGACAACGTGAAAGCCTAGGTAAAAATCTCATTAGCAGTTACTATTCTCTTTTTCATCTCTCTCAGTACTACGCACAACTCTGTCATTATATATTCTGGGTGCACTAAATGCAATTTGGCTTCCTATGTCACCATTTCAAAGTGATTTCTTAAGAGGGCTTTTGTTTTGTTTTGTTTTTTCCCCAACATTTTTATAAGGACTATAGTAGTAGCTCAATTTGTTCTTTTTTGTTTTCCTGTCAAACATGCCTGACTTGGAGCAGATGGGCTTGTGTTGTGACTTCTTCTGAGCCGGCCGGTCCTGTTAAAACATCGGAAGGGGAAACCCGTGGCAGTGCGGTGCTGCCATGGATCTAGGGTGAAGAGTTTCTGACTAGGCAGGACTCTGAAACAGATGAGCGTTAGGAGCTGAAGTCTGAACACACCTTTTGTGTACTTAGAGAAATGACTGTATATCATAAGAGAGCATTAAATACAAATCTTGCGTTGAGCAGCAGCAGTTAAGATGCAGCGGAGAGCATTTTCAACAGATTCTGTGCTTAAAACTTTATTAAACCTACTTGGTGTCGACATTTTTATTCCACCTTAAGGCTAGCAAAAAAAACCTTTTCAAGTCCTTGTTTTTGACCTTATAACTATATTTTTCCTGGGGCTTGGTGGCTATTTTGTTTTGCATTAGATAACTTGATTTTTACTGCTAAGTCCTAAGCAAAAGGAGACTCTGCGTCACGGTCAGTCTCACAGTGCAAGCGTGATCATTGAGGTTGATCAGTTGTGAGCAGGACAGATGCAAAGAGTTGTTCTGAAAGGTAATTTTGAAACAAAAATTGAGACTTTTTTACGTGTACAGGTGCAACAGCTGCAAATTGGGTTGTGTTTAATATTTTCCCAGTAGAAGCTGAGACAGCTTAAAGCTGGGTGAGGGAGAAGAAAAATGCAATCGCTCCTTGTTATGGAGGCAACTGCTGGACCTCTAGGGTTTTTTGGCTACTGAACATATCTGCTTTTTGGGTTTAAGGTTCTGAAGTTCATATCATCAGTCACTTTCCAAATGTGTTTGGAATGTGGATCGTGCTGTGATTAAACTGATCCTCACCTCTGGAGGGCCCGATCAAGGCATTTTTGTAACCTGGTATGGAAATAGGTGATGGTATACTTACTCTGCTGTAGTAATACACTGCTTTTTCTTGCCTTACCATGATAAATGGTGACTATGAATTTGAAGTGGCTTGTTTCGGTACCTTTTGGATATTAATCTTACCATATTGCTTATTATCAGTTCACTGTATTGCATAAAACAAATCCAGTTGTACCAGTTTGTCCTATCAGTAATATTGAGCAAGCAATTTTGTCTGTGGCTTTGGGTTTTTTGTCTTTTGTTTTTTTTTTTTTTTTTGGTGGTGTGAGGTTGGCATCCTCTCCTTGCACTCCATTGCAAAGTGGTCTCCTCTGCCTTTCAGTGAGACAACCTGAGCAACTGTAGGGGAGCTCCCTCCCATCAAAGTATTTCTAATATATTTTTTGTGTGCTGGGTTTTTTCCAGTCCTAGGCTGATCTCGGTATTAATGACTTCTTCAGGCTGTCTTTTTTGTAGTGAAATTGCTTATTCCTGTTTCCCATGTTGATAAAAGCGTGAGATTGCAGGTTCTCTTTCGTAGGAACCGGTAATCAATTAGCTGTAGATCAGATACATAGCAATAAGGGCATACAGACTGTACTGCTCAAAGTAATGTGACTTCTAATGGGTTTTCCTAGTTACTTTGTAGTAGTCCTTTACCTTCAGAATAATTCTTGTCTCTGGAAGAAAGGTGTGGGGTTTTTTGTTTGTGATTTGGGAGTTTGTTTGTTTGTTTTACTTTAAATCAACATATTTTCACTCAGAATTTTTTTTTTTTGCTTTAAAGATTATTTTGGGAAGTACACCCTCTTTAATTCCCTGTACAATATACAATCTTCTATGCATAAGAAAAAAGGCTGTGTATAGTAAAAAATCGAGCTCCTCAGATACATGTGCTTACCTTAATGTCTTATGAAGAGAAATAAGGGAAGGCCTTCAAAAGAATTATTGTTACTGAGATGCTCAACTTCACTGAAGGCTCGAGGGAACTAAACACCGATGACTTCATGTGGCTCCCAATATGGCAGGTGGCAAACTTTCTGTTCTGTTAGTGGGATTTGGTTTGTACGCCTGGGTTGGTTTTTATGGCATGCTTTTAAAAAAACAAACCACACAGCCCCCAAATAAACCAAAAACCCCCAACCCCCAAATCTCTGTGAATCTGTCTTCACTCTTCAAGCACTTCCTTTTGGCCATGCAAAAAGCAGGGTTTTCATATATTATCCATAGGACTAAATACTTACCAGGTCAAACCATGGACAACAATTGCTGCCTTCATTTTCTCCAAGGCATAGAACAAAGAGAAATTATTTTGCATTCAGGTTATTTCAAATAACAAGTTTCATGCATACACCGTATTTCCTCCTGAATTGAACGTTGGCACAAATATGAAAGTGAGGATGTAAATTAGAGATATTCAGTGTATTCTTTGAATGAATGCTATTTTAACTTTTTGGAAGAAGTTTGGTGTTGACGATTCTTTGTTCACTAGGTGGAAATGCAGTCATTGTTTCCTCCTATTAAAAGTAAATATTGGAAAATTGGTAAACAAAATATAGTGAAGTGAGCTACTGCCTCTTTCTTGAAGCCAGTTGTATTATGGTCTGTTTTTGCTGCTGGAAGCAAACTTGAAGTCTTATCTTCAGCAATATCTGAAAGAAAGCAAGCAGAAATAGTGCAGTAAGAAAACCCATGCCATAAATTTTATGATCGTCTTCTGGTCTGTACTCCTGGTAAGAACTGAACTCAAACATGTTTAAATTAGAAAAAAAGGAAATACAAGATGAAACACAACGTTTTGGACAAAACTGTCCTAGCAGCTATTGTTTACTGATTAGCTTCTAAAATGCAAACTTCGTTATCAGTAACGATAACTGCTGAAAATTGCTTGCTCCCAAAATAACTATTACCACTCAGCTTGAATCTCTTTGCAGATATCTCTAGCTATTTAAGATCAAAATAGCACTTAATGGGTTTAAGCAATCAATAGTCCCAAAGACTTCTGACGATCTGGGCACATAAAATATTAATAGTTTATATTTGTCTTTTAAGAATCTGCTTAGCATTGTTAACACATTACAAAGTGCTAAGATTGCAAAGTGCTTCTATTAAATGATGTTAAAATGCTTATAACAAGCACAAGATGCTTGTTTTATGTATCGATGTAAATAAATGCTATTTCCACTCTGTTGAAGTACACAGTTACTTTGAAGTTCAATGTCGAATGTGATTTGCTGACAGGCTCATTTTACTACAGGATGGAAAGGTACACCTTCAAAAATGTCATTTTTTTACAGTCTTTATATTTGAAACTACATAATGTTTCTCACCTAAAAGAATTTCTTCAGCACACTTACTGGACTAGTTTAGAGAAAAATATCTGTTCAACTCAATGTTATTTAATCTGGGGGCGTGAGTAAGGTGTATGGTTAATACCCACAGCTGGTTAAAGCACTAGAAGCTGAGTAGGAAGAGGAGTGTTAGCTGGAGTGCAGGTTGGTGGATATCAGGGTATGCTTCTGAAATCCCACAGCAACTCAAGAATTAATAATCTATTCCAGCTATCAAACATTTCAACAGAAACTGGAATTTCAAGTGGAATTTTGAAAAGGAGACTGTGGTAGATATCGGGTGGTGCCATGCCTGCCTCTGTGATGCTAGGAAGAGGGATAGCTGTGTTGCAGGACCGGGGTACCCGTGCAGTAACTTACTGCTGGCAGACGGCTGACTCGAAGTTTGACTTAGATGCAGAGACACCTTCTCAGAGTTATTTGGAATGGTAACAGTCTGTCATTCCCACTTCTTTTGCTGTATTCTGTTGTTATTTAGCCTAAACTGAATTGTATGTGCCTGGCACATAAGTTAACAGAAGTAAGAAACAAATTCTTCTGAAATTCCCTGTCTGTGTGTGTATGAAAAGAAAACCAATGAGATGTATCGAATTACTACGGAAGAATGGGTAAAAGTTAACTACAGCAAGGAGACTTGGAAAACAAATGTAGATTGGCATGTGTTATAGTTCAGGTGTATTTCTTAGTTTTCATTTGGAAGGTAGTTCCCATAATATATTTAAGGGCTTGAGCTTACAAGGACTATGCGTGAGTCTCAAGTTAATTGTCTTACTGATCTTCTTGGATCTTACTACAACGAACTCAAACACTTTTCCCATTCCCTTTTAGCATCCCATGTCGAGTAAATGAGATTGTTTATACCCTACTGAAATGGAATAGTCCATTTTCTCTACTGGAGACTGAGCATCTCAAAGAAGGGTCTTTTTCTTTAAAAACATACGTGCTTAAACATTCAAGGGGAAATTGCTATTGATCAAAAGAGCAAGATGTTTTTATTTGCTTGGCTTTCTGCATGACTAAAAGAGCTATTTTAGTCACATTGGCCATTTTTATTTAATGGCCTCTCAATCTTCATGCTGTGTACAGTAAATGAAAGTGATTATGATATTTTTGTTTCATTGATGTTCAGCTGTTTTCAAGGTGGAACTGGGGATGGGGGGAAAAAAAAAAAAAGAAAATTCACAACTCCTGCCAGACATGGCTTGACTGCGGGAGTATTTGAAGACCTTTACTTGGAGCATATGGTATGAAATTGCTGCTGCTCTCTTTGTCTTGGGTTTAAGCATAGAAACAGTCAGATACCATCAGTCAGTATCTGCCAAAAAATTGAAATTTAATGAAGTGAGCTTTAACTTGCGTACCTAGTGAGTACCTGTCTCTCAAATGTCACCTGCATACAAGATGAAAGATTTTTTTTTTTTTTTCTAGTGGCAGATTTGTACTGAAATCCAACAGTCCCTTTAAGCTTTACCTTTTTTTTCCTCTTAAGCAATTGCATAATATTATTTATTTAGAATTGTACTCGGATGGGAAGAATAGGAGCGGGGAGCTGAAAGACTGTCCCATCCATCTTTCGAGGGTAGTCGATTTTGAAAGGCAGTCTGATGTTGTAAAACATCACTTGGTTATGCAGCAGTCATGATGCCAAGTTGCTTCTGAACAGCTGTTTCTAGGAAACTTTAAGGGCACCAGTCAATTTTTGTTTAATCTGTCCTCTCTCCCCACCCCTTAATAAGGCAAAAAAAGCGGTTCGTCTGCCAGCTGAATTTCTCTCTGCTGTAATGCTTCCCTCGCTGCTCCGGATTGTAAACACCCGGGTTCTCGTTATCTCCCTCCTGCTGGCAGTGCCATTAGAGAGGTTTTAAACAGTGCCAGCGCGATGCTGGCTGCTGTCGAGATTCGGAATCCTGTTATGACTGTAAACCGTGAACCGTGAAATATTGGAGGACAGAGGTTGAGAGAGTATTCTGGTTATCTACCTTTGATCTGGCTCTCCTAGTTTGAAAAGAAAAGAAAATATAGAGTAATAGAAAACCCCTGCATGTGTGTGATAGAGAAGTGGATTAAATAAAACCTCTAATAAATTTCCTTTCTTGTGTATTAGCTCATTTCCGACTGACGTGCAGAGAAAACATCGTTTTTGGAGCGTAATAGTAAGCGCTGCAATCTGTTCTGTTGGCGTCCAAGAGCAGTACTTGTATGAAGCAGTTAAAAAATACATCCCCCCCCTTTTCCTACTTCATGTTATCAAAGCAGGTCCCTTCCTTCCTAGCTGTTGTTCTCGTTCACCTACCTGTACCTGTAAGGAGATATTAAATAACGCTTGGTGGAGGCCTTAGCTCTTATCTCTGTTGAGAAAATACTCTGTTCTCTTTTACAAGGGTCTATGCAAAAGACTTAGGTTTGTCTTAATAAATATTTTTATGTTTAAACTCTGGTACAGCTGGATAACTGTACATCCCCAACTGTGTAAAATTTTTTATTTTAACCACTTGAGCCTTTCTTGATAGTGCAGTGTATTTCACTTGTGCTGCTGCTCTTGTGTTTTCTACTGCAGAGATATAAGCAGTTGTTTGAGCCTCTGCTCTGCTGTCAAGTCTTTCTGCCAACCTGTCTGGCTGATGAGAATCTCCTTCAGACCGGTTTAGTGTTTGTAAATAGGCTTGATGTAAGTCATGTCACAGTAAAAAATAATGAAACCCCCTGTATTAAGTGCTATGCTAGTCCAGTGATTCTGATAAGATCAGTTCATCCCTACATCAATGCAATTTAGAGCAATAGCTGTCTTGTGAACGGAATTTAAACAAGAAGTCCCCACGGAAAAAGGGTCGTTAAATTAAAATTATGTTTAAATCAGAATAGCACAGAGAAGACATTGAATATAAATCAACTACATAATGGAAAATGAAGCTAATTTTGGGAAGCATGGTGTAAGTGAGAAGGTCCTGCTTTGGTTTTGTTTGTACCTATGCATTTGTAATATGTTGATATTTTAGCTTTTTTTCCCTGTTAGGACTTGATGTCAAGATAAATAACAACACATCATCTTAAATGTCAAAAGTCAGTTTAACAATAAAAGTTAAACTTAAGAACTATGATAGTGCAAAGAGAGGAGGAAAAAAAAATCTCTATACAAAGAATTAGGCGTTAATAAAATACAGAATCTTTAATTCTGTGATATTTTTATTTCTTATTTTTCTTATTCAGGTATTCTTATCTGAGCAGAGAGGTGACATGAATGGTTTGGGTTGTGAAATAAACCTGTACCGTATCTTGAAGATCGGAGTGGAGGGGGAATCACATTATAAGAAATAGGGGACACAGATTTGTCTTGGTTGTTCTGAAGCGAAGTGAGACAGAGGGACTATGAAAGATATGTGGAAAATATCCGCAGCAGGAGAAAGCGTCCCTCATGGCTGCTGTCATACACAGCTTGCAGCTGGTCGTTGTATACACGAGCTATCTGCACATCACTAATGAAGAAGGATGTGACTAAGGACTGCTTTGATACTGCGTACCACCCAGACAGCTTCTGCTCGTCCCTCTGAAGTCCTGGTCATAGCTTCTAATTTTATCTGAGAGGATCACTGTCACTGCACATCAATTCCTGCCTTTGCTACGTTCATGGAAAGCTTCATCTCCGCTCGCTGGTTGAAATGGCTTGAGCTAAACAACATTCACTGACGAACAAAACTCAACATTGACACTTCAGGCCTGGTTGTTTTAAACACAATGTTCAAGCCAAGCAGTTGGAGCTCCAGCTCGTTCCTGATCATGTCTTGTCTTGGAAGAGTCTAGAAATGCTGGGCTGCTGCTCCTGTTGTGCTGGAGAAAGGAGGCTGCTTGTGCACAGCCGGGGGGTCTCTGGGGTGCCCCAGGAGGTGATCAGCTCGCCTTATGGGCTCTTACTATCCTGACTTGCAAAAAAAATCGTTAGGACTAGTCTTTAGACTTCATCTTGCAAGTAATATGGGATCAACACCTCTATCAACACTTAGGATAGAAGATGTAATAGACTGTACGCTGAGGGAACAGGGCGTTTTGTTCCTTTATTCCTTTCCTTACATATTTCTTGCTCTGTGGCATGAGTCATTAGATTTACAACATCTTATTGACTGGGGGGAGGAAGGGAAAGTATGATCATGATATAGCTATGATGATAAATGGTAAAATTAATAAACTACGTGTAATCAATACCTAACTCTCCCATGGTTGATTAGATATCCAAATGCTGAGTTTGAATTTTACATATACTGTATCTGCTATAGAAATGCAATGCAATTGGCTCCAAAATGCAAATGAACTGTAATTGCAGCTGGAGAGCTCTGAACTTGGAGACTGAACATACCGTCTTGAGTCCCTTCTCTGAAGGCGAGAGTTGGGGTTTTCTTTGTTTACCAGTCAGGTGACACTTCGCTTCGTAAACCTTGCTGTAGATGATTCTAGGCTTAGTAGTGCATCAAGCTAATATTTTGTACTGTGGCCGATCAGAAGCATAACTTCTCAGCTGGATATCAATATTTCAGTGAATAACAGTTTAAAGCACTCCAGGAATCTTTTGGTATCTTGTTGGCTCAAAAGGTTTCTATCAAGTCTGCTTTACAAGACGTGGGCTTTTTTTGTTTGTTTGTTTCGTTGTTGGTTGGTTGTTTTTTTGTTTTTTTTTTTTTTTTTTTTTACTTAATGATTTTTGCTGGAAACTTTAGGTAGAAATATTTGTGCTTTTAAAAATTAAAATATTAAAAGCAAGCAGTTGTCCAGGGACTCTCTTCAATGTCCTTCAAGCGTGTTACTGATTTATGTATCTTGGTGCATTCACCGCTTTTTGTCTTTGCTTCAGTTTTACTCATTTCTGTGCTCCCATCTTCTCCTGGTTTCATACAGTCATCTGTACCTTCTGGCAGGGAAAACTCGCTCTGTTGGTGCCAATCTCTAGCTGTTCAGAGAGGCCGCTGCTAAGTGCTGTTGAAAAACATCTTCCCAAGGACTCTGGTTCTACTTCTGCTTGGACCTCTGCGTGCAGGAGGCTTTACTGTGAGGTTACATCTGAAGGACTGTGGAAAGTTTTGATGCTATTAGAGGGGAAATTAAGGAATAAATACTTGTCAAATGTACCCTTCTGTGAATTTAATCTGAAGCTCACGCATGAGGAGTAGCATAGTGCCTAAAGAAAAGACTGTGTCCCTAGGAAGCCTTGATAGCATGCTTGGCTGTCTGGCATGACCTGAACTACCAGTAGGAGGCTCTGATGGATTTCACTACTTTTCTTTCAGTACAGCATTTAAATTGAAAGCAATTTAAGAATCCCAATCTGCTTTATCTGAGTCTGAAGGATCCTAAAAGCCTTAATTGCCAAGGGCGAGAGTGGGCACTGAGGCTGACAAGCTGATGGCAACTGGCAGCTTCTAGAAGGACACTGGCAGCTTACAGTATCTGTCTCTTCATTTGTCTTTGGACGCTTTCCCTGTTTATTTGGTGAAGAAGAGAGATGTGGCTGCAGAGGATATTTATAATCATCAGCCTGTCACATGCCACCCTGCAAATAGGTTGAAATTTGGATGCTACTAGATTGCTGCCCTGAGAACAAATAGGTAATCATAGAATAGTTTAGGTTGGAAAAGACCTTTAAGATCAAGTCCAACCGTTAACCTAGCAGTGCCAAGTCCACCACTAAACCATGTCCCTAAGCACCACATCTACCTGGTTTTTAAATACCTCCAGGGATGGGGACTCAACCACTGCCCTGGGCAGCCTGTGCCAGGGCCTGACTGCCCTTTCGGTGAAGAAGTTTTTCCTAATATCCAACCTAAACCTGCCCTGGCGCAGCCTGAGGCCGTTTCCTCTCGTCCTATCGCTTGGTACTTGGGAGAAGAGACCGACCCCCACCTCGCTACAACCTCCTTTCAGGCAGTTGTAGAGAGCGATAAGGTCTCCCCTCAGCCTCCTCTTCTCCAGACTAAACAACCCCAGCTCCCTCAGCCGCTCCTCATAAGACTTGTGCTCCAGACCCTTCACCAGCCTCGTTGCCCTTCTTTGGACACGCTCCAGCACCTCGATGTCCTTCTGGTAGTGAGGGGCCCAAAACTGAACACAGTATTTGAGGTGCAGCCTCACCAGTGCCCAGTACAGGGGGACAGTCACCTCCCTGGTCCTGCTGGCCACGCTATTCTTGATACAAGCCAGGATGCTATTGGCCCTCTTGGCCACCTGGGCACACTGCTGGCTCATATTCAGCAGGCTGTCGACCAACACCCCCAGGTCCTTTTCCACCAGGCAGCTCTCCAGCCACTCTTCCCCACGCCTGTAGCGTTGCATGGGGTTGTTGTGCCCCAAGTGCAGGACCAGCACTGAGCCTTGTTGAACCTCATACAGTTGGCCTCAGCCCAACGATCCAGCCTGTCCAGATCCCTCTGTAGGGCCTTCCTGCCCTCCAGCAGATCAACACTCCCACCCAACTTGGTGTCATCTGCAGACTTACTGAGGGTGCCCTTGATCCCCTCATGCAGATCATTGATAAAGATATTAAACAGGACCAGCCCCAGTACTGAGCCCTGAGGGACACCGCTTGTGACCGGCTGCCAACTGGATTTAACTCTATTCACCACAACTCCCAGAACAAGCTGATCCTTCATTTCTCTTTAGGTGTGTTGTTTATTTGTGAAGACTTAATTTGTCTCTTCAAACTGCATCTGGGAAATGAATCTTGATTGCCCAGTCTGTGGGGAAAGAGCTAAGGTGGCCCTGTTCTGGGTGAGGAGAGACTTTTGCACCAGTTTTCGGGTGTTTAATCCACATTAATTTAAAAGGAATCTAGGGACATCTTCCCTAGTGCACCTCGTGGTGCACTCCTGAGCCTAAATATATGAGTTTCTGGGGAAAGTGTACTATATTTTGCTGGACATTCCTCTGTGATGTATTTCCCATGGATATGCCTTTTAGATATCCAAAAATATTGCTGTATATTGCCACCTCAATATTTCAGTCTGTCAAATGGTTATGGATATCAATACGGTTCGTTTTTCACTCAAACTGTAAAAGTCACTGCAGTAGGTTTGAACACTTGCTGTTGGACCTTCATTTATTCCTTTTTGGAGCTCTCCACAATTTTTCTGATGCTGACTTTGAATTTTTAAAGCCTTGTCAGCATCCTTTATGTTCTTGTATACTTAACTTTACGATGGTTTTCAATGGATCCAATCCATGGATTTTTTTTTTTTAAAGGTAAGAGAATGCTTAAATTCATTAAAGCTATTAAGACAAGAAATAATTGCAAAAGTCATAAAAACATAAACAAAAAGCACCTTATGCATTCCAAGATCCCAGGATGCTCTACACTGAGGCTATGGTGTGGCTGGTGTTTAAAAACCCACAAGTAGTTTTCTGAAGGAGAATCCCTGAAGTTCTGCCTTGCTGTGATGTACATGCTTTCTAGAAGCTAGTGATGATGAATAAGCTTTTCCTGATCATTTTTATGCATAGTGGAATATATATTTGAAAAAACAAGTAGCTTAACTCTCTAGAGCTGTCATATAAACTTGCTGTCACGAGTAAGCTGATTCAAGAAGTACGAGAGGTAGGAAAGTAAATATGGGAGTGTGTGAGTATTTGTGCTCGTGTCTTGTAGCCCTTACTGCAACTCTTGCTTTTTGATTTTTGGGGATTAACCATTGCTTATAAACACTGTGGGTTGGGTTTTTTTGGTGTTTTCTTCCCCGCCCCGCACTGGAGTGTAGGGACTATATCGTGGCAGAAATTGTCAGGAGCTGTCATTGGAGATCAGATTTAGGCTTTAAACTCCCTTCCAGCTGTAAGGACATCTGCTATTGGTGTGGACACTGTTTTGAGCCCACATATCCCTGAAAAGCTCTAACCAAGCTTTCCCAAAGTAATCCGGCAGGATTTTCACTTTATCTCCACAGTGCGTGCTGAAGGAGTCCTCGGGAGTAGAATTTAGGGAGAAATAAAATGTATTAAATTTAGTAAGTGTGCTTCAGTTTAGACTTTATTTAGTCACAGGTGCTTCTGCCTCGTTCTCCTTTTTTAATTTCTGAAAGTTTGGAGGAGAAAGGTTCCAGTAGGCACGAATATGACTCAATCATTAAACGTTCCAAGGCTTTTAAACTGGGGTTGATTGAATCCGGGATTTTTGAGCCTGGGTCATATATTCTTTTCCTCCGACTATGACAGTCAGTATGAGAACCTTCCTTATTTTGCTTTGTTCTACTTTAAGGGAGTTTTTAAATTTCGTTTATAGTCACAAGAGCTTAGAGACAGGGAGTTTAAGAGAAAAGTCAAATAATTCCTTAGAACTATGAGATTTGGGGAGAAACTGGGTAGACTAAATTTCATAAAACTCATTCTCAGGTGACTATGCTACAGGTGCAATTGAATACTATCCTGATGTTAATTTGAACCTTTTCTTTTGGATTTTTTTTTTTTTTTTTTTTGGCAAAATGCCTGCCTTAGGAGCAAGGCAGGGCTGGTATGGCAGGGGCGAGAGCTACGCTGGCTGATGGCGCAGTGTAGGAGAGGATGCAGGCAGCTAACATAACTTATGCCAGTCTGGATTCCCAGGGGATAAATCCTCAGCTGGTAAGAATTATCATAGCTTCATTAGTGCAAGTGAGGGATGTCAGGCTGTACCCAGCTGACGAACCAGCCTTGTGGCTGTAAAACCTTTGCTGGGCAATATGGCTCGGTGTTTGCGCGCGTGTTCATGCGTATGCATGTGTAATGTATTAAACATGGGAGTCAGACTTTGCGTGACTCTACGACCACAGAAGGGCAGCCCAAGGATTTCTGCGAGCAGGACAGTAAGGCAGAGCAGAAAGGATGCTGCATGTGCCTTTTTTTTTTTGAAGCTCTGGTGCGCTTCTGCTCTTCCCTGTTGCAGCACTGGACATTTTGAAGAAGAGCCTGATGTTATAGTGCTTCCCATAAGCCTGCATTTCAGGCTGAACTCTATAGGAATTGCTATGTATGCCTACCCCCTGGCAGCACCCTGTGCATACTTTTCACTCGCTGTTGTAGTAAACTGCTAATGGCTTTGGCTTGCACCTCAAAAATTCAGACTTGGGCTGTGGGGTGGCTTCAGCTGCCCCAATGGGACATGCCTTCTGTAGTCTTGCTACATGCCGGTAGATACTGCTGAAGGAGAAGCAGGCTGAGATCTAATCTGGCTGGAGCTGAAATGCTTTGATGAACTATTTCCCTAGAGATGACAAGCTAATGGTTTGTCCACAAAGCCATGCAGCTTTTCCCATTTCTTTTGGAAATGAATAGAGCTGGAATGGAATCATATGCTGCATTGTGATAGCCTAATGCTCTTACAGAGCCGCGTGTTATTACCCAAGCTGCTTTAGTGGACAAATTAGACATGCAGAATTTCCAGATTTTACCTTATTCAGATTTTAATTAACTTAGTGTAATAAGCTGTAAGCACATTAATATCAACAAAATACTTTGTACCGTATCTGTTAATATTCAGATGATAAAGGCAGAAGTATTGTTTTCATACAAAGACCGGGAAGCTAGAAATAATGGGGATCTTTTTTAGGAACTTGGAACGTGTTTTTGATATACTGCATTTTCAGTGGTAGATCTCAAAATAATAGCTGTGCAGCGGAAGGTGCTTGTATGGGATTTTTAATATCACATGCATATTTTTTTAAGTTTATATTTTAAAAATTGATAGATTCATTTGCATTCACAAGCTTGGACAGATGGCGCGTTCCGTAACAAAATACTCAACAGCATACTAAAAAGGATCGTTTCGGCACCTATCCCCTGAAAGCAGCTTTCATCCAAATAATGAGGGAAAGCTTTCAAAATACAACATCCTCACACAGGCCTTTCTAAGGTAAAAATGTTACCTGAGCAGTTGCAGGTGGACATTTGCAGCCGGTCTGCGTAAGCTGGAGTTCAGGCTGCAGCCACCCGCCCCAGTCCCTGCCCTCCGCCATCAGCAGATGCACGTTTGCATCTGCTTGGGCATTTATATTGGGAAAGGGTAGAAAAGATGAGCTGAAAAAGAGCTCGCTCCTGCGTTTGTTTAAAAATCTTTTCTTGGGAATGGGGAGTTCCTCACCTGCCACCGGAATCGCTTCCAGATGCGGTTAACCCTGTGGCCAGGGGATGCTCCCGTGCACCGCTGTGCGCCGAAGTGAGCGACCGAGAGGGATCAGGGCTTCCTAAACGGCTTCAAGGCACTGGGCACAAATGTGGGCAGCTAGGCTCCATCTTGTATCCCAACAGGAATGTAGCCATCCTTGGATTAGCTATTTTGGCTGTGTGTACAAAACTAACTTTATGGAAATGTTATAAAAGTCGAGCTTTTTTTATTAAAAAAACCAAAACAAAACCTTTATCTTCTGATTAAAAGATGAGCAACAAATATTATATTTTCCACAATCTATGTATTCTAGCATGGTTTAGTGGTTTTTAATGTCTGGAGACTTTGGAATAGCTGTAGATTTGGAACTGGTCCCGGTAACCTCCATTCTGTCTCATTTGTATTGTGTCTTCAACCTATATGGAGACCAGGAAAAGCCTGAAGATCAGAGGGTTTTTGAAGAAAATTCTTGGGAGAGGACAATTATTTTAGTAATAATTGGAACTTATTTTAGTAAAAATACCACTGGAATTCTACTAAAGAGGACATCTGTGGTTGCAAATTAGGAAAAAAAAAATGTTTCAGATACTGCCAGTTGAGCAAAGCTGCAATATGTTCTGAAAGTCAAGCTGTGTTTTCTCATTTTTGCACATCATAACCAGTAATAAAAGTCTTTGGGGCTAAATTAGGTTCTCTGTTTCACTTCTGAAACCTCAATTGCTTTTCTATTGTCAGCAGCAGCACCAGTGCAAACCAACCTAGAGAAAATAAGATTTCAGCAAGGTTCAGTGCAGGGATAATTACAGAATCACTTGGATAAGTCCCAACTGGTACAGCAGCATTTCTTAAGGGTAATTTTACTCCCCCCAAAATGCTTTTCAGTACATTGCAAGCAGTAAAGACCTTTAAAGTCTCAAAATGTTGTCTTAAAGAAGTGGGTTGTTATTTTTAAGGTAGAAATCACCCCTGGAAAACTGCATGCTCACACAAATGTGCATTTTAGCATCAGTCTCTCTTTTGTTTTGTGAGGAGCAGTAGGTTAATTGCAAATATTTATTTTGTGCCACTGTTTGAGGAGAATTGGCAGCTGTTGCTCGTCTTCAATTCAGCCTGGCATTTATGCTGCTAAACAAGGCATGTTATAACATACCTCCTGAAGTTTTGTATGGTGCTAGATCCATAGGCAGTGAGGGTTCTATAGGTGAGCTGCCCAATTCAGCTGGAGCAGCCTATGGCCCATGTGTTTGAATGGATGGCCACATTGCTGCGGCTCAGGTGGTTTTTTTTGGACTACAGGAGTCTAAAAATAGTGGCGAGTTTTGTGTTTTCCAGATAAGCAACACTAACCAAAGATGAAGGCTGCCATTGCACAGATCCTGGGGGCCTTTCAGATTGGGAAAGGAGGAGATCGTTAAATGGGGTGGTGGTTTAAGTTCTGTAGTTACCAGAACCAGGATTTCTTAGCGGTAGGTTGAGATCAGCAATGTTTTATTTCATTAGAAAGGAATTGCCTGGGTGCAGGAATAAATACTGGATAGTTAATAAGAATAGTCATTAACCTATCAATTTAGCTTGCCTGAATAACTGCTAATGGAAATGTAACTGCCTGCAGTTTTAAGCAGATATATTGAGGGTCGGGAAACAATTGTTCTGCAGATGTACTGTTCCGTAATAAAACGAAGCATTTAGGTTTAGGAGGGAGATGGGGAGAAATAGATTTTTATGTGCAGGAATGTGGGTGCAAATACTGAGGAAGAAGCTGTCTGTAACATTGAGCAGTGATTTGGGATTGTATCTGAAAAGTAGTTCTGCATGCGTGAAGGCATGACATTTAATGATTGCTTTGAATGATATCATTTTTCAGTCTTAATTCTGGTCCTGAAATTAATTCTGTTTGTAGCATGGGTGTTTCATAGGTGTGAAGACTTCATGGGATTGTATCCTAACAAGGAGACGATGATAACGTTTGCCATTCTGCAGGCTTGTGCTTTACATCTGTCTTGCTTTTTCCAATTGGAAGTTGGAGATTGAGCCACTCGGTTGACCCACAGGTTCCTGCTTGTATGCTTTAATTTTAATGAAGTGCTTTGGCAACTGAAAGACTTAAGTCAGTGCTAGGTACTAATTTATTATACAGATGTCATCAGCTTGCTGTATGTGCGAATATAAAAATTAATCTTGCCCTTGCTGTGCAAAGGCCAAAATCTCAAGAACTGTCCCAGGATATTCAATGCTGTGTGGCTGCTATGGGACTTGTCGATGCTTCCCAAATACAGAGGACCAAAAGCCAGTCTTATCATAGAATCATTTAGGTTGGAGAAGACCTTTAAGATCATCGAGTCCAACCCTTGGTCACAGTAGTCTAAATTCAGGTTAACAAAACAAAAAAATTTTTAGAAGTATCCTAAGTCTTTATCCAGAGAAGCCAGATCTTCTCAGTATCTCCTTCAAATCCCTGTGAAAAACTCATCTTGAGAGAGACATTGGCTCGTATTTCTTGCTGTCAGATGCCAGTGCTGACAGTGAAGGGCTGATGAGAGGGTCACACTACCACCGTGCTGCAGGTTGCTTAACGCTCATCAGCCGGCCACTCTCGAGCCTGTAAAATGTAGTTTGAGTTTTTTCATTTGTGACATGGTGTTCATAAACTGTTACAATGCTAATAGGGATTCTCCTTTCTCTAATTTTTTTTTTTTTTTTTTTAATAAGAAAGGGTGTTTTTGCAAATGAGAATGATAAAGGTTGTCTTTGAGTCTCCACTGGCTGGCCCTGGTACGTAGGGACCACTGTGAAGTCTCATGCACTTACGGATTTGTTTATTGGGTTTCTATACTTTGTCAAATTGCCTTTGATATAAGAAAAATACATTTTTGTGACATATTTTCACATTAAAGTATAATAAGTTACAGAATATGAAGGGATGCAGTTTTTGCTGTGTTCTGAGTCTTCAGCTTCAGTTGGGCCGAACCAGTTTCTGTAAACGCGCACTACCTTCACGTCTGATGCCAAGCGCTGCTCTTCAGGCTTTTCGACTGGGGCCCAAGCTCAGAGTAGAAATTGCACCTAACAATAAACTTTTTTTAGAAACATGGTGTAACCTCAAATTAAAGATGTCAGCGATATTAATGATATTCCGTAAAGATGAAAAATGGACATCAGTCATGCTCTTTAAACTACATGGTATTAAGCATTTGGACCGTTCAGTTCATTAATCCTTTGGTCGATGAATCCTTTGATTAATCCCTCAATTGCTGTGTTCAGTTGAGTTGCCTAAGCTATGAGAGAGAGAGAGAGACAGACATTTGTTTTAAATGAAAATATGTAATTTTTCCTTTTCAAATCTTGTTGTTTTCAGTTTGATGTAAGAAACTGGAGAACTCAACACTTTGGGACAGAGTGTTTTTTCAGTGCTAGGGTTCAGCCAGTGGACGCAGGTTTGGGGTATTTGGGTGCATTTCTTACTTCTGACGCAGACTTCTTGTGCGACTGAATAAAGTGCCTTATCCTTCTGTACTTTGGTTCCCAGTAAGCAAACTACAGACCGTAACACCGACTTTCCCATGCTTCTATGTATTGCAACATATTGCGAGATGTTTGGCTGGGGTGCATTTTGTCACTGATTATCAGTGCCTGATCCCTTATGGCCCCAATCGGAGATCCCCTTTGCCCCTGGCCTTCAGTATAGCCAGTAGTAGGAAACAAATAGGAACAACAGAAACCTGCAATCTTTAGTACTGTCTAGAGTGCTTGGGCATTGGCTATTCCTGGTGCTTACATACCCTGTCCTTGGGGAAGTACATTGCTTTTCTTTTTCTCTCCCCCCCCCTTTTTTTTTTTTTTTTATTCAAAAGATGCATTTTTCATTGTTGCTTTTACCTGTTTGATGTTGCCGATATACTCTCTTTGTGTTTTGACACAATTCTGGCTCACAGTGTAAACCAGCCTATTGAATATTGCTTTTTCAGAGTATCTTCTTGGTAATAGATTTGATAATCATTTGGTGGTACATTTCCAGATGAACATATTGAACAGCCCTTAATTTGAAAGCCCATCTAGGTCATCTGTCATCTACTGCTGACACCCACATCAATCTTTTTTTTGTTTGGTCCTTTTGATAGTTGCAACTCCAGCTCCTGAGAAGCATAGTGGACGAAAGGTTTTAGTGTTTCCTCATGCCCCCCAAGAGAAATAATTTCAGATTGGTACAGCAAGCCATAGAAGAGCGTCCCCGCTAGGGAAGTGGAAGCTTAAAATTGAATTTAGTCTAATATAAAGGCAGAACAACTTCTCAGCTTTTGAAACAATGCGTCTACAGGTGGAAGGATAAAGTTATGGAACATAGCTTTGTTCTTTAGTAGTTGAGCTGGCTTTATGTTGAAGTGGTAGATGCTTTATATGTTCTGGAGTGGGTTGGTGAGTATCAGATGTGGTGATCTCCTGCTGCTTGCCATCGTGGCTCTGGCCCTGGAGAGGCAGGCAGCTCAGCCCTGCCTGCTCCCAAGTAGGTGACAAGGCTACCGCTGAGCAATAATTTCATTTACTGTGCCTGATTGTGACTAAGGCGACACCAGCTTATTACTATAGCCTATTATTATAGCAATAATAACCTGACGGTTTTGCCATGGAACACTGCGGGATTAGTACTTTATGTGAAGAGGGGCTATCATGTTAACATAGTATTATAAAGTCATGGTTTAGGCTTACAGTGCTCTCTCCTGAAGGGAAGGAGGCAACTGTCCCGTAGCCTGGAAGCATGTGAAAACCTGTAACTCCCACCCAAGTACATGTAGATTAATTATGCTGTCCTATGACGAGTTGGAAATAAGAATCCTGTATGCATTGGCTAAACGACATGTCAAAGATGGGACTGGCTTCTTGCCTTTTCACACTGTAGATCTCTGAGATAACTCTGCTTTATTCCCTGGTTTCTGTGTTAAATTTCTCTTCTGCAAGCCCTCGGCAAGGTAAGTCTGTCGTGTGTGTCGACTTTATTCCTGGCTTCTCTACAAAATGCATTGGGAGAAGTAAGAGATGCTCAGTGCCCTGTAAAGCATGCCAGGGTCAAAAATCAATGTTAATAAATTATCAATTGATTTAATGGATCTACCAGTCAGGCAAATCAGGATCTTTAACTTCTGATTAGTGACCTTGATCCGAAAGAGAACATTTAGGTTAAAATAAAACAAAACATTTGTGTCTCAACCAGATGGAGGCTGTGCTCTTCCCTTCTTAAGGCAGGCAGAGCTTGTTTCTGCCCTCATTCAGCGATACAGAAAATGTACGTGTCGGGCTAAAATGCCTTCAAAGGTGCTGGGGTGAATGCAGTATTATACTTGCTGGTAGCAGCAGAGCATAAAGACTGATTGGAGCAGTTATTCAAGATGGATTCGGATTACTAAGTAATATATGGAACAAACATTAACAAAAATAAGATTAATATTTGTAGGAATATCTTGACAGTGATTTATTAGACCTTCGAGTGTAGTAGACTGCTAATAATCTCCCATGGGGTGGTGGACTGATTCCCCTTTAGAATATTTACAGGTGGGTCAGCGACAGTGTCAGCAAATGTGCTGGAAACCTCATGTCTCTTGTGTCTGCTTGCCACCATTCCTTAACTCTAAGTATCATCTTGATGCTAAATGGGGTAATAATAATAAATATTTTAACTATTTTTTCATAAATGTTGTCATCAACATGAAAGTATCCCTGCAGATTGCACAGGTGATATAATCACAGTACTTTGTTTCTTGAAGAGATCTAAAGGATGCTTAAAACATGCTCTCTGAACCTTGCAGTAAAAATTAAACATAATTTGAATAACTTCAACATCTAAACAGTGAATTCACTTTAATTCTTGCTGGCCTTCCATTTAAGACTTTAAAAATTATAGTTGAAAATGCTGATGTATATTGAAATCTTCAAAGAGAGCGAGACCTCCTGGTTTGGATTGTAATAATGCTTCTGAATTGTAACCACAGCAGGGATCTTTATTTTTGTTTTAAATATTTAATTATGTATTTTTAAAGAAGGACCTAAAATGTGAAAGGTGTTTTCACTGTGGTCCATATCATAAGTATTAAAAGTCTATGCAAGCATAAGAGTATCTTTTGTGTTATTTTTCCATGGTAGTTAATTCTTTTTGTGGACCTAACCTTTCAAGATCTTGGTGTTTGTGGAATGCAGCATTTGGGTTGTCAGAAGAAAAGTAAGAAATACATCCTATTCTTGAAGAAACAACAACATATTCTCCAAATCCTAAGCTCTTCTTGATATCAGTAAGGCCCTAGGAACTAGTATTGGTGTTCCTTCTATAGAGAATGGCTTAGGAATCTAAAAGCATCTGTCTAAAACCAACAAAACTCCTTCTAAACCTCCCTCACTCCTGCATGTATTAGCAAGGACTAAAAGGGAGATGGACTAATAAATGGATATTCAAAGTTGGGCGTAAGTCTTACTCGTGAATTAAAGTCATTGTTGTGATACTGTAGAAGGTGTTTTAGCAAGCCTCGGGCTGTCCGTGGATTTAGAAATGCTGGAGTATCTCTAAACTGGAGCATCGGGTGCATGAGCCAGCCTGTGCATGGGTAGCACAGCCCGCTGTTGGGAGGTTGTGAAAATATTAGGGTGTGGGAGACCTCTGACATGACCGACCTTGAGGAGGTGGTCTCAAGAGGCTGGTAGGCTTCACGAGCAGCTCCGTTTCGGAAGGCATGGTTGACCTCGTCTCATCAGTGCTTGCAGTAAGCTCTGTTGATCTAACTCGGACACAGCCGTGTGTGCCACAGCCGGAGAGTGTTGGGTTGGTTTTGTCCCAGGAGAAGGTTTGGGGCTTGAGGTTTGAGTTGTTGAAAAAAAGAATTAGTAAAATCAAGCTTTAGCAAGCGCTGAATCGTGGAATACAATACAGTTTTTCTTGTGCGGCTGCTTTTCTGTCAAGGACCTTCTAGTAGTGAGTATAAAGTTTGATGCCATCTGATGTAGCTGTTTCTTCTTTTAAGTGCAGTAAGACAGTGCTTTGCTAGTGTGTGTTTCTGGGTTTGGGTTTTTTTGGTTTTTTTTTTTTGTTTTTTGTTTTTTGTTTTTTTTTTTTTTTGTTTTTTTTTCCCCCCCCTGCCATGTGTGTGTCAGAATTAGGGAGAATTTTCCTATCTAGTCCTTATTTTCCTGAGTGCCCCTTTTGAACCTGCTTTCATTGGACACTAATGTAGTCTTGAAGCATCGAAGTCCTCTGTAGCTACTCGTGAGGGAAATGTCATCATTTTCAGTAACATGGTGTTTTATACGTAGTTTTGCTGACTCCTAACAATTGCTATGAACTAGATTATAGCTAGCTATTGTATTTGATATACATCTCAGTTTTCAGTAATTAAACAAAGAAATGAAACAAAACCAACCAAACCAAATCCAAAAGCAAAAGACTTACTCTGTTTTCTTTTATGAAATGTTGTGGCTTAATTCAGAGGCAGATACTTGCTGCGTTGCATGCTGTATTTATTGCTAATTCAACCCATCCAGGAAACCAACATTAGGTGCAGGGTCCGATTCCGGTTATCTTAATTTTAATGTCACCGTTGGGTATGTGGTTACTTCTGTGGCTAAATATAACCCACCAGAAAACAAAATGTCTGCGTTAAATTGTCCGTGTGGGCAAACAGCAAAAGCCATGCTTTTGTGTTGCTGTAATTAGTTGGGGGTGAGCAAGTTCCTGAAGTAAATAATTTTTCAGAGGGAGAAATGCAAAATAAGCCATCTGTCTTGTACAGAAGAGTATGGCCCATCTACCCACGGGCTCGCCGAGAGCTGGGGAGGAACCTGGACCTGGAGGAGTTCTCTCTTACCTCTAGCAGAGTTGACAGCCTCTAACCCCTAATTCCCCCCGCCTCCTGTAATGTGCTTTTACTCTTTTCCTGCTGGCAATGTAGATTTTTAATTTTTTAGCTAAATCTTGTCTTGCAAAACACGATGGTTGGGTAAGACACAATTTTGCTTTAATTATGATTAAATTACTTTATGAATTAACCAGAGGATCTCATGGGACTGGAATCTTTTGACACATGAGAAAATTGCCTTTCTTTAACAAGCTGCTTCAAGCATGCATGGTAATATTAGCATTTTTCAGTTATAGCTTCAGGGGATTAAATAATAAGGGGAAGTATTGTACCTACAATTATATGGTGTGCATGTGTGTGTAAAAGTCTTAAAACCAAGTAGACACTGAAGAAATCAGTTGAACTGCTGAACCTGTGACATTTTGCAGTGCGAGTGTGAGTAGGAATATTTTCCTTGTGAAATGGCTTTTTGAGATGGATTTTTAAGAAAACCTGCAGGTATCTGAAGAATTTTATTTCATAGACTTGCAAAGGTTGGTTGTCACTTGAATACATTTGGCAAAACAGCATCGTAAACTCAATACACCTGTGTCACATTAAGGATGATGACCTGAATGCAACTTTAAAGGGAGCGAATGGTAATTTTCATACGTGTTACTTTTTTCTACGTAGTGGAGGTAGCAATTGCGCTAGAGTCAGTAATTTGATGTTAAAAGATGTATTGCACGAGTAAGCTTCTCGTGAAGTACATGTAATAGTACATGCTATTCATACAGGTCTATAAATAACATGGATGATGCAGTCTCCAGACTATGATATTCTTCTGTTTTAATGCCTCTTAAATGCATGCTTAAAGTCAAGCATTTTTTTTAGATATGCTATGTCTGATGAGTTGACATTGTTCAAGACTTGGCAGAAATTGAAGGTGTCAATTTTTTTAAAATATGGGGGCAAGAAATAGTACAACAGCTTGTGTCAAATTGAGAAGGAATGGGACAAGTTAAGTTGTGTGACCTCTGCATATGTTGTATTCAGTATGGGCTTGTACCTGCGTGACCCTGTTTGCTTTCAGAGGGTTGCCACTGGCTTGTGGTATCAAATCCAATGAAGTGGAAAATTGACAATAAGGGATTTAAGCTATTGTTGTCATTGCCCCAGCTGTTTGGTTGTTGTTTTGATGACAGGATTCATTAATGTTCTACACAAATCCATAGGGTAACAGTAATTAGTGGGACCCATAGAAGTTGGGGGGGATTATACAACGATATGAAACCATACAACAAATGGAAATTGCTTAAGTGTTGCAGCCGTTCTGTTCTATAAGGAAGGCGTATGCATAATACATACTTTGTAGAGTAATAAATGTGCACTAGAAAAGGCAAATAGTTTGATTTAAAAACAGTTAATGACCAAAACACAACACTTTAATCTCTAGATTTAGTTGAGACAAAACTGTGGCTGGGCAGTAACAACCAAAAGGCACGCTTGTGTGCAGGGGCTTTCAGCAGGGCAGGCATTTTTTTCACATATATTTGTTATGTCTCACTTTAATCTAAGATTAAACGCACACTGGCTATTACAACTATTGTACCATAATATAACTAGCCTCTCTACATTCACAGTCCCAGGACTGAATGAGGTTGTTAATTTTAAACCTAAACCTATTCTGTGCTGACGGAATAGTACCGTAGGTAATGCTCACGAGATGAACAGCGTAAATTATGCAGGCAAGATCAATTCAGCATTGATAGTCTCTTGATTGCATGTGGCTGAACTTTATCAGAAAATTGGAGAAATTGTTTAGAAGAAAGGCGTGTTGTCTGATTATTTTTTTTATAACTGCAGAGATTACTGAGACAATTCATGTGGAGGAAGAACAAACCCCTGTACTATGGTTGTGATGTAAACCAGTTGTTTCACTTTCTTGTTCAGTTCTTTTCTTTATACTTTTGAATTTCCTTCATTTGTTGGTTGCCACCAAAGATTCGCTTGATGCTGAAGGGAGCTTTGTGCTATGTACAGATTCAACCCAGGGCTCCAGAAGTTTGCAATCGACAAAGCAAATCATCTGTTACCTTGGATAAATATTAGCTCTGACAAATTAAAAATGCATTTTTCTGGTGTGCATTACACTTCATCTCACAAAATGGTAATTGTTGTTACTGTTATTGTTCTTGCTTGTCATGAGGCATCTGTTTCTCATCTAATTGCTAGCATTCAAATCCCAGTCAATTTAAAATAACTTTTCAGGACTTTAAGGTAGCGTATCCAAAACATCACAGGCATTCCCGATTCATACCTTTGGGGTTTTCTTTTTTTGATGCAATTGCATTAAAAAAAAAAAAAAAAAAAAGGGCAGTGGTTGGGTTGAGATTGGTCGTGTCTTGTGCTGTAACCAAAGGCAGTACTCCACAGAAAGAAGAAATACGCCGAGGTGGTTCAGCTGCCTTTCACCATCGGTGGCCTTTCAGCCTCCGAGCCTGGCTACAGGTGACGGAGCCCGGAATCCACCACTGCCTCTTGCATAGTCACTGGAAGCTGGAAATGTGTTAAATGACTTTGTATGTTCTCACGTGGCCTTGCATGAGTTACGAGTGACAAACTATTTTTATTTTTTCCTCTTTGACAGTTAATCTTTATTATTTTTTTTTTACGCTGGAATAATCATCTTCCTTCATGCTTGTCCCCTGCAGCTGGTCCTGCTGCTTTGCTTCTCCGCGTCCCTTGGCTGTTGTTTTTAAAATCCTCTTTAGGGTTTCAAGACTCTGTACAACCAGTTGGGAGCTGTGGCTTTTCTCAGTCCTCCTTGAACAGCAAATTCTCACCTACTGAGAGTATAATGATGATACAAACACAAAGGTGCCAGTTTTCCTGGATTCTCTAGAATCAGCATGAGGATTTTTAAACTTCCATTACTGCCGTCTTCTTATCTCCCGTCAATAAAACAAGAAAATGCAAAACATAAATAATAAAAAAATCCCCATTAGAAGAGATGAAAACATGTCTAATACCCAGATGAGAAACAGTGGGGAGCTGCTGGGGCAGGGGCGGGGCGGACGGGGGCCTGTCCAGAATGAAGGGTTTGGGTCTTTAGAAATTTTCCAGTGATACTGTACCGACTGTAGTGAAACTGCTCATCAGTCTTATCCCCAGGGGTTGGAGGATCATGTTTAGAGATGGTCCCTACATAGCTTCTGGAGGGGATCCTCTGGTCTCTGCCGTTCTGGCCTGAATCTGCAGTTTGACTGCAGGGCAGTTGCCTTGCTTGGCGTGAACCCTTTGGGTTGCCGGTTACCAGCAGCAGTCCTGAGGCTCTGACTTTATTCTCATGCCTGCCACATGCTCCTGTTCACATTTCCCCGCTTCTTTTGTGCGAGTACAAGGCCAGTTATAATCCCTTATACTTGTGTATTTATTCATTAGGTACTCCAGATTGGTTCTGGTCTAGCTCTGGCTATTTCCCTGGAAGGGGCAGGCATGGCCGCATGGCCTTGCTTAAAAGAAAAATGCTTTCAAAAATGCCATGTTGAGCACAGGTTCTCTTCATAGGCACTCCTCTAGTAATGTGCACTCTTGCGCAGCAGAACAGTCTCTTGGTTGGCAGGTTGTTGCAATGATTCCTTGAGAAGTTTTCTGTAGTAATTGCTTGAGGTGTATGTTGTTACGGCTTTAGGATGAGTTTATTCTTAGAGATACACCAATAACTTTTATGTGACCTCATGGGAAAAGTTTTAGATGTATTAAAATTTATACTGAAAAAATTACTATCTTAGAGTGTGCGTGTGCAGGAAGGCATCCATACATGTGCGTTTGTTTGTGTTAACGATGCTTTGTGAGAGCTGAAAGAATAGCAGTGGATTGCCAGGCCTCGAGAGCGGGGTTGCCGCGGTAGCTGGCTTTTCACTGCTGGTGAAAGCCTGTTGGTGTGAGCGTAGCAGTTGACATACATCAGGACTCGGTGAGAGCTTTCTTTCACAGGTGAAAAGTAATATGTTCTCTGTAAACATGTGCTCCTGGTCCACTGCAGTAAGGCTGCCCACCAGGATGCTGGAGAAAAATAAAGATTGTAGCTGTTTTGTAATGACTGCTCTGAAAGCACTCACCCACGTCACTCATTATTATGTTTACCCCATAGTAATACTGCGATTCGGGCTAGAACAGAACTTTTAACTATTGCAAAACCTTTTCCCTCCTTGGACTGTCCTTTGTTAACATTTTTGTACTACTTTTGACTCAATCAGAACTATTAACACCAACCATTTCATTAAGTTTTCAGTAGGAATTTTACAGTTGGGGGGAAAAAAACAAAGGAATTACGGGATAAGACTTCACTTCTAGTTCATGCTGAGAACTTCTGAACCTTTCTTGTTTGGAGTTATATAGGAAATCTAAACCAGCTCTTCGCATCTTCATATGCAACATCTAGCAACGCATGGGGTATATCTAATGGGGGTCTCTGCTACTGTGAAGACCTCTGGTAATGGCCAACATAATCCTTGAATAGATTCTGTTCTTCGCTTCCCTTGATGCTGCTTTGAGCAGTAGCGATTGTGCACCTCAGCAGAAAAGTCTTAAGAATTTGGTAAGCACATTGCTGAATTAATACAAATGTATGCAGTGATTTATTTCATAACAGGAGTAGTAATTGCTTTTGATCTGAGTAAGATGGGGACCCTTCTCTCCATGCTGTATGATGGTAGATAATTGAGGAGTTTCAACATTTACGTCTCCCCTAGTGGAAGCTAAGAAATAAAAATGAAATGTGATGTATATTAGCTCTCTGAATATGAAACAGAAGATGGCTTTTCTATCTGCAGTAAGACATTAGCCGGTGATAGCTGTAAATACTCATCCAAAGTTCGCTGGATGCCGCAGCTGAGCTCTGTTGGCTTTAGATCAGGTCAAAGGGGATAAATCACTTCTTCCGCAGCAATTATTTTCATGGCTGTTAAGCGTACAGGCAGGCTGCTAAATCTGCGTATGGAGCGACACATTGCCAGGAAGTCCTAGGAACCTTTTACTAGCCAACGTGTGTTTCCAACGCTATGGCAATTGGCTTACTTGGCGAACAGCCGCTTGAAATCAGGGCTGGACAACTCTCAGATGTCAGATGTGACATGACTTAGTTTCTTCTTCCATCAGTTTCTTATGCTCTGGAAGGAACCATGAAATTTCGTAATACTCTAAACTCGCATAAACTTAAAACTAACCTTCCTTACCCTCAAAATGTTTTTACCCTGGGTGAATTCACCCATCCAATTTGCTGTTCAGCCATGTAATGCAGAAAAGGAGAAGGTGTGAGGATAGCAACAAACACACCACGGTATTTGCAAGGGTAGGCTGCTTCCTTTGGGGGCTGTGCTAGCTTTTGCTGCCTTAAATCTATAGGCATGTATGGCAATACTCACACAGCTTGTTCTTTGTATTGGACCATATTCTGTGAGATGCAGCTTTGAAGTTGCATAAGGGATTTCTGAAATTTCTGTGTGAGGAAACCAGAAGCATTGCTTAGCAGCTCTCGGGCATCAGACGCTTGTAAAATGGGTCCTGGCACTGTGGAAGCTGTCTCTTTTGTATGGATATTTTTATGGTAATTCCATGGGAGGGATCAGTGATAAAAAAGGCTTGAAATGTAGCATGATGTATAAAACTGAGCAGTGTTTGGTGGACAGTTGTAACTTGGGTGTTGTCCCAAGACACTTTCTAGTGTTTGACAAATTAACAGATGGTTTTAGTGACTGTAGTGCCTTGGTTTCTGGTGGTCAGAGAAAGACTGCCTAGAGCTTCTGCCCTAGCACCTAATAATTTGTGTGTTTCCATTTTAGACTTAGTCCAAACCTTCCAACAAACCACAACTTGCATTTTCAAACTAATGACCGTCACTGCCAAGTAATGACTCATGTGCTATTTTACCTGTGCCTAAAGGAGCTCTTCCCTCCTTGGGTTAATCATCGAATTAGATTAATTATGCTGATTAGACACCTACCCTGACTCATGTAACTCATCACTTCCATCATAGCTGTCTGGAACGGGATGATGAAACCCTTTCCAAACTCAGCTGGAACAAGCCGTGGTAGTGACTGGTGCTGCAAAATCTCACTTCAGAACTGCCTGGAACTGTAAACTTTTGGTGTAGAAAAACACAATACGCGTGAGCCCCATGTATTTCTCTTCCAAATGATGTCTCTCCTATCACCACTTTTCTCTGTTAAACCAGTTTAATCAAATCACTTTCTTCCTACCTGGTTGTGGCTATGGTGGTTGGTCCTGGTCAGGCTTTGGTGTTTCTGGCCCTACGTTGGTTTTGATCCCTGTACAAGAAGGACACCTGCAAGCACACTTGGACAAACAGGATTTATTTTTTTACCCATCCTATGCACAGAAGTATTTTTCAATGTAAGTTTGCATAAATGAAGGCTCTTGAAAACCAATCTCTGAATTTCCGAGTAGAAGTCCCGAAGATACGGTAAAGCGTGTGCTGCTGTTGCAGCTGGCACTGGTGGAGGTGCTTCTGCTCTGTCCTGCTGCTGGGCTCTTCGTGGCTGATGCTGGGCTGGCTGCCATCTCCCTTGTGCAGGCACAAGCCACCCTTCGGGGACATATGGAGAACTGGTCTTTGTTCTCAGCCTGTCCATGTGAACACTGGTGTTCAAAGGATGGGAGGAGCAGCAACGAGCAGCTGAGGGCTGCTGTAGCTCCCTGTGGCTTTTGCACCCTTCGTGGACTTTGTGCCAAAAAAAGGTATTGCCGATGCCAGGTTTTTGAAAACGAGCGTTCATAGCATGTGTATATCTCTATTTTCAAGACTACCATGATACTGTAATGCTGTTTAAAAAAACAACCAACCAAACAAACCCCAAAAAACCCAAAACCAAAACTGAAGCATCCAGAGGCCTTTCGGTTCGCCTTCAGAATTGTGAACCGCAGGAGTCCTGTGTGTGCCTTCAGGGTCTGAGCTGGTGCCAGGAGGCCTGTGAGCCTGGCTCCTAGCTCTGCCCCGGCTGAAACCTGGTGCGTTCTCAGGGTCTGGGAAGGGGGGGGAAGAGAGAGAGAGAGAGAGAGAGAGAGAGAGGTAAGACTTACACCTAAAATCAGGAGACTCAATGTTAAAGTAACCAAATAGGAAATCAGGCATATTCCCTAGATTTTTCTGTGGATTTTCTTCCCTTCCATGGACACATTTCTTCTACAACTAAAAATGCTTGACTAAAAAGGAAAACCGATATATATTTCAAAAATCAGGTCTTTACATATATTAAGATTTGCATATGCAATATCTAAACTGTATTCAGGTTGTATTATAAGGCTTTCATACCTAAATCACTTTAGGAAGAAAGCAGGGAGAAACTGTGAAATAGCCGTACTGGCACAGATGAACAGATTTCCAAAGTGCAGTTTGGTGTCTGTTTTGTTTGGTTTTCTTTAGCTTGTGTGGAGACTTTATTTATTCCAATTCCTACCTGATCATCAGTTCCAGCCCCTTGCTGAATTAAGTTTTGATAGTCTTTTATCTTGTCATCTTACTCTCGTTTTAAAAGTCTGGAGGAATGAAGCCCTAATAAAAGCTACCTTGAAATAACAGAGTTCTGTGTGTTTGTCCTAATTATTCACAGTAAAACATATGCCAGATTTCTCTTGGTAAATGTGCCAGACAGGCACAGACTGTTGTTATTTGCGCACAGGATAGTATCGGGGTGTAGCAGGCTGCACGGCTGCTGCTCTGCTGCTTCTCCAAAAAAGGTTACTCTTCCCTTTGTGTCGGTGCCTGGCTGCCCTGGCAAGTGTAATTAATCCAACTTGAATTATCTGCTTTGCTGTAAGTTAATATTTCTTAAAGTCAAGTAACGAACAGTAGCCGTTCATCTGATGGATGAAGTAGATCTGGGGGAATGGTTTAAGCTTGGAGTGTGGGCATAAATACAGGATAGTGGGAAGAACTGGGAGACATTTCTGCTCAGAAAATGCCACCTGCTTATGGGGACCTTAGGAACTGCTGAAAAGACAGATGTTGCAGCTTCTCTCAGAGGTTTTGGGTAGTAATTCCCCAGCTCTGAAAAGATGCTAAAAGTGCAAGCCCCTCACTCTGTTCCACAAATGTGAGGCATAAGTAATATTTATATTCTTTAAGCTGGTGCAGCAATGTGTGTCTCTTCATTTATCTCAAGTGTGTGTATTGGATGGTAAGTTACATTTATTTCTCTAGATTAGTTTTATATTTTAATTTCCTGCTAGAACTTTCTCTTTTTCCACTCACATTCCTTGTTCTAAAATTCCTGATTTCTAGTCTGAGGTTGTTTTACTGCTGTGTGGCAGACCGATGTTTATTTCTTCGGTAGATAAGAGTATTGTGTTTTTACGGTTCATAGTCTCTTGCTATTCAAGTCCATAAAGCAGAGGAACAGCAGAAAGCATCCATCTGGCCTGATGCCAAAGGCTGGTGTCCAACGATTGGCATCCTCGCTTGGGAACACATGGAACAGGAGCACGTTTGCTCCACAGCCGTGGAAAACGCTGCCAAGAGAGCAGCGGTAATGTGGCTGGCAAAAGCCGATTTACCGGTTGAGGGCAGCTACATGGGCTGGAGCAGTGGTATCGTTGGGAGCGGAGTATCAATATCTACGTATACCATATGCTGTAGTTCAGCTGCAAGGGGAAGGAGTGTAGGAAAGGTATTGCTTGCAAGGGAGTGGCACAGTTTAAGCAGATAAGCCTGGTTTCCTTTGGTGATGCTTATGTGACTACTTAAGAATGTGTCATTTAAGTTGTGGAAGGACTTTTGTGCTCCGGTGTCAAGTTTGGTACAACACAAAACAACACGTAAACTTGAGACCTCATCCTGCCTCCTGCTTTTCTACTCCATGCCTTAGGGTGTCATTTACGGTCTGATTTTTGGTTTTGGTCTGGTTTAGATTAGGAGGTATTACCTAAGGTAAGGATACCCTTGGATGCTGTAGACACTGTTGCTCTATAGCACTTGATGAGTGATGGATGCAAAATATATTTTCTTTTTCTTGGAAAAAAGTAAACAAAAAAGGAGCAATGAGGTTTTCTTCTCAGAGTTTCTCAGAGTACAAGCATGGCTTCAAGGCTGTAAGCTTCCCTTAATATCTGTGGGGAGATTGTTACCTGACAACTAGATATCACACTGGTCAAATATAATTTATTATTACTTTCAGATGGTTTATCTGTTAAGGGGAAAAGAGTGAAGGGAAATAGTTAGCTGTGGTCCTTCAAAAAACAAACCAACCACCAACTCCGTAGCACTTCTAACTAATGTCCTATAACACCACCGTTCAATAATCCATAGCATCCTATTTAAATGTTCGCTGTGGGTACGTAAGTATCTATTTTGAGCCCTTGCTTGGGAGGAGGTCGTTGCTCACTGCCACGTGTGAATGGCATAGGCCTCGGAGCTGCAGTGATCCAAAGTAGGGTTGTTTGACGTTTTTTTTCTCTCCTATTTGGAGGCAGTTACAGTATTGTGTATTAAATTGTTTTGTTTTGTGATCAAGATGCTTTCAGTGAAGTCCAAAAGGTAGAGACAGATGATTAATCGCTAAACAAATGTTCACGAGAATCATCAATCAAGACTCAGCAGTGTAGAGAAGCACAAAGAATGAGTGTTAATATTATATTGAAGTTTTGTAACAAAAGGAAGGGCAAATAAGATGGTTGCTCTTGTAAACACAGTTTCTGCGTAATCATTACATCCTTCTTTTTGCCTTCTGCAGTGCTTCGGAAATGGTGCAGCTGGGTACATTGATCATACCTAGTTCTGTGATAGCTAATCCTGTTAGCTTGATAATAATCCAAGAATGGAGCAAGTTTACTTATAAAACACTAAAACTTTTTTTTTCTTTATGAAAAATAGTTATTTTAGATTCCTAAGATAATTTATTATCTTTTGGGGCCAGCGCTCATAGGTCTGAAATACACTCCTGCAGCTGAAGGACTGAGTATTTCTGTTATTTCCCCCCATCATTGTTTTGCTTTTTTTCTTCAGTTCTTAACTGCCTCCTCCTCTCATTTACTTTGGTATAAATCAAGAACAAGTCTTTTGAAATTGGCAGACTGAGACTGGTGTAAGACTCGGGTAGGAAATGTTTTAATCAGGGTAGGATATGTTGCCTCTAATGGGAGCCCTGATAGCAATAGGGGAGGAGCAGCTGGGGCCTCGGGGAATCTGGTGGCCTGCTCTCCTGCCAGCTGAGCAATTAATCTGGCAGCTCAAAACCTGCCGATTGGAAATGTCTGTGAAAGAGGGTAGAGAAGAGTGATGAGCAGGCCAGATATGTCTCCAAAGGTCTGCACTGAATTTTTCATGTCAAATTATTCCTTTCTCCTTTAACACCTAAAATATTTGGATTTTGCATAGGCATAGTACTGGAGCCATACTCAAGAGATGTACGGTAACTGATGAAGATGATTTGGAATGAGAACTGGTAGTAAGGGCTGAGGTTTCTAGGATCCTTGTAGCTGGAGGCTGAGCGGCACTACTGTGGCTGGTCGGGAAGAGAAGTGCTGCCTTGCCTGAAGCCCCTTGTAGGCACGAAGGGGAGCAGCTCCTCTGTCCTGCTCATGGCACAAGAGCCAGAGGAGAAATCTGCTGTCAGGTTCAGCTTAACTTCACCACCACCTCTTTAGCTGAAGCTCTAAATCCCACCTGTGCACATATTCCTGCTGCTTCAGCACCTGATTTCATACATGGATAATTCTGGGTTTTCTCCCTTCTCTTCCACTCCATTTCTGCACTAGCTGGATGTCTGGCCTAGAGCACATCTTACCTTTACTCCTACACTGCCCTTGTATTCTCATCCTTACACCCCAGACTCCTACAGTCATAGCTCCTTTTCCCATGCACGTCTCCTTGCTGCTCCCTGTCGTCTGCTCTCCTGCACCCCTTCTGCCCTTTGGCAGAAGTGGCATCTCTCATCCCTGTAGTCTCAGGAAAGATATGAGAAGGTTGTTCTGGGAATGACGTTTTTGTCTTCATTGTAGTGTAGTCTGGAAGGCAAGAAAGCAAACTTCTATTTCAGCCACGCAAGAAACCGTTTCCAGTCCTTTTGCATGCAGTGGCGTGGCAGAAGCTTTGTGTCAACGGCCAGGAGCAGACTAGGGGCTGGACGAAGCCCTGGCTGGCTGTGTCACCTGTCCTGGGTCCTCCAGCCCTGAAGAATGAGATCTGCTACCTTGATCAAGAGAAGAGTGATGCTGCAATTGCTCCTTTCAATCTCAGTCTTTAGAGTTGTAGGCCAAATAATTATGGACACCTTGTGTGTGCTTTCTTGGCTTAAAAAAAGCAGCAACTGATCTCCTTCTCGCATGCTTTCTTCTTGCTGTGCTATGTTCCAGTGATCTTGTGTTCGAGACACATGGGCTCTGAACTTCCAAAATGTGGGCAAAGTATGGATATTGCCTTTGGCTTTCCGAGTGGATACTTTAGAGAAATGCTTCCTCTCTGTGGCATGTTCAGTCTTGCAGTTTTGAACATTGAGACCCAAAGCCATTTATACAGGCTTTAGAAAATAGTTCGGCCTCTTTTTAAAAAAAATGTCCATAATAGCTTAGTTATACTTTTTCTTTTAATCCCCCTCCGCTGGCTGTTGTGAGCTTTGTTCAGAGTTTGCCGCTCTGGTGACATGAGATCAGCTTATTCAGGAGGTCCCAAACCCAGCTGGTCTCTAGATGAAGCAGTAGCAATACCGCATGGATGCTGAGGGCATAGTAAAACCGGTCGTTCTTACCTGCCTTCCTTTGTTTTTAAGTCAGCTTGACTTTCTGACTTTCAAGTCTGAAGCATGAAGCTCCACGGAGAACTCTTCTGCTGGGGTAGTCGAGGTTTGGAAGAGCACTGGTCCTCACATGAGGGAGGGAGCGGGAGCGTGCAGCTGCGACGTGGGAGGCAGTGGGACTTCACCCTTTTGATGGCAGCAAGATACTGGATCTAAGACTACTCTTAATACCAAAGAGGGCAGTTGAGCCTTCTCCTCTTCAACTACGTGATCCCATGGTCTTCCTTGTGCCACAGCTAGAACCTATGTGCTGTTAAAATCCATGTGGGATCTTAGAGTGACTCCAGCTGCTTAAGAATCAACTCTTAGCTGGATTTTTAAAGTACAGCTGAACTGACCTAGTGGCAGGCCGCTGCCAAAAATGCTGGTATTGATCTTTCCCCCCTGGCTAGAGACTCCTCAGGAGGTTTTTTTTTTTGCTTCTGAGTAAAAATCTGGAGCCTTGGGCTGGTTTAGTTTCTTAATCTTGGCTCCCATAAGAGTCAGGTGAGTGCCTGTGCTGGCACAGGGGAGGATGTGAAGCTGTGGCCGGCGTTATGGGAACAGGACCACCTCTTCTGGCAGCACCCACCTGTTTGTTGATGTGAGAATTTGATTTCCTACCCTGTTAGCCAGATGCTTTAATTTGACTTTGCGCGACAGTTCCATCAAAAGTAGTTGGCTTGTTTGTTTTTCCCTTTTGGATCTGGCTCCTTCCATGGAGTTGCCTTGCAGGAGCATTAGGGTTAGGGGCTTTTGTCCTGTCGCCTTCCTTGCATGCAGGGTAGGGGATAGATGGGGAGGATTTTCACTCTGTGGTTGCTTTGCTGCTCTTTGAGGCATTTGTGATAGAGCACGTGCGTGAAATTGGGAAGAATTCAGAAACTGTACATATGCAAATTCCCTCAATCACTTATCTGTGATTTTATTGTTTTAGTGTTGTGATCTCATGGCTGAAAATCCATTTTCTCCCGTCAGTATCATTTGTTTCCTCCATGTCAAATGCCACTTATGTGTGGCAGAAGGCCACTAATGCAAGTTAGATGTACTGAACCTGTGAAGAGATAGTATTTCAGGCAAAGCAGCTTACAGTTTATTGGCTTTGTTCTTTTTAGAAACCTTATCATTATTTTTCTCTAGAGCTGTCGAAGGGAAGGTGAAAGATTCTGCGCAGCTTCCATGAGCCCGGTCATGCTGAGAGCAGATGGTCCGTTCTTGGAAACGGTCCCAAACGATGGATTACTCATCTGATGCAGAATGATGCACCAGAAAATTGCAGATTCATTGGGACCGCTCTTTGACTCCTTTAAAGCTTTGATTCTTTTAACTTTGCAGTTTTACTTGTCTGCCTGTTTTGTTGCTCAAAGAAACTTCAATAAAATAAGCTCAGCCAGAGCCATAAAGACATTTATAATTTGAAAGGGAAGCTAGTACAATGCATCTGAATTGAGGGGAAGGGAACACTTCGGAAGTATAGTTTCTTGTATTGTGCGGTTTAAAACAAACAAACAAAAAACTCAATTTTTCATTATAGTTGCCAGTGGAAAAGAAGCTGCGCACAAGTATAATAGACTTTTGCACTTGTCAGTAGTATCGCTTACTAATATTTCACTTACTCAAACCTACCATCAGGATCACTTCTTATGTATGCATTATTTCATGTTTGCATGTGATCCTCACTTTTAAGCCATGTTAACAGACAAACACGTGTTTGATGAATTCTGATACAGGATTAAGGAATAAAAAAAAAAAGTCATAAGAAGCTGGGAAGTTGATTATTATTCATTGTAAATGTATTTGGTGAACCAATCGTTTTGGAAGCCAGTGGCTCAGGGCGTTGCAGAAACTAATCCGGCAGGAGTATTTCTAGCTAAGTCCCTGACTGATGCTGAAGGATATATATTATTTTTTTCCTTCCTGTCTGTTGCTCTGATTTGTCACGTTGTTTCTCAGTATTTCCTTCTCTGCAGACAGCCCCATACTGCTGCTCGCTGTGCAGCTGCCAGGAAAACGTCCCCTAATCCATCTCGGAGGGCGAAGAACTCCCTTTGTCAGCCGCTCTGGTGTCACTAAGCGATGTAAATGGGTGTTTTCAGCCTGATGGAATTATTCCTCCAGAATATATTGAGCTTCCACTGGCCTAGAAGGGCAGGAATAGGGAGCAGGTTTTTAAAAAAAATTCTGATGAAATCACTTAGGAGGTGGAAGAAGATGCGTAACTTCATATTCTCTAAAGTCCAGCCTTTGCCGTCCTGTGGTTTGATTGCACTACTAATAGCCCCGTGGAGTTGTTAACCAAGGGTGATGTTCTCCTTAGCGTGCTGAGCAGTGGATGGGAATAGGGTCCTGCGCCCTGCTTAAACGCCCTCGTCCAAGAGGGGTCTCGGCTGTCGCAGCCCCCTGTCCCTCAGGGGATCGGGGTGTGAGCGGAACAAGAGGTAGTAAGGTTTTGGTCCCACCTTCTTCATACCTGTCCGCTGAAAAGATTCTCATTTTGCAAATCAAAGGTACGAAAAGAGTAATGGCGATCTGGAATTGTTCAGTGTTGGTTTTATTTCTTGTTTCCCCATTCATTTAATGGCTCTTGCTGCCTTGGTCTTTGGAGACTGCTTTACAAGAGAGATTTCACTGGCTTTCCCCAAAACATCTAATATTCCCAGGAGCAAGGCACTTGTGTAGTTTTTCTATTAGTGTTAGGGTGATGCAGGCTTTGTTGTGCCCACACAAACACAAGCGAATGGGCCTCATTTTACTTTCATTTACCCTGATTTAACTCCATTAACTACAAGAGAATTGACTCTTTCTTCCCTCTTCTTTGTCAGAAACAGATTGAACTGTACTATTTTTAATCCAGTAAGAATTTAAGTCTTCAGGGCAATGTATTAATACCACTGTTCTTAAATATAAGACCCAAGAGCAGAACTGGTTGAAATGAGTTAATTATCTTTAGCTCTAAGTGTTCACAAACACTTTTTAGAGCAAGCTATAATGTTATTTGAAGCTGTAGCTTCATGTTAATCTGTACCATTCTTTTTAATATACTACAGGAGAGGTTGAGGCATGTGTGCTCATATATTACATGCCTATATTTTAAAATTCTATATATGAGAGAAAGAAATTTTGCAGTCTGTTATGGTTCTTGCTGTTAGTATCTTGGTTGGCTGTGGCACAGCAAAGGGATTGCTCTCATTTAATTGAGTGCCTAAATGTTTACGTAGTATTAATTTTATAAATGGGTTTGAAGTCTTAAAGCTCATTTTTTGCAAGAGCGCAGTTTCCAGCTAACAGACTAGTAACAGGGCAAGAGCCGTGACGACTAAACATCCTGCAAACCATGAGGTTTGTATTGCAGTGCCTCCACTTATTTAACCTAAAATAATTTTAACTCTTGTTAACTCACAGGAGGTAGGGTGTTGGGGAAGTAATCTGAGATGTATCTTAATAGCCACCCCATTTAGAATCATCAGTTTAAAGGTCACAAACAGAAGTGGGCATATATTTGAACAAACATTATAATAATTGAGATTTCTTAAAAATTAGATCTTTATGAGAATCTTTTCCTTTATTTGAGCTTTTGCTATATGCATTCTTAATTACACATTCAGAAATCGTCCTATTATAATCAATCACGTGCTTATGCCCTTGGCAAGAATGAAGGATGGTGAAGGCAAGAATATTTTTCAGGAGTGGAGTTTGAACAAATTTCATCATTAGTGTTTGAATCTATACTGTATGAGATGATGCATATTGCATGAAGTTATATTACACTGTGTTCATACCATGTGAGATGCAGAATAAAAAATCTGTAGGACTATCGGAGGAAAGTAAAGCTGTGCTGATACCTAGTAGTGCAGTTTACTCCTTGGCGTGAGTTACTAAAACCATGGCTTGCCATCTACCAGAACAGCCCTGCCCCTTTGGCCAACTTGATCAAATATTTTTACCTTTTTCTCTTTCATCTTCAGTAACTGTAAGGTAAGTCAGATCCATTATATAGCCATTTTTCTTCAGTTCGTTTCCAGTTTCTTAATTAGTTGGATGAGGAAGCAGGTCTGACTTGGGTGCATAAGATCATTACAGAGGGAATGGAGGGTGTAGGTGACTTGGAGGAAAGGCAAAACTATCTTTTTGTGGGGGTGTGTGCCAGCACAGTATTATATAGTCTTAAAATAAAAAATTATTATGCACTCTAAAAGTTGAAGTCATCCAGTCGGGGAGGGGGGGGACACACGACTCATGTGGTGTTCCAATTGAATTAACAGATTTGCTTGAATTTTTGTTACTTGTAATAATCAATACTCTTAATTTAGGAAATGCTGATAGTTCAGATAGGATCTGTGGTGGTGTTATCTACAAACTGTGGATAAACTGAAATCCATTCTTGGTAACTTTGAAATTTATCCTTTAAATTATTCATCCCACATTATACATCCAGCTTCTGTGAATAAAAAAAGTCATCCCAATACTTAATTCCTTTTGTTCAGACTGGCTTACTCATCACCAAATTTTAATGAAATTAGAAATGTTGTGTTTCCATGTTTTTCATTTATTCTAGCCAATATAAGTGCAAATAAAATGAGGAGCATTTCATGTTTCCTCTTACGGACTTGTAATTGTTTGGTTGGGACGTCGTGGGATGCTCCTATCCTGCACTGTACAGCTCGGTGCTGGCAGCTGCTGAGCTCTTTCATCTAAAAAAGAAAAAGTGAATAACCAAGATCAGCAGAGTGGAAAGATCTGAATTTATGAAATGTGTACTCCAAGCTGTTTTTGAATAAATTTAAACGCGGGACCACATAGTTACATTAGCACGTTACCCAGATTTTAGGCCTTGTATTTATAGAATTTTTCTCTGTTTAAAACAAAGATAAAATCTTTCTATGTTACCACCCAGTTTTCTGAGGGATAATTTAGTGTAGGTTTATTTCCCCAAAGGAACTATTGAACGCAAAGTGGTAAAGCACAATCCTTTTTGTTCAGAACTGTCTCGTGCCTGGACTTTTTGATGCATAAACTGGGCTCAGTGCCCTGCTTCTGACATTGGCTTGTTCTTGGGCATTTTTTTTGCCTTCTCATTGTTAAAGCCAGAAGATTTGTTTCCTTTCACACCAGAGCAAGAGAGATTGTGACAGCTGAACTGCTATAAAGAAATGAGATGGCAAAATGCGATAGGATGTATATAAATGTATAATTTCACTTCAGGGAGCAAATGTCACTTACATCTCTACTTCAAGTTGGTTACAAAAACTAATATATATTAATGTAAGTCTGCTGCCTGTTGAAGGAAATGTTATTATAGGTCAGGTTTGGACATGGACAGGTTTTAGAGTAGATACAAGGAAGAAATGTTTTATGATGAGGGTGGTGAAACACTGGCACAGGTTGCCCAAAGAGGTGGCAGATGCCCCATCCCTGGAAACATTCAAGGCCAGGTTGGACGGGGCTCGGAGCAACCTGATCTGGTTGAAGATGTCCCTGCTCATTGCGGGGGGGTTGGACTAGATGACCTCTAAAGGTCCCTTCCAACCCAACCCATTCTATGACTCGATGTCTGTGCCTGGCGTCTGTAGTATATGCATGGCAGGTAGTAGTAAACCGAAGCATTTTGCAGGGCAGATTTCGGAGGCTGTGCGAGGGCAGGGTGGTGCCTGCCCCTTCCCCCAGTGACCATAGGGCAAGAGGGGGACCCTGCCTCCTGCAAACGCAACCGAGAGCACCCTGTCTTCTCCAGCTTCCCTGTAGCACCCTTTAGGACACCCTGAAAACCAGGAGCATCTGCCTTTTTTGGCACATTGTTGCTGCAGATCTCTATCTTTTTGAGTCCAAGGACAACATCGGCATATAGACCAGTGGAAGTGTTTAGTATTCAAGGAGGCACGAGGTGAAGCTTCTGGCTCTCTTCTGTGTAGTGCAGGGAAATCTATGTGTTGAAAGTGGGACTGAGGGGTTCTCTTTTAGCTGGCAACAAAGTCAAAAGATTTGGCATTGACAAGATTCAGATGTGTTTACCATCCGTTTGTAGTGCTCTGCAGAATAGATTCAGTGACATAAGCTGAGGTTTTTTTGGCTGAGTTTTTCTTCAGTCTTTGTCTCTATGTATGATGACATGCACTGGAGTTGGGAAAAAAAAAAAAAACACAAAACCCCTGCATTTAAAGTTTTGTTTTGTTTTTTTTAACTTGAAAATGATTGTTTGTTGTAGCAAATTCCTTTGTTAAAAGTAACATGGACTTGTCAGCATCCCTAACGTGGTGGGTTCTTTCTTTACAATTACCTTTTGCTTAGACGCAGGCAGCAACACCAGTGGTAGGTACTTTCTTTTTTTGTGTGCTGGATGTGCTTCTCTTGTCAGACCAGCAATTCTCATTTAGCTGTAATGTTGTCTTTAAAAATGAGATTATTAAATGAGGTAATGACACTGGTGACCAAGGAAGGGGAGGAGAATTTTGAGTTAAAAAGAATTGTTTTTAGTTATGGACAAGTGCACATTCTCAGAAAAATTTCATATTAAACCCAGCGGTGATTGTGAGGGTCATTAAATTCAACAGCAAGTCAACATTGACAGTCAAATCTCTAAATAAGTGGGAAGGAAGTCAGAGATACCATGTTTGCTGATTATTTTAAACTAAGCCATAAATAAAACCTAATACTTCCTTTCAGCTATACTATTTACTTCTCTCCTGATGGGTATAAATTAAAGTCGCTGAATCCCTGCCTGAGCCCAAGTGAGCGTGCTTCTTTGTAACATGCTAAAATGGCTAGTCCTAATGTTTTTCTAGAGCTGTTACTCCTAATGGATGTGGACTTTACATTATTCTTTTTTCACGGCAAAGTATGTTTCCATTTGTGTAAGACATCTGCATCTTTATATTGCTCAGTTGTTTCCACATCTTAAGTGGAAGGGGAATAATAATAATAAAAAAAAGTGTCAGTTTTAATCAATATCATCAGATATTATGGGAATTGAATTCTACCTTGCTGCTAATATATTAGGTATATTCTGCTTTATCGTCTCTTGCAGAATTGATTTGCCACTATTCAGTTTGCTTGGCCGTTGTCATGCAAATTGTGGCATTTCTCCCCCATTGACTGCACAAACTGAGATTAGATTTGAAAATCGAGTCTCACTGACCAGCTGCTGTGTTATTTTTCATTTGATTTCTCCCTCCTTCCCTTACCAGTCCCGTTCCCTTGTTTTCACCTTGTCGGCTGGCAAGGCGCTGATAATGCGGTCTCCGGGGAGCGGGGTGGGAATCGGCTGTGTGCAGCTGGGGCTGACGTCCGTGAGCAAGCCCGGGCGGATGCTGGGATGCGCTCCCTGCACCGGGATGCGCTGCTCTTTTGAAGTAGCTCTTGCTCATGGCCCTGTAAAGTTTGAGGGGAGAGGAGAAAGTAGAAACTGTTCTTTGTATTGCAGTGGTGTGTAGAGGATATTCATGACGCTAGGCTAGGCGGCGAGCGGTGGGTTTGATTTTGTCTCTGTCCATGGAGGTAGAGTGGGGACTTGGGGAAGAGCTTGCTCTCTTCTCTGTGTGACCTGGCATGTCACGCAGCTCGTTCTAAATCAGGTATAAATTGAATTTGTGGATGCCCCATCCCTGGAAGTGTTTGAGGCCAAGTTGGATGGGGCTTTGAGCAACCTGGTCTGGTGGAAGGTGTCCCTGCCCATGGCAGGGGGGTTGGACCAGGTGATCTTTAAGGTCCCTTCCAAGCCAAACCATTCTATGATTCTAAATTAAGACAGGGATAGCTGAATGCAAAATAAGCATCACAACAGTGTCCGTGCTTATAAGCTTTACTGTATTTTGACTGCTTTGTCAGAGTGCTGATGGCAGTGTTTAATATCAATGTTCTCGCTTAGTGGTTACTCGTGTTCAGGGTAGATGGTAGATAAAATATTTGGCCTAGGAGCAACAATTAGCATACACTGAGTTTGCCACACTGAGTTTGCCACGATCTAAGCTTTCATCAGCTCTAAAAAGCAGAGGTCAGTGGTTTAGTGGCACGTGATTGTAGATCTTGTTTCCAATGCTTGAGGCCAGGGAAGGGAGGGAAAACAGGTGGGTTTCTTTAGTTACATGCATATGATTGAGCCCGTTGCATCAAGAAAAATGTTAGAATAAAGTAACTTGAGGAAAGGAGCAGGGAGGCAGAGAGATTTACAAAGAAGAAGACAAAAAAAAAAGGCAGAGAAGAAGAGCAAGCAGGACAGACCTTCTCATTGTGCTGCTGAATTCTTCCTTTTTGCCTTAGCTGTGTTTGGTCACTTACTGTAACACCTGAACACTGCAGATCCCTTCGTATATTTATCCTTAGTGATAGGGAATGAAATACTGGGGTTTTTTGGTTTGGTTGTTTGTGGTTTTTTTTGTTTGTTTTTTTTTTTTTTGTTTTTTTTTTTAAACAGAGGGATACTAAGATCTGTGCAAACTGAGGCCAAATTATTTGCTTTTCCCCAAAATAAATACTGATATTGTAGGTCTGTAGTGCTTCTAGACTTAGATAGATATACTTATTTTAATATCGAGTCCTGGTGGAGACAAAGCACAAATGGTTTGTACTTGAACTGTAGCTAGTACAGTTGGAGCTGCTTGTAATGTCATCGTTGGCCAACTTTAGTAGAAGTATAATGTATCTTGTAACCTCTTGGGTTTTAATGCAAAGTAGCGAAGTCAAATCAGTTGTTTCTGTGTAGTGTGCTTTCTGGCACTGAAGGTATGGTCTAAATAACTTGACTAAGACCTGAAGGCAAGAATAGCAGGCAGAAGCGTATCTGCATCTCGGGGTGCTCCCCGTTGCTGGCACAGCCTTCAGGCAGGGCTGGCTGGGGACACCCACTTCACGTGGAAGAGCTGGGTACAGCAATACCTGCAACAGCCCTTTGCTCCCCTTTTGTAGCTCCATTTCTGCTTCCCAGGTGAACTAGGACTAGTGGGGCAATGTATTGACTCAAATCTGATGGAGGAGTACAGTAAGACCTGATACTTACCCTGGTGGTTGCCTGAGCCCACCGATTTCAGCGATAGCTACTCGAGGAGTTAGGGTCTTGGCTTGAACGCTCCATCGGCACGGGTCTTTGCCTTGGTACTTCACTGTCTTGTGCTACTTGTTTTTAGCCTTTAATATTTGTAGTCTCAAAATTCAGCTAATGTTCAAAACACTATTTTTTACATGTTTTTTCTTTATGGCATAGCTATCAGCATGATCGATATGTAAGATATGATTAACTTTATAGGAATGTCTTGAAGATTTTGCTTTCACTAGTGAAAACATTTCACAGGGGAACAGCTTTGAGATCTAATACTAAATTTCGTAGAAGACTTTTCCTAAAATGCTGTTAATCATGAGTTTCTTAGTAAATTAAAAGAAAACATACTTAGTACATACATGGTAAATGGTGTAATTTAGACAAGAGCGGAGTATATTTTTTTTCTTATATAAAAAATAGATTGGATCGCTGCATAAAGTACAATGTAATTCATTCTTACTGCGGGCAGAGCAACCCATACTTTTTGTAAGATAAATAATACTGTATGTAACGTGTTACTACTGTATATCCACTTTCAGATAAGTGATGTGTCCCTTGGCTTGCTCTTGGGTTCCCTTCCAGCAAATAGCTACCTGCAGTGCCGCACACGAATTAAATGAATGAACAAGTCTTTGTGGGTTCAGGCTGCGCAAACCCTTGTGACCCAGTAGGAGGGAGTCTTCTTGATCCGGGGAGGCCGATGCCCTGCTTGCAGCATCTGCAACTACTTGGTTTAAAAAAAATTGTCTCCAGTCAGTCTTAGACCAGTATTTGTTTACCCTTCGTTCTCCCCGGGAAAGGGTCACCCTGTAGATGTTGAAGGCAAAGTGACTGGCACCATCCTCTTGCCTGGACTCTCTGCTCCTGAATTAATAGTCCAGAAGTTGCTTTTCACTTAAAAGATGCTCATTCAGGTTTCTAGGCAACCGAGCCCATTTTCACTTCCCCCCACTGAGAGATAAGAGCTGACTCCTCATGCAGGGAGGCGAGACCATGATGGATTTCGGCAGCCTTTAATTTGAGCTGAAAATAAAATGTAGCCCTTGGATGTCAGGGCAAGTCAGCTTAAAAAAAAAAAAAAAAAAGAAAAAAGAAAAACAACAGAAAACCCCAAACCAAACAACAACAACAAAACAACCCAGCAGTGCACTGGGAGTGGAAAGGAGCAAATTGCCACCACTAATTAAGCAGTGGTAAGAGGTGTCTGCAGGACCGGTGCCTGCGAGCAGGAGCCACGTGCTCCTCAGCCCTGCTGAGAAGGGCTGTCACGTCTTAGCCCAGGTGGCCAAGGGAGGTTGGAAGAGAGTAATTTCTTTCCAGTTGGACTCTTCTCAGCTGATGCTTGGATCAAACAAAGGTGACTTTCCTTCCCATCCCCACAGTCCAGTGGCCAACGGCTGGTGCTCCCTCGTTTCCCATCTACCCACGCAGAAGATGCTAAGATCTGGCCCGCCACGGCATCGCAGATCAAACAGGGGACGCTTTATAAACACAACAAAAACTTGCTTATGGCAGGATGAAAGAGGGGTTTGAGAAGACCTGGACGCCTCACAGCAGCATTTGGGCAGCGGCGTGATAGATGTTTAAGTCGCTTCTAATAGTCATGTTTGGAAGAAGAGATTTGGCACTGTCCCTTCCTTAGGGAGTTTTGCAGGCCAAATGGTTAGTGTAATGGATGTTGGAGGTGTTAGCAATTTTACTCTTGGGGATGTTAAGGCAATTCAACACTTTTCCTTGTTCTGGACTCTGTTCTGTGTTCTGATGCTTCACCCTTAATTCCCATCAATCTGAGAATTTCCTTCTAGTATCGTTGTCTCTGTATTTATCCCAAATTGCGCAAATTCTGCTGCGTCTCCGTTGACAAAGCGAAGGGAAACTGGACTGGTTCTCCAGCTTGCCTTCTACCCAGCAATTGTTTCTAGGTAAATGAATTTATAATCTCAAACTAGTAGCTGTGTGTGTTCGGTTAATGTCCTGCATATTTTATAAATCCTTCCTTAACAAGGAATTATTTTATCCATGACAACTGCTGTGTAATACAGCTGCAGCGGTGACAGATATTGGCTTGGTGCTAGCAGGCAGATTTTATTTCATTTTATTTTTTTTTTAAAGTGCAGTGACCTGCAGGGCTGCTGCGTGGGGAGAGCAGATGAGCGGCTGCCGCAGGTGCGGGTGGCTCTGCCTCCTTTAACTCTTCCCCGGCAGCTTTCGCCTGCGGCTTAAAGACTTCTGATTCCGTGGCTTCTCCTGTAATCTGGAAGACAAAGAGGGATGGATGCTGTTAGGGGCAGGGGTTTTGTTGTTCTGTCTGGGCTTGTGTTTGTCCTGGTTTATTGACATATTGGTATTCATTTAATGTCTTAGAGAGTCTAAATTGAGGGCAGAGGGTTAAATGTTATCACAAATTGTAGCTGTGTTCCAGTATTCATCACCCTTCTGAGGTCCTCCTCCGCCCTCCCTCTTCAGCTCCTGCCGTTGTGTGCATCCCTTCGGTAGTATTCCTCTGGATGCATCTTGTTTTATTTTTCTGGACTGGATGTCCTTCCCTCTAATTAGAAAACTGTATTTTGGATGTTGCCCAAAATATATGGTTTAAATTCATTCTGGCACTGCAAGCAGCAAGACACAAATAGCTGCAAATAGTGTTTAATGTTAACTTAGTGTATTTGTAAGTCTTGCACGCCCTTGTACCTGCAGTCAAAGGAATCGTAGCTGATATTCTTGTGTAATTGAATTGTTATTGGCAAATGTTTTAGTTATTGTAGCTTTGGAATTAAGCCAGCTATCTTTTTTTGTATAACCTCATATATTTATGTTTTTGATGCTGTGTTGCCAGTCTAATTGGCAAAACATTCACAGGAACATAAGCTATCTTTGTTAGAGAAGTTGTTTTTACTAGGATGTCTTTTCTTAGCTTCAATGTGAAGTATATTGTAGTTTTCAAAGCTAAACAAAGCCACTCTTTTTGTCCTGTATCAGTCAATATTTCATTGTCTCAGTTTAAAAAATATTTTCCGTGTTTTAGCCTTAGCCCCTAACTTTTATTAAAACTCGAAATGTACTTCCTACATAATTTTGTTTTGTATCAAAGGACACATTGAATAACTGTGTGAAAAACATTGAATCTGATGCAGTGATAGTATTTAAATAAGATCTTAAAAATAAAATTCTCTTGTTAGCAGAGATAGAGAAGCCTATTAGTCTATTTGAATTTTCACAGCAGGAAAGCAAATGGAGTTAGGAAGTGGATTGTGTAGAAGGACTAGTAGACAAAATTGGGCAATTAAACTCTATGTGTGGGAATTGCTTTTTACTTACCTCTTTCGTGGGTATGTTTTTTTTTCCATATCATTATGAAACTGGAAAAAAGTAATGCAGAGGCAACCAGTGTGAGATAGCTCAATGATGTTGTAAATTACAGCATTTGATATGCAAGATCAGACTCCATGAATAAATATTCTTTTCTTGTATTTCAATACTGTTTTATACTGTTCTCAGTGGTTTTCATATTAGATATTGAATGAACTTGAAATTGTGTGTTTTGTGGCAGGTGGAGTGACTTTCAGATGTGTATTTCAGATTGGGAGCTTTAATTATTTATACTTACATCTCCGGTATATACGCTAAATTATTATGGTGATGGAACTCTTGCTTTCCAGTATTATTTTATTAATCTTAAAGTAGGAACTCATGAAGTGCGACTCATTGAGAGGCAAAACTTAATAAATAGCCCTAACACCTTGCATCTGGAGTTGTGGGCAGATGTTAGCCCAAGATGCTCCACCAAATGCAAAGTTTGCAGAAAAAGACAGACTGCTGGGTTTTGTGACAGATAGGTGGAAAGGAGGATTAAAAAAAATATCCACCAAAAATATCCAACTCATTATGACACAAACTGTTGATTTCTCAGAATTGCAGGGTTCTCGTTGCTGCTGTTTGGTTGCAGTAAGGATCTGATGACACCCAGGCACGAGGCTGGAAGGGTCTCGGCTCCCTGGCAGCACCTGTACCTGTTGCCCTCTCTCATTCCTGACACTGAGGTTTCAGTGGCTTCCAGGGTTTTTTTTCTTAGCTGCAAAACAGGGCAAGTAGTCACGTGGGAGACTGGAGTCCTTTTGCGCAGCATCACAGGGGCACTGCACCAAAACCACACCTCCATTGACTTTTACAGGAATACTGAAGTTGTGCACTTCTGCAAGTTGAGCAAGCTCAAATAGTTGTGCTGTGGGATGTCTATGAAATAGAATTACAATTTTCTGCCAGTCTGACATGCATATACGACACGGTGAAAGCTGCTTGTTCTTTCAGTTTCTCTCTTTTGCAAAAGATGCAGCTCTCCCAGCGCTTGTGTTTTGTCCTGGAACTTCAGCATAGATCAAGTTACTGACCGTGCTGTTTATGATGTGCGTATAGTTCTAGGCGTTTTGCTCGATCGTATATACATATGTATTAAATACCAATTTAATCTCATTTAACACTGAATGCGTGGGTATATAAAAACCATTGACGCTGACGTTGCACTGGTGGTGTGATCGTAGTCCTTTATGAAAAGGACTGAGATGCCATTTGATCCAACAGAGTACACAGTACTGAATGTGATGGGCAGTTCTGCTTTATTAGGCGTGCAAACTATATTAGTGTGTTAAAATTCTGTTTCTGTTCACACTTTCTTCCATTTGTAGCTTGTATTAGTACCTTTTCCCATTCCCTGGTCACAGCTATTAAATGATGGGAATTGGAGAATTGCTTCCTTACTCCTCCTCTCTTCAAGTAAATAGAGTCGAACAATACTGAGACAGGGTTTCTTGTGTTTTATCCCCTTCCTTAAGGTTTTTTTCTCTCCAGGAGTGGTAAATATACAGTGGTGCTTTGATCTCAGACCCACCTTTCAAATCTTTGCCTGAAGGTGAGCACCAAATACAATTTTCATACGCTTGCTACTGCTGGTGACAAGATTGGCAACAAGACTTCTGCAAATTATCCATTTTTATTTACAGCTACAAATACCTACTGTTGTGGTGAAAAATTTTATGCTGTTTCTTTCATGTGGGATTCACGTCACGTTCACAAGAGGGCAATCTCAAAGGCAGTGACCAAAAATTGAAAGTTTGTACTTTCTCCTGCCGTTTTATTAGTGCTGGGGAAATTTTGCTTTCAGGATCTATTATGCTTCAGTTTTCCCTGGCTTTATTAGGCAGGGGTGATAATTCAAGGCTTTTCTTCTTTGACGAAAAGCTGGACTATATTCTCTGCTTACATGATGCAAATGCCTTTTTTTTTTCTTTCTTGAGGCAGAGAAAAGCGAGTGGGTTGGTAACACAGCGCATTCAGCAAGGACTGCAAATCCTATCTGCACACAATGATAAACCATATCCCTAAAAATGTAAATTAGCCCTCTTAGTCTCTAAGCTAATTTTCATGTGTATAGTGGAAACAAAAACGTAATAAGGAAAGATGTAGCTGTTTAACCAGATTATCTTTAAAAAGTGACAGAGATATATGCTGGCTAATAGCCAGCTCCTGGTGAAATGTCTGCCTTACAAAGCGCATTAAGGCCTTTCGTTCGCAGAACAGCACTGTGCTTTGTAATCAGGGCAAGACAAAGAGTTTAATTCTGTTTTGTTACGCGGTGATAAACTGGGCTGCCTGATTTAGCCACCCTGTTCTTCAGATGCCTCCAGGGGCCGTTTGGCTGCTTGAACAGGAGCTAGAAGAGGTCTTACTGTGTCAGGACCTCCACTTACAGTCGTGTTAACAAAGGTTATGATTGACTGCTCTTCTTTTTGGACAACAATTTCTCTTGATTCCCTATTAATCAAAGTATTTCTAGACATTTTACATTTAAAAAGGAACTAAGAGTTCACCTTGGCTGTGGGCTTTATTGACTGGCAAGATTACTATTTTTTTGTTAATGAGGCTGTGACAACTTCTAAGGCAATTTTGCTTGGATAGATATAGCTGTATTGCTTCTGGTGGAGATGATGGAGGGGTGCTCTGTGTTGACTAGAAGAAAGGAGCCTCCTCCTTGTTGTAGTGCCTTCTGCTTACAGCTAAAGCTTCGTGCTCAAAATGGCACTGGTGATGGGTCCCACCTAGTCTGGACTGACTCCAGAAAGCATTTGTGCACCGCTGTAGTGGGGAACAGCTTTCCTCTGGCTTGGTTGCCTTCTTACAGAGACGGCACTGTACAGAGTGAACAAACTCAGGCGATTGATAACTTGATATGTGTAATTGCCTTACACGTGCTACTTAAGTATAGCATGCAGGTATTTGTAATTAACTTACGCTAATCAGACTTACCTATGAGTAAGGGAGTGTGTAAGGGTACTTTGTCCCACCAGAAGGCAGTCCTTATTTAGAGATGCCATTATCATGGCACTTGCTTACAGCCAGCTACATGTATGGGCCAGTGTTTGCTCCAGAACATAAGTAGTGGTCACCCTACAACTATTTTATGGAAGGGGAGGCAGAGGAAAAGTTTCCTGATCTAAATTACACAGAGTAGGGACCAGGACCAGATTTTGCCTGTTATAGTTGTTAGCTCTGAGGCTACGACCATGAGTATTTAATTGCTCTGGCAGGTGGATAACGTATTTTGGATCATGTAAATTTTAATGAGGCTGGAATGGGGAAAGTACAGGTATGGAAAATAATTGCTATGAAGAGACTGTGATGGAAATAATTAATACCTGGTAGAAATTTAGTCCAAACTGTAGGCAGTTACATGAAATCACTTGTATCTGAAGAACTCTACTTTTTGCAGGCTTTGCTGCTGCTGGCATTAACGCGCTGCTGACATCTTTCCTCCGCATCTTGCGGGGTACAGAGGGTAGAGGACTGAGCTATTGGGATCCTGGTGCCTTAATTGCACACAGCTGTCGGCAATGCGCTAGATGGGAAAGCTCGATTTCGCATTTTATCTCCCTTTCTTCGTTACTTTTCAACACAACCAGTGCTTTACCTAGTTTTGTTTATCTAATCAAATTGGTTAAAATGTATTTTTGGTATCATTCAGATGAATTCTTAGTTGATTTGGTAGTTTCTGGATATTTGTGGACTGGTTTCATTTTGGTCATTCCTAGTTCGGATGTCTTCATGTAGTACTGCATGCCAGGATGACAAACCTGGTTAAATTGAAGAGGGGGTGGACACTCCCCCAAAACTTCATACTCTCGATCCTCTGAATCTGACATATTACCTTGCTAATTTTGACTTGAGCATCCTTACACTGATTTCTGTATTTCCATATCAAACTGACATCACTTTAGATGCATTTTTCTAACTTTGTTATTGTAGATGATTTTTGAAGTAAGTGTGGAATAAAGGTGTTGAGGGAGTATTCAGAAGAACGTTAATCTTTAACAGTGTGAAAGTACTATTCATGCTAACTTATATCCAAAATATTTTAAATGCTTGTTACATTTTGCCGATTTACTCTCTGCGTATTCTGCTACTTTTAAGGCATCCATAATATCTTTCTTGCAAAGCAGGCCCTACCTGACGGTAATCATCTCTGTAGATCATGAATTAATGACTCAATACTGCTTAAAAAAAGGTCTAGGCTATTAATGTACATGTATATTACCCACATTTATAAACTGGGAAATGTAATTCTTTTAGCGTTTGATAGGCTCTGCTTATAGATTTGCTTAAAAATAGAAAAATTAATGTACTGGAACAATTTGGAAAGGCCCATAAATAATGAGCTGAGGACCAAAAGCTTGAAACATGTCTAAGGTTATGTTAATCATGATAATTTACTTTGAGAGGTTTGTTAGAGGCCTTTTAGCATCTCTGAACCGTAATTATTGCACATCAGTGAAAGCACGGAGACTACAACCCATGTATCTCTTCCTGGCTGAAGGTTTATCCTTGCAACTTTTGTTGTAATGTGTCTTAAAAACAGTACATATAAGCTTAGTTCCTGCCTATATTGTGTAATTTGGCTTATAAACTCTAATGGGAAAGCTTTCATAACTGACTATGTGAAGTGGATCCAGCTGTGTTTTATATGTAGTGGCAGACGTACATGGCAGCTGATGGTCAATGACCTTGCAGCCTAAAGACCAAATCCAGCCTGGTGATGTTTCACTCTGATCTGTTGTCATCTTCTCAGAGTAAACTGAAAGTAGTTGTTGTTTTTTTTTTTTTTTTTTTTTTTTAAGCAATTAATGTGCATCTTCCGCGGATGTGTGGTTAAACAGGACGCAGAACCTGTGACCCCAGGGGAAAGCTACAGAATATCAAAACGTAGACTGGGTCCCCATGATTACGGATGTTAGGATGGTCTTGAATAGGAGGGGAGGAAGAATAATCTGTTTTTTCTGAGTTGTGTTTGGCTCCTGGTGCTGCCAGCACACCCTGCAGCCATCGGAGCGACCGGGCTCGTGTTCAGTCAGCTCGGGTTGAGGAAAGCCAGCTTTTCACAGCCGCCTTAATCTTTGCAGAGACTTCCCTTCCCCAAGCTGCGCTATTCTCTTCTTAACTAAAGACAAGGCACCGTGCCAGAGACCATCAGGAAGAAATATAAGAAAAAAGATTCAGAGTTGTCATTCATTACTTAAATAGCGGTAGTGCTGATCCACGTATATGAAGAGCAAGAGGTGTTGGTTTTTTTTCCCTTTATACCAATATTGTTTAATCTCTATCTTCACCAGGGGGTTGTCCTCATTTAACTGAGTTGGTTCTTTTGAACCAATTGAGTTAAATTGATGCAAAACTTTTTATTGTTAAGTCCTCTTTACATCACTGAAGAAACAGAAAGGAGCCTTATAGAAACTGAAAAGAAGGGAGATAAGATCGCATGTAATTTACAGTGATGCGGGAATTGCGTACTGTAAAAAAATGCTAAATAGTACCTGAAAAGCAGATTACCGGAGTCTTAAAATTCACTGCCACTAAAAATGTAATTTCCACATGTAAAATATTCGGCTACGGATTAAAGTAATCCCACTACCAGCTCATGAAATGCTGTCCTCTCTGCTGTGCCAGTGCATCTTCCAGGGATGAGGCTGTGGACGGTATCGAGGAATCGGAGATGCTTGGCTCAGAGCATGGGTGCGCAAACACCTCGTGCTCTCCCAGCTGAGGGGGTGATGAACTGGTGGAGGGAGAAGGGGTGGATGAAGGCAGGTCAGATGTTTCTTATACTGGTATTACTGGTAAGCTCTTTATGTTGTGAACCTGTGGCTTAACATTCAGTTTTGGGTGTAGTTTTACTGTAATTGAGTTCAAAATAAATGCTGCTATTGCATACTTAGCACAAACAAGATGGTTATAAATCAGCCCTATGTTGAAATGATATTAAACCCTATTTCTGCTCAAAGAAAAGCATGACTATTATTATATCTTGTTCCATTAAAGCTTCTGTTTAGAGGTACCTATAATCAAAAAAGCTAATAAGATGTGAAGTTGCGGGAGGTGGAATAGTGCAGTTAGTGTTTCATGGGCCGTTGTGTGGATGGGGGATGAAGCTGCATCTGGAGTTGGATGCTCGTTATTGCACATCTCTCAGAAAACAGCTAGAAGAGTCGAAGAGAATAATCAAAGACATGAAAAAAAACCTCTTCAAGAGCAAACTGGTGAAGGCTGGGATGCTTCTGTGTGCAAAGCTGGAAATGAGAGGGTCTGGAGAGGTCTGTGAGGCACCTAATCCTATAGAGAAAGTAAATTTAGCAACTCTGGTTCTCCCCTCACAACACAGGTCCACAGAAGGAAACCATGAAATAAAATGGTGGGATCTTCAAAACAAATACAGGGAGGAAGCTCTTTTTTTTGCAGCCAGTTATGAGGTTTGAGGAATTCATTGTTAAGCTCAGAAAATAGCACTACAAGAGATGATCTGCCCCGGGAGGCTTTTCTATCGGGTGCGTTGCCCTCAGTAATTCAGAATGGCCATTCAGTTCCAGTTCAGACAATAAAATACTCCTAAGCTGCTGCTTTCTGGGTCCAGCTAGAGAGACTTTGGTCTGTTTCTCTATCTAGAAAGATGGGGAAAACTATAGTGTAGAAGGAGGATATAAAATATCAGAAAGCATTTTCATATTCTTTTCATCAGGGTAATATAGGGCATCTACGATAGCATTTTCTTTCTTCTTTAGTTTGAACAGTATTGATATCTTTATTTGAGCACACTATATTCTGTTCATGTTAAATTGCTGGTGAAGGTAGTGAATTTGCTGATTAAAAGTGACTACAACAGAATTTAGAAAATTATGAAACTAAAAATTGTTTATTTAGAATGTTTATTTAGAATGTTATACTGTAGGATTTTTTCTTTTGACACTATAAAAAAAAAGGCTAAAAAATTAAAGTCAGAAAATGTGACTTCACAAATGAGAAATGACTGAAAGCTTAAACTTCTCAAAGTACACTGTTTGTTGTAGACTACTGGTCTGTTAGCAGAAATGTCATGGATAGGTATTAATGTTCTCCCTCAGTCTAGTGGGGTAATGTGGGGGGGAGGAAGGAAAACAAGCTTCCATTTGAGCTTGGCTGTATATTTAAATACTGGATTGAATGCAAAATAAAGTATACAGCGTAGATCAGAAGGGGAAAAGAAAACTGCTAAAGGAGATTTTCCACCACAGCTGTTGTGCTTTTTGTGCGAAGATAGCCCAGAAATTGTCTCTTGGTGCCTGGCAAAATTCTGCTTGTCCACAAGCGAGTTAGGATGCCTGGATTCATTAGTGTTGTGAGGACTAATGAGCTACTATACATAAAATACTTTGACCTCTTCCAGATAAAAAATATACCACAGCAGAAAACATGCCAAAAAAAAAAAAGGGGGGGGAGGGTGGCAGTATTTTCTGTTGAGAAGTAAAGACTAAGAAGCCAGATATTCAATTTTCAGAATTTACCTTTTGAACTTTTGTTTCTATAAAAATGGATTAGCTGATATAACTGAGTTGGGATCCAACCTTTCTCCCACCAAAAATAATGACAAACTTCTAATTTTTGCTTCTGATGATGGATTCGCTCTTACAAGCTTGTTTCACTCCGATGTCTTTGTGCTCTGCACATAATTCCCATTAACCTTAATGGGACTTAAATGGGCGCATCCCTTGGGAACCGATGCGGTTCCAGTGTGTGACTAGATCGCCTATTTGCTAGCCTGTGATATGACAGCATTTCTGACAGTATTATCTTTAAATTAGTGCCCCAAATGAGGACTGCATCCCTGTTTGACAAGGTGCCTCCTTGCCTGTGGACAAGCAGAAAGCAGGGGTGACTGGTGGTGGCCCATGCTGCCTTAGCAGCTTTGCTTGGCAAGGGCTGCTCTGCCAGACACCCAGCAGCAGTGGCTTTCCACGACAGCAGGAGCCTCTAGGCAACACATCTGAATCCATGGCGGGGGGGAAATCCCCCCCAAACTTGCTTTTGTTGGCACCATGAGAGAGAATGCGATATTTCACAATACCACGAGGTTGGGAGATGGCTGGGTGATGGAAGCTATGGAGGAGATGATCTGCAGCATTATCCACTGCTGCTCCGGGATGCGCTAAGCTTAAACTGGGTTAGTTTGGCAAAAAAAGGGGAAAGCACATTGTCATCGAAATGAGAATTCCCTGAGCTATGTTACAAGTAATTTATTATCATCACCTCTGCATGTGTGTGTGTGCGCGTGTGTGTGTGTGTATGTGTATTCTCCTGTTGAACCAAATTCGGTGTAGTTACAGTAGTGTTGCTATGGTGACCCAAAGTGACAGCTGTTATTTTGTGCTTCTCGGAGGACTGCGTGATAATGATGGTCATTTTCCCAAGGGGAACGGGTTGGTATTAAAAATAAATCTGAAAAGAAATGAACAGGTAGTATGTAAAAATCTATTCTCATTAGCAGTAATTAAACAAGCCCTATGGGATTCTAATGGGGGAAAAAAGCCAATTTTAGATGAAAATATCTTGTACTCCGTGAATCTAAATGAGCATTGTATTTGTTGCAAGGAGGATGCAAAACCCTTCATGTTTCATTATGGTAATTTTCTGCTTACACTTGACTGCCCAGTCCCAGTGTAGGGAATGTTTCTCCTTGGGCTGTACCCCGAGGCACTCAAAAGAACACATTGTCCTCTTTTCAGATGAGGTTGATTGAAAGAAAGATTTTTTTTTTTTTTCCCTAAAAATAAATATACCTACTAATTTTGAGCCATAAATGCATATAAATATACTTGCAAACTTTTCTCTGCTTCTCAGATATTGCTGAAACTGGAATTTAAGTGTAGAAATCCCCAAACATCACAAGATCGATGACTGAAAGCACTGTCACTAGTTGTCCTTCTCCTGAATGAAACCTAAATATTCCTGTTGACTGGTTCTTGGTCTTTCTGCCTTTGATAAAGCATGTGTGAACTTTTGAGTCGAGAAGAATCTCTTACTGGGGCTGGTAGCAAGGAATTGTTTGATGTTGTAAGTAGCTGTAATTTCAACAAAAACCCCCATTGTGTTGCCTGCCTGTGCTGTCACCTCCTCACGTACAATCGTTCTGCACCCTTTGCTTTTGTGGGTTGTCCTGCCTTGTACTACTGCTGCAACCCCCAGTTAGCCCAAGCACAGTTACAAAAGTACCTGGTTTGCCAGCTCTGCCTTAATTTTGCAGCCATATCCAGCTCCAGCCTTGCCTACAGGCTTTAACTTTTTCCTTGCTGCATGATTCTGGCAATAGGATTGTCCCTTCTTTATTTCTCTTGGCAAATGGATGCCTGCAGGCCAGAGGCCACCCTGGCTAACCTGGCGCTCCTCTCCCTTCCTCGGCGGTCACCATTTGACTCAGGGAGGGGATGTAAATGAAGGGTGTGTAGAAGTTGAAAATACCTTTTCATAGAATCCTAGAATGGTTTGGGTTGGAAGGGACCTTAAAGATCACCTAGTTCCAGACCCCTGCCATGGGCAGGGACACCTTCCGCTAGCCCAGGCTGCTCAAAGCCCCATCCAGCCTGGCCTTGAACACTTCCAGGGATGGGGCATCCACAGCTTCTTTGGGCAACCTCTTCCAGTGCCTCACCACCCTCACAGTAAAGAATTTCTTCCTAACATCTCATCTAAACCTAAATTTTCCTTCCCTACTGATACTTGTAGAAGAGTCAACAGGGTTGGGGAAGGAGGTAAGTGACTGAGATCTGCAGGTGGGCATTTCACTGTGCTTTTGCAGTGTGGGTTGGTTTATTGTCCCCTGTTGTTTCTTTCCCTTGCTGCAGTTTCAGGCAAGTAATTTATATGGTGTTTTAGTTTTCCTTATGTTTTCAAGCTTTTCTGCCCATAGGCCAGGTATTTTGGGTGTGTTTTGCTGTATCAGAGAACTTTTAATTACCTGTAACTGAAGCCTGCACTGTGAATTGGTTTATTACAAAACGCTGCCATGCAAATGTGGCTGTAATTTAATTACCTGTTGAAAGCTTGCAACCAAAGCTTTGAAGAAACATTTGAAACCGCCTAGCAGCTGCTGTATATAGATGCAAACTGATCAAAACAGTTACAGCCAAGCAAAAACAAAGACATCCTTTGGAAGGAAAGCAAATAGAGGAATTATGCCTTTACCTTGCAAGAATTAAACTAATTTTATACGCAGAGTTAAAATTCAATTTGCAGTTAGTTCTCAATAAATATCAACACATTTTTTGTATTAAAGCGCTAACAGATTTTGCATCCTCGTTATAAAAGATACAGAACTAATTTTGCTGTAATGCAGGTGCCACATAAGTACCCCTATGTATCCTAAAGCGGAACTGGTTGGTCATGGCCATAGCTTGCATCCAGGGAAAGTTTTGTCCCCATCAGGTGGGATTAGGGTGAACTGGGCAGAACCATCAGTGACTTCTATGAATCAGCTAGGTGGTAAGGCAGTTCTTGCTCTTCATAGTGTTCGGGTAATGAAATGATTTAATTTATGCCATCTTGCGACTCTCTGCTGAGATACACTACCGTTTTATAGAGGTGTGCTGATGTCCTATTCAGTGTAAGCATTACAGTGTTGCTGTAGCTCTTGCTTCAGCATTTCTGGATGCAGAGGTCGCCACTAAGATGCCTGTTTATCAGATATCCTCAGTGCTACCAACTAAAGCACTAAAATCTGCTGAAGAAAGCACTGGGGACCTGGGGCTCGAGTGTAAACTTGAGATCTGTAGTGGTGCTTAGTGATAAGTTTTGGTCATCACAGTCCCATCAATGGAAACACCAGATTCCCACTCCTGTCTTGCCTGTGCTGTACTTCATGAACACCATCATCTAACGGTGAGAGGAGCAGTTAAACTTTCCTGTCCCAGCCAGCATTTAATGTTTAAAGTGGTTAGTTTACTTATAAAATCTAGACTTGCAGGACAGGCTAAACCAATGAACGGTTACTGTCGTATCTGCTTGTCGTCTCAGCAGTATTTCTAGCTGGTTAGTTTCTGTTTTGTGAAGTTTGTTACATATTGTGGCATGGCTTCTTGGCTATTACAGTGCACAAAAGTCCTGAGTGACTTCCTAGCCCGGTATTACCGACACCCTATGGTTGCTTGGGCTTTAGGATGAAATAAGATCACGTACCTTGTTTGATGTGTTAAGAGGCATCCAGAAACAGTGCCACAAAAGATATATCGGTTACTCTGTGGTGATTGAGAGAGGTGAACAGCTAATAGGTGCGCCCCTGGGACTCCCTGGGTGAGGAGTTCACCCATGGAATGGGGCCTTAGGTGCCGTGACTTCCTGAATAACCTGCGTTAGTGAGGCTGCCGAACGGGAGAGGAGGTCAAGGGGATCATAGAATCACAGAATGGTTTAGGTTGGAAAGGACCGTTAGAGGTCATCTAGTCCAACCCCCCTGCAATGAGCAGGGACGTCGTCAACCAGATCAGGTTGCTCAGAGCCCCGTCCAACCTGACCTTGAATGCTTCCAGGGATGGGGCATCTTCCATCTTTCTGGGCAACCTGTGCCAGTGTTTCACCACCCTCATGGTAAAAACTTTCTTCCTTGTATCTAGCCTGAATCTACCCTCTTGTAGTTTAAAACCACTACTCCTCGTCCTATCGCTACAGGCCCTATTAAAAGTCTGTCCCCATCTTTCCTATAAGCCTGCTTTAAGTACTGAAAGGCCGCAATAAGGTCTCCCTGGAGCCTCCAGGCTGAACAACCCCAACTCTCTCAGCCAGTCCTCGTAGAAGAGGTGCTCCAGCCTCCTGATCATCTTCATGGCTCTCCTCTGGACCTGGTCCAACAGGTCGATATCTGCCTTGTACTGATCTCATCACCTTTGCACATTATCCTCAAATTGGGTGGCTTGGTGCAATTTTGGTCTCCTATGCTGCTGTGTGAGTGGAAGCATTGCTTGGAGCTGCTGGCGTGCTGTGATCCCACCATCAGCGTTGCCGTTGCTCTCCCAGGTGTGTCCCACCTGTGCCTGGGACAAAGAAGCGTTTCCATGAAGGTCGTCTTCGTAGCTCCATCTGACTTCTTGGAGACTGAGGCATTTGGTATGTCACCTTGTATAAAAGGGCAATAAAAAGACAAAGATCTATATTTATATTGATCCTAATTGGAGCCGGGAAGCTTACAAGTGTAATAAAATATTACCGTTCCCAGTTCTTGTCCCACGCAGCTTGTGTTCCTGTGCAAGACAAGGTGTGAATGAATGTTTATATTATTGTAACCAGTTTGCCCTTCATTACCATTACGAGTATTGTTAAATATTTTATGTAAACAGCAATATCAGAGATACTGGTTTACAAAGGACCTGGTAAAAGCTTCATTATGATCACAATAAAAGAGGAAATGTGAATTTTAGGCCAAAATATTTAAACCTTCAGATTTGAGGTATGCAAATAACGTGGTGGTTATCTCTGTTGTGTGAGATGAGATAAAAATCTGTTCTTCTCTATCTAACCTATGAAATTTTCAGTCAATGCTAGGGATGAAGTGATTCTTGTGGATTATTTTGACAGATAGATTTGGTGTTCTGCCTATCAAAAGGAATAAATAAAGGTGGCTTGATTACAGTATATTAATAATTTCACTGTGAGAAAATACTGAGTAGCAGAAAAGCTATTACAAAAATCAACCCCTGGAAGCTGAAGCCAGGTAATCTAAATGTGAATTCAAGAACTTTTTCAGAAGTGAGGGTGTTAAACATTGCAAAAGTCTTATCAAAACTTGCAGCACCTCTTTTGGTGCTTTTAATTCAATACTTGTCTGGTTTTGAGAGAGTTGGCTTTAATCAATTAGAGGTTACTCGTCTCAGCTTGAAGCTTCATGGCCAGTGTTTGAGAGGGGAAACAGAAGGGCTGGTGAACCTTTCTGCCCTTTAACTCTGCGAACCCCCTCTCCTCACTTTGATTTTGTGCCCCCTACTGAGGGTCATAGCGTGGTTTTGAGCTTTAGGTTTTGGCTCAGTACTGTGTACGCGCTTTCTGTTAGAAATTCGTGCTTTCTGCACCTGCTGGCATCCTGTTTCTAAATGATGGAGGGAAACGGTGTGCTGAGCTTCGTTCTGTTCAGAAAGGGGAGCAACCGCTCACGGGAGGTTGTTGCTCAAACGATGTATTGTAAATAGTGTTCACTACATGCTTGTGAAATGGGAAGTACTTTCTGCTCTTCAAAAACAAACAAACCAAACCCCAAACCCCTGTGTTTAAGCCTATGAAAATGAGCAAAATAATCATGCTACAAATGTTTAGGCCAAAATCCAATGGAAGATGTTACTGTTGTCTCATGGGCTGCAACTGCTTGCGGTTGGTGGTGCTCGTGATAACGTATTTACGTCCTGAGTTGTGTTTATTAGGCTGGAGTGGGTTTTTTTTGCCTCAAAAAGCGCATTTGTTTGAGGTCATAACTTCTTGATATCTGTTATGGCACTGAAGGAATTTTGGGATAACACAGCCGCTTATGAAACGTATGTTTAAGACACAAGCTGTAATGCAGAGCTCTAACTTTATTTTGGTAAGGTAGACGAAGAGCTAAAATCACTGATTTTTTTGCTATTCTTTCTTTGATTGGTTTTGTTGGGACTACTCAACTAAGTTTTAGTATTAAATGCCTTCTATTAAGATAGGGAATAGTGTTTCAATGAAAAAAAAAATCACAATCAGCTGTGAAGTCTGTAAATGAATGTAGCTTCATTAGTCTAGAGCACTGTCCTAAATATTTATGAAGGATGATTGACACCACCATAGTCTTCCCTTTGAGTATAACCCGGAGCATATAGAGAAAATGGGGGTTCCTTACGGCTGAGGAGCAAGCCCATTTGGGGTGGGGTTCATGCAGCAGCAGTCTCTTTATATGTGGCATTCTCATCACCTTTAATTTCTGAACAAGAAGCTGACAAATGCCCTGCTTACCTACTTACCAGCACCTCTGCGAAACCCTTTATTCGTGGTATTAAAAAAATGGCGAGCAATGTCAAACCAAAACAAAAAAATAATTTATTTGGCATTTCAGAAGCAATAAAACATTGATGCAATACTTCTTAAGGAGAAATGCTTCTGCTTGGCAGTGTGTGTGTTTTAAGGTTTGGTTCCATGTGTTATAGCCTTTTGACTTTGGAGAATCTTTGTCCCTTTATGGCATTCACAGTTCCACTGTGATCTTAATTAGATGTTGTCCCCGTTGCTTTTCAGTTAACTGGGGGCACCTTGTTGCTCCAGCTGAGACACAGTTCACACAGGCAGCCAAGTTCACACAGGCAGCCAAAAACCTTTTTAAACATGTGAAATTCGCCCGTTACACAGCGGCTGCCTGCGAGTAGCTATCCTGAAATCTGTAGGTGGCAACTTTATGAGTGAGCATTTTATGCTTTATTACAATTCAACTTTATTGAGCAATTTAAACTACCTATTTGGTATTTGTTTCACACCTAAGAGTTTGCATCCTATGGGCAGAGCTAAAATATAAAGTAAAAATAAAATTTCGCCCTTGTCTCAATGTCCAGAATCAGTCAGTGGAAACATAAGAGAGTTTCCTTCACCAAGGACGGATAATTAATTCATATTTGCATTAAAACAAAGCCTTTGTGATTTTTTTTTTTTTTCTTAATAATGACTGATTAAGCACTTTGGGAATGAATATGTGCAGCATTTTCTTTAAGTAAACAGAGTTTTAAAAGGCTGAATTGCAGTGAATAGCTTTGGATTTAAGAACTAAATGGTTCCTCAGCGCCAAAGAGGGGTTTTGTATGTTTTATTTGTATATAAAAAAGGAAGTTAACTGCAGTGTGCACTAGTGGAAAAACTGAATATGAAAATATGAAGAACTGTAAAGCTCATGAGATACAAGGGTTCCTCTAGCAAGTTTTATCGTTGGCTATGTTGCATACACATTCAGGAATTTATGGGAATATTCAAAGTTGCATGGTATATTGCATGAGATATGAAATAGGCATAATTAAAGTTCCTCTAGGAGCTTCATAGTTCTACTGTTTTAACTTCTCTGTGCCTAATTTCTTCACGTTAATGTTGACTAATGTACATTTTTGGTAAATATTTGTGACTAGAGGTTTGTATCGATCATTATCTTTAATTGTCTTGAAGTAATATGCTAAGTAAAGCCTGCGTTGTAAATGCTGAAATTGTTTATAATGCTTTTACTGATTTACAATTATTAAATTATATTGCCAGGGGAGGAAAAGGTTTTTATTCTTCCTAGCATGTGACTTCAGTAAATGTGTAATTGTGTATGGAGCAGAGCACTTCATCCTTTGCCCAGGGAATATCTTGAATTTTCAGAGATTTAAAGGGACTGTGCAGCGTTTAGGATGCTGAGAATATTTCAGAATGCATTACATTAGTAAAAGTATTTTCTGGAAATACACAAAATAACTGTTACTGCTAATTTTCCCAGACTTAATTTAACGTGTTATTTTTTTGAATAGTAGCTAAACCTCCTTCTATATCAGGCTTAGCTGAAGACTCTGTCAAAATGTTTTGGCTTTTACTGCTTGGCCATGGATAGTATGAAAATATTTTTATGTGCTAGGTTTTCATGGTTAGATAAATACATATCTTCAAACAGTGAATAACGATCTCATTTTGGGGGAATTGTAATACATGGTAGTCATACCTACCGTATCTCTTAGTATTGGCAGAATTAAGCCCTAATATTATCCAGCTGCACCCTGCTTATTTTAATAAAGCAGTTCTTTAAGGGAAATAAGCCAGTTGACCAAGATGGGTAGAGTCTTCCCGGTCAGTCATGGGCTACATCTGGCTGCTCACTCCAGTGGCAGCGGCTGCGGTCTCTCTCTTTCAGTGCTTATCTGTGAATTGTGGCAAATGATGATTTTATAGATCCCAGGGTACCTGCTCTGTGAAATGCCAGCACTTAGAGGAATAATAGAAGATCTGAAGAAATGTCTTGTGTGTTGGGAGAGAGGAATAGGTACACCCCAACTTTTTAGGGAAACCCCTACTCATTTCTTTGAGTCACAAATGCTGTTGAGCGTGACGGTGATCGCTGCCTGCTCTTTGCCTGGATGGGTGGCAAATAAGATCAGTGGCAGACAGCACGATGACGGGGCTCAGATGCGAAGCCAAGCCATGCTGTATTCCTGTATTCATCTCGGAAGCGAGAGAAGACATGGGGCTGCGAGCTGCTGCACTGGTTTAAAATGAACATGGGATTCTTCTTTTTCAAGTTGTGTTGAGACAACATTGTGGAGAGAGCAAACAAGGCTCAGTTCTCTCTTTTTTTTTTTTTTTTTTTTTTTTTTTTTAATATAATAGGCAGAAAATGTCCAGAGGAACATCCATGTTTCTATGGTTACAGGATTGTGTCCTCTTGTGGACTGTAAGGATGATGATGAATGAGTATGATGATCCCGCACTACACCTGAAATGCCATAAGGGAAGCAGGAACATGTCACGGGTTTACAAAATCCTTGATGTCTTGGATCAGGGAGTGCCGTTACACCTCCCTGCTGTTCCTGGACTACATTAAAGTAGGAGCTTTTTATAAAGAATATTAGTAACTAGAAAAAAAAGAGCATCAATATAAAACGCTAATAAATGCATTCTTTCTTAAAAGGTCATATTTTTAGCAACTAAATAAAAAAAGTTGAGGTTATTTTGTTTGCTATTGACTTAAGTGAAATGAAGAAAAATCACTGGAAGAAATGATGAAAACTTGATGAAAACCTTGGAAAACTTACGTTTACCTCCTCCATGTATCTCATAGTGGTTTCTTAGCCCTCCAAAGATGAAGGTATTGGTTACAGTCTACTTAATGACCTTTTTTCTTCTTAGTGTGATAGTGGGAGAAGGAATTAGCAGTTAAAGCTTTTCTTTTTCTTTTTCTTTTTTTTTTTTTTATTTCTGTTTGATGGCTGCAATGTTTCAGGGCTTGGGAATACACTGTTGGCTGTTCCAATCAGGTACAGTCCATCAATTAGCTCTGCATAATACAGTAGTTAATTTTTCATGCCTGAAATTCAAATCTTATTTGTTAAGCTTCCAATTAATAAAGTCTTGCAAACAATAGAGTTCACTGCTTGAATATATTGTTTTTCCATTTGGCTTTAAACAACAGGATTAGAGCTGGGACACCTATATGTCATAAGATAGAGCCACAAATGGCTTAATGCTGTGTGTGGGCACCCAGTCCCGCAATGCTCTCAGGGAAGGCTGGTTGAATGGCAGCCCGGTGCAGATGAAAATGCTAGCGATGTAACCTAGTTCGGGAGGGTTTGGGTAGTTGCTGTGTCCGCGTAGCAGAAATGCAAAGAATCTGGCATCGTGCCTGCTTAAAGCTGCGTCTTGCCCTGCCCAAGCGCGTTTCAGGTGAAGACGACGACCTCAGCAGCACAAATCCATAGATGACCTCCTTCAAAACTGCCAGGAGTATGCATAAACAGTGGTAATACGTAATCAGCTGTGTAGCCCAGAAAATGTACCACGGGGTGCTTGCTTTATGGGCTATTTACTACTTCCATAAAAATAGGGAGGTGGAGGAGGAGGAAAAAGAAAAATAGCTATGAATAGAAATGCAGTTGCAGGACTCTGGCCTCTGGGGAGTATCTTTACAGTTTACTCCATGATAACCCAACTGAATTTTATTTTTTGAGCTGAAAGAGAGTGTAAACCAAACCAAATTACTGTCTGAATTATGCCAGGTATTTCATTTCCTTAGAAAGAGCTGGAGAAGTTTAATTTTTCTTTTTATCCCATGTAAGATGAAGATATGCGGAAGATACAGTCGGTCTTTCTAATGTGGTTACGGCAATTGAAGATGAATCCGGAACAAAGCTGGGTCAAGGGTAGGAATTAAAATTTTTCTGGAAATGAGACGTAGTGCTGCTCTTTACCAGAATGAAATATTACAGGGTTACAGTGTTGACAGAGGGAGCTGACATGATGCTGCCGAGGTTGATTGGATTATAAAGGGATTAAGTAGTAATGGGATTGGAAGATACTTCTTGAATGAAAAGACAGCTGTAGAGGATTTTGAAAGGAAGATTTATAGGGTTGAGTCTGTTCAGCCCTGTGGTCACAGCCTTGCCTTGAATCAGGGGCTGTACGGAGGCAGGAAGCTCAGAGCTTGGAAAGCCTGAGAAGTAGAAATACGGGCAAAATCAGAACCTGAGCCCTTCATTCGGGGGGTTACACAGCCCTTTACAGAAACGTTTTCATATAAATGCTTAATTTATTTAAAAAAAAAAAAAAAAAGTCTGCTCTATGAAGTTTTGTTTTCTAAGCAAGGGTGAGAATGTGAAATGCCATACAGTAACGTGCTGGAGAAGGTCTGTGTTAGTGATACATTATCCTGCTTTCATCTTTGTCATCGCTAAGCATTTGTAGTAATATAAAAAAAAGTTTATTCCTGCAACTAGACCATAACTAAAAGGAGTTAACCAAGAAACAATTAAACACCAAAATACGTGCACCATTCGTTCTTTCTCTCTGGAAAGATTTGTGTGGGGCAGGAATATCCTTGAAACTTGGAGGCAAAACTCCTTTTAATCTTAGTCTGTACTTGCAGGAATCCCAAATGCGTTTGAGTGGATTGAAGTTTAAGAGAAAAGGAGAAGATGGTGTAGGGGCTAGGTTCTCAAGCGCCATAAGGGATTAAAAAGTTCATGGTTTCTGAGCACAGTCCGGGTGGTGGGATGTGGAAGAAGTGGACTTTTTGAATGTCTGGATAGGCACCTTTAATTGTGCCCAGAACTGAACAGCATCAGCCAGATGCTAAAACACGTGAGATGATAGATACATCTTAACCCAGGAGAAAGATGGACAACTGCAGGGTGGGAGAGACCTTGCGAAGGGAAATAGATGTCTCCTTCTGCGCTTTGCAATCGTCCATTTTCTGGCCAGGAGGAGGAAAAAGGAAGTATTTTTGCATATTTTTAGCTGTTTGAGGCCTCAGAGTCCATTGAAAATGTGAGCACATAGCAGATATGTGGATGCATGCCTTAATTTCTGTGAACAGCTGTTAACTTTCCTCATTCCTTTCTATTTTCTTCTTCAGACCATCTTGCATGGACTGAGTTTGTAACTGGCCAGTATCCCTGTTGGTCGGTACTCTTAGTAGATACTAAAATACCACGGATATCCTCATTCAGGGAGGTGCATACGTGGTTTTGAAGGAACCTGTCACTGTCAGTTCTCTTTTGGTAACCAGCGATGCGAGGTTCAATTTTTCAAGCCATTTATTGCATTCAACTCGGACCATAGCTTGAAATCACGTACAATTTTTGTCCACCGGAGACAAGGTATCTGCTTTCCAACGATAGTGCTCTTTTTAAAATTGCTCCAGATTGGATCAATTTTTTTATATCAAATAGAAGATTGCACTAGAATGGGAAAAGTGCTCATCTTCCACATTAGTTGGAGACTGTGGTAACAAAATTAGCCTTCTGTAAAGAAAACTCTGCTGAACAGGCACCTAGATTACTGCATGATAAATCTCTGAAAACCCATGTTTCTGTTGCTGAGGTACTTCCTTACACCCACATTACAAGAACTTGATAATCCAAAATACTTGACGATCCTCATTTTCAGTGATAAACTCAGCACAATTCAAGGAATTTTGTCATATAGTATTCCTGCTAGTTCAAGTTAGCTAATTAATTATGGGCCATAAATGCTTTTTTTTTTTCTTAATAGAGATAACTCAACTGAATCTAGCCTGGAGAAGATGATCAGATTTAGCACTGTATATCAAGTTTTTGATCTCAGTGACCCACTGTGGAGATGAGTACTATAGGTGGAATCTGTCGTTTAAAATCTTGAGTCAGTTTTCAATTTTATAGTCTTTGAACTTTACTAAATGTCCCTCTGTACATTATAAGAGGGTGAACGGTGGCACTATGTTCTGTACACAAGCGCTGCGTATGTTCTCATCGTTCCCATCTTTATTTTCTGTTTTGCATAAAGTTCACCCTTTCAGAAATATTTTTTGAAAATTGACTTTACATATAGAATGCTATGATAAGTTGGAGAAAACATCTCATCAGGAGTGGGTACCCAAATGCGATGTATAACCAGGGTTTCGGAGTGATCAGGACTGAAATTCCTACCACTGAACCACAGCTATAGCTTGGACATCGTCGCCCGCATACTCTGGACTTATTTTTGGCTTTGATGTGCTGACATTTTGAAAAATAAAAATACTTCGAGCACATCCATTAGTAATTCTTTAGTGATGTGTCCTTATATTACAGAAGAAAAGGTTACAGGGATTACCTAACCATAGCAGAGGAGGTGTCCGTACCTGACAGTCATCGTTGCTATTAGTTCGGGGAACCACAACAATAATGTCCTGTGGTTATTTAATTGACAGTTGAATCTTTGCCAGTGCTGGTAAGATGGCGATGAAACAAAAGGAGGGAATAGCTAAACCTCCCTGGTAAATGCAAGATTTAAGCAGTACAGTTGGTAAATCAAATATGGTTGCATCAGTGTTTCTGTTCTCTTTTAATGTTTCTCTGAATATATCCTTATTCCACCTAATTAGTGGCTTTTTTGTTTTGTTTTTTTTTTAAAAGTCTGTAGCCTTATGCAAAATGACATTTAAGACTCTCTTGCTTATACCCCCCCGCTCCCCATACGCGCATTGTGGGGGTTGTTTTTTATTTTAACAAATATATTGAAAATTTGGAACAGGGCGTTGCAGACTAATTATGATTTAACTGAAGGCTTTGAAATTATTATTATTATTGTACAAATACAGAGTGTGTGGATGGAAAAGGGATGAAAAAATGTTTGTCACCTTTCTGACAGATTGATGCATGTCTCACGTAACCTTTAGGCCAGACAGCTTGGAAGTCTAATGAGCCTGAATTATTCAGAAGCCAGTGAAGATTAGTTGGATAGTGAGAGTATGTATTGATCTGCCAGCATTCTTTCTGCAGTGTTGAGCTTCCAAAATATTTGATAACTTCAAAAATAGGGTTTTATTTTGGGGGGGGGGGGGGGGGGGGGTAAAAAAAAAAAAAAAGATTGGCTGGCATTTTTGTAGAAAAGTTGCATTTTTTCATAAATATTTGCTCGATGCTAATCTTTTCAAATAAAAAAAAAAAAAAAAAGCCATGAAAGCATCAGTTATCGGAGTGGCTAACAATACATCTGACACTGTCTTATATCCTTCCGCAACAAGATCCATTTCTTTTGGGCAATTACCGGCTTCTCTTTCAGATAAGATATAGGTTTATTGAGTTTCCCACTTTGCAATTACAGTTCTCAAGAACAGATTACTACGTATGAGCAGCCTGGATGATGGAGTCGATGGCAGTGGAAAGTAGGAGAAAAATGCTGCAGTGTGGTGGGGTTTTTGGTGGTGATCTGGAATATACAGGGAGAAACTTCAGTGTTGCTACTGATCGATTTTACTTCATGGCCAGACAGAGCCAACCTAATTCTTGCACAAACTAGTGATGTGTGGAGCGGCAAAATTCATTTCTTTCTTTAATATGGAAAATACTAAGACCCACCATTAGCTTAAAACACCCTTTCAAATTTCCAGCCTGTAATGAGAAAGAGAAATAATATTCATTTTTACAGTGCTTTTTGCAAAATAAATTTTTATTGTATAAACTGCTGACACTTGAGAAAAGACGTTTCAGATTTCAGTGGCGTTGGATAAAATGCTCCTGCTCATTGCATTTATCAAAGATTATTAAATGTTAGGGACCCAAAGAGGGGCTCATTCATATGCAGACACTGTGCTTCCAGGATTAGCATTCCATTCCCAACACCAACCGCACTAGGATTGCCTTGTGGGATTGTTGCTTTTGGAAGGTGAGGACTATTATTTTAAAGCATGTAGCAGGCATATGTATTTTTTTAAACTATATCAGCTTAAATGACTTCTCAGGACATGTGTCGTCTTCTTACAATGAATATGTAGCTTTGTGTTTTAGAATAACCGTGTCTTGGTGAAAACTGCTTTGTATTCCCATGCTTCACCCATATTATGCTTGCTCAAGTTACAAGCTTATGCAAATATTTTTCATTCTGTCATTACCCTGTAAGGCTGAAGATTTAGTCAGGCTTTGGAAACCCAGCTTAGCTGTTTGTGCAGGAGGTATGCCTCTGCTATGGGTAACTGCGCAAATTCCAGGGCACAACACATGTTTATATACAACATTTTTTTTTTTTTTTTGTAATTTCAGTTTATGCTCCTTGTCTTAATTATTTACTTGATGGAGTGTAGGTCCAAGTGCTATTTTTATAGAAAGAAAGAAAAAGGTGTCTCTCCTAGCAAAAGGGTGCTGCAAAAGGAGTCTAATGCCATTACATTATCTAAGATGAATCTGTTAGAACCAAATGGCTTTAAATTAATGGGCATTTTTGCTAGTAAAATAAGCAGGTCTGAACAGTTGTGGAAGATGGATATTATTCCACAGAAGTCGGCTGTATTGGGCTTTAATTAAAAATAAGGCAGTTGAGCTATTTTATCATATGTTGGCACCCTTATTATTTCTATGTCATTCAAGCGTTAAATACAAAATCTTTGATTACCTCTACTATAGGGTAGGCATTATTGCCGATAACGTTGTAAATGTGACTCTAGTCAATTATAAATGTCAAATATAATGACATTTACATTTACGGTATTTCAGGCATTTTAAAAATGAAGCATAAATGTTAAATTTATATAGCTTGTCCAATATTAATAAAGCAGGTTGTTTTCCATTGATTATGTTTTGAGGTCTGCAGTTTTACTTGAGTCCAGTGGGATGTTAATGCCGAGGAAAACGAGCGTGCTGTACTCTCTGTGGTGGCTGACCCTGGCTGGACACCAGGTGCCCACCAAAGCCGCTCTACCACTCCCCTCCTCAGCTGGACGGGGGAGAGAAAATAAAACGAAAGGCTCGTGTATCGAGATAAGGAGAGGGAGGTCGCTCAGCAGTTACAGTCATGGGCAAAACACTCGACTCGGGGAAATTAGTTTAACTTATTGCCAGTCAAATCAGATTAAAGTAATAAAAACTAAGTCTTAAAACACCTTCCCCCACCCCTCCCTTCTTCCCGCGTTCAACTTCACTGCTAATTTCTCTACCTTCTCCCCCTGAACGGCGCAGGGGGACAGGGAATGGGGGTTGCGGTCAGTTCATCACACGCTGTCTCTGCCGCTCCTTCCTCCTCAGGGGGAGGACTCCTCGCACTCTGCCCCCGCTCCAGCCTGCGGTCCCTCCCACGGCAGAGGGTCCTCCACGAACTTCTCCAATGTGAGCCCTTCCCACGGGCTGCAGTTCTTCGCAAACTGCTCCAGCGTGGGTCCTTTCCCCGGGTGCAGTCCTTCAGGAACAGACTGCTCCAGTGTGGGTCCCCCGCAGGGTCACAAGTCCTGGCAGCAAACCTGCTCCAGCCTGGGCTCCCCTCTCCATGGGTCCACAGGTGCTGCCAGGAGCCTGCTCCAGCGTGGCCTTCCCACGGGGTCACAGCCTCCTTTGGGCATCCCCCTGCTCTGGTGTGGGGTCCTCCACGGGCTGCAGGTGGATCTCTGCTCCAGCATTAACCTGCATGGGCTGCAGGGGGACAGCCTGCCTCACCATGGTCTTCCCCAGGGGCTGCAGGGGAATCTCTGCTCCGGTGCCTGGAGCACCTCCTCCCCCTCCTTCTTCACTGACTTTGGTGCCTGCAGGGTTGTTCCTCTCACATATTCTCACTTCTCTCTTCTGACTGCTGCTGGTGGTGTGCAGTTCTTTTTTCCTCCCTTCTTAACTATGTTATCCCAGAGGTGCTACCACTGTCGCTGATGGGCTCAGCCTTGGCCGGCAGTGGGTCCGTCTTGGAGCTGACTGGCATTGGCTCTATCAGACACAGGGGAGGCTTCTAGCAGCCTCTCACAGATGGCACACATGTCCCCCCTGCTGCCAAAACCTTGCCACACAAACCCAATATATGTCTTAAAGTAACTTTCCTCTGCAAAGCAAAACTTGTAGACGTGGATGTGATGTGTGTCATCATTATCGCAGCTGTATATAGTAACTGGGCATGGTATTGCCAGTCTTGGCTTTTTCGTCTTATTTGAAAAAATGTCTTGTTTTCCGTCATTTCCAAATCTGGCGCTGCCATGAGGTCCTGGCAATCAGCGGTGGTTACAGTGCAGGTCTCTTACACTTCTAGCTACGTTTTACAGCTACCCCATAGGCATGGCCGCATCTCCCATTAGCTGGTTGGATCCTTATCAAGCATAACGGAACATTTCCCGTCCATCACCCATCGGCCTCCCTTTACTTTGCCCCTTAGTAGGGTGGTTGTGCTGGCCTGTGTCCCTCACCTCCTCCCTACTGTTGTCCATCCGTTTGAAGAGGAAGACCCTTTCAAGAGGTTTGCCCAGCTGATTCCATGTCAGCCACGTGAAAAATGTGAGTGGCAAGCTTCTTTTCTTGAAAATAAAGCCTATACGTGTCGTTGGTGTTTGGCTGAGTATGAAGTCAGTGTTGAAATGTGGTCGTAACATCACATATTTCTGCATTTTTTGAAGAAGAAAATAAATTCTCTCAAGTACAGGAGGTTGTCCTTGTCTCTCCTCACTCTCCAGTACTCAATAGTAAGAGAACTGATAAAAACTGTAAGTCTGAATCTTGGTATAATTCAGTTCAACTTTAATACTGCTTAAACACTAATCAGTCAATTCATCATCTTGTTAACATCAAGGCTGGCACTTCTATAGAGACAGCTGTTGTGTGTTGTAACCCTGAAGATCCCCATCATCTTTTTGTAAATAAGAATTCAGTGAACAGTTTTAAAAGCTAGTAAATACTGTTTGTGTTTCCACTAAACTTAATCTGTTTAAATATTTTTTTACATGTGTCCTTTTTATATAGCCTAACATTTGCAATCTGGCAAATGATTCTGTGCCCCTCGACTGAGAAATAGTATAATCTATATGAGCCGCAGCATTTTCAGTATGTGCTGTGAAGAGACGCAGCGGTGGTGGTCTGGTGGTTAGTCTCTAATGCAGCAAAAGGCAAAGTCTCTTGGGGAGGTAGTGTTTTGCTAAAAGCACATACTGCTGCAGAATTCCTCATGAAAGTAGTTTCGATACAAGGGAAAGAAACTTAATTTAGTATAAGTTAGTCCACTACGTATGCTCTTTTGGTCTACTTGGTTCCGCTGAAGTATTTCATACCACCTCTAGAGATCCTTGTGGTTTTTAAAATATCCTGAGCTGAGAGAGAGCTCACTGCAGTTGTCAGGGAATTTCTTTGGGTTCTGATTTTTTTGTTGTATATTGATCATTCTTTCCCGTCTTTGTTCTGTACTGTTGGGGCCCAGTGTCTCCACAGTAGTACCTTAACATGAGAGGAACGTACAAGGTGCCCGTCTTCATTTCTGTAGATGTGTGCTAAGCCTGACTGGATGAGCAGTTGCCTTTATGAAACAGTATAGTGCTTAAAATTAGATGCAGGCCTTAATATCTCGTTCAGTCAATACCTGGTTGGTGGAATTCAAATCAATAAATGTATTTTTTCCTGAATTAGGCAGTATATGTGGTTGAACCTGTTTTCCCTCAAAGTACTGTGCTTCAGTGAATATTGAGGGAGATCTGCTGCGGCTCTGAATGCACATAGTGCCTCTGTTCATCACTGACAAATGCTGCTGAAATTGGAGGGATTTATCCTGTAAAACTAGGCGCCTAACTACAAACTTTACTGAACTGGCACTCTGGACGCCACAAAAATGGAGAAGAGACTTCAGTGGGTCTTAGCAGATTTGCAGCAATTAAAGAGCTGGCTCAGTGAACCCTTCTACTTAAAGATGGAAAAATTAGAGCTGTTGAAATCTGTAATGTAAATCACGTCTACATTGCCCTTGTAGATAATACTGTTTTCTACGTGTAGACAACACAGCGACGTGGTCTTCTGACCATTTACCACGGCTGGTATCCCCTAAGTGCACAGCTTTATTAACTGCCGAGAAATTTTTCCATTTTCTGTGATGATAAAACATAATTATTTTAAATAATTTTGCTGGTTCTGGAAGCAGATTCTTTCATGAATTTATGAATTTTTGAACATAAGTAGAATATGTGAGTGCAGAGTAAATCATTATCTGATCTATCAAAAAGGATAGAAGTAATATAGCTGAAAATGGACTTTATGCACCATTGTGTGGGATTCACGAAGAGCCCACTGGCGAGGAGTTTGTGCGTGTGTAAGGGCAACGTGTCATAGAACAGAATCACAGAATCGTAGAATCATTAAGGTTGGAAAGGACCTCTGAGATCATTGAGTCCAACCGTTAGCCTAACTGCCTGGTCCACCTCTAAACCGTGTCCCTAAGCACCGCATCCAGATGTTTTTTGAACACTTCTAGGGACTGTGATTGCACCACTTCCCTGGGCAGCCTGTTCCAATGCCTCACTGCTCTCTCCATGAAGAAATTTTTCCTAATATCTAATCTAAACCTCCCCCGGCGCAGCTTGAGCCCATTTCCTCTCGTCCTGAATGGGCCCATCAAATGGGCTCTGTTAGTATTCTCTACGGATAGTATGGAGTTGTCTAAATTGCTTTAGATGCTTTGTATTTTTAGGTTCGGCACACGCCACCTGACTCCTGCTGCTGACAAATCAAGCATGCGGGCGGTCTGTATTTTAAATGTTAACTGCACTAAGTTGGCTATCGGGCCGTTTGTATTTGGCTATGTGTTCCTAATTATATGGATAATCATTTGAACATTGCTTAAAGTTTTACTTTGGGAATTTGGCTCTTACAAGCCCCATTTTATAATTAGTTTATTTGCATTCTCTTTATTCCTTATTAATAAATCATGGTTCAGCAGTTTCAGCCGACTACTTTGATCGCAGAGTCTGGTGATTCACAAACAGTTTCATTCCCTGTTGGCATTTGAAATGCAGCGTTGTGGCAATGCAAACAAGCACGCATGGCTGCCGTTTGAAGAATTAGCAATTCTGCGTATCGTAACATCCTAATGAATGACTCGCTCCTGTTCATATGTGGTTGTTCATTAAGTGAGCGAGGTGAGGTCATTAGTTGGCAAATCCCCGGTGGCATGACCTCATGGTGGAACTCTGGCAGTCGATATCAGTGCTTTATGGCATCTGTTACCATGTATTTATTTATTTATTTATTTATTTATTAGACTTCAGGAAAGGTGTTTCAATGAAGGAAGAAGGAAACAAGCATTTTGCTTCTAGGAAACTGCAATTTGGGAAACGTTGTTCTAATGAGGGAAAAACAGAAACAGCAAATAAACAGAGAATTCATGGGAATCAAAGGACTTAATGAGAAACATTGATTGTTGTTGAATATTTTGACATATGCTTTGACTTGTTCTAGGTAGGTATGTATCGGAGCTCTGAAATTTCAGCCTCTTCTTTTGGAGCCATCTTCTTCCCTTAAGGTTAGCTGACCTGAGGTGCTTCTCATCGCCTGCAATATGTAGGATTGAAACCTCCTCTGAAGAAAACTGGTTGCAGTGAAAATAGGATGCGTTATACTACTGGAAGGTTCTTTGCTCTCCCTTTTGGTCCCTCAGAGGTGCTAGGTCTGTGGTTGAAATATCCCTCCCTTTTGCCCTAGGCGGAGGGGCCCATCTTCTCGGTACGCATTCTGCGATAATGGAAGTAGAAATTAATTCTATTCTTTTCCTTAGATTCAAATAACACCGCTTCTAGTGAAAGAAATCACTCCGGTCAAAAGGTCTGTGTAGCTTGAAATAGTTTAAGGCCTGTAAATCCTTTAGGGATCAGGTTCGTTTACCTGAATATACTCCATACTTAATAAGAATGGCTTCATAACTCTTCTTGCACTTTAGGCAAGAGGAACACGTAGGACTCTTTCAGCTACATCAGTGAACTTCTGTCTGACCTTTGATGTAATCTTTCTTTGCTATAGCTTCATTGTGTATGGAACGGGGAAAATATCAAGTGCTGCATTTCATTCATAGAAGCACTTTGAAGTTAAATTCCCCAATATAAAACATTTTTAGATCCCTGGAGGGAAGACAGTAGAACTGCAAGCTGCTCGTCACTTATATATTGCATAAAAGGAAAGAAGGAAAGTTACATATACATTGTATTATAATATACTTTATCCAATGGACTGAGTCTAAATATAATAGCTGAACAAAACTGTGTTAGCTCATTAGGGTCAATGGTATAAAAGTGGGTTGGAAGTAGGTATTTTTCTGAAAGAGTTTGAAATAAAAATACTTCTGAAAGAGATGCTGGTGAAAGAAAAGACCTGAAACAAGCGCAGGATGGTTTGTATGTGTGGACACAAAGGACGTGCCTTTCTTCCTACACGTTCTATGTTAAACCTATTTTCTGCAAGCAAGTTTACAAACACTGTAGCTGTCTGTATCCAGGTGCCTAAAACCCTAGGTACAAATATTCTGAACATGCGGGGGCTACATTTTGCATTTGTAGTGTGACAGTTAAGAGTTCATCAAGGGATTAGGGCAGTAAGGAGTCATGAAGCCTGCCTCCTCCTTATTCTGCGTCTGTGCTGTCTGATTTTTGTGCAAATTGGGTAACTTGAAAGCCAAGAGAATTTTTTGTAAAGTAATGCCTCCCGTGCGGTTATTGCAAGGCACTGTTGGCTGACTTCTGCAGTAAAATGTAGGCAATTGTGCTTACCCTCCGTCTTAGCTTCTGCATCCCCATTAGCCAATCATAGCCGTAACTGGAAGGGTAGGAGAAACTTCAAAATTCAATTACGTTTATGCAAGTTCTGTACATCAGTGGCTTGGTTAAAAGAGCTAGACCCAAACCAGCCCCTCTGTTGAAGAAACAGGGAGAGTTCAGCTGCCATTCATTTTGTCTGCACTGATGGAGCAAAAATCGTGAGTATGGGCTCACCTGTAATGACGTGTGTGTCTGTGGCTACGGGTGATGGTGCCTGGTAGAGGACACAAGGGAGACGAGGTGAAAAGGCAAGGACACGTATAGCACAAATCTATACGCAAGCAGGTAATGCTATTTGTACAGCTCATCAAATTCACATTTCAAATCATTGAATAGCACATTCTGTGCGAGGAGAAGGTTTTGTAATATCTGTAGCTGAGCAGGAAGAAAAGAAATAGTGCAGCCTTGTTTTAATGTCCTCATTGCTGCATGTGTTTTAATGGCTTTGAGCAGCTTCATATGTTAATGCTAAAATGAGCAATGGAACAGTATGTACAACTTAAATTTAAATCACTTAAATGATTAATGTTTAATTTGTTCTTGCAATTAACCCATTCCCAGTGGCAGTGGCAATGGTTCTGAGATGAGACTTGTTTGTATCCTTGAACTGTTGGTGTTCGTTGCCATAAAATGCAATAAGAGCTGATGTGTTCTTGAGTAAAAAAAAAAAAAGATTAGCTTGATTCTGCATACTGAGAAAGTTCAGTATAATTGCAATATTACTTTCTAACCAGGCACTGGTTCACAGAACTTCTGTTAGCTATATAACTGATTTAGTCAGGGAGTAAAAAAAAATTCAAGTACTAACAAGCATGTGTAATCTTGGAATAATTTTTTTTTTTTAATAGCAATTGATTCAGGGTTTTTTTTCTCAGTCTGATTTCACTGGGACTACTTAAGGAATCAAATTATCTGGTGATAGAAATTTCCCCTTCGGAGACAGTGTGAGTCCCTGGTAGAACTCAGGTACTGACATTTGCTACAAACCAGGCCTTGCTGCCCTGCCATGTAGCACGAGGAACCTCTTTCTGTACCCATTTAATAATTGTTTTAACTGAAGGAGTGGAACTGCTTTTTTTTCCTCTTTATATTGAATTCTGAATCTGTTCTTTCCAGTCCATATCAGGAAAATCTTACTAGTGCCAGTGGCCATTAGCTACACCAGTGACAAGCTGAGTTGACCCAAAGGTACGGATGTGATACCCTGATCCTTAGCTCCAAATATTGGAGCAAAGGGAAATTGTGGCCTACAATATTTTTTTTTTCCCCTCACCTGATTCTCAATCAGCACAAACCTTAAAATTCCTGCAACGGTCTTTAAGGCCCTTCCCATTTAATTTATTTGCGTTGTACCTTGGTACAAATTCTTCAATTTGTAGATAAGCATGAAATTTTTCAGGCTATTTAAGTAACTGGCCATCCTTTTATAGCATAGACACATAAAACTTTGAAGCATTTCATGTTATGTGCCTGCATCAAAGAGGGATTTCATAGCCACAGAAGCAAGAGAGAACCACGTTATTGAAGGATCGTCTACTTTCCTGGAAAGTAGAGGGACAAACTGTGAAATGCGCCTATACCATTTAAGTATCACAGGAATTTAAGCACCTGATGTATATATTGTATCTCCGAGAATTTCAGCTGGTACAGAGAAGTGCAGGGGACTTGTCAGCTTTTTTCATATTTGTAAATGAAATTAAAAAGCAGACATGCTGTAATAATGGAAGTAATTTATTAAACCTGCAATTTGGTCATTTGTTTGGAGATGGCAAAAAGAAATCATAACGAATACGCATACTATGCTTACTCACGAATCCGTAGGTGCTTTCAGCAGATGAGTATCATCTGTTGTGGTGCAGGAACAGGATGGCAGGTTCGTAGTAACGTTAGTAGGGACTTAAAATGCAGAACATGCCAGAAGAAAACATGTCCCTCTGATTTGTGGTGCCCATGGGAGCCATTTCCTTCAGTGGGTCATTTTATTTTGTAATAATTGGATGCTATCATTGATTTGAGCTGCAAGCCACCTGGTATCTTACTTAAGGACCATGTTTACTGACTTAGATGACACAATCTTTCCCATTTGGGCCAACTCCTGAAAGTCAGCTGGTTAGCTTATATGAGAAAGCACTGCTTATATAAAATGCCTATGCAGCTTAGTGTTCTCCTCAGAAAATTGTCTTTATATAAAGAATATAAATTGTATGGCTCCAGTCATTCTCGGAATGTTTTCTCTCTACACAGAAATACTACTCTTGCTCTAATGTAATATTAAAAAAACCCAAACATCTGTCCTCATCTTGAAGGCCCATGAGAAATTATGTTTTACCTTGGTTGCACGGTTTATCCACTGATGTCAGGCCTCTTTAGTTTGTCCTTGCACAGTACCCTTTTTCTGAAAAAGGGTAGAAATAAAGAATTTAAAGAAATGCTGAAATCAGTGGACTTTGTCGTGGAATCAAATGCATATTGCCTGACTTGATTTGGTCTGTAGACCAATAAATGACTTGCTCTTTGAAACTATGATGATAGATGTGGAAAGTGATTAGCCAGCTAATTAACAAGCCGTCATACTTATTAATCACAGAAGGACTTAGTAAGTCACCAAAAGGTTGGCTTCATGCTGCTTATGAAAAACAGCATGATTATTTTTTTAAAACATTTTTTTAATTGATGAAGAGTAGGATTAATGTATGTAGGCTGAAGCAGTGGACAGCCACAGATCTCTCTCACACACAGCTGAGTAGTTAGATAGCTGTAGCGGCAATCAAGTCCCCAGATTTATGTGGACCTAAACAATTTCAGATATGGCCAAATGAAAACTTCATAATAAAAAGGAATTCAGCTGTGAAATGAACTTCCAGAAATGAGCTAAGCCAGTTTCCCTGCCTTCAGTCCATGCTACAGCCACCACTGCTTTCTCTTTGTGTTATAAATCCTTATTTATGGATTTAAAAGATAGAGGCAAGAGTAGATGACCCAAACATGCACACGGATTAGAGGCTTTTCTCTTCCCCCCCCCAATAATTTCAGGAAATAAAAAGACATAATCTTTAAAAGGCAATGAACAGAAATATATTCCTTTTACAGATATTCTCTCTTAATGTGTGTATGGCATGAAGCAGCATTCGGTGATCGAAACAGAAATCCCTGTGAGTAAGACTAGAAGGAATTACTGGTTTTGTCTGGTGTAGCACAAAGCAAAAGCTTTGTCACTTCTGGTGTGCTACAAAGTAAAAGAAATATAATTATAAAATTGTCTAGGCATTTTGCTGAGCTGAGACATAGCACTTACCCAATCTTAGACTTAAAGTGACTCCTTCCTGTGGCTCCTGCAGGCTCTCAAGGTCAGCTGCATTCATTTGATGTTAATGGGCTTTGGAAACCGATGCAATCAATATTAGTTCACGTGCTTATCTCCTGCCAAGGGGTTCCCTATGCAATTTCCATTCCATTTTACTTTTCTTGAGTTAGTTGAATGCAAAACCGATATATCTTGTGGAAAAACGGATGCGTAAAGAAGCCATCACTGACTAATTTTGTAATTATCTGTCTATTATTTACCATTCTGATAGTAATCATCTGTTTAACAATATACGCAGCACCACCTTATACAAAGAACAAACCCAGGCAGTTGATGCTGCCAGACTAATTTATATTGGTAATGTTAATTTTTCAAGTTACCTGGAAACTGGTGAAGACAGACTTAATGAAAACTGCCGGGCATCTTTTTAAAAATACTTGTTTAATGACCTCAAATACTCAACACTAAGATCATTCTCTTGACCTGATGCTGTGGCAACAGGGGAGGACGAACCTATTTAAAACCTCCCAGGGAGTGTTTTACCTGGTTCCTTAGGGAGGCAGGCCCTTCAGGACAAGTCAGGCAAGAATATTTTGAAGGGAGACTGAAGATCCAGAGTCTGGCTAGTAAAATGCCTGAGACGCTGGCCAACACACAGTAAGGCTTTCCAGGTAGGTCTATCCTGGTGTGGTTGGGAAGACCCAGTTCCCACCGTGGGGTTTTTGGGTTTTGTATGTGTACAGCAGTTTCTAACTGTGGCTCTTTGCAAAGGGAAGGATTAGGTGACACCAGCAGTGGGTGCTTATCTCTGCCCACCCCTGCCTCCTGTGCTCGGGGCAAATGCGGGTGTCCTTGATTGGGATGCTCACCAGAGTGAGTCAGGGGACTGGAGAGCTGCTTACCACTCTAGGTCCTTGTGCGGATTACCTTCACAGAGATCCCCAGCCTCAGGCTCAGGCTGTCTGCTTTGCTATCCACAGCAGAGTGAACTAATTATCAGTGCCGAAGGGTCAAGTTGGAGTGGGTTCCTTATAAAAGGAACAAAAAATGATCAGAGGGCTGGAACACCTCTCCTATGAGGACAGGCTGAAAGAGTTGGGGTTGTTCAGCCTGGAGAAGAGAAGGCTCCGAGGGGACCTTATTGCGGCCTTTCAATACTTAAAGGGGGCTTATAAGAAAGATGGGGACAGACTTTTTAGCAGGGCCTGTAGCGACAGGACAAGGAGTAGTGGTTTTAAACTAAGAGAGGGTAGATTCAGACTAGATACAAGGACGAAATGTTTTATGATGAGGGTGGCGAGACACTGGCACAGGTTGCCCAGAGAGGTGGCAGATGCCCCATCCCTGGAAACATTCAAGGCCAGCTTGGAGGGGGCTCTGAGCAACCTGATCTGGTTGAAGATGTCCCTGCTCACTGCGGGGGGTTGGACTAGATGACCTCTAATGGTCCCTTCCAACCCAAACCACTCTATGATTCTATTAAAAGCTGCGTGACCAAAGGCAGGCAATGGATGTGTCCGGCATGAACCCCTTGGCTGGAGAAAATAATGCGTGAAATCTGGTACTGCTACCAAAGGTCGTTTAGATTTATGCACTGTGGATATTTTATTGCAGCACAATTTTTAAATCCTAAATCTGTTAAAATCCTAAAGGGCAGATATTGACTACTTGACTAATTCGAGGGTGTTGTGAGGAACATCTCGTTGCAGTGCTACACTGTGTCTGTTGCCGGTCTTCCAACATGAGCTATTTCAGAAAGGTGTCTAACCTCTTGGAAGGCCTAGGTAGTGAGGAATCTGAAAGAATATCTGTTTCCACCCATGCCATCAGTAAAGAGGCATTTTAGAGGATATTACATTCCTATATGGTGGGGACAGATTTTGGCTTTATCAAATAAAGTCAAACCGAGTCTATGATTTGGTTGTCTGTCAGTTTTACGCAACATTGCTCTTTTGCAGCAAGGCATTTCCTATGGAAAGCTGCTTCTGGACTGAATTAGTTTTATCTGCAAGAGCTGAAAGATCTGACTGCTGTAGAGGTTAGAGGATAATTTCCTCTTGAAGGATTTGCTGGTATGTCTACGTGAATATACTACTGTAAAAGCTTCCTTATAGCTCTTCACAATTTATGTCTTAAAGATGTTTGACTCAAGGATGCAACACATACTAACATCATGCGTGGACATTTGGTCACTGCTCGGAGGGAAACGTGCCATCTGCTGAAGCAAAAACAATTCCTCCAGGTTTCTTGATGGTCTCTCATGCACGTAACAGTTGAGTCCAACTCTGCTTAGTACAGCAGATCTAATGGGATCTGCAAGTCATAGCCTGTAGCAATCTTCCAAACTCGTGTAATTAAAAACTAAACATTTGTGTTGTCTGTAGTTTCTAGTTGCAACTAGGTGTCACATTTTCCCTTTCCCTGGTCTGTCATCTCTGGCAGTTTGTAAGAACCTCCTAGCCAGCCTAATTAAATAATCAAAACTGCTGCTTGCCTCTCCATAGCTTGTTCTCGTTTCTTTATCCAGTATTTCCCAGAACTTAACAAAGCAGTAAAAACAGTAATTAGGGCTCTAATTGGTTATAAATAATAATATAACAGACTTACTGTCAAAATAACAACCACAAAGCAATCTGCTCTTTGCGAATCTTTCAAATACCCAGCACTAAGGCATTCAAAGTAGTAAATTATATTACAGTAATTTGCTTCAAAAAAAATATACCCTGTAAATTTATTTTATCCTGACAGCTGTGACAACCTGCACTCCTAAGTACATATCTGTTTCAGGTCTGGTTGCTCATCTCTATTCTCCTGATCTATAGTGCCGATTAAATGATTGTGTCTACTCCTAATTTTGTATTTTTACTCTTTGCTATGTAACAAATTCCTAAGCTCTGCGTAGTGTTGTTTTTTTTTTTTTTTTCTTCTTTTTCTCGGCTTCTCAATCCTAGCAAAAATCTTATCAGCCTCAACGTAGCGTTCCTAGGCTGTTTTCTTTGTCTCTTGCAGCTGGTAAATTATTAATGAAGCCGCTAAAGGGGAGCGGGGTGGTCAGGCAGCGCGGGTGGGGTTGCTGGTAGGAGAAGATGGGCAGGGGGAAGTTGGGGGAGCCCCAGGCAGCTGACGGGGGGTGCAGCTGGTAGGAACGCTCCGTTCAGTGACCGCCAGGTTTCCCCACGTTGATTTTTTTTTTTTTTTTTTCTGCCTGAGGGCAGGACAAAAGGGTACTTTCCAACAGCAATGATGGAAAGAAAACAGATGGATGGAATATGTGAGAAGAGCTTGTGGCAGTGAGAATTCGCACTTTATAGATATTGGTAGTTTAGCATTCTTAATCTTTTTATTCTTACTCAAGCCCCTGAATATTGATTAAAATGTTATTTGGAGTCTCCCCTTACAAAATGAATTAAAAAAGCAGTGGGGAGACACATCTAGTGTTTAATACTTGCCTGCTGGTTTAGATGCTGTGTAGTGCTAGTGTCTTTTATTGACATAGAGTGTTCTCTGTGATTCATGAGTAATGATGAGGTAATCTAGAGACGGGTCTCTTTCCACCCACCCAAAAGTGATAAATACAACCTTTGGCAGAATCCTCAGCTTGCTCATTTGCCGTAAAACCCTCGAGAAATCTCTCATGTATGAGAGACACAGCTGCAACAAACAGCAATATTCACTGCATATTTTTTTATTTTCTTTTTTTTAGAGAAAGGGTGAGAGTGCTTACTGAATTATTTAATGCTATAGGGATCTTATAAATTTATAGACCTTTTTGGTAAGCTGCTAAGATTTGATAATGTGTTTGAAGGGTGGTTTTAGTCTAAAAGTATCATAGTTTATCATGCAATCTACTAGGAAAGGGGAGGGAGGCTTTTTTTTCCCCCTCATCACTCTTGTAGGTGCAAGCACTGAATCTCTAGTCATTTTGGCTATTACATGGGGAGCAGAATAAAAAAGTCAGCAGTAAGTCATAGCTAAAAGGCATAATCTCAGGTTAGAGCTGTTTCTTTTTCTGAAATATGCTGATTCAGGAGGAAATGTGCTGAGCAAGGTTGACTCAGCTCTTCTTTCTTCCGAGGCAAGATACCCCAGAGGGTATCCCACCACAACAGGATTTTATTCCGAGTATTGAAACTAAGATTTTTTTGTTTGCTCAACGTAATTATTGCGACTGTCTTGGCATGCTTCCCAAAGCTTCTTGAAGCTGGAGTCAAACTGTTCTGACTTGTCTGCTGTTGCTTGTGTGCTATCGCCTTCTCCCCCAGCCCTGGTAGTGGCTGCGTTTCGGTAATGCTGCAGGTATTTGCAGATACTTTGGCACCGTGTTTTTTTTTGTTTTGTTTTGTTTTGTTTTGTTTTCTGAAAGTTATTTCTGTTTGGAATTTGTATGCGAAGACTTATTTGAGCATTTTTGCAAAACTTTACTGTCAAACTAAAGATGAGATGATTGCTTTTGAAATTACGGAAGAAATATTAACTCAAGAAGAGAATACTTGTTGCATGGTACTGATTCTGGGAAAATGCCCCAGGCACCCAAAAAAGGAAGCTCTAGAGTGGCAATTTTGATCCAGTGGATTTGTAAAACATCTTTGTGTTTTCTGTAGAATGCTTTTTCTCAATAACACTGTTCTCAGGATGTTCAGTGCTTTATACATGCACAAATGGATTAATAAAGGCAAAGCCTAGTGAGCAGTGTGTGTCAGAGGGAAGGCATACGATAGATAACTTGAACAAGCTGCATGAAGTTGCCCCTCTTGGTGTATTTGCTTTCCTTGTGTCGTAGTACGTAGATCGTAGCATACAAGGCATTGCTGAGATAGGTAAATGCCCCCTGAGATGGATGGACTCCCCAAAGGTGGCTGTGAGGAGAGGAGCAGAGCCCTTTAAAGCATTGATTCTCTTTGCCCTCATCACATACTCATCCTATGCGTATCTAACTGGAGGTTGTCTTTCCTTATAAAATATGTTAGTTGCCTAATAAAAATGCTTTAACTGTGATTGTACATGTCAAAGATGATCCCTTCTCGCTAAAGGTTACGGGGCAGGGAAGTGTGTATATCCTCCATCCTCTCCCCCTCCAGCATTCTTGTTCAAAAGGGTAAGTGGTGAATGTATTTATAATTAGTATTTAAATGTATAATTTGTCCATATATCAGAGCTAAATCATACGGTTAACTGCATTTGTAGCTCTTGCTTGGTTTGACTCACAAGCCCATTGAAGTGGGTCTGAAATAAGCAGTTTGTCTTGTAAATTGGTTAGAAGGTAGCTCCAGGCAGATGTTGAGCTATAAAAGGAAATTCTAAATTGCTAGCTTTTTTCCAGGGCCTGTCGAGGTGTGCGTACGCTGATCTGTTCGGTGAGGGCATTTTCCGCCTGAATCAAAGGCGAGGGTGCTCGGTAGGGTTTGGTTGCTCTTTGGAAGGGCAGAACCTGCCCTCTGCTGGGTTGTGCCAGTATTAAGAAACTGATAATTTACAGAGTTTCATATAACGCCGGTAAATTGCATAGGGAGCTTTAATCCACTTTTGCTACTCTGTCCCAAAGCTACCAAGTTGTTCGTCTGTGTTCCAGCATGCTAACTCTTTAAAAACGCATTAAACTAACTCACTGAAAATAAGCAGGCAAAAAAAAAAAAAGGCACTGTGTGCCTCAAAGGCAGCTTCAAACAGTTATAAATTGAAGATTAAACCTAGATATTTAAGTTTTAACTAGAATGTGTTGGTGGTAACTTGAGACAGCAGTCAGTGGTGAGTTTTTAATATGGTTTTGGGTTGAAAGGTGTTGTATAAAGCTGGAGTTCAGAGTCTCTTAAAAATTTATACAGACCAAAACCAACCCAAAGGAGTGGATATGCAGACCCTGACATAGAAATGAAGTGTTAGGAGCAAAGAGCCCGTTGGAAATCAGTCTGGGCCGGCCGTTGTCCCATCTTGTGGCGTTGTCTGTCTGTAAGTTGTTTGTGTGAGCAGGTTTGTATTTATTACATAAAAAGTTGGGTTAGATGCAGTGCTGAGAGCGATAGGGGCTGCTGAAAACTGAAAAGAGGTTAAAAGGGAAAGACTGGCCAAAGGCTTGAATAGCAAATATTCTTTATGGGAAGGAGGTTTTCCCTTCAGGAAGGAACCCGTGGTGGATGGCTCCCCTGTCTCTTTGAGGTGCTCCTTTTCCAGAGGTGGCTGAATCACATTGCTTGCTTGACTTCTAACCAGAAATTGCTTTTTTGAAGTCAAAACCAAGAAAGAGATCTTAGCAGCTACATCCAACCTGGTTTGATACTTAAGGATCGTTACTGAACTTTGGGTTCAGTAGCGGAAGATGTTATTGTCATACAAAAACTGTATCCATTTATCATCCATTAACATTAGCGAGAGAAGCCTGTGCCGGCCCTCAGTACAAAAACAAAATTGATGTTGTGAGGAGGGGGTTGATGATTCGTAAAAGGAAGGGGACAAGTTGGGGACGCTACTCAGTATTGTATGGCTCTCGAGGCACGCTACTTGGCAGAGGGACATAGTGCTTGAATATTTCTCCTCTGCTACATCCTAAATGAAAATTTTAACTCAAATCCCAGCCGCCAAGATAAATTTGCAGTGAGGATATTATTAGCATTAGACTAGGCTTGTCAGATACGACCTAATAACAAAATAAATCTAATTTAATAAAACCTAGACCTGTACAAGGTAGCCTAGTCATTCAGTTTTTGATCTGCTTCAATAGTTGTATAGCAGAGAGAAGCCGCCATCAAGTAGGTTTGAGGAGACAACTGTGGCAGCAACTGAAGTTAAATAGCTATTTCAATTCCTCATTTACTAAAGTCAATAAAATAATTTTTAAATGGCTTCTATAACTTCATACACAATGTTGTCCCCCTTGAGCTTTCACAAATGAGCTCGATAGTGTGTGTTCAACAGAAATCCCGGGAAGGAACCCAGGGCTCGATCCTAAAGACGAGTGCTCTGGCTGCCATCTAGCCAAACCTGAGGACCTCCGTATGGTGAAGGTTAAGTGTGTCCTTGCGTGATCTCCTTGACAGGGTTTGGAAGATGTGGCACCTTAGATAAGAAAGCTTCAGTTGTGAAATGTGGTAAATTTAAGCTCCTGAGGGGTTGCAGCAGGTTACGAGCGGCCGAAGGATGGTGGTGGAAGGCAGGTGACTGGTCAGGGATGCCAGGACGTAGCGGGTTTCCTCAATGATTTAATTGCATGTCACCAGTCGCATCACGTCTGAGGTGAATTGCAATTGTTCAAATTCAGCCACAGATCTTTAGAATGACTTGAAATCCCAGTGGTGTTAGATGCTAAAAATTTTCTGTTTCCCCCCCCCCCCCCTCCTACATTACTAGAGGAAAAACAACCAAGCAAACAGTACAAAACACAGAATCATAGAATTGTTAAGATTGGAAAAGACCCTTAAGATCATCGAGTCCAGCCGTTAACCCAGCACTGCCAAGCCCACCACTAAACCATGTCCTCGAGCACCACGTCTACCCGTCTTTTAAATACCTCCAGGGATGGAGACTCAACCACTTCCCTGGGCAGCCTGTTCCAATGCATGACCAACCTTTCGGTGAAGAAGTTTTTCCTAATATCCAACCTAAACCTCCCCTGGCACAGCCTGAGGCCGTTTCCTCTCGTCCTATTGCTTGTTACTGGGGAGAAGAGACCAACCCCCACCTCGCTACAGCCTCCTTTCAGGTAGTTGTAGAGGGCAACCAGCTGATGTCTGTGGCTAGCCATGTGATTTATGGTATTCCATATTAAGACTTGGTTTTACATAGAAGATGGGAAGAATTAGGGGCTTTCCTGAATGGATCATACTTTTTTCTGCTCCCCGAACAGCATTGTTTATATGTAGAATCATAGAATCATTAGTTTAATCATAGAATCATAGAATCATTTAGTTTAAGTTCAGTCGATCTTGGAAGAGATCTTTTAACCAACTCATTAAATCAGTGTCTCTTTACAACACCATCGTAATTACTTTAAATTTATATATGTGCACTGTTTATGTACCTCTGCCCCTGCAGCTATAGGGTTAGATGCCTCAGTCTTTGCAGTGGTCCACGCCGCTGTTTGACTGGCGATACCTCTTTAGGATGAATGCTCATCTCTGCAGGACTGAGACAGCATTTGCTAATAGCAGCACAAATGTTTCTTGTATCTAGCTGTGGGGAGGGCTAATAACGAGGCACTCATTTCCTCCGCTTGCTTCTGTGTTATTCCCAGGACAGAAGTTAATGACTAGCAAACAGCATCGCAGGGGAAGGGGAATGTAGAAGTCCTGCCTGTGTGTATCTGTTGGGAATCCCATATACAGCTATTCTGTTGAGTTAATTTGATAAATACCTTAGGAAATTACAATTGGGAAATTACAGTATGCTTAATGCCTCTGTGCAACCCACAACGAGCTGGGTTTGACTCTTCATCTGCCTTTGGCGGCTACGGGAACAAAAACATGCCCTTGGTCTGATTTTCCTTTCCATTTGTTGAAGTGGCTCAGAAATGAGACTGAAAGGCCCTCTGGGCAAGCTGGCATTAGAAATATTTAAAAAGAGTATCATAGTATAGACGACAACATTGAGGCAAGGTTTTGAACAAGTAAACGAATAAATACGTTGGGTTGAAATACTTCTCATCAAAACCAACTCTATCAGCTGGAGAGATCTGAATTTTAGATTTCTGAAATGGTTATAATTTGTCCCGGACTCACAGGATGACTGGAGTGGTAGCCATAGGTCACAAAGTATAATAACAGGAGGTTTGGAAACAGCATTCAAATCTATTTTTATTTTATTTTACACTATGGTTCCTGTACGTTCCCCATCCTGGAAGCTGTAATGTGTGCTTTGCTTTCCTACGGTGAATTTGAGTGGAACCTATGTAACTGCTAATGACACCAGGCGTAAGCATCCATGATAGCTGTGGGCCTTTCCTTTGGGAGGGAGGCAGGAGGGAATACAGGTCCTTCATGACTGAGCCACCCTCATCGTGAGCACGTTCCTTGTAGAGGCACTTTGGCTCGTCCAACCCAGCGTCGGAGGTTAAACTGGCAGAAAATGAGCTGCAAAATGCAGCTGCGAGAGCAGGAGCACGAAGCTGGGCCAGAGGCAGCCGCTGGGCCAGTCCCGCCTCTGGCAGTTGTTAACTCGGCTTAGTTGGATTGTAAAACTGCTGCCTAAGTGTTAAAATGTCACTTTTTTGGCTTCAGCCGATGCAGAAACATATAGATTTCTTGAAGTCCTGATTTGCATGTTTCAGCAGTAGCGTGTTAAACTAAGTTAAAGGAGTGGTAGCGGTGGTCTTAATATCAGCATATGTGATATATAAGACAATACATGAGAAGCCTTAAAGCAACCAGCCACTCAATTTTAAACCTTTTTTTCCCTCTAAAAATGAGCAAATGAATGCAGCCAACTAATTGGTTTACAGCAACAAAACGAGAGGTGTCTCTTTCTCATTCTCTACTTAACAGTGTGGTCGTTCACATTTTCAGTCCAAGTGTCTGAAAAAAGAAAACCCAGCCAGGGACTTGGCTGAATGCTTTCTTCCCAGATTCATAATGCAGATTTAGGGGCAATACAAACTTTATGGCAATTCAGATGTTTTGCAATTAAAGATAAGGATTGTATGTAATCCGGGATATCTGCTAAATCATCCTCCTTCATAAACTCTCCTCTTCCTCTGTAGCAGCTTCCTAAAGTTCAGTTTAGATGGACAGACTGATGTTTACTACAGGTATCAGGCACAGTTTGGTATATGCATATTTTATAACAGGCAAATGAGCAGTGCAAGAGAGCAGGATTATAGAGGAGCTCTTGCCTGTTACGCTGTGGATGTTTCCTAAATGTACACTTGAAAAGAGTGTATTAGCGAAAAAACATATAGAGGAGAAAAATCCTTAGTTCTTATTCAAAGAGTGGACTCAAACATTAATGTATGTAACCCGTCTCTATTCTGTTTTCTGGTCAGTGGACTAGAAGGTGCTTGGCCTCCGTCTCCTGCCAGGGTTTGTTCGGGATGGGGAAATAAACACCACAACTGCTACTGGATGTTCAGAAGAGAAAAATTATATGCAAGGCTTAGAGCAATAGTTTTCATATTTATGAATGCTTTAATACAACAGGCAAAGCCAAAACATGCTTCTTGATGATACTTTAGATTCCTCCTGTTCTCACGTGAAAACATTCAAACCCTGAATAAGTTGTTTAGAAGCAGATATTCATAGATGAATAGAAAGTAGGTATTGGTAGCTTCTCCAACGTGATTTCATTTTGGTTTATTTTCTGGGATTGCGTTGTTTCTTTTTTTTTGCTAGGTATAATTTCACAAACAAAATATGATTGATCAAAAGTCACTGGCCAAAGGGCAACTAGCGAGGATGCTTGTAAATAAATATATGGAGATGTTAGTCCTGCTCTGGAGCACACACATGATTTCACAGCAAGCAATTCCCGTGGCTTTAAAATAATATATCAGTAAAATTTAGAAGTGTTTGTAGAGAATGGAGGCTGAATACTGAAAGTAAAATAACCTACAACCGCTTCCAAGGTAGAGGAATGGTAGCTGAGGGGAAGAAAAAACCACCTGGAAAATAGATTCTGAGGCAACAGGCAAACCTTGATTTTTAGGACAGATATAACTGATTTCTGATTGCTCAAGTGGGCTATAAGGTCTCTCTTTCCATTTGCACCATCTGAAAGCCACAGCTATCCCTGAACCGCATAGTGTAAGCTGCCTGCAATTCATCTGCTCTGTCCTGGCAAGGAGAAGAGCAAATTGACCCCACTGGCACTTAAACCTGTGGATTTAAGGAATATTTTACTTGAGATTAGACCACTAAGCCATTCCTTCTGGCTATTTAAACAATTTTATTCTAAGAAGGACGTGGGAGTGCAAATATTATTCTTAACTGTACTTGGAGGTAGGAACTGTGTATTTCTATCGCTGGTGAGTTTGTTTTATCAGCCACTTTATTTTTGAAGGGATAGCAACGTATTGGTTCGGAATGCCTTACGGTTGCTGCGAACTAAGAATTTGGTTATTCCTTTTCTGTTGGATCATTTTTGATCACGAAAAAGTTTTCTTCCCCCCTTAGTTACCATCTTCTCCCCCAGGTGCCAGGGAAGGTCTAAGTAGCTCAGAAGCTCCCCAGGCAAGAGAAGTCTGGGATGCTTCCCGACTTGTACTGCTGGGTGCGGATCTCTCTTTAATCTCCTCGCCACAAGTTGGCTACAGCAAATTTGCATGATTTTGTGATACGGAAAAATGTCAGTGACAAATTGTTGCATTCATTTCACTTATCAAAACTGGGATATAAACTCACATTAGAGCTGAGAAGCTAAATGGCTGAACTCACAGCATCGATCTTTGCCTTATTCGGTATAAGCATTCAGAGGTAAAGGAAAAGAAAAGGCTTCTGGACCTTGATAAAACTTGTCCTTAGTTGTTTCAAACATTTTCTTCTTTTTTTTTTTTTTTTCTTCCTAGAGCAGCTAGTCTTTTTTTAATATCCAAACCACTGGCCATTTGTATCCATTTGGTTTCATATTCATGGTAATATTTTCCAAAAATAATCATATACTGAGCAGAGAAAATAAACTGCCTCAAGCACGCAGATAATAATTCAGGAACATTTTTCACTATGCAGCAACATATTCCTAAAATACCTTTGCGGCATGCTGCCTTTTGTTTTAAATAATTTTCGATATTTCAGTCTTTGGGATCCTGCTGTTTGCGTTGCTGCGGGGTACGAGTTGTAATTTGCTGACAACAGGGGGCAGAGTGAGTTTATGTTTTAAAGGAAGAGAAATCACTGTCAGAGGAGTCAATGATTTTTTTTTTTTTTTTTTTAAATGTAAGCCTCATCTTATTGAAAGAGATAATAGCAAGTACTTCTCTGTTGAAATCTGCTGTGCAGAACTTGTGGATGTCTAAGCATTTCAAGGGCTCGGTTACTATCTTAGATCCTCTTTTATAAAGCAGATAAGGCAGTTAATCTATAAGTTTGTATTTATTTAGGTTGATTCAAAATCTTTTTATTAACTGTTTATTTAATTTTAGCCACCCAATATGGCTCTGGCAAACTCTCAGCATACTTCTGGCTGCCTTGACTGTCTAAAGAGACTTTTGGCAGGGTCCTAGGTCTGGGATTTGCACGCTTTTTCCATCCTAACAAGCATGCTTGAGGCGCCTAACCATACTTAGAAAATAAAAAAGGAACAAACTTCACTTAACCATGAAAGGAGTAGGAAGGGAATCTGTTGCTGCCGTTATTACCTCCGCACGCCTTGATCTAATTTGGACTTTGATGCTGAAAAAGTGGCAACCTGGTTTCTATTGCGGTTAAAGAAAGGCACAAAAGCATCCTAAACTGTCTTTGTAATGATTGCTTTCTTTTATTTAAAGTAATAAAGCATAGCTTTGAGGGTATAGTTGTAATGTTTTTCAAATATTCATAGTTATCTAACAAGGTACCACGTTGTTTCCGGAACAGACTGCAATCCTAACTTCATATTTTAAGGGTTTTTCTAAAACTATTAGTTGTTTACCATGGATTTGGTGCTACTGACCCGAGTTTCATATTAATATGTATAAGAACTATCACCTACAGAAAATATTTGCAGGTCCCATCAGAGCTGCGAATAACAGCTCACAGATAACTCAGTAAATGAAGTACTCGGCTGTATACTTCATAGTCCATAGTCTTGAATTTTCTTTCTCGTAATGTTGGAATTGGGTTTCTTCATACATCTGCTGTATAGTCAGAACATAGGCGACTTTGTTTTTAGCTGACCCCAGCGGAATTATTCGGGGCATTGTTAAGCCAATGGCTAAGGGCAGTCTTCGTTTAGAATAAGACATTGGAAATTCCATGTACGTTCTTTATATGGAAATGTTTATACAATATAAACTTCTGCTTAGTAAAGCAACTCTTTTTCATCTGGACAGTCTCTCCATACAATGCACCATGCCAGACAATAGATGAAGTGTTTTAATGGTGGTAAGCAGTGTGCGTGTGTATGTATATACATATTAAAAATACATATTTATAGATATTCAACCACATGTGAAATGTCCTTTCATTTCCTGCCTTTTAAGGGGAGATTGTATTGCACAGCTACCTACTCCCAGTAGGGTGTTTAGCTCCCACATTTGAATGCCTCGGAGCTCAATTTTTGAAATGGGAGGGAGGCAAATTGCCTACATGTTATGAATGGACCAACGTATCCCTTAGAAGATGTAACTAAAATTCGCCGGGTTTGCTACATGTTGCAGAAAATACATGGAAATCACTTTGAAATGGTGATAGCATGTGTAGTAGCTGTTTAAAATACCGCTACTAATAATAAATTCCTGAAGACAATATTCATCTAATGTCTAAACTTTTGCATGTTCTCTGTGTAGCAGTGGAGAGACAGTGTTTCCCAAAATAAGTTTTACTGTTTCAAATGACTGCAAATAAAAATTGCAAACATCTCTGTCGTTTGTGCTTACAGACACGTGCTCAAAAAAATCTGTTCTAAAACTATTTGTCGTACAGTTGCTTTCAGGGATGAAAGGAAGGCGAAGGCGGCACAACAGAATGCTCTTTCTGTAATATTTATAATTGTGATGTAAATAATTTAGTCTAGATTATATTCCAATATTTCCTACTTGCTTTAAAGAAGAAATGGGAACAGCCTGTCCCCCTTACCTACCGCATGCACTGTCCAAATGTGAATTCTCTTTATTTAACGATCAAGTATCCAGCTCTCCATTTCCCATGTTATGAGATGGCTGCCTTTCTGCATCTCACATCGCCGATGTACCCAGGTACCTCAGATGCCACATGAACCTTCATTAAATCAGTGCAGTGTGCATTGATGTGAGCAGTTGGACCAGCTCCTGCAGCTCAGATACCAAAAAAAGCATTGAAGTATTTTAAATAAATGTAGGCCAAAGTATCACTGACTTTGGCGTGAATTAGTATGTGCTTAAGGATTTCCCTGGGTAGGAACGCTTCTCGACAGTAGGCAAAGTTATCACGTAAGGGACAGCAATCCCTATGCTACAGCTGAAACGGTTACAGACAAGCGAAGCCACGCTGGCTATTTAATGCCTAGGTAAGAGCTGCTTGCCCCATGGTTCTCATACAGCTTTCATGCCAATATTAATTTTGTCCAGGAAATGCTTTCCAGTTTTATACTGTTTTATTGATGCACTGACACACTGAAAATTCAAATGTGGCTTAAAGATACATACTGTATGCATTACATTGTAAGTGTAAATTGTCAGAATTGGTTCTATAGAGCCATAGCCATTAACTTATATCCTTGATGGTTGTACATTCAGCTCTGATCATTTTTAATTCAAAGGCAATGCTACATGAAAAGGTTTCTTATTAATTCATCACTAAATGCTAACAGATTTAGCTGTGAATTTTGAAGGTATGCCATTCCAAACAATTTCAAAATGCAATGTGTATTTTTACTTTTGAAATAGAAATGCTAAATGCAACTAGAGGAAATGGATGGTTTTATTTTTAGATGCACAGTGCTGCTTCTCACAAGCTTCCTTCTGAGGAAGACTAGAAAAGTTCTCAGCAAGTTTTAGTAGGGTGGGCGGGAATAGCTTTTGTTTCTGCTGTTGATCTTGTAATAGTTATAGTCATAGATTTGGTTGCCAGTATCATAACCTCGTGTTGGGGTAATTTGAAAAAATGAAGTGCCACTGGAGTCCCAGGTGAAGTCAATTACCCATGGTTTTGGTAACACCTGGTCATGTGTGTGTGAGTTTTGGGTGGATCCACAACTTGCTACGCTGGTGATGATTGTGCATGGCTGGTAAATGAGTAAAACCCCTCTGGGCTTCATTTGCAGTTTGTTATTATGTTGTCTTGTGAAGCTGCAGCTGAATCTGGATAATACTGACTTGGAAAACAAGCAAGCAAGATGGCAGTGTTGTATCATGGTCTTTGAGTGGCCATTGGGCCCATCATCCCCCTCAAGAGAAAGGAGCAGATGCCTTGCAGTGACACACACACACAAAAAAAAGGATTGTCACTGTGTGTAACTGCAAAAAATTGATCTCATCATTACGAAACATTTACTGAAATTCAGCCTGAGCTTTCTTCTTACCGATTTTCCTCCTGCATACTCTTAAGTTGAATAATTTTTACCTTCCTCATGACTTGGATGCCATTTTATTAGTTATTTCCTTGGTCTTTCTGTAGTGGCATGTTGGAAGATGTGGCTATCTGCGCCTAGGATTTTATCAGAAAATATGTTGAGGTTTAGGAATAACTTGGTAGGGTTGATCTCACTCCGTGGGCAAACTGGAGAGGCTGAAGGGTTGGGGGATGTGTCCGCAGCTTCATTTAGTAGCTTCTGACGAGTTGGCAGAGTCCTTTCTTGAAAAGAGTAACTATCTTCATCCGGGATGGAAAACCAGCAAAGGCCGGTTTTGTGTCTTACCAGAGCCTGTGGCGTACATTGTATAATACAAAATGTCTCATTCATAATGCTGGGCCTTTCTAAAAATATATTTTATTTCAGACAGTGTTTATTGATGCAGATGTAAGTGAAACTCGTAGAATCTGTTTTCACAGAATCTCAAAACAAATACTGAGAAGACTGACTCTGGCTTTAATTTGTAGGTCTATAAAATAATAGAAGAAAGCAAACCTTACAATATTACCTCTTTTCTTGTGTGTGTCTGCGTACAATACTTTCACAGTCAGTAGGTGGTATATTTTATGCGCTTAATATTCTCTTGCAATACAAAGGCACCTTGCCAGTTCTCTTCTACAGAAGTAAATGGATCTTGCTTTTGCCCATGGAAGGTATTGAATTCACCATTTTCATTTTTACCTTTAAAAAGTCAATATTCAAAAAACGAGAGGCAAAATTAATCTGTTTTGGTTGCCTAACATAGGCATGGATATTATTTAATCAGCAAGATAAGTGATTGAATTTCAGATAAAGTAAGCACCTGCTTCTCTGTCCCTGTACTTCTGGGATGGGTTTTTTTCTGTTTTTATTCTTTCCCCCCAGAGGGCCTGACTGCCAACAAAAATAGCCTAAAAGGGTATTAATGTTCTTCTCCATAAGCTAACGCATAAGATGAAATGCATAAGATTCCCTAACGAAGCTCTTGGGCTCTAATAGAGACCAGAGCACATACATGGGGTTTTTTGTGCATCTCAAAGGTAGGTGTACGTGTAGTTTATTTTGACCTGCTGGTTCTGGGAGCAAAGTGAATGGGAGAGCTATGTAAGGCAAAGTCTGAGCAATAGGCCTTCTGTCAAGGGGAGTTCGCTTGCTTTGGAGCTGGACCAGCCATCAGTGTAAACTGCAGTATGTGAGTGCAGCAGAGGAAAAAATGCATCGCCTCTGCCAGATCTCCTGCTGCAACGAAAGGAATATTTCCCCCCTTCTGTGCCTTGCTCCATGTTCTATCTTTTTAACAGCTTCATTTCCTTTCTTTTCGACATATCTATCAACGAAATGCTTTCCATCATTTCAGGCTATTTTTATCCTCTTATCATAGTTATTTCCTTGGGTAAATAGTTTCCTGGCGTTGCTGCTGGAGCATGCTGCTGGGAGCTGGAACGTGCGTTGTGGTACAGTAGGTACGGGCTGTGTGGGAGGTGAGAGGCAGCACTACAGCAATCCTTTTCTTTTTTTTGCCTGCTTCAAATAAAACACCTCCTACATCAGCAGGATGGTGCCTTGAAGGAAAGAGAAAAGAAAAAAAAAGGGAAAAAAAGAAAAAAAAAAAAAACCAACCCAAACCCAGAAGACCTACTAAATTTTATGGGTGTAAAATATATTCAAGGAGTCAAAAGGCAGAATAACTGATTTTTCCAGTTTGCCTAGCTGTGCAATCAACTGCATGCTCTTTACTGTTTTTTACATCTATTTTTTCCCCCCCTGCAGTTGATTTAGAGTGACAGTGCCTCTTATCTAAGTACCTGGAGGGAGAAGGTTGCAGGGCATGGGTGGGGGCTGTGTACTGTACTGAGAGATTCTGATATTTTTGTCTAAAAAAAAAAATGATCTGTGTAAACAAGTGGGGACCGAAAATCTCTACTATGCACAGCAGGAGCACGGAAACCATGGTACCTGTTGTTTAAGCTCTTACAAGCATGTGATCCTATAAGTGCCTCTTTCCGTGCTCTTTGGTATGAGTGTATTCTGACTTGGTCTTTTCAGTTCAATTGTTTTGAGGGTTTTTGCGTGCTGTTCCATCAATGAGAAAAGTAATTGTTTCCCCACATGCCTTTTTGGGGGGATTTTTATCAAGATTCCCTGGGAGGATTTGTTCTGCTTTCTTACTGAGGTTTACTGAATTTATAATCCCTTGAAATTTAATAGGGATGTGGAGGAGGGGATTACATATGTGTCTCTGCACATCACTGGAATGAGCAGTTCTCTAAGTCTTGAAAGCTTTTTCTAGGAAATGCCATCATTTTCCCTAGACTTTATACAAACTCAATACATTAAGTAGTAGCAGAGCAGGTACTGATTTAAAAGAATGCATACCATATGTCAAGCTACTATGTAAAGGGAAGAAAAATATATAAGCACTTTTTTAATCTCTTGAAAAAACCCCTCACTTTGTAAGGGCTTAAGTTAACATTGAACTGCATTAGCTGTGTGACTTCTTAGCATTAAATTGGACTAAAGGCATTTTACTCATTTCTGTTGCTGGGTCATTTCTTGTGCACACTATATTAAAAATTTTAAATTTAAAATATTAAAAATACTCCTGACTTCCTTAAACACACAGAAGATAACCCAAAGAAATGCTAACTCATAAGCTTCCTTAAGACAGAAGCAAGTTTTTTAGGTCCTCTGTTGTTGAAAAGGATTGCCTTGAAGTGAATATAGACTCCTACGTGATACAAGCTTTAAAATTGTTGAATTAGAAAGCCAGGCTTTTTTGTGTTTTCAACCAGTCTTGAGGTTATTCAGCCAATCTTGGTATTTCTGTTTTTCACGCCCTATGTTTCTAGCCAAAAAAAAGTCCTGGGCCAACTGAAAAATCGATGGGGCAAATGCTTTTCAGAACTTGTCTGGTAACTTCCTTGGAGCTGCAAGATATATCATATTTGATATTAAATGCTGCCTTTGAAAAATGAGTTTCCAGACTAAAAGATGTGAGTCCAAGGGAGATCACAGGAGCGAGGACTGGAGTTGTGAATCTGAGAGATGTTAATTTGATTGCGGTTGTATTTGAAGGTCATTTGAAATAATTTGGCTGCAGATGAAGTTACTCTTGGGAAAAATTAAAAATTAGATTTCTAACGTATGTTAACTTCAGTGAGAATTTTGTTATTCAGCAAAACGTGGTTGCATTGGTGTTGTAGTGAGATACTGCTTCTCCATGATGATAGTCGACTGTATGCATATTTAAACTACAACTTCTGTTTCATTACTACCTTAAGTTGTAACCTGATGTTAACTTTGGAAATGTTACGTCATGAACCTAAGGAGCTGGTATGATGTTACTGCAGTTCCCCTGTTTTCAGGGTTCAGCCTGATCTATTCCCACAGTGCCAAGAACTCCGTTGCTGTTGGTTTTTCGTTTCTTCCTCTTGATTCATGCCTTTGAGTTATGCCATGCTCTTACTATTCAAATTCAAGGCTTAAAACTCACCTTTATCTTTGATCGCAGCATTCTCATATCCATTTTGTGCTTTTTTTATTGAATCTTTAACAATAGGTTTCACTTACTAATTTTGTCTTCTATTCTTCTAGATATAATAGCATGTATTACCTGGCTTGACTTAATGAAATAATGATCATTACCTAAAAATAACTCTTTAGTGGAAATGTCTAGGTATCACTTCTTTGCCTTTAGGCTCACTAGCATTTGGAGCTTTTTTTTTGTTGTTGGTTTTTTTTGCATTCCAGTAAGTTAAATCTATTAATATGTTAGAAATACAAGCCATAGCATTGTCTTTGCATGTTTTCGATTGCAATTATGGCTTTGAAGGATTATTACTTGTAAAATTACACTGCTGGAATTGGCAGTTGCTATTAATTAATAAGGAGTAAGAGGATCCTCGGTCTCTACTGTCGTGTTCCGTTCACAAAATCTCCGCAGGTAGGCTAGGGTCAAATCTGGTTTTCCTATTGATCTCTTTCTGGTGCAAGTACCGTTAAGGAAAACGAAGGCTTCCTTGTCTCTTGTTGCCTCTTCAGGCTTCAGTAGCACGTAACTGCTTTGGGAACTCAAAGCTTTTATTTTAAATCCTTAAGGAGGTACTGCTATACTCTTCTTAGATCAAGCCCATAGGATATTACGGATCTTTAAAGAAAATGTGTGATACTCAATGGCAAGAAACCACAGTGGGGTTCAAATTGCTTTTAATTAAGACTTTTCCCCTCTCTCTTTTAAGCAGGACAGATCAATTTTAGACAAATTTGAACCAACCACTGAATGAGCTTCTATCTATAGCAAGAATTTTGGATATTGTAGAGCTTCTCATTGCACTGAGTACCAGATCACCACCCACGTCCTAGCCCTGGGAGAGATCAGAGACGATTTTGAAATGCTGTTGCGTAAGCTGCATCTGAAGATCTGCCCCTTGCTCGATTTGACTAACCTTCAAATATCAGTGGGATTTCTTCTGTCAGGTGACTAAAAGCTTTGCTTGTGTTTTTACCTTTTTACCGATACTTGGGTGCTTCGTCATGTAGACTAGTTTGTATTTCATACCACAAAGAATTCTCTGTATCTGATATTTGACCTGAAAGTGTTACTGAAGGGAGGTGTTAAACTTGTAATTCTACTTCCCAAATGCATCCTACAACTCACAGTGGTCACTCGCATTTTCACATCATGAAACACACCAAGCTAAAGGGTGGTGAGAATCAAATTAATTAGCAAATCTATGGGGAATCTGGGTATTTCTTTTTATTTCAATTTTGGCATTAACCCAGTCTAAAACTCTATGCCAGTGCTTGTAACTAATGGAGGCTATCCTTGTTTCGCACTAGCACGTGTCTCTTACCTAGACCATAAAAACCAAATCACACTTGTTTGGAAGAAAGCTGAAGTTATTTGTACTGTGGGGTATCAATTAAAGCAGATTCTTTTAAATCTGTTTTGTCAAGTGAGAGAGGGCAGGGCATGAAGAGAAGAGAAAACAAGATTCAGCTTTCTCTTGGTTAAATACATTGCCTTAATTCCACCTCGGAAATGTAAACAAATGATGGTACAACCACCGTTTTTCATAAAAAAAAGCAGTGAGGTGGAACAGGAGATTGCCAGTCACTATTGTAGCGGTTAAGATGCTCACCCAGCATACAAGAGAATCTGGTTTGAATCTCCATCCTCAAGTGATGAGGTGTGAACCCGCATCTCTTACTGGCGTGGTCCAAGAGCATTCAGATGCCGTATTCAGGATAGGGTTGCCTACAAAAATCCTAGGTGCTCCTTGGCACGAGACCTTACCGCCTCACCTCCAGCTGAATGCTGTAGCCAGCAGACACTGGAGTCACTCGCTACCTTCTGCCCAAAGCCTGGGTAGGAATTTTGTACAAAATGAAATACTGTCAACAGAAGAGGAGCCACCTTGGCATGCCGTAAGAGCTAGCGATTGCAACATTCAGCAGGCTTGTGCAAGGGTTCGGCTGAATAACAGCTTGGGGATGGGACCAGCAGAGAGTTTGAACCGCGATGCTGCTGTGGAGTCCAAAACCGCCACTGCCCCGTTTTTCATTTTCCAGATTTGCCTGTGAAAAAACGTGTTTTTTAATTTATACTGTCTAGTATATGCAATTCAAACTCATTACCAGGGATGGCTTAATCAAAATTACGTTTTAATGGATAATTTATTTGCTGAAAAAATTGTGTAGCTTTGATAATTGGAATTTTCCAGTGATCATTAGGTAGCATGTTTGCAGCAATGAGGTCTGTGAAATGACTGAAGGATCCGGTTTGTCTTTCTGGCACTGATACTGGCTAATGTTTTCTCAGTTATCAGAAAAGCTGTGTGTAACACAGCTGTGGGGTGAAAGAGCAGCACTATGGATGGGGTTTGTAACTTGAGTCTTTCTATTAAAAAATCGTCAACAAATCATGGATAAATAGAAAAACCTATTGTAAATGGAGGATATTGGTGCATCCAGTGTTCGTATCTTCTTAGCACTACCGGAAACACTACAGAAAATAATATCAGTGTTCAGAGAAAAATGTCTGCCAGTACCTGAATTGGTATATTTACTATTTAACGTTACTAAGAGCCAAAGTTTTGTGGTTCAAGACCAAACTTCTGATTTGTAAGCAAAAATTAATCTGTACATCCTATTGACTGCCTTTGTAGCAAAATGAGTGATATGTTACCCACACATTAGTGCTGGGTGGGGGGGTTGCCTTTGTTCGTTAGCAGCAAGTTGTGGAAAATCAAATTAGCAACAATTCGGCTTCTGCATAAGAAATTAATTTTGAAGTAAGTAGGTAAAGAATAGCATCTCGAGCCAAGTTATCATGAGTGATTTCAACCTCTCGTGTGAATTCCAAGCAAAATACTGTGTAAAGGAAGCGTTACAGTTCTAGGGTAGAGATTCCTAAGGTTCCTTAACAGACCAAAGGGAGTAATAGAGGACTTATACAAATGTACCATAATATTAAAAATGTAAATGGTGATCCTCTGGTATGCATTCAACACTTTTAATTGACACCTCTCATTTGATTTGGCAATATATTTAGCGGTGTTTAATCCCAGGTACAATTTAACAAGACAGATGCCAACCAGAGAGGCTGGGCAAACAAGTTGTTAAAGTTCCTGGTTGCCATCAGTGTATTTGTTTCCAAACTAGGTCTCTTAGTCTGTTTCCCATCACAATGTCCTGAGAAGACCTTGCTCTAGTTGTTTTTGTTTGTTGTTTTTGTTTTTGTTTTTTTAAAAAGCTTTGGTATGTGTTCTTCCCACGATATGTACAAGTATTTCCATTAGAGTTAATCAATCAACACCAAATAACAAATGCTTTTACCATTAATGGGAGCAATGGGCGTGTGAGGAGGACAGAACCGTGCGTGTAAAGGCAACATAAAGAACAGGAGGAAGCGCTGTGGGGTGTTTGCTGTTTGATAGTATCCCAGGCAAGTCTCATGTTGGATTTGTATGGTTGCCTTTTGAGACAGAGCTGGATTAGGGGGTCATAAAATGTGCAGCTCGTTTTCCAGTTACGGACTTTGCCAGATAATGGAAGTGGGAACAGAGTACTGCTTAAAATATATGGGGATGGGAGGAAGAGAAAAGAATAATTCATTTAAGAAACATTCCATCTTTTTCCATGTATTAATATAACATACCAGATGCATGTTTTCAGCACATTCCACCTGGAGGTATTCTGCAGTCCTTGGTTGTTTAAATAGCAATTTCTGCTTTTCATGTAGCAGCTGTCAGGTCTAGTGTATTTGCATATCTCTAATTTAAGCATAAGGAGATGTGTAATTAGCTGGTAACGCTACCTGACTTTTTACGTAAACCTGTCAGTGATAAAAGGCCGTGACACACACAGACCAATAAATGTCGGTCTGTAAGTGATGTTCAAGGCTGAGGGAACCTTACCTGTCATGTTTTTAACTTGCTGTGTTTCTAGCTTTTGAGGCTGTCTCAGCTAGCTGGAGAGTTCGAGGCGAGTGGCAGGGATGGTTGTGTATTTCTTGCGTTACTCTGGCACGCAGCTCACCCCTAAAAGACGTGGGCATTTGCCATAGCCACCGCCTTGGCAGCAGCTGCATCATAAGGTGTTTGCCACTCACTGTATGTGGCCCTCTGCTTTGGTTTGCTCCCTTCGTGGTGGAAGAAAGGGGTGCTAGGTAGAGCCAAATAACTGTTATATATATTATGCTACTAAAAAAAGTGTGAGTCAACTACATACCCAGCATGCTGTCCGATATGCCCAGCTCGACACGTGGAGGCCAGCATCTGCGAGATGTTTGCTGTGTACTTGGCAGACCTGATGGGTGCATGAAGTCCTGCAGAGCTCCTGTTGCCACCTCCAACTAACGCCTGCGGCGCGATGTTTAGTGGTGTAAACACACGTGGGTCTTGCCACAGTAAGAGATGACTTAAAATATGTAATTTGTGAATCTGTGGACATCTGAACAAGTACGGACTGTAAACTGGTGTCTTGTGTGTTGATGGCTCTGAGTGATGGCCCATTTCATCTGCTGCTTTGTACCCGTGCCTCCTTCCATCAAAGCCCAGGCCATTGGGCCATGACAGAGTAGGTGTGGGGGAGGACCAGCGCCCTGAGGAGGCGAATGCCTGTGCCACTATGCTTTGCATACGGTTGGTTACTTTTCCAGTCATGTAATTTTCTTCTATTTTCTTTTAGCTGAGAGACTCCCTTAGATATGTTTTGAATTCGTGGGCACTTCAGCTTTTCTTTGACAGGAGTGAGGTGCAAGCTTAAAAGTAGTTAATTATATGTCTTTGGGATTAGAGGATTTGTATATAAAATTAAAATGCCATTTAGTCCCCTCAGAGTTTGGCCTGTTTCCTTTAGTTATGATCCTTAAATGGACATCCCTGACAAAGTATATGTGCAATTTTCTTAGCCTAATTTATAGTCTGTTGTTCAGCATCTTTGGTGCTGAACCTTCTCATACCAGAAATTAATCTCTCCGTAGCCAGCTGTGCACTAGGGAAGCAAGAGCACAAGGGCACAAAGGAAAAATGAATTGGTGTTCAGACAGCGAATGTTTTATTTTTTGCAATCATTATTGCAGCATTCAAACAAGTCCCTGTCATTTTGTTTATACCAAAGTGGGTTTTTTTTATGAAGTATTATTTCAAAGAGGTAATAAACCTAGTGATAAAGAGTATGTATATTTTTTTAAATTATCTGAAGCTAATGGGGTTTTTGTTTAAAAAAAAAAAAAAAGTGATTGTAAGAAATATTTCATGTGTATTAAGAACTTTTTTCTTGAGTTTTAGTATGTAATACTTTGTCTTGGGGAAGAAATCTCTACAGGATTAGACCAGATCTTTTCACTATATAACCTCCAATTTAAAAAAAGTTACAGCAAGTATAGTGTTTTGGGTTTTTTTTAAAGAAACTAGTTGATTAAGAGTCCTTTCTTAGTTATTAAGTTACCTAACTCCGGTCTCAAGTGAGGGAGAGATTTCCCATGGAGCTCTTTTTGATTCGTGTTAAGCTGAAACTTCATCTGTATTTCAGCTCCTTTTCTGTTACGCAAACACTTGCGCGTTGTTTCACTTGTTTAGTTCTGTCATGAACCTCCCTTGAACTACGCCTGGACTTGAACAGAAATCTCACACATGACAAATATCTGTTAAAGACTGTAAGGAAGTCCTATATAATCTTAAATAGCAAATTCTTAGGTTGGGATATATAGTATGAGTAAAAAGTCCCTGGCTGAGGCTAAGCATGACAGCGTTGCCACTAATATTTTAACTAAAGTTACAAAAGAGAGTTCTTATAGGCCTTTCCAATTTATTTCTTGTTAGTTTAGAATTACTGACAGATATTGATATTTTGTGCACATCACAGCAAATGAAACATTGGACCAGAAAGGTTTTTCACTTGGTAGAAAAGCAAGTGTTTAGAAAAATGAATTGCATTTAAAAAAACCCAACCAACCAACAAACCAACCACCCACCCAACCAAAACACCATCACCACCAGCCCACCGCCCCCAAACTGGGAGTATCTTATTAAGCACAAAAATCTGACTCCTGCTGAGAGCCTTTTTCAATAAGCTTAAATTATGTAGGTTCAAAAGATATGCTGTGGGCTCTGATGAATGTTTTGTAAATTTATCACAAGTCAAAATGTCTGTGAGTAGTTCAGATTTACTTGCTTTGTTTTTGTTCTCAGGACAATAATTCTGTATGGGATAAAGCAGCATTATTAATACCTTTGAAGGCATATGTTGGCTTTACCAGACTTTCAGGTGGAATGAGGGAAGAAGGGATAAAGATGTCTTCTTTTTTCCTGTTTTCTCCCTTTGCCTTGCTTGATGGGCCACATACGTTTCAAATCAATTTTGCAGATGTCAGTTTAAAGAAAAATACACATTCAGAGTGTTCTTCAACTATAATTAATAACAAGCATCATGAGTCATTTATTGTTTGCAAAGGCATTGAGACATTTATTAATGTCACATTTTACTAATGATTTAAGAAAGGATAAGTTAATAGCTCTGAATCATGACCCATAGATACTATTGACTCATGTAATATTTTGTGATGTTGACTTGAGTGTACTTATGTAGCGTTAAACGCTCTGGCCTGGATCTGATATAATATTCACACACATGCTTAATTTGTGAAGTTACGGAGAAGCTTAATCCTGTTCACACATTTGTGATTGCTGCATTTGCTATGGGACTTCACGCAGTCGTAATTGGAAGGATGTTCATTAAGCATAGTTCATTAATATATAATAAGCACCATAAATACAGTGACCTTTGAGATAATTGTCACTTACATGTTTTGATTCATTACTGCATTTTCCTCTTGTTTATTCACCAGGCATGAAAATGTATGAATTTCTTAGCTTCCCGATGCCTAGCAATGTATCATGTGTTTTATGATAGCTTGTAAGGGATTTTATAGAGAATCTTCTGCTATCTCTGATTTAAATACAAGAAATGACAGAAAGATGGAATTAAGCACTTCAATTAGCATAGCAGTGACTATCCATCCCCTACTTCTTTATGAATTTAAATGTAAATATGTAAACAGACTTCATCTTCCTTGAAGACATGTAGATTCATGTAGACATACCCCAGCCTAACCTGGTGCTCTGCAGCTTTCCCACTGATTCACCGGCTGAAGAGCAGCACCATCAGCAGAAGGCTCGCAGCACCTCTGCTGCTGCTGGGATGAATCTTGTGGCCTACGCTCAGCTCTGCGCTACCGATTACTATCACGCTGCTTTAAAGCCAGTTTGGGCACGTCTACATGAGCTGTAGTCACAGCTGATTGCCAAGGAAGACGTTGTACGTAATCCCCATATTCCTGTTTAACTTGGCAGATGTGTATATCGTTGTGTATGCTAGGGGGGGAAAAAGGCAAATCAAGAATATTTCTAATGCTTAAATTTATAAAATGACAGGTGAGGTGTTATCCTTTCAGTTTAAATCATCCTCAAGCCATTTGCAAAGCTGGTTCAATTTCCTTTAGCTTTCTTTTCCCATGACGCACTAAATGCAGAGTCTTCGAAAGATTTTGAGGTAAAGTTTGATTTTATTGTCTGAAAATAATTTAAGGGTAATATTAAATTTTTTATTTATGTTTTCTGATGAGGGTTAGAATAGACATATAGAAACAAACATGGAATAGTCGAAGAACAAGGTCTGTCGAGTACCTGAGGCATGTACATAGTTCATTTAGAGTAAACATTCAGTTGTGATAGGAGCGTTTCTATCCATAAGCAATACTCAGTTGCTTCCTTGTAAAAATGAAATTATAATGAAACAAACCTAAAGGGCGTATTGCTCAATTTGCTATTATAATGGCCTGAGTTATAAAACGAAGCTTCCATTTTCTTTTTCAGACCTTTTTGTATTAAGCTTACACGTACCCAAAGCAGGCGAATGTTTTAATCAGAAGACCAAGAGGCCTTTTTATTGCCATACCCCAACAATTTGAATCAGTGCCAAACTATTGATTGATCGTAGATCTCATTTTGTTAAATCACCATGTTGACTTTTTCTAATGGACACATTACCCTCTTGATGCTCTGATTCAGCAGCCACTTCTAATGCATACACATTCCTTTTACTCAATTTCTCTGAAATAAAAGGGCAGCTCTGTTGGAGAAGGTTTTATGTCTGTGACTGCTGTCTTGTATTGATGAGCAACTTCAGCTCACAGAGTCCTTAGAAATAATCCCTGGAAGTTGTGCTTCCCTCTTTACATGAAGTGCTTTGGTGAGCAACAAAGTGGCGTATGATCTATTTTTATCTGTAATGCACCTGTAAAACTCATCTAGAGGAGCAATGTCAAGTTGTTAAGGACACCTTCGGTCTGTTCGCTGCTTGCTTGTGGCTGAGCAGAGCCCTGGTCCTTTACATGCATATAGCTTCTGGAAAGGTTCTTCAGCCTTTTGCAGATCTCATGGAGTTCAACTTATTACACCAAGGAAGCAATCACAGCAACGAGAATCAAGAGGATGTTGTTGCTGGTTATCTTTTTTTTTTTTAATAGAGTATATGGCTAAAATGTTAAGGGACAGCATATTAAATTCTAATGTACCACGAATGAGAAGAACCCAGGATTAGAAAAAAGGGATGCAGAAGGACAGAATCCACAAGATAACTGGATACCTTAATGGGGTTTCACAAGTCTCCAATCTTATTTTTAACTATATTTGTACCTAAAGTAAATTCTGGCAGTCTTACTAACTTTCCCTCTGTTACCTCCCCCCCCCCCCCAAAAAAAAAACCCACAAAACCAGAGAGCTTTTTTTGCTTTTAGTTCCCCCAGTATAGCAGCCTTGCCCTTCTTTCATTATTGTTTCTTGAGAGCCTTAGTCTGAAAACCCATCGCATTGAGCCCTTGGAGGCTTCTTTTAGAGAAGAACAGTAATTATCAGGTTTATGATACTCTGTTCCAACATAAATAACTTGCATTGCAAGAAATGAAGATGAAATTTTGACTCATAGGACCGAATCCTGACAGGCAAATGGGTTCAGATTGGCCTTTAATCTGAATGCAGTTATCTGCACTGTCCGGCCCCTTCAGTCTGTCCCTAGGCTGATGACTAAGACAGTGATACCACTTTTAGTGGGAATAACAAACTTTTCTCAACAGCAATGACTTCAGAGATATTCCAAGAATACTGGGTTTGTGTGTTGTTGTTGGTTGTTTTTTTCTGCGTGTCATTGTATCTACGAGAAGGTCTGAATTTTCAGCAAATAATCATTAAAATGATGTTCATTCTGTGCCTTCCTTAAAATGCTGACTCATTCCCAGACTTAATGAGAGTCTGGACTCAATAAATGGACAGAGAACTGCTGGCAGCTGTAAGTGACTGAGGTGAACTAGTCTAGCCAAGAGTTCCCTGCAGTAAGAAGAGAATTTGCCGTCTGAATCAAGGAGGAAGAGAAATACGAGTGAGATGATATGTTGCATCCTTTATAGAAGAAGACTCGGAAGTAAATCCCATTTAAAAAAATCAATTTGCTACACACTATCAGGCTACACGATATCTTTTCTAGGATTTTGCATCTCGTGAAGGTAAACGTTGACTTTTTCTTTGTTTTCGGAAGTCCATATTCCTGGATGAACTTTATCGTGCGTTCCTGCACAATAGCAGGTTACAGTGTCTCAGAACAAAGCCTTGTGGTATCTTTTTACTGCTGGTGATAGTATTTACCAGATGGAAGTGATTTAGAAGTCTAGAGCAGATATGAATTGTTTTGAATTTGAGTATCTTTCCATCAGAAATTTTTATCCCTTAAACCTATTCCTGTGTTAATATATAATCTATTGGTACACAGATAATATGATTTTTTTTTTCCACGCCATAATTATTAAAGTTTCTATCAGTGTTTTATGGTTGCTGGAAAACTGGCAGAGCTAGATCTGGCATAGTTAGACCGGTTTAAACCATTATCAGTTTGCATGTTTGGCATTCTTGGCCTGTTAAGTGTTCAATTTTACACTTAATGCTTCAAGATTAGCATGATAGATTAGTGTGCTTAGTTAAATGTTTTTACAATTTATGCGCTTAGTAACTGTTCTGTTGATCCTAGGAAATATGTCTTTTTTTTCTTGATAGATGTCACGTCACAGTAATACCTCAGCTTGTAAATCAGGCGTTGCTTTATGCTGTGGTGATGTTGGGTTAGAATCAATTTCAGATGAAAAGTGCTGAGATAGATATATATACACAGACACACATATATATATAAAAAAACATCAGGAAGGGCAAAAAACCCTTCTGCAGACTTGTGATATAAATTCACAAACCACTGTCATCTGCCTTGCAAGCTTTGTTACCATGGTGTTATCCATAGACATTAGTAAATTTAAAATGAAGGAGCCTGGCAAGTCCAAGAGGCATCAGAGTTCAAGAGACATCAAGAGCTTACGCATCCTTATGCTTAACACCAGGCTATTTGAAACTCGAGATCATGAACAAGGAGGGCTGTAGAAGGGTACAAACTTCTGTCTAACTCTTGGCCTAAACGCTGTACGTGATTTCATATGTATGTGTTTGTGTACATATGTGCATGTAGTATCTGAGAGTTTGGATGCTATCAATGATACTATATATAAGAACAAATTCTGAGGTGTATATATACATAGACACTCTACAACATCTGTGTTTCTTTTTCAGTCCAGATTCTGGAATAGAGTGTCCCTTGGAAAGCAGCTAGAGACAGGGAGAGAATTTTGGATGGTATTTCCTTCAGATTTTTTTCCTGGATGCTCTGGATTCCTTGGTTTCTTCTCACGCCAACAGTTCTCATTACTGCTAGTCAAGTTATAGAATCGTAGAATCATAGAATGGAGAGAGAGAGAGAGAGAGAGAGAGAAAATATCAGCATGGATGTATTTGTATTATTCAGAAAACTAAAGGCTGTGCTCTACCTTGGTCTTTGAATATGGTCACTGAAATTTCAATTCTCTTCCAATGAAAAAGGTCATCAAATCTTCATTGCCAACCACCTGTAGAAATAACTTTAGTTATGTATTTCATGATTTTTCAGATAACCTTTGCTTTGTTTTGCCCCAGCTCTGAGCTGATTAAGCATGAGGCAGATACAACCCAAAACGTGTATACAGCTGCATTAGCATATTACTGTACCTGAGCTAGTAAGCCAGGCTTTGAACTTCAGCTGCCTCAGGCAGATATGGCTCTAAATATAAGCTGAATATGAAACGCAAACACTGATAGCATAAATCTCACCCCGTGGGGCCTCGGATCATTCTGTACCCTTTTAAGTGCCAAACATATAAAATTTTTATGTCCTTTAAAAAATCTTTTTTAACCAGGCCTGATTCTGACCTTCACCTCAAAAAGAATATTACTAAATATAAGTTAAATAGCAATTCTGAGTTTGAAATGGGATAGGAAACATTGGTTGCTGTGCACGTCTTTTGAAACGGAATTATCAAAAGATTTGAGTAATTACTGTTCTTCACTAATAATTACTGAATTATTAATACCTTAAACAGAAGACAACTCTACAGATACCAACTTTTTCATGTGAAAATCTCTAGCATGTAGCTTACAGTTAGAGGATTGTGGTCGGAGTCTGTGGATCTCCTCGTTCGCCACCTTGTCGTTAGATGTCTAGAAGCTGTCACTAGTACTCGAAGAGGCTCCATTAGAACCTCACTGATACCCAGGCTAATTTTAATTACTCTCTATTGTGTAGAAATAAATGTTAGTTTAGATGAATACTAGACCTCTCTGAGACACTTGCGAAATAACCCAGGCAAATTGTTCCCATAAATATATATACATTTTCTTTTAGCAGTCATTTCTTTGCTTTTGTTCTGGTTAACTAAAAATAGATTTTGATGTCAATATCTTCCTCAGACTGAGGAACTAAAGATCTTAGTTACAAGGTTAGGTCCTTAAAAGGAGCAGATAAATCCTCTAATAAGCGTTGTGTGGGTAGGTATTTGTAAGCTACTTTTTCAAATATCACAGCGAGGGGTTTTGTGGAATTGTATACTGTTGTTTTCTTTGCTCTCTCCATTCTGTTTGCCCGCCTCCTTGCCATTCTCCTAAACAGTAATTAATGCCTAGGATCAGCATGGTTGCTGCTGCCATGAGAATATACTGCAGGAGGAACAAAAGAATGACGTACACTTTGAAAAGGAGCCAGATAGTGAAAAATGATTACAGCCTTCTTAATTATGGGCTTTTCAGAGCAGCAGGTTTAGTTTTGCATCAGTTCAAAAACTAATAGTTTTATGGCTTTTTAAAAAACAAGATAACAAAAGAAAGCTGATGTACATTATAAAAAGAATGGCGATTATTTTTTTTAGTGTAATATCTGGAAAAGTTTAGGCTGTAAAATGGCTTTAAATAAATCATTTCATAAAAGGAAACAAATATCACTTAAAAATACAGAAAATGTGATTCACCATTTCCACTCAGCTAGAGATGTTTGTTCAAGACCGGGTCCCCTGCTGCTGTCGCAGTTGTTACCTTTGATTTCAGCGGGAGCGGTAGCAGGCTGGGTTGGGGCAGCAGCGTTTACCTACGCCTGTGGTCTTCGGTCCTCACCACCTTATTTAGCAAAGGGGCAATGTTAGTGCTTGGGAGAGGAGGTTCTCCGTCCTCTTCTGAGGCCTGTGCCTGCTCATCAGGCAGTGCCCAAGGTGGCTGCTCGCCGCATCTCTCTTGTGCTCAGGTTTGTGTAGGGTTTGCATGGTTTCTGTTCCTAGTAGAGCATGGCTGTCGGAGGGCTGCTAGGGCATCAAGGCCAGCCGATACAAGGTACAGCAGCTTGTGCATCTTCATTTCAGGGGATGCTCAGCTGCCCTGTGGCTTGCGCGCAGAGAGCCTGTCTGGGGTGGGACCAGCCTGAGCATACGGAGAGCCCGCTCAGCCTTTCTGCTCCTCTCCCAGCCATGCCTGTCTTAGGAGCAGCTGCCGTCCCTCCCCTGCTGCCGCTGCTGCCCGTGCCTCTCGTCCTCCCAGAAATAACCTTTCCTTCAGCCTTGAAGGTGGAGCAGGATATGACTTCTCAGTTGTCTATCAGATACTCTTCCTAAGTGCTTGGTCTTCATCCCTCCCAACAGACAGGCCAGCATGTGTATTAAACTTGCGAGGAGAATTGCTTCCCAGATTAGAAATGCAAAAGAGGAAAAAAAAAAAGTGCAATTCTTCAAATATAATGGTTCCCAGGCAGAGCTATGCTGTTCAGCCAGATTAAAGATTGTAGCTGATCGTTGTTGAACTTGTCCTACCTAATCTTCTTGAGGTGGGCTCTTAGGCATTCATATGTAACCCCTTGTCCTGAGTCCACCATCAAGGCCGTGAGCTGGCGAGTTGTTTCCCTAACGGAGCAGATGTCAGCATGGTAACGCCGAACACACACATACACGTGCTGTGCACACACAAAACTCCAGTGGGTCTGTGTTTGGTATATGATGAATTTGGTGCAGCTGATCACCCTAAACATGCCTTTGTGCATTAGGTGAGCCTTTTAGAAATACCCCGTTTTTTATTTTTAAAACCAGTTATTAACATGGAACATCTTCAGTTATCCTCTCTGTCCTCTTAAGAGGAAATGTTAAGCCTTATCGTTATCTGAAGATGGGTTTTAACAAGTCTTGCTTTTGCTTATATCTGAATCCTAAGGTAGCATTCGTCTTCTATTAAAAAAAAAGAGATTAATGGAGCAGCCTCACTATCATCAAAAGCTGAAATTTTGCTGTGTTGTTTCACACAATTTGTTTGGAGCTATGCAGGAAAGCATCATATCAAGTATGGAATTACTGATTTCTCTTTTAATAATGCCATTTTAATATTGATTACCTGATCAGATTGATTCTGTGCACCATGACCTAAACCAAATGGGATATATTTCAGATACAAGTCGGTTCCAAATTTATTCTGAAAATGATGGAAATCAAATTATCTGAGAGTTGATAGGGTCTTTATTTTGATAGCTGTTTTAATTGAGGGATTTTCTGCTATTTAGTAGTAGCATCTGAAGAACACTTTGCTAAAGGTTGGATGAGTATGGAGGCAGTTCAGGTTGTATTTGGTAAGTTCTCTCAAGGCTTTTCAGCAAAGTTTTCGGTTAAGAAGGTTTCTAGGGAAAAAGTAGGTAGGCTAGACTTACAATTTCTGGTATTTCTATGGCAAAGGATGAGAGGGGGAAAAACCTAACCAAGTATCTCAGCATTACTCCTTAAACATCATGAGGAGAAGAATAAAATTGCAGCATTTGTCCTGTGCTTCTGATGCATTTTTTTAAACCTAAACATTGATTTTAATAGCTCTACATCTTGTTACCTACTTTTGTCAGCATCATGCGTGTTTTCATGTATAGGGAAGCCCATATGTCCCTTGTACTGAATGTGCGAAATCTCTTATTTACCCTGAGCTTACGTTAGGTGAATGTCATGATAGGACTAAGGCACTTTCACGCTAGTTGTAAAATGGCAGGTTGATTTACATGTTCATTTTTATAATATTGAGAGAAAAAGTAGTTAAATACCACTATTTTATATGCAAGAGGAGAATACTTTGTATGCTTCGCTTCTGTCATGTGAAAGTCCCTAAATTGCTTTTGGCAAGTAGATAACTTAGAAAGAAATTGTTTCAGTGACAGAAGTGTTTTGAAAATAAACCTTGAAAGTGAGAATATGAAACCTGTAATTATCTAATGGAAGACTCAAAAGGTTTTTAAAAGCAAAACAAAACGTAAATACTAGAGTTGCTGCAGTTATCTGACCTCTCCACATGCTGTGCCATATCTGTATATTGTGGATATGTAGGGCATCATTTTCCAGATTCCCATTAGTCACAAAATGTTTTGGGTGAGTCACTGGGATCACAAAAACAGTGGAGAGAACTGGCACAGAAAACATGTTTGCTTCACAGGTAGCAGAATTTGTGGAGGCAGAGAATTTCTTGAAGAATCTAGTAATTTCTTCCTGAATTTCTTTATTTTTGGCTTCCCCGTTACCTTTCTGCCAGGGATCGGGGCATGTATTTCATGGGGGAGCCTGATGTGTTGTTGTACACAAGGGTTTTATTGTGGCTAAATGCCCACTGAATGTTCAGCCTTGGACTGGGACAAGCTACGGCTGCTGGTAGGACTTGGTACGCTAGTGTCAAACCCGTGTTCTTCACGAGGGCTTGCTGATAGTAGAGCTTCAGTCTTGTTAAAAGTAGGTCACAAAAGACCTTTCTAACGAGAACGGTTTGGGTTACAAGTAAAGGAAGGTAAAGATCACTGAGATCTCTAGGGCTCTGGTGTCAGAAGAGATCTCCCACAGCCTGCCCATCCTCTTCTTTGACACTTTGGCTGCAAACTTACAGTTCGTTCTTGTTTTTCATGACCGTGGCTCACCGGTATGCAGCATTATCACTACAAGAGATGAGTATTTGTTTCTATTCATGAGAAATTCTTGTTTTTCTGTACAAATAACTTGTGACCTTTGACTTGAATCCTTGGAAAACTTTGGTAAGAAAAGGAATTGAAAAGGTTTGGTGGATCCTGTTCTTGTTTACGTCCACTGTAATTTGCGATATTTTGAAGCCACTAATGTCATTCTTGACTGTGATTGAGACTAGATGATGACTTCGTCTTCCTATTACTGCCACCTAAAAAAGCCTACGTCAATTTGAGGAAACAAAATATTCATCTTCGCTGTTGCAGCATGAGGTTTACATTCATTGCTGTGGCAGTTCAGCAAACGTGCCTGTTTCTGTGGGCATCTAGCTAGATCATGACAAGTTTAGGTCACGGTGTCTGTATTGCTGCAGGGGAACGGCTCTTGCATATATGTCTGCAGAGGAAATATTAGTGTCAGGAAGCTGAGTAAATCCTTATTCAAACTGATATATAGCTTTAAAAATGACTCTGTAATGTATTATGTCCCTGAGGAAAATGGTAAGAATTTTTGGCCTGTGAAAGACATGAATTTCTTTACTTCCAAAATGCAGCTGCTTCAGCTAGAGATAGGTAGCTACCAGTGATTGCAATGACAGAGTATGGCAACCCCTAAAATGAAATGTAGATGAGACAGAAAGACTATCAAGAACCTTGTTAATCTATTTTGTAGTCCCATCCAGGATAAGGCTGGGATCAGTTTCTGCCACTACTCCGATGCCAGATTAATCCTTTTGAACAGTTACAGTTAACAGCTCTGAAATGCTGCTTTCATGCTTAATACAGTATGAAGGGTCCCTTTCGGTATTGAAAGTAATTTAAAAAGTAGCTGGGAAGATTTGCTGTTCATCCTCAAGGCATCCTACCAAGGAAGTTGTATGGGACATAAGGTTGATGATGATGGCTGAAAGAGCATGTCTGATTTTAGAGAATCTCAAGGGAGAAGGACTCCGATGGATTATTTTTTGTTAAACTTTGACTTTTGTATTCTTTTGGTTAAAATAAAAGTAGAAAACCAAACAAACACATAACAAAAAATACTTCAACGTGCAATTATTATGGCCCTAAATAACAGTTGCTTTTAACTGGCATAAGTTGGCATTGTTGCCAAGAGAAACAGTCCCACCTTCCCCTGGCAGCTTGTTCGCATTCCTCCACCGTTGCCTCCTCCACCGTGCCAGCGCGAGGGTATGTGCAGCTGTGCGTTGACATGGGCTGAGGAACCGACGCAAGGTAACATTAATCCAAGAGAAATCGCTGGATTTTTGTATTTTGGTTTTATCTCAGATGAGTTAGCTGCTCCAGCATGCAGCCTGGCTCTACGCATGCCGGTGCAATGGGAGGAACAACGCAGGGCAGGAGCAAGGGACTGAGAAGAGCAAGTTCTGCTCCTTGGGCGACGGTGTGACACCACGGGAGAGTTGTGCTGGCCTAAGTGAGGGGAGAATAAAGAATTAAAAGGTGAAGTTCCTGGATTTGTCACCTTTTAAGTCTTATATTTTGCAGGACAGCGAAGGGTAGTAGCGGCCAACGCGCAAACTGCCGTGGTGCGAGGGCGTGAAGCATTATTATTTTTCTATATTTGAGTCGTCAGCTCTCAATGACTTTATAATGCTCCAGAAAGGTCTGGCAGATTATCATCATAGGAAACAGCCTTTAATGTCCCATTTCTGGATCGGTGGTGTACATGGGATCCTGTTATACTGTGGATGCAATGAAGCTTCTCTGTTTTATAGAGTGGGGTTTTTTTCAAAAGGTTTCCTCTGTTTTTATTTTGGTGTATAATTATCTGTAAAAGTACTTTGTTTAATGCTTCTACACTGGAGTTGATGCGCTAGTTATACCTGCAAGTATGCAAGTTAACTGCAAGATCTTCAATTAGTCAAGCAAAGATTAATACTATGTATCTGTGAAGCTGTTTTCTCCTTGGTTAAAAAGAAAACAAAGTGAATTGCATGTGAGTGGGTGTAAGGAAGCTAAGGAAAATTTTCTCATAGGCCTCTGTATATGTGTTGGATGATGTTTGCTTCCTTGTGCAACTCTACTGACTCTCATCCAATATTTTTTTATCATGAAGTGAACTTGTACAGGCATATATTTATTTATCATAAACAACTTAGAAACTTTAAAATCTCACTTTTATCTGTCATCCATTTGAATTAAGTATCTTGTTCATAAACAACTGTTTGGTCTTCAATACACTGTGTCATAATTTGCTTATATAGCTGAATTGAGGACAAAACCGTCTTTTAACACCTTTGGGAAGAATGGAAAATGCAGCTTTATTGTCCTTATGAACCACCCTCTGCATTTTCTCAACAGCATTAAAAAAAAGAAAGCAGTTGGTAAAATATTAATTAGTAGAGGTGCTCCCGTATGGGACTTCTTCAGTTACCACTGTTGATGACAGCAACTTCTGCCTTGTTCCTGGACATCCCACGCGTGCAGAAGGATGCTTCTCTTCATCCTTTTTCCTTCTTTTCTTTCTTCTCCCATCCTGGGCACAGCCTTCCTAAAGGGGCCAGTGCAACCTCCTTTTTCCTCTTGAGGCAAAACGCCGTGGGGTCCCTGGGTGCCCTGCAGCCCCTCTCGTGACAGCGCTGGGGTCCCTCGGCAGCAGCCCCCGGCTCCCTGCACCTCCAGGGCGCCTGGTCCCTCCTCGCTGCTGCTCTCATCATCCCCTTCCTCTGTCGGAGCTGCTTTGCGGCAGCAAGAAGAGGAAGGAAAGCCGGGGAATAGGTTGGAGGGATGTTTTGTGGGGTGTGGAGGAGGCGTTTTGTGATAGGAAAAAAGAAAAAAAAAAAATCATCCTTCTCTCACAAACTGGGATCCCAGCTTCACCCATTCGGTCCTCCAACATTTGCTGTGTTACCAGCTTTGATCTCCTTATCTCCAAGGGACTTTATTTCATTTCTCTGACCAGTGTTGGAAGTGTCAGTCCCGCCGTTACCTAGGTTTGTCAGACACTTTGGAAAGCAACGAGGGAACCTTGGAGCTGGGATTTCATCTTATTTGCAGGAGTAAGCTACTGCTGGTCAACTCTTAAGGCCTGTTTTAACCTCACTGCCCAGGTGAGGGTCAGGGGCTGCTACAGCTTCTACCCGGCACAAGTAGAGCACTTGGCAGTGGTCCACACACTACGTGTGGGTGTTATAGCGTGGGAACTGTGGTTTGTAATGTTATTGGGAAAAGAGAATGCCAAGTTGGGTTATGGGGGGCCTAAATAGATGCTGATGGCCTCTTCCCAGCCATAATCCTCTCTGGAATGGAGGTAACTTCCAGTGCCTGCTCCTGCATCTGCAGAACTGCCTACATCTAGAATAGATTTTCCAGTTATAAGGATAAATGCAACAAAAATCAAAACACAGAATGAGTCTTAGTCTGTAACTTAAGAAAAATTGATGGCTTAGATCTTTTGTGTTTTACGTCCGTTTAATTAAAAATTAACTTTTAAAAATTGATCTTAATTGTGCTGGAAGCATCTCCTCTCGCAGCAGACGTTCAATAAAATATAAGCTGGGCTTTCAACATCTACATTTCTAGTTGTGATGTCTTTGTTGTGAAAATTTGTCATCGGTCTGAATACACCATTTGGCGAGCCACCTGCCTTTCCTCTTCTCTTCTCTTACCCACTCGTTTCCTTTTGAGGCTGATACTGAAAAGCATAAACCTGAAGAAGGCCTCCCTCCTAAAAATTTGCTTCTCACATTGTGTTCTCCTGCTAATGCTTATTTTATTAGCCCCCTTCTTACTCTGGCAGCGAATGCAATGACGTAGCGTTCAGGGCACTTGTCCAAACTCTGAAATTTTACAAGCAGTACACAGTGGAAACATTTACAAATCTGTTCCAAGATACATATACACTGGGTGTATATATCCAAATGTAAATATTCAGATCTGTTTGTTAAGTTTTCAGTTTGCTAACTGGTTAAAGGTTTATAGTTGCGTGTCCATGGAGAATCTTTTCTTTTGTGGTCAAAATGACAGCAGGTTTTCCTAGGGGTGAAAACAGTGTTTTCTTATCTTGATGTTCCCCACGGCTTATCTCGAATCCTTGACGTCCACGTACTGGACGTTGACAAGGAGGGAACTGGCAGCTCGACCAGGTCTGCGTTGCTGACTGGTCCTTGATGTCTAATAATCTATTTGAAGTAATGGGCTGCCGCAGGTTTGAGGTGCTGGCTTGGGTACTGAGCCTTTTTCATCTCTGAATGAGACTGTTTTGTGTCATTTTGGTAAATGATAACTTTTTTTGAAGGGTTGAGGTTCTCTTAAAGTCCATCGCTTGCTGGATGGAAAGCTGTAGCTCTTAGGTTCTTCAAAACAGGTGACAGAGAGGCAGTGGCAGTCGTTATGATAACTAATGCTCTGTCCTCCACAAGGGAAAAATGATACTGTTTTTCTCTCTATAAGGTTAGAGAAATCTTAATAGTTTAAAATTCAGTTTTTATTGCTTGCTCTAATTGAACTATTTTTTTCTAAACTGCAAGTAAGATGTTGACTTGTAGGCAAAATCCACTGATGATGGTTAATAGGTGGTCAGATTGTCTTGAAAAATGTCATCTTCCAGTACGTAAATTCCATGGCCGATCAAAGACAGTGATCAAAACCTGGGTCTGAAGAAAACCCAAACTTTGAGAAACTTCAACATTACTGATATGCATCTAGATTTGAATTAAATGGATTTTTATAAAAGCAAACCTCTCCTTCAAATACTGTAACCAAAAGTTCATAGTTTTGCAAATTTCTGGTTGTGATTTTTGTTCTTAGGTTTATTCCCATTCCTATGACTTAGACTGGGAGAAATTCTTAACCTTGAGCGTCAGGTATAAATCCCTTAGATTTTAATCATCTGCCAGGGAATGATCCATTAAATGACAGTGAAGACAGAAGTACAATCTTTGAGGCAAATGTCTTGGTTTAATGATTTTTTTTTTTTAAATTTATTTACCAATCACTTAATTTGAATCCATCAGTGGTAAGGACATAAATCTTGCGGCATGTAAATAAATGCTTCTTGTCAGAAACCCCTAACCTATATTGACTTGCTTTTCTGCTCAAGGTCGTTATCCGTTCTGTGCCAGTAAGTCTGTGCTTTAACATTACAGTAAATTCAAAATCAGATAAACTTTGAAAGAATTAGAAGTTACATTAACAATGCTTGACATGTTTGCAGTAACAATTTCTCAATTTCTGTTTTATATGCCAAATTTAATTTGGTAATGCATTTCAAACATGCTGCAAAATGTTTGGGGGGGGGGGGTGGGTGGGTTCGATAGCGGGATGCTACGGGATGTTGTCTGCTTCTAAAGAGGAAAAACTCGACTGTCCGGTGTCAGTCACTAGGTCTGTGGTTTCGTAGTTGGGGTAAGCCAGTCTAAGTGCGTGGGCTACCATTGAAAAATGTTGTCTGGTCCCTGGTGAGATGTTTGTGCTGTCTGTGGTGATAATGTGAGCAAACTGAAGAATAACCTCCCCCTGCTAGGCTGCATTTCAGCTGGGTTTAGTACCCTTTGTCTAGCTCATGGCATGAGATGCACAATTGCTGGTAAGAGCGGCTGGGATCACAGGATTTGTCTTTTCCTGACAACCTGCACTGACATTGACTTAAAATGCTTGTGAAACCTGACCATTGGGTTTAAAACTCCCTGAGGACAGGATTATCCTCCCGTGTGCTGGGGTGATACAGTGCCTGTCATGGCAGGGCTCTGCTTACACCCCTACGTGCTACCGGCGTACATTGTATGTGTCTTAATAATACTAATGTTATTTTTCAGATTATTGTATCTGAAATACTATGAGATCTGCAATTACAATAGGAATGGCATCTTACAGAAGTTTGCAGATATGCTAAGTTTGTATTCCAGCTCTTCACCTTACGAAATTATTAAATGAAATTGCCTGACAAAAACATTTGGTATCAGTGTAGCAAAAAAGCATGAAAAGGTGCAAACCTGACCTTTGTCAGGTCGCCTGAGCCTGGGAAGGAAATATTACCCATGAAGCACGTGTCTGTGCCCTTTGCTTCCTCTTGACTGAATTGGTATTTGAGTATATACTTAAAAGTAAGCATGTGCTCAAATACATTCCTGAATCGTGGCCTCATCGCTGCCTCAGAAAGAGGAGACTGCTCTCGTCCTGCTTATTGACCTTTCTAACCATCACAGAAATGCTACAACTAACTCTGCAAAAGCAATATTTGGCTTTCCTGCCTGGCAGACAGGTGAATCTTGAAAGTATTTCTTGGAGAAACTGTTTTGGAGAACAGTGGGATGAGGTGGAGACGAGAGCCCGTATGTTTGGCCAGACACCCTCTTCTTGAGACATGGCTGTGTTGCAAAATGTTTGCGTCATTTGTCCAGCTGTAAGCAAGATCTACTTCTTCTTACTCCTTTCCTAAAGTTACATGCTGTTATTGGTCATGTATTGACTCTTACTGCAAGTACAACTGGTGGAGGACACGACTAGAAGGATATGATGGAGAAACTACAAATGAGTAGGAACAGATCAAGTCACAGTAAATAAATACGAGGCAGTACTTTTTACATCAAAGACAAGTTATGTAGAAACACAGCTGTCTGGTGACCCAAGTACTCCAGCTATCTCAGCTTCAGTTTTCCAACATAATTGCTATTTGAACTGCATAATACTTCGTAGTAAGCTTTGGAAATTTTAATAAATTGTTTGCAGATGAATAGAAATAATATATCATTAGGTTAGAAGGATCAAGTTGAGTCTCCCCAGTTCAGTACGAAACACGGTAAATAATTAAATTCTTCATCTGGATTACTGTCCCTTTACCTGAATAATGAAAGTTGGAGTTTGTTTCATATGAACAATTAAAACAAGCAGAAAAGTACTGGATTTTGCAGAGTGAATGGCCGTAGCTGCCACAGAAATACGGAGATACTAGGATTTTGAGGAGCAACCAAGAAACAATTTATACTGAATTCATCTATATATGAGTAGCATACAGTCATGGCAAAGAACATGAATGTACCATATTCTTAAGTAACATTTCTCATCTGTAACTTGGGTAGTTTTATACAAAGGACTAAAATATTTTAGCTTTTACCAGATTCAGTTCTCAATAAAATCTTTTTTCCTAGCTCTTAAATAGCTGTAGAGCCTAACTGTAAAATTGCTGCTTGTGATGGGCAAATCAATAAAATCTTATTAGTGTGCTCTACTGCCTTTCATTGCCATCCCGCCGCAGTGCCCTTCTTCGATGAAGGGATGCTGGGACATCGTGTTCCCAACGTCCTCTGATTTGTGGCTGGCAAGGTAGGAAGGTCAAAAGAGAGACAGGATCTGAATAGCTCAAATATCCATTAAAAACAAGCCCTTCTGTGAGCAGCAGAGCAATGAAAGCCTGGTACCCCCTGGATTTGCCTCACGTTTGGATTTCCTGGTGCCAAATAAGACATCAGTTTTAGCTTTGCTGTTTTTGAAGCCTTCACTTCTAAATTCTGGTGCTGGTTATTGGTGGCTCCAGCTGCCACCCTGTCCTCGGTGGGAGTGTTACTCTGGTCCATGAACCCTGTTGGAACTTGATATGTTTGAGATTTTGCTAATACAGCAGCTAAACCTAACCGATGGCATTCAGAATTGTTAGAGAAGAAACAAATGCACAAAGTGAGTGATAAGGTTCGCCTTTTTTTTCTTTTAATTGAGGCAAAGATTCAGGAGCTGGTGACCTGCTGCGTATATTAGGAAAGACTGGTCCCAGCCAATAATGGCTACCAGTGCTAACACAGCTGTTTTCAAAAGATACAGCAAGTTTTGTTTTTACATAAATTTTAAAAAAATGTTGAATTTTAGATAGAGATCACTTGGGGTCAGGCTATCATAACAAATAGCCGAGTATGCTCTCACACAGTGACAGATAACAGAAGATAAGTCTACTAGAAACACTAACCAAAAATATGCCTAATAAAACCAGAAACCATAGTCCTTTCTGATAATCCACGTGATCCTAAAGCTCAACTATTCAACAGAAAAACGCATCACTGCTTGTAAATAAAGTGAGTCTTAAGATGTCTTTATCAGACCTTCACCTTTAATAAATAGCTTCTAAATATAGCATCGAGTCAAATACTCCAGCAGAGCATTTGTGTTTCCGCAGCAGCGTTGCAAACCTCCGTCTCCCGTTCTTTTATACGACCTGTGTCTTTGGTCTGTGCAAAACGTGTTACTAATTACAATGCTTTTTATTTACAAAATGTTCTTCAGGCTGGTCACTTTGCTCCGCTGGGATCAAATTATAATGTCATTTTTCCAGGTGCTCTAGTCAAAGATGTGGCGCATGGTGTATTGCCGGCTGTGCAGATAAACCACCATTAGTCTTGATCGTTGGCAAATTGTTTAAACCATCCTCCAGGTACAGCATCGTTGGGATGGTCTGTGGATGTTATTACCAAAACAGGGATAACGGGGTGGGGAGACGCACCAGAACATGGAGGCTGATGTTTAAAACCAGATTTTTCTGCATGGGATTGTACATTTTAATAGCTTTTGTCTCAGAACTCTAGTTTCATAGAGGTGCAAATGTTTCTAAATGCAAATGCTAATGTATTAAGTCATTTAAAAGGAAAATGGTAAAAAAAAAAAAAATCTAGGGGATGTGAAATAATGAAGTCCACAGATAAGAGTTTTAAAATAACGAAAAGTAGATAATTTTTAACCACAATATGTGGTTAAAATCAGGAACTCCTTGCCAGACGATGCAGCAGAAATCTCTTCAGGGTTACTAAATAAGTAGCAACTAGCTCCATGAGCTACAAATCCTGGTAAGCTGGGGAGGTGTGACGGTGTGGTTGTCCTGCTCTTACAGCCTTCTCTGGGCAACCGCTCTTGGCACCGTTTGGGACAGGAGATGGGACTAAACCGAGCAGAGCTCTAACCTGGTACGTCAGCTCTTCCGTGCCTAAGCTGAAATTCTCACTTTATAGAAAGGGAAACCGAGAAACGGAGGGGACATCTTTTCAGCTGATACCTGCCTGAAGACTAATGAGGGAATGAAAATAGAGCATTTGTGGTCAGCCCTGGGCTACTGGCAGAGCTTTCCTACATTGTGTAGAAGATAGGGTGACTGTGGCTCACCAGCAATATGATTACAGTATAAACACATTTATCTTAAATTTCTCCTCCTTCAGTCATCTTCCGTTACAACTGAGGCAGCTGGGATCCAAAAAAAGGTAACCAAAAAGGATCTTGTTAGTAGTGCTGGTTCAAGGGGTATTTACCCATTTTTTTAGTGGATCTTTAATGTACTAAAAAGACAGACTGAATTATGCTTTGGCCTCTCTTAAAACTCCTGAGATTTTCTTTCCTTTTCCTCTCTCTCAGATGATGACTCATCATGTTTATCAAAATCATACATCACTACCTAGAAATCATATAATTTATTTAGAAATGCTGACTTCCACATTTTATCTGCTAAACTAAGCAAGTTCTAAACTGGCCTTGATCAGTGTGCTTCAGACAAGGGTGCTGGCAATTTACTGCCTCTGACCTTCCCTGCGTGTTTAAGAGCCTCAAAGACAGGGAAGGTCAATGGCAATTACGCCATTTAAGAAATTAATGGAGAGTTAGGCAGCTAAATAACTCCAAGGATTTAGACCAAAGCTTGATTTATTTCTTTTTTTTTTTAATATCAATATCATCACTTAGCAATCAAAGGTTCATTCATTTGTGGTGAATGAATAAGGTAGATTGAGCAATAGTGAGTTCAAATAAACTAACTCTGCCTTTGCGTTTCTGAAAAATAGACTTTTAGGCCTAGAGAACGTTAATAAAAAATAATTACCTAGTCACTCTGAAACCGTTAAAAGATCCACATAATGCTAATACAGGCTGCGATGCTAGTCCTCATGTATTGGACCAGCCTAATAAGATTTAATCATATTTTGTCAATCCCAAACTCTTAATTTTGCCTGACAGAAGATGTTTAAATATGCAGTACATCATTGTAAGTGCGTATGTATCCATAAAACATTTTTGCATTGTCTAATAATGTTGGATGTTTTCATTTCTGCATGTTTAACCTGAGATGCTTTTAAAAGTCCTAATGATCAAGAGTGCACTCTACATATGGCCTGGAACTGCATTTTCAAGGTATTTCAAGCTGAAAAATTACAACCAGGAGGAACCAAACCTCATTAATTATGTTGTCTCCTAAGGTATGTGAGATGCTCTTAGAATTCAAAAGGTTGTTGGTTTTCAACGTGAAATGAAGTAATCCTTCTAAACGCTTTGCTCATCGGTGGGTGTTGTTCTGGGGGATTCCTCAAGACAAAGGACACAATATGGAGAAGAGCTGACGGGACAAAATTGTTCCGAATTTTGCAACTGACGCCTTCAAAGAATCAAAGCCAAACTGTCCTGGGCAAGCTTTTTGTGTTTTAACCTTGTGATATGAACACTTCCAAGCCATTTAATGCAGTGCAGCATGACAGAAATAAAATCAAATCCTATTTCAGCAGCTAGAGTAATTTTTTTCTTAAGCCTATTAGTAAAAGACCACTTTCTACTTTTTCTTACCTGCACTGTGTATCTGCTGTGTACTCAGTTCTTAGGTGTAAATGTTGTGTATAACTGTACATCATGAAGAATTTCAGTATCTCTACTCAGACTTTTGTTTAAAAAACATTTTTGTCCCGTCAAGCAGAAATTGAAAAGTTTGTATGAAGTTGTATTTGGAAATACTTGTACAGGAGTTCCTGCTTAAAATTATTGTTTTGCCGTCAGCACGTGTGAGCTAGCATCTGTGTTCCCTGCCTTGTAGGGGTAACAGCAGGGTGGTTGCTACTTTTGCCAAGTCACTATGATATTAGCTAAAAATTAACATTTTTCATCAGAAGTCCAGAGTCAAACGCACGTCTTTGTGTGTGGCTGGCACTGTCACGCGTGACTGATGCAGTGGTATTTAATGTAAGGGCATTTTGAACTGTAAGGCATTATTTTTGCCCTGGGGTAACCACTGGCGTGGGCGTTGTGTCGTCTCCAGCCTTCTCCATGCTCCCCAGCGATGACAAACTGAAAAAGCCTGTCATTATCTTCCACTCTCCGCTTCACAGAATGGAGCAGGATTTGCAGCCTGGTATTTCTCTAAGATGCTTTTGTTCGCTTAAAGGACTTTCATCATCTGAATATTCATTTATGCATCAAATTGCACATTTCTGGAGAAAGATGAGGACTGAAGCTTTTCTGTGCTGTAGATTGAGATGCAAAAATGAATCAGAAATCACTTGAAGAATTCTGTCGTTAAATCCCCATAGTGCAGTTGCTATAAGAACATGTATTTAGACAACCATCATCAGAGTTTTCTGGCGTAGGCTATGCTTACCACAGTGAAATTGTGAGCACCTGTATGAGGGAGACGTACAAGAAAACATATTTAGCATAATTTGAGTTTTCTCTCAAAGTGCTGCCCTTCTGCTTTGTCATTGCCTTCAGGTTTACATTTGCAGTGGGATTTTCAGGAGTGAGGAGACCTTGGGTTTATGTTTGTTATTAGAAACTGTAGTGTGGGCATCACCTTCAAATACCTCATAAGAAAGTGGTTTGATTCTTTTTTTTTTTTTCTCTTCCCTTCCCAGTTGTGTGGTTCAAGACTTTCTGTATCTAGTCAGGCATAGAGATATATAAATGGGTCTTTGCATGCCAAATACTGCCTTTATTTGCATAAACATTGCAAATGAACATGACATTCCCATGCCAACATCTAGCTTTTATCTCAACCACTAGATACCTTAGGGAAACTCAAGATGAATACCGTGAGTGTGTTTTTCCTCACGAAACGTACAGCGCTGTAACTTCTAGGTCGCGGGGCCGGTACTGCTTAGCCTCTTCTGTGGTCCTCGAGGTCTGCACCCAGGTGTTGGTAGTATCAGGGTTGGTACCAGAGGTGAAGCCCTTCAGGCAGGGCCACATGGTGGTAGCTCAGAGGCAGAGTCCAGGAACCGCCCTGTGATGGAGGTTACGCGGATGGTGCCGTTCTCTCAAACTTTTTCTGCAATAAACTTTCAGTTTTTCTCATAGCAATTGAAAAATATTAGCACCTGGTCTGGATGTCTGGGACTACAGTTTTGTTGTGCATGTGTTTCATTTAACTAAGCTATCAACGCTATTTAAATGTCTATAGAAATAATTTTATTGTGGAAATAATGAACTGTAGTCTGGAATAACTGTGCATATATATGAAGAATGTGCCATTACTGGAAAGACACGTTCTTTGTATGATGAATCCTATAGGTTTTTGAAAGGTATGATGAAGATGAGGCAGAATTATTCTGCTCTTATTTGCTTCCTCTATTAGTGCCACAAATGCATCTTTCTTATACTAAAATGCTAACAGTGAGTTTTAATAAATCAATTTCATGGATGCAGAAGAGAGGACGCTGGTTAATGTATGGAAATGAATGCACTTCAACATATGCGTGCTCTGGAAAATTATGGCTGGAAAGAGGTGCAGAACTAAAATCAACTTGCACAGTAACCTGTGAATGTGAAAAACATTTCAGTGAACTGAGAAAGTAACTTACATAGAGCTTTGCACCCAATAATTTTATTCTGATTGGAAATACCTGCAAGACAGTTTATTTCAGGTGATAGTTAAAGTTACTGAAGAAATGGCTGTGCCTGGCAAATACTTGATTGGCATCTTTTCTGGCAGGCACAGTGGAAAACTGTGGATAGATAGTTTTGTCTCAGGTCTATGAAGTTCAAAATAATTCACGGACTACACAGGTGGTGAGTTTTTACGGTGATTTCAGCTGGAAGCAGGAATGTACTGTAGGAAGGAGATGCTTTGCAGGAAATCAGTAATGTGGATGCATATAAAAGACACTCCATTTAAGGAGGGAGAATATAGGAAAACATTATTAGTATATATTTGAGAAAACCAAAGCTAGTTTATGTTGTTTGGGTTTTTTTTAAATTTAATTTAATTCTGTTTTCCATGAGAAAGACGTAACTTTATCCCAAAGAGATTTCCTTCCATTCATTTCCAGATGCCAGCTGTCCTCTGGCCTGCTGGCTGTGTTGAGCTGGCTGGTATTTTGGGTTCTTTGGTATTTCTTAAGCAGTGTGTTTACTGCCTTTTGCATTACACTTCAAATGTTAGCAAGGGCATAAACAGTTAGGTTCAGGCTGAGGTCTTCCGTTACTTCTAATATTCTGCCTTGAGTAGTTGCATTCTGGTTTTGTGTGCTGCCTCGGAGGAGCCTCATGTTGGTGGGAATGAAGAAGAAGTAAAGCTAACAGTTTTTTTTAAAGGAGGTTGATTAGACTTAGTCAAGAAAACTGCTTTGGGAACTCTAGAGAGAAAGGATTTAACTTTTGTTGGCTTATACTAGAAGTCAGTAGCAAAGCCGTGGAGAGACCGTAGGAGTATTGAATCCTCTTCAGTTCTTGTAGCCACATGAAAGAAAACTTTACAACTCAAAGCTTGGAAGATCATATTTAATACGCTGCTCTGCTGAGTGACATCCCAGTCCAAAAAGCAGTATTTCAACTGACAAATTTTGAGGGAAAAATTAGTTTAGCCTATTAACAATCATGAGTTAGAAAGCATTTTTCTGTACTCATTATGGATTGTAGTCATCAGTTACATGTTCTTGATGTGTCTCCTTTAGCCTTCTCCATGATAGCCTTTTTTCCCTTCCAAAGTCATGCATTTTAATCTAGGAAAGCGGGACTTGCACGATTTATTTCACTCTGGTGGTCTTTTCCCCTGCCTGCCTGCCCTTTCCAGCCTCATTGCCCCAGTCCTCTTCACAGCTTCTCAATCTTCTGACCTATTTTAATCATTATCTCCATGGTGGGCTGTAACTTTCTTGCAAGTTTTGTGAATATTGCCACCCAGCTGGAAGAGATAAATCGGATTAGTTCTTTCGCCAACAAAAAATTTGCAGTGGGAGCCCATTCCCTCTTAAACCTGCAAAGGGAGAAATGCCGTCAATGCCTCTACCACATAAAAACAACAACAAAAAAAAGTCAAAGGAAGCTCATGTTTTACTAAACTCCAGCAATTCCAAGCACTAGACAAAAATCCATAGGAAACCAGCTTCGTTAGTGCTTCATTAGCTTTACTTAACAGACTCAAAGGGAAATGAGCACTATACACAAGAGTTGAATACTGTTCCAAATGCTCCAGATTATTTTCTAACTTGTATTTCTCATGAGCTGTTTAAATTGGCCAACATCTGCGAAGATATTAAAAAATGTTTCTGCTACTGGAAAATTAGAATATTCCCCTTCCGCAACCTGCTTCATTGCTTCTCCTCTCTTCTACTCTGCTGAGCCTGCTTCCATCTGCTTTTCGGTGACGTTAGCACAATTCAAACTCTCTGAAACGGCTGAACTTTGTCAAACATGGTAATTTGTATAAGCAAGACATTCTTTTGAGTCTAAAGTATTTTATATATATATATATTTTTATATATATATATGTACATTTTCCTTATACCAGAACTGTTGGATAGACACATAACATGCCTTTTTTTCTGTTGCTGAGACCCTTGGATATTTATGGTTGTTCTTAGCTATATTTAGTTTGTATGATTGAGTTCTTTCAATTTAAACAAGTAGAAAGAAAAATGTTCCTAAGTGGGCCACGTGCTTTCCTCTTGTATGACATTTTTGTTCGATTATACAGCAGCCAGTGTCAGTGGAACTGAGGTATTTAAAGAAAATACACATTATAAACTCCAGTGTTGACTTAGGCAGCAATGCTAATACTTAACAAATGCCTTTCCTGATCACAAGTAAACAGGACTCAGGAATTTTGGAGATCTGTGTGTAGTTTCTTTACAACTGCAGAAGATATGTGATAGTGCCTCTTTGCCCTACGCTGAATTTTTATAAAGAAAGGAGCTGTGGCTTTTTCAAGGAAAGACATAATGAATTCGCGTACAACTTCATTGTATATTTTTAGATCACAAGGGATAATTTACTTGCCCTTTTCTTACAGCTCTTGTCAGAATTCATGTTGCTTAATCTCCTTGCTCTGCTATTAAAACTCACCTTTGTATTTTCCACAGGCTAGGAGAGACTAATCTTAGCTCCTGGTAATTAGTGCTAATTTAGTTCTTTGTGCTCCAGGAGTGGCCAACAAAGGCCTAATGCGGAATGTGCATATTTTATCTTCACAGTAAGCTAACAATCCAATCAATGAAAAGACTTTTTTTTTCCTCCATAATTCCTATCTTGCCTCTTTTTTTCCCCCTTTCTCATCATATAAACCTGTGGATGTATTCAGACAATAATGCTAAGAATCAATTTAATTGTGCTACCATAGTAAAAGCAAGAAGCAAGAATCAATACCAAGAGTACTTCTGCAGAGGCTGAGCAGAAGGTTGACAAAAATGTGTTTTGAAGGAAGAGTGTTTTCATCTGTTGCCAGAATGTAGCTGTTTCCAGGGCTGTATTTAGCAGCTGCTAATGCAACAGAGAAAGCCACCTCCCAGGATAGCATCTGAAGAGAGCATCCCGACTGAACGAAGACAGAGCTTGGACTCTTGCCTTTGACACCCCTCTCTCCCCCACAGCCCCAACCACATCAATAGCCTTCTTGCTTTTCAGAAGCTAGCATTTTAGAAACCCATCCTACAGAAAGAACATATTCCCTCCTTTAGGTTAGCATGTTAAACTGGGGATAGCTCCTACATAGAAGCCAGCAGTCTCACAGCCTGTGAAACTTCTGCGCTCACAGACGTCTCCCGTCTATTCTGCCTCATGAGTGTTCGATCATCAGAGAAAAAATAGCTCGATATAGTCTGCCTAGCAAAGCAAGCTGCTGTTGGGGTACTCGTGGTGCTATATAAGGGATATATATGGACCACAGGCTAATAACCAAGTTCAGTGCACCCTAAAGGTAGAGCGTGTCACATGAATTCCCATATTACAGAAGTCAATATGGTGGGATCATTTTTATATAAATTCTTAATTTAAGAGACTGTGCTGGAGGTCAGAGACAGGGAGAAGTAAACAGTCAGTTGATGCAATTTGGGAATACATTTATAGCAGTAACTTTATTGCATTTTAATGTGTGATTTTTGAACTTCATGGAAAGGTCTGCTGCTGAAGACTACGATAGATGTAGATCTAAAACATAGGTAGTTAGTTTTAAGAAAGATGCGCAGGACCCCAGCTGTCATCCCAGGCAGCAGTTATCAAACACCAGTAACGGCTTGGTGCCATTAACAGGGAAGAATTTCTGCTGTGGTTTTCTGCTGTGGAGTTCAAAGTGTGAACGTCTGTGCTCTGAAGTCAAACGGACGGGGAAAGCAGCGAGCGCTCCAGTAGAAACTCTGCTTAATTTTTGGATTTCATTTCCCTTTCCTGTACTGCTGTGAACACCCAAAAACGTTCCCATTGTTTTCAGGGGTTTTGATTTTCAGTGCCAGCAAAGGCTGAATTGTTTCCCGAGGTGACTCCAGCACTGCCTTTGGATCGCACAACTGAGGTATCTGCTAGTGCACAGAATCGCACAGACCGATAAGGAGCAGATAAGCCTTTGTATTTTACTTGCCAGTAAGCAAAGAATGGAAATGGTTCTCTCGCCCTTCTCTTACCGGCAATTGCATCTTGTGATGTGAAACAGGTTCGAGAGCTCGACTTCCTACTAATACTGCACCTTGACAGGGATGCATGGGACTGCCAAGCTGTGGGGTGTCACCAGCCCTCTCCTCGGGTAAAAATCCTCTCCTCAATTGATAGGCGTAATTGCAAAGATTAAAAAAAGATGTAAAATAGGCACAGTCTACTGTTGCAGAACAGATGAGCTTGAATGACAAAAAAGTGGCAGAACAAGCTGAATATTTCTAAGTAAAAGTAGAAAAAAACTGTGAAGTTATCATTGCAAATACTCAGATTGAGTGTTTCTGGTTTTTGCATGCATGGAAGTACAGCAACACATTGCTAAATCTGGTGGAATAAGGTAGGAGCCATGGTGTTCGGGGCAGCGAACTTGAAATCTCAGTAAATATTGGTTTTGAGATCTTCTCAGCTCTTCCTAGCCTTGTGCTCAGGGAGTCTCCCTTCTCCTGATGGGTTTTTCTTATATTGGGAAGTGTTGTGTTATTGGTTCACTCTCCCTTTGTGTATTTAAGCTACTTCCCTAAGGAACTGAAATGTTTCTGATAATTCTGTTGGTCCTTTTGTCTGCTAGTTCATCTTTTCTCCTCTGCCTCCATCCAGTACCTTTTGAACCCATTTAGCAACTTCAAATACATCTGAAGGAACAGTAAATGCATTAAATCTCTATAAATGGCTGGGTGAGGTTAATGAAAATTGCTAGCTGCCTAGAGGGAAGGCATTCAAACTGATCTTCTCATGGAGGGAAATGCAACCTCGGGCTGTGGTGAGGACGCTGGAGGATGTACAAGAACACATGGAAGAAACTCTAGATACTTTAGGGGAAATAAAGGTACTGCCAGGGAGAGGGATGGCCTCAGGTGTAGTAAGGTAGTAGTGAAGTGGTAAGTCTTCAGGGACTTGGGGGATACGGGGGATGTGGTGGTGCGAGTGGTTACTGGGAATATGCCATTGAGAAGGGCAAAGAGCAAGGACTGTTCATGATGGATGAAGGTGCTTGTACGGGATGTAGGGCACAAATCCACAGGAGATGCTTCCTTGTTCCAGTGTGGGCAGGAGAATTTTTTTCTGGTGGCACCCAATTAATTGTGGTTCTGTTTGATAAATGTTAATATATTCCTGTCTCATAAAACTGCTGTGTTAGCATGTGTCTGGCTGCCATTTGTGAATTCCAACCCGCAGTTTTGCTGTGCAAGTAGGTCTGCTTTTCAAAAGATGGTAAGTGAACTTGTGCCGACTTTTTCACTGTAGGTCAGCCTGCGGCTTCATTCGTACAAAAGCATGATGTCAGCAAATCAAGAAATGATTTCTCTCTCTAAACAGTTTATGGCTACAAAGAAAAAAGTGTTTGGACATAGCTGTTTTTAGGATGGAAGATTTCTAAAAATATATTTTTCACTGGAATTATTTCAGGTACTGCATCATCCTCAGAGGTTGTACAAATCCCGTTTTATATGTTTTCATGGCAGTAGCTGCTTTAGCTGCTAAAAATTGATTAAAGCATTTTGATATAAAGATGAGGTGCCAGCAAATTTTCTGTATGCAAAAATTAAGTAAAATTGAGCTTAACTGTATTAAGTCAAGATGGCTGGGCTTAGTCAATTTACATTTACAGAATAACTATTTCTAGAATGTGCTAAGACTGTGTTTCGTAGTCCAGTAAAAAAAAGTATCATTTGGTGATGACTTAAATAATTTAATCTTGCAGATTTGATAAATCTTTATTAATGCTATTGTTTTGAAGCTTCTTTCATTGACTTTGTTAGTCGAAAGTAAAAATAGGGCAAACAGGACTTGGAGATTTCAAGCTGCAAGTCATTAAGTAGTCAATGCACATAATTGATGAACAAATGGGAAAAGCATACATCTGATAAATAATATATGCATAGAAATTGTAGCCTGCCTACAAAGAATCATGAAACAGAACTGAATAAGCAACAAAACTGGAAATATATTCAGCGTTACTTGAATTATTTTTGCAAGCATCCAAGATCAATAAGGGTATAAACTAGAGATTACAGCATTACATTAGTATTAATAGAATGCCCTTCACTTTATATTTTAAAGTAGTTACCAGATGGTTACTTCTGAGTCCTGCTGTGGATCTGGTTTTGATGAAGCATATGTTTCTGCTTCCTATCTCCTTTGCTTTAAGCGTGCAGCAAACCGTACTTGTTTCCTAGCAGCTGGATGTGTCTCACTGGTATCTCAGCAGGGTGTCCTACCCAAGGACTCATATTATTACTTGATGGAAACTTCTTAGCTGTTTGCAGTTTTCTTTGGTGTGAGCACTCTTTTGAATATCTGAGTGTTTCTGCATCAGATAAGGAGGCCACAACGATGTTCTTTGCTTGGATGTGTTACTCTGTTCGCAGTTCTTGTGCCCCTCATATGGCTTTCTGTTTCATGACCTGTTTCCAGCTATCCTGGCCAAGGGATAGGTGAACACAGCTCATTCCAGAGTTCATTAGCATTGCTCCAAGCATCAATTATTAGTGAAATAGGAGCACGGTAGTAGTAGTGGGATGGCAGTACTTGTGCAAAATGAATCCTTTTCATCCACCCTCAGGGACATGATGAATTGCCTCCAAAACACTTCCACTTGAAACTCGGAGAGATGAAATCACTGATCACCACCACAGCAGCATGCTCTGCCGTAAGTAAATCACCTGCTCGGTCTAGGCTGTTGTATCTCTAACAGTTAATCAAGAGTACGCTGCTGAGGCCCTGGGTACTATCGTAAAACAAAACAACAACAACAAACCCTCTGACAAACCTAGCCTCAAAATGAAGAACACAGATACAGAGCTGCGGCTTTATTTTCCAAATGAAAGTGAAGAGCCCTGTAGTTAAATTCTTGCATTTGAAGTAGTATTGGATGTGAAAGCTTGCGCAGCTGAGTACAGGAGGAGTCTGACTAACTGTCAGCTTTCATTCATCAGTCAGAGGATATTTCTCTATTCATGTAGTATAGATCACAGTGGCTGCAACCCAGGGGGCCCGCTTTAAATCAGTCTGGGTATTCATGACCGTGCAGAGAGTGCTGTGGAGGAATGCTTTCGCTCAGCACACGAGGTGGGTCGGTGCCAGCCACTGAAGTGGGGGGAGTCTCCCAGGGTCTCCTCTCAATAACCACCAGTAAAAGCATTCAGAGCGTCAACTTGGGTGTAAATATCTGAAAGTTACAATACTGTACATATAAAGTGCAAGTGCTTTTTGATGATGCTTTGGGTCGTGCTTGCTTTCTAGCAAACGCTAGCATGAATGGTTGGTTCTTCCATTGACGTGAACTTTTTCAAGGTGAATGGTTTTCAGATGGCTTTTCTGTACGCCTCAAGTCACTGTATTTCTCAGTGTCTCGGTTCCTTGTCTGTATAACGGGGACGTATATCTTGCTTTTCTATCCCTCGTCTCTTGTATCTGTCTATATTGCATGCTGTTTGTGGCAGATGATACAATATCTTACGAGGATGTACAAAACCTACCTGGATCTCCACGTCTGGCTGGGGCCAGGAGATGCTGCTGGATACTAAAAGGGCAGACCAAAACCATTTCTATAATTACAGTTGAGGCTGTGATCTCATGAATTCTCCTTTGAAAGTCTGTTTTCTATAAAGAAACTGAACTGTCTTACTAAAAACAGGCAAACAAACCCCTGCAAAAGATGATGCCCAAAAATGCAAATGTGGTTATTTATCAATTTCGGTTCCTTTTCAGAAGACCTTGTAGAGAGTTCCCGATAGCTGTCAACACAAGTACGGCTATGGACGAACAGCCAGCTCCAATTCCCCCAAACCATAGAATAAATTAATTTTTTCAGTCCTTCTGGAACACAGTGAGATGGTGAACAGGAGGAAACTGAATCCCATGTGCTACCTTGTGGGTTTTGTTTGCTTTTGTTCTTTTTTTTTGTTTAAAAAAAGATACATCCTAATTGTATGTACTAACAAATGTAAAAAAAAAGTTATCCCACCATACTTCAGTCAGATACGAGACTGGGGATTAAGTGGGGCTTTAGTCTCAGCTCATTAATTGTGCAGTCTAAGGATATACAAGCAGCGTTTTGTATCTTACCTTCCCCACGCTGTGGACTGACAGAGCCCCAAGCTACAGTATCTAGTAGATGTTGCAGACATTCTTTAATGTTTGTAACATACATAGAAATCTCGGGCAAATTATGCCTCAGAAATGCCAAGCATCTTACAGTATTTCAATGAAAATTTAAGTTAATTGAAATTGTTCCTGTGGTTTGGAAGGCGATGGTCTTGATCATAAGGAGAGATAGGTACAGTACTTGTAGAGAGTAGGTTACTAAACTCCTGCAGTCCTTTGTTTCTTGCCAGGAATTAAGAATTATATGTGAGCATACTTAAAAATTAAAAATCCATCAATTAATCAGAAGTGATAAAATATTTAACAAGGTACTGCAGAGTGCAGATTGTTCAGACTAATGCAATAAATGTGTTCGCACTTTTTAGTTTCCATACCCTGCTGAGGATGTCGGGAGGACCTGCGTGCCAGGTTAGTCCTGCCTCAGCACCTGGGGGGGAGGAATTCAAGGTGGGCTTTGGCTGGGGGCCATTTCTCTGCTCCCACGTGTAAAGAGCAACCCTCCCTTCCTGGTGAGAGTAATGCTCTTTCCCTTTTCACACTAGAAGAAGCAGCTCAGCGCAATAAACCTCGTCCCCATCTCGTAAGGCAGTGGCCCCTGGTGACCTCCCTTCCCTGGATCTGCTGCAGAGAAGCTGGGTGGTTGCAGCGGTGAGGTGTGGGAGGAAGAGACAGCCCGGGCCGGAGAAGTGGGTTAATGCAGCTTTCCCGGGGAATGGCCGAGACGGCCGGCGCGCTGCAGGCGCTCTGGTCACGGCAGCGACGCCGTGCCTGAAGGCTGCCCCCGGTTCTCTCCTACCACTTGCTTTTACAGTGAAGAATCATGTTCTGCTGAAAACCAGCATGTAATTATTTAATCTATAAAAAGAAGAAAATGATCTTGTTAATATAAGATGTAGAGCAATAAAATAGTACATACCATACATAGAAAAAAGCTATAGTAAATAGAAATAATAATAATGTATTCCTGTGTAGCATTAGGAATTTTTTAAAATTACTAACCTGTTTTGTGACTGATCAGGAAAATTAAATATCTGATCTCTCTCACTGCCGAGTAATGAAATGCCTAATTATTAATTGCAGGAAAGTTTTTTGACAGGTCACATTCAAAAAAATCTTTTTTGAATATATAGAAATCTGTTTTGCCAGTCACGGTGCAAATGGGCTTTTAATAGCATGAGCATGTCAGTCCTAACAAGTTCCCTGGAAAGCGTTAGCCTTTCTGTAAGACTGAGCTTTGCCTTATTAGCTCTCCGCGAGCTGTAATGCAGCCCGTTGGCCATAGCTGTCAGGGTGTCCCAGTTCACTTGTGTATCGGTTGGCTACATCCAAGCACCATCTGCTTGAAACCTGCTGCTGCAAGTGGGAGTTTACACTTGAAACGGTACTAGATCAGATCAACACATTGCTGTGCATCTCGATCTTTGAGTAGTTAGGAAGCAGAAGGAAAAATAGCAGGATATTTTCTCTTTAGATACAGATTTGCAGGTAGATTAATATTAGTCTTATGAAAAAAAAAAATTTTTTGCATATATAGGTTAAAATACTAGGTCTCTCTTTCTCAGCACCCTAAAATGTTTGTCTTTTATTATATACTATAATAATTTTTAACTAAGAAATATCTGAGGTTTTAAAACTGTATTCTAGGATATGCTGACTGTGAATTAGCCAAAACCAGTGGGATGAATTGTGCAGCAAACCCAGTTAATCTTCTTTACTTTTTGCTGCAGTGGTTTAAAATAAAAACCCAAACTTTCCCATGATCTTTAAGAAAAATGCTCCCACATCAGGGACTTCAGAAGGAAAACTCTTATTGTTAGCTCCCAGCGGGGGATCAGCTCCCAGTGAGCCAGGAGGATAATACTATCGGTAAATGGAGCAAATGTCCTTGCCTCTCCAATCAGCTAGTATTTGAAGGGTATTATCCTTGCTAAACTTGTCATCCACTTTAAATGCAAGTTGGACTGCAAATGTACATACTCTACTTAGCATGACTTTTGAAGAGTTGCCTCTGCAGTTTAGGGCTTGGATTTAATTCTTAAAGACATAACTGCTGCAGCTTTATTTAATCTCTGTTTATTTGCTTTACCATTCTCCAGTTTATAATCTAGTCAGTGTGTAAGGAAACTACTGGTGAATAAGCAGAGTAAACAAGAAACATCTTGGAGAAAAAACAGCTGAAAAGCTGAATATTAATCAGATTCAGTAGATTTCCGTCTTGAAGTAATCAGAAAATAACTGGCGCTACTGTATGTCGAGGAGCAGAAATAACTTTTTTGACATGGAATAGAAAGAGTGATGGGCTAGAATATTTAGTGAAATTGTGGGGCGTCCTCTCTAGCCACTGCACTCCACGTAATTAGAGCTTGAATTGTGAAAGCTTCTGTTTGTTGTTGCTGTCGGTTGCCCATTTGACTCCTCTATTTTGTCCTATTACAGTCACTTTAAAGCCAGATGAACCCAAATATTTGTCAGTCTCATAAATACCATTGCTTCCTTAGCCAAAGACTTGACTATCCAAATCTCTTGCAACCATTACATAGGAACTGCAGCCTTCCACAGCTTTAGCCAAGTCAACTGATATAACATGAGGCACATTTTCCCCTTTTAACATGTATATAATAAATCTATCTCTAAATATGTAAATATATACATTTTATATATATATGTAATGTGTGTGGAGGGAGAATGTGCGGTGTGTATGCATTCACATGCATACTGAAACAGTCTGACACTTTGATGGAGTTACTGTAATAGACCAGAAAATTATTACTTCGTTAAATCTTTTATTTTACCAGTCTATTTCCATTTCCCTGAAACACAGGTGGGGATGTCTTCTAAAGATGAAAAACACAAAGCACAAAGCAGAGTCTGCTGTTGGCGTACTGCACGGTGCAGGGGTAGTGACTTAGATTTGGTTGTGGTTCCTCGTTGCTTATTTTGCATCCCTAGGACATCTGCTCTATTTCTGTTCTAGCAAAACACGTACATGTTTGATCAGTTTGCATCAGGAATTCATCCTTTCTACTTCAGTATGTGTAAAAGACTGGCAGCTGGGGATTTCCACCTATGGCATATCTTCCCACCTAACTGTGCATTACAGATCAGCAGTTTATCACATCAGTGAGGTATTACGATCTAAAGCTGTGGCTTTATGAACCAGAAAGCCCTGTACATCTGAACCAGAGGTGATTTAGTAAATTAATATGTAGTGCTCCTCAGTTTCAAAGTAAAAACGAGATTCTGTGAAAGAACTGACTTAAACTGAGCTGAAGAAATTCAGCTGTTTAGTAACTCAGCTGCATACCTGCAGACATGTCACTCTGGCTTTTGAATGTGTTGCCTTTAGCAAGCCAAACAGGAGGAAAGCCCAAAGCTTTCCGAGGCTGCTGGAAGTGGAGCGAGTGGTTAACCATGGCCTGTTCTCCTTAAGATCTAAAGGGAACCAATATCACAGCTTGGAACAGAGCGTGACATTTTTGCCTTCCTACAGCATCAGTTTTGACCAGGTACGGTCTTTCTCTTTACTTCGTGTTCCAAGTCATGGAACCCTCAAGAAAGACGTGGATTGTTACACAGCTGTTGAACTTCATTCTGGAAATGGTCCTCTGTCCCTTCGGGAGTTTCTGGGAGTGAAGGGGGAGCTAAGGAGAGAGAGAGGAAACCAAACAGTTGTTAGAATTTTTTCTCTAAAATCTCACGTGCCAGTTCTAGAGGACTAAGATACTACAAAATGTCTTTGCCTAGGCTTTTTAATCGGAAAGTAAAATAAATTTTTAAAAAATTATTATTTCCTTCCAAGTAGAATGTGACTGACTTAGTCTCCTACCAACATATCTTTGGCAGTGCTCATGTGTTAGTGAGTATTTTTGTCACTCTTTGTGCATGAGGTAATTAATAATTCTGATGTTTCCAAACAGAAGCCTGACTAAAATCAACCCTGGACTCTCCCTATCCAGAGATCAGCTTCCCTTGAAACTGTGATATTTAGCTCTGACAAGGTTGTCTCTGATGTTCTTTGCATGGGTAGGATGATCATAATGATCCTAACCTCCAAATATATTTTCATATTAAACTCCACTAAAGGAAGAGGTTATTTTTCAGCATTTTCAAATCTTTGGACTTATGCAGGTGGAAGGTAATAATGCACAGAAAGAAATGAAGGGAAATGCTTGAGAAATGTCCTAGTGTTTGAGAAACAATCTCCTAATATTTCCAGGTGGCTCAGCAAGAGACCTGAAATGTTAATTTTCTTCTTTGGGATTTGGGAATTTGTGCTTTGTGCAGAACTTGAAAGATAATCTAAACTGACTGCAGTCTGGTCCCATGCATCGATTATGATAAATTAATGAAGTAGCTAAAAGGGAAGTCCAATTTAAAAAACGTACTGACAGTGAACAAAGGAATCATCTCTGAATCCTGCACAATGTGTGGTTTTTTTCTCTTTAGGGAGGAAAAGCCTGATGCTACTGTGGGAATCCCATTATTAGGCATGACACCTGTAATGAGGGCTTTTGCCCATTAGTTTAATCTACTTCAGAAGGAAGAGAAGGCGAAACAAAAATTATCGCAATATCATAAATACAGTGTTGTTCTGATCTGTCATGCTGTCAACTCAGCCGTGAGGATAGGTACGGTGTCTGTTGAAGGCAGGGCTGAGGAACTGGGCTGTTCACCTTGTTCTACACCAGCACTCTTGCTTTAGTGGTCTGGCAGTCTGCCTTGCTTGCACGAGGACGGTGTCAAGCAGATGCCATAGCATGGGCCACTAATTTCTTAGTTTCCCATTGTCAGAGCAAGGGAGATGCAGTTCGGATTATGAACGATCATTTACAAAGCCATTTAGAATGTGTAAATCAATGTAAGGTTTTATTTTAAAAAAAACCTATCAATATCTTTTAATAAAAGTAATCGTATTTTTATGTGAAACCAATGGTTCTCTAAAGCAGCAGCAAATAGGGGAGGTTTACTGTGAGGATGTCTGACATGTTAACTGTATTGAGTCTTGTGAAAATACACCCGAAGGGCAGCACGGGAGACCTAGTGACCTAGAAATTGTAGCAGCTATCCTTTGACAAAGTCAGAAAGTACAGCACTGTGCAGCAAAGGGCTTTGGGGTTTTAAAATAAAAAGTAATTGAAACAGACTTGCCCTTAGATGACCCGGCTAACTATGTGTTTAGTCGTCCCTGTTGCTCCATGAGAAAACGCTTCCAGTTTCTGACTGTGCGGATGGGGAGAGCGAAGTGTGCAGCTGAGACAACATGCCCCGTCTCCAGGAAACATTTTCAATTGCTCTGCTGTTCACGCCTGTGGCAAAGTGAGGTCTTAATCGGGTGACAAAATTTCACACTTAATACCGATCAAAACCGGCTCAGCTTAATACAATTACTGCCATTCAGACAATCGTAAGAACTTTGTGAAGATATTTGAGTCAGCTGTTGTATGCACTGGCTGAAATAAAGGTGGAGCCTTCTAGGAGGGCACCTCAGCCTGCGTGCGTGAACCGCAGAGGAGGAGAGGAAGGGGTGGCATGATGAACCCCCCAGAGAGAGGGGTAAACACCTCATATGGCCGGGATTAGCGTGTGTTTGCCTGGTGTTTTTCTCACTTACGGGATAGATGATTTTCTCATATTCTGTGGGGAAAAATGGCAGTCAAATCTACAAGGAAAAAAAAAAAGCCAGTCTGATAACCCAAATAATTATTTCCAAAAAAATTCAGCAACGTGCACCGTGCAAGTGGGCTTTTGATAGAAAGCTGTCCCTCAGACCGCGTTTTCTTAACCAGGTCTATATAGCAACTCTATAGCTGTTATATATAGCTATTATTATAGCTATAGCTGTTGTGTTTATGATCTCCCAACAAACAGTAGAAACGCACAGTACGGTGCAGAAAATGAGTTCGTAATATGAAGCGGATTTTGGAAAATATCAGTTGAAGAAGAGTTTGGTCTTTGGAACAAAAGTCTTGCAAAGATACTTTCCAGGTAAAGCGTTGGCACTGGATGGCTTGCCATGAAGTTAAAAGTCACCTACCTGATCAGGAATGAACCGACAAGACAAGACGTATTGGAGAGCATATTGTGTGAGGCACTCTCGCTGTCACAGTGCTTAAGCAGTTGAACAGCAAGATGCAAGAAGATGCCCGATACAGAGCTCTTAGTCCAGTGCAGACGTTTGATTTGGGCTTTGTGGTTTGTCTTTTACAGTTGGCAAAATTATGCTCACTCCTCCTCTATAAAACTCTCTGAATCTATAAAAGTCGGTGCTATACTGTAAGAAGTGTAAGAATTATGGGTGGCTGAGGCAGTATCTATTTTTCAACATTTCTTGCACGAACATGGAAGCTCAAGCCTAATGAAATTTGTATTTCTTTTGGATCATCCTTGCGTTTTTTTAAAACAGAGTGACCTTACTTAAATTCATGTAATCTGAATACATGATCACTCCGAACACTGGATGACATGCCAGAACATTTTATCTTTTAGTATTGCAAGAAAAGACTTCCACCATTTCTTTCATTGCAGATAATACTTGTACTGCAACAGTTTGGGAGCGTTTTATTTGATGGAGCCCATGTTTACATAAGAAAAATTTGTTAATTTAGTTCACAGCAGATGTAACAGTCAGCTCCTTCTGCTGAATGTGTACTGCTTCCATTTGTAAAAGCACTGCAATCCAGAAGCAACGCTTGGTTTATATAGGCAGTACATTTCTTCTGAGCATCTCGAGTGCCAAATGTGGCTGTCGGCCACCATGCATTCTAGGGTAGTTCTCAGGAACAAGCTCACTTCCATGCATCTGTGTAATTGCAATAAGCTCCAGTCACAAATAGGTCCCTGTGACACTGAAGGAGGATTGTTTCCCTTTATAGTTAGGTGCTCGGCTGAGAGTGAATAATGCAGTAAGTTAGCACGTGATCTCTCGCTTCTAGAGTGGGCGGATTTAAACTCATGTTAAAAAAGAGAGAAATCAATTAGTATTCAAAATTTTTGTGTCAGCCTCTTTGCAGTAGAGTGATGGCTGATCAAAGTACAGCCGTGACAGTCTTGGGTCTGAGTTTGAAAACTTGCAAGTGTTCCTGGGGAGGAAGTTGTTATTGCTGGAGGCTTTTTTTATATCTCTCTACTGTTCTGGTTGCGGGTCAACTCCGTGCTCTGTTTGAAGTCCCAAGATTGAATGCTGAGCTGAAAAAAAACAGTTTGCATACCACCTTGGGATTGTTGAAAGGAAGGGCTCTCCTTCTCTGACAGTTGTATTTTATAAATACTGCACTGAGGTCAAACGTAGGCAAGCACGTTGTAAAAATACATGGCAAAGATTTGGAGATTTCCTGGCAATAATCTTAACATGTCCTGTTTTATTAGTTCTCATGTAGTTGGTTCTCAAGAGATGGCTTCATTCATGCAGTACTGGTTTTCTACGCATACAGAACTAATTAGCCAAGGGCAGCGTAGGAAGGTTGTGTGCCACTTGCTCTTAGGAATTCTTTTTCCTCCAAAATCCCATTATAACACTGTTTTCCTGCTCTGAGGCTTTACAGACTCCCTTTAGTCTGCATAAAAAGACTTACTGATGTGGATGGGTAGGAGAATGCATCAGTAGGTTTTTTCTTTCTCTTTCAGTTCATGTTCATTGAAACCTAGGAGTTAAGCAAAAACACGGTTTGCCCTTCTGGATTTATTTGAAATAGGAATAAACTACTCAGCTTCAGAACAGGAGGAAATACAGTCAGTATTTTTTCCCTTTTATGATATGAAAACTGATTCAGATGATTATTTCTTCCAGGGAGGGGTTGTTGTCGCCTCAAGTTTTTGAGACTGTTCTTGATGTGTCTTTAAGGAGCTGATGAGACCCTGTAACTGAAATTAGACTGAGGCATCGGGTGAGGCTGTCTCTACAACGGGAGCTACTTAACGCAGTAAGCCAAAGTAACTTTGGGGCTTGGAGCATGAGGTGTTGATTCAGAAGGCAGGTTTTCATCGCTGACCATCACGGTCTCACTTGTGGGACTTTGCGTCCCCATGTCCATCAGCTCTTATCTTAAGATTTAGTACTCAGGGGAGATGGCCTGTTGTTTTGTGCTCATACAGGCGACGTTTATACTGCTACATAAGATTTGGGGAGTGAACTCAGCCATGGTACTGCTGATTGTCCATCCCCATGTTAGCAGGTCCTGGGGCAGTTTATCCCTCCCACGTGCTGGGGCAACGGACTCCAGGGACGGTTCTTCCTTGGCTCCCTCCGTCCTGCACTGTCCTCTAGCACTACCTCAACGCGTTTTGAAACCTCCGGCACCCCTTGATGCCCTTTATGCCACAGCCCAGGGCATGAAACGCACATCCCGAAATTCCCTGCCATAAAACTTACCGGCTGCAATGCAGTCATCGCGTTATTTCAGGCACTTAACGGCCAGCGAATGATTCCTGGCCCTGTTTTATTTAGCTGTAGTCAAGGAGACGAGAGAGATTGGGCCGTGATTCATGAGCGGAGATAAAGCTGGCAGGGTCTGGTTTTTCCTCATCCCCAGGGAAACAGAAAGCAGCTTTAAGTGAATGGGCAATTTCTGCTCAAGATGGAAGTTCATCGGTACTTAAAAATGCAGCATCGCCGAGTGCTGGTGACTAATGCTGGGTACTGACCCTCAATTCCTGCGCTGCAGTCAGGGCTTCCACTGTGGCCCTTTGCAGAGCAGCGGTAGTCACGGCTTTTCCCAAATCATGATCTACCGTGACAGAGGCTTACACAGTTTTGTGTGGTTGGCAGTGATTTCTACAAGCAGCCCACGACAAGCTGGGTTTGGAAGAGCTCAAAACAGAAATAGGAGCTTATTGCTTTGTAGCCTGAGCAAACGATGTCAGGGAAATCTCACCTCTGTTTCCTTGCCTAGTGTCGGCGTGCTGTCCTGCCAGCCGCTGCCTGGGGATTCCTGGGAATAAGGACTTTGCACGATGTGACTGAACTTGGTAGAGGCTCCCCAAATCCTGACTGCCCGGTACAGCAAAATGTCCCTGTCTCTGCTCTGTCAGACTCTGCAATGAGAGCTGGACTTTCTGTTTGTCTGTGTGTGACATAATTTTAACTGTGGTAAAACAGAAGATATTCTGGTCGGTTCACAGTCTATTGTTTTGAGGGATTGAAAGCCTCTTCCACCCTTTCCTTCCTCCCCCGAGTTAGGAAAAGCATAAAGAAAACTGCTTAAGGTGAGACAGGTCCTTAGAAGGGAAAAATCCTTGCTCATGGTAGAGATTTGAGCAGATCCCTGGGCTGAGCTTAGTAAGCCTGACTTGGTATCTGTAGGCTGCCTGACTTGTCAGAAGGCTGCTGGTGGGCGTTCATCATTTCAAGGTTAATGCTTTTGATCTGCAGAGGCCGGCTGCTTTTCCCCGTGCCGCATGACGAGTCCTGTGCATTTTATGAAAATGAAAGCATGCGCTGCCTGTCGGCGCGGTGACTCCTCCGATGAGTCAGAGGATTTGCTGGTTAACTGACGAACCCAGTGCGTGCTTCTCAGATGTTTCCAGCTCAGTTTCTGCCTGAATAGCCTTCCTGAATGATTGTTTACTTTTGAATTACAGGAATATGCTTTAGCATCCAAAAAGTAATAGAGAGAGGCAGAGTTGCTGGGAATTAACCAAGCATGTGCAGTCAATTCAGTGTATTTTTTTTTCTTCCTAGGAGTATTTTTTAATTATGCTAGTACCTAGGAAATTTCATGCCTGTGAGAGATACCAGGCTTGGAAACTCTGGAAACTGGATTGAAACACGCAGCACAAGCAGCAGCAATGTTCTCTTCACATTCATTGACCTCGCTGTAGAGCTAAGTGCTTCCAGTGGGGTGCTGTTCACTTCTTACCCTTTAACCAGTCTGTATTTATTGTGAGGTGGACAGTTTTGCATTAAGAACTGAATTTATCTTGAAGAAATAGTCAATAGCTTTCTAGAATGTTGTTTTATTTTCTCCTTTAAGACTCCTGTTTGTTATTTGTTTTGGGAGAGTGAAAACGCTAACTTCACTATGAGAATTTCCCTTCAGTAGAATCAAGTCATCCGGTTCCTTGCATATTGGCAATTGCCCTTTTTGTACAGTAATACTGTGATAACTCATTTTTTTTAAACACGGGGGGAGGAGTTGGATAGCTATTTGTATTATCAAAAAAGTGGACCCCATTTCCAGTCTCAGGGTAGTAATTTCCTCAGATATCTCACCACTGTGTAATTTTAAGGAACTTTCTGTGATTCTGCATAGAATCTCTTCTAATGAGAAATTAATTCCTCTTTCTTTAGACTTTTGCAGTGTAGAGATACATTTGAACTGATTGCCTTAGGCTCCTTTTATAGTTAAAGAACAGAAATAAGCATTTTTAGGATGTGATTCACCTGAACTATTTTAGGTACACGCTGTGGGATGAGCTCAAGTATGTTGTAGCAGTGCTGTTTCTCCCCTTTGATGGCAAAGGCAGTTCTAGCTGGTCCTGGCTTTCAGCATATCATAACCATTCTTTCTGTGTACAGCCTGTGTCCTACATGGATTTTTGTTACATGCAAGGTGATCTTTTGTCAAGCTAACTGCTTGACTAGTACGGCCTTCAGACATCTTGGGCATCTATTGTGCTTGCAAGTACCGTAAGATTAGTACTATTTTTCCTCTTTTATACTTTTTAATACTTTTCTGCTTTTCACACTTCTATACTCCTTCAGCAACAGGAAGATTATAGACCAGCTCAGTCTGCCTTGTGTGACTGAACCCTGCAAGTTCCTTCAAACTATTGAAATTCTAGTGTGGGGTTGCCTAGGAAATAGCAAATAGAGAATGATGAGTAGAAACTGCAGAAAAAAAGTACGAGAAAATGTCTTGCGCGGTTGAAAGAAGTAGTCATATCGATCAAAAATACGGTAAGAAATTAAGCTTGTGTGGTGCTTTTTTATTTTTAGTGTCAGTTTTGCCTAGTACCAGCTGATACCATCAGCTGGTGGTATACTCAGTATATACCTCAGTATCAGGTATACCTCAGGTGAGATGAAATCATGTGTGTGCCTAGGCTGTTGCAGTTTCCCTGTCCCAATTAACCTGTTAGGTTAGCCTCAAGTAAACCATATATTTTTAAATAGGGCTGCCCGGCTGCGTGGCTGTAGGCTGGGCCATCAGACCCTCTCTGATTCCCTTCGAAGTAGACCTGAAGATCTTATCGTGCTCATACAAGTCTGAAAAACACTGTGATGGGTACAAAGAGGTGGCCCAATAATGCTGTTTAGATTGTATTGCAAAGCTTAGATTTATTTTTTTTAATCCACGTCTTGTGGAGCTCTCCATTTGTTTCTTTGCAGAAGTGAATAGCAATACAGATAGAAATGATAGGCAGGCTTCTAACTCTGCCCAGTAAAGACGAGTGAAGAGGATATGTGGTCTGAGAATAAACAAAGTATTTGGTTTGGCTTTAATAATCTGCATATTTAAATGATGATATTATAACAAGAACGCCACTCTTCATTTCCTTCATCTGGCACATACAGACTTGTTTATACAGGAACATGTTTCTTATTCAAACACAGCGGACATCAGTGTTTCTTCTCCACGGAGGAATAGTTCATTGTTATATCCCAAAGGCTATAAATATGCTCCAGTCTACAGCATATTGGGTTAAGCCTTGATTTAGTTGCTGGTGAGCAAGTCAGTCATCCATGATATCCACCTAAGATACTGGATAACTGAAGGAGTAAGCCTGTGGCCCGTATTCTGAAATTGGAAAAGGAATGAAACTGTGATATTAATAATCCATTGGCTCAGGTCTGGGCTCAGCTCCCTGTGGTGGAGCAAGGAAACTCTGTACCTTACCTCATACCCACCGGGTGACTGCAGGAGAGTGTATGTCACTCCTTGGACATACCTGCTTCTTCCAGAGACCAGCAGCTCCCCGGGGGTGAAACTGCCAAGGAGCTACCGTTAGTTTTGCCTGAGATTTGATCCTTATCTTTTGTTTGCACTGACCTTTGCTGTTGTGTATTATGAATAGGATTAGTTTGAGTCCAGCCGCATCCACTGAGGGCAAAAGCAGGATTCCCATTAGCCTGCAATCACACTTACACGCTAGTCCGTTGCTTCAGATACCCCTCTGCATTTTAACATATAGGTAAGGTTATTGGATGTAGCTAAGATATCAATCCTAAACTCAGAAAACCTGTATTTTTTTTTTCCTGGCTCAGACACAAACCTCAATGACTTTTGAGGGGTGCAGGGCGGTATCCATTCTCTCTTCTGCTCTGTATTTAACATTAATAGGGCCATTCTATCAGCTTAATATAGCTCAGTTTTTATCACCACACAATCCCAGAATGTCTTCGGCTATTGTCAGCCACGAACACAGGAAATAATCCCTCATTAGGCTGAATTATCTAGACACAGCACAGGCTAGCTAGGCTAGCGCTTAAATCGTATTATATTGACAAAGGCTTCCTGTTTAGTACGGGAAAGTCGAGGCACCCGAGATTAAACCGCAGCAGCAGATCCAAATTTCATCTCAACGGGTGTCAAGGAGCTGATGTAAATCTTCCAGTCCAACAAAAATAAAAACACCAGCTTTTGGCCACTGGCAAGGGTCTCCCTTAAGAAAGGTATCCAGCGAGTTGCTCTTCACATGGCTTGTAATATTTTCAGTCTGTTGGGGTTTTTGAGAGGGAGAATGATAGGCTTAAAGATTTCTTCTGCTTTTACTTAACAACACAGGCTGGACATGTAGTGTCCAGTAAAAATGCGTTAAGAACATTTGCAAGGTGCAATTAAACAGAGACGAGGGCTGTTTTGATGAAGCTGTGGTGGTGTTTGGAGAGGAGAGAGCAGCACTCTGTCAGGGAGAAGGTCAGGGAGAAGGGTGTGCCGATGCGGATGCCGAGGCCGAGGCCTGCCCTCACCTTTGCCGCCGGTGGGGCGGCCTCGCATGGCGCGGGGTCCCTGCACCCCCAGCCCCGGGGCGGTGGCTGTGGCGAGCCGGGCCAGAAGCCATCTCGCAGGAGACGAGGAGCGGGCAGAGACAGGTGGGGTTGTGAGCACGTCTGAGGGATACGGCTTTTCCTAGAGGAAAAGGGAGAGCTTCACACGACTCCCTGTATTACTTCTCCTGTCGCTGCTACTGCGGACTTCACATCTGGTGTGCAATTAGCAGCACAACATTTCCACCAAATAAATCAAATACGGAGCATAATGTTTAGAGGTGGCTGATCCGGCACAGCGGTAACGAGGTCAAGATGTTCTGTATCCCAAGATGTGCGTGGCACTTCAGTCTGGAAAACTGGAAGGAAAAATTAAGGTCGTTTCTTGAAGAAACGAGTGTCTCCGGGGCAGTATTCTCACTCGCGTGCAGTTTGCTGTATGGGATGTGCTGTGATGCAGGTAACTGTAATTTCTGAAGAATTTCTCAGTTCTCTGAAAGAGGGTTAGTTTCCAAGTTGCCATTAAACATGCAGGGCGATACCGGCCGTACTCGGCACGGGGCGGCCCCGGCCTCTCCTCACAGAGACCCCAGCAGCCCCCGCTGCCAGCACCTCGCCAGGGACACCCGTTCAGATCGTGTACACAATCCTGCTGCAATTGCTTTCTGGTGGATTATACCTTTCCCTCTCTCCTTTACCCTATTTGTTTCATGCACTTAGACTCTGATGGTTTGAGGCAGGATCGTTTATTGTTTTCTGACGGGTGGGCATAACTTCCAGCAATCCTCCATGTCGGCTCAGCTCTGTCTCTGCTGGCAGTCGGCAGCAGAGATGGTGGAAACGGGGCTAGATGTCTTCTGCCGTGCTCTGAGCGTGGCTTACGTGTACTTCAGCGATGGTTGCGTATTGCAAAGGGTTGCACTGGGGAGAGCGAACCTGGGGCCTGACTGAATTTGGCACCGATTCCTACTGGCCTCACTTTCTGTGGCGTTTGTGGGGTTTTTTTTTAAGACATGATTTGTCTTTGGCTCTTTTCATAAGAGACATTTTGTATGAAATCTCATCATCTGAAATCTAGCCATTCCTTTTAAAATGTATTCTTTCAGCCATGTGCAAACTTGCCAGTAAAAGAGAAATAAGAGCTTCTAGGTGATTGAATCCCAGCCCCTGTGAGACGCCTGTTAGTGCTCTCCTCTGCTTCCTTTTCCGAGCAAGGGGAAATCCTGGATTTCAAGCACTTAACCTATGCTGCTCTAGCTTTCAGAGTACGTTGGGAACAGAATTGCAGGATTTTTGGGCAGGGCCCAAAGCGCAGAGGTAGCTGCAGGGGCCAGGAACCAGGGGGGGTCCCTTCGCCCGGCGCTCCGGCTGGTGCCGTACCCCGATTCTTGGCAGGATGCCTTAGCTCAGGTCCCCAGCGCTGTCTGAGGGCATCAACAGGAGCTGGCATCACTGAGCACCAACGCTGGGTAACTTTACATAGCGTTGTATTATGATACGTGGCATTTTCCCCATCCTGCCTCCTTGGTGGAATCAGCTTTTGGTGAAGAAATTTCTTTAAAGCCTTTATAACTGAAATAGGCTCTCAGCATAATGGCACTTCTGTGCCATTCACCTACAAACTCCTGTTGTGTTGAGCTGACCTTAGGTTAGACTTTGACAGGCAGGCAAGAGACACTTTTAACTTCTTGCTCTCCCATTCTGTCATTTAAGAATGGTGCGATAAGTATGTCCTTGATGTTTTTGTACGTGTGTTAGAAATTATTGTGTACTGTTGGGCGCTAGAAAAAATATTCCACATCATCCATTTATCAAGACGATATCAATTTTTTTTTTCTTACAGTCTCTGTGAAGTCGCCATCTCCCCAACTCCCTGTAGTAACCTGAGAAAGGAAAAAAATATTCCTTACTGATGCTAAACATAATGTTTATCATGTTTAAGCATCTAATCCCTTACATATCCATAGATATCACTGGTATCCAAGCAATCTGTTTTTATTTTCTTGGCTCTTGCATTATTTATATGCTTCAGAGGTCTCCTGGACAATTAATTCCATATGGCTAGATAGCAGCCCACTTGGGATAAATCACCATAGTTTTGTTCAATATAAATTACTTCTATTTTAAATCCTAGGATTGTCCACATGTTTTTCTGTTGCTGCTTAGTTCAAATTTATCCGTCCCCCAGATCCTTGTGATCCCCCTTAAGGTACTTATACAGCGCAAGAAGATCCCCCCTGTAGCCTTCTCATCTTCAAATACATACGCTTAAGCGCCTCATCCTGTCATCTTAGCAAAGGCCCTCCCTAGTTTTGGCCAGACTTGTATCTCTCTTACGGATTTTCTCTCGAATGTGTATGTTGCTTATGAAGATAAGATGTGCCCAACTCCAGCTTATGCCCCAAAATGGCTATTTATAATGGCATGGTCTTTTTTTTTTTTTTTTTAAACGTTTACTGATCATCCTTTCCTAAGTTGCAGAAACTAGCGCATTGCTCTTCCCCTGGAAGGAGTCTGTTCCAAGCCTGGCTCTGAGGAGCGCGATGGGGCGAAGCTTTGCTCGCGTGGCTGTTGGGGAGGAAGGAGGAGTCTTGCAAAACGTGATGGCGCTGGTTCTGTTGTGCCACGTTGATGAGAGCAGTTGGCTGACATAGCGACTGCTGTAACACGGGACACGAGATCAGCTAGCTTCTCAGCAGAGGTTGAGTTACAGTGTAGAAGATACCTGCTGAGAGCAATGTAAATATCTGGCTAGGCCCAAAATATACAGTTTGCAGTGAGGGTGGTGGAGAAAAGACACGCTTTTTGCAAAACTCTAGCAATAAGTGTTTTTCATGCTGTTTCTTTCAGCTTGGGTGCAAAAATTACCGGTATTGAAACATTTCCTTACAGTATTCAGAGCCTGATGTTTGAATCGCTTCACTATTCATATCTGCCAGGAAGCAAAACTGGGAAGCCTGTTTCCTTTGGGCAAGCCTGGATAAAATGCATCGAGAAATAAATGGACAAATGGCGATCGAGTCTGTAAAGGTGCGATTTGTATTATTGCAGGCCAGAAAAGAAAAGAAACATTAACCCAGCCTCATGCCATTCGTTAATGACAGCATGGCATGAGGATCAGAGATTTATCTGGGGATTAAGTAGTAAGAGCAAGGGGACTAGAGGTAGGACTAGACAAACCTGTGTGGTCTGGTACAGAACTGTGTGTATGAAAGGGAGGTCTGTGTATATTTATCAGTTGTACCATTTTCAGTCATTTCAGTGCCGTGAGACTATTCCTCAGCATAACATTGGATTTAAAAGCAGAACTTTTTAAAAAAAAAAGGTTACATCTTGGATTTTTTTTGTCCTTTGGTTCTTGAGCCTTTTTAAAAATATCTTTTGCTTTTGATGGAGAGACGAACTGGTCCTGTACAATAGCTCATCATAAGGAAGAAATTTTTTATGTTGAAGGTAGTGAAACACTGGCACGGGTTGCCCAGAGAGGCGGTAGATGCCCCATCCCTGGAAGCATTCAAGGCCAGGCTGGATGGGGCTCTGAGCAACCTGATCTGGCTGTAGATGTCCCTGCCAATTGCGGGGGGATGGACCAGATGGCCTTTAAAGGTCCCTTCCATCCCAAAGCATTCTACGATTCTATGATTCATCTCCTTTGATACCTCTTGTGTTGATCCTGTACTTACCTGATCTTATAGCTAGATGTCAGCCTCAGATGTGAATCAGGGCCGTGTCAGTCACAGACTGCTGAGATATCATGATAACTGTGACTTGCCTCCTTCCCAAAAGCCCAGCCTAGGGGTATAATTATGAAATTTAACAGAGCCATTAGTAAGAATTTGCTTTTAACAGACACGGAGGAGTATCTGTGCTCATAGTAAAGTTTGGCTTTCTGTTGCCTTTTCTTTGGAGTCTGGTGGACTTCTTATTTTGCAGGTGATGCCCCCTGCCCACAAAGCTCTGCTCACAACCCTTTCTCCGAATGCCTTCCCTCAGTCATGTAGCCTCAACGGGTGCCAGAAGCTTAAATGCTGGCTCTGCACAGGCTGACATGGTGAGATGCCGAGGCAAGGACAGTTTCAGACCTGGGACAATGACAGCAGTGACTGTGCTGGAAAACGGGTGATTCAGCTATTCCAGTAACTTGTCACGGTGACCTGGCAGCCTCAGAAAACAGCAGGTCATGTTTCGGCAGATTTGGGGATGTCCCAGCTAACGGAGGGCTGTGACTCATGGGGTGACTTATGCTGGGAGCAGCAGAGGGTCACGACTGCAGGACTGACTCGCAGTGGGGCAGCTGAGGTGGAGAGGCAGAGGCTGGACCACTGCAGTTCAGAGCAGGCTCTTCCAGTTTAGAGCAGCGCTGATTTTTGCTTTGCCTGTGAACTGCAGCAACTCAAGGCCTGTTTTATGGGAAGCTGGAGTCAGTCGGACGTGCGTTAGGGAGGGGGCACACAGCAGGGCCTAGTGACTGTCAGTCTTTCCAGTGTGTCAGTCCTGCCTGTGAGTCAGCAGCATGAGATGGGATGGACATGCAGATTCTTATTAAATTTTCTTGTAAAGGACCTTGATAAGAAAATTGTAAATTATAGAATATAAGGATTGTATATGCATTATTAAAAGCAAGCAGGCAAGCCAAAAAGCCCTTGTCTTTCAGTTCTAGGCTTCAGAAATGGCTGTTTAATGTCCGTGTTGCTGGGAGCTTACTAGTTGCTACAGGCATTTAAATGCAAGTGGTTACCTGAGGGCTTACTAAGTTCTGGTCCCTGTCTCTAACACAGTTCAATTTATCCGATTATCTTTTTGCCCAGTCTTCTCTTTCCAGGAAGGGGAGAAATTGAGAGAATTCTCTGCTGCATGTCACTGTGTTTCTTCCCTCACTTCAGTAGGTTTGAAGGGAAAACAATTAGCTCCTCAATGCATAGATTTGCAGGGTAGATATGGTGATGTATCCTAAAATTAGTATCTTGGAAAGAAGATTTCCTGAATGATAGGTTCTCCAGTTTAATGGAACTCATCACTAAACTGGGTTGAAGCTCTGTAGCTGCCTTCTCCCCTCCTCTGAACTGCTGCACTCCCAGTGCCATCTTCCAAATCATAACCAAACAACAAAATATAAATCCCGACATCAGAGCTTGCTGTGTGATGAGCTGGAAACGTTAGCTCTTAGTTTGCCCATGACATTGTCCGTGCCTTTTGTTGCACTGTTGCTTCTCTCGTTCCCATTAATTTCAGCTGCTTGTCTGCTCACAGATGATTTCCATTCCTGCTTTCGTTGCCTGCCAGACTCAGGGCGAGGAAAAGCAGCAGGTGTAAGCACAGAGCTGTCAGCAGAACAAACTCGTGGGCACTCATGCTTAGGTGACATGCTGTAGGAACAGGAATATTTTATTACGATTATTTTTGTTTTGGGAGGGATGCATTTCTTTCTTTTTTTTTTCTCTGCCTTTTACAAGAAGACAGGGATTTGCACTCCTGACTGGGAGGCAGAGATTTGGGCTCTGTGGCTTAATTACTAATATCCTGAAATAATTTTTGTTGGAAGGGACGTTTGGAGGCCATCTGGGCGTGGGGGTATGCGTGGGAGTGGACTTGCGGGGTGCCAGGGCTGTCCCCTGGAAGGGTACAGCCTTCCACCCCTGCTCTGCACAGGTGGCTGGGACATGGGCATGCAATCTGGGCATGGCATTGCCGCCTCCTTCCCTTTCACCGTGACCTCGGGCTACTTGGTGCTGCTCAAGGGTGGCAGCAGCTAGACCTCCCTAGTTGCCGTAATTTAGGCATCTCAGGAGAGGTCAGCCCTTTCGTAACAGGTACGAAGAATGTAAGACTTCTGTCACTCCATCACTCAGTACTTGCTATATCGCATGAAGGACATCTCTGAGGAGAACAATTACTCTGCAGACACTGAGTCATCCTTGTGAAGTGCTTCCAGAGACTGAGGTAAAAGAACTAATGGAAGCACAAAGGTCTTGATTTAGGTTTTCTGTACATCCTCATTCAAATCTGGGAGTTGCTACCCAAGGATTTTGTCTCCTGTTATCTATATTTTAAAATACTTTATCCCAGGGGAAATACATTATCCCTAGCTCTTGAGAGTACCCAGCCTAATTTGGACTGTGAGGTAAGCTAGCATGCCAACGTTTTCTGTTTTTCTTTAAGAAGTAAATAGACCATATTTTGCCCATCAGTAGCTTTATGGCTAGTAGTCACATTTTGCAGTGTGTCCTTATGCATCTCTTGCATATTGTAGCAGCTGCTTTATAGTTGGCACCAGGTTTGGATCTTCATTCATGGCTAAGGCAACTACACGCAGTATAAATAAAAATAACCAATGGGTTATCTGGAAATAACCGTCTCAAATATCCAAACCCAGAGTAACGTAAAAATGGTTATTTCTCTCCCACTCAGTAGCTTCTTACTTACTGGAAGTAATGAATGCAGACAATTATCTTACAGAATGCTTAGGATTATAAATAATATGTAATAGTGCAGGAGTTAACATTGACAAGTGAGTACATTTAATTTTCAGTGGAAATGCTTCAAACCTCTAGCTTTGTCTTAACATTGCTACTGATTAACATTTGCTGCAACGTCGTCGAGTTAAACGAGGACAGTAAGCAAGCTATCCTGTTCTGCATTGGTTCACAAATAGTGGAGAGATGCTTGGTTGTATATCTGATAGCAAAAGTGAAGTCAGGTGAGAATGAGGGCATTCCTTGGAGAACCGAAGTGGATGGGAAATGCGCAGAAGTAGGAGGTTTGGCAATGTCACTCTTGCTTCTGAGCCACTGGTGAGCTAAAAATCTGGGCAGAGTGTGAGGGGGTGTATGGACAGGGTAAGCTAATTGCTGTCACAACAGTTGCCTCTAATCTTATTTTCATGTATTTATAGTGTGTAAGATAACATTTTCTCTCAAGCGAGCCCTCTTGCAGGCCCCTGGGCAAAAAGGGACCATTTCCTATCAGCATCTTATGAAGCCATACTCTGATTACTCAAAGGGGATCATTATTGCTTCCTTGCCAGGTTTTGCTGAGTACGTCTTCAGGTTGAATTCAAGAGCTCTAATGGCCTTGATTACCGACTAATAACGAGCTTCGGTGCCATGCTTAAACCCTGAGTGGGAAGAATAGCAAGCAAAGAGGGAGCTGAAATATGGGACCGTTGGGACAGTTTCCAGCTCTGACTTGTGATCTTTCTTTGTGCTCCCAGGCTTTACCCTGTCCATGACTCAATTACTTATTTTATACAAGTATGAAAGATTGCTGTAATGTGGCTGGTTCTTTGTTTCCAAGGGCTGTTTTCAGCCAATGTCCTTAGCAATTGAATTTGCTTCCACGTTGTTATATTCAGAGAAGCCTTTTATTTGCCATAATTATCTGCTCCTAGCACAGCTCTGCCACGCAAAGGTTCCTGTGTGCGTGTGCCTGTGTACACACACGCATATTGGAAACCGCTGCCCTTTGTGCTCTGACTCTAGGTGGTAAAGCATAATATGGAAAGGAAGATGAACGTTTTGTGGGCTTTTTTGGATCGGGGGAACAGAACTAAGTTTTCAAAGTCACAAATAGCATTAGAGTTCCCTCACGCTCCTGTTTATGGGGCAGGGAATCAAAATACTGAGAGTAAAAGGAAAGATAAACAGTACCTTCCTTTATTTCTTCCTTCCCTCAACAACGTTATCTGCATAACCCTCTCCACTTTTCATCTGATTTGTTTGGGACTCGGTAGTGCTGTAAGCATGAAATCAAAACAGATATTCACATCAAAAGAGAAAGCTGTTATTTTAGATTGCTTTGTATATATTTTTATATATAATCTATTTATTATACTTTATTTATTTATTTCTACTCTTCATTAGCTTGCTTACACATCCCAAAGATTTTTTTCCAATGGTTTTGTCTTTTCCATTTGTCAAACTTTGGCTCTCTGTCCCCACATCCAACTGTTCCCCTGGTGTGATTTATACAGGTTTGGAAATAATTACAGCTGTTTTGTTTAACTGCTGCTGCAGCCATGTGTATAAGTCCCTAGATATGTCACAGAACCCTTGTTTGTAGGCTAGCCTAGAGGACTGATGTTAGCTGTACCCTTCTGGAAATAAAAAATCAACTGTGCTGCTCTGGGTTTTTTAGTTTTGTCTTGCTAAGGAGCCCAAACCATGACCAACTGAAACTTTTTTGTTTGTTTCCGAATTCCAATTGAAGCTGGTAAAAGATGACACATTTAATAATTTCTGCTCTTGACTAGGAGAATAGCTGCTGCCTTTGCCTTCCCTTTGGATTTGCCCACATATCAGTAAAGGCATCTCCGCATCCCCTTTAGCATGGAGGAGCCTGCCTTTAGGTGTGTTACACAAATGTAGATCAGCATGAACTACACAGTGGAGATTACTTCCATGTTTAAATGAAATCTCTCTCTGGTAACATCTCAATATCTGAGGGCCTCCTGTTAACATAGCTGTCACATTTCCCTGGACAGTGTGAAGACATTTTTATCTGGTTTTACAGTTCATAAAAAGAAAACGAAGAAATACATTTCCAAAGCAGCAACTAATTTTATTTGTTTCTATTTTGGGAAGCCCAATTTGAGGCATTTGCCAAGCTGTCAGGCCAGCTTGCCTGCGTTTGCAGGGGGACTCGGCAGCAGCGCTGGGCGTTCATCCCATGCTCTTGACTTCCAGTGTCACAACTCTCCTGCAATATAAAGTGCTTTTCCTTTTTCCTGAACTGGTCAGATCTGTCTTGCTCCGTTCTCATTTTGAAGTTCAAGCTGACTAAGCGTAGCTTGTGTCCTGGCTGCAGATCCTTAAAATGCTTCTTGAGCCCTGTAGCCTGGCCGGTCGCAAGGGCTGCCCTTGGAAAAGAGCAGCTCGCTCACCTTGCAGCGCGGCTGGCGAGGCGCTGTAGATGGCATGGAGCACGTCAGTGTCGTCAAGACCACCGCGATTAAATTGTTGTGGAGATAGGGAAAGCCATCTGCTATTTGTTCCCCCTGCCTGCTCGCTATTCAGAAAGCCGGTGGCAGACGTGACTGCCAAGCCTGGCTGACTAGATGCCAGGCTGTCATGTGGAGCAGGCCTGGCTGCTGCTGAGACTGGGTCAGAGGTTTGGTGACCCATTTGCGGGTGACATTGTACGTACGTGTGGAAAAGGCTTGGCTGTCAGTTGATGGAGGGAAGTTGCGGCGAAGGGTGTGATGGTCGCTGGAGCGCGCCTTTTACAGCTGGTGTCTTTGCACCGCTGGGTGGTGATCCTAGCTGAGCTGATAATATGTTCTCGCTCTCTTCAGATAGATGGCTGTGAGAGTTGGTCTTGTGCCTGCTCCTTCCCTGGAGAAAGAGAGGTGTGTGGGACTTAGCCCAGCATCGCTGTAAGATGACGACCTTAGAGAGAGGCACGCGTGTGGGACTTATCCCGGCATCGCTGTAAGATGACGACCTCGGGGTTGCTGGCATGCCTACGGCGGGGTGATGATCGGAGAGGGGCGTGCATCCCGCTTATGCTGGAAGGGCAGGGGCAGGCTGCAGGGGTGTTTGTGTGGGGCACAGGGATGGGGCCTGTGGGCTGTGTGCAGCTCTGATGACTTCCCAGGTAACGAATAGTCACTGTGAATCTTCTGTGCAAGGGTCTGAAGTTCTTTGGTATGCTGTCTAATATACATTGGGAAAAAATATCAAATTCCTAAAAAAAAAAAAAAAAAAAAAAAAAAAGTGCTAAAAGACTACTAGGATTGCTGAAACACTAAAGTTAAGGATCCAAAGTTCAGGAAATGCCAGAAGCAAGATGTCCTAGGTGTCTGCTTTTTGCATTTTGTGACATAAAATCTTTTTTTTCGTGATGATACAGTTTTTAAGGGCATGATCATATGCTGTTTTTTCATATGCCTTATACAGCAGTGAGTTAGGAAGCACTTATTTACTAGTACATTTTATTAAAAAAGAACAGTGTGAGACTCTAAGCTTTATTTATTGTACTTAACTAAAGTATTCTCTAAACACAAAATTCGTATTTTCCCTCCCTCCTTGCGCCCCCATGGAGTTTTCCTCTTGGGTTCTTCCCAGTGAATAGTGCTGATCAGTACAATACCTGAATACTGTATTGGCAATAATGTACCGTCACCTCATCTCTGGATGAGGTTTGGTGGATTACGGGGATGGTATAATCTCTGTTATGTAGATAAGGGACTGAAACACTGGGAAAGTGAAAAATGAGTATTTTACTAACTTTGTGCATAAAATAGGAACCTGATTTTGGGGCATACACTGTGTGGTATTTTATAGGTTCAGAACTTCCATATCCTAATGCTATCTCTTTTTTATACCTGGGCGTTCATCCCAGTCCTGTTCCCATTGTTGGCTCTGCTCTTCAGACCTTCCTCTTTGGAACCAGTTTCCATCTCCATGTTCTCCCAGTATAGTCCATGCTCTCAGCCCCACTTCTTTCCTTCATTATGTTCCCCTCTCGTTAGATTCATAGAATCATAGAATCGCTAAGGTTGGAAAAGACCCTTAAGATCATCGAGTCCAACCATTAACCCAGCACTGCCAAGTCCACCACTAAACCATGTCCTCGAGCACCACGTCTACCCGTCTTTTAAATACCTCCAGGGATGGAGACTCAACCACTGCCCTGGGCAGCCTGTGCCAGGGCCTGACTGCCCTTTCGGTGAAGAAATTTTTCCTAATATCCAACCTAAACTTCCCCTGGCGCAGCTTGAGGCCGTTTCCTCTCGTCCTACCGCTTGTTACTTGGGAGAAGAGACCGACCCCCACCTCGCTACAGCCTCCTTCCAGGTAGCTGTAGAGAGCGATAAGGTCTCCCCTCAGCCTCCTCTTCTCCAGACTAAACAACCCCAGCTCCCTCAGCCGCTCCTCATAAGACTTGTGCTCCAGACCCTTCACCAGCTTCGTTGCCCTTCTCTGGACACGCTCCAGCACCTCGATGTCCTTCTTGTAGTGAGGGGCCCAAAACTGAACACAGTATTTGAGGTGCGGCCTCACCAGTGCCGAATACAGGGGCACTATTCCTCCTTTTGCTCCAGTTTGCTCATTCTGCTGTGGTCCAACTCAGCTTTTGAGTTAGGCACAGGTAGTGGTGTCATTCATAGCACTTGTGAGCCAACAGGAATGTTGCTGGCACTACTGGAAGGAGAGATTTTTTTATATACCACTACTCAAAATACCAGTTACAGAGAAGTGTGTTTCTTCTGGTCCCTCTGGGCTGGCGAGTGCTTCAGTTCAGCGCTGGCTCCGGTACCTGAGCAGCACCCGCACTTGTGGGAGCAGAGAGGGGCAGCGTTCAGGAGGATGGACTTGGCTGATCTCAGCTGCTGAATTTAAATATTCTTATGGAGCATGTGTAAAATGAAATGACCTTTAAATTGGCTGTGTTGTGTGCGTTTTCAGAGAAACCACGTTAAACTTATTTCTGGCACAAATGTGACTATCTTGCTTAATTGCGAGTTTCTTGTTCAAAGCTCTGGAGTGCCAGAGCTTGTTAAAGCAAAGGTCACTGGTGCTTTTGTACGTGGTTGAGTAATGATGGATTGTTCTACCTTGGTTCTGGCATTTTGGCTAAAACATTCCAAAATTTTTAGCCTGAGGTAGGCTTTGGCGTTGTACGCTTCATACTGGATTATTAAAGTTTGACAAAACGATCAGCAGCTGAGAACGAGGTATTAGAGTGGGAACTCTCAGTCAGCTTTAATAAAGTGATGATAATGGTGTTTATAAAAATTACACCTGATGGTTAATTATTCCCTGAGGGGGTTTGAAGCTTCCTATGAGCAACATGAGTGGCATAGGCGCAGCGCTGCCTATCCCAGCATTCCCAGTGTGTCTGAGCAGCAAGTGCTCGTGGTGGGCTTACAGTGATGAATTCTCATTGATCTTTGCTAATGCAAGGTTAAAGCTTTGGTATTTGCTTGTGCTCTAATTTTTATACGGCATGCTAATTACTCTTTTGAATTGGAAATGCTTGTTCAGCACAGTGTAAAAGAAATTGGAATTGGCTTCGTGATGCTGTGCTGCAAATAGTGTTGAACCTTTTCCTGTTTACGTCGAAATGCTGTTCAGGTTTTCACAGGCCATCACCACATTTTTATTCAGCTCACAATACGTGTGCATGTGCACGCATGCATATGCATACACGGTTGCAATTTTTTATTCTTGTGCTAGCAGCGATACTGTCCAGAAGAATTTTTTTTCCTAACATCATGGTGGAACCATGATGATGATTTTGGAAGCGGATGCAGCTGTCTGAAAATGAAAAAGAAAAGACAAAATAGAAACACAAGTATTTTGCATGTGTGCAGAGGGACTAAAAGGTAATTAGCCAAGGATAAATAAATTAGTTTATTTTAAAAGACCCAAAATGGTGACCCAAAATGTTTTCCAAGGTTTTCTGTATCATGGCATTTTCTAAGTTCAAAGTTTCAGTCCAGGAATCCTCAGATGAAATTGGTAATTGTTGGCAGAGGAGAGCAATGGAAAGTTATCCCTGAGATAGGAAATCATCTCACTTCTAAAGGCGAACATTGCTATTTCAGTTTTTAATTCTGATAATTAGCAGTAGCAGCTCATCCTCAAATTGCCCTTCTAACATTAGGTGGTCCAGAATTGCATGAGGTAACTTAATATGCCATTTTATCCTGAGTCTGTAATTGGAAAAAGACAGGAACAGCTAACTGCTATTAATTGCACAAGCTATTTACAGCAAAGAAAATTTTGTTTCTCATTTATATACATATAGAACGGTGTTAGTGCTGCTGCGAAGTGATGCACTTCAAAGGTTTTGCTTTAATATTGTGTATCAAATACTAATTTCTGTTACTGAAAGTCTGTCTCAGCCTATGGTTCATGTGCAGCTAGCCAGAGCACCTCTCTTGTACGTTCTCCTCGCCTCTCGAGTAGATGCGGCAGACTCCTTGGGTGCGATCTCCAGTATCTCGATGCATTCTTACCAGCCTTTCTGGTGGCCACCGATCCATGGAGGAGACTTCTGTGTTTCCTGTCTTATCTTAGGCCGGCTCGCTACCTGTGCTCTGCAGATGAAATGGGGATACCTTAAGAATATTACTGAGAATGCAGTAGGTAGCAAAGGAACTTACTGAGATGTCCTGGTTTACACATATGTTATACCCTAGGGTGGAAAAAATGCATTGCTGTTTGCATTTTGTGTCGAAATCACCGTTAATGCAGGCTAGGTTAATGTAAATTGCAAATGTAAGCATCTGTTCACATAACTCAAAGTAATAACACATTTGTGTTTGTGAGAGATGTGGGAGAAGAACTGAAAGAAAAATCACAAACATGTGCTATGGTTTTCTTCCTAAAATTTGATCTGCTGGTATCTTTTGCTGGACCTCCCGCCTAAGCATTTTCTTGTGATGGACCAGATTATTGTTTATAGCTGATTTCCACTTTAGGTTCTTCCAATGGATCCTGATGGATTTTTTATTTTATCTTTCATTTCACCTTTTCTTTTATTGAGGAATCATTGGGGTAATTCAGGTTGGAAGGGCCCTCAGGAGCCCTCCAGTCTAACCTTCTGCTCAAAGCAGGGTCAGCTATGAGATCAGACCATGTTTCTCAAGGCCTTATCCACCTAGATCATGAAATCGTCTGAGGACGGAGACTGCACAACCTCTCTGGGCAACCTGCGCCACCGCCTGCCTGTCCTCGCAGTGAAAGGTTCTCCTTGTACCCAGTCTGAACCTCTTGTTGCAACTTAGGCCTGTTGTCCCTTATCCTCCCATCGGGCACTGCTGTGTAAAGCCCGGTCCTGTGTTCTCGATAACCTCCCCACAGGTAGCAGGGGCTGCTGTTACGTGCCCCCAACGCCATCTCTCCTCCAGGCTGGATGAGCCCCGTTCCTCAGTCTCTCCTCCCAGGGTATGTGCTCCAGGCCCCACTGTCCCCCTGACCTTTGCTGAGCTCACTCCAGTTTGTATAGTGACAGTGGACTAGAGTAGTTTCTTCTCAATTAAAATTAACGTTGTTTCACTTCTTAGAAATACAGTTGTCATCTCCTATTCTTGACTGGCTCATTAACAACTCCTTGCCGCCATGCTGCCAGTGGGGGTGTCTGTCTGAAGTCCTTCTGTTAACAAATGGACTTGGTGTATGGCTCCATACTGGATCGTGTTTGACAGCAGGTGTGGTATATGCTCTTTTGGGGGGTGACAAGGTTGAATAGATGGATGCCCAGTAACGTTTTCCTAAACAAACTCTAACAGTGAGATAAGGAGATACAGAGCTGGTTATGACTAAGGTCGGGACTTGCTTCGATTCTTCAGGAAGCCAGAGGTGCAAAGCCTTGAGGTATCATTGAAGGCGGAACAGATGTTACACGTGTATTGAAACTTCGTTGTGGATTGCTATCTGAAAAGGTTTATAATTTGCCAGTTATTTTCCAGATGATCTTTTTTAATGTGCTGAGGTAGCAGATGTGTTTGTTGTATCCAGCTCTTTAAAGTCATTTTAGGAAGTTAAACAGATGGATGTATTTTGAAATTCAGCAGCATCTCTTTCAGCATCTGTAACGTCGTTGTTTCATGTGCCAACCGGGGTAGAAGGAAACAGAGCATCTGATAAGTACTTTGCCTACGACAAGCTGACCCATTCGCCAACAACCAATAATATACTAATGTTGTGACAGGAGTGATTGACTACTGCTGCTTTTACAGTGGAGTGATTTGAGTTCCCAAGCAGTTGTCTTTGTTTTAAACTGGGACTAGCTTGAATACAGGTTTTTTTTACTGCTGGAATAAACAAAGCTCATGTTAATTCTCATACAGGAGGTGACTTTGTCTCCAGAATGCAGAAAGTCATTCCACCAATTGAATTCCATCTATGTAAAAAAGAGGTTGTATATTACAATGATCTTACTACTAAAATGGCAAGAGGAAACATGAAATACATAAAAATTATCTCTTGGTGCTACACCTTCTGCTTGTTGTTTGTTTTCCAACGATAAGCATCAGCCAGATCTTCCTTGGGCTGATACAGCATATTAGGGCTGTGTGGTATTTTGACACTGACACCTTCCCAAAATATTCCAAACACCGAGAGTAGCATTATTAAAAATCACATGACGGGGTGTGTAAGGTAAATGCAATGCTGTCAGGTCTTTATGCTGTAGCTTTAAACAGTGTGAGTTCAATACAGTATCACGAGTAAAATTCAGGGTGGCAGGAAACCTTAGGATAGAATAATATCCTGTCACCTTAAAAAAGTAAAATTTAGTAAATGTTGAAATATCAAAGCTGTTTAAGGCAACAAACATGTCATTAATCATTACACTGGGAACCTCCTTTGTTTTGGTATGGAACAAAATATTAGGACAACGTTCAGTTATTATTTTAATGTCATTTTTGGATGGCTGGTATTACAAAAGCTTGAAAAATCAGTATTAAAACAGTAGGAGGGTTTGTTATCAGTTTGCTAATGGGAGAATGAGACAACAAAGGAAATATAAGGAAGTTTGAGAAGGGAACTTTGATATTGCCATGCCTGAGGCTGCGTGGTGGCCCTGCGGCACTCCAGTTGTGAGTTTGCTGTGTTAGATGATTAGGGCGATTAACAAGTAACTCTTTGCTGTACATTTGCTTGCAAAGTGATCTTGGAAGATTTCGCTTTTAAAACTGAGCGTGATGTTTGGCAGCTGCAAGTAAACCTCTCCCTCAAATGTACACATGATTTTTAAATACAAAATGAATCAGTACTTCCTGTTGTTTTTCCATGGGTTATGGGGTAATTGTCCTCAGATTGCCTTGTGATGGATCCTCACATTGGAGACGGAGGTGGCAAACTGGTTTTTTTGGATGTTGACTCTCAAGAATGGTCATGGCTGTTGGGCTGAAGGTTGACTTATGTCTGTGTAAATCTGAAGAGGTTTCACTGAAATTTTTGACTTAAGAATTTCAGTAGGGCCATTAGTGTAGCCCAAATTTTAGTTTCTGAGGATGTGCTATTTTCCGTAAACATCAAATCAGGACCAATCTTTCTTTAAAGGGGCTGTGGAAGTAGGCAACATGCATAGTGGGGCATTGTGCTAAGCACTTTATGCTTCCTTTTATACCATTGTGAACAATCTAGGTTTATATATAATTTTTTTTTTCCTGCTAACACGTTCAGAAATAGCTGGTGTTTATAACATTGCAATTAATCATTGTGACATTATATGGTGCATTGCAGGTGACCTCCAGCAGCAAACCGCTCCTGAATGGTTGCCCTGTGGGAATGCTCTCTTTTTTTGGCTTCTAGGGAAGAGCGGCTGCCTGCAGACTTTGGTTGTGAAGCGTACTTGGCAAAGGCTGCAAGTGTGGGACGATATTTGTTGTTCTCGGATATCTAGTTGGCAGTTGGTGAGCACCACCAGCACCGCTTCCGTGGCTCCAGAACTGCGCTGTGCATCATCAACTGAGCTGGATGCGTGGGCTCAGTATACAAGAGGATTTTTTTAATATAAATTGATTGGGAATGTGTACTGATGGGAAGGGAGATAATGTGAGTATAGGTTAGGATTGGAATAGTTATCTAAAGAGGATCTTGATAAATACTTCTAATTTGGAAGTCAAATTCTGATGTTGGCTGTAGAGGAACTACATTGATTTAGAGCAGGTGAAAATCTGACTCTCACCATTTAGTTTGAATAGTGATACTTTGCTCCTTACAAAATAGCTGAAGTTGCTTAATGATAATTTGGCCAATTCGTGTTTGTTCAAAACTGCTGATGTGGGAGAGATTGATGGCAGCTGAAGCTGGGTTGGAATGCTTAAGCAGATCCAGCTGAAATAAAGACTTTGAAATATAGGCTTTTCTTCCCATCCGCTTCTCAGATGGTTTCTACCTTTAGGCTCCGACAGCCCTTTCAGGTGATGGAGCAGGTGTGTTTGAAATGGGCCAGTAAGGGACAGCATGGTTACAGAAGGTGACTACCTGGTGGTGTGAGATTGTTAGCTTCTAAGTAGCGGATTTTTTTTCCCTGCTGCTTCTTGAGAAGGAAGGGAGAATAACAGCACAGGGAAGAGAGCATCTTTTTAGGCCCTCCTCTTCATCTTTCATCTTAACTTGATGGTTCTTAAAGTCAAGAGTAGTTTGAGGTATTTGGATCATCGTCACCTTCCTTCTGTGATATTCCCGTTACTGTGATTCTAGTCACAGATGTTTTCTTAGCTTTTCCAAATACATGACGCCATAGGCAATGTGAAATCAGGCATAAAATAATATAGGAGCTAGTACTATTAACCTTGTGGAAACAAAGGACACATGAATAGATTAATAATACCCAGACGGACATCTCTGTTGGGAAGATGCGATTTGCAAGGATCTTTCTAAAATGGTATTGAAATATTTATTCCAGGTGCTGTTAGTGTCAAGGAAAGACGATGCATCTTCTTATGATCACAGACGTTGAGAGATAAATAAGTTGAGGTGAGCTATAGATTGGCATGACAAAGCTAGTCTTTTAGGATCGTAAAGATTATTCACGCGCGTATGTATTACACAGTGGTCACTGCTGCGACTACAGTATAGACATACAATATGCATCTAAATCTTACAACACTGCAGAAAGCATTAATTGAAATAAGCTCTTGCATTCCTCATCCCTTTCACCCCTGGTCCTAATGAATTTAAGTCTGAGGAATGAACTTTACATGCGAAGTCAGAGAGATGGACCTTTCTAAAGTCAATCACAGAACCCCTCTCAGTATGTCTGTCTCCAGCCAGCTGAGCCCAATTTTTATTAGATTCTGAGAAACTGATATGGCTACAGATCCCAAAGCGATGGAAACGTAATGAAATCAAAGATGTGATGTTGATCAAAATGCATTTGCTATGACAATAGAAACTTATGTAGCTTTTGAGTGAAGCACTACCAGAGTTAGAATTATGTAAAATGGCCATGTAGTCCAATGATAAATGCATTAGGAAATAAAAATATACCAGTCTGGAATGAGGTGGGCAAATTATTTCAGTGCAGTTGTGATGCCAGCTCCTACCGTTCATGCTTACCTTACAAAACCATGAAACGTTCTGGTACAGAAACAGGATTTAATACGAGCATTGTTCAGAAGATGCTCATTTAAAATGGTGCCATTTTGTGTCACCAGGCAAAAGCGTCTGCCTGTAGCACTAGTGTGGCTAGTGAAACTTTCTATGTGTCTTCTGAAAAGGAGTGTAATGGGTGTTCTTGTCCAGGTGGAGCTTAGCTTGTGTATTTCTTAAAACATGACACTGTTATAAAATGGGGTGGAATTAAACCCAGTGTGAATTAGAAACATGTCAGGGGATTACAAAAGGGATTTTAGATCAGAATTAGTGTAATGCAGACAAGATTTCTGTGAAAAGAACTGGGAACAGAACCAAGGTTTCCTCCTTTTCTCTCTGCTCTATATAAAGAACTCGCATGTACAGATTATAATTGCTATGTTGAGAGGATGCCAAATTATATAATGTTTCTACCCACATTCCTCTTTTCTATCCTCTACCATTCCTCTTGTGGGAACATAACAAAAAATTAGGAGCTTGATCCCATTTACACCTCTATGGGTTCTTTCATGGCATGGTAACGTAAATCTGCAGACAGGATCAAGCTTTTCCATATTCGATACGCTGATCAGGGACAAACGATGGATGTGAAGGTGCAAAATGTCTGCAGTACCAAAAATAGGCCCATATTTATTCCTGTCATAACTTCACTTAAGTTGATGGAGTTGTGCCAAGGCTGAATATGCCCACAGTCTATAGGACAGCTGGCTGCCTGGCAGTAGTAAAGTTTGATGCGAATGCTTTTGTAAGAAGAATTAAGCCTTCCGATATTGACAGTACATGGTGATGTTTTAGGAATATTCACCTAGGCTTAAAACTAGGAGATTTCAGATACACCTGTAAAGCCTAAAAGACAAGGGTAGCATTGATCAAGGTATTTTCAGGGTTTAGTTCCATCAGCAGTTCTGAATCACCAGACCAGTTAACAAGGTGTTCTAATTGATATAATACACTTACACTAATATAACATTTGGCTTCGTTGAGGATAGATATTAACCACAAGTTGAAAGGAAGGTCTGATTCTCTGATCCTTTCCTACATTTCATAAAGCTTTTAATTTTACTTGCAATACCCACATGCAATCTATATAGGCATTTTCTTTCCACTTGGGTCTAGAGACCCTCTTCAGTTGTTAATTGATAGTGTGTGAGTGGTGAAGGCAGCTTCAATAGTTCTACTGTTCCAGAAACATTCACCTCATTCATAAAGATCATCTGTTCAAGAGCAGCGGACCCTGGTTTTTGTTCTGTTTACTGGCTTTGTTTTGGGCAATGTGCTGACTTGCCTACAAGCTCTTCAGCTACAGCGTATTCAAATAGTTTCCACTGATGTGTTGCGGTCTCTGGTTCACATGAGTCTGCTCACTAAAATTTTGAGAATATTAAGCTAGTTCTCAACACCAGAGTCTTGGCACTTGAGATGACGCTGCATGGTGCTAAGTAGCCACAGCTTGAATCCTGAGCAATGGCATCTCCCGAGCTTAAAAACCAGGCCTATAAACCAAGTCATTAGGGTTTTTTATGGGTTTGGTTTTTTTTTTTTTTCCTCTTTCTAACAGGGAAGTGAAATGCTTGTTTATAGCATTTTTCCCTCCATATTCCGCCATTTGGGGAGTGGTTGGATGCCCACGGGACTACAGGCGGATAAGGAGGGATGTTGTGATTATTCAGGCAAAGGTACTCATCAAACTCAAAGCTGCAAGGGAACGTTCCCCTGGTTGGTGGCTCATCCGACATTTGTGGCAGGAAGGAATGAAGCTCTTGCTTTTTGTTTAGATAATTTGCCTGCTTTTTAATATTACTTATTCATAGCTTAGGTACAGAAATTTGGGTGATTCAAACAGGGGAAGGGAAAACTGGTTAGGCTTTTCAAAGAAGGTAAGGAAGATAGGTTCCCAGATCCCATCGACTGTCCAAGGGAAGTAGTTTCTTTTAATAATCCTAGCCTTAAACCCAGGTAAAATCAATAATATATATATATATTTTTTTTATTTTTTTTTTTTTTTAAGAAAAAAAACTTGTCACTTCCAAAGATGGACCAAAATTGCTGTTGCCTGTCTTTGCGGATATAGCCTGTAATGCGATGCGTTAACAATTTATGACCTCATGGTACGGCTGCACTGCCACTGGATACGGTATATTGCATTTCAGTGGCATTATGCTGTAGTGTTTGGATGTATAAAGCAAAATATGCGTAACATAAGAACTCCCAGGTATTAGACGGCAATGGATTAGTAATGCAAACTTTTCTCTTAAATAGCTGTTTTTTCTGAGTTCATAAGAGAAGCAGTAATTCTAGGTCACTCTTCAAATGTGTTATCAGGAATTCACATTAAGCTTTGGTAAAGAAGGGGTCTGTGTAATTGATCCGGCAAAATAACTGGCAGGAGCATAGACTGAGTGTATTCAGAAGACATGATCTTCACTTCAGTAGGCAGGACTGCACACGGAGAAATAAAGTCGTTTCCTCTAGCTAAGGAATATTCAATCCACCATCATCAAAGGATCAGGTTCAATAATTGTTAAAGGAGCAATGAAAGGAATCCTTTTCTTTTGCTGAAATTAACTTTGTGTCTGTTTTGGTATCCTGTAACCTAGCCAGTTTTCCAAGATGAAAACAGAACAACAAAAACTGGCAAGGTCTGTGCATCTGGGATTGCTGGCCTGAACCTCATAAAACGTGTAAGTGAAGAACAGAACATAAAGCTGTCAATTAGATCTTCTAATAGCTTTTAAACATTACTATATTTTATTACAGACCTAAAATTAGCCTTGTTTTCAGACTTGGATCCTTTTCAAGTTTTTTCATACTTCAGCCCAACCTTCTTTTAGCTAGCAAGGCTGACTTTTCAGCACTGAACAATGGAAATGGTATCGGAGCATTTCTGCTCCCATAAATACCAAACCTTTCGTATGGTAAATCTGACTTTCTTCATCGAGTTGTTGGGCTTTGAAATTTTCTATATTGTTGTGTTTAAGCTGACACTGTGCATGGTGTTATGACAGGGGAGTAAACATTAGAAGATCTGTCCCAGTCAGATGGATGAAGAGAGATGTGAAGCTTCCAATCTGAGATTAATGGATAAAAAGACCAGGGTGAAAGCAGTTACTCATAAAAACAATAACAAAAATAATGCCCTCATTGAGTTAATCCAAAGCAGCCTGCAGAGTTGGTACATGTGAAAGCAGATGTGCTGAAAAATCCCAGCAACAACCAAAATTCTAGTTAACACGTGAGCTTCACGTGTGCTGTGGGAACTTGAATTACGCAGTCAGGGGGCAAGGCTAAGCGGGAGAGATGGCAGACTGCAGTGATAGCATGTCCAGGCTTTGCTTTTGGTTTTAAATAATCTAGTTAATGTGAGATAGCTCCAAAAAAAGGCAAAGAACCCCCCCACCAAGCCAGCAACAACAACAAAAAAACCCACATAGTACGGCTAATGTCTTCTGAAACTGTGTTCGGTTAACGGAGACAGACCGTTTTACATTGCGACGTTGAGGAAGAACAGTACTTTATAATGAGGAGAACACGAGTTCTGACTTTAATTTCCAGTTCTGCCACTTACTCGCTATGTAACCTTGGATAAGTCATTTAAGAAGGATCCAGCATGCAGGTCTCATCCGATTGCCATTTCCTAAAATGCTATCCTAATTCTGCTCCCTAATCCTGGAGACACCTACAAGCCAGAAATGCCTCATTTTTCTATCTGAAAGAGTCTCAGATGTAAAAACCTGGGTTTTGCACATTTAAAACTTTCCCAAAAGTCAGGGCGTCAAATAGGCAGGACCCAGCTCCCCATTTCAGAATGGGTCGCGGAGCGTGCTTCAGCCTGCCTGCTCGGAGCGCTGCTCGCAGCCTGGATGGGGCAGGGCGGTGGGGCTGTGCTTCGTCTCTCCGGCCAGGTAGCTCCACGGGTTGGACGCTCACCCAGCGTGTATTTCACATATTTCAAGGGCAGGTTCATTGCTTCTCTCTGCTTGCTGGGATCGCTCTTGTCCTTGCCACCCAGGCGGTGGTATAGGGATTCGGTCTTTGGGCGAGGTGAGGATAAGGAGCTGAAGGAAATGCCCCTACTTGAGACATAACACAATACCTGGGGCTGCAATGAGGATGTGATTTAAAATGCACCCTTCTCTTCCATGTCTCGTGTTGGCTTTGCGAATATTATTCTGAGGCACCCTCCCCTCCCTGTATAAAATGTAAGAAGCCTATGTGCTAACTCAAAGCCCTCGGCTGTCTGAAAATTAGGTGTTGTGGTACTGTAAATCCTGGTGCTAAGACCCCCTTACGAGTCCGAAGGCATCTCTCGGTGCCTTGAGTTTCCCTGCTGCTAATCCTTGGTCCAGGATGGTGCTCCCTGGTCGGAAAGAGGGATATGTGCAGCTCTGAAATGTGGAATGCTGAGCAGGAATGAGAGATCTGGGGGCTGTAACGGATCACGGTATCTGCAGAGCAGCGTGGGGAAGAACCTGTGACACTGAAAGAAAGACTCCTAAAAGCAAAGTGCCAAGTGTTGCTATAATAGGGCTGGATTACTCACTGTGCTTATTCAAATTCCTGTTGATGCTGGCAGCGGGAGTTTTCCCGAATAGCAACGAACAATGACTCATCTCCAGGTGTTTTTATTTGAAAGCGCTTTTTTTTTTTTTTTTTTTTTTTTAAATTTCAAAAAGAAACCGGTACGAAACTCCCCCCCCCCCCCCCCGCAGCCCCCCGAGCATCCCTCCTCCGCCGGAGCCCCGCTTTGCCGCCGAGTTCCCTGCCCGCCGCAGGAGTTGAAGCCGCTCCTCCCCCTGCGGAGAGAGAGAGATTTTTTTTTCTTTCTTTCTTTTTTTTTCGTTCCTGCTTCGAGCAGGCAGGGCGGCCCCCGGATTGGCCCTGCCCGCACGGTGCCGGCGAGCAGCCGCCGCCGCCCCCGCCCGGGCCGGTCCCCGCTCCGCGGCTCCGGGGAGAGGCGCGGGACGCGCCCCGCAGCGCCGGGCCGGAGCCCCGGGAGGGGAAAATGAGGCGGCGGCCGCTGCTTTCCCTTCCCTCTGACAGCTGAGAGATTTTTTATTATTATTATTATCCCCCCCCCCCCCCCCCCCCCAGGTTTTCATGATCAGCACTGGGGGAGCCGGGAAATTTTGTGGCCACTGGCCTATTTTGATTTAAAATTGCTGTCAGTGGACGTTTCTCCTTCTGCTCCAGCATCGTTGTCCTGTTCGCAGCTATTAAGGCTTAAGAAGCTTGATTCTCTAAGGCTCGTATCCAAGGGCATCAGTCATTAACACACTGAGCTACATCTGCTTCTTGGCTAAGACTGAAGAAAGACATCTTAAGCTGGAAATCCTGCTTGCTCGCTCGCTCTCTAGTGCATACGGAAGGGGAAGCATATGCAGAAGCAGGTTCCTTTTTTTTTTTTTTTTTTTATTCCAAAAGGCTGCCTCACTTTGGAGATGCGGTGACAAGATAATGGAGTGAAAGTCTCCCATTTCCAGGGAAGAAAATTACAGGAGTCAGCCAGAGAAAGGAAGGAGCAAGTTAAATAACAGCAGAAATAGGAAGGAGGACAGTGGTGAAGAACTGAAAATAAAATTAGAGGAAACAGGTGGAAGGCTGGCATAAAGCTGGGAGATATTTTAGGCTGAAAGTGTTGTTTGGTTTTTTTTCTTTTATTTTTTTCTTTCTTTTTTTTTTTTTTTTTTTTTTTTTTATTTTATTCTAAGCTGGTTTTTGAGATCCCTGCAGTAAACCAGGCTGCATTAGTGTAGAGCAGCTTCCCCAACGTGTCCTTTTCTCTCTCCCTGCCTCCTGTCTCTGCTGTTGCTGCTGCTGACAGAAACGTGTTAGGAAAGCAGAAAGAGAAAATGCCAGCCATCCTGGTAGCCTCCAAAATGAAATCGGGACTACCTAAACCCGTACACAGCGCTGCTCCAATCCTGCATGTCCCAACGGCCAGGACCATCCCACAGCCCTGTTACCTGAAGTTTGGGAACAAGGTGGAGGTGACGAAGCCATTGTATTCCAGCCAGATTCCTCTCAAATCTCCTAATGGACAAGAAAACACAGGAGATGGACTCCTACCAAGGAAGAGTAGCTCGGTAGAAAATGGATTTGACACACAGGTTAGAAGGCACCAAATGTTGGGGAGGTGTATGCAAGAATTTATTTCTATACCGAATGTGTGCAGCAGGTTTTCTGAGGTAGACAGTGGTGTGAACAGCAGTGAGGGAAGGGGGGATGTGTGTGTGTGTGTGTGGTAACATCTGTCCACAGTGGTGGGATGTTTTATATTCCGCATAGTGGCAGGTGTTACCAAGGGATGGCTTTGTAATTTTGTCAGCATGGTGGAGCTGACGGTGGGGTGGTGAGGGATGGTGCAGTGTGTGCTGTTTGCCCGTGTTGCCTTCTCTATTGCCTTTGCTTGAACTTGTGGGGTTTATGGAAGGGAGATGGTAGAGATGTTGGTTACGGGGTGTGTTCTTTGTGTTCTTTCTGTAGGTGCTAATTGTAATGGCTGGGTTGTGTGCCTGGGATGGGGAAAGATTGCTGCCTGTCATGAATGTGTTTTGTGTTTGGTCATGTACTGTACCGGAGCATTAGTCCTGTGAACATTTTGTATTTGAGTTGTGTGGGGAGTGAATGGGAGGCAGCGCTTGATGGTAAATTACAATATGCATGCCCTTCTCAGTGCAGCTAAATTAAATAGTTCACGTAGGAAATGAATAGTCAAGTGGAATTGTCTGGTTTCATGCTATACGTGCAAGACATCACAGATGCAGCACATTATCCATATGCATTTTTTAGCTTTCCCTTTAATCTGTATCACTTTCCTAATGTATTTTTATATATGCTGCTTCCTGTATAGGGAGGAGAAATGTACGTTCTTCAGCTCGTTTAATTTTTGTCGGCATAGTAATGTTTTCAGCATGGCTCGGATTGCCTTGTACTGCTGATGCCCCAGCGTGCTCGACAGCAGTGTAGGCAGATAGTCCGTGTTAGCGTACTACGGTGCGAGCCAAGCAGATGGTCTGCTGCAGCGAGCAGAATTGATTAACGTTATGTAGAGATCGCTGTATAGCAGCGTGATGTATTTTTGCAACAGTCATATACATTACAAGCTGCTTCTACCGATACCTGAGCCCAGTAGAAGGTGATACCATTATACTGGGACAGGGAAATGATGGCATACTTTTTTTTTTTTTTTCCTTTTCCTTCCTCAAGGAATAATGGGCCATCCCTACCATCTAGCTTTTGAAATCTATGGCCTCGTAACCCTCTTCTCTTAAGACAAGTGCGACTACTGATTGGGCGTGTTTGGCCCCGTGCCCTGAATTTTAGGCTATGCTGCGCTTTCATTGCTGGTAGACAGGGTGACGTATCGGGCTGCTCAGGCCAGACGAATACGACTGTAGCAGGTCCCGAGGGACTGAGAGCAGGCAAAGGAGACAGACAAGTATTGGTGGCAGGGTGGTGGCAGCAGACAGACCGACTTGCGCATCACATCTTGTTCTTAAGAGAGAAATAAGTACTCTTTTTTTCCTTGTGCTAGAATCTGTCCTTGTGATTATGAAATGTCAGCAAAATCTCATTATATGCTGCTCTTTCTCTCAGGCATGCCTTGGCTTCTGCATAGAAATTTGCATTCCTGCAAAAATGATTGTTATTCATAAATACTTTTTCATCTTATAATAGACTATAATCAGAGAGATCCTGCCAGTGGTAGCTGTTTGCAGCAGGAAGGGGAATGCTGTGGTGGTTTTAACCCTTATACAGATGTGGAACAAACCCCATTTTTTTGTATCCTGATGATGAAAGGGTCTTTATGCTAACTTGTTATATTTAATCAGGGAGTGATTTTGGGCAAAGGAATTTCAGATAATTTTGAGTTTTGAATAACTTCAGCAGTGGCAGAAATCCTAGGCTTTGTCATTCTCAGTAGCTTCATGTGGGTAGCAGTCTTAGCAGATGACCAGCACCTTTTAAGGTGTGAACCACTGAGGTTTGTTTTACTATCCATTATCTTGAATAAACACAGTCCTTTTTTGTTATTCTTATTGATCCAGCTTTGATCCCTCTGCCCACGTAAGCATGCAGGTTTTTGCCATTCAAGGTAGTAATTTGGAACGTAGGTCTGTATCTAAAGGGAGATTTTTCCAGAACAGTCGTATCAAGGGCAATGTTCTTTTCTTTTTCTACCATCCCTCCCTCCCAAGGGAGGAGGACCGGGATGCATGGACAGCTGTCAGATGGTATGTCAGCAGCTGAAGCATTTTTATCTTGGAAAATCTTCAGCTACATTCAGGTATAGAAGTGCTTTCTGATAATAAGCCTAGTAAGGTTTAGTCTTAAACACTGCATCAGGTCTAAATATTTCAAAAATCATAGACATGTCCTGTGAGGGTGATCCCTTGCTTCTCTGGATATTTTATCTTAAGCACCGATGGGGCCCTCACCATTTTACTGTGCAGGCACCTGGCATCCCCTGTGAGGGAGGGAAGTTATATTCTTATCATGGCATTCAGAGTTTAGATCCATAAATAGGACTGATACCAAATGCTTTGGCACCTATCTTTTGTAGATCTTGATCCCCGCATGGAGTTTGCAGCCCACAGGGAAGGACATAATATCCGCCTGTGTGGGTGGAGGGAGAATTAAAAAGAGATTGCGACGCTTGGATCAAAAGCCGAAGAGAAGAAATAAAAATGACCGAAATCTATTTAACTTGTGCTGTACTCCTTGCTGAGGCTGAACTTGGAATTTGCAGCCCCAAACTCTGTCTTGGAGTTAGAGGCATAAGCTATTTCCATCAGAACCCAAGGTGATATCAGGCGACTTTCAACACAAGTGGCAGAGAAGCATTGCTTTTGTACAACAGCTTAGCGGTTAGAGCATTCACTCAGAAGGTGGGATATCTGAGTTCAGTTTCTATTTCAACACGAGGGAATTCAAACTCCTATCATATCTCTGGAGGGTTTCATAATCAACAAGCCACAGGATGTTCTGGGAGTATTTTAGGGAGTTGCTCTTAATCCTGTTGAAGGTCCTCTTTGCACTACATAATACAAAATTCAGTTGCATGTACCGAATAAGGACAGAGAGCAACTTGACCTCGTGTTTAGGACATCTACTTACAGGGAAAGAGATGATGGGAGGGATGAAACAGATAGATGGGATACCTTTAACTATTTGTGCATATGAATTTTTCTCTCTCATCATGGCGTATTTATACTTGCACTTTGAATTTCTATATGCCTTTTTCCCTGCTCTTAGTTTCCTGATTATTCTGGAGGAGAGGCTGTGTCTAGTGCATAGACCAGAAGTGGCAATATGAAGATACTAGACCATGTTCTAATGCTGTTTTAGCATGTTTCAAGCCACTTGCGCACCAGTGCTAGGTTCATGAGCTTTTTAGGTACCACCTGGCACCAATCTTGAGCCTGGTTCTTCAGAGAACATGAGCACTGCAGGTGGTATTCATTTTTTAAAAAATGGTGAAAATCAAGGTGTCCCTTGTGGGGAGAAATGTGGTATCAGTGAAAACTTTTCAATATTTTGATTTTTTTTTTTTTTTTTTTTTTGTTCTTCTTGGTATGGTTTTACATGTGTAAGCTGGATTTTTATAGTGACTGGAAGTTTTCTGCCTTAAGGCCATATAAGGGCAACGTGTTATTTAAAATGTTGTGCAATTTATAAAAAGCATTCTTCAGAGTATTTCAGAGGCACTTTCCAAAGAAAGGTTTTAGCATCAAGCCTATTGTAAATGCTAGTCGGAAATCTTCAGTCGATGAATCATGGCAGTATCATTCCTATTTTATTGTTACCGATATACACACTCCATTCATTTTTCCATATTAAATTCCCGGTGTTGTGCACAACAGTATCCTACTGTTGCACTGGTGCTTATTTTGTCTAATTTGAAAACGCCGCCAATAAATTGTACCCGTATTTAGAGAGCATTGTTTTGGAAATATTTAACTTTGTTACCAGAGAAACTACCATCAAGTAGATAGCAAGATAGTTCTCTCTCCTATACAAAATGGCATTTATTAGTTATTCTGAAAGAGTCACTTGTATTTGGCTACTAAATTTGCATTAGTTATTTAAGGCAGAAGTCATTGCCAATTAGAAGTCCATGGGCACGGTAAAATTGTTTATGCAGGGTGCAAGAAGAAAGGTACCGTTCCAGGAATACAGTCTGTTGCCGTGCTGTTGTGAAAGCCACCGAAGGAGACCATGGATTTAATTACTGTGTTTATTGCTGCTGTGTTGTGTTCTCCAGCTTCTTGATTTTCATTCTCTGGAGAACCTAAAAAATAATTACTGTTTGTATCTTAAGTAACAGTAGCAGTCCTGAAAGCACTGGGACCTTGCTAAGTCATTGCTCCCACCCTTCCACTGAAACACTTCAAGTTGACAGATACCTATTTAACCTGGTATTAATGGATGTGTATGCAGCAATTGCCTATAACTGTCCTCAGTGTTTGGCAGGGAGGGGTGCAGGTGGGATTTGTTATTGCTTTGCAAATGTCTTTGCAATCTTCATTTGCTGCAAGTGAGACACTTATCCTCTCTTGGAGGACGTGGAAGGCAGATGCTCGCTAGGTGTTACCATGTTCTCCCTTGCTTTTCTATTTCTCTACACTAGGCAAACCTGATTCTTTTAACCTTTTCTCTCAGGATTTCTAGAACTCTTACAACTCTTTGTGCCACCTACTGAACTCTTTTCAGTTTGCCTAGACATTGTTTTAAGAATTTGGTTCAAAACTGGATAGATATCATTGTCTGCAATAAATCCACCTTGTTCAGCTAGATTTTTCTTCACATTGCTTTCCTAATTTGTGAAGATCATGTTGAGTTGGGCGTTCTAGATCTGGGGTGTTCTAGATCTCCTCATTTGCTAGTCTTACACTAGATTTTTCTTCTAGTGATTTAGTTCTTCCTTCCTAATTTGTGAAGATCATGTACATCTGGGGTGTTCTAGATCTGGGCTGTGCTCCAAAACATTTGCAATACCCATCGAGGTTAGAAACGTCCCTGGGTTCTTCTCATTAGCCATTCTGTAGTCCAAGTCAATGACAATGGTATGAAATGGAATTGGCAGAGAAGCTCCATTACAGGTCTCTGCAAAAAATCTATTGGATCGCCATTCCTGGGTTGATAGCACACTACTGAAGAAAAATTCAGGGAGTTTTTCTGTCGGTTGTGCGCTGCCTTGAAGTACTCTAGCTGCTCACAAACTGATGACTTAATGAGTTGCTCCAGTATTTTTCCACACTTCATATTTAGGCTTGCATCAGCTGTTTCATGAGCTACATGTGACTTGCAATCTGCTGGCTATTGGTTAGCCTTCTCTGCCTCCCTACCCCTGTTCCCATGCCATTAGCAATCCAAATGAAGCCATATAGTTCAGATACTAGTAATTACTTTGCTATATTTTAATTAACTTTATCAGAAGCTGTTTATACCTCCGTGTCACTGTCTTGCTAATGTGAAGCTTCATAAAGAGAAAGATTAATAAAGCATATTGCAGAGAAATTATGCCTTCCTTTTTCACATGCATTAGCCATTTTTATGTATTATAGTGGGCTTCACAGTTTTACTACAGAGCCATCTTGCAGAAGGGACAGGAATCAAGCAAATCTTTATCTGGACCCAATATAAAGTCAGATGTACATCAGCTGGTTTCAGTGCCATTATGTGAGCTGCCTCAGTGGAGTAACATCGGGTCTGACTACCACTGCTGAGCTAATTATAGAAGAAACGATGAGAAATGTGGTCAGTAATACCGATAACTTAACCATAAAAGATAGCTTTTGCAATGTTGGAAGAAACCAAATGAGGTCACGTTTAGGATGTGTACAAAGGAGACATTTTACTGACGAGGTGGGAAAATCTAAGAAAAACTATAGATTCAGGCTATCAAAATATATATCCACAAAAATAAATTAGTATTAATTTTAATAAGCTTGCTTATGTAATTATAGTTATGTACTTAAGTACATTCTTATGAAAAAACCTTGCTGTATCTTGCTTTCTGATGTTGTTTTGGTTTTTTTTTTGACACACTGTAAGCAATCTGAGGCTATTAAGTAGCCAAGTTCTTCTTCTGTTTATGATTACAATGGTTTTGACAATATGTTTATAGATACATACTGGTAAATATTAAATTGTTAGGGGGTTGTTCCAAATTAAATGTTACCAGATAAAAAAAATAAGAGAACAATTAATAAATTGTTTTATTGTGATGATTAACACAGAGTTTTCAGTGATCTGTCTTTTAATATAAAAAGCTAACCTGTTTTAGTGGCCTGCGTTTGAACAAAAGATGTAAGATTGCACTGTAAACTTAGGAGGTTCTTTCATCGTTGGGTTTTCATATAAAATATGCAAAGGATCACGTGGATTCAAACTTCCATTCAGGTTTTTTATTGTACTGGATAATGAGTGAAAATGGTTTTTGCTCTGATTTCAATTTGTGATGTTTCTTGTGTAAAGAAGCATTTGGTCATTGTGTAATGTTCCTTCCAAGTTCAGTGCCTTCGCTGTCGAAATGTCCAAGGTGGGATTTCCAAAAATATTTATTGTTCAGCTAATAATGCTGCTGCTGAGTTCACTCAGGTTTTTATGGCCCATGGTTAGTGTTTTTGTAACACTCATTTAATATGACCTTTTTTCCTGCTTCCAATTTATTTTATTTTTTTATGCTGTTTCTCCGATCTCTGCTAATAGGTAATATCTAGGGGGCTTCCAAATTTTATTATACTTAACCTAAGAGCACTCCTTAGAGGTAAGGATATTGTTCTTGTTTTATAAATGAATGGCACAAAGAGACTTACCCAAGGTCATAAAGTCTGCAGTGCTATAGAAAATTACTAGCTAGTCCCCTGACTATTAGATTGTCTTTCTCCTTTGCTGCTACTTGTTAATCAGTTCAAAATGCTTATGCATATGGTGTCCATGTGTTCTCCCTCTGTCCTTGGAACTGTTATCTTACTCCATAAAATCATCTTTCTTCAGTGAACACTCTCACTTTCTTCATCCATGTTTTAGCAAGTAATTTTTATCGCCTTCTGCTCTGCACTTGATGTACAGCAGCACCGAAGCAGGACACTTTGGTCCAACTGTCCTCTAACCAGAAATGGGTTAATTATTAATTTTCTTTCCTTGCTTTCCCGCTGCCTGCCATTGCCTCCCTGGCTGCACTGGTAGATTTCTTTGACAGCTTTTAGAGTTTTGCTTCTTACTTTTCCTAGGTTGTTTGTCCATTGTGTGTTCCACAGAACTTTTCTTTCTTGATGTATGTGTTGTGTTTCAGTTCTGTTAGACACTCGGTCTGTGCTGGAGGCTTGTTTGAACTGCAGCTGGCTTCAACAGAGAAGCATTAAGTCTATCTATCCAACTGCTAGCTGATAGAATCATAGAATCATTTAGATTGGAAAAGACCCTTAAGATCATCAAGTCCAACCATAAACCTCACATCACCAAGTCCACCACTAAACCATGTCCTTGAGCACCACATCTACCCGTCTTTTAAATACCTCCAGGGATGGGGACTCAACCACTGCCCTGGGCAGCCTGTGCCAGGGCCTGACTGCCCTTTCGGTGAATAAAGATTTCCTAATATCCAACCTAAACCTGCCCTGGTGCAACTTGAGGCCATTTCCGCTCGTCCTATTGCTTGGTACTTGGGAGAAGAGACCGACCCCCACCTCGCTACAGCCTCCTTTCAGGCAGTTGTAGAGAGCGATAAGGTCTCCCCTCAGCCTCCTCTTCTCCAGACTAAACAACCCCAGCTCCCTCAGCTGCTCCTCATAAGACTTGTGCTCCAGACCCTTCACCAGCCTCGTTGCCCTGCTCTGGACATGCTCCAGCACCTCGATGTCCTTCTGGTAGTGAGGGGCCCAACACTGAACACAGGACTCGAGGTGCGGCCTCACCAGTGCCCAGTACAGGGGCACTATCACTTCCCTGGTCCTGCTGGCCACGCTATTCTTGATACAAGCCAGGATGCCATTGGCCCTCTTGGCCACCTGGGCACACTGCTGGCTCATATTCAGCCGGCTGTCGACCAACACCCCCAGGTCCTTTTCCTCTACAGCTCTCCAGCCGCTCTTCCCCAAGCCTGTAGCGTTGCATGGGGTTGTTGTGACCCAAGTGCAGGACCCGGCACTGAGCCTTGTTGAACCTCATGCAGTTGGCCTCAGCCCATCGCTCCAGCCTGCCCAGGCCCCTCTTTAGGGCCTTCCTGCCCTCCAGCAGATCAACACTCCCACCCAACTTGGTGTCATCTGCAAACTTACTGAGGGTGCATGCTGGTGAGCTTTATGAAGCTCATCATGAAGTAACATTCTCTAGTCTTCTGCAAAATACTCTCATCAAAAATCAGGTGGTGTGAAGTATCAAACCTATCCTAAAAGAATCTCCTGGAGATGCAGAGAGGTACAATCATATTAGTAGAGGAGAACAAGAGCTACTGCTTTTTAAAACTCCTGGCACTAAACCTGAGCTTTACTTCTCAAAAAGAAAAGAAAAAAAAAAATCAAATTATAAAGAGGAGGTCTGGTAAACAAAATATGAACCTTTCCCAAGTTTCAAGTACCTGAGAAGTACTAAAAAGAAAGAAAATTATGAGAGCAACACCACCTGTGCTCTTCTCTCCTATCCAGAGGGTATCAGAAAAGAAAGCCTTTATTTTATTGAGACAGGAAGGGTGGATTCAGTTCTTGGGTTTGGAAATTCAGGGCTGGTTTTGGCTATTTTTGGTTTCCTTTGAAGAGTCCTTTGAGAAACATTGTCTAGTCTGTAATTTCAGTTTCCAGATTATCTCATCACCAGATTTAAATCTCTGTTTAATTTGTAGAGTATTTTAATGCTTTTAGCCTACAAATCCCTTTTTCCTACCAAAGTGGAAGAAATTAAGGAGGGATTTAAATCAATAATTATTTTGTTTGAACCTCCCAAACTTGCAACATAATATTATAGAAGAATAAATATTATAAATGCTGTTTAAGAAGATACATTTTTGAATGAAGTGATAGCTAGGCCTTTAATGGAAAGATGTGTTTTCTGTTCTTCCATTTTTTCTCATTTGCTTTCTGCTTATTTAAGCTTTGGGGCTAAACTTTCTACTTTTATTCTGGTATAAATCAAAGGATGCTCTTAAAATTTAACCCATTAATTTATTTTTTCCTTGCAACTAATTGTAGAATCTCAACGAAACTCAGATTCAGTCTCCTGAGAAGTTTACCTGGCTAAAAATACCCTGCTTGAACATTATTTTTAGAAACATCTATATTTGAAGTATATAAATGGTCAAGATTTTGTGTATTATTAGACATTAACTGTTGGTACATTTTGTAACAGGAAGCTGCTGGTTTTCCATTCACCAAGAACTGGAATTCAGTCAAAAACTTGGCACTTACTTGTATGCCTCTAATTTTATCTGTAAATTGTTCTTTCTGAAATAGTTTGTGGAAACATTCTCAGTTTTTTTCAGTTTTGCAAAGCATAGGCATGGAAATAACTGCTAAAACATAAAACAAATAAACCATTTATTAAAATAAATAATTGAGAAAACAGGTCACTTATTTTAAAACAGGCTGAGATCTGAAGGTTTACTCTGATTCCACCTTTTTTTTTCCTCTTGAAAGTATTTTTAGGTGTGTTATCCTTGGATTATTTTTCATTTTACTTTAGGGTTATTTTAGAATTGGAAGCAATGTGTGGGAAAACAATACATGAAAGAAAAAATATCCAACTTCTGGATTTCAAAATACGCTTTTACCAGGACTTTTGCCCCTGTGTGTGTTCAGTTTTGGGCTGCAACATCATCCTATTTTGACAATGTCTTATTTACTCCCATGACCTCTTCTTAAATTTTACCCTGTGTCCATCCCTTATCTTGAATGTTTCCTAAGTCTTCTTCCTCTTCTCAGCTTGTGTGGTTTTTTTTCTCTACAGCTGTGGTTGGAAGTTGCCATATCCTCTCTCTCATAGTTGGAAAGAGTCCCTAAATCTCCTTATTTTACCTGTCCTGTCACTAATATTGGTCCATTTCTTCTGTGTTGTCCTTTACGTAATGACCACCATGGTATAATCCAAAAGTGTGTAGTGGTGAGTTCATGGTTACGGTGTGGACTTCAGAATTGCCTGTAGGTCGCAGACTGTAGCAAGGCTGTATTGGAAGAGCTGGCTGCTGTAAAGAGAGCCCATGGGCTACTTTCCAATAGTAGTTGTTTAGGTTTTATTTTATACAAGCAAGAAGCAAAACTTACGGACTGTAGAGACCAAGAAGCTAGGGATTGGCAGGTATTGGTTTGGTAGCGATGGTGCTATGCTTGACAAGAAAACATGGTCAGGTCTCTGAAACATGAATTCTTGGCCAATAAGTTCATGGATTCATTGGTGTTTTCTCTGAAAGTGGAAGTAGGTCTCTTCATAAAAGTGCTAAATACTATTAGTCCTTCCTTCAAGCTCTGGGAGCTCACAGGAGTGGAGGCCAAGGTACTTGACTTGCTGCTCCCTCCGTGCCTGGGGTGGGGGAAGGAGGGGTTCTTAGACACGGTGGTCCCAGAGGCATAGGGGACTGGGCCATAAAGCCTTCCTGGAGAAGCCCAGAGATGTTCATCGCACCTGCCTGACAACAAAGTTATCTAATTATATGCATCCAGGCTTTCTCATGTTATATAAACAAAAAACAAACAAAAACACCCAAACCCCAAAACAACCCTTGACAGGCTGGCTGACTTACACAGCTGCAGAAATAGCTGTTCTCAGTGCTGGGATCTTGTTGATTTGGTTATGCTTTCTCCAAACGGAGGAACCCAACTAACTTCCTCGATCGTTCCCATGTTCCTCCTCCTCTCCCTAATAGCACTGTAGAAGCTGAGAAGACCTTTTTGCTAATAGGCAACCACAGTTTTCAGAGTTGTATAGGAAGAAAATCTTCTAGGATGGCTGTCTGAGGACACCCGTACTTTGTTTTTGGGAGAAGTGGAAGAGGCGTACGATAGGAATTGTAATTCCTTCTGTATACTCCAGTACTCTTTGCAGTGTATTTTAAGCCTATGACAGAGCTCTTTAGAGGCTGCTCTTCAAATTGCCACAACATGCAAGGATCTATAATATTTCCTAGCGTCTCAGCCTCCTCGTAATCCATTTGATGGATCTGCCATTTGGACAACTGAGAGACATTCTCAGTTGTAAAGATTGTTGTAGTAATCCCTTTTTGTTTCACGCGATGAGGTGAATCTTCCCTGATCGGATCACCTATCGTCTACTGCAAGTGCTGACCAGGCGTTACTGTTATATTGTATTTTTCTGCCATCTATTAATTCTATGTACTTGCCCATTGGTAGAACAAAATGAATACCCTGTTGGGATTTCATGTTGTTAATCTAGCTTGTGTGCTGACATTTATGGTGAACATGGCTACTGGGATTTTGTTACCCTTGTGTATCTTGAAACAAATATTTAGAAGCGGATTCCTTTTTCTTTAGCCATGTCCACTGTTAGAAACTACAGGTAATTTTAGTACCGATAAGCTAAATACTGGTTTTGTACAAGTATTTTTAAAAGACTGTAACAGCTGTCTTTCCACGTCAGATCTATTTTGGCTTTCTCAGATTATGACATTAATTACCAGGAAGTCATTGCTAATCAACTTGTACAAGGGGTCTAGCAAATTTGCTTTCTCTGGCAGACAGACAGACAACTATCAGGCATAGTATTGTAAGATCAAGCAGATACAAAGATTCATGTCATGTCTTTTGGAGTCAGAAATCCTCCTTAGCCAATGTAGCATGATGCAAAGTTGTATTTTATTAGAGAAATGTAATGTGAGAACAGTATCTGTACGTGTGTGTCGGAGGTTAAAGGCCTGGAACAGATGTAGAGGACACGTTTGCATCCGCAGAGATCAGTGTGCAACTTTGAGTATAGCTGGTGGAAACAATAATTAATGGATTGGTCTGGTGAGACAAATTTAATTCAGTTATAAATTATTCTTCATTTCAAAGAGTCTAATGGATATTTAAGTCTTCAAAACTAATTTTAAAAATGTCATGTGTGTTCCAAGATCCAATGTGCATTGGCCATTTGAAGCAATAGCTTAGAAACGGGTTTCTCTTTTCTTGCTCGATAACCATGGGTCAGTCTGCTTCTCAGGACGGCCATACATATTCCAGACTTGTCTGTGGCTTAACTGGGATGGATTATTTTGGGAAGGAGTATTTTCAGCACTGCTACGTCTTACTCCTCCGAGATGGGCTCTGGAGCACACAGGGGTCTGATTCTCCAGGGTAATGTGCCAACAAGCACTGCCAAGCAAAGCTGGCAAAAAGGTGCCTGTCCTCTAGCATGGAGCTGGAAAGGGGAGGCAGCAGCGTCCTATTTATCCCTACACATCCGTGCCAGAGGAATTCTAATGAATTTGCTTTAATTTACAAAACAAAACCACTTTCTGCTTTTCAAGAGGGAAGAGCAGCGGTTGCCTAGGATCCTGTTTCCAAGCAGTCAGATACAAACTTCCCTCACTGCAGCAATGGAGATTTTCCTTTTGGTTGCCTGTAAGAGTTAGCCTTTTGGCTGTTTATTTGGTAGGGTTTGGACCACGTGGAGTGATTTGGTTTATAGGATTTAATACTTAGACTCCAAACCAGTGAAAGGAAATCTAGTTGTCATAAGGGGCAGAAATATTTGGAAGTGGATCTGTTTGTGAATGAAAATATCATGCACTTGAAATTTAATGATGGAAGCATCTGCAAGTGAGACTTACCCAGGATTTCCTCCTTTCCCTGTGGTCACTTCTCACTGTGGTGCCAGGCAATGGGAAACACTGTGAATATTGGGACAAATTTGGAGGTGCAGTGCCTTTCTGCGAGATGTTTGCCTTCGGGATCCACTGGCCGAGCTGTGGTGGGTACCTGCAGCAGAGGGAAACACAGAGAGACCCCATGCTCTGTGGGGACCCCAGGCCATGAAGGGACCCCCGGCCAGCCCTGTGTGCGGCTGCCTTGGGATGGACGAGCGGGTACGAAAGGGCAAGGTAAGGGGAGCCAGGCCTGCCTGCTGTGTCCTGCCCTTGCCACCAGCTCCCCAGGCCTCGGGTGCTGGGGGTCAGCGAGGATCCTGTGGTGGGCTTTCAGCTGCCTCTGCCACAGGTTGCTTTGAGGATCCTGGAGAAGATGTTCCTCCTGTGGGTGTATTATGGCTTAAAGGCATTACGGTGGTGAGACCTGGAAGACCAACACTGTTGGAGGTGAAGTGAGTTGTGGTGCATATGCAGTATGGGGCACTGGGATGTAATGCCCGTGGCTCATACCCACCAGTGGTTTGGTTTGGTTTATCAGGTTGGATAGCAAGGCAGCTGTACCTTAAGAATCAATTCCAGCTTCCCTTTGTTGAGCAGGTTACTTGCTGCAGTAGGCACTTGAAAAAGCAGAAAAAAAGAAAGAAGAAAAACAAAGGGCAAAAAAAGGCATATGAAAGAACCTGAAATCAAAAAACCAGCCTACAAAGCTCCTAGATGACTTAACAGCAGATCCTTCACTATCCTATACACAGTTTCAGATTTGTGCTGAAACTTAACCTCTTGGCCACAACAACCTGAACTAGGCAAGATTTAGTCCTCTTTATTGCCTCCTGAGCGCTCTGAGATTCAGCAGAAAAGGGGTTTGCATTGAACAGACACAGATTTTTATCTATTATCTTCATAGCCTGAGAAATGTCCGTCGGTGTGAGACATTGTGGTGGGGACTGATGCCACCCTTGGCTTCCCATAGGCTGCTGTGTCAGCATTTCTGAGCCGATGGCCCGTCAGATCCACTCAGTGTTTATTATGCAGCATTAAGCAAAGAGAGATTTGAAAGTTCAGCATTCCCCGGCAAATCATTTAATTTTAGACGATTTTGCAGTGGTTCTTAGCAGCTTACAGAAATTGATTTTCAAGAAATAAAAGCCTTGGGCTTTCCGTGCACATGTGCACGTTTCGGTCATATGAACAATATCTGTGGTGGAAGGAGTCTCTTGTAAACCATCTTGTGAATAGCTGCAGCATCACTCAGTGCCGTTACCCTCCCTCCTCCTTTCTTCTCTGACAGCAGCTGAAATGGCAGGGCTTGGCTTGGCCAGTACTTTGCATCATTTATAGCAATGCTGTTAAATGCTGGGCCGAAATGGATGGTAGCTTGGCTAATTTGCATGATGTGAAATGCCAGCTCGGTTTAATGTAGAGCAGCTGGTATATACTTAACTCCTTCAGGAGAAAACTTAATACCAGCAGATCGCATTATCCGGGGCTACACTACATTTATTTATTTATTTATTCTGTCTCCTCGCTGCTTCCCAGAACATTTGTAGAGATGGTTTACGCGTCGCTGGGGAAGGGCTTTGCTCCCTGTTAATATTTCTGTATCTTGCACAGTTCACAAAGGAAGAAATTAGTCCCGCCATGTGACAAATACTTGCTGCGACTTCCTGAGCATCCACTTACACTGACCTTAGCAGACAGGACTCTAAATTAAGATGTGACATGATGAAGGGTGGCGAGATTAGTTGGAAGAGGGACAGGTGTAGAGGCCTGGATTACGTGGATTACTGCATACTCAGTGTCTTAGGGTTAAATTTCAAGGTTGAAAATGGCTAATTCCACAATTATGGAATTAGGACGTGCCACGCCGTTCCTCTGGGTGCTGTGTCGGCAGCCAGAGTCACCTTGCGAGGGAAGGAGGAGTTGCAGGATCAAAGAATTCCTTCGCCCCCCTGAAATAATTAGCGCAGCCTCAGTGAGAGGATGGAGGGAGCATAATCTTTTAATACCAACCCTTCTCAAAATTGACCTTGTCACAGGCAGATTCAGCTTCCCGCAGAGGAACAGATGTGTGATAGAGTCACTCTTACTGCGTCAGAAATGCTGGCACAGGATTTCATCCTCTGCCAAAATTCTCTTGCCTTTCCGTAGGCGATGGGCCTCTCATGCTAAAGAGCTCTGGATGTGCCTTTGGACAAATTGCGAGATATTGTGCGATGAAGATGGACTTTACAAAGTCAGGCCTTTCTTAAGGCAGTTACGATGGAGCTTTCTCTTCCTCTGGAAATTTTTTATTCTCTCGAGTCACGACTTGAGCTGAGGTTTCTCAGGGAACAGCAGTTTCAAATGGTCAGTTCTGAAGACCCTTATTCGTTTCAAGCACAAGTCATTAAGCTAGAGAGAAAACCTATCTGTTAGGTTCTTTTGACATGTGTAAATCCTTCAATATTGCCTCTGAAGTTTAAGCATTCTATTACCCTTTTTCAACCTTTGTGTTAGAAGATACCATGTAGTTATTCAATTGACATCAGTGCTGTATTTGGTGTATAGGACATGAAAGTCACGTCGGTATGACAGAAAGGACAAGTCTTCCCTAATGAAAACTGATTATTGTCTTTTTTGTTGTAAAAGGGAAACCACTAAGAAGATGACGTCCTATAATCTTCTTCCATGAATGTAGACAAGATAAATTGCCCTCAGTGGTGAAATACTTCATTATTTCATCTCGTTGTCCATGTGTAAGATCATTAGCATGCCTGCATGCTGTGGAAGATTATAGCCCTGTATTATACAGTCAAATTATTTATGTGTAGTGTATGTATACCATAACTCACTTGAACATCTGAGTGTTTTTGATGTATAATATGCAAATAATTTCAGCCATTTGAGGAAAAGGCTTGCTAATGGTTACTCTTAAAGGCAGTGAATTGAGTTAAGCAACATGTATCCATCCTTTAGATAGATAGAAACCATTTTGTGAGACAGTTTAGAAGGTGCCCTTATAGCTGAGGTACAATAGTGTGGATTAGTAATTGGTTGTCAGGCACCAGGTCAAAACTTCAAACAAATAATGCTATTTGTGTTTATCAAGTCTGACTCCAGGCTTCTGGAATGGGAGCAAATTAGCCAGCTTTTCATTTACGCTTTGTGTGAGAGCTGACTGCGAGTTAGTAAATCCTCATCAACCGTGTCACTTGGGTGTTTTGAGTATTGTTTGTTTTCTTTTTATAACTAAGGGATAAGTTTGTTTCTTTTAATGCTTTTCCATTGATTAATACAAACTTTTCAGGGATCCAGGCTCGACCTCTAATGCTGACTATTTCATTCCTTACTATTTTCCACCGTTGATATTTTTAACTCGCTGTTTTTAGGACTTTTCTAACTGGTCAAAAGGTTAGGAAAGCCAGTTCCACCAGACTGGACATGCTGTGAAAAAGCTTGAAAGAATGATAAGACTAGTTTTTATGGCACCTTCATTTTGAGCTGTGCCTTCCTCCCAGGAAGGGTTTCGGTCCTGAAAGGGCAGGGAGGATGGAGCGGTGAGCGTGTGAGCCCTGCAGACCCACAGGCCATCAGCGTAGCTTCGGTCACCTCGGTGCTGCCTGCTGCAGTCTGTCAGCAGCAACTCCCTTATCTCACAGGTGTTCTGCGGAGATAAATCCATTATAATTCCAAGCAGCTCAGGTAAAGTGATACCTGGAGCCATGAAATTACCTTAAATAGCTAGTGTGACTCGTAAGCCTTCATGCTTGGGTGTGATCTGCTTTTTCCTTATCATTGATTTTTTTTCCTTAAGGTAATACTTGAATCAAAGCAAGAGATACTTGATTTAAAATCCTTTCCACTAATGATTTATGGATTTTAATAAAACTTGTGAAGATACAAGGCACATCATTACCTCTTTGTCAGGAGAAGGTTCTCAACTATAAACAGATATCATTACTTTTGGCTGTGTCTTCTGAAAACAACAATTTATCCTTTAATGCTGGAAATAATTTAAAGAGAAGATAAGAATCGAAGAGCTGCATACACTGTTTCAAATTATAATGAGGAGTTTGTGGGCTGTGGGTTACCATCTGCACTCCACTTCGATGCCATCTGCCCACAAGGAGAAAAGCACCAGCGGAGAAAATAGTAGGATGTCCTGCACTGACGAAGCCACATAACCACCAGTTACACATGAAGACCTTGTGAGATGTGTAATGAAACCCAAGCCTTTGATAGTACTGCTCTGAAAAGGAAAAGAGGAGTGTTAAAAAGGCCGTTGAGATTTTGGAGGACTGAAAAAGGGGATTTTAAGCCCCATGAATCGCATGATTGACCGCGTTAGTAGAAGCAAGGGATCTGCAGAGTGTTAATTTGTAGCGTGTAACACAGTTAACTGAGAACTATCTGTGAAGGCTGAAATTATGCTAATTTATGCAGTTCACATTGCTACTGCAGTTTAAAAATAGCTTCGTTTCTAGAGAACTAGAGCTACCGTATTGCTGTGTGCGGCAGGTTGACTTTGTGTTTAGCTTTGCAAACCTTACCAGTTTGAGCACAGAGCGAAACCCTACTTATGTGGTCCTTTACACGGAGGTCTGGCTGGTTACACTGCATTGCATCGCTTCCATTCAAGAGACTGAGAGGAAAATGTTTGTCCTCTGGCTTCAAAATGGCACAGAGGTATTAGTGGATGCTGTGAAGAGCTGCAGCGTTAGGCCTGAGGCTGAAGGCCCAGAAGAATAGTTCAGATTAAAGCATGTTTTGGGTTTCTTGGTATCTGGTTTTGTTTTGCAGAGCTTGACACCTGTCGCTCGGATGTGTGGTGCTTTGGAGTGCCTTCACTTGCCTTCTGCCACTCTACACATCATCATTTTCAGTGCTTGTAGGATGTAAGGAACAAAAAGAGAGTGGAAAAAAAACCCTCCATGTATTAGTTGTGATTAAAACCAATTTTCAAGTTGTCATATTGGAACTGAATTTCCAACGAGTGTGGGTGAAAGTGTGAAATAACAAGCGTATCGCAGCTGGAGTCAGTGGGTAATTTCATATTCTGAGTTCTTATTTTAAATTCTGATGGAGCTAGAATGTATTTTGCAGTTAAAGTCATAATTTAGCTTTATGAATAAAATCTCAGACAATACTGGAAATAATTTTAAAGACCAAAGCAACTCAGGACAAAAAGTCCTGGTACATAACTTGCATTTGAACAGCTGTTCCTCTGACAAGAAGGTGGCAATGGGTTTTGCCTACCAGAAGATCATCCTTCCAGTGGCTTTAGGTCTGCATAGATAAAGCCTTTGCATCCTGAGGGTGAATGCACTCAGTTTTATAAGTCTACAGTGAGGAGTGGAAGCCAAGAAAATATAATTCATTTTCCTCCTTTTCTTCTACCACCTTCTGTTGTCTTCAGTCACATTTCCTCTCCCGGTCTTGGAATAAGACTTTTGAAAAAGTGTTAATGCTTCAAGCCCTCCCCCGGTTGGTGGACATGCCTTAACATTTTGCAGCTGGCTGCTTCTCTTTCCCTCCCAGTCAGCCAACTCAGCCTTTCCTGATTAAGCTGGGGGGGGACTGGCTGCTGTTGCTAATCAGCCTTAACAAGCTGCACATACGAACTGGGTGCCTCCCTTCTGCTTCCCAGTGCATCTTCACACTAGAGAAAATCAGAGTAGAGCATGGGTTTGTGCTGGAAGGAATGGGAGACTTCAGGTAGGTGTTCCTTCCAGAGGGGGACCGAGGTCGGAGTTCTCTTCTAGATCACTGTGCTCTATAGACCTGGCAGGGGTTTATGGTTTATCACGTGCATCTAAATTGGTTAATATCTTGTAGGTGAAACAATACATGGGAGAGAGATTGTCTATGTCAGCCAATTGAAAATGATCAGTTGTTCCTGTTTTGTTAAAACCATTTCTCTAATTCAGCTTAGGAAGGACTGCTAACTGTTAATGGGGACCCATAGCTGGTGTGGAAGGAAATGTGGGTGTTAATCTACCTCATTTAACAGAAAAACCTTAGTAGAGAACAGTGGTTACAATGCAAATTATTTCAGGGCCTGCTTTAGGATTGTATAAAATGTCTTTTGACTCGGTCAGTGAGTTGATCCATGCAGGCCAGAACGATGGCTGTTAGCGAGAGAGGGCACTGCTGATCTTTGTGGTCCTGGAGTTGGGAGTTACCGGCAGTCTGAAGTCATTCAGCACTCAGGATCAGCCTGAAAGTAAGTCTGAAAAGCAGATGTAGGTCAATGACTATGATTTTGCCTACCTTACTGTAATTCCAAATGGGATACTGGTGAGGTCAGATCAGAGATGTAACTTTATATATGAATTTACCTAGGAATATGTTCTTCCTACAACTCAGTTTAAAAAAACCCACAGATTTGTTTACTAAACTACCCGAGAAGTTTAGAAACTGTAGTCTTGGGATACTGGATGAGGCCAGATTGCTTTTTGATTTACAGCGTAATAATCCAGTGTGATGCCGGATACTTGTGTTTGCAATGGGAATTAATTTCTGTACACCAAGCCACCTCTGCCTCTTGATCAAACTTAAACAAAATAATTGCTAAAATAAGACCATCAGGTCCTAACTCACTTTTATGGAAAACTCATTGAAAGCTGAGGAATATAAGCACCCTTACTGATCTAGCTTTCTGTCCAAATACAGGCCTGGTGTATTTCTATCATTCTCCAGCCATCAAAAAGCATCTTCTTTTTCTGTTTTTCCAGATGTCCTGTGTTTTCGGGCATATACGCAGTGTTTGGATAGTGAATTAGTAGTGTGTTGTGTGCTATTACATGAGAGCACATAGCATCGTTTCATGAGGAAGTTCCAAACCAGAAGTAACGGTGTCCTATGGCAGCAGAAAATTAAGTGGCCTAAAGGTAATGGGAGATTCAGGGCCACGTTGTTCCCTCCCTGAACCAAAATCCACCGAAGGGGGGTGGTTTGCAGATGTAAGTGACTGTCACGGATAGCCTGCATGAGGCAGCTATGCCTTCTGTGCCGAAAGAGCAGGATTTGCAAGGTTGGAAGTGATTGTTCATGGATTCTTGGGAGCTACTTAACGTTTCACCCAATCTTTGGGCTCTCTCATTAAATGAGAGTAGCTGTGGGGGTTCTTTTTATTATACATGGTTAGTCTGACACTGAATTTAACTACTAGCAAATGAAAAAAGTGTAGGATAGGGCTGAGTGAGAGGAAAAAGGGTACTAAGCAGTTCCTACAGCTGGCTTGCTGTCAGACGGGTTAGCTGGGCTGCTATTGCCACCTGGTGGTGTTGAACAAAACCAAACGAGTTCATTTTTCTTCAGTATCCTCAGGTGAGTTGCATGGGATTAAGCCACTATTGGGTATCGATTAGAATTATTGTAGATACCCACAGATCATTCTTTCAATGAGGAAAAAAAATCCACTGTATTTTGTGGCCAACACTTATTTGGGGCATAGATGGTGCTGTAAAAAAAAAAAAATAAATAATTGAACCTTTCTTTGAGCATCATCAGATTCTGAACAGCGGTGAGTTTTGGGGGAGGTGGCTGCAATGTGTGAGAGGTGGTTTGTGTGGGTAGCCCTCCAGGTGGAGAGTATCTGCTCCTGGTAGGACCTGAACTGCCCAAGCTGGTGTTTGGTGGGGGAAGCTCTGCCTTGCTTGTGCGGAGACGCTTTGCTCCGAGTGGGGTGGGCAGCAGCTACAAGTCCATAGGTTTTCACATGGGTTGGGTAACGTATGGCGTTGCTCTGGTGCAGCTGAGGCAGTGACAGGCCAGTGGTTACTGTTCTAATTTCTCGTAATTGATCCTCAAACTTAATTGTATCAGGTTCAGTACTGGTGGCTAGCTTCAGCAAGCACCTGATTTCCTTTGAATTGCCAGGCATGAGTACTTGTCTGGCTGGAAAAACCCATAAAGTAAGTATGATTTGTGAATCCAGAACATGCTTTTCCTGGTACAGGGTGACATGGCAGAAATCGAGGAGGAGGTAATGTCATGTCCTCCCAGCCTCAGAGCGTCTCCGTCAGAAACGCACTGGGATTTGGTGGCATATGGAAGCAGAGTTAATGAATGTCTCTGAATAGCTTCAGCGTGGTCCAGTTACTCCATTACCAGTGCAAATTTGATTTCCATAAGTGATTAGTGTCTTATCTTGGTGAAATTAGTGGATCATTATCAAATTATGACTTTTTGCACTTAACGTTAAGTGACTTAATTGTCCTTTCATTATATAGAATTTTATTGCAATTCTTTTAGTAGGGGAATACAGACTAAGTTGTAGTTACAAAGAAAGAAAGGAGATCCCTGTTCAACCCCTCCTGTTCAGTGACAAAGCCACGCTCTGTAGCTTAATCTGTAGATTCTCTGTCTCTACAAAACATCTGCATCTGCTGGGGTGTTTCAGAGCTTTGTAATGTTTTCCAGCGAAGTACTGGCATAGGTTATTTGCTATGAATCTTTCAGGCAGCACTTAAGAGCTAAGGTCATCTTTGTCGTGTATGGAAATTTGGTCTGACCTGTGGTAGGGATCTGACCTAAATGTCTCTTTCCCTCTGTTGTAGCCGACATGTACTATGCTACAAAAATCTGTTTCAGGGAAAAATGTAAATCCATTAAAGTCACAAGTATTTCCTCGGGATTTTGGCTGAGAATTCAACGCATTGTTAGATCTTTCAGAATGAAAGAAAATCATTTTAGTAGGAGGGAAAAAGTGTTTTTGAAGCAGCTATACTGTCCTTGTATTACCTTTGGGTTCCCAAAGAAGCAGCCCAGGACTCTCCGTGTGTCAGAGGCATCAGGTCCCATAACGCTATCAGCATCAAGAGTACCAGCTGAGCGGCCCATGGCACCCCAGCAGAGCGCTGCCCAGTAGCGATGGAGCAAATCTCCACTGCCAGCAGGCCAGATGTAAGGAATTGGACTTAATGTATAGGCTCCTAAGACAGTTATATGGGCCACTTGTAGTAATTTTGTATTTTCTTCTCCCATTAGCAAAGTTCTTTCCCCTTTTGTTTTTCCCAATAGAGTTAATAAGGCAGAGCGAGCTGATTTTACAGGACCTGAAATATGTCTAAATGGTTCACCTTGCAAATGTCAAATGCAGATTTCACTCTGGTCTTTCAAGCAGCCTTCCCGCTGTTATTTTCGGCTGCAGGAGACCATTCTGACTAGAAAGCGTAGGTATTTTGTAACTTGCTGTTCTGTATTGTTACTAAGGCTTATTTGATTTCTAGGCTTATTAGCAGTAATCATAGTTTCGCCTAGAAGCTGTTAAACCAGCAGGAAGCAGAACAGTCTTTTTGTCCATCAGTTGTTAACAATTTCAGTTATTAATATTCCTTGAAATGGAAGCCAGACCTTATTTCTCTTGTGTGATGGTTGGGGTTTTTTTTGTTGGTGGTGTGTTTTTTTTTTTTTTTTCTTTCTGGTTCCCATGTGCTTAATCCTTGCAGTACTTGGAAAATGAATTGGATCGCAGCAGTGCAACACATGCTGCTTACAGTGATCCTAGATTGTAACGTGCAGTAAAAATGTATATTGAATTTCAGGTGTCTTTTCTTTAGCAAAGATTTTGTTTGTAACTGAACATTTCTCATCTTTGATGTGGTTCTGCTAGCCCACCAGAGGGCCTTTGAAGAGCATCGTCCTTCCCAACCCTCCCGTGAACACCTTCTTGCTCTCCTTCATCCCAGGTTCTGCTCCCACTGGATGCAGCAGGCAAAAGGTGGTGGCACGAAGGTGGCCGCGGGAGCTGGGTGCAGCATGGGTTTTTAGGTGGCTGTTACTGCCCCTGTGAGCGTGTGGCTTCTCAGCTGAAAGGCAGGCAGCGAGTGGAGTATGGGCACCCCCCAGGGCAAGTAAGAGTTGTCCTGGTGCTATTAGGCCATGCTTGGAGGATGCTGAAAGCCCAAAATGAAGTGTTTAGCTGAACTGTCTGTTAGTAACAGCTAAAAGTAGATTGAAATGAACTTATTTAAGGACACTTTTGTTGTGCTTGCCCTTTAGATTTAAGACCACTCAATGAAACCTTCTTAAGGGAACAATATCTGACCGGAATGTTTCAAATGTAGACTGGAGGTAGCAGGATGACAAAGCCTCGATTCCCTAGCCCGTTTAATCTTACCTGCGTGTTTCAATTTAGCCAAAGAGGACCCTAACTTTTTATTGTCCAGGAATGCTCTGTGTCTATGAGGGAAGTACAACACGGTTCCAAACCATGAGAGTAGAACACACAATTTTTGGAAGGCATCCTGAGGCAGATGTCCCTTTTTACCCTAGCTCTCTTCCCTATTTCTCTCCTTCCAGTTCTTGGACTTTGATGAACCAAAACTCAAGGTTTCCAAAACCTTGGTAGTGGTGCAGTTCACAAGGATGCTTCCCACGTAGCTGTGGGTCTGGGAGAGCTGTGCGGTATCGTGCTGGAGAAGGTCTCTATGCTGGTGACCTGTGTCGCAGAGCAAGGGTCGGTGGAACGCTGCTTCTTTTGGGATAAGTACTTGGAGAGTAAACCAAGCAACATTAATAATATTTATCTGCAGAGGAAAGCTAATAATAGCTCATTCTCAGGTTTATTTTTTACTAATCACACTAGTGAAGTGCTGTAACAGTAGCAGCAGCAAGTTTTCCTACTTTCTGTTGGTCCATGGTTTGAACTCGGTGTAGCTACATTAAGGGTTGGAAACTCATCTTGTTTTCAGAGACTGGTTGCCTGCTCCTAGCTTGTGCAAAGGAAGCATGCTAACTTACAGCACGATGAGAGGTACATGTTCATGTGGTTTGTCTCACTTCTGTGAGATGTTAACACGCAAATAGGAATTACTTCTGCTCAGTCTGCGAACCAACTTGCTGTGTCTGGTGAGTGGCCTACTTGGCATCTTCCCACCAGAACTTTCGGGGTGAGAAGTCTGTTGTCTCGCCAACCTCTAGCCTTCATCCTAAGCACAGAAGATGTTCCTGTTGCTTCGATGGGAAGAAATACAGGGGAACTACCTTTTCTCAAGCATAAGTAGGATAAAGGATAAAGAAGGCACAAAACACGTATTTCAAACCTCACTCTTAAAATCAGACTAGCTTAGTATTTTCTAATATTTTAGGCACTGTTATACAGCACTGGAAAACTCATCAGCTGCATTTTATTTCTGCCTTGTTACGTGGTCACTTACGAAAATCTGGTCACTGTGAATCACAGGCTCAAGGTCACAAGCACACGGTGCTTTGTGAAGCTCTTTCTGGCAGGTTGATATTCCCCTCTGAAGTAAACCTGAAAGGAAAATGTTTCCAGCCCTTCTGGTAATAAAGGTAGCTTTCAGTGCCAACTGCTGCAGTCGTATTTTTACTGGCATGAGGAATGTACAATTCGGGACGTACCCCACAGGACTGGGTGAAATATTTGCTTTGTTTTGTTTCTGCAGGTGACATTTTCAAAGAGAGAGGTGCAAAATGTAAATGCTGGCTTGGACTTTATGAAGGGCTAAGGGAGTTTAAAAAGTTAACCAAACAAATAATTAGTCTGTTTTGTACCTCATTAGTGGCCTGGTGCTGTACCATCACTATAATGGGTTTATTGACAAGAAGTGCAGCAGAGAAGAGGAATGTGTCTGAGTGCTTTATGAAGGTATATTTTTATCAGCAACATTGAGTAAATGATGAGTGGCACCACTAAAATCGATGTAAACCCTGTGTTAATAACGTCAGACTCAGACAACCGATTTCAGTTATATTCCTGTTAGGCAGTCAGGATTCATCTGGGTTATTTTAATTTAGACAATTGTGCTGAGATCCCTCAAAGTTCTCGGGTGTGGTGTCAACAGAAAAAAAAATTGGAGCACTAAGATAATGTTGAGACCCCTCCAAAAAGCAATGTGTTGCCTTCAATGTGGGAGCTAAAGCTTTTTATTTATTTTCAATATCAGAACAGGGAAACTAGCCTATTAAAAGTTAATTCATCAATCATGTGAAGCCACCTCCTGTTGGAAATAGAAAACACTGATGCTGAGGCGTTAGATTTTTGTCTTTGCAGGAACGAATTTCATTCCATGATTTGTGTTCTGCTTACTGGGTTCCTTGCATACAACTTCATCCGTGTCGCTGTCTAGTCAAGAGTGCCTGACAGTAAAAGCAGGCTTGAGGAGTGGAGAACCTGAGCTCGTCTCATGATTTCTATGTAGAGTTTATACGTATCTCTGCTTAGTCTTTTGGGAAGGTGAAAGATTCACATTGTATGGAAAACAAAGCTTTGCTGGATGAAAAATTGTGGGAAAAAATTTTGGGAAAAACCACCAAGTTAGAGAAACATCCTCTCACTGAGGCAGAGATCACTACAGAAATTAGGTCCAACTTGGTGTTTGAATCTGTGGCCACTGCCCTTGTTGTTTTGCCGAGTCTTTCACTGGCATAATACAGTGTATTTTGGATAGATATGTTTGCTCAGTGTAAACCCCAAGATCTGTTGCTTGCTTCCTCTCACAATAAATACCTCTATAGCAGACAAGGCTTACCAGGGAATGAGCCTAAGGTTTATTATTTATCTGACTTTAAAAATAACTTTAAAAAATAACATTGTGGTCACAACTAGCACATTTTAGGATATTCAAAGCATAGTTTGACGCTATTTTTTATTCCATTAAATAGATTAAAAGTAGTATTAGAATCTCCTCCTTAGGCCATGGCCTAACATCAGTGAAAGAATGTTTAATAAAAATAAGAAATGTTTAATTTCATGTAGTAAAAAAACCTGATTCTTTTCTGCCTCGCAGCTTATGTCCTTGCTAGTTATACAAGTTGAATATGAAGGTCAAATGCTAAGTTATATGGTCAAACTTCAAGGCAAAGAAGAGTCAGATCCAATATATCTTAATTGGAATTTTTTCTTTTTTTTTTTTTTTTTAATCATCGTATTAAGGTACATTCAGAACAGACCAGTAATAATTTTGGTACTAAGGTATATAGCCAGTTAGACACGCAAGTAATGTGAAATGGTGCAACTGGGAGGGGGGGGGGAAACTGCCTTGTATTCTAATATGACTTTATAACTAAAAACCTATTAAGTGAACCCCAGACAATGCTGATGTTAGGTTCTTGGAGAGGCATTTCAATTTGGTGTTGATAAATAAGTTATCTTAGTAAATGCTAATTACTTTGTTCAAGTCGGGCTAGGCTGCAAATCATAGTCTAGATTTGGCCAATGTGGGGAGCAGATTAAAGTAATTAGCACTTTCTTTGCCACTGTCATGTCAATATAGACCAACTGTTTAGAGTGATTTGAAGTAGGCTGAAAACAGTAATAAAAGTCCTTTTGACATTCATGGGGTCAGGATGTGCTCTGTTGACTAGTGCAATGTAAGGTGAACTCGGCAAAATGCTTTGGTTATTTACAATGGGGGCGTGCTGTAGATTCTTTATATTTATTCACTTTGTCATATTCTGAGATACTGAAAAATAACAATGCCAGTAAGCTGTGGGAGTAATCCTTAATGATGATAATAGGTGGGAAAATAAGCTTATATTTAAAACCTATATTCCTAGCTTTGTGCTATTTTAATAATCCACCAAAAACATAAACCAAGTTGATTGACTTTTACAGTAGAATTTTTGTGTTTATTTTCAAGCAAGTGATAATCCCTTTAGAATACTAGATGCATTAATTCAGCATCAACTTCAGTGGCTAGAAAAGCTTTGCCTAGATAAAAGTTGTTTTCAGGACCCCTACCTAGGCAGCTCATCATTTGTTTACCCTTTAGAGAAATCTCCCCCTTTTAAAGTAGTAGGAATATGTTGAGATTTGGATGTATGTATCCAGCATCATGAAGCAGAATTTGCATTTCTATTTAATATAGCCTAGAGCACTCTTTCATGATAAATATCATCCTCTTCATTTCTTTCTTTTCCATTAGCATTTCGGCTTTTGTCCTCCATACCATTCCTTGCGTGTATGCAATTCAGCTTACAGAGACAGAGCAGCTAAGTAATGTCTTTAGTTGATTTGTAGTCCCCTCCAAACTCCCTTGAGCTTGCAGCTATCTAGATGTTTTCTTAATTGACAAGATTGAGGCTATGGCAGTATGTATGCAGGGTGAAAATTGAGACAGAAGGTGAAAGCAAGTGGCAAGGGTGAATTTGAAATATTCTCAAAAAAAGAGAAGTGTGGAAATTGATAAGCAAAATTTGTTTTCCAGTCATTGGACTCAATCTATGACATATTAAAAAAAAAAAATCTCAAAAAATGAACTTGAGGAGTAAGGAAAAACATGTGGTAAGTGCTAATTCCTTGTTGCTTCTAGTATTATCAGACTGCCCCTCTGCGTGAGCAGTAGTACAGCTACCCAGAAATGCAGAGAGCCAAGGGGAGGCTGGCAGAAAGAGGTGAGAGAAAAATAGCTGGAAGGGAGACGTGAAAGAGCAGAAGCAGCCCAGACAACTAAAGAGAGAAGCTTTTCCTTTAACAGGCTAGTCTTATAAGATGTTGAAATACTCTGGAACTGTAATGTGTTTTACTACACTTTGAAACTTTCAGTTACTGCACATCTTGTATGCAGGTTTCAACACCGCTTTTATCTTTAGAGTTCAAGAGATTATCAAAGGAGACATGCATTGTGCTCTGTCATTAAGGCTCTAATTATTTAATTCCTTGTATCTTTGTTTTGTAATGTCAAATTAGCGCTCCTCTGACTGCAGCCTGCCAGACCACCGTAACATGTACGACTCGTATTTCTCTGTGTAAACAGAAAGAATCGGTGCATCCAACTCTGAATACTCTGGGTATGCAGGGGAAGAAGAAATCATTCCCGCTATGTATGATGGTATCAATAATTGTGTTTTTCACAACAGTATTCTCTGTATTAAAAAAACCCAAGTGTTTCTCAGTTTCTTACTATAGTTTAATTTCTTAGCTCAGGTAAAAAGGTTCACTGAAGGTACAGAGCTTATGGGAACTTTTAAAATCCTGTTTGGTTGGGCTACTGAATGAAGTGTGAATTTATTGAGGAGAGAGAGGAGGGCCATAGCATTCTTATTGCCAATTTAAGCATCCGTAGCACAGGACTGGGGTTTTTCCTCTGTTTCCACGTGTCCAGTTATTTATGATGTGTGGGCTTTCAAAACCAAATGTTGTTGTGCAGCAGCTGGGAATGTGCCTTTCTCTAGTTACAAGCCTGCACCAAGAGCTTTCCCTCATCATGCGACTTGACATTTTGGGTAAGAGATGAGATCTGCCCCAACTCTGCTCTCCTTGGCAGTGTTGGTCCTTGACCAGCACTCTTCCAGAGTAGGAAGAAGTAGTTTTCATGAAAATATAGACTGCTTTTTGTAGGCTGTGTTTATATCTCAAAATTATTACCTTCAGGGGACTGGTTATGAGTAATGACTGAAACGGAGATGATGCATCCCTGAAGATGGCATCTGTGCCTTAGAGGCTGGGGAAGGGGGCGAACAGAGGGCAATTTTGTGGGGCTAGCAGTAGCTCTGCCCCACCTCACGGCTGAGCAGGGGAGGCAAGGGGACCTGTCCAAGGCTGCCCATGCTGAGCTGCGCAATGAGGAAAGCAGGGCAACGCTGAAAGCTTTCAAAGATAACGTTCTAATAAATAACTAAAAATGAATGGATGGCCCTATTCATCCATTAACATTTTTCCGTGCCATTGTCAACAAGCTTGGAACAAGCCTGGGTATTGTACTTACTTGTTCAGTGTTGAAGATGCAGGTTCAGAAGCCAGCGATGGAACCTTCAGCGTGAGGAATACAGCCCCACCCAGAAACTTCTGTGCACACCGGGAGTACTTCTTTGAAATCAAATTAGTTGGGAAGGCTGCGATTATGGCACCTCCATCAATAGCAAATTGACTACAACGTTTACAGGCAAACCTACTCTATGGATTCAACTCTAAATGCAGCCTTTTAGTTAGCACAAGTCACTATATATATATATTCCTATATATGTATGCATACAAAATTCAGAATATACATTTCTGCTCATATTTATCATGTAGGCCATTTTGTTCACAGAATTTTGTGCTCTTGAGTTAGCAACTGCTTCATTGAAGTTAATGGAGAGTATAAAGGGCAAGATTTTGGCAAGAGGAACTGATGGATGCCAGTTATTATCAGTGTTCCAGGTAGCTAACCAAGGCTTGGAGTAACAGCTATTTTTTAATTAAATCTTCGTGTGCGTTCTTTCATGGAACAGGTTTCAGAAGTTTTGGTGAGGGATCCTTTGTTAGTACTGAGCAGCTTTATCTACAGACTGTAATTTAAACGCTTTTTCACACTGTTGTGCGTCTGCTTGAGCAGGATTGCTTAGTTAATTTTAAATTATTGTTGATGTTAAGGGCACTTGGCAAAAACTCAGCAGAAACAGAGCAAATAATCCTTTTCTGGTTGTATTTTAATTAAAATAACCTGAATCAAGAATTAGTCTCAAATATAGTGAGTCAATCTATTTTTCTTTGATATCATTATTAAGGGTTTTTTTCCTACAGAAATGTTTACCAATAGTTTTTAGACTTTAAAAGGGGATGCTTTTATACAAGTTTTATTGAGTGTCACCTGCTGGGGGAAAAAAAGCTGGATTGAAGAAAGCGCTTAGTCACTCAATGACTTTCTGTGCACTGTAGCGCTTCATGGTACGTACAGCTTTTGATTGTATATAGAATGATCTGTTATGGATGTGACTGAGCGTAAAGCAGATGGTGGCTCTGTCTGTGCAGCTGGGCAAGGTTCTCTTCACAAATGCTATCAGTATGTTCAAGAATATCTTCTTATTCTTCTGCCCTCACTGATCTGAGAAGGAAATCAGAGGTTTCATTGCATTTGTGAAATGGCAAAAAGCTCAATGCTGTGCTTCACTAGTACTCTGATTTCCCGCTCATCTTTTTTAGATGATAGTCTTTCCGTCTTCTTTCATAAACACGGTTTCACTGATGAGTTTTAGTTCTGTATCTCTTTTGGTTCAAGTGGCCCCATAAAATATTCGAAGTTTTTTAATCCTGTGTAAGTAACCCATCCTTTTATAGCCAGGCCTCTGGCCTTTGGAGGTGACCACAGAGAGTTGCCAAAGGAGGAGGAGAGATCCTTGGCCTCTTTCTTTTGGCCAGTGGAATAGGGCTGTATGTATGGTGCATATGGCTCATGAAAAGACATAGAAATTATGAGATCAAAACATCTTTGGTGCCTTGTATCGCCTGTAGAACAGTGTCTTTGGGAGGAGCTGCCTGTCGATACCGTTCCTCAGCATCCTATTCCTTCAATTGTTGAAACCTCACTAAATCTCTAAAACTCAGCAATTATTCTGTGCTTTTACATGTTGGGCAACTGGGTACAGGGCATATCTGGTCACAGAGCTGGGAGCGTGAGCTGGGATTACATTCAGAAAGTCATAATCTAAAGATAACGCTGCCCTAAGAGATTTTCGGAGTAGGATCTGTAGAAGGCTTCCTTGGCAAAGCTTGATCCCTGGATTATTGTCCTCTTCAGACCATTACGGCATCGGTTTCTAATGATGTTATTTTTCAGTTGTTTTGCTTCTCTAGCAGTTTTGTGTTATGGCAAAAGCTAGCAAGAAAGCTACCCTTTTTCATTTCTCAGATTTTTTTTTTTTTTTTCCTTTGGCTGTAGTGAGGAAACACATACCTGCCTTGATTAAAGGGAATAACCCATAAAGGATGAATAGCGAGTGGCCTTGGGGATTTGTTAACATTTGTAGAACAGCATAACGTGTTTAGTGATACTAGTGCTCGAGTAAGAGGTTTTCTCCTTTGCTCTCATATTCCTGACCACAGTGGGTAAAACTGAATTGCTTATTTATCTCCCCAGCTCAGGGGCTGGGCCCTGCTGGATGCTCACTGAGATTTAGTTGCGTGAGTGATATTGCAGGCAGAAAGTTTATTCTGTGAACAAAATATCCTGTCTGGAAACGCGTATGAGTAGACAAATGCTCTTGTAAACCAAGTCTTCACTTGTGCTCTTGGGTAGCGAGCAGAAGAGAGGGGAATGTGGAGAGCCAGGGCCGTGAGGCAGGGACGGTTGGAAGAGGCTCCTTTCAGCCACTGGCTCATTTGTGGTGGCTGTGGCACTCGGCCCCCTCGGATCACGGTGGGAATTTGCGGCTCTCCATCACCGGGCAGCCTAGTTAATAATGTCAGCATTGCTTAACCAGTGGTTATGCAGTGTACTGTTATTTTTGTTACTTCATTTAGCAGCTTTTTCCATCACGTTGTGTACTGAATCAAGAAATTAATATTAAAAAAACCAAAACACAAACCCCAACTATTTCTTGGTGCACTGGTGAGCTGTTGAGTAAAATCAGGCTGGAACTTGGCATGGAGCACGAGAAGCTTTCCACTGCTTTTATGTTCTTCTTAATCCGTGAAGGCTGCTGGATGTTACATTGGGTTGCTGGCAGGAGCCAGGTAATAGTATAGATCCTGGCAGCATTTATGCTGCTTTAACTCGTATTGGCATGTGCATGGGAGGGAGGAAGAGAGGCCAAAGTGTGTTAAAAACATTTAGTGATCTGGCCCTAATAGTGTAGAATTATCAAGCAGACATCAAAAGCTAACTAAATTGGTGATGCCTAATTTTTAAAATATTTTTCTTTGGGGGTGGGGGCGTCTGTTGTGTTAAAGGAGCGCGTCCTTTTGTCCGGTTTCCCTTCTCTGCAAGAGTTACAGCGGTAGCAGTGCTTCCTTTATAAGCCTTCTATTCCTCAAGAGGCTTAAAATTTACCTGGGAACATTCTCATATCAGAGATGGGGCTGCAAGGTAGGTTATTGCATCGTGTGTTCCTTCTCAGAAGTGATTTCGGTCTTAACTGATCATGGGGTCAGTGGTTTCTTCAGGCAGTAAAACTTATTGCTGTAATGCCATTTTTGCTTACACCTCCTTGAGTCTTTCTGAAACCGGTGAGCTACAAATATGTGTAAAGGTTGACAGGAACAGATCTGTAGCTAACTGATACACTTCCATGGGGAATTTAGAAATAGCCTTTGATGATAAAGTAAGACGACAATAAATGTGATAATTCACTCTGACTTCCTCCATAAAACAGCCCACATGACTTCTCCTGAATTACTTTCATTTTTTAATTAGTTCATGTTATGATCTCATATTTGCCCTTACTCTTCTCTGACAAATGAAATGGAGCTTTTTGAATCTTGTCCTGTGATATGCATTTTCCAGTCCATAAGTCATTCTTGTGGCTCTTCTCTGAAGCCTCTCCAAAGGTTAATAAACCTGTTCAACTGTTGCACACAAACCAGCATTAAAAACAGCAGGTGATAAAGCTTATTCTTACTTGATAACCACCTGCGCTTATGTACAAGAACTGCATTACCCCTATAACCAGGGCACAAACCCCAGCATCGTGTCAATGGTGCTTTCCAGATCCCCAAGTCTTTCAGATTCACTGAATTCATGGAGAGTCCTTTGCTCTGTGACATTTTTAGTTTCTCATTGTTACAAGGTTATATTTGCTGTATTGGAACACCTTTTCATGGCTCTAGTCAGGATAGAGGAGCTTCTTTAACTTTGATCTTATCCTTCTTTATCATTTACTTCTCCCATTACTGATGTGCCACCTACAAATGTCGTAACTGTTTCATGCCCCCTTCTAGGGCTTGCTCAGAAAAGTAGGCCTGAAATGATTCCTGTGAAACACAGTCAAGCTGCTTATTTTCTTATTTATCATGTATTTTTAAACCAGTTAGCTCATTTTCAGTCTAGCTGACGTATGCCAGGTTGATGTATTATTAGTATGGTTTTCAATGTGTCAGGAGACAAGAAGACAAGAGCCTCCTTGCAGAATCACATCTGCGTTATTGCTTTTGTAAGCTTCTGTAAACTCAGCAGAAAATACTGGTTTAACAAGACACGTTTTCCAGAGAGGGATGCTCATCTGCCAGTAATAATATCTGCTTCAGCTGTTGATTAATTGAGTTTCTATCCCTCATTTTGTACTTCTGTCTGGGACTGGTGGGAGGCTGATAGGCCTGTGACTATCAAGGCCATCTCGTTCTCACTCTTTGAACTCTGGTACCCAGCACGAGCTGTCTCTCTGTCCTCCAGAACCTCCCAACAACTGCTGAAAATCAAGATTAACCATTTGGGTAGCTCCTTCGTTGGGTCCCCTAACACTACTCCATACAAGGTATTTTTTATATATATATATACACACATATATATGTGTGTGTGTGTGTGTGTATATATATAATCTGCTGTTTTAGAAAATGTTTAATTCAGAGGCTGCTGTTCAACACCATTTTGAGAGCTTTTTTTTGAATGAAAATTACTGTTCAGCATATGATTCTGTGAGCTAGTCTCCTCTTCTCTTCCACATCATGCATAGCAAAATACTGTTATTGACAACTTCAAGATTTTTAACCAGTATTTTAATTCTGTAGATATTTCCATTTCTGTAAAGCATGAAAGGAAAACCTAAGTGGTTATTGGCATTTAGTAAAAATAAATAAAAATCCACCTTTCGGTGAATAGAAAAGTTCGGTATTTTTGACCAAAGTGCACTGAAGAGCTGTAGTAAAATTTTCTAATAATATGCTCCCTTTTCCAAATCAAAACCATAAAAAAGTGTTGTTATGTGATTAAAAAGCAAAAGTAATGGGTAAGTACAAGAGTGTGACTTTGTTTAATGATTGTGGAGCAAGCTGTTAGCACACATATTTTTCATAGGCAAACAATGGATTATTAGTGAACGGATTTCCCCAAGCTTGCTTTATAGTAAATGTGGCGCAGACAATGACTATGCACGGAGTTCATTCATAATGTCTCCAACACCTGTTTCCTCCTGTTTTCCCAACAGCTTTATTTGGGAAGTGTTGGGAACTGGAATGATGTCTCATTAGTGTGCGGGGTATGCTGGGGACACACGTGTTTCTCTGTCATTGAAGACTCGCTAGTGAATAACAAGCGTGTTGTTTAGCACTTTAATAGGGATGTTTAGATGCCCATTAGAGCTGTAAATAACGTCCTTTTCTGAAGGTTCCACTTAATATCGTCTCCATGTCATCATGTACGTGTTATCGAAGTTCATAATAAAACTTTCTAGAGAGCTCTAATGCTTTATGGTTAAAGAATTCAAATACAAGCAAATATCCCGTCCTTGTTCTCTTTTGAAATTGGGCATTGTATGTGAAAGGCATCTCCCAGATCTGTCAGCAAAGCCGGGGCGCAGCAATCAGGGCAGAACTCCTGCCGCGATGCTGCCAGGGGCCAAGAGGTCACGCACGGATTTTACCAACTTCAATCCCAATCTTATCTCTTTCGCTCTGTCAAGGGAACCTAAAAGAGAGATAGGAGGATGAAAGGCAGCTCCAAAGTCTTGCTTTTTAATGGAAGAAATAAATTCCGGTTACACCTGGCAACCCTATCAGAACTCTGGGGATCTTCATCCCAAATCGAGGCTGGCTTAGGAAAATCCATTAAATAAAAGCTTCTAAAAGGAACACAGACTTTAATTAAGGATATTAATTAATTTAAAAAGTGATTCGGAGGCACAGAACTTGCACTTTAACCTCAGGAGCTTTGCTTCATTAATATTTCAGGCTGATTACGTGCGAGCGTCTCTGTCCATGTTCAGCTCGCTTGGCCCGTAAGGGATAAAATGAGAAAGTGCTCCAAATCTGAGCCGCACTTCAGTTAACGTAAAAACAGACGGCAAACTGTATTCAAAGAAACGAGACTGGTCTGCTGAAGAGTAATTAAAGCCTATGTCCTTCCATCCATATCTGGTCTTTTAATCTGCCTGTTTGTAGCTGGGCCCCTCCTTGAGGGGCAGGGTTGGCTCTACCCTGTTCCCTAGGCATGAAAGCGGTATGAAAAGGTCCCAAAGACGGAGTTTTCCCTTGTGATGGTAGACAAGAACCTGCCATTTTCTGAGACCTCTCCTTTGCTTCTCGCAATTCCTGGTTTCAGTGCCAAGCTGAGGGGTGAATGAAAACATTTGGCTGCTCAAACTGGCAGAGCAGATCATCAACAACCTTTAAAGAGGCTTAGGAGATGTTTGAGGCTACCCTGATTTGTGCTGTGGGTTGCCTTGGCCCTTTGTACGGGCCGTAATCCTGCAAGTGTAAAGCTCCTTGTGTCTCAGTTCCCTTGTTTTTTTGTCTGAAGTTGGTGTGTTTTTTGGAAGCAGAGCACAATCTTTGACTCATGATATTTAGGCAGATGCCAGCACATCGATGGGAAGGCCGTGTGTTTCCACTGTGTCAGCAGCAGGGAAGGGACAAATTTAAGCTCGGCGAGGAGCGCGCACTACAGGCGCTGGCAGCTCCTCTGAGGTGCTGGTAAGATGCTCTTACAAAATCCTTTTGGCGTCACAGCCAGGCTTCTCCCTCTGAGTCCATGCATTCATTCATTCATTCATGGGTCTGTCAGCAGGTTATTGTGTCTGCCTGTGACCCTCCTCAAGACCATACATCTTATGTTCAAGCCCTCAAATGGGCTATGACCTTCTCCTCTTTTGAATGTTGTAGGAATGACCTTTCAGCAGGGTACTTGCTTATGTAGAGGGCTGACTGGGAAGATTTGGCTGTGCTAGGGCTTTGGTCCACGTTGGCCTGAAGTGAAAGAACAAGGGTTCTTTATTCTCAGGAAGGGATTCAAATTTTATTTCTATGGTTCAGATGTAACCTGTATGTATAAAGTCTTTAAATGCTTTCAACATGCAGCTCTTTCTCTATGCATAGCTATCAAAATTGGTAGGGGAATTCTTTTTACAGTGAAGGAAAATTATTATTGTTTGTTTCAATAATTATTCTTTCTTCCTTATCGCTTTAAAAAAAAATTACAATAGGATAACAATTACAAACTTAAGGAATGAAATCCAAGTCCTAGAAGCATAACTGTTAGGGAAAAGACTTCAGTAAGGAGATGCATGCATTTTTTTCTTGTGGAAATGTGTATATGCAGGCTTTCAAATGTTTATTTACTGATTTATTGTAGTATTTCTTCAGCAACATGCTGAATGGGTACATGAAACAGCGTAGCCAGTAACATCATACAATAGGGAAATTTTTAGCTAAGAAAGGGATCAGTTTGGGTACAATTTGGTCCTTTTTTTTTTTTTTTAATGTCTTAGCTGTACTGTGAGAACTAATTTTGGTATATTTACTCCTTTCGGCCCCTTAAGCCAGCTGTGGGCCTTAAGAAGGGCTTTTACAAGTACAGCATCACGGATTCAAGTTTTGCAGGCGTAAACCACATCCTGAAAAAGAGGCTCAAGCGCTTCAGCTAAGCAGCAGCCAGTCTAAGGCTGAAACCTCCAGTGCTTCGGTGGCAGAAAGAGTGCTGGGTGCTTTTGCATAAGGATTGCATCTTTTTACAGGACTATTAAAGAGGTTAACACTTAGAAAACGATGGCAAGCTGACAGGAGCTGCTTGTGGGCTCTTGGTCCGTTAGCCATGGGCTGGGCCTGCGGTCATTTCTTGCCTCCCCTCCTGCAGCCAGCAAAGTTATCTTTATGTGACTCACAATTTATATTTGGAGAGAGGGTGGGAGAAGGGTGGCCTGGGGAATTGCTTCAAACACAGGTTTTTTCCATAGTTCCCTATCATTCCTTTCTGGCCTGGCAAAACCAAAGCCACCAAAGAAAGCACCCCCTTCTTTATCAGGTATCGCGCCTTCTCCGGAGCAGAAGGGTGAGGAGCAACAGCCAAGTGCGTGGCGTGAGGCTCCTTTCCCACTGGTGGTTTCACAGGACCTCGGGCAAGACCAGACATGAATCTTCCTACAGTTGAGTATCTTGTCCGGACTGCCACGCAGGGCAAGGTGCTTCAGGGGAACAGACGAGAGAATTCGGAAGGGTACAAGAGAGAAGCTGTGGAACAGTCTGGCATTTGCATAGATCTTTAATAGCTGTATCTTAAATACAGACAATGTGGCAAACTGGTATTTATTGCCATGAAGTACAGCCATTCTGGGTATTCTAAATATTACTAATCTCTTGAAATGCAAAGTTTATGTTCCCGAAGCTGATCTGTGGCGTCCCACGTGTTGAATCGTTTTTGAGGCAGTATATTCTTCTCTGGTTTCCCCTCTCCCTTTTACTAAGGGCAAGTCTAGTCCTTTCCCACCCAGCAGGCTTAAGTATAAATGAAAGCCTAAGTGGAAGCAGCCTGATGCTGATAAAACAAGCCAGCTTTAGAAGCTGAGCTCTTCACAGCATCAGGTTGTCAAACTCGGGCGAAACCCCCTGTAATTTACCGTGTTGCTCTAAAACGTGGCCGGAACCCCTAAGCATCTTCCTAAACCACGGCTCGCTTGGCGCTCCGTTCGCTTCTGTTTTCCAATATTTCTTTGCAAAGTGTTCCCTCTCGCCTTCACTGCCTGGGTATGTCCCTGTTCTCCTTTTTTTTTTCCCAAAACCTCCCCGTTCCCTTGCTTGCCCCGCCGGAGCGGAGCCCCCCGCTCCTGGAAGGGGTTAAAGGCGATCCTGCTCCGAGCGCCGGGGGCGGGGGGGGGGCGCCCGCCCGCTGCCTCCAGCCCCTGCCCGCCCGGAGCCGCGGGCTTGGGAGGCGGAGGGCGATCCCGCCGTAACCTTCCCGGCTCTGCTCTCCCCATGGGCGGCGTAGCTCGGAGGAGGAGGAGGAGGAGGAGGAGGAGGAGGAGGGCAGCCCGGGGATGAGCGGGCGGGGGTAGGGATGGGGATGGGGAGGCGGCCGCTGCTCCGGCAGGTGCCCGGCGGGGACCATGAGCGTGATGCTGTGGCGCTGGGAGCAGAACAACACCACCATGAAGCTGGTAAGGATTTCGGAACAAAACCTCACAAAGCCTGGGCGTGCTGATCGATAAAAAAAGGCATTTGCACGGCACTTTATTTTCCCTGCACGTTTCTCGTTAGCAAACAGGGGCTTTTGCCCGAATGAGGTAAAAAAAAACCCTAATAAATAGCGAAATAGGTGGGCTGGCAGGGCTGATGCTGCAACGACGTTCTCTCCAAGTGGAATGCTGTTTTGCGATAGAGTCGCAGCCGAATCTGTTACTCATTAGTTCATCTTTTGGACTGCTTTGGTTTGTTTTGCGTGTTGTTTCATCTCTGTAGTTAAGCTCATTTAAAAGTAAGAATAGAAACGTGGATTATGCGTATAGCTCTCCCCTTACCTTCCTTCATTTATTGTCTCTTTCACTTTTTCTTCTCGGAAACAGCTTTCTCTCTTTCAGTCTCGCTAGAATAATTTTGTCACCTGGTAGTATTTTGGGGTTTTGTTTGCTCAACAGTTTGTTTTTAAATCCTCCCCCCTTTTTTTTCCTTCCCAGGAAAATAAAAAAACCCCACTGTTCCCTGTAAGTAGAAAGTGTGTGGCTGCTTCATTCCTCCAGCATAAATGAGATCAGGAAACCCACGTATCTGCCTGTCTGTGTGCATTACTCTCTGTGCCAAGATTTAAACTCTGGTCAAAACTTAGAGAGACTTCCTATGAACAGCTTTTTTTTTTTTTTTTTAAAGCTATTTGATGTAAAGCTATTTGATGTAAAGAATATCAAGGCAGTGGCTGGCTGAGATAGCTTTAAATTTATTTTCTCTGTCTCTCTGGCAGATTATTTAAACAAAGAAAATTACATTTCTATGCAGTTTTTATATGAAAGATTTCTTTTCTTGAGAAATTTATAATCAAACCCAAGGATTTGTTACAGGTCTAATCCTTTAGCCTTTATATGTGAAAACTCTGCGAAAATCCATGTGGGAGTCAGGTACCCGGCACTTCTTCGTATCAGGCTCTGTGATCACAGAAATTTATAGTGCGTCCAGTAATTTAACAATCTCTGTTCTTACATACTTTCCTTGCGAGGAATGAGGTGATAAACACGTGTTATTTAAGGAGTATTCTGTTGTAGATAGAAAAGCAGCTCTTCACGTGGGATCAGATAGATTTGGATATTTCATGCATGAGTAGCCGCTGGAATAATGAATTTGTGAGCTGGCAGTGAGAATGTGTGGCTTAGCGTGGGGGTTGCCCAAGCCCGGTTCCAGCTGAAGCCAAGTATTTTGGAAAGGGAGGTTAAAGTGAGCCCTCCCTCCCCTTTCATATGCAACGATCTCTTTAGGAAGCAGAAAGAGCTATGTACACAGGTGTATTAAAAAGTCTTTGCGTATACATTGGCTTGTAAACCAGCCGGTGAAGGGACTTCCCAAACAGAATAAGCACCTGTAAGAGCAGAGCAGAGAAAAGCAGATGCGAGCTGAGAAATGAAATAGCTGCTAGCATTCAAGGCATAACAAAATCAAACCAAGTAATGCTCAGACTGCTAGAAAAGTGCTGGATTTACCAGCTCCTTTGGCAGGAGGAGGAAAGTATAAAAACCTTCACCCCGTGCCTTACTCCCGACTCCCTCTCCCTGTAAACTGGCGGACGTTTATTGCCCCTTGTAATTAGGGAACTGCAGAGATTGCTCTTGTGGGGCTGCCTCCTGCCTGGCGGGGGTTTGTGGGGTGCTGGGTTTGCGGGGTGCTGGGGCAGGGAGGGCTGTGGGTGCTTCTCAGTCTTGGGGGGCCTGGCAAAGCTCTGCCTAAGGCGCTTGGATGAGCTGAGCTTTGTGCAGAGCTCTTCCATAGGCCTTGGCTGGTCTGTAGTGATAAAGTGGATCAAAGAAAGCCAGCTTTATCACAATAATTTAAAAAAAAAAGAATCCTCAGTTAAGTGAGTATCAGAGTAAATAGACCAGATGATGCCCAATCAAAATGTCTTAGGTACCTGAAAATACAAAAAAGAAGTTTTTAACTGGCAACAGCTAAAAAGAGGAACTCAATACCAGAATAAAAAAATTAAATAAAACATAAAATAAATAACTGCATATCTTGCAGGAAGTAAGGTGGAATGAGACATGCGCAGCTGTTTGTTGTGATACATAGCTGCAAATGAAAATTTGCCTTTTATAACAATCAGTGAAGCTGTACTTCTCTGTTCTTTCTCTGGCCGTGAAGTTTTATGCAATGTAAATTTATTGAATACACAATTTCTTACAGTTGTCCCTGTTTCTTTGGCATAACTTTTCAAAGGATTTTAAAGAACTTCACCAACAGTTCACAGAGTCTTAAAATCACTTCCACTGGATCCCTGTGAGCGAGAAAGGCGTCGTGTCTCCTTACCTTGCTATGGAAAGGCGGGCACGGGCTCTGTCAACATTCAGGAGCGGGCAGCAGGGCTTTTGCAACAGCGGAGGGCGGGAGCTGAATCAACATTGCGCTGGGCTGGAGTGGGAGATGGAGGGTGTTGGTGTTATCGGCGGAGCCGGTGAGGACTTAAAGGGCCCAAAGGGTGCCTACAGAGCACCGTGCCCTACCGATTCCCTCCCTCTTCGCCCCAATGCTTTCTCTCCCTCCTTCTCCCTTTGGTCCAGTGAAGTTTCTGTGGAAGAAAGAAAGAAAGAGAAAATGCTTGTCAGCATTTGCTTAGGGTGCGCTGATTATGGCTAGTATACCAAAAATAACCACATATATAGAGTTGAGAGTTTTGGGTAGTGACAGCAAGAATCACTTTGTGGTTGAAAGCGTAGGATTGAGTGTGGAAGCTTAGGTTTTTTTCTAAATTGTAATTTCAGGCTTTTTAGGCGGCCAGGGATAAATCCCTTTGCCTGCTGTTGTCACAGAGTCCCCAAATATCAGATCCTGCAAGACTTAGTTAAGTTTGTAAAAATTGTGATTTTGCTGTTGGAGTGCGATGCAAAAATAGGTGTCTAACTTTGCATGCAACTCGGTGTTGGTAGCTCCTCCTCCAGAATATTGCCCTTGAATAATTTTGGGGGATGGTAGCCTAATTTCTATCACATATTGCTATACAATCCATTTAGCACCCATTTTATTTGTGTGCTTTCCTTTTATGAAAAATATGTCAGGGGGATTTTGATGTTTAAGGCACATCTTCATTACTTGCAGCCAAGGGGACTTACCATAAACTACTTGGGAATACAGTTGTAGAGGATTAGCAAGTCTACTACAGGCCTAACTCTGATTAGGTTATTGAAAAATTTGACCTCTACTTCTTTGGCTGAAGAAATAGATTCTAAATACAGCAGCATAAAAAACAGAGAATGAAGAGGGTATGGGTGACTTCTGCAAGAGTCCTCTGTTGAGCTACTGCCATGAGCCTTTGACCCTTTTCGTTTTGGGGGGGCTTGGTTTGCATAATACAAAACAGTACTGCAGCATCTATATGAGCCCTTCTTATTCTAGAGTGATGCCGTTCATTTAGTGTGCTTGTCTTGAGAGTTGGTGGTTTGGTTGTTGATGCTTGTGTTAGACTTTCCACCGCTTCACTGCTTTTCTGTTAGGTACTCACCATGCCACTCTTTAACACTTAAGAAAATAATTTTAAATATTTGGAAACAGTTTGTTTCAGATAAGCATTTTACCTCTTAATTTAGCTTGGGAACCAAGTTGATGACATCTTCTGAAAGACAGACATAGAAGGTAAATTGTGTTTTTGTTAAGGCAGTGTAACCTTCAAGATCTGGAGATGACTGTCTGATCCCTACAGAGTCCTTACGTGTAACTTTAACTATCCCAGCTAGTTTTATAAATAGAATGACAAAATAATTTAGGTTCGAAGTGATCTCTGGAAGTGATCTAGGTCAACACCTTGCTCAAAGTAGACATTGCTTCAAAGAAACATCAGGTTGCTATGGGTCAATTGATTTTGCCAAGCTCCAAAAACTCATGGAAAACACTTCTGTCCCAGTGTTTCACCACTTCCACTGGGACAATTTTTTCCCTAAATCTACCCAGAATTACTCAATTCAACCAGTAGTGCGTGCTTGTCTCTTGCTGTGCGACTGTCTTCAACCACCCTCCCTAGATGTCTGAAGACAGGGACCGGAGGCCCCCACCGTAGCCTCTTGTGTTTCAAGGGCTGAACAAACGCGGCTTCCTCTCCTCCTAGCAGTTGTCTTCAGTTGCTTGCATCGCTTGTAACGTAGTGAGAACTGGCACTTAGTTCCTGAAACGTTCCAGACCTGCTTCTGGAAAACTTTGAAAATCTTAGTTTTTATGTTGGTCATCTGTTCGGGAGGGTGGGAAAAACCCTGACAAAATGTTTGTACAAACCTGTTTGTTATCTTGAATTACCTGCACAATACAAGGTTGCTTTTATTGCTGGATATATTTCCTGGGAAACCATGACAGGCTTCTTGCCCGTCTTTCTGCAGCATATTGTTGTTATTCCTGGACATTCAGAGGAGCGGCCAGACAGTAACCAAGATACCTTTATTTCCTGAATAAACTGTGTCTACTTTCTAAGGTATTGCACAAATGTTTAATTCTGATTTTCTTTCTGGTTTACATTTGCAACTAGCAGAACAAAATTTGAACATATAGTGTAAAACCTTCCTCTTTTTTTTTTTTTTTTTGTTTTTGTTCCACTGTTGTGAGTCAGCTCCACACCTTGTGCAAACACCTTTTTTTTTTTTTTTTTTTTTTTTTTTTAATCGTAATCAAAACAAGGATCTTTCCCACTCACTGTTGTATGGCTCTGGGAATTTGCAAGGGGTAACATATTGGTTCTGCGATGATTGAAGGTTATTGTAAGAAGTATGTGATCCTTTTTCCTTATGCAAGGTTTAAATTGTCCTGGTTTTGAGCAGCCCCCAGCCTTGTAGCACATGCGTACAACTGTGAAATCTGAGAATGTTCCAGCCTTTTACAAGATTTTCCCTACTGTTATATCAGTAGAAACACGATAACTAACCTATCTGGATATAACTGGCAGTAGATAACCTTTTCAGGGTTTGGGGTTTTTTTTGTGTTTGGGGTTGGGGTTTTTTTGAGCCTGCAAGCAACTAATGAATGAAAATGGTATGTATGTCTTCTCAAGAAGAAATATTCTGGGTTTGACCTGGAATAACAAATGACCCCAGGATAAGCCCATATTAAAAGTTTTGTTTCTTTAGATGGAATAAAATAAACTCGATTGAAGAGCCATGTTAGTGTCAGCGGGAGCTAGCATTTTATTGTGAAATGTACCATAAACAACAGTGTTTCAAATAGAGTTTTCAGATGCACAAACATTTCAGCTTGTGAGGATATTATTTAATGTAGTTTATTTGTAACTTTTTTTTTTTAGGAAAGGAGTAGTTTTTGTCTTTTCTTGGTTGGAATTAGACTTGTGGAGAGAAAACAGCTGGAGAAAACTGAACAGAAGGCTGCCAGCTTTCCCTGTTCACCTCTATTCTTTCGATTTTCAGTTTATAAAACTTGAATGGTACTTACTGTTAAGCATATAGAATTCTGTTTGGTTTTTCTTTCCCCATAATTCTTTTCTGTTTAGATTTTAACATGTTGAAGAACATGAGAGAAAGAAATGTGCATGTCTTTGCATAAGCGCTTCATCTATAGGCACCTGTAACTTATGAATAGGACCAGATTCCCATTTTCATAGCAGCCAACAGACTCTTGGTGTGGATGTGCCTTAGCGTACATCCAGCCAGGGTCTCATCCTTATTACAAAGATAATGATGCAAGGACTATTTGCACTTGCTCGGGCATGAGGGCCGAGGGAGAGGGAGGTTTTCCCATCCTTGCCCTTGCCCCGTAAAAGACCCGGAGCTGCAGGGAGCGGGATGCTTGCTCCTGCTGAGCTGACTGCTGAGCGTCAGGAGGCGCAGGAAGGAGTTGGGCCACGTCTTCAGCCCAGACCCCTGTGCCTGGTGGAAAATGCTGCTCCTTATGGGCTAGGTAAGAAGGAATGATGCCTCCTGCTCATGCAATGTAGCTCAGCACTACTCCAAATGCGTTACAGGAGGTGAATGGTGCCAACTAGACCAGTACCTGAGTTTTGCAGAACCTGAGTTTTGCAGAAGTTAATGGGCTATAAGTTGGGTAAACCACGGGATTTTTAAAAAATGTTCTTATAAAAAAAAAAAAAAAAAAAGCTGTTCTTGTAAAATTGTGAGTTAATTCAGAATTTTCCTGTGAAGAGAGTGTTAAAAGATTCATCACTATGTATAAAATTTCTGTCCTGGTTTACACATGGCTTCCTCATCTACTAAACATCTCCCTTTAATGCTCTTATCTCAATGTGCCTTCTGGACTAATGTGTAGCATACAGCAAAGAAACATACTTATTTGGAAGAAACACTTCATTCCGGAAGAGAATTTCAAGTGCTTAACTTAAAAACCGCAACAGAAGAATTGACTGGGATGATAAGAGGTTTGAAAAGTTAGGGTTTGATAGACCTATTTTTGCTAGCTGACTTAGCTATACTTCTCCTTAAGTACGGGAAAGAATCGCTGCAGTTCCCTAAGCTTTTGGTATCTATATTGGTGACCTATAAGCAGTTCATCTGAATTGGTCATAGCATTATCTTGCAGCTGATAATTGACTTGATGTTGGAATCGGATCACAGCCTATTACAGAGCTTTTCCAAGCTGAAAAGTTTGGAACCTCAGCCAGTTGTTAGATGTCTAGATCGAAGGCTTAGTTGCTGGCACCCTACGAAGATTAAAATAAATAGCAAAGTACAATTCTGTGTTTCATAGGTTAGGATATTTATGAAAGGTGCTATTGCGTATAATCGTACGTTTCCCACCCTTCTATTTAATCACAGTTAAGGAAATGTTCTTTTGACGCAGAAACCTGTGAGCGTGCAGTGTATTAAAAGGATGCACGCCTCTTTTTCCTGAGGAGGATCAGTCAGGAGAGGACAACACAACTGTGAACTGCAGTGTCATAAGGCTGTCAGAAAGGCAGATTTGTTCCTAGGAGATCTCAGGAAAGGTACTTTCAGTGGAGGTGAGGAAGTATGAGTGCAGTGAAACTACCAGGAGGCAGGAGAATGCTCGTACGGAATATTACACACAGCTGTGGTATCGTTTATGAAAGATCAGTTGAAAGGAAACAAGGCCTGTTGGGTTGACCAAGAGAAAGAAAAAATCTGTTTCCTTGACACTCATAACCAGGAAAACAGGGATAATGCGGGCATATGAGTCTTCTCTGTGAAGACATCAATATCCAGCAGAGTGTTTCTAATCAAAGCAGGCAGGTGAACTTCAACATACCTTTTAGGAGAGACTTTGATCAATTTATGACAGCTGTTGTATCATATAGTTAGTTAAATTGCTCAATACAGGTACTTTCCAGGCTGTGTTCCTGTTTAACTCCAGGAGCTCTGAATTTGGTAACTGGAATATGTGTGCGTACTGGGACTGGCTGGGACAGAGTTAACTTTCTTCATAGCAACCCATACAATATTGAGAGATTTAAGTATTGTATAGATGTTAAACATCTAAAATTGTATTAAGCAGAGTTCTCTGTTATAAGTAAGGAGTTGATGTCATTACAGAAATCAAAGTAACTAGAAAACAATTTTAATGATGTGTAAATGCTTTAATGTGTGTATTCAATTGTTTATATCTCAATGTAAATAAACAGCATATTATAACTGTTTTATTACAAGCTGTGTGTCATATTTCAGTGCAGATATCATTAAAAAAATACACTTCTTATATAAGGAACTTGAGAAGTGCAAATCTAAAAATGCATGTAGGTGTTATACGTTGCCTGTTTTAGGCTTTCTGAAATATTCCAGATTAATCTGTTTGTCTGCCTTAATTTAGAATTCAGGTGTAGAGATTTGAGCCTCCTTTAATTCTGTGCTGTGATTATGGCAGTAAATGGAGACTGGAAAGGGATTTGAGGTAGGCTATCCTTGAAAAAAACATTCCTGTTCTGCTACAGGATGCCTTCTGGGAGTGCAACTTGATTTTAGTTTATTTACTTCTGTCCCTCACAGGACATTAAGGGAAGATTAAAAATTATATACACTGTTCTAACAACCTTATTATTTCTTTTACTCCCAACGGCATGTGGCTTTGTGCTAACTTTTCTTTATTGTAGGGCACAGAGGAATAGATGCAGATGGTGGGTATTTAATAGTGTGTGAGATAGAGGGATTTTTTTTTTTTTATCAATGTCAGACTTCACTGTTACAATGTACTGATTAATGTAACGATATCACCATGTCCATGGATATAAAATCTTAAAACTAATTGGCTTGCATTCTCTTATTCTTCGTGGAAGGCTGCCCCAAAATTTTCCTCCAGCCTCACCTGCTTGGACATACACATAGCCTGTTCATATGCATTTGGGGGCGGTTGCCAGCATGTCTGGTAGCTGTTCTGCTCCTCTTCCCCAATGTTCCTAGGCAAAGGACATCTTAAATAAACCAAATTCTTAGTCTTCTTTTGCAAGGCAGTTTCTTAATTTCCCAAGTCCTTTTCTGTATCCTTTCTAGTCCTTCCTCCTCCATGAACACAGGTGACAAGAACCGTACAAGATTTTTCAGGTGAAGTCGTACCAGGGCATTGTACAAGGCCTTGAATACGTCTTGATTTTCATAAAATATTTACACATGAATAAGCATTCAGTCTCTCTGCCAACCACTACTTGCATTTTTTATTAGCAGATAGTTCATGATTAGGGTCATTATGGTGAGGCTGTGACTGCTGAGATGTTTTCTGTGCTGCCTGTCTGAAAAGTCTTACTTCAAATATTCACCGTTCCCTTTCCATAAGCTGTCACAGTGGGTCTGCTTTTTCATTTTGAAATGTGCACCGTTTTATTTGACAAACATAAATTCCTTACAGATTATCTGGGCAGTTACTAGATTTTATTATAATGATCCTAATCTTGTTGTCCAAGGAAAATGACCCCTATGTAACTTTTGTTGGCTGTTTCTTCAGGGTAATTGCTGTGAAAGTGAAGGAGGGAAGAGGATTTTGGTGCGGAAGGGCATTGTACTTCAAAGAGGCTTCTGAACTAAGAAGCAGTTGTGTATCTTTTTTTATCAGTACCTTTTTAAAGGAAGCACTAGAGAACTTCAAGAGCACTCCTGAGGATCAGGTTTCAATTAGCTGGGTGCATATCACTGTTCCAGCATCTTATGCCATCATGCCTACGTTGTAATGTGTTCGGCAGTCACCTGTGAAATAGTTGGGCATTATTGAAGCAACTTGGTTTTCTGCTCTGTGCTTCACATGGCAGCCATTCAGAGATTTGCCAAACTCTTTTTAAAGGCTATTTCCTTTTTTTAAGGAAAAAAACCCCAAACCTTTAGAAGTCTTTTTTTTTTTTTAATGACCAAAATGCATGTAAATAATCTGGGCTCAGAATTAAGAGTACCACTGGATTCAATACAAGGTATATGAAAAGATCGGCATTATCAAAGAATTACCTGAATTCTGGCTGGGTTTTGGCAGAGGCTTGCAGGACCATGCAGGTGCTACCTTGTTCTCCTGAGCTCTGTGATAATGTGTTTTAGAATTTAGAAGGTAGAAATATTTGTTGTTTGCTATTGGTTTAAGACAGTCTAGTGGAAAATTTACATGAGGAGAGGATCCATAATATCGGATACCAGGATTTCTAAGGATGAGATGTCTGGGGAATTACTCTGTTCTGGCCTTCTGTAAAAACACTTTCTTTTCATAACTAAGTATGGATTTAGGAGGCAAATTTTGGCCTTTTGGAAAACATTAGTTAAATCTTGAGATGGCCTATTTAAGGTTTAATAGATTTCAAGATTTAAATCTTGAGATCTCATTTACTGAGATCACAACCGTGTTGTATGAGGTGCTACTGAAACATGAAGTGGCAGCTCATCCTGCAGGCCTGTAGTATGGATATGTCTAAGAAGTATTATCTAAATAAGACAGACAAGGGGTGGGAGGGTGACAGGCATATAGAGAAGTAAAGAGATTTACTCAGGGCTGAAAACTTTATTTTCAAGGAATAAGAAGCAGAAATACACCTGCCATTCTGGGCACCTTAGTCTTGTGCAGATATGGTTCTTTTACTGTCATTTCAACAACCTATTTTTAAAATATTGAAAATATTGCCTGGTTGGCTTTTTCCTTTGTTGAGAGAGAATGAATGTATGTAATTAGGTACCCTGCCCCCACATCAACATGCAACTGTATCTCTTTGTCCCCAGATAACCTGTCATTAACTGATTAACAGCTACAGCACTGGCTGGCCTTTGCTGCCAGGAGAGAAAGCCATCAGGCTTCTTGCCTTCTTTAAGGCATTTATGTTGCGTGGTACTTGATTTTTCTGCTCTGGAGTCATCAGTTGCTGGGCCCAGTCCTGTTTCCACTGAGGTCCACGGCAAGGCTGAAGGGACAAGGTGTTGAAGGGACAATCTGAAATCTTTGTTTTGGGAGAAGCAAGCTTAAAGATGCTTTTAAGCCTGGCATCATTAGGTCATTTTGGGACCCACCTGTACTGCTAAGCCTAGCTAATTTTCACGAGAGTGGTGGGACCTGAGGAGAGTTGTTGTTCTCTTGCACCTGAGATCACGTCCCCCCTTGGGCTCTCCAAGGTATATGATGTGGGTGTTGTGGCTCTCGGCCATTCCGTGATTTTGAGCTGTAGCTTGTCGGGTGAGGAACGATGGCCACTTCAGCATTAGAAGATCTGTTTAAGATGGTACCTTTAATTGCTGTTTCTTAGACGTGTATATGAATAATCTATTTTGAAGACTGGAATTAATGAGGGGATAAGACTACCGCTGTATACATAACTTGTTTCCTCATCGAGGGAACCAACCTGACTCTACGAAGCAGGCAGAAGAATTAAACCAGACTTGAGTGGGTGCTTAGGAGGCCTTCCTGTAAGATTATACATTTTGTATGCAAATGGAAGTATATAGAAATATATTCAGGGTCACTTTGAGCTAAAGAGAAAATGCTTAATAAATTTAGTTTGTACTCAGAGGTAAAACAGTACCTTGAATCCAAACTGCATAAAAGCAATAGCTTATTTTTTATGATGCTACTTAATATTAGGCTTACTATCCATTCTCAAGCAAATTTTTTTGTGTTATAAAATAAAGATCCTTTAATGTAATTTTGAAGGTAGAGTGATTGGGGGATTGTTTACATGTGCCTAACAATAATGTGAATGGGGCCATGTGTTGGGTTCAATTTGGTGTCAGCTGTTCATTGCTGATCTTGGACTGGTTAATTTAATGTTCTCTGACATTTGGTCAACAAGCTTTTTTGTTGTGTTTTTCTGCTGACAAGTGATTGCCGATGAATTGACTTATTAGAGAATAAGGGAGTCTCGAGACAGCATAAAGCAATATGCAACACATTTGGGGGCCCATCGATCACTTGCGAAATATTGGAAAGGAGAGGGTTCTTTTTAACCCCATGTAAAAGTTACAGGTTTATTAGTTTGTTAGACATCTGCTTTACTGGTTAGACACAACGGATGCTAATTGTGTTTAATCCTTCTGTGGGGGTGGCGGCTGGTCCCAGGGCTAGTAAGTACTTTTATGAGGTCTGTCAGTCTTAGCTGCGCCCATGGAAATATCAATCCACTAATCTGATTTTTGGGTTATTTGCTTTTTGAGATAAGCATCTGCAAAGAGTTGGAAAAGTAAAATGTCAGCAGCATGAAGCAGGTGTCCCTGAAGCATTTGCAAAGCCCTCCCTTATCCTTATCCCTTACCCGAGCGTTGTCACATCGTAGTTTATAAAGTGTAAAGGATCAGACTAGGGAGACGTGAGTGTTAAAAACACCACAAAGACTAACTCATGTAGATTGACAGAATATTTTAATGTATTATTTACTACTAGTTATACTAAAAAAGGAAAATGATAATGTAGAAATACAGAAACAGATGTGCTAGATGCAATTACATCGTACCTAAATGTTTCATTCAGAATTGTATTGATAAGAGCTTATTTTCTGCAGCATTGCTTTGCAAAACAGTGGACAAATGTCAGCCTATAAAACTGCACAGACCTTGCCCCTTATACAGCAGGCAAGTGCTAACAACTTCTCTTTCAGACTGTGGCTTGGCGTTACTAGCTAATGAGTTGATAGAGACGGGGTAAGTCGGATTTAGGGTACCAAGCATCAGCATTATTCCATGCCATGTTTTATACCGTGTACGCTCTTTGGTTTTTTTAATTTTCTGGCTATGATCTCAACATTGGTTGATTTTAAAGTAATCCCAATTCTTACCAGTTATTGCCTAAGATAGTTCATATTCAATAATTATTTCTTAGGTCAACTGTGTTGTAACAGTAGTAAATATTTGCCTTATGCACTAATAAAATGAGGTTTGAGGGCTTATGCCGTGTGCCAAAACATGTACCTGCCATTCAAAACTTCCAGGACCTTCTGAGCAGTGCCTGTGTCACCGTAATGAAGAGATGTTTCTTTTGTAGGAACTGCTGTACCCGCTTATCAGTGGTTTTTACGGTGTACGTGGGGAAATATTAGTTTCTGCTGGTGCTGCATGCTCTTCAGAACTACATCTGTATGCCTAGTCTGAATTTGTCTATGGACTTAAATAGGAACGCATTTTTTTAAAGTGCAGAAGAAATAGTCCTCTGGGGGTAGTGTCTGGCATGGTCATCATCACTGCAAATGAGCTATTTAGTGTACCTTTTAAATCAGAATGACAGAGGCTAATTTTCCTAGTCAACCTGTAGAAGAAGACAGTTTCACCAGAGTAGTAGAACATCTAGTGAGCGTGAAGTTGCGCTTCAGCCGCTCCTGGTGTTACGGCACAAAATTCAAAGGTTGGTGGTTTCATGAAATTTTGAGAGCACTGAACATAAAACCTATACTGATTTGCTGCTTTATATCTTAAATGGAATTGTTGCTAAAGCTGGTCTCTTCTCCCAAGTAACAAGCGATAGGACAAGAGGAAATGGGCTCAAGCTGCGCCGGGGGAGGTTTAGATTAGATATTAGGGAAAATTTCTTCATGGAGAGAGTGGTGAGGCATTGGAACAGGCTGCCCAGGGAAGTGGTGCAATCACAGACCCTGGAAGTGTTCAAAAAGCGTGTGGATGCGGTGCTTAGGGACACGGTTTAGAGGTGGACCAGGCAGTTAGGCTAACAGGTTGGACTCGATGATGTCAGAGGTCCTTTCCAACCTTAGTAATTCTATGGCTTTTATGTTGATGTGTTTTGAACAGTTTCTTAATGAAATCTGATTTTTTTTTTTTTTTTTTTTTTTTCATGGCCATAGTCACTTCATGATGACCTCATGGTCTGAAGCTTGAAGATTCCTTATCATGTACCTTTAGGAAAAAAAAAAGTTTGGCCAATTTTTCAGGGCATTATATAAAAGAAATCAGTGAGAATGCTGTTGAATTTAGCTGCTTCTCACATTTTAAAAATGAGATTGTGCTCTGATTTATTTACAGTTTCTTCTAGAATCTTTGGATCTCCTAAATAGCGTTGGGGCCAGAGTGGACGAACTGAAACTAATTTCTGTAAGGGTCCATTTTTCCCAGCTCCTACTCTAAATATAAATTTGCCCTGTGGAGCAGAGCAGCTGCTGCCTTTGTCAGCTCTTATATAGTTGAGTGGGATTTCTTTTCTTCATTGGCCTTTGTGTCAGAATCGCTCTGATAGGGACAAGCGTGCCCTCCTTCAATGCATGCCTATAAATGTCACTCACCTCGACGAGGTCCTTAAAATGATGCTTGCATCTGAGCTGCAACAGGTCTGGCCCACAACCCCACACTAATTGTTGGTTAGCTGAATGTATCCTTCTGATTCTCACAGGGTGGCACCAGCTTATATTCTTTGAAATGTACTTGTCATTTTGCTGAGGCTGCCGTACGTGTTGGAGTGGTAAATACAATCACGGGTGAAAATCTAATGCCAAGCAGTCTTGCTCTTCGAGAATCCAACAGTGATGGCTCAGGAGAAAACCTGCAGGAGACACCTGGGAAGTTATTTGTAGAGACAAAAATGGATAATCCATAGCATCCTAGTGATTATAAGAGATTGCACAAAAACAACTTGGAACAAAAGTGTTGCCAAAGGTGTTAAAAACAATGCTGAAAAAATGATAGTACTAGGGAGTTCTGCAGTAGAGTTGCCACTGCTTTTTAAAAACAAACAAACAAAAAAACCCAACGACGGGCCTTTTTCTTTTAGGTTGTTTTAATAGTAATTTTTACATTTCATTCACAACTCAACCATCCGCCTGTGGTTTAATTAATTTGCTACAATTCCAAGTTTTAGACAGTGCTCTTAGCCTGCCTTTTGGAAAAAAAAAAGAAAAAAAAAAAAGGCCTGTAACCTAAAATCTCAACATTGTTCTATAACAGCTATTGCAACTGTTTCTTTTTTTTTTTGGGGGGGGGGGGGGGGGGCTGTTTCTAAAGCTTTAAGATTATGCAGATTGAACTGTAGTTGACAAAGAACTGAGGAAAGTAATGCTATAAATATTAGTCCTGTTTGAGCAGGAAAATAGACAACCAGTCCTGATGGCTCTTTTTTTTTTTTCTTTTTTTTTTCTTTTTTTCCCCCCTTCCTCCTAGTATTGGTTAATTTCTGAATTAAGATTTTAGGATATATGTATCCATGCAGCCTTCTTTTCTTCTTTCTTTTTTTTTTTTTTTCTTTTTTTTGTTAGTTTAAACCAGCAGCATGCTCTTTGTTCCAGATTCCTCCAACCCTTGCTCCAGGCAAAAAAGAATAGCTGATTTTGCTGATGTCCATAAGCCTTGTTTCTATGCCAGTAGGCTCTGTCCTCCCGAATGATTACCAGTAAATTGCTCTGATTTTATCTGCAGCTAAGCCAATATTCTTATCTGATGTTACTTTAAACCGTACTCAGTTTCCTACATAGACGTGCTTTCAGCTACATCCTGTGTGAACATTTGACCACATCTATAGCATGGATCGCAGTGGATGTTCTTGTCTGAAGGAAAAGTAAGAGTTTTCATAGTTTTTAAAGTAAAAAAAAAAAAAAAATCAAATGGTTAATATCCACGGACCTCTGTAAAATGACCACGATGGATTAGTTACAGGGGTTTATTCCCTGTAAATTCCATATTATTTTTTTTCCTTGTTAAACCTGTCAGTCAGCTAATTTTAAGAACATAAGTTTGCTGGAGTGACACTTTTGTAGGTGTAGGTGTTCAGGCAGAAGCGGGATAGGATTTAACGTGGGAAACTAAATGCAGGATCTCAAACTGAGAAAGGGATTGTGTAGGTGTGCATAAAATTACAGAGGAATTTGAGTGATGGAGGCCCCCGCGAGCATGGTCTGCTGTCCTCGCGTTGTGCGTCCTGAATGCTCCAGAGCTTGCAGGTCTTTTGATCAAGCGCCTTGCTGCCGTATAATTTTTAAGAGTATTAATAAGAATAGAAATAGTTCAACCATCCACAATTGAAAAAGGCATGTATCAACGGAGATCATAAGGAACTAAAATAATAAAGTCTTAGCCTGGTAGGTCATGCTGTTGAAGACTCAGCGATTCCCATTGAATATCTTTATGTTAAAATCCTTTGTGCTGAAAATAGATGAAATCCACAATTGATCTGCCTCATGACAGTACTATTAAAGGGCTTTTCTACATATATTTCTGAATAAAGCTTCAGAAGCAGTGCAAAAATTAGGTTCTTTGCTTGAATGATTTTTTCAGGAAGGTGCAGAAGGCCTTTAAGTGGCCGCTAGCTACACAAGGAAGCTCTCGAGAGGAGATGCCTGAACCTCCTGTGCTTGTGGGAATGGTGCCTGTACTTTCATTTCTTGATCAGCCATAAAATATTCTTTTAAATTATTAATCAGTAGCCTGCTATAAATTTTACTTTACGGGATTATTTTTCTTTTCCTTTTGTAGAAGGCTGTATCAGAGGTTCAATATCAGAAATTTTAGTAAAACCCTACAGCACTGATTTTAATCACCAGATCAACGAAGGCATAGGCTGGTGTCGCTTTAGTGAACCTCTGTAATTAGGAGGATAGGATTTGCCGTCGCAGATCAGGCCGATGGTCCGCTGAGTCCAGCATCCCGCCTCCAGCAGCGCCCACGCTGGCCGTGCTCTGTGAGGAACGTATCCCCCCGTCTCCCTCTATCCCCAGTAAATGCATAAGGTCAGCAGGGAACGAAGAAGCAGAATTTTCCTCTTCTGTTGTGCAGAGGATCATTCTTCACCCCAAAGACAGTGAATTGGTAACTGGGGTCTGGGCCAGCATCGCTGTAAATGGCCTTTAGGGATAAAAATACTTATCCTTTTATATAGCCGTAAACTCTGATTACTTACAGAGGCTAGCTGTTTCCCATTAGGAGGGCTATTTCTTAAATTCTTCATAAATATACAAATACATTTGACTGGAAAAGTCTCTGGTTTTGTGACATGGACTATAGCGGAGAAAGGGGAACTAAGGAGTTTTCCCTATAACCTCTGTACTTTAGTACTTCTGTGTCCTATATTCCCTTAGTCTGCCCGATAGACGGGGACACTGCCCTTCCCTGCACGTTTGAGTTTGATCTGGTGCCAAATGTGCGGCTTTAACCCTTACCAGTTGTCTTCTAACTCTATAATTGGCATATAGATCATGATATAGAAAACACTCCAAACTCTTTAAATGCGGAAGTAAGCTGAAAGCAGGGTCAGCATAGGCAATTTAATTTAGAAAGTTATCAGTCAGTAGAAGATTCAGTTAGCTCCGTGTCTGTGAAACAGATGGCCAACTGCCAGATGATTACATTAGGTTTGTTATGTTTGTGGAAATTAATTCAGCACTTTATTTTTTGTTTGTTTTGGGGGAAAAAAAAAAAACCCAAACCAACTTGGATGATGTGGTAACCACTTAGAAGGAACAATTTATGAAGACCACCTTATTCTTTTCTGTAAAATATGACAAAACCCTGGGGATCCCTGGGTATGCAGAAAGCTTTTTGCTGTAGCCTGATTTCTAGGATGTGTAGCGATATAGTAAATGACATAACAAAACCAGAAATGCTGCCACCTATGGATAAATGTCTGTTAGTATTTTCAAATGCAAGAATTTTATCTCAAGATCTCATTAGCAAAATATTTAGGGCAGACACCTGTGTGGGCTGTGTGTCCCCATCTGTCTGTAAATGCAAATACATACACATGTGTATTCCTTTTTCCCTGTTCCTCATCAAAAAGTGAAGATCTGATTTTAAAATGCTGGAAATCTAGAGCTTTTTTAGGTGTTTTTTTTTTTTTTTGTTTGTTTGTTTTTTTTTTTTTAAAGTGTCTGAAACTTTTTATTTTGATGGCTACATGGAAGTTGAGCTCTTGTGATAGTCTGGCTCTAATTGGGATGCTGAACCCTTCTGAGATGCTTAGTCTTTTTGTGCGTCTTTGGGATCGAGTCTTTGCCACATAAATTAATGCTCAGCTGTCAGAAAGTATTTTTCACTATCTTAAAAATGCAGCTTAAAATAAAAATAGGTCTTTCAAAAGTAGGTCACACCTAAGATTTGTCTAGCCAACTGTCCCACTTCTGACAGTGCCCAAGAGCAGGAGGAGCATTAGAAATAGAAGAATGCGTAAAATATACAAAAAACTTTTTAGAAAGATGATTGGCCCCTTCTCGTTCTTACTCTTACCATCAATAATCTTCAGGAATAGTGGAATTAATATGTAATTCTCTAATGACCAACTTCAGTACAGCATTCCTGTTCAGAAGAGTTAAATGTGGGCTAAGTAACTGAGATTTGAGTACATGCTTGAAGCAAGTGTGTGGTTAAGTGCTTCCTCAAGTTTGGGTCTTGTTTTTCTCCTTTTTTTTGTTCCTCCCGTCTCTAGACTTTGCATTCATCTTGCTTGGCAGATAGAGCGATGAATAGGTTGTTGGCCTTCATAACTCAGTTGCACTGATTTTTCATCCATGTCTTGTTTACCTCTTTGCTTTACGTCCTTCCAAGTGTTAGAGAGCACTACCTCTCGCCAGCTTTTGGCAACTTCAGAAACATTGCCTCCTGTGAAAAATCTTGGACACAGAACTAAATTACATGTTACAGAGTGAGCAAGGCAGTGCAGATGACTTAGTGCTTTTTGAGTGGCATTAGCCATCCCGTTTGTGGGAGCAGAGGATAGTTTGCTGGTGACTTCAGAGTGTTGGTATGGACTGAACCTACCCAGCCCCTGGTTTTGAAGACTCAATTTTTTTAATCAAGCACTAAGCAGACCCAAAAGCAAATAATGTCTTGTCCTTCTTGGCTAAAAAAGGGCTAGGATTTGGTCTCTCAGGCGATACGAAGGCCAATTTCTGTAATTCCCTAATCCCCACAGCAAATTGCTTTTGTTAAAAATTAAGAAAAGCCTTTGTAATGTTTCTGGCCTCACTATTCGGATCAGATAACTTCCATCTTCACACGTTGCTAGGAGTTGAAATGGTTTAGAGGCATGTGCCTTTGAGGCCAATTTTACTTTCGTTTGGAGTTGCTTCCCAACTGTGAACGTTGTTTTGGTGAATTGATCCTCTAAGCAATCAAGAAAAAATGGAATAGAGCAATGAGATTGTGTTTAAGATGCTACATGGCAAGTCAGGTTTCATTTCCAGCCGTCTTCAGATTATTATCTGTATTTTCCTTACCCTTTCTTTCTGAAAGTCCAGTCCTGCGGTGATAGTTTGTCTGTTTTGATCCTGCCTGTGGCCATGGCTGGCTGCCCAGAGGAGATGATACTGAAGCCATACAGATTTGTGACCACAGGTGAAAAATACCAATGAAATTACAGCAGCTGTTTGGAACAGGCTGTTACACCTTTCCCAAATAGAGAAGAGTCTGTCTTAATTAGAAAAGTTCAGCAGACTTATTTGCTGTCACAGGCCAAGCGTGCCAAAATTAGGTTGGGTTTTGGGAACTGACCACGTTGAGTATTGCGGCATTGGATGCTTAAAGCAGAACGCTGTATTTAAGACTGCAGCAGCCTGAAGGTGGATCTCCCTTCCTGAAGGGTCAGGGTTTTGGAGGGGAACACGTGCAAACCTCCCCCTTCTCACGCTCAGCCCGGTCCCTGCCTTTGCATCAGCAGAGCTGTTGCTTGTAGCGCAGTCGAGCGTTCCCGGGCTCATCAGAGGCACAGCACCTAGCGCGGTGTAGGTGAAGCAGCCACTTCATCTCTTCGATAGCCCCGGTACATTATGTTCTCTTCAAACTCCGTCAAAGCCCTGTTGGTCCCCCACCTCCCCAAACCAAACACACACTTCTGCTGGCGGTGCCTGGGCTTTGCTGGAGGGGAGAGCTGATGTGGAGACAGGGTGGCTACCGGGTTATTTACTTTTCATGGAGCAGTTAAAAGACCCATATAGATTTTTTTTTTCCTGATAGAAGTGTGCCTTTGAAAAATAAACAGTTAAAATGTCAGGCATCTATCCTTCAACTTGGCAAGAGGGGAGGTGGAGCAGTCATCACTTCTCACCTTGTTCAATATTGGTGACATTATTTTTTTAATATAAAAAAATCCAAGCAAAGGAGCTTACAAGGGCCAATTCTCTGTATTTTTAAGGAATGCCAGCGATGTGGTCAGACCGTGGGCTTTGGGGTGACTTGCGTGCGGTGTTGGCCTGCCAGAGGACGGGCAGGTATTGCTGTCTGTACCAGGCCTTGCTCAGGAAAATAGGCAGGTTGTGCAGGTGCCTACTTGAGGTCTAATTCAGCCTTGTACTTTTTAGCTTGCATTTGTGATAGGTACAACCTTCAGACATCTGATCAATATTGTGAATGCTCCAAATTTTGAAAAAGGACATAACTGGATTTTTGTTTGGCCTGTTACAAGTATAGCGGCAGCATGCAAAATTTTGGATTTCCATTCAGAGCATAAATTTCCACAGGTATTGGGAGCATTTAGGTGAAGGGGGTTGTTTCTATAGTGGGTAGAAAGTCTTCTGATTGTGTAAAAATCAAAGCAACAACAACAAACAAAAAAACTTTTTTTTTTTAGTAATCATCTCTTAATGCCTACAGTGTCTAACACAAAAGACCTGCCAAACTTTATGCTTGCTGTGAATAGCTTCATTATTTAAGAGTGTGTATAAAAATGTATTGATCCTGTTTGAAATTTTTGTCAAACGCTGAAACTCTGTGTTAGAGACAGTAGTAAGAGAAGGGAGCAGTGGGGCTGTGTAAGCGAAGAGCTGCAGGAGTGGGAGTTGTAAAATGTGACAGTGTAGGAAATCTGAGCACCGTGCATGCGTGGCTTCAGCTAAAATTAACTGTCCGAGCTTCACATGCCAGCGTATATATCATCATTTAACTGTAGATGCCTTGAGAAGCAAGAGCAGGCTGGAGTCGAGCAGTATATGTTCATGTTAAATATGCCAATAAGTAGTATGACCTTTCAGGTCCCTGCTCGTGGGAGAAGTAAATTTTCCTGTGGCCACTATAAAACAGTAAGCGGCTCGTGGCTCCTAGATCATGGCAGCGGTGCTGTTGAACAGTAGCTCACTTCAGCCTCAGAAGTGTTGGTTTTTTTTTTTTTTTTCCCCTTTCTTCTGCAGCTTGCAGCTTCTTAAGATTTTCTGTGGTTTCTCTTCGGAGTAGAAATGTGTCAGCTTTTCAGATAAGCCCTTTTCTGTTGCTATTCGTGTGTGATAGTAGATGTAAATGGGTTTCTTTCATGTATGAGAATTGTGATATTTGAAAGTAATTTGGTGTGCGCTTCAGGGAACTTTTTAGAAAACGCTGAAAAAAAATAATCGTACATTTGCTTCTCTTGTTCTCTGAGGTCAATGATGTTTTGTGGGCGTGAGATCAAATCAGTTGATTCACCGTGGCCAAACATGACTTGGAATGGGTTTTGCTGATCAGCTCAGCAAACTAAACTCTCTTTCACTTTTGGATACGCAAAGAAATTGATGCAGGTGTGAATGTAATCTCATTTCTATTCAGCGTTTAAAATGTTTTGCAAGGGGGAATAAGAGAGCGGCCACCTGCTTGGCTTAGTGTGTGGTTCCAGCTTGAAGGGGATTTGTATATGGCGAACGTGTATAACGGGAGCATTGAGAGCAGAGCGTGCCGGATACCAGCACAGTTGCTGCCCTTGCTTCACCTTCTAGCTGGTGTGTAGGAAAATGTTGCTTTGCTGTGAAATATTTAGCCCCCTGTATAGGCAGCGCCTGTCAGCAGCGGGGTTCAGAAACTGTGCGGTTGGGGGAAGAACCAGAAAATACCTCTTTTCTCCTCTTTTATGCTAAATGTAGTAAAACATTCAGTAGGGTAAGAGTAAGAAAGGTTCTGGCTAGGCAATTTAAAGTGTATTACTTGTTTAGCACCCACCAAATATTTGCTTTACCCAAACTCGGAGGCAGCAGTGCCCGCCCTGAAGCGTGGAGGATCTGAGGCTCTATTACTGGAAGGGCTTGCAGCATGCTAAAATGTACACGCATGCTTGGCTGTGTGTGCTGTGAGTCAGCCCATTGCTTTTGAATAGTCGTCATATGCATGAGAATAGCTCTCCCCAGTCGGGAATAAGGCTTTAAAGAGAGAGAAATAAATAGTCCCGGTGGTGTTTGTTTAAATTACCCATTTCTCTATTTAATTTCCAGAGGGTAGTTAATGTACATAAGTGTCCAGTAAAATGTAATATCCAGAGGAATACCTCCCACCAACTGACTAATAATTTAAAGCTGTTCCAACAAACACTTGCACATGTGAGTAGAATAAATAGTTTAGTTGCACTTAATAAAAAAGCATAGTTACCTCCGGTTCCCCAGAGAAGTGGGAACCAAAACCTCAGTTGGTTACAGCTGCATTCCCAATAGTTGATGATAACTGGAAAGTTCCAGCGCTTGAGATAATTGATGGTATTTTACTGGCATCATATTAAATGCTAATTAGTAGCTAATTATTGTGACAACTTTTTTTAGGGGATTGCAAATGTATGGATTCCTTTCAGGAAGGTCATTTTACCGTCTCACCTGCCTATCAGAAGGAGTTCACCTGCAATCCGGCCCATCATCACCTCAAACTTGGAGTTCTTGGTGGTTTCCTCCCTTTTTGCTAGTACTGGTGCCAAAGCGCTGGCAGGATGGAGTGAACAAGTCCCCAGGCTCCCATCCTCACTTTCAGGGTGCTTCCAGTATCTCTGAGCGGAGAGGAGGCAGATTAGGTTACCCAAGGCCAATGTGTCCATGCTGGCTTAACCGTTCACTGCCTACCCTCTGTCTGCCTCTCCCTCTGAGCTGGGGATCACCGGGCATCCCCAAGGACTGCATTTTTGCTTCGTATTCTACTCTCTACATACTTCTAGGTGTATTCTTAAAGAAAAGGAGCAGGCAGAGCTCTTTCCTCAAATCCCACTAATACCTTTTATTTAGCATGGAAATGTGGGCACACATTCTTCTGTGCCCTGCTTTTTAAGCCTCTTTTTTTCTCTTGCAAGAACTTATATTGGGGGGGGGGGGGAAAAAACAAAAAAAAAAACAAAACAAAACAAAACACAAAACAGACTTTTGGATAGCAGAGCAAAGCTTTTTCGTTCTCGAAGAGCCAGTACTGCCCTTTTAGTGGGATTTGTGTCACGGTACAGATGTACAGATAACAGGCTTCCTACAGGATTTAAGAAGCGCGTGGGGGCAAGTAAGGCCACAAATTGTAAGAAATCTCTGAAAAAAAGTCTGTGACAAATGCTGTTAAACTGGATTTTTTTTTTTTTTTTTAACTATGTGCTTCTTAGTTGGCCTTTTGCCACTAACTCAGCAAAATATCAGCCATATTATTGTGAGGCCCATAGTCTCTATGCACTTTCAAAATAGCTGTTATCCTTAGTGTGCTCCCTTGGGGCCAGAGGTGATTCTGAGGAATGAGTTTTTCAGCTAAACCTTTGGCTTTAGCTGTTTACCTCTGGGCTTTGCAGTGTCATATCTATTAATAAGGTCATTGTGTTGGAGTGTAGCATGGATCAGCATGAGACTGCAATTAATGGTACCAGTCAAAAATTGTGATTTCATGACTCTGCATGTGTAAACCCCATTACGTTGGGCAGCAGTGAGTATCTGATGGGCTCTCCTCCCCCCATGGCATTGTAACAACTGCAGGCATTCCCATTGGGATCATCTCAGTATGTTTTGTCTATTTTTAGGTTTTGGGTTTTTTTTCTCCTGTGAACTTCCATAGGTAGTGTGGTTTGGTCAGCAGCAGCATAGGCTTTGCATTGTCATGGGTGTTTTGGTGGAGTTCGTCGGTGTGACTAACCCTGCTATTCAATCACGACAAAAGCCTTGCTCTGCTCTAATTACGCTACATGATGTCAAAAAGACACTCTTCAGCTGTTAGCAAATTCATGGGAGCCTGATTCATAATAATTATTGGAAGAAAACAATCAGAGCCTGATTAGTTAGGAACTGACATGGTGATGGAGGGAAAGAAAGGTTTGAAAATGTACTTAAGCATTTATTATAAGTAGTTTGTTTTTTTTTTTCTTTTGTGGATATGACTAACAAGAAGAGGTTCAGGCATATTTTCTACTAACTTGCATAGAAGGGGGAAATTCTTTTCAAGTAGTTTTGTGTGAACCCTTTCCTTTTCATAATGAGCGTATTTCAGAATACCAATGGGGAGGCAAAAAATGTGGGGTAGTTCTTGCGTTCCCATTTGGGACTGAATTCCATTTAAAGGAGACCCTAGAGTCCGTGAAAATACCTGGCACCTTAATCTACCCATCGATATACTGGGTCTCCTTTATGATCTCTAAAGGGTCTTCCTGGATTCATTGCCCTCATGACTTTATTCACGCTCTGTTTCCTGGGTTTGACTGACTATGGGAACAGGAATATAGTCCTACAGATGCTGTATTTGGCCCTATCTGCCAGCAGATCAAGAAGAACCTGCCCCTCAGCATGTCTGAGCACCCACGTATCAGCCTGTTGCCTCCAAAATGGTATCTGTAGAAAGGAATACTGTGGTTTGAGATGCCAACTTCAGACTGTTATGGCTAGCTAGGCAAGCTCTGGTTTATTTGGCTTTTTGGTTGAATTTTCCAAGGCTAAAAAGGCTGAATGAATTACTTTTAAGTGGACAGAAGCTTCAGGGTTTTTGCTTTTTACTGGTCCGTATGTTCCCCAGCCCTCCCCAGGTGCTTAGTGGTACCTGTGTGGTCTCAAAGAAACAACCCGTTCTGCCAAAGGCACCTTTTCTGCTGATTCAATATTCAGATATGGTGCAGGTGGTCTGAGGTGTGCTCAGGTGCGATACGTGCGGTCTCTTAGTATGGTCGGAAATGTTACTCGAGACTCAAAGTGACGAGAGAGTGCAGAAGCCTCCTAGCTGGAAAGCAAGATTTCTGAGCATCTGAAATGTGCTTTAACCAAGCAGGTATAATGCTAAGGAAAGGGGAGAGGGGAGAAACCCCACTGAATTTCAAAATGCAGTGTTCTTGCCATTTGCAGGCTTACTGAGCTTCAGGCCTTTTTCTTTACAGACAACTTTCAAAAGCTTTAGAATTTGGGATTTTTTTTGCTCAAAACCTTACTACTTTGTGCAATAGTGTTTTAGCTATGACTCATAGTGTACTGCGTATTTCCAAAATCAATATTTACCTGTAATGCCCTTAATTCAAACCTAATGGAATCAGTCTTTACCTCTAACACTCTTAATTCAAACCTGATGGATTGGGGGGGGGGGGGGGGGGGGGAACTTTCACATTTGTTTTTAATTTGTTCCCAGATAATTGGATTCCTAAGATCATAGACTACAGAGAAAAAAAAAGCTACCAAACAGCTGCGTCCACCTTTAACAAAAGCCAGAACTTAGACCCGAGTTAAACATTAATCTGACTGCTCTCAGGCACAAAGATCTGCTTATGGCGATAATGCCCAAATCATGTTGTTTGCTTGATTTTGCTAACTAAAACAATGAAGCTGCCTCCAATGGTTTTCATATTGTGTGACACTGAAAAGTTTTAAAAGCCCATGCTGGTATATGTAATAAGGCAGTATCTGTTTGGTTGTAGTGGGTCAAATAATTCATATCACAAGATTTTGTAATGAGGTGACTGTTCAGCCTGTTCTCACGTGAATATTCAAACATGAGACTTTGTCACCTGCTTGCTGAAAATACCTGAGGAACACTCAAAATTCACGTGCAGAGATAGGCATATATGAATGGAAAGTTTCTCAGCAGTGTTTTCCTAGTTCTTTTATTATTGTTTTCCCAGTTATTTGCCTGTTTTTGAACATTTGAAAACACTATGTGCTTTGAAACATTTTTCATGTGTCTAGAAATAGCAACCATTGTACACTTATATTTTTTTCACTTGTTTGTATGGAAAAGGAAAAGAAACGTTAGGAATCGTATTTGTGTAGCACATTACAAAGACTTGCAACAAACAGGTTTGGAAAACATCCTGGAAGGTTTCCATAATTAGCTTAATATATGCCATAAAAATGAGCAGTGACCATAAAGAGCTACTACGATATGCTTGGGTAATACTACAGCCATAAGAATGCTCCAGAACTTGTAAATACATAGCCCAGTCAGTTTAAAAAAAAAAAAAATAATAAGTTGCACGTTATGCGTATTGCAAAATAATGTGGTATAATAACGTTTTAAGAGAGGCACAGACTTATTATATCTGTTTTCTTGCAAAAGGCTTTTCTAATCAACTGTTTGAATGAAATAATATTCCACGCCCTTAAATACCCTAGAAACAGATATTTTCTCCATACTGGTGTGCATTATTGATGCATTTAATGGACTATTTTATATGAGCATAAAAGCTCTGCTTGCAACTTCAGCACACAAAGTCAGAGTTACAAGACTGATTTGCCAACAGAGGGAGTTTCTTTATCTGTTATTGGAGACAGTGAATCAGACAGCAGGTATTTGGGGGTGTCTCAAGTTGTCTCCTTTACCGGGAGGATTTGTTATGGGTGTTAGGAATTTCTTTGATGCAGTTCTCTTTATTTACAGGGTACGAATATAAGTTCTGGTGTTCCTGGGTGCAGCAGGAATTAGCGCAGTAGGAAACAGTTACGAAATAGCAGTTTTGCAATGCCAGCCGAGCGTTCTCACACTGTTATTTGACTTAAAAATCAATCCTAATTATCTCTCAAGGTCTTGCTGATGCTGTAATTTCAGGCTCTGCCAGGAGGGGTCTGCTCTCCCTGCCCTCTCTTCTGTCTTGTCTTACCTCTAGGGCTGATCCAAGCATTTGTTTGATTGCATGATGATCTGCATCATGGAAACAAGCCAGACTGGAACTGATGCATCAAAGTGTAATCTTATAGTTGCTGAAAGTTCTTCTGTGATAAACTAGGACATTCATCACAGCCCTCCCATTAAAAGAAACTTGTGTTTCACACAATAGTGTTTGGCAAGTTGCGTGTCAGCTGAATCGCAGTCACGGTGTAGGGGTGCGTGCGGACCCTTGCGCTGGTGAAGTAAGTAGTTCTCAGCCTGTTTCCTGATGTGTCTTTACTTGTAGGTAAGGAAGCTAGGACCGTGCGGCAGAAAAATAGGTGAAGTCAATCCTAGTTCCTTAAAGTTGTTGGATCTTTGAAAATATCTTCCTGTTATGGAAAATGTCTGTAAAAGGAGCTAAGGAACACAATGTCTGGCTCGTGCAAAGTGTGTGGGGGGGTTTTCCCTTTTCTTTTTTTGGTCAGCTAGGGAAATTACTCAGGTGTACTCAGCCTTTATTTCACTGAGATGTTTTTCATTGAGATGTTTTTCAACTCTGCTTTTTCACGGAGGTGTTCCAGTGTGTTTTTCTTTTCAAGTCCCTGGCGCTGTTGGCATAGGAAATGCCCATCCCGCTGCTCTGAAGATGGAAGTAGAGGATAAATGATGGAAAATAGGGATATAGGTTTCAGATTTCGAGTGATTTGTTCATTGCTGCTACCAGTAGTGTTTTACAGGTTTAAGAAAGTTGCAAGTGAAGACTTTATAACCAAAATAACTCTAGGCAAAATATCTCTTCTTCATTTTATCATATTAATATTGAATCAGCAAGTGCAAGAGGAGCTTGAAATTAAATCCTTGTATTATTTCCAGGTTCCTCCATCCCGTGTGGCAAATACTTGACCTATAGATGTGGGAGTTGGCTTTTGATTCCCATGAAAGACAAGGACGTAAGCCTTGCATTTTCAATGCAATGCTGAAGATGCTTCTGAAATTAGTAGCCACGGCTATGCTTGGTGATATTAGTAATTTAAAGCATCTGCGTTGATATAAGACGATCTGGCGGGTTGCATAGCTCGGGAGGAGGGTGGTGGAGGGGGAATGGCTCTAAACCCATGTTTCGTTTCAACGGTGTTTTGCCAGCAGACAGAATCCGACTTTAGTGGCCATCATTTACATCTGCTTCCTTAAGGCTGGGGGATAGGAATCTTCATAGCCCAGTGATCACAGCCCTGAGGGCCAGGGCCCCTCTCCTTGTCCTCTTTTCTTTCTGTCGGTAGCTGTGAAGGAAAACAGTGGTTCCTGGGCAATGCGCAGGGAGAGCTTTCCCTGGGCTTCTGGGCACTGACCACTCTTGTGCAGATGTTTCCCTCCAGGTCAGTGATTCACCCACTTGTGTGAGGCATTCGTCACCAGCATAGTGCTTTAATTTAAAAAACCAACCAACCAAACAAAAAAACCAAACAAAAAACCCCAACCCAGTACATGATGGTTTATAGGGACTGTGGGGGATTGGCATGGGTCATGCTCTAGAAAGCACGTTCAATCTACTCCTGCTCTACTGATACCCTGAATTGGGTTGAATGTATTTCTAATATGCTAGATACTCTTGAGAGCAGGGGTGAACCTTAATATTTGTCTGGGTATTTAAAAGGTAAAATCCTGATATTTAGTTGTTTTTACTTTATTTCTTTGGAATATAAATAGAACATATAAAAAAGTCTTCTTAAATTTTGTCCTATACGAAGAACAAGAAACGTTATTTAATTCATAAGCAGAAATTCCTAGTCACGTATTTTTCCTTCTTTTGGATAACCTAGCATGAAAAGATTGTAGAAGTTTTCTGGTTTTCTTGGATAAGTTGTGCTAGCATGTGGTGAGCAGTGCTTAATGCAAATTAAAGAGAGATTTTGACTGCTTTGTTTGCCTAGTTTTCAGGTAATACGTTTTAAAATAAATCCCAACAGTTAGAAGTTTGCGTGAGAGATGAAAATCAATTTAATAGGCCTATTAATCTGTGAGATGGAATTTATTAGAATTGGTAGATTTTTAAGACCTTTAAAGGCTTGTTGGGTAATATAACAAAGGAGTTTCCTCAAAATGAAGTTGCTATATGGCTAATATCTACCAGGAGTGGTTCTTGGAAAAGAATCATTCAAATTTCTCAATAACAGATATAGAGAAGGAATGTCAAAGGGAAAAGGCAAAAAAATAGTTGGGTGGAAATTGCAATCTCTCCTACACGCTTGTTACTGCCATAGAACACTTAGTTGACTGCCTGATGATCCATTCAAGCTGTAACATGTTCAGGAGTTTACTGTCGTCTTCTGCGAGCTTTGATGTCAGATTCCTGAATAGGAAAAGCCATAGTACAGTAAGCTGAAGGCTTGGTCTGCACAATGCCTTGAATTTTTATGTTGTTGACTTGTTTCAAAGAGCTAAAAAGCAGTGATCTTAAATCAGCCTCTCGGATACCGAGAGAAACAAAGAACTCTCATTTTTAAGGTTGATGTTATAACTAACAATTTCGGTTTGTTTATCTTTCTCCTAACAGATTTATACGGATTGGGCTAATCACTATCTAGCAAAATCTGGTCACAAGAGATTGATAAAGGATCTACAGCAAGATGTGACTGATGGAGTCTTATTAGCTGAAATAATCCAGGTTGTAGGTGAGTGACTTTCTCTTTCTGTACCAGGTATCCACCAACTCACTCAGAAATGCACTGTCTTTGTCTTCTATGTAAACACAGGAGGAGAAATCCATCAAACTGCATGGAATTACGTAGATAATTTTCCTTCCGAGACTTTGCTAATTAATTCGATAAAGCCTTGACTTAAAGCATAGTGGAAAAATACTGGATGTTGCTGATAAGATCTCCTGACACAGCGATATCACTTCACGCAGCTGAATGTTAGAAAAGCAACTGATGAGGGATTTTTTGTCTGCCAGGATGCTGTTAGCCTTCACTCTCTCTATTTCTGATACCTTTTGGGGATTGGTCTGAACATAATTCACAGTGATACTGGCCTACTGTGTTGAACCTCCTGCTTTCAGCTGGATTTGGAAAATCCATATATGCAGCTGGGAGAGGAGAAGGGGTATAATTTTTATGTGGCAGAAAAAAGAAAGTTTTCAAATGAGGAAAATCATTTATCATTAGGACAAATCTTAGATATAGTCTCAGTTCTACAAAGCGTTTAGTTCCCTCAGTTTGCACTAATATTCCTAGATAATGAAGATTCTAAACAATGTTCTCCATTGGCCCCATGTAAAGCTGCATATTCTCCCTCTTCCCTTGGGCCTGGATCCTTCCTTAGTTCCTTCAGAGGCTCATCCATCTGGTACTTGGGATGCCACAAAACACATGCATGGGCCAGTGGAGATTGATGGAATGGGAAAGCCTGCTAATGGGAATTAGGACAACTATTGTTAGAAGCAAACTGGCAGATTTGAGATGCAAATTAAGACGACAGCAGTGAAGTAACAAGACATCAGTGCATGCATATTTATATGTGTTTGAGATGCTGTAAATGAGCTAGTTCCTTGATTTAAGGTACAAATCTGCAAGCCCTGTTCTCGGATGAAATTGTGAGGCATCGTTCCAATGATCCCACTAGAGCTGCACTGGAATACATCAAAAAAGAGTTCGTCTCTGTGTTGTAGAGCAACATTATATCTCGGTAGCATTCTGCAGACCTGCCATGCAGCTACACATGTATAAAAGCAGGCCATGAATTGATTGTGTGTTGACAGGTATTCACTATGAACAATGCTTCATCCTGTGTTCGTTTCCGTTAATAGCGAAATTTTTTGGAAACCCAGGAACAGTTAAGTGTTGATTCCTTTCATCCATACCTAGCTACCCTATGTTAACAGTGTTGTAGAAAACTGCGTGAGAACACGTGTGTAAGAATACCAGCATCAAAATGTGAACCTGGTTGTACCAAATATTTAAATGTAGCTGTTTGAGTATTGACTTGTGAAAACTCATGAAATTCAAATTACTCCCTCTGAAATACACAGAAATAATCTTGCTTACTGTATTTTGCTTTGATTCACCTTTGCATTTTTTCAGCCATTCTTAGAGCTGCCTTTTGGCTAATATTTAAGATTACATCTGCAAGCTTTCAAAAGCTGAAGTACAAGGTGAAGGATTTCATTTTCAGAGAATGTTTTCTATGTGAAAGAAAGTTCATATTTAAACATTCTCAGTGTAATCCTCCAATAACAGTGAAGAAAAAGTCATTTGTATCTGCTGTGCGTGGCCTTCGGCATTGCTGCATCTGATTGTCACAACGATGGTGATAACTTTCACACCTAGAAGCAGCTTTAACTCTAGCCTGCAAAATAGAAACTTTTTTCCTAACAAACAAGACTGCATACTAAGAAAGCTTCTATATGCACTGTAGGAGAGGCTTTTCTTATGTTACGATGTGCTGCGTTTAAAAGCAGCCATGAAGATCCTTCCTCCTTTTTGTCGTGTGCCTGGAGTATCTGGAGTTTGTTCAAAGTCATCAAAATTGATTCAGGTTTAATGATTAGCGATACAATTTTTCTTACGTTCACCATCTGAGATTTACATCACAGATGTTAAATCTTGAAATACTACTTAATATCCAAAACTTAAAAAGAAGAAATGTGATTTTTTTTTTTTTTTTAAAAGAAGACTCCGTAAGAGTTAATGATTATACAGAGACAGTAATTGCAGCCCTTTCTGCTTACCTTTCTTAAGTGAAATAGCTGTATATTTAGGAAAAGAAAATGTTAAAATTAGTAAGAACTAGGTAGTTCTTTTACCTTACCATCCAAACAAGGAGCAAATCTAAAAAGACATGAAACCAAACATCATTGCATTTGACGTTAGAGGATATAATCCTCAGACTTCAAAACTACTATTGATAATATAGAAGCATTATATGATGACAGTTTTTTCTATTTGCAGGTCAATTAAAATGCATTCATAGCATTCTGATTTATTTCAGTTAAAAATTTATGAGATTAGAAAAGAATATGTAAGTAATATATGCCTTAGTGATGCCATATAAATATAGCTGTATTTAAATTAATGAATGCAGATATACTGGGTCTCTGCATGCTCTGAAATTGGTAATATATCAAATTGTCAGTTGGTTCCCTGTGAGAACCTTCAATTTTCAAGACTTAGAAATGATGCTAAAAATAAACTTTAACCCAGTCCATTAGGACTTTTCCTACTGTTGCCTATATTTTATGGAATATTTTAATTGAGTGGATATAACCAAAGTCAGCTCAGGCGCAAAATCTGTGGCTTTATCAATAGGGATGCAGACATTGCGTTAGTGTCAAATACTTATTCAGCTAAATAAAAATAATTTCAGTAAGAAGGAAAATGTGCCCATCAGCGTTGTGCTGGGCAATCAGTACGCCATTACAGGAGGTGATGGGCATGTTGTTTGGTGTAGATGCTTTCGATGTGCCAAGATAGCCTATCTTACAGGTATAGCTACATATTCTGGGTAACTTGTGTTCTGATTGAAATTATTTGTGCTGACATAAACGCAACAGGTCTTTGCTCTAATTTAAAAAGTCATTTGGGATTACTCCATTTAACTATTCCAGTTCAAATTCATACTGTGACTTACCTCAGTATAGCTTTTGTCTGCTGTCATGAAAATTGTACTGTTGCAGTTGCAGGGGAAGGTTACAGGTTTATATTTCAAACAATCTTGAGGTCGAGCCTAGCAGTACTCTCTAGTGATAACTCCTATTATATTTCGGGTGGGACATTACGCAAAGGTTCATTTTACTAATATTTGAGTGGCTGTTCAGTTAAAAGCTGCAGGTGACAATTCCTATGCAAGTATAGGAATTATACCGAGCAATATTCATTCATACGTTCAAGAAAAAGTAATCTAATGTCCAAGGGTATGCCTGCAGTACTGAATAATGCAGTTGTAACAGTGCAGTTGTTTTGTTCTGTATAATGCTTATTGAAACACTTTTGATTTGTTCTGATTATAATTTTTGACTCGCTTGATGGAATGTCATTTGCTGAAGGTTTTTTTCACCAGGAAGGCGTACCTGTACCTGTATGAATGGGACACTGACAGCTGACTGGCCGATAGATTTAAAAAATTCTTTGTAACTTTTGATGCCAGAGTTTCCTTTTCGCTTGTGTTTTCATATAATTTTGGCTTGCAGTTTCATAATATGCCTCCTGTCAAAATACATAAACCCAAATATTCTTTTAGGTACCATTTTCCAAGCTTTGATTCGGATCCATCTAATGAAAGCACAGTGTCACTCCTCGCTACTTTCGTTATAGATCACAGCTGATTTCTTCTGTCTGCCTTTGTACACCTCTCAGTCTGTGTATGAATGGGAAAAGTCTGCGAACATTTAAAAGCATTTGAATCAAATTCACTGTATTCAAAATGAAGAAGAAGTGATGGGGGAAAGCTCTTCAGACTTGCAATCAGTTTGGGAAAAATCCTCTGCATTTCACATTTGTGGTTGTGAATTTCCATCTTGCTGAAGGCTGAGATAGAATTGAAAGCCTTTATGATTGCCTGTGACTTGCAGTTTATGCTAGCTGAAGCAGTATTCCTCCGTGGCAAATAGAAACAGTAGCTGTGAGTTGCCCATTTGTCACGGCCAGAAAGCTGTGCTTTTGCAGCTGCGAAACTGGACGCATTTCCAAGATCCCCTAGCATTCGGTGACTTGTGCTATGAACTGCACCGTCACGCTGCCCATGGGCACGCTGCATTGTCATCTCATTCACGGCCACCTCTTTCTTTCCAGTCATCTCCACAAGGCAGGCAACTTCCTTCATACCTGCTGCAAGCACTGTTCCTTGGAGCTAGGTGGAAGGGTCAAGGATAGGGTCCAGCTTACGGCCAAGGAATGGGAGTATCAGAACAATTGCCTGGTGAATTAGGCAGATTCCTGCAAAGTGCCAAATATGCCTCTGGGCCACTTGGATGCATGTCCCCAGCCTAGATTGAATTTCTGAGGTCTTGCCCTGCTGGGTTTAATAGAGAGGTGTGAGTTAAAGTTCAACCCAGCTGCCAGTTTGCCCCACCACCAGCTTTTCTGGTTGCTCTCTGTTCCACCTGCTTTTCATAGCACTTGCACCAGCAGGGAAGGGATGATAACTGCGTTAATGTAGCGAGAGGAGTAACCAAGAGCCATAGGTGAGTTGGGAGTGCATTAGAAGGTGAAAAGGTAGAGCATAAACCTGCCCAGGGAAAGGTGGTTGCCCAGGGGTAAGCAGAAAAAGCACCTGATGGACCAGAAACTCCAGTTCTTGTTACTCTTCTGAATCCTGCCAACCGTTTCTGGTCATCCACGTCCTAAATCACCTGTGGCAGAGAAGGCCAACAGCATAAAAGGAAGTGATGGGTAATTGGGAACTGATGAAGAATCGTCAACGGGTGGACAAAAAACTGCAGGTTCACAAGCAGGGGGAAAAGCTGCCTTGGTTTAAGATAGCTTTTGAGAGAAACCGTTTAAAAACAAAAATAAGAAAGGAAAAAAAGCACAAGAAAATGCAGGAAACTGATAGTAATGAAATAAAGAAGCTACAAATCAGTTGATCAGAAGAGTACAAGGATAGCTGATGATATCTTGCAAGCTGGTAGAAAGGTACAAGGACAAAAGGAATGATTTCTAGATGGGAATGGTAATATAACCACAGTGTAAAAAAAAAAGGAAGGGGATAAAGAGGTAACATCCCAAATAGTTCGTGTGTTGGATGTAAATTTCTCCTGACGGAAAAATTTAAGGTGGCTTGTGCTTCATTTACTGTTAATTTTCCCATGTTACGGAACAGTATATTTGTTAGTTTATAGGCTTATGGGGTTAACCTTTAGTGTACAGCACTAGAACCAAGCTTGTACTCCAAGCCTGTAGTACAATACCCACAAAGTGTAGAAGTGTTGAGTAAATATTTTGGTTCTACATTTGCTTAGTAAAAAAAATTTGGAAGAAGTCAAATGTTATATTGCAGCAGAATCTTGCAAACAAGCTACTAACAGTTCAGGCAGTTTCAAGTAGGTGAGTCTAGGTAGTTTGGATAGAAGAGCTTAAAAAGAGCCAGGTAATAAGCTTTACGGTTTGCTAACCTTGGTTTTAAATACATTGTGTAACATTTTGGAAGTTCTAGAGGACTGGGGAAAAACCTACTTTTTTTTAAGGATGATAAACAAAATGACCTGCGTTATTAGCGGTATCTCTGTACGCATGTGTCCCAAACAAGAGAAAGCTCATTCAGAAGTTCATTAGTCTCCTTTCAAGTAATAATTATGAATGGTGGAAATTTATAGGAATATAGCTATCGTTTTTTTAAAGTATTGTAAATTTAGTTGATAAAGATATTGCATGATACTAAACTCGGAGGTAGTACATACTAAGAGATGGGTGCACAGGATTTGTAAATGGGATTTAAAGAAACAATTTTTGTTTCTGTGTGATCAAATCTGACATTGCTTTCCTGAAAGAAATGTATGGTCTTTGTGTGTAGAGGCTGACAGACCACTCTGGGGAGCAGTACAGTGGATTTAGCTGCAATCTTTTTCAGATTAGCATCAGTTCTTAAATGCATTACTGTGGCATAAAGGTGTACTGTGACACTTTGATGTGCAAAAAGGGGGATACTGGGCAAGAGTGAAGTTATATTACTTCTTTATTTGTCACTGTTGTCACCGCTGTTGGAATGTTGTGCCAAATTTGATACTCCTGACTGAAGAAAGACATGAAATGAGATGGAGTTCTGACCGATGTCCTGAGAATATGGGACTGGTAGAAAATACAGCTTTTAATAGTAGAATCTATGGGAGGCGAATCTGTTCGATTCATCAGATGGGATGTGAACGCCTACCTTTATTACAGTGCAAAAAATTGTGGGAATCTGGTCTTTGATTATAGCTGTTTCTTCATTCTAGCACACAAGTTATTTCGGGGTCCAAGACCGAAACGTGAAACTGAGCAAACTAAGACTCTAAGGCAAACAGTTAACCACCTCAACAGCTTAATTATTTCAAGATTGAAGCTATATCTTTTTCTGCAAGTTGTGTTGCACGTAAGATGTGGACAAGAAGCTTGAAAAGTAGTCCTGTGGTTTGTGCTTTAAGAAAAAAAAAAAAAAACCAAACAAAAAACCAACAACAAAAAAAACACCAAACAAAATTAGAGTTACTGATTATAAATTTCCCATCTAGATTTAAAATATATATTCACTCCACAAGCAAATTAATTGACATGCAGGCATCTATATGTACATAGTGTTCACTTTTCCACCCAGCAGTGATTCCCTTTCCAGAGTTCGGTTCTTTTTTGGAGTTTAAAGGAGTTACCCATCACTGTACAAGATGTTGTCAGACCAGTTGTTTTCTGCCCCCAGCTGTCTCTGGAGGCATGACCCACGAGAAAACTCCAGCTGCTTTTTTTTGATGGGTCTCAGTGTATCACACATTCATTTGAACTGGACAGCTACAATCTGAAACCCCTTTATTTAGCTAGCAGCAAGTGCTCTGGAAATAATTGGAATAAACATCCTTGGTACAGTTTTTTGCTTTATCTCCTCTTTCTTGCTTTTCAGCAAATGAAAAGATTGAAGACATCAATGGCTGCCCCAAAAATAGGTCTCAAATGGTAAGCAGTAAAGTGGTCTGTTGTTTGTGTGTATGTGGTTGATTATCGAGTGTGGCACTTCAATGTCTGAGACTTTTAATAGCAATTTTTAATTAGTTTTTCATGGTAGTGAGAGCAATGGTGTAATCTGAAGAACTTTAATATTACAGTTCTTGCCCCGTTGTACTCCACAGTAGTTGAATTAGGCCTTATCATTTATCACATAATTACAATCAAGATTATTCTTACATTGGTATTTTATATTTCTGAAATATCACATTGTTAAACAGGAATGTATAAAAACAGGATTTTGTTCCTCTATATAGACAGTAGTATTGCAAAAGCAGAATTTGATATTTATTTTAAAGTTGGATTAAAAGTTCCTATATCCTTTGAAAAGAAACAAAATAAATGAGTAAAACGCACTAAATGAAAAAATTTCAAATTACAAACTTCAAGATGTTTTGTGTATGCCACTTGGTTTTGACTGATAAGTTTTAATTTGTAAAAGAAGTTGTTTTCTATCGTGCTTGTACATAATATTTAAAACCAAAGAACCAAAAATTACTGCGGTAAAATTAAAAGCATATAGTACCTCAAGAGTATGTCTGCTCTGAGTATTGGTGAAGCTAAAATTACAGGCAGAACTGTACTGAGAATGCAAATAATAGGAAACTGATTTTTAAAACGCATCCTAGGAGTGTTTAAAATTTATGATCTTTTGAAGAAGGTTATTCTGCGTCTTGAGAAAAAACTCGTTTTACAATATAAATTCTGAAATCTCCCCTTTGCATTGCAAATGCTCACTTTGGGATACGTGAATATCTCTGTCGTGTGTATGAAGCTATTTTAATGTTTTTTCATTTTTATGACTCTGTTCCCAAGTCCCCCTACCTCCACAACTGCAACTTGAGCACAACCACTCACGTAGTTAAAGGGAAGATTAAAGGTTTGATGAGAGTTTGCCATCTTCAGTCAGAAACCACACTGTGTTCTGCTGTTCTGTTTTGGCTTTTTGTTGTTTCTTGGAAGTTAGCAATCTTACTTAAACCCATGGAGCAAGCACTCTGTGAAAAGAAAGCCATCTAAAAGATTTATCATTGCTACTTTTTACTGCTTTGAAGAGGTAGGTTGCTATTCTTGCTGTAGCCACAGCAGCTGTCTAGAGTATAAATAATTGAGGGAATTTTGACAATTACTATAATTTAATGTTCCACAAGTGTATCGTAAGAACTGAATTTCATTCGGGACTGGAGTCTATAACAAAGTCCAGGATGTTGTATGTAGCTAAAAGTCACTTTAAATCATTATTCTCAATGAAGGAACAGCGTCGTTCTGTTGGATAGTCGGATGTTGCTTATAGAAGTCAGATCTGGTCGTAAGCAGAGGCATGCAGAGGGCATGTGCTGGGTCAGGAATCGTGAAGAGTGCTGGAAAGAAGTGTTTGCTCTGCGCTGCCTCCTCTGAGGCTCTGATGTTATTCCGGGTGCTCATTCGGGAGGGTGGAGTGAGGGGGACTGTGTCCCCCGCCCGTGAGATGTAGTGCATCAGTCCTAGCTAGGCATCCCCGGTGGCTTTCCTCACGTGAGAAAAACGAGGATTATGCTTACGGCTTGCTTTTATTAAGTGCACATGCTTACGGAGCTCTCTATCATGTTACACTAAAGATACTAAGGCAAGAATGTCAGTATCTTCATAGAGATTGTGTTCACCCAATTGCTTGCAGTGTTTGAGGACGCAACTCTTTTCCAGGTCTCCTGTGTTCTAGGAAAAATGCATATGTTACAGGGCTTTGGTTTGTTTTGGTTTTGTTTTTTGTTTTGTTTTTTTTTGACATTTTGTTTGTTTGTTTGAAGATACGGCAGTCTTCATCCTTTGCGTTTTAATGCACTTCCCTCTTAATACAGCTTGCAACCATTTTCCAGAGTGTGGGAACTGGTGTTTGTGTCTGATACTTCTGGTTCAGAGAGATGGCAGAGGCAAGGCTATCCAGTCAGTTCAAACGCTCAACCAGGTGATGTCTAGTCTTATTTTTTCAAAGGAATCTTTCAGTTACAGGTGCCCATATCTGTATTGTAGTGTCTGTAAGGTGGGCATCACAGATGAGTAGACTGGGGGGGCAGGAGGGCACCATAAATGAAGATTTAACTTTGCAGATTAAATAGAAATACAACAGAGTTTAGAGGGAAGCCTTCTACTATCATCTATCCCCCTGTGGCAGTTACCTCATTTGTAGACTCACGATGCCATGAGCAGAGACACGTATGAGCTGAATTGTGAAGAGCCAGCTCACGTCCAGCCAGATGTATCAGCTTAGAAAGCTGGAGCAAATCTGTGTTTTCCAAGCCCATGAAAGGGGATGTGAAAGCAAGTATATTTGCTTCCATGTGGCACAGTCCTAAGCCAGTAAAGCCCGCCAAACCTTAGAGAGCTCAACACAGAGCCAGATCAGGTCTCTCTGCATTGTTGTTCCCATTGCTACAGTGTTGGAGAACATCGTACAAACTTGCCCGAATTGAGAATTAGAGACAGCTTGGGTCTGTCAGGCTCAAAGCCAGTGCTAATAAGCCTTGTCAAATTAAGTTTAGTACTGCAGAACCATTTGGGACCATCAGTGCTTATCCGCCTAGTCCCAATGCCAGAAATGACATGACAAGGACCCCCACTGGCTCCATGAAAAATCACCTAGGTGAGAACCTATCCCCCCTCGTCATCTTGTCCGGGCTTCTCCGCTGTGGGGAGTATCCCTGTCTTCCTTTGCTCCAGATAAGAGTTGGCTGGCTTTTATATAATCTATTCTTTATCTTGTCTTCTGCGTAAGACCTGTTTCAGGGGGTTTTATTCCAAACCTCTGTGTTTCGGTACTGTAAATATTCCTCTAAACAAAAGCCTGTAATTGTGATGATTAGTTCCAGCTGGCATGCAGAAAATCCTGTGGTTAATAGAGGATGTAGTTACATGGAGCACAGGCTCTGGGACCAAGAAGATTTGGAGAGCGTCACCACAACTGCATTTAGGTTTTTAGAATGAAGCTCAAGAAAATACTGGCGTGGTTCTTGAGAACAGGGCAAAGGAGGGTAAAGCAAGACCAGTTTCCTCTTCTACACGCTCCCGAAAAAAAGGCTGAGGTCAATAAACCCGAGTAGGGCTACCTCTGCCAGTATTGTTTGGTTATAGAAAAACAGGGATCTCTCTTTTTCTTTCTTTCAATTTGCCTCTTGTTTTGGGGATGATATTAGAGCTCAACATTTGGCGTCCTGCAGAACCCGGACCATATAGGAGGTACTGTTTAGTCCATTGCCTTCTAGGTAGTGGAGATGATTCTTACTGATGGGGGTGCCTTTGCAAGTGCTGAACGTTACCCGTCATAAAAGGGTTCGCTTCTATTTGTAAAATGATAAAGTAAGCAAACAAAAAATAGAGTACTTAAGTGAGTTGTTATATGTTGTGTATCAAGTCTGGCTGTAATGGCAGTCTGCAGAAATCTTGCTCTATAGGGGCTGTGCGCTGTCTGTGAGGAAATATGTTGTGTAAAATGGTCACAGTTTTTGAAGGCAGTTTCACAGCAATGTTGTAGTGTGAGAGCTGAGCATTTTATTATCTTGTACATTAACGTATGCTTTTTGCATGGCACTGCAAGGAGCGGGGGAGAGAGAGGTGGTTGTGTTACCTATTACATGGAAGTGATAAATCATAACAGAATGGTAATGATATAAGAAGGCAGCAAGGGACAAGATGTTTGAAAGACTAAAGCATTAAAGTGGAGATTGAGGTGAAGGAAAGAGAAGATCCATATCAGCTAGACTAGAAGTGACTGGGGAGAGAGCCGAGTAAAGAAAGTTAATTTTTAAAATGTAGACTTGAAGACAAAGAAGAGAGGAGATACTTGCCAGTGAAGGGATGTGTTGGCAGACACAGGCAACAGTTGAAACACAACTGAAGATGGGACTGGAAGAAGAGGCAGAAGAAGTAGCAGCAAGGTATCTTATAAGAGAAGTAGAGGTTTTTTCCCACCTTGAATGTAAAGGTAAGAAATACTGAATGTGGCAGTGGAAAGAGATAAGACGTATCTCTCTATATATTTAAGGAGAAAAAGAAAAGACTAATGAGAAAATGAATTTATTTTTTCCAAGGTTCAACATTAAAAAAAAAAAATCACAGATTATGATACTCTAGAAAGAACTAAAATGTTAGCTGTGAAAGTCTGAGAAGTGATAGCGCGTTACCCTCGTTACCGAGGCCTGAAGGAGCGGAGCGGTAGCAAAGCTGTCGGTGCTGAAGGGAAGAGGATGGGGGCATCCGTAGGGGGATGAAGCAGACTCTCATCTTTCCATGCTGAGCCTGGGGAAGTTGTGGGACACCCAAGACAAGAATTTGGAGCAACAGAAAGGAATGTAGGCTGAACCAACACCACAGTTCTCTCCTATAAATAGAGTAGGAAATAACTGTGGTTCTCGTGTGGGTTTGTGGTTGGGTTTTATTGTTTTTAAGGATGATCACTTTGTGTATATAAGTATCTGTGTTATCAAATAACAAGGAGGAGGTATTTTTTTGTGTGTGTGTTGACCAGAAGTTTTTCAAGAATCATCCCTTTCTGATGCAGATATCAAGCTGTACCAGTAAAATAATACTGTTCAGTCTTTCTACTACTGTTTGTCTTGCAAACGTGAAGAATCTTGTGCAGCATGGGTCAGAGCCTGCATTTCTTCCCAAGGACTTAGTGAAAATTGAGATGGAGGCCATGTTTTCCATATGTTCACTTTGTTTGCAAGGAAACCTTACTCGAGTGATGGCAGTTTGACTATTATTTTAGTATTTGGCTGATTTCTTGTATTCCGAAAACGAGCTGTTCTGTAATGTATGTGACACCCAAAGTCAAAGAACAGTTTGTATGAAAATTCTCCAGCCTGGTGGGGACCCTGTTTTGAAGTGAGCAGCGCTGGGAGTTTTAATTCAGTTGCTAGAGCCGGGTGTCCGCTTCCCTCCTCGGTGCGACCCTTGCCAGCTCCATCCCCTGCTTTATGAATCCTTTTTTATTGGAGAAAAGAGCGCGAGATGTTGAAATCTTCATTGCTCTTTGTGCGTATGGCACATGCTATACGTATTTCTGTGTTCTTTTTCTCAAAGAATTGAGATGATAAATGTGAATGCTGGTGTGATATGGCCCATACTTAAAGGGTATAGCTGGGTACACATCAATGAGTTGGTTGGCAGCAATAATATGAGCTGAAACCATCTGTATCACCTGAGCAGCTAACTATGTGTGTGTAATAGCTACTAAGTGGGTGAGCTGATGTCTTTTGTATGACTGCTGTAATAAAATTAAAACAAAAATAATAATTTAAATAGTCTTAGTTACTTGTATTTTTCTCATGGAAAATAATTCTATCTTTGCTCTTCAAGAGCAGGCATCTGCTTTAACCTGCTCCCCTGAACATTTTGAGCATTTTTATACACCCGGTGTTGTCTAAATGTTGCCATAGCTAGCCGCAATAAATTCGCGAGGCTGTAGCTCCAGACCCCCCGGGTTGGTGGGGCTGAAGCCCGGTTGTTCGGCCGCCCGTTCCCCAAAGCCGAGGAGGACTCTGCTGCCTGGGCATGTGCTGCTAATTCAGGGGAGCCGCTCCGCCGGCGAGATCAAAAGCATCACAAGCATTTTTTTTACCCTCTGCAAATTCCTGGCATAGGATTTTTGGAAATGTATCCCAGTGGTTAAATATAGCTATATATTTTCAAGTTATCCTACCCCGAGCTTGTTCTAAGAAATGTAGTAAAGGGAACTTTTCCATCTTCTGGTAAGACTTCCCCTTGCTTTGCTTGCAGAGTTTGTATCTTACTGTCAGTATAGGTTTAGAAATTTAATCTGTTTTAATGTTACTACAGTAACAAATGGGTATCTTTTGGCCTTAACCCGTGGTATGTTCCCTCACAGCTGAAGGTTAGCTGGAGGGGAGGACGTTACCCGGAGCCATGCCAGACTGGCCGGTGGCAGGCACCAGCTTAGCTCCTTCAACTGCCTGTGGAGATGCTTGGCCAAATATTGAGTTTAGGAATGTTTAAAGCATTTTCTCTAAGCATCCTGTGTTTCTGTTGATCATGTATGAACCCGTGTTGTCATGTAGACAAGAATGATTTACTACAGAGGCGATCTGCCAGGTTGCTTGTACTTAGATATCCTTCTTCCTCACTTTATAATGACTCTTGCTCCTAGATAAGATTTGTTTTACGGCCTCTGTTTTTTTCCAGAGATCCAGACTGTTGTTATGCTATTATGCTTACCATTTGTGTATTGTTATCAGCGAGACAGGCGTTGTTGGATCATAGGTTTCTGTGTCACAGAGCTTGCAGTCTAAATAAAACCACAAGCTGCCCCCTCTCCCCCGCCATCACCCTCTATGGAAAATAACACGATAAATAGAGCTAGACTGGATTGGGAAAGGCCAATATATACATCTCCCTGCCATAAGGCAGGATGAAGTGTCATAAAACAGATATTTATTTAATTTCTGGAGAGAAAGGCTTCCAGAACTCTTGCGCGTGCAGAGATGGGAGATAAGGCAGCATGTGCATGCTGCTCTGTCCATTGGGTGGGTGCGTGTGGTACCTTTGGGGACATTGCTGATGACAGTCTGTCATTCCCATAAGGCATCATCTTCATGGTCCCTGAGGGTGTGCTCTAATTCTTTGCCCTGTACAATGATGAAAGAACTTGGGCATCATCTGTCTCTGCAACAGCATGAGGCTGGATAAAGAGCAACAGAGAACTGACTTAAAAAGTAATTTTTATGGAAAAACTGAAGATGTGAGCTTAACTATAAAGACAGAATTAGATTCTATTTGATCATTTATTTCATTGTTAATTTAAGCTGAATTATCACTTTTTGAATATCTATGGTTCTACCCCGTGCGTGGACTGAATACATGAAACAGCAAATGCATTAAGGGGCCAGGGTCATTCCACATACGTGTGTGGAGATCTCCGTATCTTTCGCTTATGTGTTTACTCCTGCACCAAAGCCTAGAAAAATAACTCTTTTTTGCCATGGCTATTATTTATGTAAAATTATTACGTAAGTATACCTTTTATGCAATACGCTGCAAACACATAGCTTCTTGCTGTGTTTTGCATAAATGGGGAAAACCGGGAAATTATGGATTATGGTCTTTAACTTCCCACACCTGTGCGTTGGGGCATATGGAACATAGCAACTGCATTCTTGGTGAGGCTGCGTTAGGTGCAGTGGATTGTATTCGCTTCACTAAGACTACTGGTGTTGCATTTGGTACCATGAGCAAAAATTGTGCTCAGACTACGTTTTTTGTGGAGTCTGTCAGGGGTAAATTATGGTTTTTATTCAGGGTTAACTTTATCCGAGCTTTTTCTAACTAAGGAAAAAAGGTTAAGTTGATTTGAGGACAGGTGGAAGTAAAAATTCAATTATTCTTCTTCTTTCTGGGAAATTAATTAATTCTTTTTCTGAACCCTGGCTGTGAAGAAAACTTTGTAGGCTTCCAAAACGGCAACAAAAGCACAGTAACCCAAGTTTAAAGCTTAGGTTGATAACAAAAAGATACCTACTCGCATTTACATAGCTTAATTCTCGTTTCTGAGCTGTGCATCGTTTCTCAACAGAAACCCCACTGTCCACTGCACTGCTTAAAAACAGTACAGTGAAACTTCATCTTAAACAAGAAGGTTTTAAATTGTTCTGTCAGATTTGTGATATAAGAATTAAAGCTGTTTGTATGGCATTTTTTTCTGGTGCCTAGGCATCTGTTTCACTTTACAGGATATGTAGTACTAAGCTCTTCACTCTTGAATATCTGAAACAGATCATAGCTTTTACAAAGGATTATACAGCCCAGAGAAATAAACTTTTTATCTATGTGTCTTGTCATAAATCTTTGATTTGCAGCCATTGCTTATACACTGTAACTGTGTGATAACGGTTATTTTAATTGATTAGTCTGTGAAGGTGACACATACCAAGAAAAGTTTATTCTTTTGCTTTTTACGTAGGATTATTTTTATATATTTAATGTCAGAGCTAAACAGTACTATTGAGGTTGTTATAAGCAATTATGCAGGAGAATTTCAGTAGGGGATGTTATCCAGGATCCAGGTGCAAGGAAGGAGGGGGCACATATGTGTTGGTGTCCCTCCAGCCACCAGAATAAATCAGTTGGGAACAGGTGAAGCTGTGACCCTCGGGCCTCGAGACATAAGTATGCACGTCGGCCAAGACGGCGAGGGTGCGCTGCGCCTGGGAACGGGCTGCCGCGGTAGCTCCCTTCCCAGGGATCATTTTTAGAAACGAACAACTGTCAATGGCCATATTGCAAGAGGTCCTTCGCATGACAGAGCCGTGAGATGGCCATTACTACTTCTTTGGTTGCATGTATTTGAATAAACGAAACCAGATCATTTGCTGGTGTACTGTCATCCCACTCACGATAATTGAGAATCTGCAATTTACTTGCATTACTGAAAATTAAATTTTGATTGGTAGGTTATTTTATTTTTATAATTATTTAATAGAGTGCAGCAGTATTAATACAAAACTTTTTTCTGAGGTAAAAGCTCTGTTTGTGATAAAATGTTCTGTGTAGCTCTTTCTAAATGAGCTTCATTAAATTCTGGATTACTGCTGCAAATTCAAGTTAACAATATATACAGCTTTCAACGCTTGAGCTAGTATTTGAGGAAATACAACCGTGTACAAGAGCCAGCGCTTACTGCATTGAGTGGTTTTAGTGTCAGTCCTTCCTTTTAAGCATTTGTGCTCTTTTAAAAATATTGGTTTATGTAGAATTCAAGGATGTTTTGGGAAGTCCAGGTTAACTAGATATTGACCATATTTTACATTTAATCCCAACAGCACAGCACTAAAACGTAACTGTCGGTCTGGAAGCCCCAGATAGAAAAGGGTCTCCTGTGAGCAGCCAGGGAAGGTGGAAATGAAGCGTTCATGGGACCTGCTGCCCCCCTTGTCATGTATTGACTGAGTGCAGCCATGGTTTCTCCTCATCTGTTCCTGTCTTGAGTTATACATAAGCAGAGATTTAGTGCCAAAAATGTACAGTTAGTATGGTATATGCTGAAACCTAGTCAAGTGTCTATTGGGACCAGTAAAGAGTTTCACCTACATCCTAAATTAATGATTTTCCAGAGGCAGGGTACTCTGTGGATACTTGTTTTGCAAAGTTGAACTTGTTGCTGAACAAATTGTTATTTAGGACATCTCAAGATTTCAAATTATGCACAAATTATCCACTTGAACTTTTCAAATATATTTAAGGCCTGATCCTGAAAAGCTGATCCAAAAATAATATTTCCAGGAATATTTTTCAACGAAACTACCCTTTACTTCTTTTTTTCCTCATAGGAAAGTTTTGGGTTTGAATAAACAAACCTAAAAAAAACCAAAAAAAACTAAAACAAAAAAACCAACAACAAAAAAAAAACCAAAACAACAACAAAACAAAAAAACACAAAAAAACCCCCAAAAAACCCTGAAAAGCTGAAGGTTAGCTGGAGGGGAAGACGTTACCCAGAGCCATGCCAGACTTCAAAATAATCTAGGAAGATTTCCACAACCCTTCCATCTGCCTCTCCCAGACCAGACTAGCTTTGGCAAGCCTCGTGAGCCGCGCAGGATTGCCTGAAACCATTCACAATACAAGAACGCCCTTTGGATGGTTTTTGATGTGATTAGAAATCTTGGCCATTGCGAATCGCAGCTTTATCTGTGGTGCTTACTGCCCCCTTTTCTATTTATATTAGGCCTGTTGTGAGTGAATATTGAATATTTGTCCCATTATTTCCAGAGGAAGAGCTGAGGCACAGGAAAGCTAAGGTTTTACCCAGGGTCTCAGAGAAGGGGATGCAAGAGATGAGGCTTAGGCTAGTTCTCTAGCCTTAGGTTAGTGCCCAAACTGTCCTTTTCTTTAAAAACCCAAAATAATAGTCAACTGTTCACATACATGTGGAAACAGTGTACCCATGATAATAGATTTTTGTTTCTGTGGCTAGATCTGTTACAGCCTGGCTTCAGAATATGGATTATTTTCATTTGCTCTTACGTTACGTCTGTTATTTCATTTCTAAGATATGCACCAAGTTCTGTCAAAATCCTGAAGCTTAATTTTGAGAGACATTTTTATCCAGCTAGTCAGGAGCAGCATATGAATGCTTGGAGCAACATATTATTTTCTTTAAAAAAAAGATACATTTTGATTGGGATAACTACTAATGAAGATTTATTGTAAACAAAGCAATAATAGTTAGTATTTATATCCTTCTGGGGAAAATGGAATTTGCAATTTTGCCTTGGTATTTCTTACATATAATTACATTTAGGAAATAGTGCAAATGAGACGTTATTTGAAGGGAGAACCCTCCCTCCCCCAAAACTCCAGGGTAAGGATTGTCAATGTAATGACTTAAGATTTTTAAGGTTCTTCCTAAACTTTATAATATAAAAATATTGAGTGTGAAAGCTTGATCTGAAAATACAGACAAGGAATAGATTTTGCCTTAAGAAACAGCTTGCTGAAAACAGCTTGTGTTAGGCTCTTTCCTTGTTTCTACGTTGTATGTGAAGTCTGCTGGAATATTGCATAAGGGTTTGTGAAACTTTAAAAACTTTCACATGAAATCAATCTTTTTTTTCTCCTTTGAAAACTAATATACTGGACATAACATGGAGCCTCAAGTTAAATGGAAAGCACTGGTTTCAATATAAGTAGTGGGTTTTCTGGATAAGCTCATAAAAACTCCACATCTATCACTGGAACAGTTGGGGGCAGAGGTCTTGCATCATAACATGAGAAACTTCCCATGATTTCTAAGTGAAGGCACCTACAGTAAGTTTAATTCTGATTTTTGCTTGAGAAAAACATCTGTATCTGTCACAAGGGCAGCACTAGTTACAGTTTACCCTGTGTATTTGACTTGGCAGAGTGGGACGGACGGCTTTGGCTGTAGACAGTTTCTATATTCAAGTCTTTGTCTGATATAGTCAACGTTCAACATATATCAGGGCCCACCTATGGGTCTCTATTTACAGGCTCCAGGATGGGGGTATTTGTTTGGGGTTGTTTTGTTTCTGGCATGCTCTATTCTGCTCGTACAGGCCAGGGCATGTTTCCTGGCTCCTTTTTGTTCTAGCACTGTCAAGAATAGAAATTGAAATTGCTGTTATATGACAAGTGCAAAAACTTGTGTGGGTCCGGTGGCCAGTGTTGTTGGAAATGCATAATTACTGTAGGGTACTTTTGATAATAGAGGGATATCTGAGTAATATACCTGGGAACGTCATAGTGAAATGAGGATTAAATACATGCATTCTGATCCACGCATAGGAAATCAGTGAAGCTGTTAAATTTGTGTGTACTTGAGTTTCATGTGTGTAGAAGCTAGGAAGGAACGAGGAGCGTGCAGGTCTGGTGGGAATGAAAGCGATGATATGCAATGATGGCCTTTACAAAAGTACTTAGAAATCAATAAATATGTGTGACTACTAGCTTTTAATCCTGCTTTTCCAGCAAGAGGCTGATGGTCTTACTGGTCTACCAAAGCAACTGCTGCTTCCACAGGCTGGTCTGGTGTTTGCAAGTTATGCACGTGCAGTACTTCTTAGCCATGATGCCTTCTGCTCCCATCTTGCCAGGTAGCAAATGCCACCCAGAGATTCATGTTCAGAGGAAGTTTTCAGGTGGCTGATGGAAACATGCATTTTGCTTCTGTGAATATGAGAATGGGAGCTGTGACGCTTGATATGTGATGTCTGAACAGAAGTTTAATTCTATGGGTTTTTAATTTTTCATATCATCTCTTAATTATAAGAAAGGAAGAGGAGCCTCCAGAGGTGGGCAGCCCCTCGGGTGAAGGCTCAGCCATCCTCGCTTGGCATTTAAGGACATTTCAGAATAAATACCTGTTGTATAGGGTATGAGACTGATTACGCACTTTCATAGTTGACTATACCTGAAAGAGTTTATGTGCAGCAGTTCAAAATCGCAAATGCATTTGATGGTTTTGGCCAGGAAGAGTAACAAGGCAAGTGTCGTGGTTTAATCCCAGCTGATGACTAAGCCCCACCCAGCCGCTCGCTCACTCCCACCCAGTGGGATGGGGGAGAGAATCAGAAGAGTAAAAGTGAGAAAACTTGTGGGTTGAGATAAAGACAGTTTAATAGGGAAAGCAAAAGCCGCACATGCCAGCAAAGCGAAACAAGGAATTAATTCACTCCTTCCCAACAGCAGGCAGGTGTTTAGCCATTTCTGGGAGAGCAGGGCTTGGTTGCTTGGGAAGACAAAAGCCATCTCTCCAAATGTCCCCCCCCTTCCTGCTTCTTCCCCCAGCTTTATATGCTGAGCATGATGTCATATGGCGTGGGCTATCCCTTGGGTCAGTTGGGGTCACCAGTCCCTGCTGTGCCCCCTCCCAGCTCCTTGTGCACCCCCAGCCTGCTCGCTGGTGGGGTGGGGTGAGAAGCAGAAAAGGCCTTGGCTCTGTGTAAGCACTGCTCAGCGATAACAAAAACATCCCTGTGTTATCAACACTGTTTCCAGCACCAACCCAAAACATAGCCCCAGACAAGCTACTATGAAGAAAATTGACTCTATCCCAGCCATAACCAGCACAGCAAGGCTCAGTTTTGGACACTGCTGGTTATGTGTCCGAGTGGGATAATCACTGTGGATGTCAGTCCTCGGTTTTCCTTCTTTTGCACAGCTTTCCCCTATTTTGGGTAGGCAGGAAAGGAGAGCATCCAACTTACCATTCCTGCTTCGCTTCTGCTGTGTTAAACGTTGCTGGCAAAGCAAATGAGAAATCAGAATTGTCAGCCAAAAAACAATTGTAGCTCACAGTGAAAAAGAAAATATACACTCCCCTTTGGCAAATCCAGTCCTTTCACATCTGCTGGAAGGATTTAAACAAGATGTGGACTTGGCCAAGAAAGGGCCTGTAGAGCCTCAGTGACAATTTGCTGCTGGATACTGCAGTTTCAAGGAGGCAGCTGTACTTTGTGTCGGAAGTGACCATGACGCAGGGTCATTAGGTCTTTCCTTAGCCAAGATCTACCCAGGAACTTCACTTCTATCCTAGGTACATACATCTAAATGGTCTAATTACCATGTTACTACTTCAGAATAGCTTGTTATCTCCAACCCTGTATGCACTGGGGATCTTTATCCATAAAACAATATTTGCAGATTATAAGTAGTTAGTTCTTATGTTAATACAGCAGGGGCTAGAGACAGAATCCTTCCTTGGAGCTTTTATAGGTGAAATGCATTAAACGTTACACTGTTGGAAAAGCTTCTCTTTAAACAAGCAACGTGATTTCTGATGCATTAGGCTAATTCACCCAAGCTTAGGGTTCTTTGCTCAGGCCAGTGGCCGCAAAATAGTATTCACGCCTTAAGCTATTTGACATATGAAGATTTCAGTAGCTTTCTTCTCTTTGGTTTTTACAATAGGAAAATCAGTGATTCCCTCACACGTCCCAACATCCCTGTTTTCATTCTTGGCACCTCAGGGGTTAGAAGACAGCTCCCTGGTCAAGCATTCGGGGCTTTTGCCTCTTATGAGGCTCCAGAGTGCCAAGTGAGCGTGAGCCCGTTTCCACTGGAGCTGGACAGCAGGCACACGTCGCTTCTCCCATGAATATGAGAATGGGAGCTGTGACGCTTGATATGTGATGTCTGAACAGAAGTTTAATTCTATGGGGTTTTAATTTTTTATATCATCTCCTAATTATGTCATTGTGTGGGAAGCACCCTGAATTCCTATCAACACTAAGTTTTAATCATTTCAGCTATAGACCTGCATTCTGCGTTTCACTTTCTTCTTGAATTTCCCCAGGTTTCTTTCCGTTTTCCTTTTTGGGCTCTATTTTTCCTTCAAAAATCAACTAATTGCTGACATTCCTGTCATTCTGCCATGTAACAATGTTACATATCACAAATGATACTGCGTAAATGTTAAGAGAATCATTGATGCTTCTTTGTCCTTCAGTAGTATTTTTTTTAGTGAATTCCTCGTGCATGCGATGCTGTACATCCCTGTAGGATCTTATTGTAGTACTTTATTTTCTGAATGTAAGCGGTTGGTTTTTGCAAGCCTCTGTTATTACCTCTTTATTTCATCATGCCTGGTTTTAAGTACTGAAATAGGATATTATCCTGTTTCTATAATGTTTTGATTCTTAAGAGTTCTTGACTGCAAAATCATATGTAAAATAATCATATGTAATCATATGTAAATCTATGTAAAATCATAGATTTTTGGTAGCCCACTTCCTGCAGTCTTTGTTCTGCATTTTATATTACTGTATATTTTTTTCCCCCTCATTCTTTTTCTGTATCAATATAGCACTAAAAAGCCCCTGCTTTTTACAGCCTTTAGCCAGGCATTACAACTGATGTGGCAAGGTAGCCCGTCTGTCCAAAGCAGTGAGGTCGAGGTCACTCAACCTGTGTTCCAGGTACACACCTCAAGCATGAGTGCTCTGCTGGGGAGTCATCCATCAGTCTGGGCACGGGAGCCGTGTATCTTCATTAGGTGGCTAAAATACTCAGTAAAAACTGTGGCTTTGTCCCAGGGTAGAGGTGGTAGTGATTATAAAGGGTACTCTCTGAATCTGAATTGGCTCTGCAGTGAGCATGAGATTAGGAAGTCGGCAAGGACTGTGTAGCACCAAGAATGAGGGCAGGACTTGCTACCCAGAAGTAAATCTTAATCCTGTGGTCACTCTGTCCTGAAGGAGAGTTTGACCAAAGATGAGGAACCTGGGAAGAGAAGCAAAGCAGGACTGAAAGAACTACTTTGAGTTTGTACGACTGCAGATCTGGAGTTGAGATGAGATATTGCTTCTCTTGACTCACTAACCTAAGTAACCATACTTAGTAATCCCCCTTATTAGGAGAGGAGAAATCTACCCACAGCTGTGGAAGACTGGAAATGTTCTTGGAATGATGAAGACTTGTTAAGTGCAGGTGGTAGAAATGGATTGATGCTTTTGTGTGGTGTTTGTTCTTCAAAACGTAAACTTTGGCTTTCCGGCAAAGTCCCAAACCACCTCAATAAAAGAGCTGTGTTGAAAACTTGAAAGGGTTGTTGAGCACTGAGGAAGGAAACAGGTAGAGATTGACTGTTGTATCATATTGAACTGTGGGTGCGTTTGAACTGCACCCTGCTACAAGCTTTAAGGTCTGAACGTTACAGAAAATAAATTTTTTGGTATCTATTTGGGTTTGCAAGTATATAGTATTATATATATATATATATTTGAGCATACTATAAAGTATACTATATAGTTTGTATACTTTGATATAGTATATCTCGAAGTATGAGGCTGATAAAACCTTAGAGTGTATCAGTGTTTGTAATTGTTGAAATCACAGTTAGGTAATGCCAATACCCCCCCTACTCCCCCCCCGATAGACGAGAATGTTTTTACTGTTATAGGCAATAAATGAAAGTACCTTGAGAGCAATCCATGCTGGAGGTTTTTTGGCAGCTTCCCTTGTACTTCTTTATTAGTTTGAGAAGGATGGGAAGCGCGGGTCAGGTGCTGGGAGCTCAGCCTCCGGAACGCCGCACAGCCCTCACTTGTATATCTTTTTGAGGGCAGGCAGGAGCTGACAGGGAAGCTGGATCTTTCACGTTCCCTTTTGATCTCTCCAGACTTCATAGAAGAAAGGTAGTTAAGTGATAGCAAGTGTGGGGCTTGGTGTCTCTCTGCCTTCTTATCTGTGAAAGCAGTGTTTGGTTGTGATGTTTTAGGAATTAATAAATTAATGTTTGCGAGACGTTCAAACATGGAGACCCTATTTTATCGCTTACTGATTACCATGATAAAAGCAAAAATTACTCAGTGGTATCATCCAGAAGTCTTCTGTGTAACCACACATGAAGCACATGATACTTCCTAAAATGTAGTTCCTTGCAGCTTCTTGAGGTGTCCAAGTGTAGGCTTCTGCATAGACGTGCAGTGGGGTGAAGGGGGGGCTGGCATCTCCCTGCATCTTCTGAATATGACAGCAGAGCTTTGGTGGGAGCTTGGTGGGAAACTAGGTGTGAAGCTACTGCAAGATCTCTATCGTGATGTTGAGATATAGGGGAAAGAATGCCTGACTCGTCCAGCCCTTCTGGAGTTCACTTTGTTGGGTAGGGTTTGAATGCAGTCTGTGTACGGCAGCTGTAGTCACTGACAGTCAGACTTGTTGTGCAGAAGACCCTACCTGGTCAAAATTCATTTTATCCTGTGCAGTTTAATGCTGTTGTACCATCTCTCTGAAGGGCAGGAGTTGCCCCGCAGCGAGCGACCAGGGTTGCCTGTCATTTCTGACACGCGGAGGATGTCGCGAGTGACCGTTTTTTGGATTCCAGCTGAGGTTTCCAGTTACAGTTTTTATATTTGACTGCTTTTGTGGCTGGAAACTTTTGCCAGCTGTCCACTTAAGAGCAAGTGGCAATCTGCCTTCTCAAGCATATGTGGCTTCCATGTTTATTTTCGGTTTCGTGTTTGTTATACTTATTGTAGGTTTAAAATCCTGGCATAACATCCTTGACCCTGTAGTAAGATACGTAGCGATCCTCTTTCGTGGTTAGAGTATTAAATAACTTGCTTCATGCAAGTACAAATAACAGAAAGTCCCGACCCACATAATACTCGAGCAATTTAGGACTTTAGTAACTGAGGAGGTTTCATATTATGGTTTCCACATAATGAGCAAAGGGACTTTTTATGTGATACAAAGGCTGAGTGCAATAAAGGGTGGCGGGAGACAAGAGTAAACAATTATTACAATGCATTTTCTTTTTGTGTCTCCTGTTTGTTTGTTTGTTCTTGAACAGATTGAAAACATAGATGCGTGCCTGAGTTTCTTGGCTGCTAAGGGAATTAACATACAGGGGCTGTCAGCAGAAGGTGAGTCAATCGATCGTTTAAAATTTCATTTGAAGTGAGGAACCCGAATTACTGCTTGTGATTGTAACCAGCACGCGGAGTGTCATGGAAGATTAATATGGATAATTAGACTTTTGACAGTCTTTATTCCTTTTTTCCCCACCTCAGTACGAAAGGTAGGTAAAAATATATATCTAATATCCGCACAGCTGACTTGTAAAAATAATCAATGAGACTGAATTAGAATTCAGTTGCTTTTTTGTTTCTTTCTGTTAAAAAACAGAAATTTCTCGTGTAAGTTCTATAATTGGCACATTGATCAGAGTGTAGATTTTACAGCTATTTAAAGCGAACTGCTGGTGGTTGTTTGCCTTTTGAGAGAGAAATGTGTGTCCTCATTTTTTATTTATTCTCTTACCTGAAGAAGTATTTGGCTCTCTTTTCTTTAAAAAAGAAAGTTTTGGGGTTTTCTTGTTGTCTTTTTTTTTTTTTTAAAGTTTGTTTCCAAATGCACAAAACAATAAAATCCAAATGTTTTGACCCAAAACAAAAAAGACATTTTGACCTCTAATTAATCACTCTGCTTTTGAAGAGCACCAGAATTTTCCTGAAACCCAAACGTGACTCAGCGTGCTGTATTGCTTTGTGCCAGTCCGTGATTTATGTCAGGCAGTATGGTACCTTTTGGCTCAGAAGCTGTTTAACTGCTGTCTTATTAAGAGATCAAACAGATTTCTGTCATCCTTGGCGCCAGCTTTCACTTATGCTTTCATTTAAATACGCTGGAAAAGCAATTGGCTTCGGTAGCGGCTAAGGCAAACTTTGAATATATTATATGACATCTCCTTCAGAGCTTCACAGAACAAATAATTGGATGTGTGGCACCAGGTGAGACTTTAAGTTAGATTTGGTGACTAGGTCTCTTTGCAAACGTAGTTTTGAGGAGGAGGTTATATCATCAAATCATGCGTGTATGTTCGCTTGTGTGCGAATAACCTAATTGCCTCTATGTTTAAAGCTGTGTGTTCCTCCTCTGAAGGAATCCTATAGCTCCAACAAGGACGGCAGGAAAGGATGTGTAGGTGTGGTGGGCTGACCCCGGCGGCAGCTAAGCACTGGAGAGAATAGGAAGAGCAAAAGTGAGAAAACGCGTGGGTCGAGAGAAAGGTGGTTTAATGCGTGAAGGAAAGAGGAAGGGAAAAACAAAACAAGCGTGCAAAGGCAATCGCTCGCCACCTCCCACAAGCAGACAGGTGCCCAGCCAGTTTCCAGGCAATGGCTACCTCCCCAACGCCCTCCCGCCACCCACCTCCGTTTTTATTACTGAGCATGACGTCATGTGGCATGACGTATCCCTTTGGGCCGCTGGGGTCACCTGTCCCGGTCGTGTCCCCTCCCAGCTTCTGGCCCACCCCCAGCCTGCAGACTGGGGGAAGGCAGTGTGGGGAGAAGAGGTGGCCTTGACACCGTGCCAGTATTGCTTAGCAAGAGCCTAAACACTGGCAGCTGATCAACACTCTTCTAGTCACAGATCCAAAAGCCAGCACCATGCACGTTATGATCATGGTTTGAAATCTTAGCTGAAGCACACGTTCCCTTATTGATGGTAAATGATGTTTATGAAATGTATTCCAGACAACCACTGTGGACGAACTTTATGGTGAAACCATCATGTACACAAGTTTTATATATATACATTACATTTAAAAAAAATTACAAAAATATAAAAACTTTCATAAAAGTACTATAAAATTAAAGCTATTATTTTTTTAAAACCTCATAAAAACTACAGTTTAAAATTCCATTTTGACAATTTGGAAAATAGCTTAAAGAATTTGTTGCTGTTCTCTAAAGGAAGCCCCCTACCTCATCTTAGTGTATGGGATCTTACAAGCCACTTGAAAATGTGTATTTGAAATGTAATTTCACTAAGTTTGAGGTGGTTTCTAAGTGTGGAAAGCAAAGTATCAGATGTATAGTACACGTTTTTCTAATTTCTAACCTGCTGTTACCACAACTAGTCGGAGAAGAGGGGGCTGAAGGTTAGCTCTCTTTTCCTGTGGTGTATCCGTAAGCTGGGTTAGAACACCAGTAATAAATATCTTCCTCCAAAGAGAAGCTTTAATATGGTCAGCACAAGTACTGCCTGCATTATGTGCCTCAATAGCTCCGTTATAATCGGAAGGATTCATGTCAAGAAAAGAAAGTATGAGCTAAAACTTTGAACAGCGGAAAGTTTGTTTACCAGAAATGGTTAAAAAGAAAAGGCAACCGAGTCCATAGTAAAAGCCAATTTTGACCTTGACATGATATGTAAATATTGTAAAAACGTAATAAATGTCACGTTATTTACCTGTCTTGATACAATGCAAAATCTAAGAAAAATAGCAGATTAGTTGATGGGAAGACTGTTTCTGTGTGCAAAGTTGGCAGCGTAGTGTTGTTTGCGCTGGGGAAGGGACAACGTGATTAAAGTCCGTTGCTCTCCCGCCGACTCACAAGGCAGACTCAGCAGGACATAGGTTATCCCATTGCTTCGCTGATTTTGTATTTCTTCCTTTCTTTTATACTGTCTAGGAATTAACATATTAAATCATAGGGAAGCTAAGAAGAGACCACTAATGTTTGCTGCCAACACAGGAATAAGAACATTTTCTGGCTCCATCACTAACACTGAAGGAAAAGTGACAGCTAGAGAGGGGGGAGGGAAGGAATGTTTTTTTATAAAATGAAGTTAAAAGACTTGAATTCAACAATAAATTCAATTTCTGTTCTTAGTCACTCCTTAACTGTGCTGAGAAAGGAGGCTGAACAAAAGAGAACACAGAATCACTTAAAATGAGGAGTGCCATAACCAAGCAAGCCCGTGTTTCTGTGCAAGTTGCCAAGACCTGCTAGGTCAACTGCAAATAACTTTGTTTACTTCACTGGCAGATCCTCATCTAGGAGGAAGCAGAAGATTGTTATTGCTTCCAAATGGGAATAAACATTGAAGTCTCTCCTGGGTTGCTTGAGAACACGTATTTTTCAATAGTGCAGTTTTAGCATGGAGGGAAGTTAATGATTCAAAACTGGAATTTGGATGGCTCCTAAATGTTGAAATAATGTGGGACTTCATGTATCATATCCTTCCAGTCTTAAAAATTCCTGCTTTGATATGTGCGTGCCACTTAGACATAGTCTCTTTTTAATGGATTTATACAGTGAAGATGCTAAGGATCTGCAATCACTGATGATGATCATGCTATGCTAGAGACAGGCCCCCTTCCCCAGCAACGTGGAGCCAAAAAGGCATTCCCTTCTCAAAGTTTCTTAAATCCTAAAATCTCCATTTGTGGTTACTAAAGAAAACTATGGGGGATGCTGGAAAATTCTTTTCCCTTCTTGCTGCAATTTTTTATTGTCCATCGTTTTGAGCTGCCTCTCCTTACCCGTTCTCTTAAACTTGTTTCCATGCCAAGCTGGGTTTTAGACTCCTGGAATTGCAGCTGCCCAGCTAAGTTTCCCCCCTTCACACAGTATCTCCTCGCTGCCAAGATTTTGAAGATTATGGAGAAGGTAAATGTGCAGTAGAAACTCAAATTGATGTCATAGGTAGCAGTTGCACCTCTTCTGGGTAACAGATTGGCTGGATAACGATCAGCTGAGCAAATCATGAAACCATAAAGTGATGAAAGAAAATGTCTCGCTAGACTTTGGAACAACCACGGTTCAGCTTAGACTTTTGCCTCTGAAATGACATTCACGCTTCTGTAGGTACATGAGTTTCGGTGTGCACGCTCTGCAGTTCATCCACTGGAATTTTTGTTGCCGCAGCACAAATATCCCACAGCGCTATTTTAAGCATACCTGAGTAGGGCACTTACCATGCTGCCAGATTTTGATGATAGCACACTGAATGCAATTATATACGGTCTTCAAAAAATTACTCTTTAATTATCAAAAAACGCCTGCAGATCTAGTGTGTGTGTGTGGTGGGAATTAATTCCTTCTTGCCTTTCCCTTCCTCGTTTCTACGAAATTCTCAATATTGTTCATATTTAGATCACATTCCTCAGTAGAGTCTCCAAAGTTCATCCCAGAGCTGTTTTGGTAGCTTTGGATCCCTAAAGTCAGCTTAGAGGCCAGCCAGCCTAGAGCATGTGCTGGCTGAGGTTGAGTCTGTCTGTCTGTACTTCATGGTGTGTCCTGGATCAACTGTGAAGTATATCTACTTCTCAGCATTTTGTCTTAAATTCAGACCTGCTTGTAGTTTATTTTGGCCCTTTTTCTCCGCTCCCATCATTCACTGTGGACAGAATTGTCTAACTTTTTCATTTTGTCCTATTCAGCAGACCATCTTGTCTCACCTCTTCAATGACCTAAGAAGGGTTGATGGGGACTGCGTGCAGAATCCCTCAGAGCTCAACCATAGGAGACTAGTGCAAAGTGACAGAAGCAGGCACCTACTATCTTTAGGGGTGAATAGTACGTATATACAATAGCCCTATTTTCTGGCAGGACAGGTGTAAGCTAAGAAATGTGCAGTGATTCTTGTACTCCTGCTAGCCAGGTTGGCTGACCAGTCTAGTCCATGTAAACTAGTTCTGTTTTTTCTAGTCCCACGTGCTTTACAGAATCAGATACAAAATAAGCTTTACAGATGCAGATGCAAACAAGCTGGACTAAATAAGTGATAGACAATTTTTCTTCTTCGTTCGTTTGCTTTGATCTGTATTCTGTGCATAATGAGTAATTTATGATTTGCAGAAATTTCATTCTTTACCTTTTCTTTGTCCTGAACCTTTTTTTTTTTTTTTTTTTTTTTAATTTATACTGAGTCCAGTGTATTTTTGTGAAGACAGAGAAGGGTGATTGGCAAGCTACAGTGGTGGAAGTTCCAGCTGTAGACGAAACAAGCAGTAACGGCGATATTCCAGTATGGAAATTTCCAAAGGGTAGATTTGTGTGGATTCTCTGAAAACCAAATTCCAGTTTCCTCTCAAATGTGTAGAGTGTTTGTTTCAAATATACAAGACGAGTCATTTTGGGCTCCAAATTCAAAATGGGTGGGTGACGTGCCTGCCCTTACCCAAGTTAATATGCACCTTGAAGGTGACGCAGGGACGGGAGGGGGCTTAAAGCAGGAAGCGGGTGAGGCTCTGCGCTGGTGGCAGAGGGCAGCGAGGCTGCAGTACTCGCTGAAATACTCTTTTTGTACAAAGTGCAGGGGCAAACTGCCAGGTGAATTACCTCAGCCTGTCTTTAAGATAAGAGAAACAAAACTACCTCTGGAAGGCCTGTTTGAAATATTTTGCTTAAAACCCAGAGGGAAAGAGAATGCTTCTTTCAAAACTCATTAAAAGTGTTTTTCTTTTGATTATTATTTTTTGGTTACCTTAGAAAAATGTCAAAAGCAGGTGGTTGTTCTGATGGATACAGCAGAAGATATACAGACATAGAAATCAACAGGGTTTAGGTGGGGTTATTGGTATTATTGCCTCTCACTTCACAATGACATCAAGTCCAATTGCATAGAGCTTTGCTAAGTTTAAACATGCAGACCCATGGTAATTTCTTTTATCTTCTGGCCTGCATTTGTGCAGTTAAGCTTCCCAGTGCCTCTGGCTCTGTTTAGTTATGCTTCGGCCTGTGATTAAGTGCTACTTGCCGTACAATTCCCAGGAGTAATTTGAGTTCTTTACTGAAGATAAGGAGATCCTTTTTATTGTGCTTTGCTGTCTTTTGTGTCTGTTTTACTTTATTCTCTACTTCTATCCGTGTCCTCCCTAGCTAAACACAGGCAGATCAGAGAAGGACCCTGCCTGCTGCAGATGCTGATGGCAGTGGGAGGAGGCTGGGTTTGTGGCGTGACACCGCATGGGAGCAGGAGCGGACTGGGAAAAGGGGAAACCGGCAGGATTCATTGGGACCCCACTGTCCAGCAAGAGACTAAAACTGGCTAAGAAAACTAAGGAAGACAGAAAATGGCTGCTTAGGGGCCCTGGGATTGATAATTATTTAAAGAAGGGAACAGGGGCGGTGATGGGAAAGAGCACTGGTGGAGGGGCCAGGCTGCAGGGAGGAAAAAATGGGTATGGAAATTTAGTCAAGAAATAGGAGAGGAAAGGAAGGGAATGCCCTAGGTCTGGGTGATGGCCGGGACCACTTAGATAAGGTCTAGGAGTTGCTGAGGAGATGGGCGTGGGCCAAAACAAAATTAAGAAAGAAAGTAAATTAAATTAGGGGCTAGGAAGAAAAGGTAGATCGAGGCACAGATAGACAAGGAGACCAAAGCTGGAAGCTGGTATAGAAAGGGGGGCAAAATTTTTAAGCTGTGAGCCTGAGATTTGCTGGGTAAAGGGCTTGGGGTTAAGAACAGAAGCTTGTTACACAGCAAAGATGAGCGATGGGAGCAGAAATGTGGCTGGGAGAGGGAATAAAGGGTAGAGCAGGACCCCTTACAAAGTCAGAGCAACCTTTCAGCCAGAACTGGGAACAGAAATAAAAATTCTGATTCTCCTTTTTGTGCTTGGCCACTGTCTTGCTACATGTCCTTTTTTCCCCCCTTGCCCTAATCCATGTAGAGGGATTTAAAAGCACAGGGCAACAGTAAGTTTTATTACTTCAAGTGGTTATATAGTGCATGCAAAAGTTCAATGTAGCTTTTTTAATTCACTTTTTTAATTTAGGAAATTAAACATGCTAAATAATTAAGTCATGGTACATTATTAAGGTTGTCTGCAAGACTGAATTGGTGCTCTTGCATATTAATTACGATACAGCTGTTAACTGCATGTTCTGGTACCTCTTTATTTTCATATTTCTGTTTGGTTTTACATTTTTGCATTTGATATTGCATAGAAGAACAGGATGACTTTTAGGAATTGAAATGTTTATTCATTCACTGTCAAGCTATCTTTAGGTACCTTGGGTATCCACTCTTTTATCGGCTTGTGATAGTATCAAACTGGTAATTATCTGGTTTAATACAGCTATTTCACCCAATAATCATATTTTCTAGTGCAAAATTTGCATCAGATTTTCTTAGTGGAAACAATTAGTCTGATATTCCAGAAATGATATAATACTGTGTGATAATTGAGTAGCTTCTCCTCGTGCAAATTTAGGACTGAGAAATCATTTACAGTGTGATGTTGTTAATACACTTGTTGTTGCGGGGTTTTTGTTTGGGTTACTTTAATTTAAAGGAACTATTTAAAGCAACTATCTTTTTAAGCACACTGGCGTTAATACACAGACTAGAGCAGAAATGGAAGACATTGTGCAGTCACCTCAGGGGAGAAATTAGTTAGTTATTTGTCGTTGGTGCTCACTGGGAATCAGCTGTAATGCTGATTAGATGTGCAGAAAGCCTGTCATATCCTAAAGGAACTGAGTTGAGACCGCGTTGTGAAGAGTGCAGTGGCTGCCTCGCCGCACTGTCGGAGAGAAACAGCAGCTGGTGGCTGACGAGTGACTTCTGAACATTGCCTTACAGAAATCAGGAATGGGAATCTAAAGGCAATCTTGGGCCTTTTCTTCAGTTTATCTCGATACAAGCAACAGCAACAGCAGCCACAGAAACAGCAACCACAACACCATCCATCCCAGCAACCTCCTCCCCCAGTGTCCCAGCAAGCAGGACCTCCATCCCAGTGCCAGGTCGGGCTACCGCAGCAGCAGGTGCCGGCTTCGCTCCAGACTCCGTGCCAACAGCCCCTGCAAGCTGCGCAGCATCAGTTCAAAGCACAACCAGAAATGCAGTCAAGGTGGGGAAATCTCCTTTAAGTTTTTTTTATTATTATTGTTTATTTCTTTTTTTTCTTCTTGTTAAAGGTCTTCAAAAGCCAAAAAAACTTTTTTTCTTTAGTTCCACTCTAGAATAAACAGTGTATTGGAAATCGAGTGCTGGGTAGCAGTTGACTTCACACCTTTGGAAATCAAAATAAATGTACTTAATACGTTCTCTGTGCTGGAAATATGCAGTTCAATGGGTGTAAAATATCTGCTAGACCAAGTAACCACAGTATTTTATAAGGACATTTTTCTCAGTAGTCCTTTTGCTTCTTTCTACTCACAAAGCACGTATATCATTGCCATTACAGAATATATACTTTGGGCATGTGAAAACCAACTTTGGTTCTCAGTTTACAAGAATTTCAGTCCTAAGAAGCGGAAGGCTCTGACAGTGGTAAAAGAAATAGAGCTCATTACGGCTGGTGACAGTCAAAATCACATCGAGGCTTATTGGTCAAAAATAACATGCTGCTGGCTTACCTGAAAAATAATTTTCACAATTGGTGTTTGTTGGCGCTCTGAGACCAGAATACAGATAAGTAGAGAGAGTCTTTGTCCCTTGACTGTCTTTAATCCTAGGGGTGCTCTTTCCAGGTTAGAATAAAAGCAATTTATGAAGGCAGTACCACCATGAACACATGTACAGCCTTGTCTGACCCTTCCACTGCTAGGAGCGTGAGGCTTTTAGTGGGGATAAGTGGCCAGGATTAAAGGCTAAAGCCATATTTGCACAATTGCTAAAGTATGAAGGCTTTTTTTTTTTTTAATATCTCAAGTTAAGGCTTATTTCTGTTAAAATAACACATAAGGCGAACACTAGCTTAAGTGCTGCTTTATGAGAAGTATAAACAGTTTAAATGAGGCCTTCCACATGAGACTACTGAGAGCTTACTTGGTTTTTGCTTATGTCTTTCTTCATGAATCGTGCTTTTGGGTGGAAACAATGTTTTTGTATAATTGAAATAGTGTTGCTACAGCATGTGTAAACTTTTACAGGAAATAATAACTGTAAAACAAAGATGTATTTGAACATATTTCTGCAACTTTTCTGTCAAAAACATGCAGAGATGCTTGGGACCATTTGAATATTGCTTTGATATTTTCAGTCCATTATGTGGATTGTGCTGGGTTTCAAATAATTCAAAAATATCTAACCTGAAGGGCTTAAATGTCATGTTTTCTTAGTATATGCTAAAGTGAAATTGCTCAGATTCTGCAGAAAAATACATATAATAAAAGATTGAGAAAGAAAAGAGTAATAAAGTTGGGGTTTGCATGCAGAATTGCTTGTTCAGTACTCTCTAAGAATTAATTCATTTCCAATTTGAGGAGTTTTGACATGAAGGTATACTTAGGCAAGAAGCTTTTTTTTTCCTGTAAAATTCATAAAAACTTTTTCCTCCCTTAAACTAGTTACTAAGTTCCGTGGCTTAAAAAAAAAAAAAAAAAAAGTTTCTCTGTTCAATGTTATCTTCCGCTTTTTCTTTCCTGTCATACAGTGCATCTCCCAGGGACTCATCTCAAAGCAAAATCATCCGATTCACTCTTGGTCAGAAAAAGTCTTCTAGGTTAGCACTTCTTCATCTTCTGCAAAGCATGAATAATCCTTTTGCAGTATTTCTGGATGCATGTGTAGGGTTCCCATTGAAAATATTTACCTCCCTGTTTGCAACTAGGCTTTTTACAAACAGCTGAAATGTGGAAGCGTCAGACGTATTTTAATTTTTTTTATTTTTTTTCAAGGTGTGGAATGCATTTTGGCCGGCAAGAAAATAATTCGGTTTTCTTGTCCTTATGAGCTTTTACTTTTGAGAACAAAACATGGTTCTGGGAGTTCTCTCCCCACTCTACCCATCTGTATTAGTTGTATTTAGACCTGCATTATTTGAAACTAGCATCAGGCCAGTGTCTGAGCTAGGAAGGAGAGCATCACATGCACCGTGTGGGCCCAAACAGTGGGTCTGTCTCATCAGAGCTCCTGCATTCCCCAATGCTCTGAAGCTGAGCATATCTAATGTCCCTGAAAATTATTAATAGGTATTTCAGTCAATTTTTTTCCTGAATCCCAGCATGACTTGCATGCCAGCTCCTGTGACCATCTCGTCTCAGTGATGATAAAGGTTGCTGTGTTATTAAAGTGGTTATTAATCATGTTTACTTTTCCTACTATTATATATTAAAATGTTTTACGAGGGGTTTTTATATAGTTGTATGTTGGTAAATTATACTATACCATTTTTGCTAAGCTCGTGAACTATTACTTATGATTTTTATTCAGCTTGGCAAGTTTGTATAGATTGTTAGTTCTGCTGTATAATTTGGATTTATTTCCCCCATCTTATTTCTTTTATGACAGCAGTGAAGGTCTGCAGTATAACCCCTGTTAAAATGTCCCACATTTCCTTTTCATGTTCTCTCTTGATCATAATTATGGCTTGACAGTTCGTATTTGCCTAGAAGAGGTGCTGAAGTGCAGTAATGGAGAGTATTCTCCATGCTCGGTACCTTGTCTCTAATAGCAAGAAGCTAGAAACGTCTCCCTGGACCTGGTTTTTTCCCCTAGATTTCACAGGCACTGCTGTGAAATATCTTGGCCTAATACCAAAAGCAGGGGCTTAAAATCAGTCAGTTAAACTACAGGGGGGGAAAAAAGTCAGAGACAAATGATATCTTCTTTAAGAGTGTTTTTAGCATGTATGGTTTTTTATTCTCCTTATGTTTTTATTGGCAGTGACAATACTGACTTGAATCAAAAGCTTGTCACTTCTTGAGTGGTCACATGGCTTGAGTAGCTTTTTTTACTTTAAAATGTGAGAGATTTGCGAAACCTGTGTGGGCGTGTGTGGGCAGCCTTTTCTTGCCCATCGGTACAAGAACATTCTCCCTTCCTTCCTGCCAAGCCCTGCTGGAAAGCCCCTGCCCAGACTGGGGGCTCTAGTAGCCTTCCTGCGGCGGTTGGCCCATACTCACAGTGTTTTATCACCGGGTGGAAACTTTCAGCTGAGGTATCTTGTGCATCCTTCGTACCCATAGGAAGCCTAGCTCATTTCCTATTAAGCAAAACAAACTCTTAATGAACTTTCTTGTCTCGGTGACTTCCAAGTTCTCAAAAACAACGTTTGTCCCTTGTTTGCCTCTGCTTCTTCCAATAGTCTCCTCTACAGTGGATGAAGCATCTCTGGGGTGTTCTCCTTTACGCCTTGCTGTAATGATGAGTATGTACAACTTTCTAGCACCCCCCAGTGTTGAAAAAGGCTGGATAAATTGAGGGGCTCGTCTAAAAGGCTTCAGCAAAGTCAACCTCAGAACCATGATGTGTTGTGGCAGATCTGTGGTGGTTTGAGTTTGTAAATTAATTTTTTGTTTTGTATTCGAATGATGCCCTTATGTCTTATCCTCTTCTGAGCTTTGAAAGCATGTGCATGCCGCTGCTGACATTTTTGCTTTTTTCCTTCATGTTTCTTTTCATATTTCCTATTTCTTCACCAGTCTTGGAGAAGTCAGTTTATTTAGGAAGCCCTGCCAGCCTCCTTCCTGGCTTCTCTGCCTTCCCAGAGGCACAACGGTGATTTGGCCGGTCGCATCCCCATTCTCTCTGACAACTGGGACTTCTTCATTTTAGCCTATTATTGGCACAAGTTATTTACGACAATTAGATTTTGTGTTTTATATAAAGAAGTTTTAAAGAGATTCTACTGTACAGAATAGCCCCTTTCATTGCTAATGTAGGTGACATGAACTGGTTCTATCTTTTAGTCTTTAATGTGATGTCCTTGCTTTTCAAAACAGTGAGCTGTTTCACTAACTCTCTTCAGTATGCATTTTGAGCAAATACCAAATCTTTCAATTTTTAACATTTCATCTATCTGGAATGTAGAAATATGTGCTCATTAGTGCACAAAATACAGTGCAAGCATGGAAACTTTATGTACAAACTTTGACTTTGAAGGACTCAAACACACATACTATTCTGAGATGTGATGCCAGTGGCTTTCCTAATTCTGTTGGGCTTTGTAGAAAAGTCTTACCCCTCCCCTTTTGCCTGAAAAGCATGAGTAGTATCCCTCCCCGTCTGCTTACTCCAGAATCCTAACTACATTTTTTTTCTAGGTAAACGCCTAAATCTTGTAAATACAGGCTACAGTAAGGAAATGCTGGATGAGATTGACCCAGTTTAAACCAGAGGCTTATTCCAGCTCACTGATACTGTGGTTGCTGTAAGAGGGAGAACTTAAGCTTTGTGTTGCCTCTTTGTAGGCTCACATAATTAAACCAAGTTAAGGTTTCGCTGGGCTTGGCTGCCAGGCTTTGTAGTTTTCAGAGCAGAGGTGTGATGTGCTTCTCTACAAGGGAGAAGGCAGCCATGTTCTGTGGCGTTGTTATTTCCAAAATGAGGGTAGCCTTTATGTGTCCAGCAATCTGGTTTAAGAACAGTAGTGTCTGACTTAGTCTTAACCTCATACCGGTGGTTAAGGTTCCACTGAATTTACTTGCACTGAATTTACTTGCAACTAATTCTGATTCACAAGATTTATAGGAAGTGACCATTTATTTTGGCTCAGGGTTGGTTTTTTTTCCTGATGTAAAACAGTTCAGACTGTAGCTTGTTTTGCCATATTTTTCATCTAGGATGATTTTTTGATTTGTTCTTATAAAAGAACAGAGTCTTATGAGTATATATTTGTGGTATTGATCCTTTTGTTTTCAGCTTATGCATGGTATTCCATAGTTTCTTTCCCAGAGTGTTTTTTAAGTATATTAATCGTATTGTAATTCTTCCATCAGACTTCCAGGCCCCACCACGAGGGTGTCCGCTGCAGGCAGTGAGGCCAAAGCTCGTGGTTCTATTAGTGCCAACAATCGACGCAGCCAGAGCTTTAACAATTACGACAAATCTAAGCCTGGACTTCCCCTTCCAACACCAACAAGTAGCAATGACAAAGGTAAGCGCCTGAGATTTTGACATCCTCAGATTTTTCTTAACGGTGGCTTTGTTCGAGGGAAATTGAATTTTCCATTAAGTTCCAGAAGTTGTAAGACTGTGTCAGAGCTGTGTGTTGCAAACATGACATTTACAGACCAAAAACCAGCTGGCTTTTCTTGAAAAACATGTAGTCCTTCTTTAATATAACCAAAGTTGTGACTTACTGTCCTGAAGGTACATGCAAAAAATAGCTTCAAGAAAAAGTGGCACTGGTAAAACATGTTTTTTCATTTTTCTCCAAGCACAGATAAAGGGGAGTGAATTAATTAAAAAAAAAAAAAAAAAAAGACGTTTTGAGGAGTAGTTTGACAGGAATGAAAAATGGCCATTAAAGATTTTTTCAAAGTTTTTATATAATAAATAGTACCATTTGTTTTCCTTTCCTCCACTATTGTGGAAGATCCTTTAAGTTACAAAAGTACATGATTTAAATCTAATTTCAAGAATTGTATAGCATAGGGTTTGAAGGCAGGAAGATGTTACAGTTTTATAAATGCTGCAGTGAAACTATGTCTATGGCAGTGCATCAGGAATGCTCAGTACCCTGTTCTGTCTGAAGAGCTGCTTTTTTGAGTGACATTTAGTGACTTTGTGTCCATTCACTAAGCTAGGAATCTGACAGCATTCATTAGCTTGAGTTTGTAGCTCTGAGCTCTGTAACGCAGCATTTACCAGCGGAGTTTTGGGGGATGTGACTGGTGAGAACTGAGCAAATCACTCTAGTCTGATAGAGTCGAATTGTTGGCGTAGGCTGGCAGCTAATTCTGTATCCTTAACAAAGTCATTGCACTTAGGAAGATAGTTCAGCACTGGATTTCAGTATGATCTTCTTGCCGTGACTTGGCAGTCGCGCCCCTTAGGCTCAAGTCTCCTTGGTGTCTATGCATAACTTCTATTAACAGTAATGAGGATTTTGCTTGAGGGAAAAATAGTGGTCTGGTTCAACTTGCCTGTGATTCTTGTGCTTGTTTCTTTTCAGGAAATTGTGGTTTTCTTTCTCTAGAAACTGTTGTCCTATGACTGCTTGTCATTAGATTTGGGAGTATTACCCCACCTAGCCACTACAGCCCAAAACCTCATCTTGTGATGATGGCAATGGAGGGCCCTCAGCATCCTCCAGAGACATTCTGAATCACCCTGATCAGACCTTGTATAAGAAGAAAACTACATTCACAGCTGAATAATATAATTATTGTATTTATATTATAATACATGAGCATAATATGCTAATAAATTAGCAACATACTACCTTGGTAAGTCCATGCTTACTATTTTAGAAGGCACAGTATATAAACAGTAATGATTTAAGTGTAACATCAGCACGTAATAGTAATCTCTCAATCTGAATTAGAGCTGGGTTTCAGTTAAAAGAACAAGCTGACAAGTTACGGCATGAGCAGTAGAACCGATGAAACCTTGTTTTCCTGCGTAATATCTCCCCGGTCTCCCTCTGCCCGCTCTTTTGCTCATGTCCCCTAACTACTGGACTGGGGGGAGGCAGTGTGGGATGTGTCTTGTCCTGATGTGTGTGTTCAGTGGCTAGATGATCCTTACCTGCGTATGGATGGTATGCTGTTAGGCTGCACTGAAGAGAGAACTTGAACTATCTTGGCTTTTTCTCAGTTTACCAGGATTACTAAATAAGGAGAAAAAGAAGAAAGAAAAAAAACAGTCTTCACACATACAATAATTTGTAAACGGAGTACCTTAAATATCAACTGCTTTCAGGCAGACAGTTCTGTGAACCCTCATTCCTCATTATAACCCATCGCTTCAGAAAGATATAAGCTAGTTGCTGAAGAAGCATACAAGATCATCTACTTCCTATGAATGTTACAAGTGACTGAAAGAAAAAAGGTTGGGTTTTAGGTTGACAGCCTACATAAGTTGCATTAAATACTCAGAATTTTGCTCTGGTCAAAATTTCCAGTCATAAATTATGGTCTTAAAAAAAAATAATGAGGGCTTATGTAAGTTGAACTTGAACTTTACTTAAAAATATAATCATGACACAAAGTTGGTCTGCATCCATGAGAAACAAAAGCAGTTGGTCTGACAAATTTTTGGCTTATTTTAAGTTAATTGTAACGTTGCCAGACAAAGTTTATTGTCAAAGTGTTAAGACAATTCAAGTTTTCTGACCTATGTCCTGTATTTTGCCTAAGGAAATGAGACTTAGATGACTATGTTGTATGCCAGTCTTGGTAAGTTTTCGTCTCTTTCCCCAGTACTAACTCCGTTGCGTGTTTTTGGAGAAGGAAATGGGAGAAAGAGAAATCTGCCTGTTTTGGCACGAGTGGTCACTTTGTGATTGAAGGTAGCCTTCAGGGTAGTACATTTGAATAATTTCTCACAAAGTGGGTTGTAATTTTCAGCTTTTATTAATCTGTGGCCTTTCCCTCCAAATGTGAATTGTCTTGTTAGTCAATCGTCTGTGTCTTGTGGCAATGACAGCGCATTAATTGAAAGAGAATACATCAGAAATGAAGAGGACGGTAAATGGAGCATGGAGGAATAGGTAGCTACTGGAAAATAAATAACCTAGATTTTTTGTAAGATTCCATTAGTCAATTAATGATGAGACCACTGGTTTTCTAGAAATCTTGGGGAAAGGATTTATGTAACGTTGAAAACGATTACACTGTTGCATGATAATAAGAGATTCTTGGATGCATGCATGTGTGTGTTGTGAGATGCATACGGACTCTTAGAAAGGAGCACACGTGAAGGGATGCGAGTCTCGCTTCCCCACAGCTTACATTGCGTCTTCAGTATTTTATTTTGCTTTCTCAGTCTTCACACGCTGCCTGACACCAGTTTCAAGATGTGGAGAAGGGATACGTTTTCTGTAGTTAGGATGACTTAGACACCTAGTTCAGTCCTGTGGACACCTTCTCTGAGGTTAGGGCATGATAGGTTTAACTTGCTTTTTGGAGTTAGCCCCACAGTTTATATGCGAAATTCCCTTCAAACTTACAGGAATTTCAGTGCCCTCATTTCTCACGTCATAAAATGGTAACATGGTATGGTACCTATTTTTATTTATTGTCACAGTGATTAGCCATTTATAATTGCAGTAGCATTCTAGGCAGGGTATTTTAATGTGTGTAATTGCTGTTAGAAGCTTTTTTTATTAAGAAAAATGCAATTAAAGTCTAATTGCATTTTTTGATTGTGAGGAAATAATGAGCCACCCAGGCATGTGATTTTTGATGTCGTCATAATCCCTTCATACAACTGGAGCCTTTTAATTCACTTCTGAATTGTCAGAGTTATTTACTCTCTGCATATGCAAGTATACCTTTGGTTTTCTTTCTTGTCCTTTAATACCCTTTAACACCACAAGTGTGCTGTAGCATGAAAAACATCAGCCACCTCCCAAGGTCACTACTGAACTCATCTAAATTTTCAAAAACATTTCTAAGGAATGTAAAGAGCCAAATGAGCTTTGCATTCCTATGCCTGTATGTAAATTATTAGTTACTAGTTATCTTGAGTCTTCACATTACCATGTCCTTCTAATTGTTTAATATGATCACCAAACAGTAAATAGCCAAGATTTTATTCACATGTGTAATTTAGAATAAAGAAATCTATTTTTTTTGTCCATGGCAAGAAGGAGCAGAACTGTGTCCTAGGTAGCGTCAAGAATGAAACTTCAATATTGAAGCATACAACTTCAGTAAAGATTTTGATACAGTAGATTTTCTCATGAAATTTTTTCAGTGTTTTGCTTAGCTACACACTGAGAGTCTTTTGAGACATACTTTGAAAGCAGTCTGCAGTTCAGAAAAGTGGTGGGTGTTTTTTACTACCTCTGTGCACCCTCATATATCCCCTGCCTTCACTGATCTTCAGGCACTCAGGTTTCATTTTGCAGTCTCAAAAATCTGGTAAAATTGTGTGGGAATATTCTGTTTATTACTTCCTGATTTGTATCCACAGTCTATAAAATCCCTAACCTTATGAAGCTATAGGGAATGTCAACTTAATATGCCATCTCCAGTATGTTTATGAAGTGAAATAGTAGTGTGGCAGGCTTACATGCTTTCTTTTTAGTTTTTTCTTCTACTTTGTTCCTGATATTTTATTTGAAATAATCCTACAGAGGGCAGTAGAAGTCTGTGGGAAAAATGACACTTTTCCTTTGGATTGAATGTTAGGTAAAATGTCAGTAGAAAAAAAAGCACTACCAGACTTCGACCATTTCCACGTGAGATCAAAGGAAATGTTTATTATTCAGATTTATGAAGAAGACAGTGCTAATAACGTCAGTTTTTTCTTAAATAGATAGTATTAGGAAAAAAAATAATATATGCATACAGATTTATGCACTCAGATGAAATAAATAACTGTTTTAATAGTAGTATTCTTGCAAACTTACTTGATACAAGTCCCATGAGAGGGTTCTGAAACCAGATCCTGCTGACTCAGCTATAATCATAGCTCTGCATGTCTCGATTTCTAGGTATAGATATACCATACAGGCAGGAGAGTAAGAAAATCATGTGCTCCTCTGGTTGATGCTCCTTTTCTTTTATTTCTTTCAAATTTTGGGTAATCCCTTTTAACTTGGAACACAGTACATATTTAATCACTCTCTTTTAATATGTAAAGGGTAGTCACTGTGTTCGCAAGGATGCATGGTGACAGGGCAAGAGGCAACGGGCACAAGTTCCTTTAGGGGAATTTCTGTCTGGCAATTGGAATAAAATTCTTTGCTGCAAGAAGAATTAAACATTGGAGAAGTTTGTCCAGAGAAGTGGTAGAATCGCCCATGCTGGAGGTATCCAGGACTTGACTTGGCAGAGCCCTGGACAACCACATCTAAGGCCCTGCTTTCAATGGAAGGCTGGAAGGAAAGGTCTCCAGAGGTTTCTTCCTAGACTGTTCTATGATTTCTACAATTTAAATATAAGGTTAGTGTCTTAGAGTGTTAAAAGCATACTGGACATTGACTAAACAGTTATCAGTGATTTGTTTAGCGGACCGGGGAGGGGTGGGGGGGCAAAAAAGGCAAAGCAAAACTGAAGTGTGCTTCAGGACTGATAGTTCTACCTGTTAAGAAAAATCTCTAGTATTTTGTAAGTGTCCTACATGCCTGCCTTCTTTAAATGTTCCATGTTTTCCCTTCTTCTGTGTTGATGCTCAGTTCCGGTCTGTTGTTTTGCAAAGCTGTTATATCTTATTGGTGTATGGTTACATACGCCAAATGTGTGCTAAAAACGTGTGCACTTTCTATGTAGGCAGTTATTTTATCAGTACAGTTCAAGAGGGCATGGCATATCTTGTCATAGCTTTAGCAGGAACGACTCTTCAAAGTTAAATCTATATAGCTGCAATGAGATTTTCACAACTAGACGTATGAGAATCCACGCGGTGCTGATTCCTGGAGGTGCACTGCTCAGAAGGCCACTGGGGAATTCGGTAGGGTGCTTCTACGTTCCTGTTGTCTGAATTAGATAGCAAACATCAATTTAAAAAAAAAAAAAAAAAAAAAAAAAAAAAGACAGTATTTGTCCAGAGTTGGTTTACAAGGTAATCTTTTATTTTACTGAAGTTGATGCAAACCATAGTTTTTTCATGTCAACTTTACTGTGAAATCCATATTTATTTATTTAAATGTTTTCTTGTGTAAAGAGTAGAAAATCCTAAATCTGGAACTGAGCCACTTGAAATTTCTCCTCCTAATGCCTCAAATGTTTCATATTAAATCCTGCATTGATACAAAAAGTACATGGGAATACACTCTTACGGCTTGGTTCTATGTGATACTGAGCTTGTTTTGAGCTCAGTGTCACTTAAGGTCGTTTAAAAGTGGCAGATTTGGATTATGTCAAACCCTAAGATTCAATTTAAAAATGCTACTTTAGAAATAGAAAAACATTTGTTCTTATGAGGAGCAAGGTGAGAAATGTGCATAATGAGATCAAAACTCTTGTGGGTAGTATCCTGAAGGCTAAAATTTTCAGCAGTATTCAAATGGGCTTTGAAAAAGAGGGATGCTGATAAAACATAGAGAAGAGCACTGCATAATTAGAGGGTTGGAAAAACTCCTTTGCAGTTAGGTATTTAAAAAGTTAATTTATGTTCTTTGTCTAAAAGAAAGGTTACTTCCTTGTTATCTACAAGATACCTGTAGGTAGTCACATTTATAGTAATAAGGATTCTTTATTACCTCAATAGAGAGCGTACGAGTATCCATTTGTTTGGAATTTGAAATTAGCCCAATTCACACCACAAACTGGATAGAAATTTTAAGAATGAGGATGATTAGCCATTGAAAAAGACTAAACTGGACATAATGAGGCAAAATTTAATATTTGTCCAGAGCTGATGTACAGACAGAGGTTACAGTTTTGGCCCAAAAATAACAGAGTGAAATTCTTTGAACCATATTATCTTTAAGATCAACTCAGATGATCCTAGCAGTTTTATTGAATGAAAAATCTTTCATTTAAGCACATGAAAATGGAGGACAAGCCCTCTTCTGTAGCTGCACATAAAATCAGATGAAATATTTGATGTTCTGAATGACTGGGTTTGGCTCCTGTACAGAGTACAGGATGGTCAAGTGATGTTGCACAAGCTTCCTTACTGGAACCCTTATGTTCTGTTTAACCTCATGCAGTTTTTTCCACTCCAAATAAATTAATAATAATAAACAGAGACAAACCCCAGGCTTTTGCCTCTGTGCCAAATAATAGTATAAGAATTAAAAAAAAAGTGGTGAAAAAAGAGCTCCGAGACTTGTAAATCATGATAGAAATTCCTGTTAGAGAGTTAACTTTTTTTTTTTTTTTACCCATTTATAGTAGCGTTCAGTGTAGAAGCCTGAATGTGACAGCGAAGGCTTGTTCTGGCTGCAGGTACAGGGACAGTTATCATGACAGCTATGGCAGGGGAGCGGAGATGTCGGATTCGATTCCTGTGGCATTGAGCCAGCTCGACTCAGGGCTGACAGAAGGTTACTGGGAGGGCTGAACAGTCAGTCTCTGCCAAGTGGAAGCTATATATATGGCCAGCCTATTCCAGTGCTCAGTGCTACCTCATCTTCCCCTTGTCCTGGCTAAAGAAAAAGCCATTCCTTCCGATATTTAATGGTTGAGATGATCAGGACAACAAGTGTTACATTTAAAGCAAACAAAACCACTAGCTGTTCTTTTCGGTGATGATCGAGTTGTCAGCTACGGTGTGAACATTTCAGTGCTGGGCATGTTAATGACCAACCTGGGCTGATGTGAACTCATTTCAAATGACTATTGTCTTCTGGAAGCAAAAAGTTCAAATAAACAAATTTTACTGTCCCCAATTCATACCAGCTCGGTTTGTATCTACAGCCCATTTTTGTTTAAAAAGTCATTGTAATGTTGGTAGCCCATAGAAGCTACCAAAAATATAACAACGTATTGTAACAGTTGTTATAATTATTATATATGTGTATATATATATATATAACAGTTGTTATAATAAGCCTTAGCATTTGAGTGACATCTTTTACTAATCAAAGACTAAATAGTCCTGAAGTAGTCAGGTGCGTGGTATCTTATAGAAGAGAGGGTTAATCCAAACCCACAAAGTTAATTGGCGACTGGGAGGAGGACTCCCTGTTTTTGCTGGGCTCCCTGTTGAGTCGGTCACTGCAACATCTCGTGGCACACAGGCGTCTTGCTAAATAAGACAGAAATGGGAAATTAAGCCTGGTATCTGGACCGATGTCCTTTATGGGCAGTATGCTGCTGTGACTTCCAGCTGAGAGCTCCGATATACTTCAGCTGATGCTGAAAAGGCATTGACCCTTTTAGCACAAACTGCCAGATCATCACTGAAATTGGTTTTAACTGTGCAAATGGACTAGCACAGAGCCAAGCTGTGCGAGGCTGCTGAGAGAGGGTGAGGGAGAGCTGGAATGAGGAAGGCTTTTGAAACAGGAGCAGCAGAAAGATTTAACAGTTCACTAGAGACTGGCATAAATAAGCAGAGTTCCTGAAATGGAAAGATTCCTTTTCTTATTGATGAACAATGTATGGATGTCAGAAAGCGGGGAAGTGATTTTATAGAATGAAACAGTTGGCTCATGCAACAGATAGCAGTAAGTTAAAGATTTTTTTTATTTTATTTTATTTTTGGGGGGAGCTATAACTTTCTTCATGACTAAAAATTGTGTCCGTATAGACTTAGAAACGATTTCCTTCGTTTGACTTTTTGGAGCAGTTATTTCTCTCCTGTTCTATATCCATCTTGGCTTTAGTTTTCTTTTTAGGCTTCTCTTTCTTTAGAAAACTGAATGAATCTACTGTTTACTTTTGAAGTGTTGACTTGATAAGACTGTGCAAAAGTCACTTAAGATTAAAAGAACTGCAAAAGTGGAAAAGGTTTTATTTTTTTAAAGAGGCATAAGTCCATAAAGTTTGCAACCAATTTACCCCCACTTTCAGATTTTCACTGGGAAATAAATGTGGTTGGCTCAACAAAGTGAGAGTATGATCATTTCATAAATTTCAGTCATTCTACCCTTTAAAAATGTCCAAGTGTTTCACCTAGGTCAGGTATGAAGCGAACAGCATATTCTGTGTAGTGTTTGGGATGCTGCCTCTGTGCTCCCCTGTGCTGGCAGTCGAGAGGTGCTCTCTGGTTTTAATGACTGACCATTTTCCCTGTAAGTCAGACTGATGGTAAAATAAGTTTACATAATTTGTCTTGACAAATCCATAATCAGAGTAGTTGGAATTTTCTGTCGTTCTGCTGTATGCACTAGCAAAAAGCAGATGCTGGAATAACCCTATCCAGTTTTCTAAATACAACTTGTATTGAAAGTATTTACTAAATGTTCAGTATGATTTGTTTTGCCTTGAATATAGTACAGTGATCTTGAATTTGATGTGGCAAGAGAAAAAATAAAAACAGAGGGAGAAACGAAGGAGTGTGGGATACCTGAGAACCTGGTGGTTTGGTTTGTATTTTCTTCCTGGGAGAACCTCTAGGTTTTTGTTTGTTCCTTAGTCTAAAACGACTTCTGTGATACCCTTACACAAATTTGAGTCATAACTTTGCAGTGTAGATATGTCTTCTGGTTTTAACTCCGTTTAAAGAACTGTGTTTAAAATCATGACATTTGCAGTGTACTTTAAATATTTATAGAATTGCATCTGTAAATAACCAGGGGAGTCTGTGCTCCAACTCTGAAGCAAAATCAACTGTACCTATACCTGAGAGGAGTTTGCTACTCTGTTCTGAAATGTCTCGTGACAGGGACCTGACGATCTCCTTAAGTGTATCCCTTCCAGTGTCCATTTGGTCTTAAAGCTAGCTTTTTTAAAAAAGTATAAAACCAGGATTCTGCTTGGCTAAAAATTAGGCATGTTGTTGCTCTTCCTTGATCTCTGTCCCGTTTATAACAGTCTTCATGTGTTTGAAGGCTTACAATGTCTCCCCTCAGTCTTCTCCCTTCTAGACTAAACAATCTCTACTATTTCAACCTTCTTCTCATAGGTTCTTTGTGATAAATCTCTTGTATGTCTTGATGATCTCTTCTGGCCTCTTTCCAGTCTGTCAGTCTGTCTTAGAGGGGTGCTGGGGCTGGACACAGTGCTCCACCTCAGGCCTTACTCTAGTGCTGAGTAGGACGGAATAATTACGTTGTCTGTCTTACATATGGTACTCACAATGCGTTCCTGAATGACGTTAGTTTTTTCCTTCGTGTCACATTATAGAGGTGTGCAGTTGTGGTCTACCTAACTCCTATTTCTTTTCTGCAGTACTGCTGCATAGTTGATTGTTTGACGTTTTAGATTTAGGCACTCAATTTCTCCTTTCTAAGCACAGAACTTTTCAGTCAACTTCAATGAGTGTAATCTTATTGACTCAGTCTGTTTCTCCAGTATCCTGAATGTATTAATGCCTCAATATTCCCCAAACATAAGGTTACTGGCTTATGTCATAAGGTGACCCTCATGAGAGTCATTAGTGTCAAACAAAAAACTCATCCTCGGGCAGTTGACACCCACACCCACCCACACACACCCCCACCCCCACCCCCCCTGGGGTATGCTTGCATCTGTTACTTTTCTAATCAAAAATATTTTTTTGAAAGGTTGGCTCATCTTAGTGAATCTTCAGCAACGTATTTATGTTGGGTGGGTGCCCATAAAATGGCTTAAAGACTGTCAGAATATAACAAGCAGTGTGGCATGTTTATAGGACAAGATACAAGTATGCAGTGAATCATATTCATGCTTAATTTTACAACTGTTCAACTGGCTAAATTTGGCATTAAAAAATATGTCCTCTTTTGCCTAAACAAAGGCTGGCTGAAGGCTTAATTGCAACTGAAGTACAGCTTTACCAGACCACAGAACTTTGCCATACATAGTTGGTATAAGCTTGAGGAATATCTAAAACAAGCAAAAAATGTATTTAAATAAAATGTTTCGGGAAAAAAAAAAAACAAAAAACACTAAAAAAAATTAGCCAATGACATGTTCTTAACTGTATAGTTCATGAGGATAAAAATCCTGAGCTTTGAAGTAAAATGTAACCTTGAGAAGAAGCTTCTTGCCCAATGTACATCTGCATAACTGCATTGGAGACAGTGGAACCACGTTAATTTATACCAGCTGAAGAGCTGGCCCAGCATTTCATGGCCTTCACAGTTCCTAGATGTTTCCTTTTAAAATAAATATTTACAATTTCTTGTAAATTTATCGCTGGGTGAATTGTGCCAGAACAGCCATGGAAACAAAAGTTCACTGTTCAGTCATAGGAAAGGAAAGAGCAGTGGTGCTACGTCCCAGACTTCTGTAAGTGCCAGCATGTTTCTACCACACCTGTGGAAGCCTCCTCTCCCTGGGTAGGAGCATCGTCCAGCCTCTCTGGTCCCTTCCATTTGTGGCTTCTCTGCGGAGCCTTTCGCCTGTTCCTCGTCCGTAACCAAATGTACCTAAAGAATCTGTGACTGGCACCGGAGAACTGCCACCACCTCTGACGTGGCTGATGAGCATAAAGGCATGGCCCAACCCTTCATTACTGTCAGGATTAGCAGATCGTTACCTGCACGTTGGCCTGGTTTGAAAGATCCGCTGCTACAGATTGTAAAGTAGTTTCATTGACCAGAGAGAGGAAATGAAGACGACCTCAGTATAAAAAGTAACATGTCTGTCAGCTGTTTTTGATATAAAAATGTAATAGGTTTCTGCATATTTATGTATATAGGTATAAATGTAGATGATGGTAAAGTATTGGTATTTCTATATGGTTTGACTCCTCTTTTAAACATATATTATCCACATTTGAGAATGCATTGGTATTTGCCACTTGACTGTTTACAGCCGAACAGTTGTATGACTTCTCACTCAGCAGAGTAAGACATTTCTGAGTTAAAAGGTAGTTTAGCTTGGCGTATTGACTGATCAGTGGGAGTTTTCTTAGGTATTTTTTCCTATTGCTTGTCCCTTCTCTGTTAAAAATCTGCCTCCATTTCTACCTCCGTAGTCATTCCAAGCCCAGATTGCAGCCACTACTGATAATCAAAATAGGCCGATGGACAATATTCCCTAAGTGCAGTTCTCAGACCACTAACGTGTATATGGCATATTTCGTATAACCTGCCCGTAGGAGAGATGTGTTAGATCAAGGCTGCTAAGTGTACATATTGTCCACTCCAGCTATGTATAAAATCTAATGAAAGACACTGTAACAGCTCCCTGCCTGGAATTCATTAATGCTTTTGAATAGCTCTGTTATGAGAAATCTTGGGGGATTCGATTGTACATATAATGAGAAGAAAATGGAGAGTAATGAACAAGAATGGTATTTGTCTAGTATTAAATGGAGAGTGCGACTTGTTTTGAATGGCACGGTAAACTTGGTTTCATTATTTTTATGATCATTTAACCGGTATGTGGTCGATAGAGGTCCCTCCAACCTCTTTCTTAGGCAGTCATGTGGACAGCATTTTGAATTTTACAGTAACTAAACAAAAACAACACGGAATTCAAGTGTCGCAGCTGGTTATGTCAAGACAATGAGGAAAAGATTGCCTGTGCTCCAGTTTTATTTCCCTTCACCTCAGCAAAAATGCTGAGTCTTGCCGACGTAAACCAGTAAACAGCAGAACTGTTGTTTCATATACTGGAGCTCTGCGTGAACAAAGGGGACTTTACAGAAATGTGCAAGTTTTGTTACTGACTTACCCACAGGCTTCAGTATGGGTTTTCAGAGGTACAACGTATTTCTGTGAATGCGCGGAACTGCTATTGAAGCTACAGAGTTTACAACACTGAGCTTGAAGAAGTAGATATGATGGACGGAAAGCAAAATATCAAGGTAATTTTTGTCTCATGTTACGATAAATTAAATCACCCCTAAAGGGAAAGCCAGTGGACAGAAGTTGAAGGAACCAATTCTGCTCAGCTTGGTGAAGTTTTTGTCCTCAGCAAAGCAAAATGTTTCCTATCCGGGCTTTTCTCAGGTTATGCAGAATTTCCCTATCTGGCAATCTCTGCTTTAAGAAAACGTTTTTGTTGCTTTTTGTTGTGGTCCAGAGTAGAAGAGACAACACAAAGCTTCAGTCATCTTGCAGGTGGAGGCCATGCCTCTTGCCCACCCAGAGGTGGTAAATGAGCCAGTCCTTTCCATCCAGCTGTAGTTGTCTCTGGTCAACAGCATTACAATCAAAATAGAAACTTCTGTGGGCCAGAAGAGTTGTGCTTATTTTGAGGAAGGGCTGTGTGCCAGGTTGCTCTTGTTGGGAATGTTCTGCTCTACCTGCCTGTGGTTTGGATTATGGAAAGATCGTGATTTTTATAGTCAGCTCCTGGCAGAAATGCAGGCATTTCTGTCCTTCAGGGGTTTGCTGAGCATGATAAATTATTATTGAAGAAGAGAATAGCTCAGCTAAAAAGCTTTTCTCTGTAGGACTCTTATTTGTAGTACTTTGAAGGAGAGTCTTCTGGTGGGTGGATGGGAAGGGTCAAGGCTCACCAGTTAGTCCTCTAGATGAGAAATGATGAAACTGCCACAGTGGTGTCTGCAGTTCTGACACTATAATGTCATAGAGCAGATCGGCTTTTACTTCCTAAATTAGAATTTGGTTGTGGATTTGCTTTTAACTTGGTTATCTAATCTATGGGCTGGACTAAAAGATATTTCTCTCCATAAGAACTTCTTATTTTTCCCATAGCTGTGAAATAAAAAATGACAGCTTGTTCATTCTAAAATGAATAAAAATGCTGTTAAGTTCTTGACCCTCCTAAGGAGAAGTAACTATGAGAACATCCTCTGTGTTGCCTTTCATGCTTATAATGATTGTTTTTGAAAGTTTTCACTTACAGCAAATCAAAGTCCACTTGCTTAGAGTGAACATGACAAATGATGGGAAATTGCATATATTTTCTCCTGACCTTATTATAACTAAGCTCCCAAAGACTTTAGTGGAAGAATTAAATCATAAGCCTTCAGATTCTTTTTTTCATCACAAACGGGTAGGTTTGCAGATGCAGTTAAGACTTTGCAGGAGCAGCTGAAATCAGATTTACCCATGCTACAGTGTGTATTGGCATTGGAACTAGACCACCAACATCTTTTTTAACAGGAATGCTAGAAACAAAATAGATTTCAGGCCAAGATTTGACTTTGAAAAGAGGAAGGCGATCATTATTTATTGTAGACTGTAGCTTGGGTTTGAAAACATTTCTTTTATAGTCAGTTTTAGTTAATGCACGTTGCTGAAGAAAGAAAATATCTCCCTCACAAAGGAACACATGGGAAATAATAAGCTTATTAATCGAATGCATGAAACCTGCTCTCCTTTTCATGAAAGAAGGGCCTATGCTACGCTGAATAAAACTTTCCCCTTTGCATGCTGATGCGTTATCCATGTATTGATGTTACTGCTTCATTAGGAAACCTAGCATTTGAATCTACATTCTGGCAGCAGAACCCTTTTCGTTTACCAAGATTGGTCTGAGGAGTCAAAGAGCCAGCAGACTTGTTTGCAAGAAAGAAACAGAGAATCTTAAAAAGGCAGAAGTTTGCTTAAGCTGAGGCCATTTTTCATGAGTGTGTTTTATGGTGAACTTTTTATTTCTTGCATTAACTTTGCATGGTGCAATGTAACAAAAACTTGAGGACTTTGAATTTCCAGTTTCACTGTATTTGACCTGAGCATGAGTCAAAATCCACTGTACTCGTGTAAGAAAATGTCTTTCCTTTCCCAGAGCTTAATATGTGTATTGAAGAGTTTCTAAATATTTTGCATTGATATTGGATGTGTAGCGTTCAACATCCATAGAATTTCCTTCCTGGAAAATATTAGGTAGAGACTCTGAAAATTACATTAACATCCCCATATTTTTTTTTTTTTTAATGTTACAGATATAGTATTGTTGTCCTAATTCTGATTTCTGTGAATGTCTGTAAATGAGGAGGAACTCTGTGAATGGAGTTACATTGTACTCATCCTACGCCGCTGGCAGCGGAAGCACAATTAAGTTCCAAATAGGAGGGTGTATGTGGGGGAGTTGGGGACAAAGCGAACGCTGTGTTTAAAAGCAAACAAACCAAAAAAAGTGTATTTTGGTCAGTGACCAAACAGAATTTAAAAAAAAAAAAAAAAAATCTTGAAAACATTCAGAGAAAGGAGAAATGAAAAAGTTCTGGATTTTGTTGGGAAATAAATTTTGAGAAATGCTTTTGGTATTTGATAAAAAAGCCATTTCACTTGATCGAAGTGAAGCCTTTTCCTCAAAAGCCCGTGGACTGGAGCACTCACCTGGGCTGTTAGGATGAAGTTGATGTCCCAAATGAACCGACACCTTCCATTCACTTCCAGGAAAACATTGTAGAGCTCGTGGGAAGCCTGTTTTGGTGTGGGTTGCCTCCGGTTTCTGCTCCCACGGCTGATCTGCAGCGTGTTAACAGCCAGCTCGGTGTTTGCGATGGAGTCAGGCTTTACAGCTGGGTTATGGACCACAGCCTGGTGGCGGATTAACTCTTGTCTCAGGCGTGTGCCTCAGCCTGCGGGTCGCAGCTCACGCGAGGGCTCTGCGTAGGCTCTGAGTTCTGGTGAATGCAGGATGGCTTTGTTCATACCGATACGCACGTTGCCTGTGTTTTTGTCACACTGTTAAGATCCTTTTTGAGAAGAAGACATGTCTTTTCCAAGTCTGTTCAGTTGGCTGCGTGCTCCGACTGAACGCCGTTTCATCCCGAGCTGGGCTTGTGTTGCTGCATATGTTGTAGTACCTGAGCGTGCAACCAGCTCTCCCCCCACTTCATGCTGCCTTCTCTCTATGTGTGTAAAGCAATAAGCACTACTTTGTAGATGGATCCCTTACCAGTAATTTTCAATTTGTCACCCTTATGTTGTCCCAGTCCCGTTACTCCTTGCAACTCAGTTTTTCTGAGAAAGTAAAAGGTTCCCTGCCCATATCGATTAGTACATTAGGTTCATCCCTGGACCCTGTTGTAAATTCATCCTAGCCATGTTCATGAAACACAGACAACTCTGATGATTTATGGGCATGGGTATGCTTTGTGCTGAGATTTTTTTAGCATAATTAGGCCGGAGTGCATTTGGGTTAGGAACTTAGTGTCCAGTTTCTGTAGAAGTATCCGGCTACAGAGATGGGTAATTGTTTTGTGTGGTTTTTTTTTTTTTTTTAAAAGAAGCTAAACAAATTAATTGCGAAAGATGCACAATTGGGAGTTTCGTGAAGCTTTCATTACATTTCTTGGGCGTCATCTGTGGAAGGCAGGCTGAGACAAAGGCTGGCTTGTTCCGAGTTTACAAAAGGAGCATGGTGCAGCATTGCAATGGGGAGTAGATTTTGATGGGTAGGAGGACTTCAGGAAATAAAAGTAATAACAAAGCAGCGGTGTATGGTAAGAGGCATGAAGGCAAAAGCAATGGTGCACAGCTTTTGAAAGCAGAGGGAGTAGCATTTCCAACAGCTTCTGAAGTAGTTGTGACCTTCTTTCCTCGCTCCTGTCTGCGGGCAGGGCGCCGTGATGGTCGGGCACTGCTCTCCCTTGCACTGGGAGTCACCGCGACTCCTACGCTATCACTTCTTAGTTCTTCTTAACCCATCAGATTGAATTTAGCAGACTTGAGTAGAGAAACTAGAGGACCAGGTGGCATTGCTGTTTGGGACATTCAGTGGCTTGATTTTCCTTCTATACTGGAGTAAAACAGGAGTGATGCCCTGGAAGTCAGCAGGCTGGCACTAGCTTAAAAGAAGTACAATTCCTTTCTGTGTCTGTAATCCGGCTCATGCTTTCTTCCACCTCCGTGTGGGTAGTTTGCCATAGGAAAAGGACTAGCAAAACTAGCCAGTATAATGGTTATTGGTTAATAACCGAGTCCTGGAAATCTTCTGACTTCAGTAATATTTTTAAAAGTATCATTAATTCCTGCTATCCCACTTTGTCCATAACCACGTGAAATGACTGAGTTTATTATTAAGGAGTCTCTAATACTCTTAGAAACCTGATTCGACGCTAAGTCAGGAAGATGTATGTGCTTTAAATCTTTAGTAGACCTGGTTTGGATCAGAGGAGGGAGGTTAACAGAGCCGTATCTTCGCTGAGCAGCTGAAAGTGAAGTAAAGCAGTCCCTGTGTGGTTGCAGCAGCTCATGATTTACAGGGCTGAATTCACAGGGCTGCTGCTGCTGCCGAAAACGCACGCTCTCAACCGCTGTTGATTTTTGAATTAAAAAAATGCAGCTCTATACACAGTTTACTTTATTGCTAGAGGGCAGGGAAATATAGGTAAGAGCCGTTAATCCCCAGCAGGCTGCTGGGCAGGCAAACAGACATAGATGACAAAAGTTAATTGGAAACATGAGCAGTTTAACAGAAAACATATTTGTGATAATTGAGAGAGTAACGTCTCCAGAAAGGAAACTCTGCAAAGAGAAACTTCAGAGGAGAAGTGGCCACTGGTAGGTGAGTGTGATTTTTCAAGCTCTCTTTAAGCTCTGAACTAATTTCTTAACAAGAACAAATAACATTAAAAGGAACTAAATAAATACAAGGTTTGCTTTGTCTGAGGGAGAAGGGCTGTGCAGTTACTGCCACTAGTTTCTCTTACAGCTGGATTAAGATACATGGTAATACTTAATTTAGGTTCATTGCATAAGGATACAATTGGTTTCATTTTTGTACATGGAGTTTTCTTCTACCTTTTGCATGTGAAGATCTCATCCCGCCCCCCCCCCCCCCCCCAACTGAAAGGACTCCAGTTTTAATTTTCTCCTTACTCTTGCATTTTTTTTTTATATGTTTGAGGTTTTTCTAAGAATCGAACTTGGACAGCAAATATTTTGCCAAAAGCAGAGGGAACCCTTAGTTAGAAAATAGTGCTGTGTTTTTGCTAATGAAAAAGTATTATGAACTTAATAAGGGAGAACACATTGCAAAACACATTTTGGTTTGAATTGGAGGAGATTCTTCTTTTTTCTTTTTCTTGAAACAGCAAGTAAATGTAAATTACATAGTAGGACCTCGTTGCTGTTCTGCTGGGTAGGAAAAGAAAACTGGCTTTTATTTTCTTTAAGTGATACTGATGTTGAAAATAGTGATATGTGTCTATCTTTTTAATGTTATTAGTGTAAAGTTGCTGATGTTTCATTACAGAAAGAATCTCAGACTAGCTATAATATCAGGTACTACCATGTTGGTTTTTTGGGTTGTTTTCTGTTTTTTTTCCAGAGCCTGCAGACAGTACAGCCTCCCAGCCCACAGGAATGAATGAAAATGTTTCATCCTCAGTTCAAAGCTGCAGCAGTACCGTTAGTTGCAATAACTCATCAGCCATCCCTCAGCCCAGCTCTGCTATTAAACCTTGGCGCAGCAAGTCCCTTAGTGCTAAGCACACAGCTACGTCTTCCATGTTATCCGTAAAGCAGCCTGTATCAGAGCCTGCAAAGCCACCGTCGGAAATCGCCAAAACAACTCCCAACGGTCAAAAATCCATGCTTGAAAAATTAAAACTCTTCAATAGCAAAGGAGGCTCCAAAGCAGGAGGGACAACGCTCGAGTGTCCAGGGTCTCGGGACAACAGTTGTGAAAAGCTGGAGACGCTCCTCAGCTTTGAGGAAAGCGAAGAAATTGATGCCGCGAATCAGAATGTGAGCAATCCGGGGTCGATGTCCAGTAGTCCCAAAATTGCACTGAAGGGAATTGCACAAAGGACTTTTAGCCGGGCACTAACTAATAAGAAAAGCTCTCCAAAGGGTAATGAGAAGGATAAAGAGAAACAGAAAGAGAAAGAAAAGGATAGAAGTAAAGACATTGCAAAGAGAACATCTGTCACTGAAAAGCTGGACGTGAAAGAGGAACCAAAAGAAGAACAGACAGCACTAGCAACAACAGAGATGCCAAAAAAGTCCTCCAAGATCGCAAGCTTTATCCCTAAAGGAGGAAAGCTGAATAGTGCCAAGAAGGAGGCCTCTGCCCCTTCGCACAGTGGAATACCAAAACCAGGAATGAAAAACACCACAGGGAAATCCTCAAGTGCCCCCGTTCCTGCAAAGGAAGGCGAGAGAAGCCGCAACGGGAAAGCCGGCTCGGGGCTCTCTCATCAGAAGTCTCAGCTGGACAGCAGGCATTCCAGCTCCTCGTCCAGCCTAGCCTCTTCAGAAGGAAAAGGCGTAGGAGGCCTCAACAGCAGCAGCAGCAGCCAAGCTGTCAACGGACCCACCGCGACGACACACACCACAGGGAGCAATACTGTGAGTGTTCAGCTACCTCATCCCCAACAGCAATACAGCCACCCGAACACTGCCACCGTAGCTCCCTTCATGTACAGGTATGGTGAGCTTCTCCAATGGACCGGTTTGAATGGGACGCTTAGATAGGAAGATTCATTTTGGATGCTCTTTCAGGGGGGTGACGCAGCAAGGTGAATGCCACATCATGTAAAAGTTTCTTGCTTTAAGAGAGTAGACAATTTATACATTTACACAGAAACTGTTGGTGAAGGCCGTCAGACTAAGGTGTATAAGAAGTTGTGATAGATAGGAGGGTGAATAATTGTTGTATCCAACCCTACTCACAGTTAAGATGAGAATACTAACGCCTTCTTGACCAGGTACTGCTCTTACATGTTTTTGTACTGTGTGGATTATGTTTGTTTTACGTACCATAGCTTTGAAAGTTGTAGCAACGTCAATTTATGACATAGAAACACTCATTCTCTTCAGCGTGGCTAGCAGTGGTGGAGCTGCCTCACTTATAAGCAGTAATGGGAAATCTTAAAAAAAAAAAATAAAATAAAAATCCCTTAGGTAAGGCCAGGCCAAAGTCTGCTGTTCTGTGCATTAATCCTGAATGAGATAAGCAAAAGAGCAGCCATATGGGGTCACAACTAACCTCCATCTAGTCCAGCGTCTTCTGTTTGACGATGCCAGTAGAGCATACGTAGGGAAGAGTAACAAGAGGGAAATCAATAACAAAGCTTCCTAAGGATACGCTCCTCAGCCTGACCATGATGCACGAAATTCCTCAGTCAGGTGGTGGGATTTTTGGTTTTGACAGCCATCTCGTAGTTTTCTTTGACACCACTTTATTCTTTCATAAGAAGAGAATGAAAGCAGTTGTTCTGTCTTCATCCTCCTCTTGCTGCTCATGGTTTGAGAGACCTCCGTTATATCCTCCCCTCCCTTAAGACGTGTCTTTTCTAGGCTAAGATGTCCGAGCCTGTTTAGTTTTTACTTGTAGAGATGCTGTTCATAACCTTTGGTCATCTTTGTCGCCCTTTCCCATCATTTTTTCAGTTCTACTATACGCATTTTTGCCTTCGATCTCTTGGCACATGTAGCATAAGAAATGGTTGGCCACATTTTTTAAATACAAGTGAATGTAAATGGAATGAACCTGAAGGAGAGGGATACCAAAGGCCTATGTAGGAATGCAAAATGGGAAGGGCGACCCTTGAGTCTTCTGACCCCTTGAGTGTTCTCCCTGTGTGTATGGAATAAAACGCCAGGTGTCCGCCTGGGATGCGGTCCCATGAAAAGGAACCAGTTGGGAAAAATTCATCTGACTAAACCTAGTATTAATAGTACATGTTCTTGATTTCCCTTGCTCTTGCGTTCATCTGCGTACATCAGCATTATTGTTGCATCTTTGGCTGAAGGTGGGATCTACTACTAGTAATTTGGGGGGATTTGTTTTGAGTTAAAAAGTGCCAGTGCAGTTTGTACTATTTTAATCCATAATTAAATAGCAAATTGTGATTGCAAACTGATTGCTTTATTGTTTATCTCTCACAACCTCTAAAAATGTGTTCGCGATGCTTGGGGCTAAGTTTATCACTACAATGTTGTGTCAAAAGAGAAAGTAAAAAGCACTCTGCTTGGTGTTCATCTTAGATGATGATATCTATGTTCAAACTAAAGTGTAAAAGCAGATGCAATCCATATGTTTTCTATAATTTAAACATACTGATAAACTGTAGGCAGTATTTATTTGACTTTTTACAAAAAACAGTAATGAAGCTACCTATTGTCAGCTGGAGAAAATGCTGAGAAATGGAAAAAAATCATGTTTACTTTTCAGCATTGGAGGAATAAAGGCCAAACTGTGTAATGTTGCTGGCTTTTAAAGGCAAGAGAAAAGTCAAATTGTATTGATTTGCAAGGCAAACATATAGCATTATTATAAATTTGCTATCCAGACACTTTTTGAATCTGCAAAATACACTTGTTTAATGCATTGCAGTAGTCATCTCAGGTTTTTTCTGCTATCAGTTAAGGTTACTTTAATTAATATAAACTTCTCAGCTGCCTGTAGACTCACTTTTTGTTTGTTTCTTTGTTTTTTAAAGTAAAAGACATGAGAAATTGTTCTACATTTCATATAAGGTCAACTGAAATTAAGAATGTTGCAACAGTAATTCCCTGCTGTGTCTTCACTTTGGTACAGCACGTGTCCTTTGGGCAGGAGAGCTTCCAGCCGCTTGTTGATGTGGCTCTACGAGCAGAACAGTGCAACTAGTGAAAGAAATGAGTCAAGATATATTACTCAAATCTGACAATAGATTCTTACGACATGACCTTTCATTACCTGACAGCCACAATGTCGGACAATAAATTGGAGTTTGAAGTTGGTTTTCCTCAGTCATTTATTTTAAGATACAGATGAGTGACATTGCTAGTTACTGAAGGGAAGCTAGCAGCAGTGTAACATGCCATCATGCACTACCTGCTTTATATTCATGCAATACAGACTTTATTAGAGAGGATCAGATTAGCCACAACAACCGATGTTATTGATGATGAAAATTTAGCTGGAAATCCGAGTGTCTTAAGACCCCGTCTGAAGAGCTGTGAAGCCTATCTTTGACTATGAATTTTTTATTTTTTACAGCTGAGTGCTTGTTTCCATTTCTAGGACATAATTCAACATGGGACTAATGAATTATGTAAAATCAGTCTGCTGGTCTATTCTGGAGAGAGGGACAGAGCGGCTGATGGCGGGTGCAATTGTCTAGTTGTTATACTTGAGATACTTTTGATGGAGAGTGACTGCACATCTCTGTTTTGCTTTGCCTTCCAGATCGCAGACAGACAATGAAGGGAACGTAACGGCCGAGGCCGGCACAGGAGGGGTCAGCATGGATTCTGCTCTGTATGTCAAAACTGGACAGCCTGCTCTCGAAGACCTCTCAGGTATGTCATGGAACATGACCTGCCGACTGTGGTCTGGTTAAATACAAAGGGGCTAAAGCAAGTTTAAAGTAAGAGCTCCCTCTTTAGGGGGGCATTTAATTTGCTTTTATTCCTAATGCTTTAGTTCTTATTAGTTACAATATTTTTTTCAGCTCTTCAGCAATGGAAACCAGGTGTCAATAATCTGAATACTAGATGCTCAAGTTCTACACAATTGTGTGTCCCTCAAATAGGAATTCTGAGTACTTAATGTTTTTCTAGGAGCACCTTTTAGGATTAAGCTATTATAAGGATCCTAAGTATTCCCAAACATTTGATATTCATTTTTCACTTCTAAAACTTTGCTTCAGAGCTTACAGAAGAGATTAAGTTAATTTCCTTGATGTTTTGGTTCGTTTATAGGTTTGAAGGAATCTCGGTGTTCACTCACATGAATCTGATCAATTTGAGAAGTGGTCTTTGCACAGCAGTAAGAGACCAAAATCTAACTTCGGTTTACTGTGTCCAGCATACAGAAGCTGAAACTGATTGTAATTAGAATACGAGCAGTCTAAATTTGAAAGTACTTCATATGCTTATCTAGAATTCCTGCTACTGTAAGAAGTATATGATAATTCGTAATAAGTGTTAAGCTTATCAATGTAACAATGCAATTTTTAGCAACCGTATTCTACTAAAGATCTAAAATGTGCTTTTAAAATCACAGTCAAGTCTTCCTATTCCAATTTCAGCAACACCTATGACTTTGCTTGTTGCGTACTGTTGCAGCATATCTCATCAGTAGAATATCTCAGTTTTTTTCATCTGCTTAGTCTTAGTATCCTCCCGTTTGATGTGAGTTTTGAAACTGATGGTCCTGCTTGGAAAAATCATGTGGCTAAAAGTTTCACAATTGGATTAATTTCATACTGCATTACGTATTCTGTCAATGCTGCGTTTATACCTGTTTGCACGTATGCTGATGGCAAAGGCAAGAGGCAGAGTCATTGGTGAGGAAAAGGGCTGCAGGAATGCATAACTGTGTGTATCTGTGTGTATGATTTATATATAGGTGGATTAAATATTCAAAAGGCGAATAAATGGCACGAGGGATAAAATCCTTGGAAACAATTTTTGGTTCATATTTAAATAGGAGAGCCAGTTCAAAGTAAGAAATGCAGAGTGTCCAGCTGCTTAAACTTTTTCAGTGTTACCTCTTAATCATCATACTGCCTAGCCTAGGTGTATTTCAGCCTGTAAACTGAGAAGTGTTTATAGATCATAAAAGGTCTTTACTCTTTAATGACAGATGTTATGTAAATACAAACTATTATTCGAGTAGAATATGTAAGTTTTGGGATCCAAAAATGGAAGCCAGCTGACAGCCTCAAACAATGGAGATGCAGAACCCAGCCATGTGCAGCCAAACCCCCCAGACAGCAGCAGTCCATAAAGGGGCCTTAGGGGAAAAGGAGCAAACAAAACAAAATGGTCCCTAGACCCAAATACATTAGAAGAAATAAGGGAGAGATTTCTTCTCTCCCTACATAGCAGCTATTGATGCTTTTAATTTAAAAGCACGTATAAAACAAAAGAAAGTATAGGTGGGGAAAGCTGGAAGCTGAATAGTTTAATGATACTGCCTGTGCATGAAGAGCTAAGTGATTTAATAATTAAGTTCCATTGGCACTATCCAATGTCTGTTTTTTAAGTATATTTGTAATTTAAGCCATTGAATGTCATTTAAGTAAAAATTTTGTATCAGTTTAGGCGTAACAGTGATCTCAATAGAAATTGCTTTACCTAGTCTCATGTATGTTCTCTTAAGAAGGTATGTACTGTTTGCCTTCATATCTATGAGAGAAATGATCTGTAAAAGAGCGCTGTGACCTTTGTTAGGCTAAAGGCCTATAAATATTTTATGTTCTTTACTGCAAAAATTTGTAGATCCATAAGTGTAGAAAATATTTTCTGTCCCAGAGACCCGTTGGCTCAAGGAACTGGTCTTGTTAGGGGCTATTTCCAATCCAGCCGCATCGTAATTGTTTGACCATTTGACCTAAGTGTATTGTATCTTAGGGAGATGATGTCCCTGGCAGTAGAGACCCATTAAAAAAAAAATTGCTAACGTGGATACTGTCTGAGCCATTGTTGTTTGCCTCAGAAAGGCTAATGATTGTACAAGCATTAAAGTCTATCTTCCCCTCCCTAGATAGTTCCCTGTAGCGGGGGCTCCAGCGCTTTGGTGAGTAGTTTGTGTTACTGCTGCTTTGCAGGCAAGCGTATGTGACTTCGTTTTTCTGTGCCACCAGCCTGGCATCTGTCAGAAACACGAAGTTTAAAGCAAAGAATATGGAAAGTTCCAACAACAGCTTATTTATCTGGCCCTTAACACTTCTGAGTTGTGTAATATAGAGATAGCCATCCAAACTAGCAATTGTATGCATGACCAGTATCCTGGCAGCTTAAGAATGCATCACTTGTGCAGAGAGGGCGGATACAAAATTTGAAAAGTTTTAAATTTGCTGTGGTATTTTCTTTAGTCATGAGTATGACTAAAGAAACCCTCTAGAATGAAATAATTTCCTTCCGTGCCCAAGAGAAGTTTTGTGACAGCTTTTTGGAGGTTTTCTGTTTCAGCATTCAGCTTACAAAGGATATGTTGGCACTACTAGAAATTCACTTCTCTTCAGCCTCTTAGAAGGTTTAACTATGTAAAGCTCAGCTGAGTTAGCAACCAAAGCATTTCTTAATTGACAGCTGCGAGCAAGTAAATAAATTATGCTGAGGCACTAATTAAATTATTAATTTTATAAAAATACATTATACTGAGGCACTAGGAGGACTTTTAATGTATATAAACTCTACTTTTGGAGCTAAAGAACAGGACATATACGTCTTTTAGAACAGAATATTTAAAGATCAGCATTTCTAAATGCCAGGGAAAGTAAAAGTCATCCCCCAGCTTCGCATCATGTAGCACATTTAAGTAGCGATAACTGTGTTGTTCTGTGGACAAGCAAAAAGTTTTGCTAATTTACCTAAACGTCACTCAGCATGGAGCACCCAGTCAACACAATTTAGTTTACTGGACAGCTGCTGTTGTAGAATGAGATCTATTTAAAATGGGAAAAAGGAGGTCTGGTAAAAATACAGCATTGGAGAAATTGGCTGTGTCGGGTTGATGCTAATTGTGTCAATATATGAGATGGAAAGGGTGGTATTGATGGAGTGTATCTTCTAATGAGGTTGAAAGTTAACCAGGATTTAAACTGGGTCATATGGGGAAGTGACAATACAGAAACATCTGGTGCAAAGGCAGCCTGTGAAATAAAGTTAACAGTACAGAGCTCGTTCTCAGTCCGGCTGCCGCACCGGCAGGTGCCTGCCGTAGGGGAATGGCATCTGCATCGTAATCAGTTTAGAGTGTTAAATAACAGAAAGTCAGACAAAATGCATTTGAGATGGCAGGTTCAGGCAGAGGTAACGGCTCCGTTCTGTGGTGCTTCCTACCTTATCCTTTCTAATGGTTTATTTTCCCTGTAGGGGAGGATCCAGAAACCCGGCGGTTACGAACTGTGAAAAATATTGCCGATCTTCGACAGAACTTAGAGGAAACGATGTCCAGTTTGCGGGGAACCCAGGTCACTCACAGGTAATGGCATGACTTTGTTTATAAGAAAATGGAAATCCTTGTGCTTTTACTTTACGTCTCTCAGATCTGGCTGGGTTGCATCCTTCAAGAATGATGAACACCGACAGTGGAAGCTACTGATCTTGTACTGTTTGTCTTTAAAGCACAGATTCTGAAGTGCGTTGTGTGTTTATGGAGATGTACGATGAGTAATTGGTGGTGGCACGTTGTATGTAGAATCAAAGGTGGAGAATAATCAGTGCTTGTTAAATGTGTTAGGTGATGTTTGAATATAGGTTACAGTTTAAAACGTTTCTTCATCTTACTCTTGAACGACTTAAGTGCATTGCGCCCCTCTCCCCGTGTGTGTAATATTTTGTTTAAATAAGCAGGTGAACTGAGCTTGACCCACTTTATCAAGTGCATAACTTGAATTCCTGACCAATCTTTGGACAAACAAATTTTTTTCATATTATTAGTCATCCATGTATATAACTGCTTTTTCTTTGTAAAGCAGCATTTATAAATCTTCAGTAATATTTAAAATATGCTCTAAATAAACAAAGACTGTTGTTACATTTAAACATTCTGTGGCTCAGATCTTTTCAGTGTTGAACGGGAGGCTTGGGAGAATAGGCTGGTTGGCCCCGAAGGAGGTCGGGTCCTACTTAGTGCTCAGTGCCTGATGGACTGCAGCCCTAAACGCGTTCAGTGGGGGAACCACTGTGTGTTTTGGCTTTGTATCTGAAACTGAGGCAGAGCTTGCAAAGATGAACTCCCAATGCTATTTTTCCTTTCAAATTTCAATTAATGTGACAGCTTATTATGATTTAATTACTGTAACTGCAGCATACATAGGTTTTTGCAGCATGTACATAACATTGTATTCTGAGTAGTACAATGCTGCTTATTTTAACAAATATCCACAATAAAAAAAGAAATAAGACTATGTTAGTTGAGCAGGAAAGGAGAAGGGGAGTTCATGTGGATAAAAGAAGTTGCAGCTATGGATTAGCTATAGATTAGCTGCAACTAAGCTGCAAGTGTTTGGGGTGTAGTCTTGCAATCTGTACACATCGCCTGAAATCTCATGGTGCAGCAGTCCCATTTTTAAGGTTCCGTATAGCAGTCTACATTTAATCAAATGCATTTCTTTTTTTAAGCACATTGGAAACTACTTTTGACACCAGTGTCACTACCAAGATAAGCGGTCGCAGCGTTCTCAGACGGTACTAGCATTACTGTTGGAAGGGATGCAACATATTCACACGCTCGGACATGGAGAATGGAAGATTTAATATAGCTGACGCGTGTCAAAAACTGTCTTTACAGGCTGTGACCTACAATGCTTTTGTAACCAGAGCTCTGTGTAAATATTATCAATATATTGAAAAATATATTCAATTCATTAATATATAAAATAGATTTTGAAAAATAAATTTGTTTTGCACCTCTTATTTTCTCATTTAATCCTTTCCTCAGTGTAGAAATAGCTACCATCTTGGTGCTGGACATGTGTCCAAAGCATTAAGACTTTCATTAATGCAGCCAAAAAAAGAAAATGTGTCAGAAAAATAGGACTTCAGTTGGTTTTCCTTTAGTCAGCTTAATATCCTACTCCCTTGCCTAGAGTGGCAAAACCATGGTATGATAGAGCTATATATGATTGAAGATGAAAAAGGTATGCTTTGATACTGTGGATAATCCGTTAAAAAGTTCCTGCTTAAGTCTTCTCACGTATATGTTGAACACTTGGTGGCCTGGGTGCAAAGGCATCATTATTTAAGAACAGTGTTGGAGGAATGGACCTAACTCTCTCAAGGCATTGTAGCAGGTAAATTCTGTTAATGCTGTTACTTACAATCTGTAACTCGGTGAGTATTCAGGGTGTAGGGTCTTGCAATTACCTGAAATCTCACGGTGCTCTGTACAGCAGGCCGCATTTAATCAAATGCATTTATTTTTTTAAGCACATTGGAAACTACATTTGACACCAACGTCACTACCGAGATAAGTGGCCGCAGCATCCTCAGCTTGACGGGACGACCGACCCCCTTATCGTGGAGACTGGGGCAGTCCAGCCCCCGCCTGCAGGCAGGCGACGCTCCGTCGATGGGAAACGGGTATCCCCCGCGAGGGAACGCCAGCCGCTTCATCAACACGGAGTCGGGACGGTACATGTATTCGGCACCTTTGCGGAGGCAACTAGCGTCCCGCGGTAGCAGCGTCTGCCACGTCGACATCTCGGACAAGGGAAGCGATGAAATCGATCTGGAAGGCATCACCATGGATGCCACCGGCTATATGAGCGATGGGGATGTGCTGGGCAAGAATATCAGAGCTGATGACATCACAAGTGGGTAAGTGCCTTCACTTTTCTTCTTAAATACTATACCTTAGGTCATTCTTGCATTGTGTTTAATGACACTGTATTCCTGTGATTATCTGGGGGGGGCGACCAAGATATTCTGCTAGTTTTAATAAGCATGTCGAGTGACAGCTTATTATCTCAGTGGGATTTAGGCACATAATTTAAGTTTTAAGTGCATGTTAAGAAAATATTCGTACATATGAACATACTCTTGCACATGATTAAATATTTTCCTGAGTCAGGGTTCATTGTAGTCGTCAAACACATGCTGCAACATTCATTAATGTCCGCAAGATGGAGAGAGTGAGGCATTTTCTGTACTTTCACTGAACCCTTTTGCTGTCTGAACTTTTAGGGGGCAGTTCACTGGAAGGAAACGAGTTTACGTCTCTGTGTAGGATAAAATAGTTGTACACGCAAAATAAAGTCTAAAGAACAAGTTAGCGTGCAGAAATATGAAATGATAGACAATGATTAACAAGGTTTTACATCAACTCTTTACCGCTGCCTTGACCGGCAAAAGCATTTGTTCTTTGCTCCAAAGTCAGTATTCGCTTCAATATGTCTGTTTTCAGTTCCTTCTAGAAAGTACAGTAATTTTTTTCTTAGTTCAAGTACATCACCATTAGATTGATGCTAAAACTGATCTTTGAGATGTAAATGGCATATTTATTTTTGTGGCAGCCTTTTCCCTGTCTGGCCATCTTACACCCTTTGCTTTTCTGTAATTTTTTTATAAGTGACATTTCTTGTAGCATTGGCTTATTTGGAAGCTTTAGTGTCACTGAAACAGAAAGCTGGAATCCAGCTGCTGCTTTGAAACTAACTCAACCAGTTAAGTTATGCAGCCAGGAAACCCCCATTAATTCTGTCCATTGTGAATATTTGGATGTTTTCACCCTGTCCTTTTCAAAAAGTGAGACACTTTATTTTTAATTCTTCATTAGGGAAGCATATAGTAAAGAAGCTGATGCAAAAACCAGTGTAAAATTCTGTTTCAGATAAAGCACCAGTAGCTGTTGCTGCATTAATAATGCATCGTGTCACTAAAGCGCCTTGTGTTTTCCTCAAATAAATGAGCTTATAGCTGAGTTTTGCAGTGTTTATTGTAGTAACAGTTATTGCTTTTCCTCTGGACTATGACTTTTATTCAAACTCGCGACTGTAGTTTTCGTGTAGAAGTGAGGAAAATAAATTCTGAGTAGCACCATGGTTTCTATAAAACACCTGGAGTATGAGCTGAGAAGTGTCCCTGGCAGAATTGTGTCAGTTCAGGCTTCTGCTGCTCATATCCTAGAGGAGCCCCGGTCTTTGCAGATCTTTACTTAGTGCATAAAGTTCAGATTCTAGGTTGAGGGAAAGGAAGGAAGAAGAAAGTTTATGAATGGTATTTCCAGAGAAATCTGTGTCTTCACTCATCTCTCTGCATCATTTCCTTTTCTGCGTCATCCCGTAGGGTAAAAAATGGAAGTCTCCATAGTCTGAAAATACAAGAGCGGTCTTCAGATTCTGGGTCTAAGGGACTAGTAATGTAATAATATATTTTTGCCAGTTGGTACCTCTGTGAATATAACATTTAGCAGAAGAGTCATATTCCACAACAGCTCACTCCTAGCCTTGAGTGTTAGAACATCTTTTACTGAGTACCTGACTCTTATTTCCCATTCGTTTTTAAAGGAGGGAGGTAACTTTGAGTTTTTACTCGTATAACCTGCCACAGATTGATAAACGAGATCTCAATTTAAAGTTCTTAGGACAAGAAGAGTTATGTGTACAAATGCCTTTTTTCCCCACATCTTTTGCCTTTAGCTACAAAAGCCTATTTTGCTAAATAATGTGAGTTGGTTTATTGATTTTTGTAGCACTGTTGCAGTCACTGACTAAGTTCCAAGGGCAGAATCTGTATTGTAGGTCGATCCATTGTCAGAAAGATCTGGCTCCATTTCCAGGTTGTGGGCAGGGTTTGGAGGCTGGGCGGTTTGGAGGTCCTCTCCTTGCTGCACCGGTGGGCGTTTGGAGGGAGCGTTCCTGGAAGCAGCCCCACAATGTTGGGGTTACATAGTCTGTGGAGAGTAATCGTGTGTATTGCAGTATTGAATTGCAATAACAGCATTGGATATAATCCTAATATCAATGGAGAGAGATTAAAAAAAAAAATGAGGGTGTTACCTGTGGTGAATCTCACTGACAGCTAATATTGCTGGATTACCATCTCCGGTATGAACAGATGTTTTGGTAGCCTGTTTCATAAGTTATCTTCCCCAATGTCGGTTTATTCCCAATAATAAAATAGGATAGCATTTTGTCTTTGAGGGAGAGGAATAATACACCGCTTAGAAATCGGAGAGGTTGCTTGTAAGAAAGCATCCGTGTGACTTGCTGCAGAACAACTCTGAGATCAATGTTAGGGCGAACAGGCCCAATATTTCCAGAAGCTGGATTACAGTATGTGGAAAGCAGCACAAGAGGGCATTTATAGCATGAATAGCTCTTTATTAGCTGGTATGTGTTTCACTTTGTCATTTTTCAGAATTGCTACAATCCTGCAGTCTGAAAACCTTGGATCTGTGTTTTCATTGGCAAACTGAAAGGGAAGGAAGCCAAAATATTTGTTACAACCAAAATAAATCCAATAGCCAAGATAAACTATTTTAGCCCTGTGATCCTGATGCTTTCTCTGAAATGTACTGGGTCATGGGAAGTTTCGTTTGGCCTCCTTTAATAAGTCTGCTCAAGCAGAGCTCTGGCAGACACCAGGATTGCTTTCATAGGGTTAGAAAGAGCATCTTTTCCAAATGGGCAGAAAATATCTCTTAAACTAAGAAAGCTTCCGGGGGGGTGGATCAAAGGTAAGAAGTTGTCTTATTGTGGGAGCTAAAGCATCAACCAAACGACAAAGCAACTGGACTAGGATATGTGTGAGGTGGGGAGCGGGCACCCGACCCACCTCCTCCGGCGGCTGGCTGAGCTCCGGGCTTCAGGGCCTCCTCAGAAAGTGGCACCTGAAAGCCCAGAACTGTCTCACCTATCCACCCCAAAGATTGTCCCAGGTGGGGACGTTAACTCTCATGGCTTTTTTGGGGTTTGTTGGGAAGGTTTTGTCCACTTCAGTCTCCCTCTAGCTACTAACATGCATATTCCTGCCTCTTTCCATCCTCCCCTCCCCACCCAGTTCTCTCTAATGAAATGTAGAGTTAATTTCCTTTTTCTCTGTCCTTGGAATGGAGCAACAGAGCTGTTTGTCAGAAAGGTCTTTTTAAATTCTTTTCTTTTAACTTACTTAATCCTCTGCCCCTGTTTTCATTACCCCAGTGTGCAGCTTTCTGTGCAGAATTAACCGCGTGGATATACCGATTAGTGCTGGTTGCAAATTTTCTCAGGAAATGGCTTTGGGTCCACAAACGCAGCTTGTCATAACAATTTTTTGCAGAAGCATGGCTGTTCCAGCTATGTTCCAACAAAATGTAGATTTGATGATTTGACAGCTCAGCCGCCCGAGAGAGCCTGAACTTCGAGGCAGGGCAGATGTGAGCAGCCCCGTGCGCGGACCATGGGTCTGCTGCCTGCCAGGCTGGGCTGTGGGGCATGCCCAGCTCACTCTTTCGAGCGTGTCTCATTCAGAAACGTTACCTAGTGACTCTCATCCCTCACTTAGCCAGCCCAGCAGCGAGCTGCTCCCTCAGCTATTAGATGAGGACAGAAGGGCTCAGCCTGCATACGATGTTACACTATTGCAGTGACCTCCCGCAGGTGGGAGGGGGAGGGAGACTTTTTACTGTTTTATTAACCTCCCCATTTATTTGATGCTTTGGGGCCAATACATTTCCATTCCAGATCTCTATTTCCACAACCTCTTAATGCATTTGTGTGCGCGATGCTCGTGGGATTATGATTCCTTCTTGTTTATTTGAGCCTTTACGCTCCCCAGACATCTTTCTATGAGCGCTACAAGCAGGTGAATTGGGAACGTGGCTGAAAGGATGCTAAAAGGGAGAGCAGACCACTCTGGGCTGGGGAATCAGGCTTTAACCCCTGCTTCTGCTCAGGTCCGTCAAACCCACACAAAAGCATTGTGCCCTAGGTAGAAATCATCTTTGTGGTGCAGAGGCCTGTCTGCCCTTCAGTAACATGGACCAAACCCATCATTGAAGTAGAGTTGTGTTGTAGGCTGAAATGTAGGAGTTGTATCTATTAAGACGCAAAGAAGAATTTGATATGAAGAGCTGAAATTGAGGACTGATTTCATTGCGTGTTGAAGTGTAATTGATATTTGTAGGATTCTTGCAGCTCGGTTGCTTGATTTTGTTCTGTATCAGTCAGACAGTGACGCATCTTTTTCAGATGTCAGGCTCATATGTGGCATAACAGACCTTCACTTGGGCTAAGGTTTTAGAGAAAGGAAAGGAGGACTATGCAGTTCGCTGGTAATAAGAATTTGCTCTTGGTAACAGTAGTTAAGAGAAACTGTTTCTTTCGAAGCTGTCTGTAACAGGAATGGCTGCTGCTCCAGGTAGCGTGTGGCTAGCTGGAAATCAAGAGTGGCTGAGCTAATCATGGTCTGAATGAGAACCTGTTCACCCTGTACATCGATTCAATGCTAGCCTGTTTTTTGCCATGGTGATTACCACTGCATTTTTTCTGTACACTTTGCGTTACAGTGGGTTAGTCATTTTACTGGACATTGCTCTTTAAATGGTATGATTTTAGCGATAAGACTTCATCTAAATACACTGGATGGCTGGAACTGCATTCCTTATGTGGCTATAACACTTCAACGTGACCAAGAATTATTAGGAGGTTTATTTTATTTTTCTTCTGTGTTTGAGCAGAGTGTTTATTTGAACTGCCTTCTGTCTTGCTGGGACTGGCTTCTTACATTTTGATCTTTTCAGCATTGCGGAATAGTAGCTATATATGGTAAATAGATAATTAACACAAATAATGAAGGGGTCAGGCAAGCAAACTCAAAATTTTGACTTTTATGAAAAGGTATTGGGAAATTTTGACTTCTGACTTTTTAGTAAACTATGTTGAAACTGGGTCAGAACTAGCTTTTGGATTTAGTCATAGATGTCCTGGTGCTGTGAGAATGAAAAGAAAAAAATTATGGCGGTGTTTAAATCAAAATAATATTCTTATTCCAAGAACTGTACTTAAAGATCTTTACAGGAGACATGACTAGAATACTACATAAGCATTTTCAATATTGTTAATGTTGTATATTATTTTAAATATTCTTAAATATTGCACTCAGTTCAGGAATAGTTCTGGTGTCAGCTTCATCAATAAAACAATGTTTGATCATTTATCACAAATGATATCTCGGATAACGTGCTCTCATAGAACTTCTCTTGCAGCATAGGATTCAGCATAGGAAGACATCGTAGGCCTATAAATCAACCTTGGAATCAGCTGGAATCAAGCTTTTTATTCATTATACTGCCAAAAAGGGCCATATTAGGTCACATGTAGTGTTTGTCAGTAAAATGAACTCACAAGTTGTGGTGTGTGGTATTTCTGCTTACTTGTACCTACTGTCCTATTGTCAATGACTACCAAAAATACCGTTTAATAGCCATTATCCCACTCTGGGCTTGTTTCTGTAATAAACACCTCAGCAGCATTTGAACTGCTGCTTCAGTGCCAGTAGGTTTTTGTAATATGAGCAGAAGGACAGCTTCTAAAGGACAAAATACGGTCCCACTCTGGGGCTAGCCAGTAGAGGGAGATGCAATCATACAGACTTTGTCGATGTGGATCATCTGCAAGAAAATAGTCAGATGAATTCTTCTGTGAGATGAGTAATGTGGATTTTAATCCCCTCAGACAGAGAAGGAAGCAATTTTTTTTAACTACCCTTTTGTGCTGCTCGCCTATAATCTGAGTATGCTGGACATAGATTTGGGCTAGAGAGGCTTTGCCATAGACCTGAGACTTAACATCTGCCATGGCCTAACTCCTGCATACAGGCAATGCTTGCAGCTCTGAGCCAAGGCCTCTTAAGCCACACAATTTAGGACTAACTCGATGGTCTCACTGGACTGGAACTAAACCTGCTCAGAACTAACGATATAGTTTGGGAAAACACGTGGGAAACGGCACTAAATATAGTTAAGCAAGATTGCATCTTAAAAAATAATGAAGCTTTTACTGGTCATTTGGTTACAAGGGGGAAAATTCTGCTAATCCTAATGAGTCCTAATGCTGTAATGAAGCCCTCGCTTCTCCTAGCGAAGTCATTGAGGAGTGACTGCCCAGATTCCTCTGTGAAATCTGGGGAGGATCTGTCCTAGTCTCTTCCCATGAGTTTTCTCAGGTCTTGCTATCTTCTTGTACATATGTTAATCACCTGGCTCCTTTGAAGCCTGCTTTGGGGGCTGTTAATAGTTAGTATTGGCATTTGAAATCTCATTGCCGTAGCCAGAGTCCTCCTTCAAGATACAGTGCTCCATTCATTTCTGAAGGGCCATTCAACTCCCAGATAGATGAAGAGGAATAAGTAAGGCTTTAACCTGTCCTTTCTTCTCATAAAAAGCCTAAAGAAGGGGGGAGAAATTGAGGCAAGCAAGGAGAACATAATATTCATATTGAATATAAAAATATCAGTATAATCTTACTCTACTAACTCTAGCTTTTGAAAGTCCAGTTGCCTTAAATGGATGCTTTTCAGTGCCTAATCTGTGTCATCATCTTGGATGGGCTGACTAGATTTGTGAAAGGGTTTTAAAAATGGTGGTGGAGCAAGCCTCTTCTTGAGAGGATGGTGAATTGAAGCTGAAGGTGCCTTTGGCAGACAGGTTGAGTGAGTGTTGGAAAGAGGATCATCTTCTAGAAGAGTCTTCTTTGAAACAAGAATGGATGCAGTGATGTGAGAGATGCTTTCTTTCAGTCCAATATTCTTCTCTTACATACTGACAGTTTCTCTTAAACCACGTCTATCTAAGACTGCTAATTCCACAGGAAACCATTTTCTTCAGAAGCTCGATAAGAAGCCATTGTCTTGGAGGGAACAGATGTCGGGGCATGGATGAGATTTGACCTATAGTGGCAGCAGCCACCCAGGTCCCTTACAGGCTATATACTGTCCTTGGAATTCCTTCCCCAAGCAAAGGCAAGTTTTGTAGTAACAAGCCTGCAGACTTCTTGAAAGGGAGACCCAGCTGAGAAGACTTGTAGAAATAAATTTAGCCCTGGGCAGCAGTGCCCAAAAATTGTTATCTGATGGCTGCCGAATGACTTCTGTGCCAGGCAGTCTTAATACATCTCCAAACAGAAAAGTAATGATTTCACAGAAACCACTTCTGGCTGTAGATTTCTTCCCTTCTCCCCTCCTCTCCACCCACCCCCCACCCCACCCCCCCCACCCCCCAAAAAAAAAAAAAGGTCTGAGGATTAAGTAGTTAACAGGGGTGAACTTGTTTTGCTTTTAGACTGGTTTGGACAGTGTGAATAAGCAGCTACCGTTCATTTTATTAGTGATCTACAGGTGAGAGGTTTCTCCGAGTAAACTGTGAAACTCAAATAAACTTCAGTTTTGCATAACGTCATTTTTCCTGTTTTACCCTTTAGTGGAACCGGTATCTCCTTCTTCCCAGCAGTGATGAGGCTTTTTGAGACTGCAAGTCATTTATTGTTTTTTCTGGGTTTGCTCCATGTCTGGGTTTGAGCATCTTCAAAACAATTCATAGTTCATTCGTTAGTTTGTTACTTGCAAATAGTTACTGATTATTAGTAAAAGTCTATTAATTTATAAATTATAGACTGCCTTAAATATAAAATTAAATTTTAAATGAAATGAGCAATAGGTTTGTGCTTCTATGAACCTGAAAGGTAATACTTGGCCTAACGTTAGGGATTTGGGCATTGTATTAGCAGTCCCAATTTGAAAGCTCGGGACCTAATTCTGTTCCCGAATGCCTTTGTTGAAATTCATGTGGATCAAAGAATGGAATTTAAACCAGACATGGGCTTATAGACAGGATATACATTCAACCCTTTGGTTAGAGAGATGAAGTACTGTGCTGATGTGGTGGGCATTGTAACGGGGAGTGGGCAGGCAAGAATAATGGATGGAAGGACTTGTGGGGAAAACACGGGGAAAGGTCCTATGGTCTAATTCCAATGTCATGATGGAAAATGCAGACCAAATTCATACTAACCTGGGAAGTTTGGCGTTGTCATCATCCTGCTGTTAGGCTAACACTTCTTTTTAAGTCAGATTTAGAACAAATTCCTGGTTGCAATAGCAGGATCGTTTTGATCACATTTATCGTATTTCAGAAAGAGCAGTGGGGAATTTTCTGCTGTTGGTGGTTTTTAGCGACCGGCAAAGTTAGACGACGACTTTGATACTCAGAGCTTGTTAAGTCTCTTGATCTCCTTTGACTGTAATGATGAGGCAGATGAAGCCTGGTGAAAATAAACATTTAAAGGAAAACATTAAGGATAACAGTGTTACTGCTGCAGCTAAAAGGGAACACTTCTGAGTGTCAAAGCGGATGTTGACACATGGAATAATCCAAAAGCTGTAATTCCTACAAGCTTTTTGTTTCTTCAAGTTTCAAGCACTTGGCTTGCTGGGCAAGTCTTCTGCCAGGAGGCACCTGGGCAGCTATTTCCAAACTAACCTTGAATCCAAAGCCCCAAGAAGAAGGCAGGAGCACCTGGGCTGCCAGAGTCAGCTCCAGTTTTGGGGCACGTTGCTGCTTTCCTGCTTGTGGGTTCGGGATTACGGAGCCGTGCGATGCTGAGCAGATCAGGGTAGGTTTGCCCGGTCTGCTGTACACTGCTGACTTACCTGCTGCTCCTTCTCTTCCTAATACTTACATAAAGAATGCCTGTCCCTTGGCTATCTATTTTCAAAATTGGAAAATTCATATTCATACATGAAGGAGTGAAATGAATATATATGAAGTGGTAGAGTTGTCAGACCATAAAAGTAGGTGTGCTGTTGGCTGTATACATGGGTAAGCAGGGAGTGCGGACAGAAGTCAAGTGACTCAGACCGCTGGATTTTACTGATCCCTGGCATAACCCGTTCCTGTTTCCTCTGCGTGCCTTTCAGGAAAGGGAAATAAATTACTTCAGCATCAGAAATACCCTAAAAATATTGCACTTGGAAGGACTTATTACAGCATTCAAAACTTCAGAGGCACAGAAAGGGTGTATTTGGCTAAAGAAAAGAGAAGTTTAAAGGTCCAGGTTGTCCAGGGAACTCCAAAGCAAATTACTTTATGCCTGTAATACAGGGCAGGGAGCCACTTTCTTAGAGAAAAAAAGCGTCACCGAGAAAGTGGGCTCTAAGTTCCAGTTGTGTCTTAGAAATGCATAGTACTGCTCTTGTTTAACCTGCGTCTTTTCATATTCAAAGAAGTTTGGTTAATTGTGTTTCCTCGCTGATGAAGAGTGAAACTAGAGAGATGAGTATTAAGCATTAATTCCTGAAAAGATCAGAAACTCCTTTCAACCAACGTCGTCACCGTCTCACTGTCCATTCATTAAGTGTCATTATATTCAACTTCATGAAAGGCAGTTATTCCCCTTGGCTGTTGGTACCATTCCCAAAGCATCTGAGCTATTAAATTTTTTGAACATGTAGAATTTACCCGTCTGGATACTATGCTTTTTTTCAGATCATATGTTTAAACTTTTTCTTACTTTGAGGCAGGTAGAAGAATACTTTGCAGGGCTTGTTTTTGCACTGAATGTGCTTGCAGAGTTCTTAAATTCATTAATCTGGCAAGGTATCTAGTACAAATTTGTCATGTTTTTTAGTAAGAAAAGTCAAAGAAATTACACCTAATCGATAACTGGCCTAATAGAATTCTTTGGACTGCAATGAGTCGTTGTAGAGGAGAGGCTAGTATACTGGCATTCCGTATTGGGTAGATGTATGATAGGGCAATAAATTCAGATAGCGTTGCGTACTGTTAGAATTATATGCATGCAGGATATTTCCTGGTATTACTCCTCCCAGAGTAAAACCTTGTAAGATTGTCTTTAGAAAAATATACCTTCATTATATTCTCCTTTCTCGTAAACCAAAAATCTGCTCCAATAATAATGTTGTATTCCTAAAGGCAAGGCAGTTTCTGAGAGCCAAGACAGTTCTAACTTTGAAGGGATGGGAAGGAAGGGAAAGAAAGCAACGGCTGGAGATTTGTGGCACCAGTAGTTTTTAATCTCCTCCATACTAACCAATGCATAGTAGAGATTTTTTTTTTCATTTATTGTAAAGTTTATTTATTGTAAATGCATTTTTCTCAGCAGAATTTAGAAGCTAGTACCTTCCTTTCTTTCACCTCACTGTTGCATGCAGGACTTCAGGCATCGTTCGTTTTGCCATCTTTTTGGAATGAAACATACCTTGGTAGAGGACGTTGCATGTAATAAAAATTACAAAGCTTTCAATCCGTGATTACACAAACTGTTTCAAAATACAAAAACCTATCTTGTTTTGTCCTGGCATGTAAGAAACTTGTCCTGTTGGTATAGTGGGTAAAAGTCATCGTCTATGTCTGTGCTTCGGTCTTGGTTAGAAGAACTCATGATCTACTTGTCGAAGATGCCAAAGGCATCCAGCTTCCATTGACTTATGTAAGATTTATGAGTGCTTAAAACCAGTGCAAATCTGACTGTTAGTTTTCAGTGTGATGCCACTGCAGAATTATTCTAATCTATCAGATTGCTGAGCTTCTGTGTAGAGGATGAAATCTGTTGATGTTAGTGAAACGGCTTTCCATTGATTTCAGCATGGCTAACTCTTAAGAGTAATATATTTCATGTCACATATTCTGAGCAATAAGTATGGAGAACAATCTATTTCAGCTGTAGTTGATCTTTTTTATCGAAGGACTAGTCATACACCAGAAACCTGACAGCAAAGCCAAAAGCTGCATTTCCCAGTACGTGTACAACGGGTATTAATACAGAAACATGTTTCGTGTGCAGACAAGCATCTGCAATAAACCAATTGGCGTACATACATTAGATGTTTTTGCAAAATGCTGTTTGCATGTTTTGTATAACAATATGGTCTTAAGTTCCACTTTTCTTTCCCTTTCTTTTATTTTAGTAGCTTAAGGAAAAAAGTATTCTTCCATGATAAAATATTTATAAACTATGTCAAACAAAAGTTAGAATGCTAGACCTAAGGCGAATTCCACATGGGTTACGGTGCAACTGCTCCTCTTGCTTTTTACAGTCTCTGTTTTGGAGTTTGGAGAATCATGTCCCCACAGATCTGCTGAACGGAGAATACTCTCGTGTCTGACTTGACGGGCTTAGCAACCTCTTTGTTAGACTCCCCAGAGAGACTCCTCAGTTGTTCCGGGAAGGCCCCGTGCAGATTTATACATCTAACTGAAATGCTGAGCAGCAGAGTGTGCAAGGCTTCTCGAGTCTTTACCATCGCCTTTTTATAAATGTAGTAATCGAATTTGACGTGGGTTAAGTACTTCTGTTGCAGTAGCCTCTCGCCAGCAGAGGCATTGCTGGCTGCAGCTAGGAGCATCTGTCCTTTTGTGCTGCGGATGCGGGTGCCTCGCTGTTAGGGAAAAAGCTCTGTGCCTTGTTAAGCAAGAGGAAGGTGTCACATGTATCTGGATGTTGTTCTGTGGGCTGCCGTCATTTCGCTAAGAGTGGCTAAAGGATTAAGAGGATACAATCCCGTCAGCTCCTAACTGGGTGAGGTATGTTACGTGTCCAACAGTATGCCAGAGACAGCAGCCGTGTTGCTAGAGTTGTTAAGAGTTATTTCAGTCTCGGGTGTGTGAAAATCTTTACGGTGTGTTTACACAACTGTCAGTGCTGCTCCTGTAGATGTACGTGGGCTGATGAACTGATTGTGGTAGCACAGAGCTCGCTCCGTGCTAACGTCTTGAGAGGCAAGTGGGACTTGCCTTTCTAGTTTAAAGCTAGCTCGCATATCTGTAGGCAGAAATACTTTTAGAAAGGAAGCTACACCAAGAGAAAAATCCTCCTGTTTTATTTTGACACTTTGAACTTGTTTACCTACTACCATTGTGCGACCACAAAATATTTTAAAACATTATTAAGATATTGATGTAGGGCAGCTCCTTGAGAAGCTGCTAACGAGAAGACTGGAGTAACTTCTTAATTTCAGTATTAATATATTAAAATATTTTATTCATAAACTGAACCAAAGTGGTAGGTGGTTGTATGGTTTTTAAAACTTCCTTTTCTTGGTTACCACCACATCCCGAAGTTACGTTACGTGATGGCTGTTGCTGTCTGCATCAGTACAGACTTCAGCAAAAATGCTGGATGACACAGCCTGCATTATTGTGAGGAATTGTTCCTCATGATCACCAACGTCTATCTATTCTTGTCCACCAAGTGTCATCTCTGTTATTCATTTTTCATTTGTCTAAACTAGAAAGTAAGAAATGTGCTATCTTAGCAATTTGTGAAAGTATCATCTATATACCTGACCCTTCTTAATATCTAAGAATAGAAACACTTTTTAAATGCAGATGTCTCTAGGTCACAGTTGCAGACAGAGTGCGATGTAGGAGCCAAAACAAGGTTGAAAAAAACCTTTTCTTTCATGCTGCAACTTTGATTTCTCCCAATAAACCTTGGGATGCTCATTGTTCATGGGCCATTGACAAAATCTAGGATGAACTCAATGTGATTTTTGCAGTTAACTTGTAAAAGCGCTGAGATTTCCATCGTGCTGTTTTAGCCCACGCAGAAGAGTTCAGGACAGTATAAACCACGCATTTTTTGGACAGAGAGGGATAATTAATGACAGCATTCACAAATATTAAATGACTTCCATCTAGGCATCCTTAATGAAAGTTAAGTATTCTTCCTTTGTCACAGTTACGTTGAAATTCAATTCTTATTGATGAGAGAGCGCGCAAGATGTAATGGAGAACAATGAGAGGCAAAAAATAGTTTTCCTTGCTTCATATTCTGCGTACTAGTCTGAACTCAAAAGTGGGGAAATTGCAATATACAGTTAAAAACATGCAGAAGATATGAGCTACAGTAATATCTAGACGTTTTACTGTTTTACTAAATATGACATTTCGTTTTGCTTCTTTAAAGGTATATGACCGATGGTGGTCTGGGCCTCTATACTCGAAGGCTAAACCGGCTGCCTGATGGCATGGCTGCAGTGCGGGAGACGATGCAGCGTAATACTTCACTGGGACTCGGAGATGCTGACAGGTAAGGTCTCATCCAGCAAATGCTCGCATATAATGGCGCGTTTGATTCACACTGTATCCAATGCATATTGGATCTCTAAGATGAAATAGCTTTGGGAATTCAGATGCTGAATACACGGGTATAAGTTTCTCCAGAGTATTTTAGGTTATATGTTCGCAGAGGTGTCAGGATAAATGCTGACTTTATGTCTTCTGATTGCTTTGCTGAAATCTCATCTGGGCTTTTATGGACAGGATGCACCGCAAGAAAACGTAAAACTTCTATTTTAATAGTGTGAAATAAAAAAGACCTAATTCTCTTCTCATTTCCACTGATTCGTTGAAGTCCAGTGATTCAGCGTGAACGGTCAAGGTCAAAGATCAAGAATTAGGGGACTAAAAATCCACAATTTATGGGAGTGCAATCATAAAGGAAGACGGGGAGATGGACAGCAGAGAGACCTATATTCTGCTAGAGTTGAGATAAATGGGTTAAATACTTTTGCTTTTAATGGCATCAGCCTATAGCTGCTTCTTTCCCTTCCAAACCCAAAGCCTGATGAGTGTTACTGTTGATGTAGTAAGTGAACCGTATCCTTTTTCTTCCGTGAGGGGCCCCTAAGTATAAAACATGGATTCTGAGTTACAGGTTTGAACCAATTTCTGAACTAAAAGTTTTTTCTCTTTTTGTTTTGTTATTGATGAGTCTTTCCTGGGACGTAATGCCATTGTCCGAGTGTGATATGACTGATACTTTCTTGATAGTGATGCATGGATTACTAAGGAGATAGAAAGCCACACTAAATTTGCCTTGGTGTTCTCGTGATATTAGTAAAGAGCAGGATGGTAAATCTAAACAAAAGAACTAAAACCTCTCAGAGAATCTCAGCTCACTTTCAATCACTATGTCAACATATGCTTGCCAGTTGTAAAATATGCCTGGATTTTTCAGGAGCTCATATCGCTTTCTGAAATTTGCAACTTGAAACCCCTACTCAGCCAACAGCACTGGCTCCTGGTTGACCGCGGGTGAAGGCATTGCCACCTGGTGATGCAACTGAAGACTAATCAAGTATCATCCTCGATGGTTGCTGTGGCTTCTGAACATTGCCACGTTAACAGAAGCTATATGTTAACAATACAGAATTGGTCTAATATAAATTATATTATTGTTTAAGTAACAGTCAGCTTTCTGGAGAGCTAGTGATACATTCCTCATCATTGATTCCTTCCCCTGTCTAATAGTTTCTGTGCTTGCAACACTTTTTCTTGGCACGTAAATTATTCTCACGTTTTCTTTGCTAAGCTCCTTCCCTGAAGACACCGCACATGAAGACCAATTACGTACGTTCGACAAGAGAGGTTATTTTTATTATGTTTAAATGTATTCCATTTAGAATGGGATTGTGACATGCTGAAATGCAATCCCTAGTTCATGTCAATTGTTTCAGCTTTGAAAGTCATTCTTTCAGTTCACTTGGAGGGAACGGACTTTACACACAATAAAGACTCTGTATGGCTGGCAATTCAGCTGCAACATGGGATCACAAAAAAAATTACCCTTGGTCCCAGAGCTGGTGCCATCATTATGTGTTGTTTTGATTTAGTCTTTTCTATCTAGAATGTCAGCCTACTCACCTTATGCAGGAGATTATACAGGAGGGCAGTGATGTAAAAACAGCTCCTCTTTGGTTGCTGGGTGATCATGATGTGCAGTTTAAACAAAAAATTCATCTTGGTTTGAGCAGCAGTTTTTCCAGGGTGAAAACTGGCATAAAGAAAAGGAGTTGAATAAAACGGTGCCGTAATGAATCGCTTTCTTCATTCTGTGAATGGAGGCAGCAAGCAGGAGCGCTGAGTTGCTTTATTGGTACACCTAGAAAACGTATGAAGATTACGTTTAACTTGTTCAAAGCAGATGTTAATTGAATGCATGGGAGAACGAGTGTGAAAAGCTATGAACCTTTGAGTATAAGGTTAATCATTAACAAGTTATCAGAGGAATTTTTGCAGTATGATTACTTGTTTAGTTTCTTGTGTTATTAATTGTAGAAGTTTAGTTGTGAAGCTTTTAGTCATTGGCTCTGGTAACATAAAGCAGAGACCTTAGAAGGTACATTTCTCCCCACAGCAGGGAAATCCAAACAAGGCAATTTAATTTAATGCTTGATTGCAAGGTTAATGGAATCATTGCAGAACACAGCTGAGCTTATTTATTCACTTCAAGACAATTTGTGTTTGCATAGAACAAAGGCATTTTTAATGAAAAAAGGCATTACAAATGCCTTTTATTTAGTTTGTGATTTTTTTTTTTTTTTTAAAGGTTGCAAATTAGCCACCTATGGTTTTGTCTCTTCTATATATACGGACTTGGTGTGTACCATCTGGTTTTTTAAGTGGATTTCGCATTGTCAGGCACAGCTGCTTGATCTGAGACTAAATTCTGCTCTTACTTTCATATATGTAACTTGCATTTATGAATACATATAGATAAGAGGGAAGAAATTTGAAACTTAAGATTTGAGTAAATCTTTCTGTAATTGCTTACTTGTATAACCTATTATTTAGAGAAGATAATTCAGACCTGTGCTGATTTATCATATCCTTGTGAATAGGACAGGAGACTATATTGATGAATGTGAGCTTGTCAAGAGTAACTTTCATGCTGTTATTAGGGAAATGTCTATATGACTTTTTTAAAAATCCTCAGTGATGAAGTTCTTAAATAACTACTTCCGAGCATGATTAACTTGGATTGTTTCACTTTTACAATTTAATTTGAGGTTGCATGAATTACAGGTCTTTGCATAAGAGTGTAAGGCATATAAAGGTCTTCCCAGCTTCTGATTATAAGGACCTGTCTCATCAGATAGCAGCTTACATTGTCTTGGTACTTCCACAGCTATGGCATTGGTGGACTCTAGGTAAAACATGGCTCAGGTGTTGAGCATGCTCTTCAAGAGTGTTTCTGTATCATGGTTCAGATCTATCATGACTACAATGACAGTCTTAGAATCATAGAATCATATAATTGTTTAAGTTGGAAAAGACCTTGAAGATCATCAAGTCCAACTGTTAACCCAGCACTGCCAAACCCACCACTAAACCATGTCCCCAAGCACCACATCTCCCCATCTCTTAGTTAAAAACAAGACCATATTCAGTTTAACTCTCGGAAGGACTTGTGACTGAAGCTGGCTTCTGGCAGTCGGTAGCATTTCGGTAGCATTTCCTGCTTTTGGCACGATTTTTGGATAATCCCAGAGGAGACTGTGGAATCAGGAGAGGAGATGGACAGGAAAGAAGAATTGGAAGTGAAGCAGAAACCAAGCAGAGAAAGCCAGAGAATATTCCATGCAGAGCACGGATATATCACTATTAATAAGAATGTCATTGAGTGCAGATTTTTTCAGATGATATGATTTATAGTAATTTCTATAAATGGTAAAAATTACAGCTTTCAAAAATAGCTGAAGAGTATTATTTTGCTGTTATTTTGCATTTTATAAAAACAGATTAAGGTTATTTCTATGTCTCTTATCTCAGGTAGTAGACAACGCTTCACATTCACTCATGGAGTAAAACCCTTTGACTAGAGTATGTTTAAATTCACTAACTGCAATTTAATTTCTTTAATCCTATTACAGTGACGAGATTACTAAAAAGATGGGTTAGTGTTCAGTGCTGGAGGGAGATTGTTGGACTGCCTTCATAACCATGGGAACTTGGATCACACTTCAGAAGAGCTGAAAAGCAAGTTGAAGCAAGTCATTGAGTTGGGGGCAATATTGGCCTGTTCTGAAAAGTGGGGAGAGAAGGAGATGTCACTGCTTTTGGAAGGAGGCAAATGCCACTGAAAGCAGAATTACAGACATGGTGCTGATGGATATCGCATAGAAGCCGCATCAAATTTTCTTCTTTTTAGTTTCTACTCTATTGTAGACAATGGAAAAATGTTACAATATAAGCAAAAAAAAAAAAAAAAAAAAAAAAAAGGAAATTTTTAAGATACTCTTTATGTAGTTTTATAGTAGGAAAGACAGCTTTAAGTCCTGAGCGTGTATTTTCAGTTTTTCTTCTTAACTGAGACAATGCAGCTAAAATTAAATGAAGGTGTCTGCAACTCCTGACTTTGCAAATGAGGAGTGAAGTCCTCCATTCACAGAGAATATCTGTTAGCAATACTACCTCATTACTACCCATCTCCTCATTATGGTAGTTTTGCTACTCTAGCAGTGGTAGCATGATGCATAAGAAAAGGGGAAAAACAGAGAAAATGTGTCTGGTTAATAGATGCATATAGAAACATAGACCGGATAGTCTTGGTCTTAAAATGTTAAAACATGACTGGGTTTTATCTTATACTTTAGATGGACCCAACTGTTGTAAAAATACATAGAAACAGATATTCCTGCATTGTAATGGCAGTGGAATTCCCATCATCTCCTTCCCCCACAGCATCTCCTGCTCCTGCAATGCTCCCTCAGGAGTGTTGACATAAGTGTTTGTGGAGTTTCACAGTAAATGAACTTGCAGGGAGATTCAGCTGGTATTTTATGTGAATGGGTTTGTGGAGGGAGGATGTCCTTTCTGTCAGGAGGAGGAGTAACTATATCCGTTGAAATCATCTACAGACCTCAGGAGATCTCGGCTAAGGAGGTTGCTGCCAAGCTATTACCACTCTGCCAGGAAGATTTCATGCTATCATTTCACAGTTCCTTCACTTCCAGAAAGCCCTGGCAATTGCACTTGCGTTCAGTTGTTAAGATTAAAATAATTTATAAATTCTACTTTTCCCATTTTTTTCTTCACTAGGACAGTGGAGTACCCCTATATAAGGATCCTGTATACTAAATAAGCATAGTTTTCTAGAAAATAACTTAAAAGTCTCTAAATTGTTTTAAGATAATATAGATCAAAAAGTAAGTGCCAACACCCAAGCATTCATTGCTCACTGTATCTGTGCTGTGAATCTCTGCAATTTGTAAATATATGCCCATATATAGTTGCTTAACAGCAAAGTCCCAAGAGTGGTGAAATTACCGATGCCTAACAGATCTTCTACTCTGCTCGACCATCTGTTTGGATTTTATCACTAAGTTAGAAAAAATACTACTGCCTCTATATATGCAAGTTGTACCTTGGTGCCTATAGATACCTATCTCTGTGTCTTTGAAAGATCCCACATTTATCTTGAAAACTGACTCACAGAAACAGGGAAATTCACATTGCAAAGATTCTTTGAAGTTTATGGCCTTGGGATCTGCTGATTAGAATCACAATACCGTATACTTTTATTTTCCAAGGAATCTTTTTACAAGCTGTAATCCAAAGTGGTTTTAGGTTACATAAAGTAATTGCAAAGTTAAGCAACAAATAGTAGTTGAAAGCAAAGGTATAGTAGTTATACCCGAGGGCTGAAATTAGCAGTACCAAAAGGAAAAAAAAAAGACATTCTACTTTCAAACAAGGCAAGGTTAGTCAAGGGAAGCAATGTCTTTTGGCGGATCCGTTTCAGTGGGCTAAAGATGACAAACTTCTGGGCATGTAAGCTTTTTCTTCAGGTCTAAAACAGAAGCAAGAATTTCCATTACTAAACGCAAGTTGAAGAACAGTTGCTCTAAATTTACCTGGATGTGTTAGTAGGTTAGACTAACTCTTAAAGACAGGCAATACTTGAGAAGCAGAGGAAGATTTAGCAAGGAAAGCCATGATAATGATGTTTGCATGTTTTAGAAAAGAGAGAGATGGGTGATTTATCATCTGTGTAACACGGGGAGAGGGAGCAAATTATTACAGGCAGTAAAGAGTGTCTCTTTATTGAATCTATGGTTTTTAATATCCACCAGAGTTGTTATTTTAATACTCTGGTTTATTCTTTGAAGATGCTTTATAGAACTCCCTTGAAGATGAGAAGGAAGAGGTCAGAGATGAAGTGCCTGTGTGAGAATTGCCCCCCTTGGGTGACCAGGTTCTTCTTGACTTTGTGGCTTGCATGTGAATTCATTCAGTGAGCACAGTAATACTTTTTTTTCTCCCCCCCCCCCCCCCCCCCCCCACTTTTGGGGATACATATGGTATGCTGGGTGAAGTATACTACATTCTGGGAAGCACTTATGTAGGATTTGGTGATAGTGTCAGTTCTGTTTAGAGAGGCATGATGGAATGGAGATATGTTGGAAAGCTTTGTTTGGTTCTCAGGCTTGGTTTAATTTTACTCATTACATGATCGTCAGCAAAGAGTTTGCTTTGAACAATTAACTGAGGCTGGGAGCTGTTTGAAGGCTAGAAAGAAGAGGGGATGACTTAAGGAAGTAGATAATTTTTCAGCAGAGGAAGTATTCGTTTAAAAATTTCTGTCCAGGCTCTAGATTATCACATCATGTAGCAATAGTGGGTGTATGATTGATGTGGGGAGGTTTGGTACTTGAAGCAGTTTTGTGCCTATTAGTTGAGAGACTTTTTGTAAAAACGCAATTTGTTTTCCTATGGGAGGGTCCCTTTTCCATGGATCCATGGCCACAAAAAAAAAGCAGGTTTTACTGTAGTTAGGACCTATGTGTGTCCAAGAAGCCAAGAATTATCCTATTCTTCTCTTGTAACTAGTACTTGTTTTAGTGGCTCCACAGGCTGACAAGGCAGTTGAGAGCAGTTCTTCACCTTTTTCAAGAGCTTTCTTCCAATGAGGAGGAACAGTTCTACCACTCAACACTAAAAACCAACCAACCAAAACACCCCACAATTGCAAGCTCTTCCCTGCAAAGTTAGTAGATTAGGCAATCTTTATGTTTTTGACTGCCACTATAGTTTTAAACGCCTTCTTCAGAATTGCCTTTTTGCTTAGATGTAAATGCTGAAGAGAGAGGCTGGATCTAGGTTTTAGGAACTGCATTTCTTGTTGAAACTTTTTTCCTTGTGTCATGCCCCTTGCTTTTGTTGCTGTGATTCCGATTCTGCATTCCTTTATATTTTAGGGGGTATTTCCACCTCTGCTGTATCATCTAATTAAAATGCTTAAGCTGAAGTTTGCTACAAAGCTAATGGAAGGTGGCAGGTGCCGTCAAGGGAGCAACTCGTCATGGCTAAGTTAGGGCTTTCACTTTGCCCGTATATTCCATTGTGGACAGTTTGTCACTGCCCCAGAAGGTTGCACTGCTGCATGTATACAGGTGAAGGGACCTTACCTTTTTCAGAATTGTGGATACTGATTCTGTAGAAGTAGGAAGAACTGCCTAGTTTAAGTAGCTGAATAATTTGCATCTAGAGATGGCAAAATCACGAGCCTACGCTGCTAGAACTAGATTTTCCTGAAGTGACATTTCCTTTCATACACACCCACTTTATGTGTATAAGTATAAAGTTGATCTAAGTGCTGATTTGGAGGCTCTTCTGAAACCCTCAATATTTCTGGTTCCATTGCCAGAGATTAGCACTGTCTTTTCTGTTGTATGAAGTGGCTTTTAAAACACTTTAGGCATGTGGGAAATTAAGCTTGTATTCCAAGGGTAAACAAGATTGTAGATACAAAGACCATTTTGAACTGTATCAGGGTCTTTGTGCTTTGCATGACAAACCGAAGAATGTGAAATGCCTGCTGACATAGTGCAGACTTTGTTATTTGGTTTTCCATGTCGAATGGCAAGAGAGTCAACATAGTCTCACAACTGACCTACACCAGTAACCTCTGAGTTTGGGATTTGGAGATTGAATAGATAAGACTAATAGCAGACAGCTGTCAGACTCCAAAAGAAGAATCCCAGTTTTGGGCTGTTTGACGAGCGTGGAAGCTCATTGTGGCTGTAAAGCAAATTTCAAGACAGATGTTTTTTTCAAATATTGTGTGCTTTTCTAAATGTCTTATTACCAGAAAACCTAAAGATTCTCCCTTTGGTCTTTGTTTGCCCGTCTTAGATAGTTTGTTGGGGCTGTGGAGTTGTCCATAATTGTACATTTCATTAGAATTTTTTGTTAGTTTTCTTTGCTTCTGTTCTACACCTATGTATTCTCTTGTGATTATACTAATATTCTATTAGTATTAGCTCTACATGTTAACAGAAATATTAACGTTAATAGCCAGGATCTAAGCTTTCTGTTTCATGGCTGAATGTTTCCTGTAATTGTATTGTTTGGAAAATGATATCAAAATTCTGAGTCCAAATGTGAGATGCATGTGTCTTCCTGCATGCTCTTCTGAGCTTTGCTGGGGTTTTTTGTTTCTTTTTCTTTGCTCTACTGATTATGTTTATTGAATATTCAGTCATTTATTCCCAGTCTTGTCCCCTCCAGTGAAGAGCGTTCAAACACGGTACTGCAGGTGCAGTGGGGGGACACCCTCTGTATCATCAGTGAGAAGGCTCCAAGGAATTCAGGATATCCAGATGCTTTGCAGGATCTATTGCCTATACAGGGAAATGAGACTCCTAATTTCGACAGCTAACTAATTAAATGTTTAAAGTTGGATGGTACTCATAGCACTGTATGTCCAATACACATCCACGTCTGCAGCGTGGCAGGAGAAGCTGTAAGGTATCCACAACTTTGAGCTCATATTTAAAACGCTACGTATTTCATAAGCAGTTGTCTCCTTCAGCTGTCCCGAATGGCAGCTCCTGTGTTAAGAAGGTAATGAAGCAAGGGGGATACTTTTGGGCTGACTGATGTCAAAAGAAACAGAAGTGTCCCCGACCTAGTACTCATCGAGGCAGAAGATAGGTTCAGATAAAATGAAGGTTCACTCCCTATTTCCATGGCACTTCAGAAAGAGTTGTACTCTCTTCCCTCCTCTCACAGACCTTATCTGCCAACTATACCTGGGTTTTTCATAAAGAGGGGAATGTCTCATTTCCCATGTATGTCTACACAGTGTTTGCTGTTCCACGGGTACAGAGTGACTCCTGAAAGCTGGTGGGCAGGCAGAAGTGCAGAAATCGGGGCACATGGACCATGTAGAATGAACGCCTGTCCCCACTGGAAGGACTTCCCAGCTCTGGAGAGCCGTGTGCTGCGTTTTGCAGTAGGAGTACTGAGGGAGGGGCAGGGACAAAAGTGCATAATTATATTTTTGCTGCCCTGGGATTCTTGGAGCTACTGCTTTTATATCAGGCCATTCCTTGGTGTCATAACTTCCTTGGTGGCCAACAAGCTATTCCATATTGGGGGTCAGCACCCTTCTTATCTGTAAGTCCTATTCTGCTCTTCTCTATTCCTCAGCTTCCTCATGCTATAAGGATTTTCCAGCAGTATGATAAGGTGACTTTGTGACCTTTTTATGACAGCTAACAGGATTCACAGTGAAGTTGAGACTCCACAGAACAAGTAGTCACTTTGCTCCTGATTTTTCTGAGATGAGCCCCAACATCCTGAGGCTTAAACGGCCCAGTGTTAACGCAGCTGCGTGGGGCTTAAAAATGCTCTGCTATTATATAAACAGGCATTAAGGCTTTCACATGATAGTCTTCTGTTGCTTAAGTACATACAGTTAAATATACATTTGGCCAGGATAAATAATTGCATACTCTACAGTGGAAACACTTGGAGCTACATTGTGCTGGTACAGCAGTATTATGAGAATGTGTGTAATTTGGTTTTATTAGTAAAAGTTTTTGATATTCTCACTAAAAATAAAACATCTAATTTTATTAACGCTGATTGCTGCAATTTGAGACTAATTAATTTGACGTAAGTGGCATTGGAACAGTGCGAAACCTGTGTGTGGAGTTAGCGCAGGGAGCCTGAGTAACTACCACGTTGCTAGAGGCTATGTTTATGTGTGTCCAGGTATAGATGGTCAATAAGTAGCCAGAGGATCAGCACGAAACATTGGAAGTCTGATTAGTGCCTGAGCAAAGTCCAAGGGCTGAGGTCAGCTCTTTTTAACTATATGATTTTTTTTTTTTTTTTTTTGTTATTTCTTAACTGACAAAGGCTCAGCTCAGCAGCTACTGTGGAGTTACCATGTGCTCTCATCAGCCCCAAGTAAAGTTTTTATCTTTTTAATCTAATTTTAACTTTAAAGTTTATCTTCTCTGATTATGTTGTTAGTTAAAGTTAATTTTCATATATATCAACTAATTCATTCGTTCTGGTTTGGGGGAAATGAGCAAACCACCTTGAGTGTTCAAAAAGGTTTTATTCCCTCTTTCATGTTCATAGTAAAGATTGATTTATTCTTGTTATGAAACTTGCAGCTAGAAATGCTCTTTGTAACATGACTTAATGCCTTAAACATCTCTTTGAAACTATTGATGTTATTTGATACTATCTGATATGCACATGCATAGTTTTATGTTTCATTTGCATTTTTATGCAGAGATTTCATTTTTATATTCAGAGATGACTGAAACATAATGTTGCAAAAACATAATGTTTGCAAAACTAGAACTGTTTTGAATGCAGGAGGGAAGAACGGGATATTATCAGGAAATAGCTAGAATGTATTTGTAGATAACTGTATATCTCTATGGAAAGAGAGGAGAGGGAAAAGGAGAAGGAAGAATCACCAACACGAGCCTCTGGGAAAAATATGAGTATCCTGTGCCAACTGAAGTTCACAGGGGTTATGTTCATCCAGGAAAGCCCCATACTCCTCTTAATCCATATTTTGGGACTATGTGTATTCTCTGTCTACTCCTAGATAGAGAATTTATCCTTCTGTGCTTTGAGAGCATTTCTGAACCAAAGGACTCATGAAATGGATCAGGTGGCGGCAAGAAATCTGCATTTATACATATCCGATGTCTTAAATGTGCACGCAAAAGAAAGACACAATTTCTGAAATCAGAAGATTGTGATTTCACACTGAAGTCAGGATATGAGTTCTGTGCTCTACTGAAATTCTTTGTTGGCTTCTAATGATGACCACTAAGCCCTTTTTTTTTGTTAATATAGATTAAAAGCAAATATGCCATATGGCAACATGAAGTTGCTTGTCATTGCTTTTGGTCAAAGCATGCTGGTGGTTTGGCCTCCAACACCAAGATCCAGAGGGTAGAATCAGAGGTATCTTCTATGCTGTGGCTTAGAGTTTGGGTCCCTTTCTACAATAGCTTCTGACTGATTCTCGGTTTTAGGGACATTCTGCTTCTCTCTCTCACCATGTTTTTATGGGCTGACCTTACATTAGCTGTAATGAGCTAAACGTGTGACTGATAAAATAATCATTCCTTCCTGTGAGTCATACCATATGTTTTCTCCTCTCTCCACCACCACAATGCCAGTCATGCTTGACCCAGTTATTTTACCTTTCCTACATCATCCCCTTTATGCTACCAAATTGTTTTCTCTTGCAGCCGTTTCTCTCTTTCCAAGCCATGCATTGTGCTTTCAATGTTGGCCTTTCATCATGTCTACCTTTGTCCTCAACGAATTACTGAAACCCAGCTTCGTCCATGAAGCTTGTTTGATTCTTAAAGTCGCTCCCCACTTTGGATACATTCTCCTCTTATTTAATGACATCAGTCTCTGATTTTACTTCTAGATTTTAACACCATTGGAATGAGGGAGTTTGCAATACATGGCGATGCGGTTAAGTTTATTATGGCAATGTATATGTTATCGAATCATTTAGGAACAAGGAATTATTTTAGTAAGAAAAAAATGAGAGCCAAAGGCAACTTAGGACTTGGCTAAGCAAGGCTGGGTGGAATCATGGGAGGAGAACAAAACTTTCTTTGGGCATTTTCAGGAATAGTAGCGAATTGTAGCTATAACCTAAGTAGAATGGACTCAAGGGAGACAAGGAAAACATAGCGTAATTATAAGGAAAACCTCTCTGGCGTTTTCTGACTTGTAAACTAGTCTCTGGGAAGTCTGTCCTTTGGGTCTTCACAAATCTGTACGAACCATAGCACAATCACACATTAGAGGGAAAGTGGCATGAATAACCAAAGAGGGGTTTTCCAGATGAATCTTTGTTTATGTCATTATTAATACTGAAGGCAAGGACTTTCCTCATAGTTTGTTAGGTGTGCCTGTTACGATGCAAAATATGAATGCTTGCATTAATCCACCTAGTAATCTGGGGTGGGTTTTGTTTCTTTTTTTGGGGGGGTACATCTAGTGATTTTTATCCTTTGATCTTCTTATCCCTTGTGCAGTTCACTTCATTGAAGTCTCTAAACAAAGATATCCAATGACCACTCCTCAATTCTAGAAGAATTCACTAACTAGAGCTGTCTTTATCAGTACTACTTTATGTTAAGTCTCTGATAGCAAAGTGAGACACCATTTCACAGCTCAGCCTTAACAAGATGGACACGTTCTGCCAATGTTGAAATAGGACAGAGAGATGAGGGGCTGGTTTAAAATTATTTTCATTTCATTATTGCACGGGAATAAAACAGAAGATAAGGGTTTGGGTTTTGTTCTTGTTTTTCCCTTACAGAGTAGTGATGCAGTGATTAGGGTTCTAATGTAAAAAGTCAAGTTGAGGTCTCTGCTGTGCCTGACTGGAGCAGGGATCTCAGTTTTGGCCTCCTCTATTTGGGTTGTTTCTTTAAGAATATTTTTCTCTGTCTCTCCTGCCAAATTATTTGCTGGAAATAATATCAGCACAAGGTACTGAAAGGTGTTAATTGGGCTCTTGGCTATTGTGGAGCTATCAGGTCATGGAAGTAGGATGGAAAGAATTAAGGTTGAATCCTTGAACTCCCACATCCCCCCTGGATGACTTAACTATGAAAATTAACAAAGGGTCCAAGGGAGTCTTCTTAGTGTTGTGAAGAGTTACATTTTTTTATAAACCAACAGGATGATAATGATATTTAATAAAAAAATTCCAAACCATCTCTAAAACATTGCTGTAGCAGTAGCAGAACTGGCAGTTTGAGTTTTATTTAAAGCTTGCTAAAGTAGAGGTGGGGAGAGAGTGCCTTAAAACCTCTTTTTAACAAAATAAAATTCCAGCTGGATTCCAGTTACTGCTTCTAAGTTGCCTTTGGGTCACCACTGTGGTGTAAAGGTGTTGTGTGCGGTTAGAAGGTAGGCCTACAAAGTTCTCAGGATCTCAAAGAAAGAATGAGTGGGTGGGGAACAATTTGGGCCTGTACATGTATTGCATAGGAAAAATGGCATCAACAGAAAATGGTGGTTGTGCATAGTCCATCTGCTGCAACAAGCAGGCAGGGCTTCCCCAAGGAACAGCCGTCATCCTGGTAGAGCAGTGATCCCCCTCTGCAGCAGATCTGTCTCCTGCAGTCAAATAGGAGTCATAAAAAGAAAAAAAAAAAAAGAAAAAAAAATCCATCATGAAAGGATATATCACAATGTGTTTTTACAGACAATTTCAGTTCTGATATTTCCTTTCTAATTTGTCCCACACCTATTTTTTTGTTCTCCAGGCCCACCTGAAGCTTCTTGTCCCAGTTCTGTTGCTTTTGCGCACCAGGTCCCAGCCTTCGACTTCAGAGTTTCCAACTAAATTTGTTTTCCCTTTCCTTTTCTTTTTTCCACTTATTCTCTGCATACAGTCTCAGCTTCCCTTCTTGACTTATTGTCCCCGTTCTCCAGGGCCCTCCAAACCAAATAAAAAATTTATATTGCAAGACAAGGTTTCTTAGGGAAGATTGATGTAACCTAATAGTAAAAATCATGTATATTTTCTAACAATACTGAGGAATTGTTGTGCTGTTTTTGACTGAGACCGAAGTCCATCCTTAGGTTGGCATGCAGCTTGGAAAACTTCTGGCCAAACAGCTCAATTTTGGCAAAATTATAAATAATTGAAATCATTCCCCTTGCTAATTATTTCATTACTGTAACACAGCCATCTCTGAAGCAGAGGGTGTAGCCTCAGAGAGAACAAACATGAGGCGTAAAACCCAGCAGGGCTGGGGCTGGGGAAGGAATTACTGGGCAAGGAACAGTTTTGCAAGTTTTTGCTCTTACAGAAATGCTAGGAAAGGTTAAAGAGTCCTGCAGAGACCCTGGGACCTCAGGACTTCTGCAGGGTAGGGAGTGGAGGGAGGAAACGGCGCCAGCATCAGTGATACAGACCCCTCGGCAGACAGGGCTAACAGAACTGATCAGCAAGAAAGCTTTGCTCAGACCTACCAAAAAAAAAAAAAAAAAAAGTAAAATTGTGCTTTTCTGTTACATTTCATGGCTGGAATAATTACAAGGTTCAATTCATCTGAAGTACGATGGGAGAATGGTGGCATGACATTAAAAAGGCTTATGACCTTGCACAGTTGAGCTTTTGTTTTCTCCCACTTTATTCCCATTTTATTCCTAAAAAAAAAAAAAAAAAAAAAAAAAAGACAGAAAAAGAAGCCTAACTGCTTTTAACTTGTTATCAGTTAAGAATTAGAGAGAGATAATGTAGGTGAAGTTGCATATATTAATGGATCGTTTGAACAGCCTGCAGTTCAGTGGTGATGGGGGTGGGAGGGGAATGTAGCACCATAGGCGAGGCTCTGCTGAGCTTTGAACTGGATCAGATGCTGGAGGACAATTAAACACACAAGATTTCCCCCTTTAAACAAAGGCACTGAAGGGAGTCTCCCTGTTTTCTGTGCTGTTAATCATCAAGAGGAGAGAAGAATGTGTAAATGAAGAAAGAAAAGATGGTGCTGTTTAAAGGAAGGATGTTAGACCCCAGCAGGATGCCTGCTTGAGTTGCATCTCAATAAATAATAAGCACTTGTTATGCTAATAGTCACTATTTTCAATAACATGATTTGCATACGGATCATATGCATGTTAATTACACTGTGCACGTAGCCAATAATGCACATCTTAGGTTTTGTCCTCAGCATTTTCATTTGTAAAATGATGCATCACGGTAATGAATATTGCAAAGCTTTCGAGTGCAAATAAACAGCTAATACAATGAACAGCAGCATACCGAGGCAGATACGCCCTGAAGATAACCGCGCATACCAGAGGCGTTTATGGAAGAAGCCCAGGATTAGTGTCACTTCTGGCACTGACAACATCTGTCGTTGCACCTGATTATAATGAAAATAAAATGAAACAAAAGGCTGCATGAAGGCATGATAATGCAATGATGCATGATAATAATTAACCCCCTGTGGGCTAATTACTGGGTGCATGCTTGTGTGTATTGCTGTGTCTTCATACCAGAGCACAAAGTTTAGTGCTTTTATACTGACTTTATGCAACCTGGGGGGGAGGACAGGTGAGACCTGGCTCTGGGGAGAGGTAGAATAGCGTAGGCAGAGTTACTCCTTGAAAAATTCTTGATATTAGATCAGTGCTTTGCGTCTTGTGACCGTAGTATTTCTGAGCATTAGGAAGACTGGACTTTTGGTGAGCTGGGTCTAAAGGGCAGCTTCTTCTTCTCTTCCCTCCTTTCCCACACGTCTTCTGGATGCTTGGTGTTTCTCATTTCATTCTGTCTAATTGAAAGTTCCCACTTGTCCTCCTGACCTACTAACTTAAATGAATAAGATAAGTAGAAATTGGCCCATAGGATGAATTGGCCTAGCCGTAGAAATGAATGACACCCTATAAAATGTAATGATGTGACAGCTGAGGTTGTGTCGTGCTGAATCTGCATGGTATCCAGACCCACTTCAGTATCTTCAGATGTGCATCTGTAAAGCATAATGCAGCACCAGTTCAGGAATCTCTGAACCGTGTTTCATAACACCATGTAGCTGTGCCTTCTGTATTTATAGCTGTACTGATTTTTTCTGATAGTATTTTGACACCACTGAGCTCTCGTTTCAGCTTATTACTTACAATGAAATAAAAAAAAAAAAACCAAACCCATAGTATCTTGGGAAAATATCTAAGAGTTGTTATCTGGCATTCCAGACTAAATATTTAATATAGTTCATAAGGTATATAATAGAAATATTTACCTGTTAGGAAACTGTAAGAATATAATTTACAAGTTATTACCAGATTAATTTTTCATGTATCAGATAACGATATCGGGTATCAGATAATCTGGGTCCTATAAGGCACAGATGTTTGGAATTAGTAGTTCAGTTTCAAAAGAAAATAACTGTTAAATGCAGTAGCTCGCCACATCAGTATCCAGTTGTTATTGCCATTGGTGTTCCCACGCCCCATTGCAGCTCATTCTGCGTGTTTTAGAGTTATCATAGTATCGATAGCAATTAAAAGGATTTGCTCTTCCAGAGAAAAATTAATGGGTTTAATAATTCTGCAGAGGTGCTGCTCACTCAAGTCCGCTCAGCACAGGCAGAACTGCTCTGCAGCTTCTGGTTCCCTCACCGGCCTGCTGCCTGCAGGGAGCAGCGAGGGGGCGAGGCACCCAGCTGCAGAAGCTTGGGTGGGATTGTGTGCAGACAGCCTGTGGGTGGCTGCACACTTGCTGCGTTGTGTGCAGTCCTTATGCCGTGCTGTCCCTGCTCCGGTAGGATCTGGAGGAAGCCTTGTTACACCAGCCTGGTTATGTACCCGTTGAACTTTGCTGTTCCTTCTCCAGATCCTCTGCTTCCCAAGCCCCCCACTCTTCTGCACTGTAATGGTAGTTGCCCACTGTGTCTGCATTAAATTTCATCTTTGGCATGGAAACCATGAACTGAATTTGCTCAGTGGCGTACTAGTTATAATCTCTGCGCCGAGTAGCTTGTGGGGGGGAGGAAACCTTATGTCCCTCACCAGTGGGCTCACGGTCACTACTGTTATTCTGAGGCAGCTTCTGCTGAGCATCTGCGAAAGGACAGAGATTTAGGTAGCGTTGAGCTAGCAGAGTCGTCCTTGTTCAGGAGCGCAGGCAACCATGGCAAAGCCAATTGGTACACTGCAGTCTCTAAACAACCTGTCGACTGTCATCTTGTCCTTCTGGTGGAATAAAAGCAGAATGTTTCGCTGTTAGAGGCTTGCTGTGTTTGCAAGGAGAAGAGTGTTTTCTCCCTAAGCGAATAATTTTTGAGCAATGGAAAATAAGTTTTCGGTTTACTGACGTTGCAGCTAAAATGTTGACCTTTTGATAAGAGCAAGCCTACCAGCTGAAATTTCCTCCAGTTAAGCTTCCATGAAGCTGATACGTTAGCTACCTGAAATGTGTGCTGCAATACTCTCATCTGGAGGACCATTAGTCTTCTCAGGTGATCTACAGCTACGATTTTATTAGGGCTTAGTGAAGGTCAGAAGTTCATGTGGGCGAGTTGTGATTGCCACAGGTGTTTATGAGATAATTAAGGAGTTTCATGGAGGGCATACTTCTCATCAGCTGCAAATTTCAAATATCAGTTTAAATTCAGTGTTTTATCTGACAAGCTTAGGGTTTTCTTACTGCTTAATAAGAATTTCTGTCTCGAAATGAGCAAAAATACTGAGTTGTAAGAGTTGCTGGCATTATTCACAAAACCATAAAATGGAGAGCTAGAAAAGGCTTTTGTTTAAAAGTACGCACTAGTTACAGCTGCTGTCTTGAAGGTAAGTGGTTTGATTCGGTTACCTTGTGTGTTAGGAAGATTATAAATTTCAAGAAAACTTGGTAGTTTTCTTAACCAGGCATAGTTAGCAGTGGCAGGGAGGAGAAGTGTCTGAAATTCTGTCTTGCATTAATCGTCTACTGTGAATTTGGAAATGGCAAGTTAGTCTATTTGACAGGCAGCACCAGTAAGAATAAGAAAAACGCAATTCGCATGGGAAAGCATGTTCAAAAGAGAGTGGAAAGATTTTGCAAGGTAGTCTGAGAAAGAGGCATGTCTTTTTGGCTCAGATACAATCTTTGGAACATCCTTGTGTTGTACGGGTGAAGGAGATCCCTTTGTTTTATTAGAAAAATGCAGATGGACTCTCAAAATAAAGGAAAATTAATTTTTGTTCAAGTTCAGAGTTTGCATCTTTGTTCTTTGCTCATTACTCAGTTAAAGTGTTTATGTGGTTTGAATGTTTATAGACTCAGTAATACAGAGGATTTGCAGACACTAAAGATCCAGCTATAATGATGCTAGCTCGATTTAATAGTCCTACTTTAATTAAGATAAATTAGTTTTCTTTTCTAGTGGGATGTATTAGCTTTTTAACAGCCACAGTGACAATAAACAACTGTAAATGCAGAGATATATCTAATTAGGGGGAGGCCAAAGCAATTAAGATGGGCAAACTCTATTGATCATAACTGAACTGGATTTGACTAAGATACATATAGTTGACAGCAGTGCTTTTACAACGGATGCCATGAGATGGTTGATAACTGCAATGAGATGGTTAATGACTGCTCTTGATTAAGCAGTAATGATTTTGGTATTTTGTCAGGGGTGTGTGCGAGGGAGGGTAAACCAAGTTTTACAGGACTTTTCAAAACCATACTACAGCTACTTGGAGAGCTGCTTATTCAACCAGAAGTATCCAAGATACTATGTTCTGTAGATACTATGCTTAGCTTATCCTTCTTGGGCCTGAACGCATCCTCTGACGTAGTCCTCTGGTCCTGCTGACTGAAACAGAACCTGTAATTCAAATTTTATCTCTTTCTGAGCAGTTTTCTACCTCACTGGCCATAAAGAACTTTGCTCCTAGAGTATGGATTTGTATAGCTTCTTTCATATTCGATGTTTCTGTTCTCTAGTATACCGCTTGTTGACAAGGACATTACGTTAGAAAGCTCAGAAAACAAACTGTAAATCATATATGGACATCTGTCATATATTCATCCCAAAGCATTTTTTCAGAGTCCTGTGAAGAAAGCAATCGTGCCAGCTGCACTATTTTTATAACTTCACGTGTTAGGGATCAAGCTGAAAATCCTAATGGTTGCAGAAGACAAGGAAGTCTTCTAACAGTGGAGAAGTAAACTGTTATTCTGTTCAGCAGTTTAGATTGGAAGAATGAAATTTTTCTCCATGGTCAATGGCATGTGTGTTAAAACCTGCGACTGGCAGTGTTGTGTTCTTTGGAAAGAGGACTGATCTTTATGGTTTGGAGAAGGACGCAAAGAAAACTGCATTTAAAGCAATGGGAATGACATTTCGTTCTTGTGTTTCAGTACATTAACTGTTTGCATTTTAAGATCAGGGGTTTTTTCCATTTTATATAGACTGTTCTTACTAATGAGTTATTTGCCCTGTTACGTATAGTTTTGTTTGCTTTGATTATTTGCTATATCTGAAAAAAATTAGATAGCATAGAAAACAGATCCAAAAGCATATACATGTGTATATAGTAAATACATTGATAACATTTCTTACTCAAGGAGCCTGAGACTTGGTAATGTGTTTAAATTTAGAAACGAATGTTTGGATCATCTGAGTCTAACCCCTGGATTCAGCATTCATTTGGAATTCCTCTTGGATAATAGCATGCAAGCTGCATCACTGCTCAGCATCCTCCTTTTTTATTGGATTACCTCCAGTTGCCTGCCTTTTTCTTTCTCCGCTGCTGCTAGAAAGTAGCCGTATGTGTTTATTCACTCTGATGGGCTTATTCATTTGAAGTGGGTATAGTGAAAAGTATGCCTTACACTTGTGTCAACATAAGCGCTCTGTGAGGCTACTGGCATTTTTAAACAATCTTTGAAGTAAATATAAAATGTTATAAAACCATTTTTTATCTTGTATTACACATACATAAATAGTCTTTTATTCTCCATCAGGCATGCATGTCACCTTGTCCGAGGAAGCTGTGGTTTTCTTGAACGGCTGGTCAGTGAAAAGAAATTCCTAGGAGTTAGATGCTAAGTCTTTCTTATGCTATTTTCCTGACCTATTATCAATGCAATAATCATTAACCTTATTCCAAATCATTAATCTTATTCCATGTTCGGCTTTTCTGTGAATGTACTGTCTTTTCAGGGCCAAAAATCCCTACTCTTCAAGTCAAGTGAAATTTTGCCGTTGACTTAAGTGGCAAGCGACTTGCTTTGGGACTAGAAAAAAATCTCACCATCTTTCCCTAACTGTAGGACTGGTCGGTTCCTAGGCATTGCGTAGGTACCCATGCAATAGCGGACACTAATGATTCCTTTTTACTTTCTTCTGTACAATGCTACCTATACGAGTAATTTTAACAAAATCCTAAAGTATTCTATGCTTTGTACATTTATTTATATAAATAAATAAATCAATTCAGATGGCACCATTGTAATATAATTGTCTGCTCTTAGGGAACTCTGTAGGGCAAGAGAAGACTCATACCCTTGAGGTTTAAGAATGTGAAGAAGAGTATTTCGTTGCATATAACCCTCATCAGTTGGCAAACTTAGTGCCTCTTTCATTCAGCAGAATGAGGGGAGCTAAAAAATGGATCTTCAGTTTTCCAGACCCGCTTCTCCTGGCTCCCAGGCTCCCTTTGGAACCACGCTGAGAAACCACAACTTCACAGGGTTGTAGCAGCTAGGGTCTATTTTCTACCATATCTCTTATTGTGGGTTTATGTTGCTTCCAGTGTTCCTCTGGTTTTAACTAGAAATACCTTCCCAGGATTGACAAGTGCATATGAGTATAACAAGCTCTTTTTTTTTTAAATTTACTTTTAACACAAAACATGGTCTGTTTAGGCTGATGCATAGGATTTTAGCCCCTGTGATGCGTAATGGTCGTAATGGTGCAGCAACATTGCTGTGTTCCTGCTTTTATTTTCTCACGCATATATTTAATCGATGAAAGTGCTTTTAAAAGGTATATTTTCGTTTAATGTGCTCAAGTTGATAGAAGTGTGTTCAAAAGCATGTTTGAGTCTGTTAGAATATGTTTTGGCTTTGCAAATACGTTTTTTCCTCATTTAAATAATCTTACTGTTCTTTAGGAGGAAAGAAAGAAAAGAAGGCTTAAAAATTTACTGTTGAGATTATTTTACGACATCCGTTTACCCAGTTGTAATGGAGTCTCTTCCAGGCTGAAACGTGGCAGACGCTTCATACCACGCGTTATAAAACAGCTTACAAAGACAGCGAAGCGCAGTGTCTTCACTGTCTATGCTGCTTGCATTACTTTTATAATCATTGCAGTCATCAAATGCAGACATTTTATAAGCTCCTAACTGATGTATCTCAGCTAATGAGAAAAAAATACAAGGGAAATTAACATATTGCAGTAAAACTTCGATTTTCAGGCATTATGGTGTTCTCTAAGGGAAAGTTTGAAATGCAGTAAGACTCGTGCTGCTTTAACCTAAGATGCAAACCTGTAATTATGGTTTTGGGCCTTTTCAAATAAGAATCAAACCACACATTTCTTTGATAAGTCTTTTTTTGTTGCCTACAGTTTTAGCTCAGTTCAGACCATGAACACAAGTCTTACTAAGGTTAATGGGAATAGCACACGAGCGTGGGGAGAAGGAACAAGCAATTCAAAGTGCAATGATTTTATTACACTGAGTGTTAGGACACTTTGCAGCCTTTTCTAAGCAGCTGTTCTTTAGGTAAATTAATACCTGGGGTCTCTTTACTTCTCCCCAACTTTAACTACCATAAAAGAACTTCATGTAAAGCTGTTTGCAGCTTATCTCACCCGATTGCTATGCGAAACTTCTAACACAAATGCTTTTATAAACTGCAGCCATAACACACTAATCTTCTGAACTTCCTGACCCATAAAACTATGATTATTACTACATGTAAAATTCATCTGGAAATATCCCTCTGTATTTAGTGTTATGGGTATTATGTTGCAAAATCCCTCCTCCTTTGCAGCGTAAGGGCTGCCAGGAAAGCGAAGGACAATGGGGCTGTAGATCGGTGTATGGAGAGTAACGCTCTACCTTAATCTTGTGATTTTGGTTTTATTTGGAGCTGGTGATTCAACAGATGGGATGTTCAGATTCTTTTTTTTTTTTTCCCTAGGTTACAATTTCAAATTTGATCATTTTTGGAATTAGAATATTTCTGGCTGTTCTTATTGACCATTAGCTACAGGTCAGTCGCTAATTTCCTATACAGCTCTGTGAGCAGATAATTAAGAAACATCGTGTTTGTGGGAGCTATTTTGATGAAGACGGGAAGGATGTTAGAGATTAGGAGAAGCTTTGCTATTCCAGTTGTGATTCTTTTAAGTATCTGTAATACCTCAGAGTTATCTCCAGTAACTATTCTGTGATTAAAGTAAGGAATGAGGAGCAGTTTACAGGATTTGTTAATAAAGGATACCAGCTAAACTCAGCAGAGGCAAGAAAGGATTAGTAATGGTCCATGAGTATCTTTACCCTCACTTTCATTATGGATAATACATACTTTTTTTTTAAAAAAGCTATGTGATTCTTGTCTAATCTTCAACAGAGATAATGACATCTGCAGCTTTGCGTTTATACACATATACATGGCGAGGGGGGTGCGTTGACTGCACTCGAGGGTGCAGACATACCAAAAAGCAGAAGAGTCATGTTTGTTTCTATCTTTTATTCACCACGAAACTAACTTAATATAGATAATCGTCCAGCGGGTGAAGGAAAAAAAAAAAAAAAAGGAGTTAAATGAACAGCCTTTTTTCATTTTAAAACACAAACATTTGTGTTAAATGATGCTTTTCCCAAGCCGCTTTTATTATTAGTATTGTTCTAAATTGCAAGTTGTCACATCCACCAGCCTCTAAATTACCAGTCCTCTGTGTTGCTATAGTAACACCGTGGCCACTAAAATACAGACTCCGGCGTAGAAAGGCAAGCTCAGACTGCGACTCATTTAGTTGAAGGTTTTGGCAGCAGACTATCTCCACAAAGTCTTTATTTTGTAACCTTTGAATACTTGCGTTTTAACTCTTTCAACCAAAAATACAGCGTTGTGCTAAAAGATGCGTTTTATTTAAGATAGGGTACCCAAGCTGAACAGAGTTAGTAAATACATGGGTATAGTTGACTTCTGACTACTCTTTCCCTCTCTTCTCTTTGACTTCGGGCTGAATGATTGATGGTTTTCTTGAGGTGAGGCTAAGAGGACAGCATGGTATCGTCTTCTCCGCTTCCTCCGCCTGAAAGGCTGCCCATCTTTTCATGATGCGATCCCTCATCAGAAACCTGGACAACGGAAATCTACCCTGGTTGGATTAGAAATGTAGTTTCTTGCTTAGTGAACAAGTCTTTCTGCAATAAAGGGAATGGACTTGTGTATTCCCATTTGGCTGGAAGTCAGTGTGTTGGTCAATGCTAGTAACTGTATAAACTACAGCAAGAGTCAAGTGTGTTGAGTGTGTCCCCATTTAAATAACAAAACATGATAAAAACTATAGGCTCTATCTTGAATTTAATCCCTTCTCCTTGTGCATATATACTATAGTACGCTCATAATTTCATGACCTCAGACTTTTTTCCTAATCTGTTATCTCCATTTTGCAGTCCAATTCCCTGACTTTCAACTGTTTGTCAAGTTCATCTTATTTCCTCACCGCAGCTTTACATCTGATAGATGTGTCTTTTTCAGCCCCAGACCACCCTCACAGACCTCACCCCTAACCTCAGTTTCCCTATTCCAACTTCTTGTCTCCAGACTCTTTACGCATCTACTTATAGCGTTTCTCCCACCAACCCTGTTCTGCTCACGGTGACCTTGAACCAGTCCCTTGGTTCTTCATTCACCCATGGGCTCCCTGGCCTCTCATAATAGTCTTCTACTCCAAGCTCCAGTGCTGCCTTCCATGCCCAACTAGTCACAGCTATCCAACATCACTATGTTTTAGAATCATAGAGTGGTTTGGGTTGGAAGGGACCTTTAGAGGTCATCTAGTCCAACCCCCCTGCAGTGACCAGGGACATCTTCAACCAGATCAGGTTGCTCAGAGCCCCCTCCAACCTGGCCTTGAATGTTTCCAGGGATGGGGCATCTGCCACCTCTCTGGGCAACCCGTGCCAGTGTTTCGCCACCCTCATCGTAAGAAAATTTCTTTTGCATCGTCCATGTTCCTCTTGTATTTCTACCATTTCTCTTTTTTTGAGGGTACGTGTATCATTTCCTGCTCTGGGCCTGAAGATGCTCCCCCCTGCACTGAGCCCATTAGCACACAGGAGATGCCATGAGCGAGGAGTCTACATGTGCTATGAGTGACCAGCTTTCCAGTTCTCACTGTCTCACAGGTTTTCTAATGTTTACAGGTTATGTTCGTGCAGCATCTAGCATGAGGGTAGTTAGTGCCTCTGAGTGCTACTACCCACAGTAAATAGAGCTGGTGTAATTTCCTATATTAGAATAAAAAAGTCCCACGTGTATGGCAGAATGCAGAGATCTGGGAAGAATCCTGTCAGAAAGTATTCATATTAGGCTAAAATAAGAGTTTTGAATGCTAACAAGCAGAAATACTTACCAGCCAAATATGTATAAATACCCATCTCTATTCTACTTGAAGGGAAGTAACAAACCCTTTACTTTACAACTGTAAATAAGGATGAGTGTGTTTAATTCCTACTCAGAGAAATCTTACATATCTTGTCCCAGTTTCATAAGGTCTTTATTGGGGATACCAGTGGATAAATTGGTATTTTCAGTACCGTTTGTATTGAAAATGTTTTTCTACCCCCCAAAAAAAAGGATTTTGCATTTTACTAGTGTTCCAAGTATTTTATGTTAAAACATTTGGGGTATGTCTCCTGCTGCATTCTCATAAAACTACAGTTGTTTCAGCAGTCACGTTGTTGAATCCCTCTATAAGAGCAGAGTAGGAAAGACGCTTACAGAGATTGTAGTCTTTTAGCTGAGATCAAATACTGTCATTTAGTACCTTCAAGCGCAGGGCTGCTGACACGAGCTTTTACTTCATACGATACGGTATGTGATCTGGAGGCACCCAGGCTGCCTGCTTTGCTGCCATCAGGCTACAGCTTTTCACAGATGACCTAGTCCCAGCACAAAGTCTTGACCTCTCACTTCTTCAGCACTTCAGAGGTTAATTTTGTTGAGGGATCAGATTTCTTTCTAGGGGAAGTTTCTGATGATCACCTTCCAGCTAGGCTTTACTTTCCAGTGTCTTTCAGAGCTGCTGAATGGTGAGGGCTCTGTGGGAAAACAACCTTGCTCCAACTTTTTTTCAAGTCTCTTCCTAGACAGTCAAGTTGCGAGCTGTTTTATTTAGGGGGTGTTGGATGGTAGCCTAATGAAGGTGTCAACCTGCAAAATAAATCTAAGCCCCTTTTCTGGAATTCTTCATGGGCAACAAGGTGCAGAAGTGCACTGGCCTGGGAATATTGCAAGGTAAGAGATTTTCTGCACTTTTGAAAGCATGGAAGTGTGTTACGTTACACCTTTGTGTAAGGAGGTTTAGCTTCGTAAATGCTGGCAGCAATGGAAACACATTAAGCGATGGAGTAAATCTGAGCAGTTTTCTCCCTGCACTATCAATTTTATTTGAATCGCTGTATGCTACATGAAAGGAATATATTTTTAGTAGATTACAAATACTTGAATATCATCATAGGAAATTCCCCGTGTGAGAACTGACAGCTCTTACTGTATTTGTTGGGTTTTTTTCTGGCTTTAGTTCAGGATTCTGTGAGATTTATCAATAATTATCAGCGTCTCATAGGTTGCAATCTAACCGTCTATCTTTCCACTAGCGTTACAGGCTTTTAGCCTCAGAAAACTATGGGGCTTTGTTATATTTTAGGACTGTAAGTTTGCTTTCTGTGCAAAGAAGGAACCTCTATGGGAATGAGCTCACTGAGGGGAAACAAAGGCGTGTGTGAGGCTCTGTCAGGCCAGCTCACAGCCCAGGCTGCACTTGCTTTTTAGCACATAATATGCAGCTCTTATTCTCACTCCTGTGCAAATTTCTGTCGGCTTCCTGATTTGTCCGAGTAAGGTTAGAAGATCTTTTTCCTTTTTACAGTTTCTTTCTAATAAACCTAATTTTAAAGGCTGGCATAAACCAGGATTTATTGGTACTACTTAAGATGTTGCAATTCTGCTAGGAAAAACCTGCTTTCAGTATTGATAGTAGCTGACATCTTCCACCCGTCTCCATATTACAAAGAATAAAGTATTTGACTTGATGATGTGCCTGTGCTGTAAATCACTGGTGTGCTAATGATGGTTGTTTTTCAGTGGTTTAGCTTCCTGAGGGACAGCGCTGCGCCTTGTGATCAAATTAACACCTTTTATTGCCAAGTTCAGCTTTATTTTAAGAGATATGTCAGCAAGCTGTAACGCGTTCAGAAAGAAAATTTTGCGGTTTTCTTCTTTTTTTCTGATGGGGGGAAAAGCGTGCAAGTATCTGCTTTATCGTTGTCTCCATGTGCTTAGCTGCAGCTGATACTGCTGCGGGAGGGGGGAGCAGTTCTCATGGGTGAAATCTGTGTTTTGCTGTGCACAGGTTTTTGCCTTGATCAATTTATGCAGAAGCTTCACAGTGTATTCTGAATAATGAAGAACTTCAACAGCGACTGTGAATTGCTTCAAGTCTTCATGCATATATATCACTTCTTCATTTTGTGCCTGCATGTTCCTTGCTTGGGATTACAGCCTGCAGACCCTAACAGATTTGCGTTGGTGTCACTAGTGGAGTTACAGCATCGGGGGGGGATTAAAACCAGACTGGGAAGCGAAGGAGCCATATTCTACCTGCCAGCTGCCGGAGGTGTTGGCTCTGTGGGTGTGTTCAGTAGCCGCCTTTCCCTGGGTGAGGCTGCCCAGCGGTCCCAGTTGACCATTTGTGCTGGGAGAGCAGGTGGGCAAGTGACCCTGGCCACGGGGCAAGTGACCCTGGGTGGGGGGCAAGTGGCCGCAGGGGCAGGTGGTCCAGCCCCACGAGTCTTTTGAAAGCCCACTCAGCAGCAGGGAATAAAAATGCCTCTTGCATAGTTTTGTTTCCATACTACCCTTCATTCCTTTCCTTCCACGTTTTAGTTACGTCAGTCCTGTAAGAATTTAGCTAATTTATTCTTTTTGTTCTTGGTGTTCAAGGCCGTTTTTATTGTGTTTTGGAGCCTTTGGCAGAGCAGGCTGTCGGGCACCAGTAGCTGCTGGTGAGCTGCTGAGCTCCCACCAGCTCAGCCCAGTGCTGGGGGAGCGTGCAGGTGGGCGATGGGTGTCAGAAACCACGTCAGTGTTTTCCGTAAGTGCCGCCCCTTCTTTAGGTCGTAACTTAAATAGTGCCTTTGTACGAGGTGATGCAATTCCGAAGGTATCTGCTTTTGGGGAGAAGAAAGTATAAACTGTTGAGCAAGGCAGGGGAAGGAAACAGGCACAACCTGGGGTTTGGTTATCATAACCTGGGCAGGGCACCTTCTCCGCCTGCCTGGAGGAGGGAGGTGTTTGGGCTAGGGCCTGGCGCAGAGGGAGGAGAAGGCATGTTGCAGTGGTGATCCACAGCGAGATCTTTGCCAGGGAGCTCCTCCTCTCTCCAGGGGGAGAGCAGGGAGCTGGGGCTGTCCATGGCAGCATCCCCAGCGGCTTAGGCTTGACCTCTGCGGATTTGTTCAGTCCATCGCTGTTGCATGCAGGCTGTACGCTTCACAGGGATTTCTTTTCTTGGAGAGCACCAGGGGCTTTATACATAAACAAGGATTTCTGACTTTAATTAGTAGACTTTTCTTAGCACTTCTTACTGTCTTGGAAACAAAGACATAACAAACAAAGCATGCTTTTTTATGTAGTAACAGCTAAAATTTAGCACTGGTCTTAGTGTGATATGAAGACACTGGTTTTTCTTTCCAGCTTTCACTGGTGCGAATCAGTTGGAGTCACGGGAGTGGCACAGAAGTTACCAGGGATGAGGATCAATCCCATGGCCTTCAAAGCAGGGAGGTGAGGGTGCCACTGGCCCCAGGGGTGCTCTGTGCACCCAGTGGAGGGCTGGACTATAAGCTGGTTTATAAACACAGTAAATCCTCAGACAGAGCAGTAAATGGGGAACACCAAAAATATGGTTTATAGGTTGTGAGTCCAGGAAGAAGGGGTTGGCAGCTGGGTGGAGCGTTCTACGCTAAATTTTTCAGCCCTAGCTGGGAGTTTGTGTTCCTCCGGCAGCTGGGTCATAGGCAGTGCCTTGCCCCGGTTTCTCACCTTCCCCCGGGCTGTGCAATGCCAGAGGAACCGTTGTCGCGAACAATGGCCAAAAAAACAAGTTCCACCAGTCAAGCCTTGTGCAGCTGAGTACAGTTGTGCTGGCTGCTGGATTTAGCGAGTCTCACAGTGAACTGAAGGGTTTCTGAGCAAAATGTGTGCAGATGAAGAAGGTGCCATTGGAATTTCTGCTTTAGAGCAGGAGATGATGACTTTCGGTAGAAAGTCAGATTGCTTTCATGAAGCTTTGGGGTGTTTGAAATGGTAAACTCCCCGAGATTAGCTGGGTTTAGCAGCTCCTATGTGTGCGCGCTCAGCTGTGTTCACTTCAAGTTTGACAATGGCTTGGTCAAATTCCTGGTCAGATTTTAAGGGACAAAATTAAATCCAGTGTTATTTTTATAAGGTTATTAGCACTGATATAAAAAGATTAAATGAAAAGAGCATGTGCAGTTTTCTAGTTTCTATAAATCTTTTCTTACCTAACCTTTTTCGACACTAATTGATACTTTTCTTCAGTGAGATATTCTCTTTTACAAATAGGTATTTTAAATGTAAATCCTGAAACGTTATCCTGGGTGAATTCTAAACAGAGCTTGACAGAGAGCTGCATTTCAGCTTGTTGGTGGTAAACCGAATAGTCCCTAAACATGAAAACGGTCTGAATAGCTCACAGCACACTTAGAGCAGTTTAACTCTGCACCAAAAAATGTCATTAAAAGGATTAGATTCTGCTGCAGAAAGAACAGCTGGAAATGGTCTCTCTCCATTTTGCCTGGTTTGCTTTTCAGTTTTCATGGTCTGGCTTTACAAAGTGTTTCAAGGTAACAGTGCTGTCCCTGGGCTCCACCTTGGTGAGAAACAAGTGGTTTGTTTTAAAATACCTATAATGAGATGTAATAAGAAGAGAGTAACTGAAGGCATGGAAAAGGTAGGTGATTAATAACCATATAAAATACGTTAATTAAATTCACTTCTCTTGAAGTAGATTTCCACCCATTCTTTTGCAAACAGTTATTTGTCACCTTTCATAACAGTTTGAAAGGAAAACCATGCAAGGGTCTGAATATGGTTTTTGGATTTCTGACACAGTGATGTCAGTATTGTAGGAAATCCCAGAAGAAAACAGTGGAAATTTTAGTATCTCGTGTTATAGCACATTTACGTTTCTCTGGCTTTTTTATTTTTCCTTTTAATTCTTTGAAGATGCTGTGAAGTTTCAATCATTTTGCACCTTGGCTTTTTTTTTTTTTCCTTCTCCTATCAACTCATAAATAGTTAAATTTTTAGGTAGAAGAGGATAATTACCATGTTTCCACTTGAAATATTGTAAAGCCCCAAGGCCCTGTCTTGGACAAATGTATTTTTCAGCAGCTCATTGTAATTTTGGTTTTGACTGAAGATCCAGCAAAGTTTAAATCCACACCCAGCCGCGGAGAAGGGCGCATTTTCAGCCTTTAACAATAGCTTTATTTAGTAGGATTTTAATGACTCCTTTGCTTTGGACTTGCAAAGGGGGAAGATTTCTGCGGGGGGGGGGGGGGGGGCGGGGGGGGGGGTGTCCCGAGGATTGCGGGATGGTTTCGTGTGCCGTGCCGTCCAAGTTGACAAAGAAGAGCCAAATCTGTGGATGATGATTATGCAAGATGGAAAAGTGCTGATAGACTGTGGAAAAATACAAGTCTGAGCCTAACCGCTTCGCAAACCTGTTTCAAAAAGCAGCTTTGAGTAGCTGACCTGGTGCTGTATGTGGGCGATCAATAGTAGCAGCGTTGTTAGTCGCATGAGGGCGAGCAGGCTGAGGTGGGGAGGGAGAGGAGGGTGCTGAGGGTGCTTAGGGTGCTTGGTTTCATAGAGAGCAGGAGGCAGCTTTGTGGGAGTTTTTAAGTGACGACAGTGATGGTTTTTAAGTGGGTGGTTGTATAATTTCCATATGTAATACACTTTTAAGATTTTTTTTTTTGTCATTTTTAGTAATCAAAGTAAAGTTTCAGGTGATTGATCAAATAGAGAAAGGAAAGCCCAGACATTTGAGCTTCAGGTTATGGTTGAGTAGACTTTTGCTGACATCAGAAATTATTAATTGCACCACCTAAATTACAAAGATGTTATCTTGGCTCTGGGAGCCAAGAACACCGTAATTAGGGCTGTTAGATGCCCCATTCTGCTTCCTTGCTTTTGACTTTAACCATCAAGGCACTGGATCAAGGTAAAAGTGAACTGATTTATGTGGAGGGCTTGGGGTTGTTTCAAGAACAGTGTGAAACAGAGATACCTCAGTTTGTTAAGACGCTGTCCTCCAGAGAAGCTGCAGTCTTCACCCACGTGCAGATAGAGCCATGGAGCGGTGTGTCCTATGCCGTTGTACATTACACCAGATACGGTGTGATGGGCTTCTTGGGGGAAAGAGCTTTTAGCGTAACGGATCATTGACAGCGGGTTAAACAGTATATGTGCTTTAATTGCATTACTTTTTAGCAGTATATGTTGTATGCCCATAAAGTTGCTTGCATTGGCATCTAATTTACAGAGGTCAGTGAATTCTACACACGTCTCACTGGCATTAAAACCGTGTCTAGTGTTACTCCAAAGGAAAGCATCAATAATTGTTTATGTAGGTTTTCAAAATTATTTTAAATTTCTTAAGAGAACAAAAAAACAACATCTTACGTCCTATTGTTCTTCTAGCTAGAGACTGACCCCTCTCACCCCCCTACTGAAGTGATTTTTTTAAATAAAGCTGAACCTGAGATGTCTGCTTTTAGCTGACATAGCATCTTACCTTGTCACAACAGCAGTGTGCATCAGTATCATCGCTTGGTGTCGTCAGCATGCCTTCAAGAGCTGTGTTGCTTAGCTTCTGGCAGCCAAAATGCTAGACATCCATCCTTGGACCTCAGAATAGCTAATCTATTTTAATTGAGTAACAGATCGGTAAAATGAGTTGTTCACAGTTTCCATCAGAACATAAAAGACTTAAAGCCCAGGATATACTTAAGGGGAAGCCACAACCATCAATGTATTCAGGTGCATGTTTCTACCTTTGTCCTCAGGCACATGTCCCAGTTCAGAAGGGCACTCAAATATTTCTGTAGTGCCTTAGATTGCCCAACTGAAGTCAACAGGGCTGGTTGATGCCAGTAAAACCACTTATGATTAACATTAGACGCATTCTTTAGATGCTGGTGAACTGGGGCCGGTGATAGTTTAAGAATGGTGAATGATTGGAAATGTAATGTTTCTGTACATTCAAGATGGAACTGTGAGTCACACAGAAGTACATTATTGTAATTTTTTTTTTTTTATTTGGGCCATTGCCATATCTCCATAAGAAGGAAATTAAACTCTTAAACATGGAAAACACTGGCATTGATGATATTATTATTATAGGATTTTATTATAGGTTCAGGAATAGAAAAGATGATGTTAGTTGCTACACAAAACTTTGGAAAATGAGGAGCATATTCTTTTATGCAGTTATTTTAATAACTGTTTTGTAACCTTATTTGTAGACTTATAAAATCTAGGAATTGTAATTGCTTTATGTTACAGGTTTTGGAATAGAAGTAAATATCAGTTATAGGGCCTGTTTTCAAAAACTGAAATTTAGAAGTAATATTAATTTTCAGTATTTTGCATTATAATATTTAATTGCCTACTCTAAAGAAAAAAAGTGCTTCAAAGAAGTCTTTCAATTCTTTTCCAAGTTTTCAGTTTTTCCATGCTAGGCACTGGGAGGAAAATACTTCCCCCCCCCCCCCCCCCCTTTACATTCCATGGATTTCTTTGTATGGTTAGCACATCTTTCATTCAGTTATGCTGAGGAAGATTTTGGAAAATAGCAAATAAAACTGTTATGTTGAATCTGGCTGGCTGGCTTTCTCAGACTCAACAGGTCTCACATTGTGTATGGAGTTTTATTTTAACATGTACTTCTATTTTGTATCACAGCACATTCCTCTTTATCCAGGTGAAGGCAAATCTAGAAAAAAAAATGATATCTTTGCTTTAAATTGTGGCATCACCAGCACTGTAGACTACAGTGTTTCTTTCCCATCAGGAGAGCTGGAGTGTCTGTGGATTTACCAAATAGTGGAAGTCAATCAGAACTGGCAGGAGTGTGTTTTTGTAAGCTGGAGGACACCAGATGAAGGGCCACCTCAAGGCACCATGCAACGGAGCCTGCAGCAGGGGTCAGCGGTTGGTCCCGGTGTCTGTCCCTGTCTATCCCTGTCCCTCCCCATCCCTGGCTTGCTGAAACTGTTGGTCTGAGCTTCCCAGCTAGCGTTGTCTGCAGTGATACAGGGAGAACTGGCACAAATGACTGTGCTGGCAGGTTGATGAGGACTGTAACTGGGACCAAAGCAGCAGCAAAGAGCAGCTGCGAGCAGTAGCCCCTTCTGCAGTCCCGCAGAGGAGCGCGTCCCCGTGGCCACTGCTGCTCGTGTGGTTCAGCAAATTGTGCTGCTGGTTAAGCTGTCCTCAAGTCCCTGAAAGGCCTTACATAGATATGGGTGAACAAAATATTCCTAAGTAAGCAAAAAGCAATTTAAAATTATTAAAGTGTCGTTAAAACCCATACGGGTAGCTGTTTTGTAAAGCTAAGTGAGAAAAATGAAATGCTTTTCGTTTCAAAGTTGCTAAAGGTTATCTAGTAAGGCTATATAGTAAGTCAGTGGTGAAGCTATGAATAAAATTCAAGAAAGCAGACATAGATTGCCATTGTTTACATAGTTCAATGACATAACACGCAATTCAATTTTAAATGCATATATTAAATATCCAGTACATCAATTTGTGAATGGCTTCCACTCTATGGTCAAAAAACTCAATGCAGTCTCTTTGTTACAAGTTTGTAAAGCAAACAAATGCAATAGGGAAGAGAGTCTGGAGCTCCCAAAATCCAAGGCTGTGGTGATAAATAGCTAGAGAACTGCCAGGAGATGAGCTGTTACCACTAGATTTCACAAATGATCTATTAAATACATATTTATGCATTTCCAGCAGTAGTTATCCATCAGTGGACTGAAAGGTCTTCACAGAGCTACTTACAGGACAGTGCTTCAATCCCAGCTTTATTGTTCTTGGAGACGGAGCGCTTGTAAGCCAGTTTATAAATCTCTTCCCTAAGCAGCTTATTTTTAAGGGCATTTTAGGAGCGGAGCATCTGGCTTGACTTTTAGATCATTTGGATTCTGTCTGTTCTAACACTCAAATCGCTTCAGGCTTGGACTTTTTTTTTTTGGTGCTTTCTATGTCCTAAACTTCCAGTTATGCGTTTCTCATTTACTAGAAAATGTTGAAGCTATCACACGCTGGAAGAAGGTAGTCCTGAATAGTAAGCTGTCTCCTTGAAAAGGATGTGTTGTATGGCTCGGGAGGGTTACGTGCCATCTGAACAACTAGACTTTCAATTACTAAAAAGTTCTGAGCCTGGTGATGCTGTTGAGGGTAGAGGTTGTTGCCCTGGTCTATGTAACAACCAGGTACAAAAGATTGCTTCAGGATGAATTTTTTCCTTGCATTTAAGTTCCATCTCTGCGTTACGGCTTAGCAAGTCAGTGCTGTGCCTACCAGGAGATGCCTCCTTACCACCACCTTCCCCTGCTCTGGGACTGCAGGCATAAATTTTGAGGGTCACTGTAAAGTTTGTTTACTCATACAAACTTTCAGTTGAGTCAGTAAGAGTTGCATCATTGGTGCTACCGGCTTAATGATGGTACGCATTAGGCTTTGTGGCAACCATATAGTCAAGAGCTGTATGAATTTAGACTTGAAGTGCAATGAAGGTAAGTTAGGGAAATGAGCATACCATTTTCATTTGGCAGCCGCAAGTAGGATAAGGCTTATAGAAATAATACGTTTCCTTTTGAATGATGTTTTCTCTTTTGACCCTTGCTTTCTGCCTTTGTTGTGCTTTTTCTCCAGCTGGGATGACAGCAGCTCTGTCAGCAGTGGGATCAGTGACACCATAGATAATCTCAGTACTGATGACATTAACACTAGCTCCTCTATCAGCTCCTATGCCAACACACCTGCCTCCTCCCGCAAAAACTTAGATGCACAGGTAAGATTTCTGGTTTAGACGAGTAACATTGGTATTTGTTATTTTCTCTCTGCAGTAAATATAATTCTTTTAAGTTGGATGAGCTTGAACACACAGACAGCCTTCAGTATGGCCTGTATCACTGAAAAGGCAATGTCAAGTAATAGTAACCGCCTTATCATACATGGCATTTATGAATATTTCCTTTATGTGTGGAATCCCTGGCATCTCTGCTGCGGTGGTGTGGCAAGAGATGGGTTCTGCCTTGCTAGCGGCACTGCTGTACAGAAAACATGCATCAGTAGATGGGATTTTTTCCTTAGCTCTAGAAAAGGTACTGTGTTTTTTCTTAAAGAATAGAATTTAATTAAGTCAACATGAAAGTTTAAATATTATTTATACTTCCATCGGAAATGTAAGCATACTAGGTAAATGAAATAGATTATTTGAAACTTCCAGGGCTGCGTGTTACTGCAGGCTTTGTATTTTTGGCAGCATTTCATAGGAAGATAAATTTCACATCCATTAGCAGCCTATGTGTACATTTTGTGCTCAGACACCACACATGCAAAGAGGGTAAAACAATTGAAGGTATCCAACAGTTTTTCATTCATCAATTAGACTGCGTAGTACAGAGATTTGCAGTAATACAAACTGTTTTTTTCCCTAATTGTATGGAATTTTGTTTGGAAAAGTGCAGGACTAAGAAGTTCAACTTTGGTCTTTGCACACCCACCTGCTCTAGGGACTCGGGTGTTGTGTGTCAAAGCAACTGGGATGCAGTGACTTGGCATTGCAGCGGGTAGAGGAGAGGGATGTAGGTATGACCTTCTCCTCTGTTTCTCTCCTTTTTTATTCTTCTCCAGTCCTTTTCATGACTGGACCCTAAATCTGGTTTTAATATCGGTTTTAATGTAGACGTGTGGTTGCTGTGAAGTGTTACTCTGCCTAGAGGACTGTGGTGCAAGCGTATATAACTCTTTGTTCCCTTGCCACGAAGTGCATATTTGAGCCTACATTAAAGATTTCCAGTTAGCCTTTGGTTGTGTATCAGCGATTGCATGTGTGCTCAAAACTGCTAATACAAGTCCCATACAAGTTGAGAGGAGTTAAGATCTACGAAGTGTGTTTTTCAGTACGTAACAGAATAACATAGACAACTAGAAACTGTTGACAATTGTTACTGTCTTAACATTGTAATATTGTTGGGGAAAAAAAAGAAAAAAAAGGGAGACATGACTAAACATTAACCTAAGGAAAAAAAAATAGAAACTCATTTGACTTCTATCTTCTGATGGATCAGATTCTTGGAAGCACCTCTGAGAGATCAAAATCTGTGTTGACGAACTCCTCTTCCTCCTCCACAACTCTTACAGCATCTGCTGCAGACATACACCAGGAGAAAAGCAGCTGAAGCTTGTACAGACAGTAGAGCATAGGCATTAGAAGATGAAGCTGGGAGCTAAGACATACAAGTTGTGTTTCCAGTTTTTTGATGTGTGTCTGTGACCTGCTTCTCTCCTCAGTTTTCATGGCTGACAATATTTATTCTTGGTATTACTGTTATCTGCAAATTATTATCCATAAAATACTTTGTTTTCATTTGAACAGAATATCCTAATCTTGTCAACCCAAGGGAATGAAAACAGCTTGGAGTGATGGAACCATGCATAGCTTGCAGGGCTGATATTTTTGCTGCCCGAAGTAGTCCTCACGGCTCATGAAACAGCGAATGCTACATATATGCCTTTTCTGTCTTACCTGGAGTACTGTGGGATGGTCTGTGCCCAGGTTTGCATCCCCCTTTGTGGTCACCCACAAAGGACCAGCAGACATCTGCACAGGGATGTGGACTTTTCCTCTCAGGGTATCCACTGCTTTGGTTCTCCTAAATACTAGGCACTTAACTTTTAAGCTGCTGTGATTCTGCCACATCTTTTTGAGATGGTACAGTAGCTGGAATTCAGGTAATTAAAGAGGAAGCTAATACATGTGCAGCTGGGAGTCCAGACAAATAATACAGCAACATCAAAGGGAGAGGGCCCTAACAAGTCAGTGTCTGCTGATAGAATCAGTAACTTATGCAGAATCATTTCTGCAGAGGAAGAAGCCACGCTTGCAGTAGGAAAAAGGTCTCTGCTAGGAAACTGATTTTTAGAGCTGTTGAGTGCCCCATACTCCAGAAGGTGTAGCTTCTCTCTCTTTGAGAAGCAGGACTTAAATGTGATATTAACTATTAACTCCACCTTGATAGACATCATAGTTGTAGCCTCTTTTTGTGACGGTGCTATGAAGATGTTTGCAAGTTGGTTCCTAACAGGCTAGTGATTGGAACTAGAATTTGCCTTACCATGTCCCCGTGTCTTGCTCTGATTATGCCAGGTACCAAACCACTTAACGTAGTTATATGACTTTGGGGGCCCTAATATTTTTCCCTTATATTGCACAGGCTTAGATAAGTTACCTTTTAACACAGCGTTGCGTGTAATATGCCTTTAAAGTCATGTCATACACATGTTTTAAGGAGAAATTAAGACTTGGTGGGCATTTGAAAATAACTTATTTAACTGAAATAGGATGGAAGAGAGGAAGAGATCAAGTAATAAACTTGCTCATGTAATGCTAAAAGGATCAAAAGTTGGAAAGGAAACAATTCCTTTACACAGAAAACAGCAGCATCTTTAAGACAACTTCTCAGTTTCATTGGCGCAAAGATGGGTTTGGTCTGTTCACAGCTTCAAGAACAGATTTACAAAACTGTAGGAATAAGTTGAGAAATCCTGGTGGTTACCACTGCTCCCAGCTTATGCTCGCTATGTCTTGCCCTGACCTCCAGCAAACAGTATTTCCACTTTGACCCACTCCAGGCCTTTCAGGCGGGTGGAGTTTCAGCTGCAATCCCAAAGCCAGGTTTCACCGTGTTTTGGTTTTGATTCCTTCGTCATGTTTCTGTGCTGTTCTCAGTGCTTACCATTAAACAGAAACATCTCTGGCCAGAGGGCTTCAAGGGTAGATGTGCAGCATTTCAAAGGCTACGGAAAAACTTTGGCCGTGGGTGTAGTAGTGGAATGAAATAGAACAAAGATAGAGGACTTCTTGTAATGCTGTTCTCTCTGTTGAGACTGTACTATTCTTACAGATGTAAAGGGGGGAAATAGAAGGTATAGGAATATTTCATAGTAAACCAAAACTAGAATAAGCCTTTTACCAGCAAGTAAGATATATTTCTTGCTCTTGAACGCTTAACAGTGTAAATAAGCAATTCCAGACAAGGTACTTGAAGCAAGATACTAGTGAGAACAGATAAGGGATGATGTTGAGGTGGTTTTGTTGGTCGATTATTTGTTACTTCTTGCCTCAGATCTCTTCCAAGATCTGTAAACTTAGGAGATGTTTGCATGAAACGATGATTTTAGAGAAACACAGGACATAGAAACAGTCACACTGTGAATTTATTGCACAGCTACCAATGGTCGTAAATAGAAGGGTAAGCATCCCCAAACCTTGCAGCCGTACAAAAGAAAGGAGTTAGACGGCAGTGTTCCATTCGAGCCTATGCTGAGTTGCTCTCTTTGAATGGAGAGGCGAGGAAATGACATTTGCATAGCACGAGGAAAACACAGCAAGAAAATAATAACTAAATCCATAATTCAGCAAATGCTTTTTAGTCTAATGGCTCAATATACAGACAAATAACCCAGGCTCTAACTATTTCACGTGACTGAAGAAAGACCATTATGATGTGTGGTGTCAGCTTTCACATCCTGATCGCTTAGACTAGTTTTTCAGGCTTTTAAGAAAAAAGTAATTACAGTAAAAAGCAGAGGAAATTAAACCACAACGCCCCTAGATTGTTTACTATTAATGGTGTGATTTGGTAAGAAAAGTCATAAACTTGAAATGTACTTTAGGAACTTAAAAATAAAATATAGCATTTTGCTGAAAGCATAGTAAATGATCATGCATCCTTTCCTGTGCGGTACTCTTCTGATTATCCAAAGGGAGTGAAAGGTTGTGGGCTTTATAACGCTTCGGGGTATTATTTAAAATAATTTTCTTTTAAGTGATATTACCATTCGACTGCTGCACAGTGCTGAGCACATTTGTCTTCTGCTGAGGCTGCAGGGAAGAGATGGCACTCAACATCTTACCAAAATTTGCCAACTCCTACTTGGGAGCTTCACGATCAAGTGTTGAATTGGCAGAATCTTTCACGTTACTGTGATGGCTGGAGAACACTTCAACTATGAATTTTTATCTGGATCAGGGTCAAATGTGGACATTTGTCATTTGTGCCTGGTCACAAAATAGTGGGTTGTGGTGTTAGAAAATTTGCCCAAATTAATCAGCAGCATTTGATAGGAGAAGGAGAATTCTGCAAGAGTAATCATTAGCAGTAGAAAATGCTCATGTATGGGGAATATATTACATATGTAAGGTAATAGATTTAATGTAAGCATTTCTGAGAATTTGGCAAAGGGTTGCCAATAAGAAAATTCTATATTTGACGTACATCTTGGCAAAATTCTCCATAAATGACTGGCATCACAATCAGTCTGTGCAAAGAATAAGGAAAAACAACTTGTAAGAGTTGAATATAAATTAAAAACTGATCTAATTCGTATATTTAAGTCAGACTAGAGTATTGTTAGAAAGTTGTTGGGGATTCATTTTTCTTCAGTTCTTGGGTGTCCTTCTAATATGTTAGATGAGAGTGAACAGCATTCCACATCTTCAACTCTGTTCAAAAAGCTGCCTCCTCATGCGCTGGAGATCAGATTGCCAGACAAGAGATAGGAAAGCAGCAGGAACAAAGGAGAGCTGGCTGCGCAGGTTTGAAACGGTTTTTTGGCATTGCAGTAAAAGAAATTCGAGATGGAGGATTATAAATGCCATAAAGCTGAATATGTCCTGTATAAATCAAGTGCTTTTTTTTCTTCCATTTTTCTGGGTTTTTTTTTATTTTTATTTTTATTTATTTTTATTATTATTTTTTCTTCTTTCTAAGGGGCATGACTGTTATGGTTTTGTATTTGTTTCCCTAGCATATTAAAAAAATACGTCATTGCTGAGGTTCATTTCTTGCTATGACATTTCTTTATCAAAGGCATGTTATGTTTGTTGGTACTTAGAGATGACTGCTGAGTTTAGTAATCAGTTTGACGGTTCTCGTTTATGAAGCTTCTTGAAAGAAAGGCTTGCTCTGAAGGTTGTATTACAATTCCTTATCTGTCCTAGACCGATGCAGAAAAGCATTCCCAGGTTGAGCGGAATTCCTTATGGTCCGGTGATGAAGTCAAGAAATCAGACGGAGGATCTGATAGCGGCATAAAAATGGAGCCAGGATCTAAATGGAGGCGGAATCCCTCTGATGTGTCGGATGAATCTGATAAAAGCACTTCTGGTAGGAAGAACACTGTTATTTCGCAGACGGGCTCCTGGCGACGGGGCATGTCAGCTCAGGTTGGCATTACCACACCAAGGACTAAACCTTCAACCACCTCAGGCACGTTAAAGACACCTGGAACAGGTGAGAAAAGGTGTAAGATATAAACAAGCCAAAAAGTGTGTTCGGTATGAAAACAGTTTAAATGCTTTCCAGAGGCAGAACCTGAACTTCAGGTAATCCTGTCTTTATTTTTAGGTAGTGTTTTAACCTATGCAGCATCTCGTATGTCCACATTTCTATTTCTGTTCATTTGAAAATGCATATTTTGGGTTAGTACACAGTGGAAGTTGTTTTCATGACAACTCTAGTCTTAAGCCAAGCTATTTATTGGGCACAGTATTGCCGTATGAAGAATAAATAATATAATTATAGCTTTTGAAGTCACGGTTAACTTTAAGAACATACAGTATGTGTGGCTGAGGAGATTTCCCCCCCCCCCATACTAAACCAGCATGTTAATTTATACTAAACACTATTTAGTTCTGGATTTTCTTGTAAATGTATTAGTGATTTTAGCACTTGCAGATGTGTGAATGGAAATGGATTGAATTTGCATAATTAAGTAATGTAAGTTAATACCTCTCCTCTTGTTTGATTGTGTACACAATTGTACATGAAAAAGTTGAAGTTAGAAGCTTTCTTGAACAATGCCTCTTAGGAAAATTATGCTAATGGCCTAACACTACTTCTGTCTAATGATAAAGAAGGGTCAATCTGTGGTAGCTACAGAGGGAAACATTTTTTTTCTTATCTGTCACTATTACATAAGACTGTTCTGCTTTTCATATTCTCAAGGGCAAACACACCACATACTTTCTCTGGCAAGTCTGCATGTATAACTCACTAGAGTGGCATGTAAGTTCAGTGCAGACTAGATCATAATTTTTAACCACACTCTGGTGGCTAACACGCTTTTGCTTTTCATGCTGCTTTGAGTTTCATCATTTGCTTGATGTTTTCAAGTCATTAAATATTAGAATTCTTTTTCTATTTTTGTAGGGAAAACTGATGACGCCAAGGTATCAGAAAAGGGTAGACTATCTCCTAAAGCTGGACATGTTAAACGTTCCCCATCAGATGCAGGACGCAGCAGTGGTGACGAATCCAAAAAGCTTCCCACAAGTAACTCTAGAACAACTGCTGCTAATGCTAATACATTTGGATTTAAGAAACAGAGCGGGTCAGCCGTAGGCATGACTATAATCACTGCCAGTGGGGCAACTATCACCAGTAGATCGGCTACCCTGGGAAAAATCCCAAAGTCATCTGGACTCATGGGTAGGACCACTGGTCGGAAGACTAGTGTTGATGGCTCACAGAACCAGGATGATGGCTACTTAGCACTTAGTGCCCGAACTAATCTTCAATATCGTAGTTTACCCCGGCCCAGTAAATCCAGTAGCAGAAGTGGAGCTGGGAATAGATCTAGCACGAGTAGCATAGACTCCAACATAAGCAGCAAGTCAGCCGGGTTGCCTGTCCCTAAAATGAGAGAGCCTGCCAAGGTAATCCTTGGAAACTCTCTGCCAGGATTAGTCAATCAGACTGATAAAGAGAAAGGGATTTCGTCTGACAACGAAAGCGTGGCCTCATGTAATTCTGTTAAAGTGAACCCTGCATCACAGACTGCTTCTAGCGGAGCTCAAAGTACTCACCAGCAAGGAGCCAAGTACCCCGATGTGGCCTCTCCCACTTTGCGCAGGTAGGCAATAAATTCGTTGATTGTGCGATGATGTTAGTCGGAGCTGAATGATCAGGACTTTTCGAGCCAGGCCTGGCTGTGTTTTGTGGAGCACTTACTATTTAGTGTCCTACATCAAGGTCTTTGTATTTACGTTTAATTTCACATAAACAGGTTGGCCAATGTTGTCAATACTCAGTACATCACGTGACAGCAGCAAAAATTTAACATTTGGAAAAAACAACTGTCTGGCAGAAAGTCTGGCAATTCTGATACGAGTCTCTCTGTTACAAAAATCATACCTGAGGGCTTTATCCATGCAGATATTGCAGGAATAAGAGTTTTCTTACCTGAAGGTTACTGAGGAGTTCTTGCACCCATGTGTACGTAACAAACCTGGAAATACTCCAATGGTGGATCAAATTATAAATTGACAACAGGAGAGTTATTTCAGATTTTCATTACGACAGATGCATAATTTGACCTGCCATGTGTAGATTCACATCTTTCAGTTGTGTGGATTAGGCCAGTGTGTTGTGAGACTCCTGACAGCAGGTTATTTGACTGTGTAGAAGAACCCTAAGTAAGGTTACTAAGCTGGGTTGAATTTTCTTATTTTAATAATATTTTTTTAAACAAAAAACTTATCTGTCTTCTATTTCTCCACCACTGCCCCACACATGCTTTTAACATGGATATCGAGTTGGTCAGGACTTAATTCGTTGATGCAGTGTGCATCAAAGCCTTTATATCGGTGAAAGGTTCCGTTAATATTATTTTTCAATTTAATTTGACATTGAGTAGCTTGTCTGTTTCAAGTTGCGGTGTTTTGCATTTCATTTTGTCTTGACGCCCATAATACCCATACAGTTATGCTGCATCATCCTGCTTCCAGTGATGTGAGAAAGCCACATTCCATCTGAAGCGCCAGTGCAAGCATTAATGGCTGTGATGGCAGCTTAGGCTAATGCTGTAAAGAGTTGTAAACTGTTTCTTTTTAAATGGGTGGTTTTATATAAGATCATTCAAGATACTTCCTTTATTTTATTCCTGGTTATCATTAGATAAGCCATGTCGTTTAGAACATTTAATTTTCATCAATGGCTACTTAAAAAGAAAAACTCCAATAGACCTTTCATTTCTATGGTATATACCCCTTGAGAAGTGCAGGTTTTCAGTGTTTCAAGTCTCGGGCACATTAATCTTGAAATTTGATTGGAAATTTTTTTTTTTTTATTACTAGAAAGCCACGTTGCTAGCTATGCAACTGAAGTACTACATTAGAAATACATGAAACTTCAAAGAGAAGACATTGAGGCTCAATTTAACTATTCCCTCATTTGATTTACAATTTCACTCTTGAATTTTCACCAGGCTGTCTAAATAGTTACATACTGAAATGCATCAGAGTTGAATTTGGCCTCGTCTGCTTATTACTGATTTCTAGAATGACAATTAAGAAGATTTTGAGGTTAATTTTCAGTCTGTTGAGATGAGTTGCACATGTTGTTTTTTGCGTATTTCCCCTTGTCCCTGTAATTTTTTAATATTATACGATAAATGAGAATCCATACCTTTGTAATGATACAGATTTACCTGCAAGTCTGCAAACATATATAACTTCTATGCTGTCTTCAACAGTGAGATTCTATAGTTCTACAATGAGGGCCATCCCTGTCTCTGTTCTCTCAGTATTCCCTTTAGCTCTGGTATTATGTATCCGGAATGTCCCTTCAGTGAAACCATCATTTATCTTGACACATTTTATTGTTAAATTGGGCCTTCATGCTTTGCGGTATATAATACGCTGCTTTTCTGTTAATGGGAGACATGCGTGACCCAAGAGCCAGCTCAGATATGTCAGTCTCTTGTCAATAATAGTGGATAGGAGTAAACAGATGTCCTTCCTTGTAGGGTACGTCCTTCCTTGTAGGGTACGTCCTTCCTTGTAGGGTACGTCCTTCCTTGTAGGGTATGTCCTTCCAGAGTTAATCTCTGTATTGATGTGAGTGTCTTGCTGGGTTGGACTTTCTCTGGACTGAAAGGAATGCCGTCCAGACCGCATCCTCTTCTGAAGGCGTTTGTTATGAGGTTGCGGTTCGACCAGACGCTGCCTTTGGCAGCAACACATTTCTGTTTGTGCTGCAGTGCAGCATCCTTTCAGTTGTATTAGAGGTGCTGTGAAACAGTTTTGGGAAGGCTGCGTAGCTTAAAAACAGCTTGTAAAACTGTTGTGTGGGTGGCTGGGGCTTTTTTTTAAGCTCTAGGATCCTCTCTCTAAGAGTACAGTTCCCCCAGCACAAGTGAAGAGGTGGTATGCAATGGCATAGGAGCAGGAATACGCTAAGCTGGTATTGCTGCTGAAGGCCACGTATCATTGCAGTATGGTTTGACATTTTTCTTCATGCTTGTTCTGATAACATTAACTCTAAATAAAACCTAAAATGTCTCTAAATCCCTGTAGGAGTGGGGTTTATCATTTGAAGCCTTTTGCTTGTCTGAGTCAGTGTCTCCTAATCAGTGAGGTGTGATGTGGAGTCCAGGTTGAACCAAGTTTTCCAGATTTGTGCTGGTTTGTGGATGTCTGCATTGCGCTCAGGTGCTGAGGGATCATGACAACCTGGGCATACTCAAAAGCAGAGAAAGTTCTGCTCAGTGCATACCCACCCAGAAGTCTTTAGGAGCTCTTGAATAAAGTGCTGCATTCTGAGGACTACAGTCTGATAGATACCCGCTTTGAAAGGTTTCATCCCCAATACTCCACACTGTTGATAAGAAAAAAAGCAAATCCATATAGGTATGTGTGAGGAAAACTAAGGTTCCAAAGGCAGTTACAGGAGCTAAGTGGCAGAAGCAGTGGTTTTGGGGTGGATGCTTGAAGCTGGAGTCAAAAGCTACACTTTCTTCATAATTTTGAGGATCAGTTTTAAAATGATTGATAATCTGGTCTTAAGCATGTTTACTTCTGAGACACTTGTGCTTTTGGCAAAAGTGATGCAAATTGGAGAAGCTGCAGCCATCCTCCTCGAACCGTGCTTTTACATCCCCTCCTTTGCGCTAGTTCTGGCACTCAGCTAGTCTTTTACTGAGCCAGTGCCAGGTGCCAAACCAGGTAAAATCTCATTCTCCACTCCAAAGAAATAGTTTCCAGTTAGCTTGGCTCCTGAAATGAGACAAACCTACATTTGATACCAGTAAATATTTTTCCTGTTACATCCCAGCAGATGCTGTTTCTGTGCAGAGCATTCGGTGATTTGCACAGAATTTACCTGGAAAACAAACTTTCAACCTCTAATATTCCATGCTTCAGATTAATAAATGCAGTGTTTCTCTGGTATCCTTTTTCCTTAAGTAGCAGAAGACAATATTGCTGTATTTTAGCTTTGTGCAAGTATTATTTCATGGTTCAGAGAAGAAACACCTAAGAGAGATTTGAAGCTATCATAATTGTCTCTGGACTTATTGAAGGTGGCGTGAACACAAGGAGATTCATAAATTTATAGTTGTGTATGTCCAGTCTAGGATCATTTACTTAACGTTGGTTTTCTGAAGCTAAGATGATCTGTGGTCTAGGTATAAAATATCCTTGCATTTAATATTCCATTTTATGTATTTTTCATGTTATCTTTTTTTACAGACTTTTCGGTGGCAAGCCTAGTAAACAAGTTCCCATCACAACAGCAGAAAATATGAAAAATTCAGTAGTCATCTCTAATCCTCACGCTACTATGAACCAGCAGGGTAATCTTGATTCACCATCTGGCAGTGGTGTGCTGAGCAGTGGGGGCAGCAGTCCTCTATATAGTAAAAACACAGATATGAACCAATCTCCACTAGCTTCTAGTCCCAGTTCAGCACATTCAGCTCCTTCCAACAGTTTAACGTGGGGTACCAACGCAAGTAGCTCTTCTGCTGTTAGCAAGGATGGCATTGGATACCAGTCTGTCAGCAGTCTTCATACCAGCTGTGAATCCATTGATATCTCTCTGAGCAGTGGAGGTGGCCTGAGCCATAACTCCTCCAGTGGCTTGATTCCAGCCTCTAAAGATGATTCTCTGACTCCCTTTGTCCGAACCAACAGTGTAAAGACTACGCTGTCTGAAAGGTTAGTAGGTTTTTCTTTCATTTTCATTAAGCTCGTATGTATCTCAAATGTGAATGAAGTCCTGGCAGCAGCAGCCAACGCTGCAGATACAAATCAAGTTGTGCTTCTTACAAGATAATACTGACTGGTATTACTAGAACATACACGGAAGCCATTCCAGGCAAGGAGCCCAGTTCAGAGAAGAGGATGAGTTCAGGTGAGGTTTTTAGTTTTAGTTTGCTGTGGTAGCTAATGTGACAACTTTTCTTGCTACCATATTATACCTAATATTTGAATTTTGCATCATATAGTATCCTTCCAAAGATCTCCTGTTAGTTGATCTGATAGTGATATTCAAAAAAACCTCCATCGTTGTTGTTGTTTTGTTTTGAGAAGCAAACTGTTAAGCTTCTCGTCTCTAACGTTTGACAAGCTTTTAAACTGGAGGTCATGCTGAAAAGAGACATCCCTGTCTCCCTAGCTGCTTGATCCCTCCTGAGCCTCTCCCTGCTGGCCTGTCCCATCTCCAGCTGCTCCCTACGGTGTTTCGGTACAGGCATTCATGTGAATGCTTCGTGAACCCACCTGGGAGATGGATGCAACTGAAAAATGATCACCTGAATTGTATGTCCGACTGATCAGTTCCCCAGCTCCTTCCACGATCAGATTCATCGGTATCTGTGTGGACATGGCGTAGGAGCTGGGAAGACTGAGCAGGGAGGAGGGAATGGGACTGCTTTTTCAGCGTCAGAGCTGTATTAACGGCATGTTGGGCTAACATCGGGATAAATCAGACAATGACTTGCAGTGCATGCTCTCTGCGTGACTTTTGTAGAAGGCAGTCGTACCCCTGCAAGCATTGGAAATCAGCTATATCCTGATGTGTAATTATGTAGTCAGGTAGCAAAATTTTTGTAGTTGCATCTCAATGGAGAAAATTGCCGCTGACTGTAATGTTCTGACAGTTTGGGTTTCTGTTTGTGTTTTATTATAACTCCTTCCTGTTCTCTCCTCTTTTCATTCTAATATTCCTTCTCTTGTTTTCTGTCTTGTTGGACTGATTCTTCTAGCCCTCTTTCTTCCCCTGCTGCTAGCCCCAAATTCTGCCGAAATACTTTGCCCAGGAGACAGGACAGGTAATGCTGGCTCAGGACAGGAGTACGCACAAGGCTGTAGGTTTCGTTGCCCATCTCAGTGAAGCACATTGTTTTGTGACAGACTGTGCTCAGTCGAGTCCTCTGCTGTGTTCATCGTTCAGATGTGAACTGACACAAAGACATGCCAGTGAGAGTCCCCTCAAACACCCCATCTATCTGCCTAAATCAATCTGGAGAATACGGCAGGGTTGGCATGTTTTTGGTGTTGCTCTTGTTACTGGGAACATCTTTTGGTTTGTGGGGGTATTTTTTTTCCCCTCATTTCTTTGCCAAAGGCAATTTGAAAATCTTGCCCTTTTTTTTCTACCACTCTAAACTCTCACTAGCATTTCAGCATTCCTCTGGCATGCTGCTTTTCCCACTGCCTTTCAGGCCTGTCCTTTTTGTCGTGAAGTCCCCGTGTCATTCAGTGTCGTCAGTCTTTTATTGCAGTTTGGCTCATGAGTGTTTTGCAGGGACTTGTGTACATCCGTCCTTGTAAAGATGAATGTTAAAGTTAGGAAAAGATGACCCGAATCTAAACATTCTAGCTCACTTTTGCTCACTGCTGTAATTTTAAACACTCCCGCACTGTAATTTAGCTATAAGGACTGTCATTAAATTATTCATTTAAGCACATGGATATTTTCTTTAAAAACAAATTGACAGACTCTGCTCAGTTACAAGTTCATCAGTTGTAAAAGCATAAACGTAAATATTTGGGTTTTGGACAACTAATAGATCCATTTTATTTTGCTAATGGAATTTAAGCTAAGATTTGAAAATTTAAACAGTCTGGGCTCAATACTTTTACTGCTATACATTGCAGCTGCGTAGCAGTAATTAGCTGCATTCCCTGAATGGTGTCTGCTGAAAGAAATGACGGGAAGGTGGTTTGGACTTGAAGATTCTCATCAGTTTTCACAAATAGTCTGCCTCACGCCTGCTGAAAAGCATATTTTTAAGCATCCGTTGGACGTTTAAAGAGCCATTTTTGTTCATTGTGGGTAGGAGAAATAGCAAAACCACGTTGTGAGCAGATGAGATTCATTGGCATGGTACCAGATGCATGTTTGTGCAAATCCGCACCTGGGTAAGGAGGTTTTTGCATGTTTCTGTAGGAAGGCCCCAGCACCTTTTCCTCTGAAAAGGTGGAGCAGATGTTTGTACGTCCTTCGTCCTGATCTTATTCCTTCCCTTTTGTTCTTCTCTGAAGTTCTTTTCTTTTAACTTTTCTGCAGCGACCCACATCTTGATAGGAACACTTTGCCTAAGAAGGGACTCAGGTATTGGTGCTTCCACACGGTTTAACAGCTTTTGTTGTGGCTTTGGAGTTTGCTTTGTGTTTCTGTTGTGGCTGGTGGTGATGGTCGCAGTTTGCGAGAGGTGGCAACAATATTGTTTCTTTCTTCCTTTCTTTCTTTCCTTCTTTCTTTCTTCCTTTCTTTCTTCATCCTCAAAGAAGGCCATTGACCACTGTGCTTTTTTTCATCCAGTGGCTTCTCCGCTTGAGCAAGAACTGTGGCTTTTGCTGGCTGAATTGCTGAAAAGCATCTCATAAACCATCACTGGGCTTGACTTGAAAACAGTAATTTTGCAGCATCTATGGCTGTTACATGGAATGACCTGAGATCATTTTCACCCTGGGAGCCTTGGTGTTGATATACTAATAGAAAAAATTTTCAATATCATGCCAAACCTTTTAGGATGACATTGGACACATTAATTTAAAAAAGATTTGCTTCAGAATACCTAAATATATAGGGCTCTTAGGGATAACTTCTACTCTTCTAGAAAAGAAAAAAAAAAATCCCCAAACAAACTTTTGGCAACCGTCTTCTCATAGATTTTGTATATCTGTAAAGTCATGGTTTTTATAACATAAAAAAAACTGCACTGAAAAAGATTTTTCCATTGATACAAGCAGTTCTAGCAAGATAATCAACATTAGGTCTATTAATTAAATGCTTTAAGTGTTACGGAATTTACAGAAGATATCTTAGACAATTTGGAAGATTGCAGCTTCAGAATCGCTTAATGCAGCTTCTGAGATTACTGAGTTGATGCCTTGAAATTGCAGCTGCAATTCATTCTGTGCTGTACAGATTGTTCTTCACAGCAGCTTTGTCCCGTGAAGCCGAGTGCTAAAAGCCTTTCTTAAAATGGCATTTTGTTTAAAATGTTTCTGTGGTTCTCAAGTATGTCCCTAATAAATAAAGACTCTCTTTTAAGACCGAAACATTTGAGTGCTGAAGAGGTAGGTATTAATGCTGAAAAAAAAAAAAAAAATCCTTAGTGTGCTAAAGTAAAATGACTGTTTAAAGCCCCTTTCTGAATAAACTGATATATGTGCAAAGTTCAAGAGATGGAGATAGCCAGGGAGTGTTGATTAAGTGTTGAGGCATAAGCAGAAGGAATGTATTTTTTGAAAATAGTTTTTGCAATGTTAATTATTGTAGTGCTCACATTGATTTAAAATAGCCTTAATAAGTGATATCTTACTGTAGAGCATTTAGTTGGAGGGAATCTAATTAATTAAACAGATAATATCGACTAATAATAGACTCGAAGTGTTTAGTTTTTGGAAGGAGAGCTAGTAACTCATAAATGTTTCTCAAAAGCAGATAGCATAGCGTAAGACACACACTGAAATCTGTCAGCAGACAAGTGTTTCCATGATGCTCTTTCTTTTGATACCTGTACCCTATCACATATTTCATGTAACACCTGTGGTAACATACCTATTTTTCAGGCATATACAGAAGCAGATTTAAAACTTTGCTTAAGCTGAAGCCAGTGGGTGTTTTGCCATTGATGTTGGCGTAGACAACGTTTCCGCTATTTTCTTTGCCTTCAGAAAAGGCTAAACCTGGTCTCCTTTATGATGATTTAATGCTATTAGTTTTGAAATAAATGGGATACACCTCCACAGACCTTTATATTAATGTCTCTGGAATATGAATTATTGGGTCACAACTTGTTTAAAAATCTGATAATGGCTTTGTTGACTTGAATTTGGTTGTCACATGACGAAAAGCCAGCTAAGCTTAGCGATGCACCAAAATATTAAAATAGTGGTAGAATTTTGGCATAACCTAAGGAAAGGAAAGGATTTCCAACTTATGGTTTTATTTTTCAATCATACATACGTAACACACACTATATTTTACAGTACAAAACTTCTATCTGTAGCTTTTTGTTTACTACTGGTTTGGTTACTACTGAAGCTGTAGGAAAGGAGGATTGGGGTTTTTTTTCCCACACAGCAGTGAAATGAATTAGGAACAGCTTAGAACAGCTTGGAACAGCTGCTTTGTTCAGAATTGTATTGGTTTTATATCATTTTAATCCTTAAATTTCATATGAGAGTTCTTCCATCTTTCTTTCCTTCTCTCCCTCCCCAAGTCTTGTGACATTTCATGGTTGTGGGGGGTTTTTTATCATTTTAAATAAATGTCAAAGTTAATTTTGGAAAAACTGTTTTTGCAGGTATACTCCATCCTCCCAACTCCGTAATCAAGAAGATGCAAAAGAATGGCTACGGTCCCATTCAGCAGGAGGACTTCAGGATACTGCTGGCAATTCTCCGTTTTCATCTGGATCCAGCATAACATCACCCTCTGGAACTAGATTTAACTTCTCGCAGCTTGGTGAATAATTATCTGTTTGGATAATCATAGCAATACATTGTGTGTCTTGAAAATAGCATATTATGCAATATAATTTTCTTCCGGCAGCTCCGAGTCCCACATTCAACCTCAGGAAGCACTTCCATTGAAATGAGTGTGACTAATTAGCATTACTATCTCGTATGCCCAAAGGTGGCATACTTGCAGTAATTCTTTGAAAATACTTCTTGTTGCCTACTTGTTTAGTAATACTGCTTTAAAATCCAAGCATCTTACTATATATGCCAGTCTCATCAGTTTAAGATATTTTATCTTTGTATGTATTTTTCAGGTGGCTTGTTGGAAAATTGTGTAAAGCTCAGTCTGAAATAATATATAAAAGTCAGAAGAATTTTAAGTCAGAAGAAATGCCTTTTTTTTGGTAGCTGCACAAAAATTAGGTATGAAAAATTGTGGTCGTGCAAATAAATTGGTGTTTATTCTTCACTTTATAGCAAGCCCAACCACTGCAGCCCAGATGAGCCTGTCAAATCCAACCATGCTACGGACCCACAGCCTTTCCAATGCAGATGGTCCTTATGACCCCTATAGTGACACGCGCTTCAGGAACAGCTCGATGTCCCTGGACGAGAAAAGCAGAACAATGAGTCGGTCTGGTTCTTTCCGTGATGGCTTTGAAGAAGGTCAGTAAAGTATGTGATGGTGCTGGAAATGAACAGAAGATGACATTCTCACGTGAACCAAGTATAAATTTGCTGCTTTTCAGTTCAGCATAGGGGTCATTTCAGAGCACAGTTCTCTCTGCGTGGAGCTCTCAGTCTTAGATAAAACTTTAGTCCTAGTCATCGTTCCGATGATAATTCATTCAGTGATCCTTCTGGCCAGACATAGGAAAGCACGTAAGTGTTGTAGCTAGACCATCACTGTTCAAGAAATGATTTAAACACATCCTGTGCTTCGTTTTTAGTTATCTCAAAATTACTCTAGTTCATGCTTAGAGTTAGCATATTAAAGTGTTTCCTTGAATAGGACTGTTCTCCTGAACCTGGGCCTCCACACTTCTGTTTGTAGTACAAATAATTGACATCAGCCAGGCTGTTGTTTCTATCCCAGTTAATTTTTCCAGTATTTAATCTGTATTCAAATTGTCTTTACATTTTATTTCTGCTCAATGTCCTGGCTTGCTATCACACAGCTTCCATGGAAGGGACCTGAGTAGTTCTTCAGAACGCCTAGGCTCTTTTCAATTCCTCATCGTCTTTTCAAATATGTAATCATACCTGATAAAAGAAGCCCATATAAATATAAGAAGAAAAAGTAATTTGCCTATAAATAAATGTTTAGTTTGATTGCTACTGATCAAGAAACCTTATGGCTGTAGCAGGAGTAACTATGAGCACACGATAAAACCTTCAAGTGTTGCATTTGTAGAAGTCAAGCATGGGGTGAGCTCTGGGAGTGGTTCGTAGGAAGGTCATAGGAAGCCCTTCCAGCATTAGCTCTTTGAGTCTTAAATCACCTTTCTGGCAAGGCTTGGGAGCTTGGCTGGCTATGAAGTACTTTATCACTACAGGTCACACAAGCCTTCGCTCACTTACTTCCTCCGCTGCTGAAGACCTGTGCTTACTCGGCACTGTGAATACCAGTGCCCCGTTGTTGCTGCTCCCCTAGAGCCAGGCATGGGAGCCACACTTGGGTGCTCGTAGCAGCCTTTAGGAACCACAGGGTGCCTTCCTGGAGATACTGGTTATCCCATCTGTTTTCCACCATTGGAAGCAGTGGAAAATGCGCATTGGATATGGCTCCAGAAAGATTCAGGGCTAATTCATTATTGAATTTAGCCAATCTAACTCCATAACATTTAATTGTATTTTAGAGGCCCACGGCTGAGGATCTTCATTACGGATTGAAAATTGCTAGAATAATGCTGTAGGGCTGAAAACTGTGTCGTTGCAGGAATTAACCTTTGTTTGTGCTGTGCTCTCAGAAAGCTAGATGATCATGAACAGTCAAAGGCTGCCTGATACTTAGTTGAATTTCATTCTGAGATGAACAGTCCTGCTCTTACTAAAGAGTTCCTTAATACAATCTGTGGAGGAATTTAAATCACTGCATCTGTGTTATACTTAGATTTACTGAAGGAGCTACTACAGCAAAACTTACTCAGGTTTTATTGAAGACATCCTCAGAAAAATTGTAACCTTAGTATTTTAAGTGTGCTTAAGAACGCAGCAAATCCATTTTGGCATGTTTGAGGTTAAACTGGCTCTTGTAATTCAGAAATTCTTGTCCAGGTGAGAGGATAGTTTGGAAGAATATTTAATAAGTATTACATGTTTGAGGATGAACCATTAAAAAAAAAAAAAGAAAAGGAAAAGGGAAGAGTTAGGTGAAATGTTCTGCAAAGTGCTTTTCATTCATTTAAAAAAATAATAAAAATGATGTCCAAGAAAACTCTACCTATGGACTTGAAAGCAGTGGAAAAAGATCACTTCTGTGTACGAGGAGGGAATTTGACCCTACAGTGGACATGCTGAAGAAGTCCCTTTCAGATTTTCCTGAATTTTTGGCGCCTAAAAGGATAATAATATTTTATCAGATGCGAAGAATGTTTAGGTGCAGTCTCTGTATTTTTGTCTTCAGGTTAAAGGTCTTCTGCCACTTCTCTGGCCATACAGAAGACAGGGATAGCCTGCTTATTAGCTCCTGCTTATTTCTCAGGGAATCACAAGTTATAAGTAGGCAGGGGGTTCTGAATATGGCATATATGTTGTCCTGTGCTTTCAAACCTGTGGATCTAATTCACCTTCGCAGAATAAGAGAATAGATCGAAAAGTATGCATGCATCATTCACCTTCAGCTTGAGAGGATAGACCAAAAGGTGTTATAGAAATTAAATTTGTGGTTAATGAACAAATTGATTTTATACAATCAGCCAGTGTCAATGAAGCATAAATCCAGGTCTTAAATAAAGGTTACCCATCTACTTCTTAATTATTTATTAGCACGTAAGATCACAGGACACTTTATTCTTACTAACTTCAGCAGGGCCAGGATTTATTCTTAAAAGCCTTTTTTCTTTTGTCTCCATAGTGTGAAGTACAGTCATGTTCTCTCGCAGCACAGCATGCAGGTCGAAATGTTAGTCAGCCTTGCAGTACAGAACTCTCTTGATAGGAAGGGTTTCAGGAGTGGAGAGAAGCCAGCAGGAACAGCCTCCAAACTCGCCAGAACTTCAGGGGTAAAAACACAGCCTAAAACTGAGGTGGTCTCTTGGCTCTCCAGTTTCCCCACTTCCCTGGCCGTCAGTCTTCCCCAGGAGCTGTGCTGCCTAGAGAGAGAGGAATTAAATTCATTGCCATTGGGATATAAATTTTTATTCCTTTTTGTGCTACTGACTGCAATACCTGTTGTTCTTTCTGCTCTTTGGACAGTTGATCCCGGCTAGACCGTTTCTTTTCTAACGTTAAAAATGATACATGCTTGCATATGCATTTATAGTGCTTTAAAATAATCGCTCCAAAACAATTTGGGTTTGTAGCCTGCGTGCAGATGCATGTTAACTGCAAAAAACAGGAATCACATCAAGAGCATAACTGCCTTCAGGCTCCTAATTAAATAGCCTTAAAGTAGCCATCTGCAGATACTTTAAAAAGAAATTGCGCAAAAGCATTAACTCCTTAGTTGTCCTTGAAACTAGAAATCTCACATTATACACACATTTGAATGATGCAGTGGTGATGTTTTACAGGGCAGGAGTATGATTCCCAGAGTTATATGTTTTTCTCTTTTTTCATTTTGAGTCTTCTTACCTCCTTTAAAGTCCCAAAGTGATCTTAAAAATTCCAGTTGATGCTAACTCAAAAATCCTGGGTCCCAGTCCCTTGTAAGATCTGTTTCTTCTCTGGCCAGTTGGTATGGTTGCTTTCTTGAATACGTCTCTATTAGCAAAAACAGCACAAAGGAAGAGTATAGAGAGGCAAACTAGAAAATAATATTATATTCTCTGTATGAGCCCATTGGTGGCCTTGTGAATATCGTCTGCGCTTTGGGCTTTCCATCTTAAAAAAGGTGATCCTAAGGGTAAAATGCAGGCGAAAAGAAAAGTGACAAGAAGATCTGAAGTGCATAACATCTATGGTATGAAGAGAGTGAGATAGATGAGGAATCTTCAGCTTGGAAAAACGATGTCTGAAGGGAGGTGATAATATATAACTTTATATGCATTATAAAGAGGATGGTTATCCATTACTTCTCGTATCACAGGGGTGTGGAGACACTGAAGGAACTCATTGACTGACTCAGCAGCAGGTCTAAAACAACTGCAAAGAATTATATTCTAAACACAACGAGAGTTTTTTGTTACAGATAAAATGTGTCAGTGGATTCAGCAGTAGTTAAGCAAGTTAATGGTAGATAGGTCACAGCAGCTATGAAAAATAATGGTCTGACTGCAGTTTCCATCTCAGGAATTTCCATCTCTGCTGATTCCCAGAAGATGCAAAGGTGTACCTGGGGAAAAATCACTGGGTATCTGCCTCCTTCTTGCATGCCTTTCCCTAAACATGCGCTGCGGTTGCAGCCAGAGATGGAGCACGCGATTAGGCAAACCCTGGGTCTGACTCACGCTGGTTATTTTTATGTTCTTAATGCAGTACAGTCCTTAACATCTAACTATAAAGATCATTTTAATTGAAAATATGATTAACCAGAAAAAGCAAATGGGTGTGAGTTTTTTTTTTACTTTCTTGTGGGTTTTTAAAATTGTCTTAAATTCCTCCAGAAGCCAACTTAGACTTTGTTTACTTCTTTTTCCAGCCTTGCCTTAGGATATAATGTCAGTGGGAAAGCAGAGCCCGTTTATTATGAATGTAGAATTGCAGTAGGTAATTAGAGCAAAATGGCAGCTTTTGTAACCTTTTGTTTTTTGGCTGGAGGATTTAGATGAAAGAAAAAGCGATTTAACACAATTTCATATGATTTGTATGAAGTTACCTGAAGTTTGAATAAAAGTTTCAGTTAAATGTATTTTGTTTCTAAAAATAAAAATAAAGGAGAGGTAATTTTGCATGTTTCAGTAGCAGAAAGAATAGCTTCAGGTAGGTTTTTTTAACAGCATAATGAAAAATAAAATTATGTTATATGTAAATCCTAACGTCAGGGTGATGGTAACAATCTTGAGAATCAATGTGTATGTCTCTTTCGCTGAATATATATTTAAGTACAAAAACTGCTTGAAATGGATTCTTTTCCAGAAAAGGTTTTGTAACCATGTTTTCCTCTGATAGTTTTTCTATGAGAGAACAAACTGTGCCTTGTTAAAGAAATGTCATTGCTCTAAAGAAAGACCAAAAACCCCTGCAGGGATAGGCAATGTTCAGCTCAGCGGTGCCCATGATCCACCTCCCTTGTAGTCAGCAGAAGGAAGATCCAGCTGCATTCAGAGGACAACTGGGAGCCCCAAAATTAGACAGTGGTTTCTGCCCTGGGTGCTCCACATCATCTCCTGGAGCATCTGGTTACATCCTGGAGCTGGGTATCGTGGTCTTCTCGGGACATCTTCATCTTGGTCTGCTGCTTAAAGAAAACAACCCACCCCCTCAATCTCATCTAAAACTGAAGATGAAGTACTCAGATGTACTTTTGTAATCTCTTCTGCATTACAGTTAATTTGTTGGTTTTTAATCTTGAGTAAGTCCTTTTCCAAGAGTCTTAAGATAACCTGTCCAGAGAAGTATTTATTTCTGAACAAATCTGCATCGAAACTTTTCTTTTTAATCTTCTTGACCACACCTCATTTTCCCAAAAAACAAGTATTATTAAATTGTTAAAACAGCTTTACCAAATCAAAGTTTATGGATTACGTTACCTGGCCATGCATTCTTCAAACTGTGCATTATTGGTGCAATAATATAACTAAGTTTATGATGGATGATGAAATTAGTGAAAGTATTTCTTCAGTAGGCTGGTAGTTGGCAGTGGATGATCTATGATGATTCCACTATGTGGTTACTGTATTTATAGTCATTGTGTTTATTTTCTTTCCTTTAGTGCATGGTTCTTCTCTCTCTTTGGTATCCAGTACGTCATCTATTTATTCGACGGTGAGTATAATGAAATGAACAATTTGGGTTTACTAATAAAAATTATTGTGTTTACTGGTCTTATTGTGCTAATTATTTTTGCCATTCAAGGAGGAGGGAAAAAAGTGCTTTTCATTTGATTGTGTTCTGAATGCTAGCTACAAAAGAAATGTTTATGTTCATAAAGATGTCTGTGGATATTTAGCAGTATCCTCATTAAACACAGACTTTAATGGCCTAAAAGCAGCAATTTATTTTTTGAGTCACTATTTTACAACTACACTAAATAAGTTTCGCTACAGAGGACCTCAGTAGATCTGAGGAGATTTGGACTTCATTACCTAAAGCACCACAGAGTTTGCTGAGTAAAGTCATTCGAGCCTTGTATTAAGGATTTGCTACTAAAGAAGTTTGAGTAAGTCTTTTAATGCACGGATTTTAATAATCCTAAAGAAGCCATTTGTTCGCTATGCCCGTAATATTTTCTCCAGAAGTATGTATTCACTTAGGTTACCTGATCCTAAAATAAGGCTTACTGGAGTTTGAAAATACAGGGTTTTTTTTTAAATGCATGTTGCATTTGCTTATTTTCTTCTAATAGTCTCATGAAGGTCATTTTAAACATATACTGTGGAAGACCTTGTAAGTTAAGACTATACCTGTGCTGTAGTGGGGAGGTGAGGCTGCAACATGCAGACCCTGTCTTGCCTGGCTTTTCTCTAGCTAGCTGGGGTGTTAACTGCAGCGAGCCAGGGGCACAGCAGCCTCCAGCCCACACAAGACTGCACAGAAGTATTTGGCACTGATGGTTAATTCCCAGTGGCTTCATTGCTGTTAATATCCAAGCTAGCCAGATTAAAGGTGGATCGTGTATTCCTGGCATGCAATGGTCACAGTTTTGGGGGTTTCTTAAAGCACAACCCTTTTAAAAAACAGTGGATAATAATTACTTCTGAAATACGTGGTAATTGAACAGGATCTTCAAATTCAAATTCTTATGCAAGTACGATGCATCTTCACGCTTACCAGAAATCCACAGCTGAAGCGAGCATATGTGATAGAAGAGTATGTGGAAGAACTTGCTCTTGGAAGACGATGTGTAACTGTCTGTGAAGTCTGTCAAGCCAACATAGTGTTGTTTAGCGTTATTTCACATACGTGTGTCACTGTTAGGAAACTACATGTGTAACATGGCCTGAAGACCTTGATAATAAATTGAAAATACCGCCTTTCATTATTGACCTTGCCTCAAGCAAGGTCCATATGAAGCCAAAACAGATAATGTATTGGAAGGATGGAAAACAGACTTTTTCCTCTGGGCTGTTGTTGATAACCCCGAGAGCCACAAGGAGAGTACTCAGCGGCTGCTGGCTAAGCGTCTGGTTTATGTGCTTGCTGCCCAAGCACCAGTGGCTCTTAATACTGTGGTTTGATGGGTATAATTTTCATGGTGGCTGGTAGTGGACGTATTTACATAAGGGCAGCGGAGTGTGTAACTTCCTACCATACACTTCTCTTTAGCTGATAACTTTGGTTAGAAACAAGCCATAGTAGCCACAATTTTATCATGCAGACCACGATGGATGGTCAGTACATCCACTTTGCATCCTCAGATAACTAGTTGTGTGTCCTCAGTTCTTGATCACCACAGTGCCTAGGCAGCACCCAAGTGGGAGTAATTTTTTTTTTTTTTTTCCCCCACATCACTTTGGAATGCAAAAACATGATTTCTGTCCCGTGGAGAGCTGAGCATGGGAGGAAGGGAATTGCCTAGGATCAGCCATGTTCTGTGACAGTCCTGGCTCTTCAGAGCCTCATGCAGTCCCTTATGCACCGAGCCAGGACTTCACCCTTCCACGGTTCGGACTCAAAGGTGCACTGGTCGGCAGGCTGGCAAGTGGAGCCCAAGTTCCTGCCTGCAGGAAGAAGTACTGTACAAGCAGCCTGGTTTCTTTTTCCTGAAGAGTAAATAAATTAGGAGATTACCTTAGATTGACTATGGATGTGGGAATCAAAATAAGGAATTCACATTAGAGTTTTTGAAACGCCAAAAAAACCCTGAAAAATTTGATAAATTTGTCAAGCTGGTTATGTTGCAATATCCTCATGTATTTTCCTCCGTTTTTATTTTATAGCCTGAAGAGAAGTGCCAGTCAGAGGTAAGAGCGCGTAGTGATTGACAGGCATAAATGTTCTGTCAAGACACTCTGCGTTTTGTGTCTTGCTACTTTATCTCTCCATATTACGGTGCAGTAAAGTGCTCTCTTAAAATACATAGATTCGCAAGCTACGAAGAGAGTTGGATGCATCCCAAGAAAAAGTGTCAGCTCTGACAACTCAGTTGACTGCCAATGTGAGTACAACCTGGAGAACAAACACTAACGGGGAATGCATTTAATGCACCAACTACCACCCCAGTTTTTCTGAGTGACCTAAAGATTTCATGTGTCTAACATTCGGTTCACATTACCTATGTGTTTAAAAAAATAACTACATGCATGTGGCACTTTTCCAAAAATAACATCCTCTGTCCTACTGAATTGTCTTATGCCTTTCTTGAAATACTGAATTATAATATTCATTTGGCTTTACGTATATGTAAACCATCTTCAGATCTTGACAAAATCATTGAAGACGTTGTCTTTTTTTAGAAATAGTGTCTTGTTTTGTCATTTGGGTGGGATGAGGTACAGATGAAGGTTATAATCAGTAGGAATAAAAATTGGTGGAAATGTGGATTGAAATGCTTTATACTTTGCTATTACATAAAGATGCGGGGTAATGGTGTGGTAGGTAACAGTGGCGTAAGGGGCTCTTGAGAGCTAATTTACAGTTACAGAGTGGACATACCTGATTTTTACCAGTGTGGGCAATACTTCTGCTTGTTTCCTGTGAGGAATTTGATGAGTAAGTAATGTAAAACACTTGGAAAAAAAAGATTTGGAAGCCAGGAGGTGTTGAGGCAACACTATGCATGACCCTGAGCAAGTTTATTTGTGTGTTCTGTGCTGTAGTCACAGATAGCAGAAATCTGCAAAACAGAAGCTTGCTAGAAAAATAAGCAATTCCAGAGTATATAAGCTACAGATGAATAGTCATCAGATTGGATCATACTGACATCCTAGTTTGTGGGAATAAATAAACATCAGAACACATGCTACTGAAGAGGACATTCCTGTCCATCAGCTCTCTGAATAGGTGGAATATGAAACTTGGCACAGTAAAGGATAGCTTTCATCAGAGCAGTAACACCTAGCACAAGAAGGATTCAAGGGGAAATCTACTGTGGTGTTCGCTGCAGGCATTGCAGTGTTTCATCCGGCTTGCAAAACGGGAAAGGAAAACGAAGAACACAGTTAACAGAGAAGTCAGATAAAAGGGCTTTGACTCCATGTAACCACTCAGTCACTTTCCCAAGAGGAAGAGAAAAAATTTTAAAAATCTTCCAAAAATTTAATCTTATATTTGCCTTCCAAATACAAAGAGGACTGGATACATGAGTTGGTTTTCATCCAGAAGCTTCTTTTACATGTGAGAAAGTAAGAACCAGATTCTTTTGCATACATTTTTTTATCATGTTGTTAAATAACCCAGCTTGTGTCCCTCAAGCAAAGAGCTTAGCTATGCCACTCATCTAGCTCTGCCTTAGTTTTCTTGCATTCTTCTTCATATGGTGTTGGGATTCAGTAGGCTGTTACTCAATACGGGACTTAGTAGCCTGTCTCCAAGAACAGTGAGTAGCACAGGCTACTGTGTGCCTGCCCCAGCTGCCATTAATTTGCCCAAGAATTTGTGTGTGGTTACTACAGCTATCATTGCGGAGAATAGTTTTTAACGTATGCTGCTGCTGTACATTTTTGTTTGGTTTGGGGTCATTTGGTTTTTTGTTGTTGTTGTTTTGGGGTCCCCCCCCCCCCCCAAAAAAAAGTTAACATCATTTATTTTGATAATATTCCATTTTTTCTTCATTCACTTTGCTAAAATTTTGGGGGTTTTTATTCATGCTATTTAAACTTCTTAGACTTCGACCTGCCCCTTATTTGTTCATAGAGCAGCTATAGTCTGCTGCAGAAATGTTGCCCTAACTGGCTTCTGTTTCACTCTCTAGCCGCCTCTTTCCAGAGGACGTACGCTTTTTGCATGTAAAAGGCCAGGTCTGTTGCCAGAAAAGTTAAGACTAATAAATGCTGTTTGTTAAGACACTGCTTTTATGGACATTTCCTTTACACAAGATTTAAAAAAAAAAAAAATGCTTTTAACTTAGGCAATTTGAATTCATCTGTTTATTTAATTTATTATTTTTTTGCTGAATTTTCGTGTATACACACTGCAGCTTTTGATGCTTCTCAGGCCGTCAGGGGCAAGAATTTTGAAGAGGTTTTGCTCCAGCTCGGAAGTGAAGATAACTATTTTCCGTAGCCCACTGAACAGGTTCCAGATGGGAATAATTTAAAGGTGCCTGATCTGGTTTTGAAAGAGCAACTTTTTCTTAAGGTTCAGGTCAAAAAATTACAGGTTTTTATTTTTTGCTTTTGCAAAGTATTGCTTAGGATTCCTGAATATCGGTTTTGTTATTCCCTGTTCATCCTCCCCAACAGAAACTTTGCAGTCTGTGTTTTTAAAATAAATACTTAGATTTTCAAACGTGTAGTGTGAGGGTTTAAATTACTTTTTGCTATTTTCTCACAGTCTCAGCTCTGCTTATTTTCATAGGGGCTGATGGGAATGAGAGGTGCACATCCCCCTGTTATTGTACTGCTCATGTTTGTTTTCTTTGCGAATGTGAGAACAGTTATTTAGGATAAGTCAGCTGTGTGCTGCTGATGAATAAGTCTGGAATAACTCAGTGAAAGGTTTTGCTATTCTGTATATATTTAGGGGAGAGAATGCCCTTTTCCGCTTGGAAAGATTTTGCACAATTTTACTTGTCATTGTGTGTATAGAATTATTTTTAATAGAGAAATAAATTATTATTTGCTATGGTTAGTGTAGATGATTATGGCTAATGAGAGAAAAATATATTGAACTATGCCCGTGTTCCATTGCATATGCAACTGCATATAGATGTACATATAGATACACATGTATATCTATATATAGATATTTAGGTATCTAGATATAGATATTTATCTATAAATAGATAAATAGATATACAAATATATCTAAAAAACAATGCCATATCATGGCACTGGAAACATAGTACCCTTTCAATCAAGTTTCTTTCTCTCTTCTCAATCTACTTTTCCTTCCTTTTGCTTCTCAGTCATTTTCAAATCTTAGTTGATGTCCTTAATATAGTCGACATTGGGTTCTCGGTGCTTCATTGGAAAAGAAAAAAGGGTAATTGGCCAAGCACCAGGATGTTTTGGATGATATTTAGCACGTGGACTTTGATTGCAAACAAGGTGCACTCCGATATTGGAGAAGCCTTTGACTTCGATGCAGGTGTATCAGCTGATAAAGCATCTGGCAGACTGGCCGCAATGCCGCCGTAGTCCTGTCTCCATCCTTATCCCTCTCTGCAGGGAGAGCATCTCTGGACTGAACTGACCGACGTGGCTTTCGGACTTCTCCCCTTGGGGAGCACAGTGCGAACGTCCACCTCTGTGACTTCCAGTGTCTTTTCGCCTTAAATATCCACAAAGAAAACAGTGATCTAGTTGGAGGGAAGTTTCTGCCTGACCTTCCTCTATCTAAAAACTTGCTTTATATTTTAGTTGCTGTTTTCTATTTTATTTTACTTTTTAAGGTATCCTCCTGAAACTTAGGAGTGACATTTGGGGTTTTTTAGTACTGTCTGGAAAAAGGTTTAAACTTTTGTGAAAAGCTCTGTGGCAAGAGCTAACTACTTACCTACTTGAGGGTACCTGAAAACTATGACTAAGTAACCTTTTACACGTTAATAATGGCCCACATAAAAAGTCAAAGATTAAGTCTGATTTCAAAAATGATCAGCAGGAGATGTTTAGAATCTCTCTACATTTTGTGACAGAAGGTCTTTGCACGTCATTGCTTGCAATAGCCTGGGGACGTGGCTAGATAACCAGGGACATCCCTCCATGCCTTTTTGGTATCAGGAATACCTTCAGGTGACAAGGTGTATGCCCTAAAGCGTCCCTTAAAAGCCTCAGTTACTTAATCTGTGAGACATTTTAAAAAAAAAAAAAAAAAAAAAAGAATCTAACATGTCTTTCTGTTTCAACAAAGTGGCAAAATGTGTTTTCGGTTTATCACAAAATCGAAGCAGCTTAAAAGTACATGAACGGGATTAGTTTGAGATGTGGCTCTTCAAAGGACCTTCACTCCTAGGGACCCAGAAGATGATTTTGTTCCCAGATATATGCTGGATGTAGGATTGCACATTTTACAGAATAAATGAGAATTCCAAACGGGAAAAAACATCCTGCTTTGCTCTTCTGTTAGAGTCTGTCTGAGGTAACTGTCGTGGCTATTGAAATCACGGTATCAGAGAAGTGGATGTAGCAGCTGGCTGAGGAGCCACCGTCAGGAAATCTCCTACCGATGTGCCGGGTCACAGCGTTACTCCTACGTCTGTGTTTTCTAAAGCGTTTGGTAGCAGCGGCTGCCGAGCAGGGCATGGTTTATAGCCGAAAACTGCATCATTTCATAGTGCGCTGCTAGTAGTAGTTGTGTACGAAACGGCTGTCGTTTTCTAAAATTCTGAAATTGGTGTGTTACCTTCGGCATTTCTAATTTTCCACAATTAAATTGTTTCTGATAATTTGCAAATGTTTTCACAACGTATGTTCTACTCGTGACTTTTTCTAATCAGTGATATTTTCTCCTTATCATTTACCCAACAAACAATGCAATGCAGGAGGTGGTCCATTTAAATACCTGCAGAAATAGTCTTGTTTTGGGGGAAGAGAACAAACTACTTCTGTACGGTTTAACTTTCAGGCTCACCTGGTGGCAGCATTTGAGCAGAGCCTGGGGAACATGACGATCAGACTGCAGAGCCTGACAATGACAGCAGAACAAAAGGCAAGCTTGGAAAGTGTTTGGGGAAGTCTTAATTTCTGTTTCCAGCGTTGTTGCTCGTGCTTTTTGTAGTTGGGGGGGGGGAATCACATATGCCGTTTGCCTTAGTTTCCTCAGTTGTGGTGATGAAGTGTAATAAAAATTTTGTATAAAATGCTCGTTTTCCTTACTGGGATGTTGTGACAACTGATTGGATTATTCCTATGGATTGTTGCTTTGGACACAAGTCTTCAATATTGCATATTTTTGTAATAAGATTCTTCCCAATGCATCCACATGTGCACGTTCAAGCGAATCACCAAGAAAAATCCTTGCAAGACAGGCAACGCTGGGTTTTTGGACAGTATGCTTGAATATACGTTATTTCTGTATTACAGAGCATGTACTTTTTTTTTTTTTTGTATCCTAATAACCAAGCTATTTTGCAGCCTGTTGAGGGTGTGCTTCCCCAGGTATACCAAACCTCATTTTCATCTCTTTGTAGGTATATATTCCATAAATTCTCTATTAACTACCAATACTCACATTGAAATGTGGCTTCTTTGGAGCAGTTAGATGCCATCTGCATTTTCCAATGTCTCACCATTTTTTTTTTTTCTTATTCAAGGACTCAGAACTGAACGAGTTAAGGAAGACTATTGAACTACTGAAGAAGCAAAATGCTGCTGCCCAGGCTGCCATCAATGGAGTCATCAACACACCTGAGCTCAACTGCAAAGGTGAGAAGCAAGCACTATGTTTAGCGACTGTGCGGTGCTCATGGGACTTTAGACCTCTTGGTAATATCTGATGTAACCATCAGAGATCAGCTTTGTCTCATGACCATGCTCTAGTTCCTTGTTTTGGTATCATGTGGGGACTTGAAATAGGTATCTGTGTAAACAGTGTGGTCAATTCTATAGAAGTAAATGGATGCGTCAGGCACATAACAAGGCATTTTAACAAAGCTTTTCCACCTTCAGTGTGAGCTCACTGAATTTACTATAAACATTTAGTAATTAAGCCATCTAGACACTGATGTGAAGCAGCAGAGATCCCCATTTCAGAGCTGTCAGGCACTTGGCTTTTTCTTTGGTGTTTTCAGTAATTTCCAATATGAAGTCTGAATGCACTCCTGTCTTATCTCACTTCTCTTACTTATGCCACTAATTTACACTTATATCAAATTTCTTACATAATTTTGACACCACCTCCATTCGTATTCAGGACCTGGAGCTGCTCAGCCCGCAGACCTGCGGATCCGAAGGCAGCACTCTTCGGATAGCGTCTCCAGTATTAACAGTGCTACCAGTCACTCCAGTGTGGGAAGCAACATAGAGAGTGATTCAAAGAAAAAGAAGAGGAAGAACTGGGTGAGTGTGTATTTTAACAGATTGTGTGAGGTTTATATAAAATTGTCAGAACATGCACGGTGAAATCTAGCCGCTCAGCTCCTCCTTCCTCCCCTCATGCAACAGGTCAGCACAAGGACTGTGCACTGTTTAAATCCTGTGTAAACTCTCTTTTGAAGGCTTAATTGAGTCATAAGTGATGTATATGCATGTGTTGACTCTGCCTAGGATTGAATTTTAGCTTGACAGCCAAAAGGCCAGTCTTAAATTAGAAATAGCTGTCAAAGATCAGTTCTGGCTAAAAGTAATAAGATGTCCAGCCCCTTAGGGAAGACTCGATGTCTGTCATTAAAGCAAAGCAAATCCACAATGAGAGATCATTCTTACTTTTTTTTTTTTCCTTTTTGGCTCATAGGGCTTTCTTTTAAGCGAACATGTTAAGCACTTTAAGAACTCTGTTTTGAACATTACCGTGGAGTTCTACAACAAAAAACAAAATACCAATTTTTTAAAGTTTATTGTGATGGACATTTATTTTGCAAGATTTTGCAATACTTACCTGTCATTTCCCATTTTTCCTTCCTTGCTCATCATGTACTCTGTACAAGGTACCCTGTACTGGAGGAAAGGTACATTATATTAAACTCCATTTTCAATTAGACCATAACTGCCTTAGTGACCTAGTCTGATTGTAGTTTGGACTGAAGTCCCTAGATCCTTTATTGTAGCCAGTAAAGCAATCCACCCCTTCCTTCCCACTGAATTTAAATCTCCCCGGATCTTTTGAGTGTACAGGTACAAAATGTGGTTTGAGCTGGTTACAGCTTGATGTGTATTTGCACAATATCCTCTCAGAAATGTTTATGAAACTCCTGAACTGTAAGAAACAGCTTCCTGAGCTGGTTCGTGGGTTTTATTTTGCTCTTATCCCGGTGGTTTCATTTTGATATCTTGCAAGCTCCTTCGTAACAGCAGTATTTCCACTCTGCCCCTTAAATAATTGGTTGAATGGAAACAATGTCATCTCCAAATCCTTCTTGTGCCGGGTTATACATTAGTTATAGACAAAGTAAATTGCTGTAACTTTTAAATTGCTAGCGACTCTTAAATTTGTGACATAAACCTGTTGTAGTCATTAAGCCTTAGTTAAGATAAACATTTTTTAAATTTTTCCTTTAGCTTCTACTCTTTGTTATTGTAACCTAGTAGATATTATCCTACATCAGCCTACACTTCTCATTCATCGGATGACTATTTTTAAAGAAGGTTAAGGAAACATCTCCTTATTATAAGGAGAAATAAATAAAGTTTTCATGAAGTAGAAGAAACAGGGCAGTATTTTTATGTTGTTATTAAAATTGAGTACATCATTGCTGTAAAATGAAGATTGGAAATTAAATCAGTAATTTACTGAGAAAAATATATAAGTTGAGTCTGATTCACACGATGTTTATTCTACAAATACTGCGGAAGTTCTCAGCCAAGGTCTTTTTGTTATATATAGAAACAACACAGCTGTCCATTCAGAGCTGAAACACCAGATTTTCAACATTTCTCACTGTAGGAGTCTTTTGTCTAGTTTTAAAATAACTTGCAGCTCATATTAAGCCAGCCTGTTTACAACATGCAATTCGCGATAGCGTTAAACGGTGTTCATAGAGTGTCCTGAGTTGGAAGGGACCCATGAGGATCATCAGGTGCAAACCCTGACTCTACACAGGGCATCCTAAAAGTTACACCATATATCTAAGAGCGTTGTCCAAACGCTTCTTGAACACTAACAGTTGAACCGTAACTTTGGGATAACGTCAGTTTAATCACATGAATATTCATTCTTTTTGTTGTTTGGAAAATGGCAGTCACGTTAAAAAAGGTTATTTTAGTGGCAGGTAGGTAGAGAAGGTTCGGTCTTTTCATCTGGTGAAATACCCATTCCTGCAAGGAAAAACACAATATTAACTTGGCTGTTAGCCAAAACATTCTCTCTCTAAGGTGAAAATATAATTTAAATAGTTAAGAGATTTGCATCTGGTGTCTCCCTCAAGTAATGCAAAAAAATGACTGTATGTTGTTTGAAACACCTGGTTTTGGAAAACACAGGGTTCCAGTTTTAAAGTAACTGTTGGTCTTTGTTGATTATTGGTCATGTTTGTCTTAGAAATCCAAAGCTTTCCTTATCACTGGCTTTATCTGTTAAAACATGTCTTTTTTCCTTCCCCCACTTCCTTTTGCTTGCGCTTCTTCCGGCAGGTCAATGAGGTAAGGAAGACCTACTTTAAACTATGAGATACAAAGCTAACCCGTCCATTTACATCACTAACCATTTCAGCATTATTAACCTTGTCTGAGCCACATTACGTTATAGCTGCAAGTTGTTACAACATCGCTGTAAAGCTTGTTGCACTGAACAGAATTTGCTATAAAATAGTTATCTTAAAACTAGGAAGCATTGATATCCAGTCCTATTGACCTTATTAATCTCATAAAATAGTTAAGGAAAAAAGCTTTTTTATTCTTTTTTACCTGTATTAAAATATATGTAAGTATGGCTGTATCATTTCGTGTATTTGCATGTTACAGTTTTTACTCTGTGGCTTTTTTTGCCTGGTTTCATTCTTAATAATGTGCCTACTGTTGTGGTCTTGTTTTTTCAGTTACGCAGCTCCTTCAAGCAAGCTTTTGGTAAAAAGAAATCTCCCAAGTCAGCATCTTCTCATTCAGATATTGAGGAGATGACTGATTCTTCGTTGCCTTCTTCACCAAAGCTACCCCACCATAACTCCACTGTTTCAACGCCATTGCTGAGAGCTTCCCATTCCAATTCTCTGTAAGTGATTTTTAAATTTTTAAATAGAAAATGGAGCGGAAGGCATCTTGCTGCACTGGTAGAAGAAAAGGGAAATATCATGCTTTGGAGAGATCCAGTGTTTTCCATGCTAGCTTTACAGGACATGTCTAGGCCACTTTACAGAAACTAGCAGAGGCAAGATGTACCCTACACCATCCTTTCCCCTTTGGTTCCTCTGTCTAAGAATCTGCACATCTGTATAAGCACTCCAGGAGTCTGACAGCTGTTCAGTTCCAGGCACTGCTAAAACCAGCTGTTCACCGTGAGGCCACAGCAGAAGACACAGTGGGCCAGACAGGATTGTCCTGTAGATCAGGGCTGGTCTGTTGCCACTGCTCAGTCCTACTCCCAAGCGTCACTTCCATTATCTCCCAGAGCGGGGCTGTGCTTTTTAAGTGTTTTGGGTACAATCCTTAACCCTGTCATACTGGCAAAAGAATGAGCAAAGATCACACTTCCAACTACAGCCTATTTTGAATGCTCTGTAGTCAAAGGAGATTACAGGCAGAGAACAGAAAAGTTGAATTTATATATTCAGGGAATTAAAGGTACGTGAGCTGATTCCCAACCCAGTACCTTTGCGTTAGTGTCCAGGAAGCCAAAATCATTGCATTGTTACTGTAGTATAATTTAATATTTCATTGGGGTGCTCTCTCAGCAGAGAATACATATTGAGTATGAAGAGTATTTATAACCACGGTGACATTGGAGTGCAGAATTAATTGGATCTCTTGCTGTTAATGAAAGAAGCCAGGCCAAGTCTGGGATTTTGTTTTCTCTGTTGGATAAAGACAGCACATATTGTACTAACTGTAATGATGAGTTGCCAATTAAGTCGACAAATTCAGATAAAGGTTTACTGGATTTATTGGAAATCAAACAGCATGAAACAGCTGAACTCATTTAATGGCTTGTGCCTGATGAATGGAGAAGATCCGCTCCTCACTCCTTCTGTACCTCCCCAGCCACCTGTGCCTGGTCCTTCCCTTTCACTGGCTCTGCTACTTCTCGGACAACTCCACCGAGCCAATGCAACACGCTAAATTATGTGAAAAATAATTTGACGGAAACATGAACAGGTTTTTTCCCCAGATGGCTGGGTTGGCTTAGCTCAAGGGTCTGATCAGACTCATCAGAGTGCCAGAGCTGGCATAAGCAAGTGGAGATGACAGCAGCACAGCCGGGTGCAGGCTGGGGAAGAGGAGTGAGAAACAAATCTGTTCTTTGGGTAGTAGCAGGCTATTGTATAGGCTCATCTGTAGGACCAAACCATACCCTTCTGCTTGTGTGTGTATGAGAATGAGATGTAAGCTTTAAAGTCAGGACTTCTGCCCTGCTGCTTAACTCATTTTATGTTCATGGGAAGGCCACAGGCAATCTTGATTCTTCATTTTGGCCGCCTGTGAAACAAAGTTAAATAATTGCGTTACCGCACTGTTTTGAGTCTAAACTCACATTTTAGAATGTGCTTGGAAAACTTTGTAAAACAGACTTGCTGTTAATTCTATTCAGTAGCTTCATCACTTGAGTAGGATAAATAAGTACAGAAGGTTGTACGAGGCAGTATTGTGAAACATATGATTACCAGACAGCCTTACGACCTTGTAGATGTCATGCAAAGCTTCCAGCCTGATTTCGGATCAAATGCATTTGAGTAACTACCCAGACTTGAAGTTTTGCCCATCACTTGTTTTCACATGAAGAGGTGAAAACAATAGCAATAGTTTCCAGCCATATAATAACGATGAAATGTTAGTAGCAGAAGATGATCCCCTGTGATTTTTTTTTAAAGCTTCTCCAGTCTCTCGAGGCTAACTCAGTGAGTTTCTGGTGACTACAGCAAATTTGTGCGTTAGAAATCTAAGGCCAGAAAATTGTCAAATGATGATCCCTTCTATCATCAGTCAAAATGCTATGTGCATATGTCTCATCTTGACGTGAAAGCCAAAAGGCTAAACGTGAGAAAAGAGTAAATATGCAAACTGAGGGAAGCTAGAGCACAAGGAAAACTTGTGTATTTTGGCTTATTGGCTTCTTGGTGGGGGAAACATCTCTCATTAACCTGATTTAGGGAGCAACATTTTAAATTAAATGTCCCTCAATGCATGCAGCTGTGTAGTTGATCTTCATATAGATACACTTACAAATGTGCTGAAATGTTACTCACACAGAATCCTTTTTTGTGGGAGGAGGGAAGCAAAACGCCACCAAAAATTTTTTAAGCATGAGTGCTTTAAAGCGAGCAGGAATTTATCACGCTTCAGTAGGTGTAGAGTTCTAAAGCCCTCCAGAACAGTTCAGGGAAACCCAGCTGTGCACACCTGGTGAGCTTTAAATCTGTCTGTAAACTCATCAATCTCCAACCAACTGCTGTTACTGCCTGCACCCCCTTAATTTATTTAGATTTTGGCTTTGGAAGTTTTCCTTTACAGCAGCTACAATGAAAAAAATGAAGACTATCCAATAGTAGTTCACTTCCAGAATTCTCTTTCAGATGCTGATTAAAGAAAAACAACCCTCAGACATACTTATTTCACTAGTCTCTAATGTTTCCATGACCTATTTAATATCAGATTTATGGTATCACTAATCCAATAAGCCAAAACTGTTGCCTGCTTCCTGCAGAATAAAAGGGGTTTTTTCCTCCTTTGCTAATAAATGATGGAGTAACAAAAAAAGGTAACAAATGGTCTCATTCAATGTCTATTTTTCAATCTTCTCCAGTATTTCTGAATGCACTGACAGTGAAGCTGAAACGGTCATGCAGTTACGAAATGAGCTAAGAGACAAGGAGATGAAGTTGACTGATATTCGTCTAGAAGCCCTTAGCTCCGCTCATCAGCTTGACCAGCTTCGGGAGGCGATGAACAGAATGCAGGTAGGAGATAACTGCCCCAAATACTGCAGTCTGTGGCAGTGTGTTAAAGATTGGCCAACCTGCCACACAGTAAAGATCTGAAAGAAGGTAAACTTGAAGTTTTTGAATGCTTACTAAAAGTTATGTCTAGCTTTGTGCCAGTGTTAAACCTTGTACCTTCATTAAAAGTCGGCTTGAACACAGGAATTGTGCTGCCCTCAACTCTGCAGCTGTAACTGATTCAACCCTAGAAAGCTATGGGGAGATCGTTGACTGGCAGCAACCTCTTAAAATGTTCCCGTGCTCCCTGACTTAAAGTAGCTGCATTTCAGCATTTAGTGAATTCCCACACATTTATGTTTTCTAAGATACTTTGACAAGCTTCATGGAAGGGACATTGTAATAATTAAAATCATTAATTTATTAAAATAAATTAAAATAATATGAAAATGGCATTTCTGCTAAACTAGTATTTATTCTCAAGTTACTTATGTTGCTCTCTTTTAAGTGTACGTTTTCACTGTGTCTTCTAACTCCTGACTTGTCTTTTCAAGAGTGAGATTGAAAAATTAAAAGCAGAAAACGATCGGCTGAAATCTGAAAACCACGGCAGCTGTAGCAGGGCTCAGTCTCAGGTTTCCATTTCATCCTCCCCAAGACATTCAGTGGGTCTCTCTCAACACAGTTTGAACCTCACGGAGTCAACCAGTCTCGGTGAGTTTAATGAGAAAGGCGGTGGGCAGGTTTTATCCTGCACTTGGAAGATTTGGTTTGGTTAGCCGTGGAAAAATGAAAGCATGAAAATTATTAACAGTTGAGGTGTGGAAATATGTCAGGAGCTGGCGTAAAGCCTTCTTTTAAAATGTCGTCATAGGTCTGCTACGCCCTAGATCGGAGTTGTCCAATTATGACCTCAGCTGCGAAGAGTCATGGTTAAAGCCATTTAATGGTGTACATTTGCCAGAGGACATATCATAGGAAGGAAAATACAGAGTAACTGACTAATAATTTTCAATGTCCTTTACTTTTTAAGAGTGATGCTGGTATTTGGTAGGGAAGTCAGTAAACCTGGTTCTTACGTTTTACCTCTGGGCATGTGAAGCCCAGATGTGTTGTGTTTGACTACAACAGACATGTTAGCATAAACCAGAAGGGTCTTCAGTGTTACTAATATAGAGTTACAGTGTTACTAATATACTATATATAATATAGAGCTGTGAAGCTGTTGATGTTTTCTGTTCACAGACATGCTGTTAGATGACACTGGAGATGGCTCTGCCCGGAAAGAAGGAGGCAGGCACGTCAAAATAGTTGTCAGCTTTCAGGATGAGATGAAATGGAAAGAGGTAAGTTGTGGTTCATCCCCAGCTTCGAAATATAAGTGACTTTGGAATGGGGCAGAGAATTCAAATCCAGTTTGTTTTGGAGGCTTTTATTTGCAAAAGATTTTTTTAAAGTTTTCTCTGCAAAATAGTTCATTGGTGTATCACTAGTGATAGCCAAGGCACTAAGCCCCCGCTTCCTTGGAACTGCTGAGAGCCAACACCGACAGTTCAGGTTGTCTCATGGACCCACCTTCAGTAGCTTTTGATTTTACAGTTTCTTGTTGGTGCCATCAGCACTGGCCATGAAGCATGTCGGTAACACAGGACTGCTAGACTAGATCATGCGTCAGCGGTGTAGGTGATAACGTTACAGTTTAAGCCTTTCAGTAGTATCTCTGAAAAACAGGCCGCTCTTTCAGCGTCAAGGAGGTTAGCAGACTAGTCTGCACCTTGGGATAGCATCTGTTTAAGACTGATACGTTAAAAGCTGCGCGGAGCTCTTGGGCCTTTCTGTTAAACTTTTCAATAAAATTCTAACTAACAGTGGAACCGATCCAGAGCGTAGATAGAAGGGGCACCGAAATGCTCTAAGCACCGATATTCCGCAAGAACATAAAGGATCCAAGCTGGGAGATCTTATCGTTCAAGTTGTCCTCTCTGGCACAAGTTTCCCATTTTGAATGACATCTTTCAGATGTTCTCCATTCTCAAGTAATTCAAAGAATCCTCAATACCCAAATAAATTTCAGATATTGTAAAATTGCAGCCCACCTCATGTGTGTAATGCATGAATGAATGTACTATACAATCTGACCTTGCTATCTCACATTATGAGTACCTGTAAAAATGTATTTAAGAAATAATTTGATGTCTTTTGGGGGGGGGGACAAAAATTTGAATAATCAGAAATAAAATTGACTCAGCAGATATTTCCATTAAATACCAATTTTGCATTAATAAATTACAGCCCTGGGTAAGCAAATTAATAGCAAAACTATGTTGCTAATTCTATTGGACTCCACTGTGCTCACAGTTAGTAAAGTTGCCACGTGGAAATGATTCCTTATGTTTTAGTTGAAGTCTTATGATAGAAATTAGTTTTTCTTCATTGAATGTTTCACAGTCAGTGCAGCTATAGAAGAATAGAAAAATGAGGTGCGTTCTGGGTTTTTAGTCTGCTTTAGAAATCAGAAACAAAATTATCCACTAAAGTGCTGTTATATACCAAACATAACACACAAGTTGTTAATATATATGTATATATGAAAACCTCTCTCTATATATAACTATATATATATAGGTTTCTATGTCCATGGCAGCATTTCTAGAAGTGAAAAGCATAAACCTTGCAAATGCAACATATTTGATTGGGAAGTCATGGAAAAATGAACGTGCCATGAACTTCTCTGCCTAGAATTTTCCTAAGAGTGTTTCTGTCTTTTTGCTAAGCTGTAATCCTCTCAGAGGGTTTTTAATTGGTGATGGATTGATTAATAAATACGTTTTACTTAACATCAGCACCACTTAAGTATCCTTTAGATTGTGACTCCAGCACTGTAGAAAATGTTTAGTAGAAAAGCAGGATTTCCTATAGCGTTCAGAATTCACCATATAGAGTGGTAAAGAGGCACCATAATTAAAAAAATAAATAAATAAAAAATAAAAAAAAACAGGAAAAAAATTAATTACATTAAACAGACTTGTCTGATACAGTTAGGATTTATTTATTAACTTAAATTCACATTTCTATGTGTTTAGGATTCGAGGCCTCGCACCTTCCTCATAGGCTGCATTGGAGTCAGTGGCAAGACCAAATGGGATGTTCTGGATGGGGTTGTGAGACGGTTGTTCAAGGTTAGTGAGTACAGTTTGCGGTGTGCTTGAATTCTCCTCTTAGATTTTGATGATACCAAGCAATATTTAACTTGCTGTGATTATTACTATTATAGCGTGGAACAAAGTCACAGAGACTTCAGTGCTGCCTAACTTTTCATGTCCCTTTTTTGCCCTGTAGGAGTATATCATTCACGTGGATCCCGTGAGCCAGCTGGGACTGAATTCAGACAGTGTTCTGGGCTACAGCATTGGAGAAATCAAACGCACTAATAGCGCAGAGACACCTGAGCTGTTGCCCTGTGGCTATCTAGTTGGAGAAAACAACACTATTTCAGTTACCATCAAAGGTAATTACTCTTGACCTGTCTGTTGTAGTTCTCACTAATTACAGTTTTATCAAAGCTTGCTGTGTCAAGAAACTGAGAGGAGTAGAAACTTTTTATTGTGTTTCTTTTCCCCGTCCCTACCTTTTATTTACTCGTCCTTCTATTTTCATTTGATAAAGAGAGCACTTAGGGTATGCTAACTCTCCAAATTCAGCAAGTTTTCAACCTTTAACAGTAGGAATAATTAAACAAACAGCAGTTTTCTCTACATATCTTGAACTGATGCCTGGAGTTGTCCTGGAGAAGACCTCACACCACAAGGGACGTGGGGGAGTTGTTTGAGCAGCAAAGTACCTTCCAAATGAATAAAGCCTCAGAATTTCATTACCTCTTTGTAACAGCTATAGTTGTTATTTCCTTCATGCAGAGTAAAAAAAATCTTGATTTAACTTGCTTGATTGGTCTCGCTGAAGAATCCGTCCTTAGGCCCAGTAAGGAGGGTTCCCAGAATTCATGGGACACCTTAAAATCTGGATTTTTTCCAAATGTATCGTTTTCAGAATTCTCATCAATTTCACGATGTCATACTGATAAGAATTTAATGCTTATATTTTTCATACGGTTACTCAGGGAACCATTTTTATGTGAAAACTATACTATGAAAGTAGATTTGAGGGGAAAGAAATCCTCAACCGCTGCATTTTGACTGTACGTCAGTTTGCTCGAAGTCACACCAGTGAAATCTCGAGCACAGATCTGCATACAGATCAGGTGGTAGAGTATTTGAGAGCATTGCCAAACACTCTGCAGCTCAGCTTTGAAACTTGGCTGTGGCATTTGACTGAAAGTAGTTCGATGTTTTAATATTAGTGTAAAAAATCAATTAACTTGGGTAGCAAATCAGTGGGCAAGAAGACAAAATAAGCCATGAAATATCTCCATTTACTGAGGCTTGATGTGAACCCAGGGTATTCTGCCTACTTAGAATACGTAGTCCAACAGTAAATCCCAATGGAAATATTGCTTAAGGTCTAGCCGTATCTGTAAAGCTGCAATCTGATTTTATATTTAACTTGCATTGGCTTGACTTGTGCTTTGAAGGTTCATATGTGATAACAGTTTTCAATAAAACAGAAATGTATTTAATCAATTTATGGAAGATCACTTACATATACCTTTGAGATATAAAGCTGCCTATATAAATATTTAATATTCCAAGTAAGCACTGAGGTGCAAACATTTCTGTGCGTGATCTGCCAGCTTCCTTTTCTGTTGTTTATTTTGAAGCACTGTGTATTTTCCCTGAGCCAATTCTGCCTAAAGTGACTGCTGACATTGCGTAAATGCTTATCAGTAGGAGTTTTATGTTAGAAGAGATAACTATCAGCATACAGAGAAGGAGTTTAATTACAAGCGTTTGGGAAAGTAGGGGGAGTTGATGACAGCTGGGGTTTTTTTGTCTAGTGATTCAAAAGTAAACAGGTAAATTCTGGATGAATGCATACCGTACATGGCGAAATACTGCAAAATGGATGGTTTATGTGTGAAAAATGTGGCCTGGAATCATTTGTATGGCAACTTTGATAGCGCTGTAGACGCTGTAGGATGCAGCTGAGTACTTTGAAAACTGGGAGAGGTGAAGCAGGATCCAGGCAAAGCCCATAGGTCACTTCTGCACTTGTTTTACCAGCTTAATATGTGTTCCTCTCGACCACGGGGGATACCAGAGTGGGGAAGGGATTTATCTCTGAAGTTAGAAACAGCTTGGTCAGGTCAGATCTAAATCTGTTGTTTCTACGTGTTATTTGGGGGTTTTCTCCTTCTATTACTGGACCCAAGTACATTCACAAAATCACATTTTTCAATTCTCCAGTTTGACTGTCTAGTCATTTCAACTAATCTTCATTTGTTCAAACCCCACTAACGGGATTGCTTTCCAGCATTACAACTACTTAGTAAAAAAAAAAAAAAAAAAAAAACCAACTTTAAAAATGCAGGTAATTTGGACAAAAATTGGGAATCCCTCTAAATAAGGAATCTTTTCCCGTTGCAGGTATCTGTGAGAACAGTTTGGACGGTCTGGTGTTTGAATCGCTGATCCCAAAGCCTATACTGCAGCGTTATGTCTCTCTCCTGATGGAACATAGACGGATTATCTTATCTGGCCCCAGTGGCACTGGTAAAACATACCTAGCAAATCGTCTGTCTGAGTATATGGTCCTCAGAGAGGGCAGGGAGTTGGCCGATGGCATTATTGCAACCTTCAATGTGGACCATAAATCCAGTAAGGTGAGGAAATGGAAATCATCTTTGCACAATTTTTTTTGCACTACCGTATATCAAAAATGAGAGACTCCTCCTTTATTCATCCGTCAAAAACTGATTTTAAACTTATCTTTCTCTTTAAAGTGTGATGTTCATCCTGAAGGGAATAATATTTAAATTTTTCAGAACTGCACGTTCACCTGGTTACGGGCCTGAAATAGCAGGCTTCCAGGTGTATATTTAAACACTTAAAGGTGTCACGATTTTCAAGTGGTTAGGAGCCTGAGAATTGCTGAGTAAGTTAAACACCTGCATAAAATTCCCAGCAACTTAAGCAATCCCTGTTGCATGTGGGCATTTTTCCAAAAACCCTCAAATGCATCTCTAGGCTGTCAAGAGTTTCTGCAGCTGCAAGTATCGGCAGTTGTAATCTGCATATGCTGGGTTTGGAGTGACTGTTGTCCAGGCACATTCCTATGCCGATAAAGCATGTCTCTGCTTTTTTATGTGCTGCTGGTTTTGCCGAATATACCTCCAGTGAATGTCTAGATTAAAGAAGGAAAAAAAACAAGCTGTATATTTGATGGCCTTAGGCGCATTTTCCTCTGGAGGAAGGGGATGGTTGAAATTGTGGTTGTAGGCCACTGGTATAATTTGAGACATGCTGTGGAATAAATGCTTTAAAGCTGCTGAGAGCATTTCAACCGCACCCAGTCACCCGGCAGCAGCCCCACAAGCTCGTCCTTCTTTCCCGGCGTTACCAAAGGCATCCAAATTTGGGCTCTGCCGAGGGATGCTTTATTCCAGATTAATTTTATTGGCTGTATTTCAGTAGGCACACAATTGCAAGAAGATATAACAAACCAAGCTGGGATGCAGAGTTTGGTTTGGTGTATGGAGAGTTGAACAAGGTCCTGAAAAGAAAGAAAAATACATTTCAGACCTCTGAGTGTCAGATTAGGACAGCATGAATGAAGAAACGCAAACCAAACAAGAACATTTTACCCCCTTTTAGGCCCTTATCTCACGCAGGATTTCTGATGTAGTCTTTGAATCTTCAGCATAACCTACGAAAGAGAAAGAAACCTATATTCTTCTGTTTTCTCACAGAAAACATTTGTAAGATGGCAGGCTCTTTTGCTTTAGATTTCATGACAAAGCCAGTAGTTTATTTATCTTAACTGGCTTTTCAAGGAATATGATGAAAACTCTCTTTTATTTTTTTTTTTCTTTTCTTTATATATGCATTGCAGGAACTCCGCCAGTACCTGTCCAACCTAGCAGACCAGTGTAACAGTGAAAATAACGCTGTGGATATGCCACTTGTAATCATTTTGGATAATTTGCATCACGTTAGCTCCCTAGGAGAGATCTTTAATGGACTTCTAAACTGCAAGTACCACAAATGGTAAAGAAATAATATCAGAACGCATTCCAAATTTCAATACTGCAGTCAGACCGCTGCTGTTGCAAAATGTAGTCACAAAACTGAACTCTAAAGTGGACCGAGATGGCCAGACCGTCCATATTATGGACAGGACTTCAGAAGTTTTTTTCCTTCATAAAATGATCAATTCCTCTGAAATCAGTAATAAAAAAGTGGTAGAGGGTTTGGGTAATTTGCATTCACTTCATGCAGTAGATCTTCAGTACTAAAACCCCATTTTTAGTGACAGTTCCTGCTTTGAGAGTTCTGTTTTGCTTTCAGAATTTGATGTTCTCAGAAGTCAGATTCTCAGTAGAGAATTTGGTTATAAGTAACTACAAACACCTTCTTTGACAATAGAGGTTTGAATAACCTTTTTAATGTTGAGATTTTACTAAAAAGTTGTTTTTCAAAATTTACAAGTATGATTTGCTTGATTTTTTTTTTTTTTTTTAAATAGTCCATATATTATTGGCACAATGAACCAAGCCACCTCTTCAACACCTAATCTTCAACTTCACCATAATTTCAGGTACTGTTTATTCATGTTTCTTATTTACGTTTGTGGGCTGGCAAAGGAGTAATGGCTACTGAGTCATCTGAAATTGTTCTTATCAGCTGAAATAGCAAACTGAGAGAGAAATACCATTCGCTACTAGTTGCTGCCCTAACATGTGCAGCTTTGTTATGATGCTGTTATTAAACTAACTGCGGTTCCTAAAAATTTTCCGTTTTAGAGAATTGTTAAGATACTTGATCCTCTAACAAATTTTATATAAGATAATAGGCAAAGCAGATACTGAATGAGAAATAAGCTGAAACAATGCACAATACAAATTGTTTCATCTAGTGAACTCATCATTCCAAAATCATTTTTGCTAAGAAACATGTGGCTGGGATAACCCATTGTGATCATGATCATCATCTAGAAATAAGGAATTGAGCCCAGAATAGGTATGTTCAGTAGCATGGAAGAGAAATAATGGACATTTCTGCTGTTCTGCCATAGATGGGTGCTATGTGCTAACCACACTGAGCCGGTCAAAGGCTTTCTTGGCCGTTTCTTGAGAAGAAAACTAATTGAAACAGAGATCAGTGGCAGGATGAGAAATGCAGAGCTGGTTAAAATTATTGATTGGATTCCAAAGGTCTGGCAACATCTGAACAAATTCTTGGAGGCTCACAGCTCATCTGATGTTACTATTGGTAAGTGCTCTGCCCATATACCCAGGCATATGTAAATGTACGTATTTTATTTCCTTGTATATCAGGTGCATCCTTGTATGCTTCCTAGTGCTATATCAGGTAAAAAAGGTTTCTTTAAAACCCTACTTTTAGATGGCAGTGTACTCTGGGGCAAACTGTACAAGAAGTTTCTAAACTTTTTTTTTTCCCCACTTTTTCTAAGAAAAAAGGACTTCTTTTTAAGTCCTGGATACAAACTGTGTTATAAAATCTGGTTAATTGTTTTCACCTTGAAGGCTATAGTTTTTCAAGTTGATTCAGAGCATTTTTGAGCTCTCGGGAAGAGCACTTCACAAGATAGCTATTAATGTTCTCTCATCCTTGGCTGCTTTGTCCAGAGAACTGGGAGTTGTTGTTTGATCCTATTTTGAGGCATACCATGATCATGATTTAAGTGTAATACCTGAATTTCCCTTTCCAGGTCCACGGCTCTTCCTCTCCTGTCCGATAGATGTGGATGGTTCTAGAGTTTGGTTTACTGACTTGTGGAACTACTCCATCATCCCATATCTTCTGGAGGCAGTTAGAGAAGGGCTACAGGTGAGCAGGCAAAAGTGAAAAAATCCTAGGTCTTGAACGGTATCTATTCAAAAGGCAGCACAGCATCGGACGAAACTGAATAATGGCAACATTTTCTGTAGATACAACTTTGCACACTGAACACCTGCATGTCTGTGAAAATGCAGCCTAAATTGTCATTAATTTCAGGCAGAATTATTCTCTTCAAACGATTTTGAAATACGGAGCGGCAGGACTAAAAGTGCAGATTAGATTTTCTTAAAGGTGTTTAGATGTCAAACTACTGATGTTTTCAGTGGGGGGAGTTAGACAGCCAAGTATCTTTCAATAATCTGTTCCAGAAGCACACCTTAAAATTATACTGTGCGTCTGAAAAACACGTTTGTGGTCATTAACTTAGTTATGCAGGATTTTCTTTTCTAAATCAAATCTTTCAACAGAGGAGGAACAAAGCTGTGTATGGAGAGAAACGTATTAATGAGTGACAGGATCAGTATCGGTGACATTTTGATTACTTCTCAGTCTACAGGATGAATTTGTTAGATTCCTTCATAATTCTTTCAGAGGCCAGAGTGAAATAATCACTGATTGCCTGTACTTAGTAACTGATTCATTCTCCAGCAATTTGGATAGTTTTAAGCATTACCACACAATTTTTAGCATCTCTATGACAATAAAGCATGTTGGAATCAGGAGGAGGGTTCAACAGAGGATTGCTATTGACTTGCCGTGCTATGGAAAGGAAAATTGCCACGCTCTTCCAACTATGGAAAAAATTACCTTTTTTTATTCTTCAGTCCTCTGTTCACAGAATAAGCATGGCAGCACAACATTTAAAAGACCCTTTTGGAGATAGCATAATCAAATATCAGTAAATTCTGAGCATTGCATGCATGAAATCTAGACACCAGATCACATACAGAAATAAAAAGGTGGATCACAGTGAGACTCTAGAAGATTGAAAAAGGGCTAAAGGTAGATGGAGAATAGGAAATTATGGCAATGCTTTGGGAGCTTGTGTTTTGGTAAGAGGACAAATGCTGTTTTGAGGGCATAAGCTATAATTACATCTGATAGAGGTAGGAAGAGAATAGTAATTCTGTATGTAAAAAGACTTATTAGAAAGATAAAGTGGAAAGGGTTCAGAAAAGAGCAGTGGGTATCACCAAGATGCGGGAAGCATTATTCAGTGAGAGAGTTGAGAAGCTCAAACTATTCAGTTTATTCAAGAGGAAGCTAAAGTATTACTTGGTCTATGGGAGCCTTCTGTTTTAGTCTTGCAGGGAAAAAAGTCTAGTGGATGTTTGACAGTTTGGACTAGAAAAATACAAACTATAAGCAAGACATGGCTTGTTATTAGCAAGAGTAATTAACAGTTACGAAATGTTACTTACAGAAGTAATAGGTTCTCCATCACATATGTCTCTGTGTCTGAAGTCTTTCTGAAACATGAAATAACTCCAAGTACGAGCTCCATGGAGAACCAGTTGTGTTGCAGAATGGTTCCTTCATGTTTTTGAAAAATAGTTCTCTCCATTCTGCTGCTGCTTAGGGCTCACCATGGCAGTGTTTTTCAGGATGCCTTGTCATTAAGATATGTTAAAAAAGCATGAAAGATTTCTTTTGGAAAATACTGGGATTTTGTTCTGATTTGCTTGTTTATTATGTTTCTTTTCCATGCAATACCGTTTCTGTATTAGAGGTTCAGCTCTCATCTGCATGGAATTACACTGCAGAGAACGGAGAAATCATGAATATGGACCAGTCTGAGTACTTGAAGAAGTACTTAAAAAAAAAAAAAAAGCTATTTTACATTGTCCAGTTAACAACTACCATGGGTTTCATTTGCTATCGATACAGCAGAGATTTATAGACATTAACAGAGAGAGAGAGAAGACAACCGTGTCGTAGAAAACAGCTTTTACTAATGGCTCCTTACAGTTCTATGAAATACATGCATTCTTCAACAAGTTTGGTCAGAATTTGTGCAAACTGTGTTTGCCATTTGAAATTTGTCAGTGCCTGGAGACCTCATTTTCTTTGAGACGATTGTGTTAAGCTCTTAGATGTGAGGAGCATGATAGGTCCTAAAGTACAACACACACAGAGGAACTTTGCTAGAAATAGAACAGGAGAACCATTTTACATAAAACTTCCTATAAAGGAAGGTAATGGGAGCCAATAATCTTTTTGACATAAAACAAGTTACAGGAGAGCGTATGACTTTGTTTCCTCCTGGAAAGGAGAAAACTGCTACTCGCAGTGATCCCTGAGCTCCTTGTACTGTGTTTTGAAGCTCTCCTATCGGCTGATCAGTAGGTGTGGAAAGCATTGAAAAATCAGTAACAGAAATTAAGAGAAAGAACAACAATTAATAAAACCATCTTTTTGCTTGCTTGTTTTGCCTGATATCTGCATCTTTCCTTAGGTTATTTGAGTGTCTTGCGTTCCAAATGTAAGGATTTCAGTTTCTCACTTTGTGCTGTAGATTCTGTATCCACTTCAGTCCCATTTCCCCAAATTCTGCTAATTCATTTCCATTTAAATAATTCCTCAATTTACTCTAGAACTTCTCTTTTGTTGAGTCTGTAGATAAGAATCGGTACTTGAAGAGTAGCCAGAGTGGTGCTAATTAACATGCTAATGCTAGAAATGTGTGTTTCATTTTGGGATATTTTCTGTCCCCCACACCCACAAAGGCTCCTCCGAGAACACATCTTCTCTCATGAAATTGCCTGCCAGAAAGGAAGGGTGGACTGCTGATTTCACTCTGATCTCCGTGGATCTAAACTGAACTATTTTTATATATCTGTTTCTCATTTAGAGAACTATTTTGGGTCAAAGACAAGCGAGCCAAATGGATCCTTACAATAATTGCTCCCATTGCAGCTGAGTTTTTTTGTTCTTCAAAACAGGGATGTGAAAATTAGAGGGTTATATAAAACCCCAGTTCTTCCTGCTTGGTGTATCGATACGGAATGCAGCACCAGCAAAAAGAGGACCCAAAATCCCTGCGGCTTCCTGCCACCGCCACTCGTACTCCAGTCATTTCGCTGTGGTGCTTTGCGAAGCGACCTGTTAGGCTCTTGCTCCCCTGATTGCTCTCTAGAAAACACGCATGTGAAAAGGATGGACAGAACTGGTTGCTGTGGAAGGGAATAGTGAGTTAGTCATTCAGTCTCTCATCGGCTGAAGATACGTGGTGATTTCACATATTGAAATGGGAATTTTACTTATTAGCTAATTTTCAGAAATGAGCTAGGATCCACACAGACCTTCTAGATAGCAAGGACATGTGAAAAATATAAAATCCTCTCCACTTAGCAACTGGCATGCATTGCTGTAAATTCGAGAACAAGATTAAAATAGGAGATCTGGGTTACCACAGCTTGAAGACATTATGCTGGGAAAATAATACAGTACAGCTTACGGCTGAAGAGTATTTGGGTTGTGGAAGAGGCTGTGTTTAAGATTGCCTAGCACCATCTGCTGGGCACCTCTGCTCTGGGCTGGGACTTGCTCAGTTCTGCTTCAGAATAACGCAGATGTTGGCATTTAGAGCAATTTAATACTTTGTGATTCGCGCATGGCATTTGGCTGCCATCTATGACGAAGCTTGCATTCACATCTATCATCTACGTTTCACCTAAATCCAAGTTTCTTGTAACTGTTACAGGGAAGCTGTAGTAAAATAAAGGACTTCGTTCCACGTGTGTAAATTAACACAGCCAAATTTTCAAAGAAAGGGACAGGCTGCGAACTACATGACATCATTAGAATGAAAGCCATCGTTAATTTGTAATATTGCCTAGGAATCTCTGTCAAAGTGCCATTCTGACAGCGCTTGCCTGATGGATACCTGCAGAAACACTCCGCTGCCATGCAGGAAGATCAGATTTGGGTTCATTAACCATGCTTCTAGATGAAATCAGTCTTTTGCGTTCTGTTTGGATGCAGCATTTTGGGGACCTGGTTGCACTGGAAGCAGTCGTTCGCTTTGTGGTGCAAGAATGTTCCAGGGACTTCTGGCAAAGTGAAGAACAGCATTTAAAAGCTCAAAGGTTTGCTCTGACTGTTGCTGTTTGGCAACGGGGAGGATAACAACATGGGTTTGTGCAAAAAATAAAACCACAACAAACCCAAGAAGAAATAGCGTTGAGGAAAGTGAGCTAGTCAGATCTGTCAGAGAGCTGACGGATTTCTTTGTTAGTCCACTGCTTTTCCCCCATGCGTTGTGCAGGAAAGGGGGAGTTCTCTCCGTTCAGGTGACAAAATGCCAGTGATGAACTCCAGTTGCTGAAGGATGTTTAGGCTGAAATTCATTAAACAGAAGTAAACATTTTAAAGTCACTTGAAGTTGTACTTATGCTTTTGAAAGTCACGTGGCATTAAAATGAAGTTATTATCTAATTAAGGCAAACTTAACCAAATAGAACAAGAAGAATACCTTGGGATTCAGTAATACGGTCTGTTCAAAACAGAAAAAGTTTTTGAAATACAGCTTGCTTACTTGAAATAAGAACATGAACGTAGCCAAATCCTGCTGGCGCTTTTTCTTGGTTGAGTACAAAGAAATTCCACTGACTTGAAAACCTTTTGCTATGACATCCATCATTCTTGCCTCATGACAGGTCTCACGTTTCCTCCTACACATTCCGCTGACGGAGTTTCCCAACGACAGCAAACGTAGATAAGGCAGCTGCTGGCGCGATCCGGATGTCAACGTTGACGGCCTCTTTTGTGTATTGACTTATTTAAGTTAACCTTTCTGAAGTAAGGTTATTTTCAGGTCTCTCTTTCTTCAACTGATGCCAACAGAAGGGCACTGCAGTCTCAAATGAGGTGGTCAGCCGCTTCCAAATCAGTTACCATTAAAAATATCTAAAACTTTGTATGTCATTAGGGTAAGGAAAATCTCACTTGTTTGTGTTCAGCCCTTCTTGCAAGTGTTATCTGCAATCAAAGACTCATGGCACACTCATTTTGGTTAGGTAGGCACTGAATGAAATGGTAGACTAATAGGAATGTTTGACGTGTCTTTATGCTTTTCCAGTTGTATGGGAGGAGAGCGCCCTGGGAGGATCCTGCCAAATGGGTAATGGACACCTACCCCTGGGCGGCCACCCCACAGCACCATGAGTGGCCTCCTCTGCTACAGCTGCGGCCTGAAGACGTGGGCTTTGACGGCTACTCGATGTCACGGGAAGGCTCGACCAGCAAACAAGTTCCAGTGAGTGATGCTGAAGGAGATCCTTTGGTAAGGTCTCATTTTGAAATGGCAGAACCACTTCGTTTCCCTCGTTTCTAGGGATTAGAAACAGGAATAAAAAAGCGAAGGACAGCTGAGGACTGATTGAAAGTTTTAGAATGAGAAGGGAATGTTTCTGGGGAAGTCATCAAGTCAGCTCGGGGAATGCATTCACACAGAAAGCCTGTACGGTTTTGCAAGAAACAGCAGCAGAAGCTTTTCAGATGCATTTGTTGAGGATATTCTGAGGATTAATTTTTTGAGGAGCGACTGGGGATGTCTGTAATAAACTTAATTCCTACATTGTGGAATTAAATATGTGATCTTGTTACACATACTTGAATAACACAGTGGAACCATTTCATTTAGCCTGTTGTGCCACAATCACAAAACAGGCTTGTTGCTTTGGCTTTTAGAGCTATAGAGCTATATTATTTTTAGAAAAAAATATTTTAGAGCTATATTCTTGACCCCAAATGAAAATGGAGATTTTCAAAGAATATATGAACTAATAGTCTCCATGACTGGTGTCTAATTTATGAATCAGAAATACCACACAAGCATATCGAGAAATGTTAACGTGTACTCGTATAGAATGTATAAATTGAGCTTGAAGGTAACACTAAATACACGTTTTCTTCCAATGGGAAACAGTTATTGAAGCTGCTGTGCAGACTGAATGCCCTGAAACTGTTCTGTTGAGGTGTACGTTTTTCTGGGCAGTTGGGAGTATAGAATGTGTGTTACAGTTTTTACTAGCTCATACATACATATACAAATATCAAGCTAGATATTAGAAGATTCGGATTTGCCTCTTTTGACTGATCTGTCCGTATTTTCATGGGTCAGAGGAAGAGAGGGGTAGGATGCTTGCAGAATCCTGTCGAGTACGGCTGTGGACTGGTCCCTTTAATCTTCTCATTTTCACCTTTACTGGAAAAGCATACTTTTTGTGACTAACTTGCATGCTGCTGTAATATGATTCACAGTTAATATCTCTTTTCAGAGACTCGGTATTAATTATCCCGCTCATTTCTTCCTTTCCTTTGTTACCCACTGGCAAAGTGAATGCCGCTGTAGCTTTCGTATGGACTTGATATTCTCTCTACCTGAGAATACAAATAATCATGAACTTGTGTGCGTTTGCAGATGAACATGCTAATGAGACTGCAAGAAGCAGCCAACTACTCAAGTCCCCAGAGTTACGACAGTGACTCTAACAGCAACAGCCATCATGATGACATCCTCGATTCGTCTCTGGAGTCGACGTTGTGATCTTCCTCGGATAGGAATAGGTTGTTTCCACTATCGCTCCCTCACTTGGCAAGAACCCTGATCACAGACTCATGAAAAGAACATGTTCGTGGGCTGGGATCTCAGTATTAGAGCTGCAAGAACAAGACACTTGGAGTCAGTCTTGAACCTGGGTGCAGGCAACCCAAGCAACCTTTGTATTGTTTTTCTTTTGACAATGATGAGAACTGCACTATTCCTTTGTTTTCTTCTGTTTAGTTGCTGTAAGCTCTCATGCCTAAGATACTGAAGACGTTAAAAATAATCATCATTACTAAAAGTTGAAGGGGCGGGGTGGGGACTTCACAGCTATGAAGCAAACAGCTTTGTGCCATGTACTGTCCAGAAGGAGAGGGGAGAGGAAATTTTTGCCTATGCTGCTTCTGACCAAACACATATAGGTGAGGGCTGGACTTTTACCAATCAGCTTTGCGGATTAAACTCAGCTTCGTATAGTTCTGGTGCTATAACAATATCGCTTGCCTTGGTAATAATACTCAGTAAAGGCAAAGCTGCAAAACAGGGAAGTTTGAATGAATATTAAAAAAGAGAAAAGAAAAAAAAGAAAAGAAAAACCGCTGCTCTCCTTGCCAGTCTGAGACCTTGGCTTTCTTTCATTGTGTGTTTATAAAGATATATATATAAATAGGAATATATAAAAATATATATACAGTCTGAACAAATCAGGTTTTTTCAAACACTGTGTAACAATCAGTCCTACTACAAGTGAAAGATCAGGTAGCCCTTTGCTAGTCAGGGCCTGATTCTCTTCCCACTTACATCCACGTAACCAACTCGGTTGACTTCAGTGGCGTTACGCCCGATTTATTTACACTGACGAGAGTGAGTTTCCCTCCTCCGCAGGAGTCAGCAAAAGGGCCATGCCCCGTGAAGTCCTACAGCTCCAAAGGACCTTCAGCAGCGCACAGGCGTTGGGAGCCCTGTACAGGGAGGTGAGCTACACCCCTGAAAAGGGATTAATCGGAATTTCTGGTTTTAAGTCTTGCCATGAAATGTTACAGCTGTTTTCTAAAAACTTTGGGGTTTGTTCAGAGGTTTTGTTCCAATCAGCACAACCATAAATAGGTTAATTAAAACTCAGCTTTGTGACAGTTCCAGTGCTACTCTGGTGACAACATTTACTTCCATGACTTTTCTTTTTAATTGAAAAAAAAAAAAAAAAGTATTTTAGCAGTATTCAGTTCTGGAAAAAAAGGAGGGAAGGTACTGCGTCTTTTAAGTTTAGCTGGGCCATGCTTTTGAGTTTTGGCAGAGCTGTGAACCTGGTTTTATTTCTCCTCCTCTCTGAACGCACACACCTACACTATCAGTGTTAAGGCTTGTACTTCTGTTGGGGAACAAGAACACCTCCCAGAGAATTGCACTTTCCTTTTTACGGAAGCAAATGCTTACACCACCATCACCACCACGTCAGCTGTACCTCAGCAAAAACGTCACTCCTCAATAGTGATTTGTACTAGCCTTTCCAGTTATCTTTTGGTGCTGACTTTTAAAGCGATGCCTTATTTTGTACTAATTGTGTTTGATTAAATTAGTGCTGTATATTATGGGATTTTATTTAAAGAAACAGGGCTAAAGTCATCTCTTGGAATATCATAAGTTGCTGTGAATATTGTTTGTATGAGATACTAGAATTTGTTTAAATGTGACAAAAAAAAGGAGGGAAATGAGAGAACTTTTCAGGTTCATATCAATCTGCAGCTAATAAATCACTGAAGAGCTGTTTTATCCATGCAGGAAGAAAATAAAAAAGCTTTTCAACTATTAATAAATGCTGTCATTAATAAATTACAGGAATATGCTGGTTTTTCAATGTACAGAAAAAGCTTACTACAAACACTTTTTTAAGAGCTTGTGGGTTTGAAGTAATATAACAGACAAGTTCATGCTTCTGTGACTCAGCTTGAGAGGATCGTTTTATTATACCTCATGACTTTCTGTAACATAACTGTACTTTGTCTTACTGAGCTGGTCTTGAATCTGCTCCTGTTACAACTTTTAAGTGCTGACGACTTTTTTTTTTTTAAAAGAAAAATATTGTAAAAGAAAAATTTAAATATTTTAATGATGGGGGGAAGAGCTTGGTGTTGTTACTGTTTTAACCTTATGAACTCTATTTCATTATTTCACTGAATGAAATACTAAGGGTTACTCAGCCAATGTTCCTAATCCAGTTCTTGGTACTGTAAAAATGGGATAAATCTGTCTGGAATCAAATACATAGCATGCTGATGATGAGTTTGAGAGAGGTTAATTTTTCCAGTAGTCCTGACAATTCTGCTTCCCAGCACTGACTTTACCTGCTACTACTGTGAATTTTTGGTACCTAATCCCCCAACTGAATCCATGCAGATAGAGCACGTGCCTGTAAAAAAAATCCAGTTGCAGGGCTAGGGCTTTAAACGGACTTAATATCCTAGAAAATTTCTCAGTTAACCTTTAACTGAATGCTATAAGACATGATTAAAATGGTGTTTTATTTGTGGGGAATGGGGTATTTTTTTTTTCCTCATTTTTAATCCTGTGCTTTAGCCCAGGAAGAAATTTCTGTTCTCTATTGCTTTTTATTGACACTAGCTTGATTACAGTGAGAGGCAATTTTGAGTAGGCTAGTCATTCTGAGCATCACAATATTCAGTGTCTTTTCTGAAACTTCGGGAAGCAGGGTTACCTGTTGTGCACACGTCTTAGTTTTTATCGAGACTTTTCATAGATTAAGTCTTTCTTTAAATGATTTTGTTCTCATTTAAGGCTTTTTCAAAATGCTTCCTTTTTTTTTTTTTTCCTTTTTTTCCTTACAAAGTTGGCTTGTTTAAAAAAAAATCAACAAGAAAGAAATGCAAGATTCTATGCAACATTCATGTTGAGTTATAAATTGAAAGTATAAACCATTTTCTTTCCTTCAGAACTGCCAAGAATGATACAGGCCATAAATGAGATGTGGTTTATTTGGGGAAGGGGAGGGAGGGGGTTGGTTAGCCTTTTTGTACATTTTGGAAGAAGCAAACTGATATTTCATTGTTGATGCTTAACTTCGATATTATGTGTATGAAATCTTGTCTAAATGTGGCAATTTTCTTTCAAGGAAAAAAAAATAGAAAAACAAAGCAAAAAAATCTTTCTTTGTCTATATTAAATGGAAGGTTGCTGTTTTGATCTAGTCGTTTCCAGTGGAACAGTTTATGAAATATGTTCTATAAGATGTACATTTTTTCATTGTAACATAGAAATGTAAATATTTGATTAAAAGTGCTGCATTTTGATGAATTTTTTCTAGCCATTTTTAAAGAGAAAAACTAGGAATTGAGTATTTTGTGTACGTTTATGATGTTTTCCATTTGCTCCTCTCCCTATTTAATTTTCAGTTCTCATTTAGGATTGGAATTTGTGAATGGTCTGTTTGAGATCATGCCTCCCCTTTCTCCCCCTCCCCGTTTCTCCCCCTTCCCCACCCCCTGTGTCATGGAGAATAAAGCTGATGATTGTACCAGTCTTAAATTATTCATGATTCAATAAAATTGATGCTTATTTATTCAGATTTGTGGCTTCCCAGAACTTTTTGTCCCTTCTTAATGAACATTTTCTATTTTTTTATTTGAAGATTGTGGGGTTCAGTTCTTGGTTTTATTGGCTTCTTATAAGTACTTTTGAAAAGATGCCAACAGCCCTTACCCACATCCAGGAGGAAATTCAGCAGAGGGACTACACCGATACAATTCTCTCCCATAGCTGATGTTTGCACACATATCCATCAAGATCTGCTCAAGACAAGACTGGTCTATCCATTTAGAGTGTCTCTGCATAAAGCTGGCAGTCAGTCATATGTGGCCAGCAGGCTGGATGTGTCCTGATACCAGCTGGTGCCAGCTTCTTTTCCAAGGGAAATAATCGCTGTTGGTTACAAGGGCTGCACATGGCAACGTATGTTAGGCTTACACTGAACATGCTTCGCAGAATGAACTTCATAGAATCATAGAGTGGTTTGGGTTGGAAGAGACCTTTAAAGGTCATCTAGTCCAACCCCCCTGCAGTGAGCTGGGACATCTTCAGCCAGATCAGGTTGCTCAGAGCCCCATCCAACCTGGCCTTGAATGTTTCCAGGAATGGGGAACTCCTAGGAGTACTTAACTTGGTGACCCTGGGCAGATCGGACTTCTCACTTACAATAAAACCCTGACATTGTTTTTTTCATTTGCAGAAAGAACACGATAGAATTTTTCTGGTAACTTTGCCAAGGCAGAGTATTGTTGGCACCACATTGATCTCCAAGGCAGGCTCTAGATTCTGTGCGTGCCCCAGCGCAAGAAAGAGGCCATCTAGAGGTCTTAATTGCTCTGATAGGTCTTTCAAACTATTCTCATTCTCATTGCTGGCAAATTGATTTAAAGGAAGAATGCTTCAGAGCATTAAGCAATTCAGTTCCACACATTATTACAATTTCCTCTTCACCTATTTGATAGAGACACTGTGATTATACAGTAATAAATTTATGTTGGTCAGTAAGGACACGCAGGGATCTATTCTCCTTTCTTTCAAATAAATGCTCTAACTCGAAAAAAAAGCGCTCTCTTTTCAGAAAGGATAAATCCAAAAACCTCTGCACTTAAAGTGTAAGGGATAATTCTCAATAGTAGTAATTTTTTTCCTGGACACTGTTTTCTATTCATATTTCTGCTTTTTTGACAGTTCCTTGTAGTTGTCTTGTCCTCTACGCACTCATTTGAACTATTAATGTTGGTAGGACAGATTGATCTGTATCAAAAAAAAGTTTTGAAAGAGAAGAAATTCTGCTGAAAATTGATGATCTGCATTCAAGTTAGTTTAATCTAAAAGCAGTCTTCACTTGTCTTTTAATAATGCAACAGTGCAAACTGTAACTCAGAGCTGAACTTCTGTAATGTGGTCTTCATCTGTCCCTCTACAGCAATTTTCCAGAGGCAGAGTAGTTTTGGACATGCTCTCAAGCAGATTTTTCTGTATTCTGTAAACTTCCTTTGATTTGCAGAATTACATGTTTTAGAATTGGCCCTGGAAAACCCTCCAGCCCTGATCTTGGACAATGTTTGAATCAATACTGGACTGGCACCAAAATGCTTAATCTCTCTTAGGAGCTCTTCCCTTTCCTTTTTTGGCTGCCCCATCCCTTCCCCATGTTCTTGTTCTTCTCTGCTCTGTGCACCGTCTTGTACGCTCATCTTCACATTTTTTTCCCTGTACCTCATCCTCTCTTTAACCTTTATTGCCCTGCTTTTCTGTTTCTAACATTCTATTTCATTCTTGTTTTATATCCTTCCTGGATCCACCTCATCATTTCTCAGTGCCGTAGGATCAGTGCTGACTTCCTTTCTGCAATGGAAAGGGAAATTCCCTGGAGTCATTTTATGAACTCAGCCCGCAGCCTGTGACGTGTACTTACACCCTTCACTTTCCGCTGACCTCTTCCATTGGTATCTTGAAGTAGTCACTCACGGTGTGCAGACACCTGTTCTTCATTGGATTCTAGCTTTTGATGTGGACAATCAGTCTGGTTCTCTTTGCTCCACAGTTTATAACCCCACTTGGCCCAGGGAGGACCCATATGAGGTTGCTTTCCATAGCACACATTTGCAGTGTGTCAGCAGGAGAGGGGCAGCTGCCCATGGACCCTATAAGCCCACAGTCGTTCCTGCCCCCTCCTTGTTTATCAGGAGAAGACTTTTGAGGGTTAGAGCAGAGCACAGCAGCTGAGGACAACTCCTGTCTCTGCCAATGGCAATGGGACTGACTGCAGGCAAATACTTCCCCATCGACATCTCCATTTGCTTAGCCGCACAAAAATCCATGTTCCTCTCTCCTTCCTTCATCACCGATTCATAGAATCATAGAATGGTTTGGGTTAGAAGGGACCTTTAAAGGTCTTCTAGTCCAACCCCTCCCCTGTAATGAGCAGGGTCATCTTCAAGTAGATCGGGTTGCTCAGATACACAGATACTTTTGATTTGCTCCTTTGGTGGAGACTCAAGGAGACTGAGGCAGTTACAGGGGATGGAGACCGTGCTCTGGCTGCTTAGCCAGAGGTAATGGGTAACTCCTCCCCCTGCTCCTGTAAGAAGCTCATCCATGTGGGGCTGGGCAATTAGGAGGTCTGAATCATATCCCACAGAAAGTGGAATTTTCCACTGAGCAAAGCTACAAACCACCTGTGCTCTGAGAAAGAAATCTGGGAAGGAGGTAAAAGATATGAAAGTATTTGTTTCATTAATGAACCGTGGAAGACTAACAACTACACCCTTGAAGAAGAGCTAACAGACTGTCGTGGTTTAACCCCAGCCAGCAACTAAGCACCACGCAGCCGCTCGCTCACTCCCCCCCCAGTGGGATGGGGGAGAGAATCAGAAGGGCAAAAGGGAGAAAACTCGTGGGTTGAGATAAGAACAGTTTAATAATTGAAGTAAAATAAATTAGAACACTTAAATAGGCAAAGCAAAAACCGTGCACGCCAACAAAACAGAACAAGGAATTCATTCACTACTTCCCATCGGCAGGTAGGTGTTCAGCCATCCCCAGGAAAGCAGGGCTCCATCACGCGTAATGGTTACTTGGGAAGACAAACGCCATCATGCCCAATGTCCCCCCCTTCCTTCTTCTTCCCCCAGCTTATATACTGAGCATGACGTCATATGGTATGGAATAGCCCTTGGGCCAGTCTGGGTCAGCCCTCCCCCCGGCTGTGCCCCCTCCCAGCTTCTTGTGCCCCCGGCAGAGCATGGGCAGTTGAAAAGTCCTTTACCACTGTGAGCGCCACTTAGCAACTACTTATCAAGAACAAAACGTCAGTGTATCCTCGACATTGTTCTCATCCTAAACCCAAAACACAGCCCCATACCGGCTACCAAGACGAAAATTAACTCTATCCCAGCTGAAACCAGGACACAGACTGATAAAAGGGAGCATCTTGGCGCCAAAGACTGGATGGCGGCCAGAAAAACATGAAGTCTGATAGAACTGCAGTAACTGGGTGAAAGGTAAATGCAGCGAGGGGAGATCGTGACCACCGACTCAATTCTGGACCAAAAAGACTTGCCCCCCCTCCAAAGGAGCATGCGTGCTAATTTGCATAGCAAGCGAGGCTAATTTAAATACAGTAAACCAATAGTGTATGAAATGTTAATCACTAACCAATAAGTGTAGATTTGGGAGGGTTTATACTAATCATGTAGCAGGATAAATATGCTGTAGTTGTACAAAGATGTGTAGATTTGTGGAACTGCCACCTAGCACCCATCTTTCCACAAATACGAAGGGAATAAAATACCTCAGCTCTGTGTGTTAACTGGCATCTGCACACCGGGCTAACGACCCCGCTTTTGGGATAACATGAAGGACCTTAACATAAGATGGGATCCACAGGCAGATGGGAGGAGGTCGTGCTTCCAGTGAGGTCTTGTAGCAATCCTGACTGAAAGACCATTGTATATCAAGGAGTTGGTGATCCACGTAGCAGTTAACCTGAGTGTGCCCAGGCCTGTGCTGTGCTGCCCTACACTGCGAGAGCAGCCTGGCTGTCAGGCCTGTGTGGTGCTGCACAGATCCCTTGTCCCCAGGATAAACTCAGAGCTCATTCTAACAGAGGAGCCTGCAGGCAGCTCCTGCTGGGTACCAGGAATAAGCCACCTGTGTCCTTGCCTGTATCTAACCGTGCAGCAAGAAGTTCTCATAAGTACACCCCTTCTGCTTGACAGCAGAAATGATGAATAGAGTTGTTTTCTTGTAAGAAAAAAAATCCTATAATAGCTCGAATAACCACACTTATGGATGGAGAGTGACCAGCACGCTGTGTGGCTTGGAGGCCCCTTCGATGCTCCACAACTCGCGGTTCCCACCATCCAAAGGGACATAAGATTACCTACGCTATTCTCACTTTTCAGTGTTAGCTCTAATAAATAGCACTTTGATACCTCACTGAATCCAACTGCCTTTCTTACTGGGATCCTAATGAACCAGCACCACCCAGTGCAAAACAGATGTTAGGACACAAAGCCCAAGCCCTGCGAGGGAGGAACAACCTTGTAAGCTCAGAGCTGTGTGAGCCACTAAACCTCATCCACAACAGTATTTCTGGCAATGTCATTCCACTGTTTTCAGCTTCCCACTCTCTGCCCACTCCCCCCATCAGTCTTGACTGTTAAATCAATCTATTTCTGCACAGCACTGCACAAGCCATCCATCAGGTTGCTGGAAGGCATTGAGGACTGCTTCCTGCTGCAGATGCTGGACATGCTGACTAGGAACAGCATATCACTAGATTAACTCCTCACAAACCAATAAAAGACTTAGTTTTAAGTAAGTAAGACTTTTAGTAAGACTTGCTAACATAACTATCAGTGGTAGCCCTGGGTACAGCAATCATAATGTTGTGGAGTTGAAGATCCTGCTAAGCACACTGAAGACCAGTAGTAGGACAAAGACCCTGGATTTCAGAAGGGCCAGCTTCAATATGCTCAGAGCCCAGCTGTGAGTGAGTCTGAGGGGAGCATCCATGGAGGGCAAAGGAGCTTGTGAGTGCTGGGTGTTACTCAAAACAGCCTCCTGGAAGCACAAGAACAGACCATCCGCTACAAAGGGAAAGAAAGAAGGCAGAACAAGACACCACTTTGGCTTAGCAATGAGCTTTTGGGTGCTTAAATGCATTAAAAAGACACATACTGGCTATGGGAAGGTGGCCAAATACCCATTGAGGACTACAAGAACCTTGCTGGGGCATGCAGAGCTGCAGTCAGGAAGGCTAAGGCTCAGATAGGACTGGAATTGGCCAAAGATGTCAAGAACAACAAGAACAGGTTCTTCAGCTACATGAGCAGTAAGCAGACACACAGGGAAGGCATAGGTCCATTGCTAAACAGGGCAGAGAAACTAGTCACAAATAATGCTGACAAGGCAGAGGTTCTCAGGACTGTCTTTGCCCCTGTCTTTGCCAGCATAGCTGGACCCCAGAGCACAGGCTCAAGTAGCTACAACAATGTTATGTGTCGACCTACCAGTAGTGGAGGAGAGCTGGTCTGCAGCCTCTTGCAAGGGCTCAACCAGCATAAATCTATGTACGGGCCTGGGCAGAACCCACCCCAGGGTGTTAAGAGAAGTGCCTGACGTATTGTTGCAAGGCCACTCTCTATAATCCGTGAAAACTTGTGGAGGTCAGGGATATCCCTGATGCCTGGAAGAGGGTAAATGTCAAACCTATCTGCAGGAAGGGCCCAAAAGAGGACCCAGGAAACTGCAGGCCCATTAGTCTTACTTCAGCCCCTGAGAAAGTAATGGAACAAGTCCTCCTGGAAACCATTATAAAACCAAATAAAGCAGGTGATTGGGAAAAGCCAGCATGGATTTACCAAAGGCAAATCATGCCAGACTTACATGATCACCTTCTACAACAAAATAACATTTTTTTGTCTACATGGGGAGCACAGTAGGTGTTGTTTACCTGGACTTCAGCAAAGCATTTGACACTGTTTTCCACAGCCCTCTCCTGGACGAACTGGCAAAATACAGATTGGTTGGGTGATAAATTAGGAAACTGGCTAAAAGGCAGCACTGAGAGGGTGGTGGTCAATAGGTTTTACTCAGGCTGGCAGTCTGTCACAAGTGGGGTCCTGCAAGGATCACTACTGGGCCCCATGCTGTTCAGCATCTTCTGGATGATGGGACTGAAAGCACCCTCACTAACTGATGACACTAAACTGGGTGGTGAGGTGGACACATCAGAAAAGAAAGCCACCTTACAGAGAGACCGGGACAGGCTGGAAGAGCGGGCTAGCAAGAGCAGTGTGAAGTTTAACAAAAAGACAAGCACAAGGTCCTGCACCTGGGACGACATAACCAAAGAGCCCAGTACAGGCTAGGAGCTGTGTGGTTGGGAGGCAGCCTTGCTGAAAGGGACCTGGAGGTTCTGGACAACAAGGTGAACATGAGTCAGCAGCGCAACGAAGGCAAATCTGACCCCGGGCTGCATCCGCAGGGACATTACTAACAGAGATAAGAGACGTGATCATCCCATTTTACTCAGCACTTGTCAGGCCACACCTGGAGTACTGTGTTCAGTTCTGCTCCCCACAATTAAAAAATAATGTGGACAGCCTGGAAAGGGTCCAAAGGAGAGCCACACAGATGATCAAAGGGCTGGAGAACCTGCCCTATGAGGAAAGACTGAAGCAGTTAGGTCTCTGCTCATGGAGAAGAGAAGGCTTGGGGAGGACCTCGTCACAGTATTCCAGTACTTAAAGGGCAGCTACAAAGAGGATGCTTTCTTTTCACAGGGAGCCACATGGAGAAGACAAGGGGTGATGGGTACAAGTTGCACCAGGAGAGGTTTGATCTTGATATAAGAAAGACTTTTTTTTACAGTGAGAACAATCATTCACTGGAACAACCTCCCCAGGGGCGTGGTAGAGTCCCCATTGCTGGAGTTTTTTCAAGATGTGATTGAACAGGGTAATAGTTCTCATCTAGGCTCCCTTTCCCATGAAAGGCTGGACCAGAGGCTTTTCCCAGATTCCTTCCAACCTGGGCTGTTCTATGATTCTATGAAGTATTGTAACCCTTTGCTGATTACAAGGGAGGTAAAACTAGGTAAAAGCAGCACACCCAGCACTTGTACATGTTCAGTAAAGGCACTCCTGTGAGGTCCTGGCTACTCTGCTGGACTTTCCCTGGTGTTATATCCCTCTCATGTGAGTTGGGAAAGCGATGCTCATATGTTTTTTGGAGTTTGAAGGATTTCATTATTAAGATCAGGTTCAATCCTGGTTGAAAAATACACCAGCCCTAAAGATGTACTTTTAAGATCATTTAATAGCAAGGGCTGGCAGAAGGGATGATCATCTACACCTCTTTCCCATCCTTGCTGAGCATTTCTGCCACGTGCACTTCTGACGCACTGGTAAGCAGTTCCAGGTGAGAGCCCAGCTGAAATCAAAGCAACTCAAGAAAACTGATCACTTTTCTGCTCTTCAAACTGCTCACTTCAGGCCCAGCTATGTGCCAATGCGTGTGCATGGGCTGCGGGAGGGGAGAAGAGGAAACACAACCAGGAGTGAGACCTTGCCTTGCTCCTCTTCACAATAGTAGAACCCATAGCTGTTGTGTCAAACTCTGCCTTAAACTTCCCAGGCAAAGACTTTTAAATGCCATTAAGGTTTTTTAAGGACTGAGCTTGGGTCTCTTCAAAGAAGTCTGGTTTTCCTTTGGATGGGGTTTAGCACTGGTGGGGGTTCAGCTTTTCATGAGCCTCAGCCTGCACTGGTTGCTTCTGGAAACTATGGCCTTGCATCTTGGGCTCTGTTTCTTTAAGATGATAGTAATGTTCCAGCTTCCCTGGAGCAGAGGTGTTCTTCAAAAGAGGCAATTTTTTAAATTATTTTTTTTTTGCTGAACTGTGACATTCTCAAGCTCTGCAGTACTGAAACGCGGAGGGGCTGGTGAGGATTTTTCACTTACTGTTGTTAGGAAAGACAGTGTTTCATACAGATGGGATAAACATGCTTTCCTGCGTATAGTGTTACCATCTGTGGCTTATTAGATGATTTCTACATGCATGGATCCGTGTTTTTCCAGTGGACGTGCAGCAGTATTGGCGCAGCGCTCCCGGTACGGGGCCGTGCGGGAGCTGCCTTCCTTCTCTGCCCCCGCTGTGGCACAGGTGAAAACACTTCCAGCTCCCCCAGCTTGTGCAAGGTGGTGATTGAGCAGCCTTTCAGCCGGGGAGGGGGACCGGAGGGGTGCCACCGCGGGCCCCACGCATCCCCGGTGTGCTCCAGGGCTGCTGGCGCAGGATGCTGCCATACAGGTCTGCAGGTAACAACAGCACAGACTCCCTGAGAAAGTGATTTATTTTTTCTTCCCTGTCCAAAAGCCACTCTCCCACGCTGGGGGAGATCAGAGTTACAGCAGGCACAGATGTTGAACCAGCTGGTTTCTTAAGGGATAAAATAATTGAGAATTTGCTGCCCTGAGCTCACAGTCACCAAAGATAAATCTCTCCGCCTTTCCCATTCCCCAGTGTCAGATATTTCCATCCTGGCTGTGAGAAGGAAAACTAGACATACAAGACCTCTCTGGGCCACTGTATCTTTAAAAAGAGCACTTAAATATCATAAAGCAGCAGTTGTTACGGGAGTGCATGACATATAGGATTGCTTTATTCCAGAGTTTCAAAAACTGTGGATGCTACTAGTCAACATGGAAATCTTGCCATCTCCATAGAGGCAGAAAAGGCTTCTTATCACTTTTCCTCCTTTCCCAAAGCATACAGAGAGCTGCATTAATAAATAAATAACATAAATAAATAAAATCCAGGGGCCAGCAGTTTTGTGTTAGCCTAGATTAGCTAGCTTCAGGAAACAGGGGGAGGTGGCCTATGACACTCTATGTTAACAGCAAATTATGAAACATTTTGCTCTTAGAAATACACGCAGTGTCCTGCACACCAGGAACAAGCCCAATTTTCAACAGGTCCTCCTAAAGCAACGGGAATCTCTCCAGATTTGAGTCAAGTGAATGAATTTATGCTTCTGACATAAGACCTCAGTAAGGGTAGCTACCTCTGCAGGCCTTCCCTTGGCACAGGTGTCCTGCATGAGCCATCGCATGGTAGCTGTGAACTCTGGCTTCACCAGCCAGACTATAAAATGGAAGCCTTTGGGAAGGAGACTCCTTTCCTGCAAGCTATGGATGATAGTCTGGAAGCTGTTGGTAAGTAAAAACAAAACCAGCTCTTTAATTTCATATTAAGTTATCACTGAATCTCAAATGGTTGTGCTTGATGGTCATACAATGTTCTTTTTGCTGTAAGGAAAGATCCTTGAGCAGACGAAAAAAAAAAAAAAAGATTGATGTATGTCATGTAGGATGATGTATGCTACGTTGCCCGTAAGGCAAAAAGTAGTAATTACCTGTTACATGGTAATTCCGGGTTATTTCTTCTTTAGTAAGGATATTTGCATAGCAGAATAAGATGTAATAGCGCTCATGCTAAAAGGAGTAGTCTGAAATAATTGGTTTTGGTAACATTCCAAGTGCAGACAAGCTGTAAAGAGCAGAGGGTGTAAGATGACTAGTAGCTTCTGTTGAACACTGAATCAGGAGGGACTATGTGTCAATGATATCTGTTCTTGTTTTGAACATGATCCTTTCTGGATTATTATGGTATGTGTGATGGTACCTGTGGTCTCTGGAGTAGCCCATAAATTTTAAAACAAAATACGTGTTTTGAACTACATCTGTCTTTATACGTTACTTAACTATGGTCTTATGCTTACTGGACTAGTAAAATTTGAGTTATAAGTAATTGTCATGGAGTGCTCTATCATTTAAAGAGTCAATAGATGGATAACTATGCCTTCTCTAGTATATACACTGTCGACAATACACATAACAGATCTTTCATTTGAGCCTGGATGAGCACTCGGGTAGATTGTGCCAGTTGCTGTTCAATGCATGTTTGTGTGACCTTTTAGGTGTGCTTGGGAGATGGGTTGCTTTTTTGAAAAAGCTTTTTTCAAACAAACAAAAGAAAACCCAACAAACCCTTATGCTGTTTCACTTTCTTCTGTGTTTTGTGGGATATATACTGTCTGTGCCTTATCCTTTCTCTGCCCTGTCTCAGGTGTGTGTTATCAATTGCTAATGGCTGTAAGGTCTTAGAGGGGTGGAAGATGATGAAAGTGGCTGTGTGTCCCGGTTTAGCTGTGTCCAATTACCTAATTGGAAAGTAGCTAAAGACCTGGAACAGGCTCCCTAGAGGGGTGGTTGATGCCCCGTGCCTGGCAGTGTTTAGAAGGCTTTTGGACAATGCCCTTTAAGAACATGGTTTAATTTTGGGCCAGCCCTGAAGTGGTCAAGCAGTTGGACTAGATGGTCATTATAGGTCCCTTCCAACTGGAATTATTCTCTTCTCCCTTTCAGGCCTTTTCTTGTGGCTGTGGCAGCACAGGGAAGTGGTGCATACAGGGATAGTTGTGTTCAGGTGAAGTCTGCTGCCTTTTTTTCTTCTGGTTTGGCATGTTGTGAGTGGTGGGCATCAGTCAGAGTCTGTGGATCGGAAAATAAGCTAATTTTGTAGTGAAATCTCTGTTTCAGCAGAACTCTGCTACCTGTATGCAAAGAGGAAAACATCAACTTTTCTGTAGTGTGCCTTTGTATCTAAAAACCTGTGTGGGTAATTATGGATTTGCCTTGCATTGTAGAAGTGATCCTTGACTGGACTTAAGGCTGAAGAGTTGTCTTAAGTCTCTCTCTTCCATTCTGTTTCTCTACTCTGTAAGAATATTCTAATTCCCTGCTCGCAGTGTACAAACTGTAGTATCTTAGCAGGCTGATGCAGGACAAGTGTCTGCCCCCTGACCTACCTGGGCCATAACTGGAAGGAAGGAGGAGAGTCAGAAGGGCTTTAGAGGGGAGCACGGGGCAACATCAGCAGAAATTAAGTGGCATTTCAGTGCAAGGAGAGACAACCTGTGTTCATTTTAACTGCAGAAAATCTTTAATTCTTAGGTCAGGTTGCTCCCTAGTTAAAAGGCAGGTAGATATTGTTGTAAGGTTATTTAATTTGAAGTGGATAAATTCTTATTGAATCACTGTCCCATTGATAAAGGTAGTTTTCTTTTCTTTTCCTATTTGGCTTGAGACACAATCTACAACAACCTGTAAACCAGAACCAAGTATTACTGAATGACCAAACTTGGAAATCTACTTTTTTTTTTATTTGACAATCATTTGCTTTATTATATATACATATTTAAAGTCTGTACATGGTAAAATACAAAATAAAAGTGTTTCTTTATAAGTTACACAATTAAACAGCTACATTTGTCTGTAGTTTAGCCATCATTTAATTAAAAAAGGAGAGAAATCTTGTTGAGCCATTGTTATATTCATTCACAATAACCTTGGTATAAAACATCCATACAGAGTAAGTGTACAAAATAGTGTACAGTTCATATAAGCTGTGCAAAGACAGCAAAGTTCAGTCAAAAAATCAAAGAGGCATATCCACCTTCCTCTGTCCACATCATGGAGAGCAGAAGCAAAGTGGAAAATAAGCACAGGCCTGTGGGCAAAAAGGTGGGTTAGGCAGTGCTTCCAATATACTATTGATGCATAAATTAAAATGAAAAACATATTAAATATATAAGGCCTCCATTACCCAAGGCACACTTACATTATACCTTAGAAGTCATTCCCGGGGTTTCGATGGGTCTGTTGCACAAGTGTCGTGCTATTCGGGGTGAGGAGGGAGGCAGTGTCTGGTCTGTGTCCCTCAATAAGGTTATTTATTTTTGGAGGAAAGGGTTGCTGGATCAGACCAGTCTTAAGGGTTTTGAAATCTTAATAGCAGCTGGAAATTCACTTGAAAGGTAGTAAAAATGGCCATAGCATCTATATTGTATTTTTTGTTGTTTCTTATCTGGGGGAAAAAAGTTTCCCTTTTAACAGGCTATACTTTCTTCCCTGCTACAAGGGAAGGAGCTGCCTGTTGCTTGCTTTCAGAAGAAGGCAGCTAATGGAGCAAATGTTGATTGTTAAGCAGAGAGAGCTATGAAAAGGTTAGCAGATGCTATGAATATGAAAACCGCCACATGGGGCAAAAAAATAAGGAATACCTATAAGCAGAAAGTCTTGCAGCTATGTGATAAAGAATCTGCACTGGAGAAGTATGTGGACGTTTGGGTGGGACATCACCTCTTCAATTTATAGCGCTCTGTTTTATTTACATCTTTGCAATGTCCCCATGTGATGGTAGGGGCAGGGTGATCTAAGAGACTGTTATCTCCTCCTCTTCCTCTTCCCCTTCATCATCATCTTCCTCTGAGTCTGAGAAGTCTGAAGGTTTGCTGGGGCTGCTGGAATGGGATGGAGAAGGAGACATCTGGGAGTCCAGTCTGTCCCTCAAATGTAGATGTTCTGGGGATTGGTGGTAGGTTAAGGGATGCCGGGGGCTGGGTGGGCACACGGGGGGAACTTCTTCCTCCTCCTCCTCTCCTGAGCATTTCTTGCCTACGTCACTGAGGTCTGGGTGAGGATTGAACTTGGTGGGTAGGGTCTGTTCTCTGCAGCCACCAGAAGAGAGGAGCTCTCTTTCCTTGGAGTTCCTCCACTTCATCCTTCTGTTCTGGAACCAGATCTTCACCTGAGGTGGAGGGAAGCAACACAGAAATGAAATGGTTCAGTAAAACAGGGACCGGGAAAGGTCTTTTGGTTGCACTTGCAAAACCCTACTCATGCCCATACTGAAGCTCACAGGGACCAGGAAAAGCCTTTTGGTTGCACCCTTGAAACCCTGCTCGTGCCCTTACTGAAGCTAACAGGAACCACAGATCCTGACCTTTGGGGACCCTACGAGAGGGGCTGGGGGGCAATAAGGCCATCGTCTATCCTGTCTTACTCACCCAATCATGCTGCTCTCTTGGCTCCCTTGATGCTCATGGCCCTGTAGCTTGCTTTGGGCTTCCTCCTGGTGATGGGCAGCTCTCCCTGCTCCTGTCCTCTTTTCCTCCCTTACCCTCAAGCTGAGCTGAGGGGTGGGGGGCCCAGCTCCCCACACCCCTCTGCCCTCCCCACCCTGTGCCCCTTCTCACCTGTGAGTCCTTGAGGCCCAGCTTGGCTGCCAACTTCTTCCTGTCGGGTTTGCTGATGTACTTCTGCTTCTGGAACATCTTCTCCAGCGCCTTGCGCTGCACGTCGGAGAAGACGGCACGGCGCAGCATGCCACGGCGGGGCTTGCCGCGGGCAGCCAGCGGCCAGGAGAAGGTGCCTGGGATGGGGACCACGGCGGAGGCGGCTGTGGGGGGACACACACAGGGCTGAGCAGAGTGGGACTGGCCCCCGCTGCCCCCCTCCCTGCCCTTCGTGTGGGCACCCATCAACCTGGGGCCGTGAAAAGGAGCTTTAGGCTTAACTAAGCACCCCCCTTTCAGCCAGTGATCACTGGGATTAGATCTATCAACTCAAACGTGTAAAATGGATCAATAGTGGCCGGTTTTGTTGGGAGATTCAAAGGTCTCCGGCCTGAAAAGGCAAAGCGAGGCGTACCGGCTAAGATAGAGGTATAATAAAAAAGCTTTCCTTCCCGCTCAGAAGCATTTGATTTTTTTCAGACGCTTTTATCATTTCAGACGCTTTATTATGCTCGAGATGAAAATGAGGACTTTTCTGATTCCGAACAAAACCGCTTCTCTTCAGATGCAGTTTTGATCAATCAGTATTCATCTTTTTATATTAATCTCTTCTCCCCCCCCCAAAGTTGGAGAGTTGAATCTGAAAACATGAAAAGTAACAGCTAATTAGCACATTGCCTGGTTCCCAATGGCATTGGTATGATAAAAAGGGCAGAGTTTTGCCTTAAAAAAAAAAAAAAAAAGGGGGGGGAACCTCCCCAAGAGAGACAGAGATGCTAATGAAGCGTGAATGGTAATTGTGTAGTAATGAACTAACAGAAAAAGACTGAGGACAAGCAGCTAACGCCATATATTATTGGAACAAAAGAGATTTACACTTTCAAACTAAACACAACGGCATGCCAGGCTCCTCGGGAGAATACTGATGGCACAATCTTCTCTTTCCCCAAATCATTTTCATTAAATGGACATGAAAAGCTATTTATAAAGCTCAAGTTGTTTTTGTTAGGCCATTCACATGCTGGAGAAAGGAAGCAAATTCCATTATCCGGAGGATGAATGGAAGAGCTTGGGTTATTTTTTTTTCCTCTCTCTGTTTCCCTGTTTTCTTTTTAAATTAATAGCTTGTTTGTGTAATTAGATTTCTTTTTTTTTTTTAATTGTTCTCTCCGCATCATAACACTTCAGCGCTGTAAGAATCATCCCCCGGCAGCCTGCTTTCTCCCCCAGACCATGTCGTTTGAATCCCACTGACGGTCTCGCCGAGTAAGCGATGGCAGTGGGACAGACCCAAGCAGGAGGAGGGGAGGGTCGGTAGGCGGTGGAGGAGGGAAATCCCGGCCCTGCCCGCGGTGCGCTTGATCCTCCAGAGACCCGGCGGGGGAGGAAAGGTTTATTTTTTTTTTGGGGGGGGGGAGGCGGGGGACAGGGCGGAGAGCAGCTTTGCAGGGGAGCGGGCTCCTTCCCACCCTTCCTCCCTCCGCCTGCGCGGAGCGGTGCGCGGAGCGGTGCGCGGGGGCTGCGCGGGCGGCGGCGGGAGCTGACCGCTCCCCGCGTGGTGCTGAAAGCGGCGGCGGCGGGGGAAGGCGCCGGGCGGGAGGGGAGGAGAGGGGGGGACGGGACCCGCCTGGCCTTGGGACCGTGACAATCCCGGCTAATTTGCCGATCAGCGGGGGGAGCGGGCAGGGAATGTCAGGCAGTCACTGCCTGTGCTAAATCGGGCATCAAATTGGCGCGACTGATGCTTGAATGTTGTACTCCCGCCAACCTCTGAACTGGAGCATAACCCCCGGGGGGGGACGGGGGACGGAGAAATATCACCGGGAGCGGGGCGGGAGGGGAGGGGAGGGGTCCGCCCGGAGAGAGAGGGGGGCTTTTAAAGACCTACCTGGGAAATAGGAAGATCTGATAAAGGGCTGGAAGGATCCTTCAAAGTACGGAAAGGAGAAAGTCTTTGGAGGGACGCTCTGAAGCAACGCAGGGGAAGTTTCTAGTAAATAAATACAATTCAGTTAAGTCATTGACTTGGACTCGACCGACGGCACGGCTGGGTCTGTCGCTTGGTCCGGGGACCAACGCGGTATTTCTTTCCCCCAAAAAAACAGAGCCAAACTGAGCTCGGAACCCGCCTAGGAAAAGCGGCATTTCTGCTGCGATGGTTTTGCCAGCAAAGCGGCACTGGGGGGCCCAGAGGCGGTCAGGAGACCCGCCTGTGGGACCCCCCCGCGGCCGCTCCGGAGGCGGCGGAGCCGGGCTAGCAGCCTGCCGGCGCTCCCCCTCGTCCTTACCAAATACGAGCGCTGCCGCAGGGCTCCGCAGCTCGGCACTGGGTCCTCCCTCCCTTTCCTAACCCCTCTCCCCCCGCCGCCCCCCTCCTGCAGGGAGCCAGGGACCGGCGGGGCCGGGAGCGGGCCGCTTACCGGCGCGGGGGGCGGAGGAGAGGATGGCGTTGACCCCAAACTTCAGGAAAGTGGAGTCGTTGCTGGAAGTTTGCGGCGAACAGATCCTCCTGGAGCCGGCGGCGGCGGTGGAGCTGGTGAGCTCCGGCGTCCCCGAGTCCGTCCTGGCCGCCGAGGTTGGGGGGGACATGCTGGGCGGGGGGGCAGTCCTGGGCAGGTAACTGCTGGGCCTGCTGATCCGGATCAAGTCTTCCACCAGGAAGCTGGAATGGCTGGAAAAAGCTGACTGCAGCGACTGAGGCAAGGTGAGGGTGGGAGTCGGGCGCAGGAGGCTGGGGTAGACGGCCGGCGGGGCGATGAGGCTGGGGAACATCATCGCCGGGGCCGTCCGCGGAGCGGGGCTGGGGCCGCTCCTTTGTTTGTTTGTTTGCTTTTGCTTTTGTTTTCTGCTTTGCAAAACCTCGTTTAGTAAAGATCCAGCTAGCAAGCCTGGCGGGGTTCTCTCTGCCCCTTCCTCCTGGACGATGGGTTTTATAGTGGTCAGCCCCGCTGAGGCTCTTTCAAAAGTGACAGCCCCAACAATGGGGTTCAACAAAGTTCTCCACTTGAGCTTCATTCAGGGCGAGCTCCGGGCTTCTCCATTGGTCCGGGGCTGCAATTTATGATTGGATTAGACTTCATAAGCAACCGGGGCACAATGGCCCCGCCACAAAGAAAGTGTAGTCATCAATTTTGCATATTGACCGCCTCTTTGGAATACAGCGCTCCAAAGGCTCCCAGCAGGGTTTTGTTCAGAGGCAACACACACAGGCTAATTAAATGCCTATTTAAAAGTTTCGAATGACATCTTGCCTCGTCGAAAGGGAATTATTTAAAGAAAGCACTAAATTTATTTGCCGCTCCCCTGCTGAGTTTAGGAAATAAATCAATAAATATTCATATAAACTTATCTGCGGGCTCTCAGAAAAGGACGGGTTTTGTGGAATGGAAAATACAAATTAGAAAACGTGGAACCAAGCTCTGCTGAGGGGAACAAATGTTCGGAGCGGGGACCCCATCGCGGTTTGAGCCCGTTCTGCCCCCTGCTATCAGTTTGCAGCAAAATTTGCGCGCGTGGTTGGGGTTATTTTTCTATCTGCACGTCGAAGGTCCGGTACCAAGCGAATCTGGGGTGTTAGGCTGGGCTGGGGTGTTAGGCTGGGGTGTTAGGCTGGGCTCGCAGGACCCGAGCTTCGCAAGCCTTGTAGGTGAGCTCAGGCGGGCGGCTCGCCCGGACCGGACCGCCCTGTCAGCCGCCTCGTAGCCGCCAAGAACTCTGCTCCGAGAAAATCTGAACCCTGAACGTAGGAAAGAGCTTTGTGGGGCCAGAGCAGCCCCCCCAGGTTCTCAATCTGTTGGTCCTCTTAAGCTCATCCGCATTAAAAACAGTGGAAATAACTACCCTCCGACCGTGATAAACGAAGGCAATGTTGGAGCATTTTGATCCTTTTGGCTAAAGTAGTCTGAGTTAGGCTCGGTTTTACCGGTATCGGTGGCTCGGAGCCTTCTCGACGCCGGCAAATTCACCTGACGGGGCTTTTGAGCTGCGTGCCTGCGCGGAATTCCCGGAGGCGACCTCAGCCCGGCGCCGCGGAGCCCCCGGTCCCCTCGCGTCGGTGGAGGGACAAATGCCGGCGTCCGACGGAAAAGGAGAAAATAGGGATTTTTCTGGCAGAGAGGTTTTGTTTGTGGCGGCATACGTGGAAACAGGCGCAAGTGTAGTTAATGTCTTTTGGAGCTGGGTGATGAAAGCAACTATTGAGAGTGGTTTTACCTGATTTCTCTGTTAAAGACTATAACAGATGTGTTAAATGTCCTATGTTTTAAAAGCACCCTATTCAGCCCTTTGGTGTGGCTGAACCTTTGCGAGCAGAAGTGTGCAGCTCAACCATGCAGCCTTGATCCTATTAACCATGAACTAACTGTCACCTTCAGCTGTTTTCCCTTTTTACTTTTTAACACAAAGCTTTCTCAAAAATCTTATTAACCAGCTTTATTTCTCTCGATGGTTTTTGTCCGGGCGTTTTGTCTTGATTATCTCCATGTCGATGCTTTAACCATTCAATAAAAGTGCATCTGCGATTTATATCACATTAGGGAAGAAAGAAAGTCTGTTAAACCTCTCCCTTGATTCAAATCAAAAAGTTATTTATTAGAGAGGACGGAATCAGCCCTCGAAATTGTATGATCCCCACAAGCTTTCCCGGTGCCGTACGCCGGCCTCCAGCAGATGAGCATCTGCAGAAGGCTGGCTTGGAAGATCCCTTGTCTGAAAGCATCACTTTGAAATAAAACCTCGCTGGAGTTCTCTCCCCCCCAAGTTTGGTTAATCTCGATGCTTAGCAGGTAAAGGACAAAGGGGGGGAGGGCGCGGGCGGACCCCGCGGGGCTCGGGGGGTGCAGGCGGGCAGCGCGGCGGGGCCCCGGCCCCTGCCCCCCGCCCCGGCCGGCACCGCTCGGGCACCGCGGCGGGGTTGGGGGGGGGGGGGGGGGGGGGGAAGGGGGGGAGAAGCGGGGGGGCTGCCCCGTCCTGCGCCGGCTTTGCCTTTCCTCTGGCCCCCACCCCGAGCGCTCCGGGCTTGTCTCAAGCCCGTTTATACGCGTGGCTGCGCTCAAGGTGGTATTTTGCAAGCGAGTGGGACGGTGGCGAATGGAAAGAGCAAACAGGGGTTTCCCAATAAAATAATTGATTAGCACCCCCTCGTCCCCCCCATCCCCTCTCTCCCCTGCCCGCCCGCCCCGGCGTTTTCCAAGGCAGCTCCGGCGTCTCGGAGCAGCCCGGGCGGATCCCAGAACACTTCGTTTTTTACAGTCATTATACGTTTCCTTTGAGATGATTTACTCCTTTCTTTACATATACATTGGGGGCGCTTTGGCTCACTATAGACCAACTGCTGCTAATTTCTCTGGTCTAAAAAAGAGGGTCTGACATTTTCGGGAAGGTTGGGTCAAACGCATGCTGGGGCACACGTGGACCCAGTTCCTTGCGGGGCGTCTGAGCACACTCATAAAGAATTCCTTAAGCACCAAGGCAAAAGGGACTAGACATCTATTGAAAGGGAAGATAGACCATAAGAAACCAAGAAATCAGACGAAAGGATCTTCTTTTAAGTGATCGCCTTTGGAAGTTTCTTTTCAAAGGCAGTGATCATTTAAGAGAAGGGAATTCTAATGTCTCAGGATAAAACCTGTGACTAATGCCGTTTGACCTATGCTCATGCCGTTTTGTGCTTCCTGCCATTCATTTTAATGTCGTTATCTTCAAATTTATTTCTTAAAAGTCACGCGCTTTCTTTGTCGCTTAAAAAGAAAAAAACAAAACAAAACAACCAAAAAAAAAAAAACCAAACCAAAAACGCAAACCCAAACCGGGTGGGGGGGAGGGCTTGAAGCCTGCGTGTGTCCCGGTCCGAGGCTGGTAATCCGCATGAAATTGGGAGAGCCAGCACTCCAAACCCGGAGAGCGAGGAGCCGGGCTGGGCTGGGCCGGCGGCGGGGCTGGGGGCCGGCGGCCCTCTCCCCGCAGCCCCCCGCCCGGGACGTCTCAATCACCGCCGCGGCGCTCCCCCGGCCCCACGCGGGACGCTCCCCCGAGCCTTTCCCCGCGGGGGAGCCGGGCCGGGCCCGTCCCCGCGGCTCCTTTCCCGCAGCCAGGTGAAAGCCAAACTCGGCCCGCTCTCGCCCAGCCCGCCGAGCCCCGCCGAGCCCCGCCGCTTCTCCTGCTCCCGGGCTCCGGAGGAGGCGTGCGGGTGCGCCTTCGCCTTCCCCTTCCTTTGCTTTTTTTTCCGCGGCGGCGGCGGGAGGGATGCTCCGGCCCCGGCGTGTCCGAGCTCCCTAACGATGCTTATCGACCTCGTCGGGGGCTTGAATGGGGGCTGCGGGGGCGAAGCTATATTAAGACACCTAAGGCTTCACCTTTAGAATTCAAGCACAAGGAACAGTAACTGTTGGTTCGTTCAAAGCTCTTCTAGATCCCCCCTTTTCTTGAAAATCCTTCTATTGTGCCAATCAAGCAGATGGTTTGCAGGAAATATAGCTTGGCCCCAGTGACCGAAACTAATTTTAACTAGCCTTCCAAGCCTGGCACGTTTGTTTTGCTCTTACAAAATAGCTAAAAAAACAGCTGGCAAGGGTGAATTAAACCCATTAAAGACACATTTATAAGAAATTATATTCACATAGGTTGCTTGAAACCCCCCTAAGAGGGGAGAGATGAGCGTATTGAAATGAAAATGTCCCCGAACACACTACCCTCCTTAACATCGCCTGAGAGTCTCAAAACATTTTACTAAATAGATTAACTTGACTATTGTTTCGCATCACATTTATCAGCTTCATTAAGTGAATAGCTGAACAAATATATTACGCATGCATGAAAAGCTCTTTTGGGGGCTGCCTTATTGTGTCCTCAGCCCTGACAGGTGGTTAACTGTGTTTCTCTCTCCTCTCCCCCTCTCTCTCCCTGCGCAAAGAAAGAGGGATCTCGGACAGAGCGCGCAGCCCAGACTTGGCAAAGGGACCTAGAGGGGAGAGTTACTTTCTTTTCCCTCGCCATTCATGCTGGCCAGCCTAGAGTGCACGCAGCCTGAAATGCAACCAGATGATCTGATCATGTCAAAAGTAATTAACTTTAGTTTAGTCTCTCTGTCTTGCTTGCGCCTTACTAACTCCTTCCAAGCCTGTTTAATTTGCATCCTTTCTTCCAAACTTGATTATTTTTGTCCACTGCGTCCTTTTATCCTTTCCCCAACCTTTGTTTTAAAAAACATAATCTGGGGTTGAACAATCCCTCTTCTTTCTTCTCCACTGATCTGTCTAATAAACAACCAACCACACAACCTCCCTAAAAACAACTCCTTGCATGAGCTAAGGTTTGCACGTTTTGGAGACCTAGGATTTGCAAAATGCAATACGGTGGTTTATTCGTTGCCTTAATTTCATGATTATTTAGCACGGTGGAAACTAGCTGGGAATTGGGCAGCGGCTGTTGCTGGGAATTGGGCAGCGGCTGTTCGGATTCTCAGATGCTGGAGGCCAAGGTCCCACTTGTTTCAGTTGTGGTCTCTGCTCCAAGAGTTTCCAAGTTAGACTGCGCAGATGAAGCGTGGAGGATGAGAGAACGTGATACTTTCCCGTTTATTTTCTCCAATATGTATTTCTCTCATCTTACTCAAGCAGGTATGAAGAATTAAAAATCCTGTTGTCTTTCAAATCAGATCCTAAATCTACTTCTACCACCTCACTGCAAACCAAAGTGGTGATCCTTCGCTTATGGCGGTGGCAAATCTCTCTGCTCACCGACTCACTGAAATCTCTCGGCAGTGGGTGGTTTTAAGTGCTAGGAGTTGAGGATCCCATTACTTTTCCACTCATAAAGCCCCAGTTCTGTTCCCCGTTCTCCAGGCTCCGACAGGATGGACAAACTTCTGTGGAGGAAAGGACTCTGTCAGGGCAATTCAACGGGAGGATGAATGTGTCCTGGGGCGGATTTCAGCAGACCTGACAGCTTGCTGTCACCTTAAACTGAGGGTCCCTGAGCCCACGCACTCCCTTGATGCCTTTTGCAAGAACGGACGCAGTCTTTTAGAGGCTGCTCTCCATCCCTCTGTCTGCTGGAGCAGTGCATAGGGTCCTCTGTCTCTCAGAGACAGAAAAAGAAAATTAGTCTTTAACTACCCTGTAGGATTAAACCTTCTCTTATTTCTACAACTTCTCTTAAAAGGGCCAGACCATTAGCCCTCAATCCCTCGACTTTTATCGTGCCAGCCAACTGATACTGCACTTCCTTGGGCCTCAAACCTCTCTGGAAAGGTTTCAGAGAGAGGCTCAGAAGAGCCCATAGGATGCTGATGAGTGCCCGAGTACTTGGAAACACTTTCCCCAATGGAAAGTCTTCCCTGAGGTATGTCCTGGTAGCCAGAAAGATGGTGATGGGCTGGGAGGCTCACTTTGCTCCTTCTAGATGAAAATACCTTCAGATGCTGTGATCTGGTGGGGGAAGCGGTTGTCGTGGGGGGTGCCAGGTAGGCGGCAGAGAGGCTTCAATGAGTCAGACACCTGCACTGTGGTGTATCACCCTGTCTGGAAAGTCATACTGTCCCTCCTGGTGCAAATGCTTTGACCACGCAGGTATCAACTTCTTGGCACAAACTCATTGTTGCAAGAATATTCCTGATTTGAAGGTGTGGAGGTATCTTCTTCAAAACTCAGTGTATTTCTCCCTTTGAGTCCTATGTGAAGGTGCTGAAAGTTCTGTTGACAGGGATTAACCTACGTATCTTTTGGTGGGACCAAAAGCCATGCGATAAGGAAAAAAGAGAAACTCAAATACTCTGTAACAGTTACTTAGCAAGAAAAAAAGAGCAAAAAGTCCTTGCTGGGATACTGCAATGCTCTTGCAATGGAAACGGGTGTATCTCTTAAAATAGAAATAAAGTAATTTGTGAGTTCTGGGGTTTTTTGATCATCGAATTCCCTGGACATGTAGCGATTTAATCTTGGAAGCATTACACCAGTGAACTTGTCCATTGAGGCAATGGATTCACAGTTAAATGGTTCTGTTCCAGACCATGCCCTAACCATAGCTACATTCATGTCTATAGGTCGCTGGCAAACTGTACTGCATCCACAGAGGAAGAGACTATATGTGCAGGCCTCTTTGGAGAAGATGCAATGCTTGGTGTTTCCAGAAATACAAAGCTATTCTTGTAGATGTTGATATGGAGTATGTTTGATTTCTGGAGCTTTGACAGAAGAAGAGAGCTGACAAACTTTGTCCCTCAGGGTTTATATTCATAGAGCCAGTGAGAAATGAGTTAGCAAGCACTGGTCCACGTGATCCATGTGCTCTGCTCCCAGTTACTTTGTGTGAATTGGAAAGTCAGATGAAGGAAGATACCTGTATTCCTGTTGTCCTTTGGGGACACTTTTCATCAAGTGAGGTGCTTCAGGTAGAGAAAACCAAGGAGAAAGAAGCAATAATGACAGAGGAATGAATAGCTCCATAGTCTTAGGCATCATGGACATCTCTTCAGGTTTCTCAAGTGTAGGTCTCTGAATTCAGGATGACTGGCTCCCTGCAGAGCCAATAGATTTTGCACTGGTTCTCCGCTCGTGAAAAAGAGTTGTTCTCTTTAGAAGACATTTGACTCATTGTGGAGACTCAACAGGGATGCCCTTCTTCTGGGCTTCCCTTTGCGCAGCACAGCTTCACGGTGTTCAGAGATGAAGGGCTCTTCCATTTTGTCACCGGGAAAAGCTGATGAGGTTCCAATTTCACTTACACTTGTAAAACTTCCTTGAAATAGCAAAGACCACAACCTTTCTGATGGGCGCTTACCCAACCTGTAGAAAGTATGTCCCTCCCCAGAGAATTGTATTTTTTTCCTGGAAAACAGTAAAAAATGCCTTCCTTTTTTCCACCAGCCATGAGATTGAACAGACACATGGTGGAATGCATTGCCCATTTATGCCTTCAGCTTTCTGAAAGCAAACGCAAATCTCTAGGACTAAGGAGAGTGCAAGCGTGTAAAGAAAGTTGTAGAAAAGCTTTTCCCCATGCCTTTGGCCAGAAAATGTTGCTCGTTCTGTCAGGGCTGAAGTCAGGGGCAAAACTCATGCTAATTTTAATGTGGTGGGGTTAAGCCCTAGAAGAATTTGAATGTACTTGTCTCTTTTCAGTATTTTGTCAGGAGTATTTTGATACTGCAGGGGAAATATCAAAGATGACTGAAGTTTAGAATTAGACAGCCAGGATGTTTGAATGGGATCTTCATAGTCTGAAAGAGGTTTCCTCAGGTTTCTTGTCATGCCTGTACAAATGAAAACTGCTTAACAAAAATAATGTTTTAGTGGTTGCATTCACGTTTTCAGCTCTCATCGTGACATGAATTTTGCCTCTTTTTTTTTCTTTCTCTTTTTCCTTTTCCATTAAAAATGTAAGAGGGTGGAGAACATCAAATCTTGTGTCTCTAGAAAGGTCTTTAGGGGAGCTAGATGGGATTTAGCAGATTTAAAATTTGACTTGAGGAAATCTGGTAAGGTCAGGTTGGCCTGGCACTGATAAGCATTGCTTTTGTGGCAGGGTGCAAGGAGGGTCAGGGCTATGAACCGCGCAGGCCTTGAACTGCACGCAGTCATGATGCTGGCAGAAGGGTTGTCCCCCTTGCGCAGATGGAGAAGCACTGGCACCATCCCATTTACTCATCCGCAAATGCCTTTGAAAATAGACTACTAGTTTATTTTTCAAGTGGTAATGTTACTCAAATGTAGTGCATCTTGGTTAGTCAAACTCAACAGTTTAGCATTAATTTGACCATGAACAAGAGATGAAACATGCTTTTTTTGAGGAGCCATGGTCTGGCTGCTACTCATCAGACCCAGAAAGGCCAGGAGAGAGGAGGTTAATGTAGCTTTAAGCTACGTTTGCATCCTCCAGATTCGTGGATGTCCTGGGATATGGGGTAGTTCTCTAGAGTCTTTTAAATTGATCTGGCTTAGGTCTTAAATGGAAGTCTATTCTTTCACCTATCAACCTTTACCAAGCTTTCCCTAATGGTACCGACCAAAAAATTGTCTGTCCTCCCTTTCTGCTGAAAGTTTACTGCTCCTACAGAAAAAAAAATCAGCAGAGGGGAATGCATAGAGACAGGGCTCAATTGCTGCCCTGGGTCAGACCTCTTTCGAGTGGCAGTTTAAGCAAAGAGGCTGGACTTCTGCACTGGAGCAGTTAGCGTCTAGGCCTTCTCCCTGCTGCTGAGTTTATAGCAGAAGCAGGAGGGGGTAGGACGGTTACTGAAGCATGGAAAAGTTTTCATTCACTGCTGTCTGTGACAGCTGTGTGTACAGCAAGCGTCTCCTGATTTGTGAAAGGGAGAACGGAGGATATCCTCTTGTTATCTTCTGCTATTTCTGCGGCGTCCTTTAGCCAAAGAGAAGGTTTTTTGATCTCAGTTCTGATGCTCCAGCTCTAATATTTAAAAGACTGTTTCAAGAAGGATGGAATAACCATGGGATTTATGAGGTGTACTGATTTGAGCAGAAGGATACAGTAATTGGATATCTTTCTTTGGAAAAATTGATTCATACAAGGGTTTGCATCTGGTTTCAGGCCCCACAGTACAAAATGGGACTGACTCTGGTCTGGACTGGGCTGAGATCCAAATTCAAAACTGGGGTATTTGCACTCTGGGCAGATGGAACAGGACTGTGAAACAGACTCACTATTTAAAAAAAAAAAAAATATCTAGGCTTTGTATGAAAGCTTTAGGAAGAACCTTGCTTTGGCTTATTTTCCATTTACCACCACATCTATGTGAGTGTAAGCATTTCCCTTAAAGGAGCAGGTAGAGATGATGGGCTCTGACGTGCTGCAGCTCCTTTTCACCCCGCTTTTAGTGTCCCCAGGAAGCCAGTACATTTCAAACTTGCACCTCATGTTGGGAAACTGATTCCAGTGCACAACGAGACTGCCTGGCCACATGGAAAAATCCACAAAGACAGACAACTAAAGTCATCCTTCTGGGCTGGGGACTTTTCAGCTCTCATGCCAGGGATCTGGGATGTCCCCTGGAGCTGGGGCCATGTGGCCAAGAGGACTCTCCTCCTCCTCCTTCTCCCCTAGCCTGTTCACTGCAAGGTATGTCCTTAGGGCAAAAATGACATCTTTAACTCTCTAGCTTAGATGTGTTTTAAGTGGAGCTTTCCTGAAGAGCTGCCGTTAAATCATAGGGTTTGTTTTATGACTTATATTTTCAAATAAAGCTTTGTTTAAGCAAGACAGCCAAGTAATTACTTATAGCTTTTCAAGAATGTGCGCTGTGTTTTCTTTTCCTCGTCATTTAAATTCCAGAGTGCACAGGACTCCCATTTTTAAGTAGATTTTAACCATGACTAGAGAAGCTTAGTTATCAGTTATGTGCTATAAACAATATGCGGGGGGGAGATGTTTGGATCAGAGCTATTCAGTCCTTGCTTGCTAATCTAATTACGAAGTGTAGGTTTCCTGACACAGAGCTCCTTGCATAGAAAAGGCTTTTCTCACACCTGGTGGATTGTTTAGCCAAGCTTTTTAAATGCTTACAGTTTTAAAGGAAAAAAAAAATCTTTTTAAAAAACAAGTTCCTGTGCAGGGCAATAGAAAGAATTTAGTGGTTGTCAACACGAGTTTAGTATAAGGGTGCTGTGTAAAATGTGGGTTCACTTTACATTGACCTTTGGACATAGTAGCCCAAAACATTGTTTTACTTTTTTTTTTTTAAGGGTTAAGGAGAGTGTGAAAGATAACAGATGTCGGTGACTGTATTATATTAAATGTGTGCATGTGCGCATGTGTGTGTGTGTGTATATATGTACGGATGGACACGATGCTCCTATATTTTTGGATGTTTATTGTTAGGGCCTCAAGTGCTCCGCAGCTCTGAAAGGGCAGCTTTGAATTGCAGCCCCAGCAAAACAGTATTTTTGTGCTGTTTAGTCCCCCGATTCCTACAAACAAAATAAAGTACCTTGTCGAATAAGGGCCATTGAGCAGGGATGATGGGTTAAGAGCGGGGGTCCGAGGTGGCGGCGTGGGTGCTTGTTTATCAGGGAGGAGTTGTCAGTTGTTGGCTGTGCTGGTGAAAGGAGGGACGCTGGAGTCTGATGGCTGGGAGAGCATTGATGTGAGGTAACGGGGTAATCGGATTGAAAGTTAGCCATGGTATTTATGTCAGTTCACATTTCGTCAAATGAATAATATGAGGTTGCTACCTAGCCCAGGCCTTGGCCCGGGGGTTGGGTTATAAAGAATCTAAGGCCTCATTTGATTCAAATATAAATTAATTCTCACTGGAGCGTTGGCTGATTAATCTATTTGCATAATAGTAGAAAAACTGCAGTGTGGTTACTTTTGCGGGGATTTGGACAAGAAAAGCTTTAAATTCATTTGAAAGAATAGTGTGTGAGAAGTCAGGGAACCAAAAGCACCTCTATAGGGCTCCTGAAGCCATTTCTTTTTCCCCCGACCCTGATGTGCAAAACCAAAGGCTAAACTTGTGCACACGGAAGTCTGACACCCTTCTGAAAGAAAATTGTGCTCTGACGCCTAGTTACACTTACATTTTTCTGGTTGATGTAAATAGTGTTGCTTTCAGTAGTTAGAACAATGGCACCCTTTATCATTTTTGATATTTAATAAAAATGAAGCCCAAATAAAAAAGGGATACTGTGTATGTGGAGCAAATGCTGAACTGCAGCAAAGCTATGTGGGGAGATAAAGAACTAAGAGAACCAAATTCACTTGAAATGTAAATGCTATTTGTGTGTAAGCCTGGTTATCATTTGCTATAGGGGAATGAAAGATCATGGTTCTGCTGGCCACATGCATCTTAACAGCACGGCCAGGGGAGAACGACTGGGTCTCGGTGCTGTCACTGAGCAGAGGCTCGAAGAGCAAAAGGGCCTCTTCTCCCTCTCAATAAGTCTCTCCAGCACTTGACTTTTGGAGATGACACCTGAAGCACACCCTTATAGAGGACAATATATGGGGCGTGTGCACCCACACGCAGGCACAGTCACATAAACATGTTATTCTATTACATCCCATTTTTGCCTAGACTTTCAGGTGAAATACTGTGCATCTCTATTGCCTGTATAAAATGTTGGGTAAGGGTTTTTGTTTGGTTGGTTTTTTTTTCTCGCTATCTATATGACTGTAGTGTTTGACTGTTTGGCAAAGTATTTTATGTTGGCACACAGATATAGAGGCTGTTTTGTGAATCACGTTTGGGTCCACTGAGCGGACAGAATTCTGTAAAATTCACAAAACACAGCAGCGAGCAGTTTAAAAAAAAAAAAATCCAAATCCTGCTCTCATTGAAGTCTGTAGCTATTTTGCCAATGAGAAAAAAAAGATGCTCTAATTAAGCAAAATGTAAATCTTCCAGCAAGGATGTTAGGATGCAGTTAGAGCAGATCAGTGTGCATATGTATACTGGGAACCTCCAGGTCCGTATTCTGTAGAGTACTTGCAGAAAAGTTGGGCAGTTACTTGGACTCACTTGAGCTTTAAAGTATCCACTAAGATTAAAGATGTCAGGGTTTTGTAGTGGACTTGCCCCTACTGCAGACTACACAAGGTTTCACTCTGAGTTCGGTTGCTTCTGCTAATACCTAGTGACTTCAAACACGGATGGTGGGAATAGGAGGCGTCCCACTTACCCTCTTCAGCTAAGGACTGAGAAAGCTCGCAATGGCTATTCCCAATGAAACCTTTGAATCCAGGTACCTGGGAAGAATCAAACTGATGTTGCAGATTGTAGTTAGGCCAAAGCAAATGATGTTCTAAAAATTGTTCGTGTCTTAGGCAGGAATATTGTAGTCTGTAGGTCATCTATAAGTATGTCCGCATATGGGAAACGGGGTTTTGTAGGAGTGTTGCAGCTGCACCTGAACTTTAGTATTTGTGGATGTCTCGGGCATGCACAATTCAGACCAGATCTTGTGCTGAGGCTTCCTTGATGCCAGTGGTATTGTACTGACTTACAGGGACGATTCCCATCAGGGCTCTGCAGCCGGTTTGGCAGCTGGCTGTCGCTGGACGGAGAAGGTCTGGTTCCTCCTGCCTCATCCCCTTCTTGTTCCTGGCTGTGTAAGCCCGTGGTCCTCTATGTCAGCTCTGGTGCTTAACGGGTCCTGTGCCAATCAGTCTCGGTGTCCCGGCAGAAAAGCAACCTGAGGAAACAAAAATAAGTAGTTTTCAGCTAGCGTAGCAAGCTGTAGCTGAGTGCAGGGTGCCATGTGAGGGCTAAAGCCCATGCAGCAGAAAGGGAAGGACTGCAGGGCCAGCAGCGGTGGCAGGGATGTGGCGTGTTCACCAACTTTTGCTGTGTGCAAGACCTGACATGAGCTCAGGATGGAATGTGTAGCTTCATATTTATTTATTCAATTTTTTGGTTACTGCTTCTAACTTTTGAGCTTTGTTTTGCCTTTTTTCTTTTTTTTTTTGGTTGTGTTTTTTTGGGGTTTTTTTGTTTGTTTTTTTTCCCCTTTCCTTAGTTTAGCCCACCAATACTATGCTTCTAGTGTAATTATTATTTTGACCTGGTTTTCACCCTGTTGATTGCTTTTCAGAGCAATTTGGGAAGGATGTGCTGTTCCTTAGTTGAATGCTGTCTTTTTTTCTGAGCCGGGAATTAGGCAAAAGATCTTGACAAACTGCCATTGAGAAAGGAAAGATGGTGGTCAAACCCCCTTATTTATGTAAAAAAAGTGCTATGGTGTCTGTATGTTCACTGTTGCAAGATCAGCGTTTGAAAGCACAAAACAAATTGATCCTAGCCATGGTCATAAAGCAGCTACGCTGCAGTATTTTTGTGGTTAATTCTTGTGGAAGGGGAATGTCTGGGATCTGCAGAAGGTTGGGCCATACAAGCAAATGACATGCCTGATTAACAGAACGTTGTTACGAGATAATAGTGACTCTGCTGTCTTGCTCTGGTATTTATGAAGAATAAACAAGACCAAGAAAAAGCCAAGACATCTGCTTTCTGAACAGAAGCCCTCAGTCTGTTGACAACCTTCTAGTCCAATTACTCCATGTCTTTTACACCCAATGATTGATGTAGGTCTGATCGTTTAATCTGGGGGAAGTTGAAGGCAAATGAAATGGAGCCTCTGTGCTTGTCTGCCTGACCTGGATAACATACCCATTTGAATCAGCCGTGCGTACTTAAGACAAATACAAGACTTCTCTTTACCTTGATGCAGTGGAAGGAAGAGATGCCTAATGCACTGAAGACAGTGCAAGGCACCAAGGCTCCTGGGTTCTTTTCGTGGTCCTGTCTGCAGAGTAAAATGATGTAAACTGATTAACTTTGCTAGGCCTCTCTATTGCCAGACCTGATGGATGGAATAAATGTTCATAGTGCTTAGTTCAAGAAGTTTTTTTTGAGACTTAATTAATACATCGATCTACTACCTTTTTCCATGCTTTACCAGAAATAGGCATTAAATTACCTATGTTTGCAGCTTAAAGGAAAGCTTTATCTCTGAATGTTTCTTGTTTCTCCCTAGTACCTTTGGTGCTTGCTATATAATTTTTGCAGTTTAGATATTAACTGATTTTACTTCCAGTAACTCACATTGCATGAAGGGGGAATAGCAGAAAAGAAAAAAAGGCATCTTTTTCTTTCTTTCCCTGCTGTCGTGTCAAAATTATGAAATAATATTACATGTGACAATACTAAGGACTAAAAAAAAAAGCTGTTGGATGGGCACTGCTGATTTGTTGAAGTTGTTTCATGTGTTTACAATAAACCTGTCTGTCCAGATTGCACAACTGAAGTTGAAAGTGATGCTCAGAGGGTGCTGTTAGACAAAGGCCGAGCTCTGTCTAGCAGCTTGTGGGTGCTGGAAGGTGGAGTGGCTCCCCTATCTGTTTTGACCACAGCAGTCTATGGTTTCACTTGTGGCAGTTCTGGCACTCATTTGACCTCTTTGTGAGCCAGTTTAGTTCCCTAACTCTACAGGAAGTTCATCAAGAAAAAAAAAAAAGGCAATTTTTTATGGGGTTTATGGTTGAACAGAAGGAATTAGTCCAGCTAGGGACATATAAATTTTTAATTTAATTCCTCTTTTCAGTTTAAATTATGGTGCGAGAGAGACGCATGTCAGGAAATTAAAAGAAAGAATCCCTCTCCAAAGTTAGAATGGGGTGCGTCTGACCTTCTTCAACCAGACTTATCAGTCAGAAATATTTGGTCTAGGGTAAGTTTGAAAGCGATAAGTTTTGCATGCTTTTTTCTGCTTTTCTCATCCTTTATTCTTCTCTTCATGTCTTTCTATCCCAGAACTGTGACAGAGAGAGAGTGAGGCTAAGGTGAGTGCAATAAATCCAGAAGGAAGGGCCAGGTGGGCATTTCTGTACTGGAAAGCCTTGAGTACGGTCTGTGTGAAAATCCTGTTTGTACTCCGTACAAGCTGTTTGCTCGCAGTCGCCTTCAGTAAGGGCTTAGGTTGGGTAAGCAGGCAGGTCAGCTAATGAAACTGCAGAAGGAAAAGTATCAGGTAGGTCTTCATGCTTCCTTCTGGAGCTTTTTGAATGTAGAAACACCATTACAAGCTGTTTCAGCGCCAGTGACAAAGCCAAGCTTGTAGGCAGGCTTCCTCGCCGGTCTCTGTCCACCCATACTTTTATGTTTCACATTGTTCGTTGGTCGGGATTGAACAAACCTGTGTTTGACATTTCTAGCACAGCTCATTACTGGTAAAAAGAAAACAAGGAGCTTTTCGTGTCTGGTGGGTAAGTCAGATATATGACACGGAGAGAAATGATCTTCCTCTCAGAGCTGTAGAAAGTTGAATGGCAGAAGTAAATAACCAACAATGGGATATGCTCAACAATATTTATGTGAGCTTTGTGTTCTCAGATACACTTGGATGGCGGTGAATTGTCAGTTACTATATCAATCTGCCAAGTATGAATAGCTCTCAAAGAGCTTGAACGTTCTCAGGTTAAGGCATCTGTAAAGCTGATAGAGATCATGCATGATATTGATATGACCTCATTCTGAGGGCATATAAATTAAATCATTCCTAAGCAAGGGAACCAGCTCGCTCAGCAATGTTCACATGGAAACATGAGGCATTTTGCAAATAGGCAGATACCCTGGTACTTGACTGTCAGATCAGGCGTGGTGCAGTTTGTCTTTATCGTTTTTATACTGTGCTCCTCACCATGGCTGACACAGAGAGCTTTAGAGTTTTCACTAAATTGTCTTTATTTGACAGAGGATCTTTATGGGAGGGAGTGGAATTTGTATCATACCTGTGGCATGATCTTATCTAAAATATTTTGTGTGCACAAAACAGAAAAGTGCCATTCACCACTTAAGGATGTAGAAGCTAGAAAAGAGCATAAAGGTTGTACTGGTCGCATCCGAAGAGGAGGTGTTGACAGTGATTTTTAAATTGTGGCTAAATGGAATTCTAAAGCCATAGCCATAGATTACAGCTTATTTTCTTAGTTACAGATAATTATTTGAGTTCTAGGTGGATTATAGACTTCTCAGTTGAACCATATGGTATTAATATGTAGTACTAATACTTTCCATCTTTTCTGATTGCCTTCTATGGCAGGTTGACAGCTATTCCATATACTCATTTCAGAATCTTAGGTAGCTTTGATCAGCTCAAAGGTGCTCTTGATTCTCTGCCTGCCTTCAGTAAGATAGCCTCAGCTGATCAAACTCACTTCTGAGAGAATATTGTGCAGTAGTTCAGGAAACAGCGTGCAAACCTTTCTCTTCAGTGGACAGTACCCCATGTTAGTTGTTTTTCTTCTCGCTGGCAAAAAGAAGATCCTCCTTGCTCATTATCATCTACGTATCTTCCATGCTATACCTTCTGACAAGTAGCATACTTGTGTTGCTAACACATTCTGTGTTATCATCCCAGTTAAGGTATCTTGGCAATTATTGTCAATCTATTTTAAAGAAAATGCTATAGATGCAGCTCTCAGTTTGCATCTTTGTAGCACATCAGAGCTTTGCACCAGTGCAATTGAGCACGTACTTTGGTTTTTTCCAGTAGTTGTCATGCTCACAAGCATGAAGATAGGTGATATACATGAAGATAGGATATATGCACAAACTGACTGTGTGGTACGCTCATGGCTTGTGAGCTGGATGGGAATAGGAAGCTCTGGGATGGTGTATTTAAGGTAACAGGTCTGCAGTTCCCTTCTCTGAGGCCTTGCCCTCTTTTTCTGTTGCATTGTGGAGCTAGGCTGTTCTCCTTACACAGAAGAGTGTGTGTACCCTCTTGTGCTGCCAGAAATTCACACGGATGTCTGGATTTGCTGCTACATGGCATTATCTCCTTAGGACTCTGTGACCTCTCTGTTAATTTTTAGACAAAAACTTCTGAAATTTCTGGGTTTGACCCTACATGAGAAACTTCTTATCCTGTGCATACAGATGCTCAAAAGCTTTAGAAAAAAGGATTTACAGGAGTGATATTTGGAATACTACTGCAGAGTCTAATCCTCATAGCATGTTAGTTGACTAATGCCAGCTTTCTGTGGGCCAAAACTAATTGGGCAAAATCTGTGATAAAATTATATTAGTGTGTAATTTTTTCACTCAAAGTAATCTATTTAAATGAGGTAAAAGTGTTCACGTAGAGATATCCTGTGAGGCTTTTTTCTTGGCAGGATGAAAGGTCTGTTTTTAATGTAAGAGATCTCTTAAAAACCTACCACAGCATCAGGCAAGTTGTAATTTTAGCCATCGCAGCTCCTTTGCTTAGGGCATACCTCAGCCAATCTGACTTTGTTGAAACTATACCTTTCCTCTTAGGGTACCCATGACCTGTATGGAAGTCTAGCTTTTGACTTAGCTGTAGTGACCAGTGGCCCTGTGTTTCCATCAAAACTCCCAAATCCATTAATTAGCAACTTCTTTTATCAAACCAAGACCTGCAAAACCCTTGTGAATAAACACAGGCCTCAGAGGATATTTTTTTATATTCACGTTAATGAATCTATGTTACACAATTAGAAACTTGTTGATATAGGACAGCAAATGGAAACAAACAGGATTGCAATACACAACTTAGTAGCCTGGGACTACTTATATCAGCTATTAAAAATAATTGCTGATTCTTAATGGTGTCTGATAAATTCAGGATCTAGAAAAGAGAGAGGATGGAAAGAGAAGCTGAAGTCGTATCTCCAAACTGAATAGAGAAACTTTGTGATTGGTTCTTAAGGTCATACAAGATCTGAAGAAAGAGAAGCAAAAGAGGCTTTCTCCCTCTGTGTCTTTTTGACATACACAGGCTCAAGGCGTACCACCATACTTGGGATATTCTGTCCACCACCTCAGTTAGCCACCGGTCTTGACCACAAGGCAAACGCGGTGCGTATGCCTGTTCTGCGTCCTCAACGCTCATGTCTTAATATCGCAGTCTCCTTTGCTATGTGAAGAGCATGTCAGAGGCCACGCTGTAGGCTGTGTGGCACTCAATTGTGGGTTTTAGATGCTGTTAAAATACTCCAGTTTCAATAGGAGCACACTTGGCCGTGATTGACGAGGACATTGTAAGACGACATGCCGTAGGAGGGTAGGTGAGAGAACAATCTTGACCAAGTGTAAATGATCAAACAAAAATGAACGGGGGTCCCCATTCAGCAGTATGCGTAAAACAATTTGAACTTATCCTGCATACCAGTTCCTCCAGTGAACAAAAACTTCATTAAATGCATTCTTGAAGAGTATTGCACTGAAATAAATTGTTTTAACTTGAAAGAGCAAGGACTATTCGTGGGACTAAAATGTATGAGGCCAGGTCCTGTGCTGACTTATGCCACATCAAGTCCTGCTCATTAGAGCTGCCATTCACAAGATAAATTTCAAACCAGAATTGTTTTGGTGTGGTTGCAGGGTATTAAACCAGCAACTGTGGCTCAGGCAAAGGCAAGGGTGGCTCTGAGTCAATAGGAATAACTGTGGGAGGAAGGAACCCATCTTTAACACAAGCCTGGAGAGCTGCCTGTTTCATTATATGCTGAAAACCGTACCATTTGCCCGAATACACTTACCTCCCTGGCTTAAAATCCTTCTGATTTGCCTGTCTAGTATAGTTCATTGTCAAGCACAAGTTAATTGATTTTCAGTTCCCGTGGCTCTGTGGCTATTCCTTTAGCATTTGTGGGGAGACCAGGCTCCCATGTGCAATTAACTCATCGTTTAAAAACTCCTCCGACTTCCATTTGCTATATATTTATACAGCACCTGACACAGTGAACCATTATCTGACTGAGGCCTCCAGACTCCTCTTTCCTTCCTTTTTTCCCCCCCCATTTGTCTGTGCAATGGGAGTGAAAGGAGTTTTTTAACTCCTTTGATTTCTGTGGTCTGGTGTTTACTGCATGTTTGACAGTTACTCTTGACTGGCAGTGATATTTCTGATTCCCATCCAGTTCTCACCAAGGCTGGGTAGCTTTCTAAATCAGCTAGAAGCAGGTGCCTTTAGTTATCCCTGTTTTTAGGATTAAATAGTAAAATATTTTGTTACTCTGCAAAATAGCATGACAAAATGTTTATCTGTAGTAATTAATTTTCATGTTATTAAAAAGGATATTTTTATTTTTATTATTGCATCATATTTTAGTTATTATTTTAGTATTATTAAAGGCAAAGGAAAGAGGAAAGAGAGTTTACTATCATATAGAACATAACAGAATTTGCTGTTGACCAATTTTCTAGTAAAATTATTTGACAGTGATTGTACCTAGTATAAAGCACATTGCCTTGCCCTCCAGCAGAAAATTACTGCAACATGATAGATACTTGCATTAAACGATCCTATCTTATTGGATTAATTACAGTATGATTATAGCTGTGCTATTTCAGTGTCTTAACGCAACAGGCATCTCTCAAGTTAAATCAAAACATGAAAGTTGTCCACTGTGTTTATTTTCATTTTACACTGGTGATGGTAATCTTTACAATACTTTTGTGTTTTCCTAAAAACAAATGATACATTATTACTAAAAATGCAATAAAACCAATTCATTGATCTTAGCACTTCGCTTCCCAGAAACAAACCACATTATTATATGAACCTGTTCACTAAAGCAAACATTAAAATTAAAACTTTCTAGTGAAAGGTGGCTCACGTAATATTGGGGGGTGGGGGGTATTTGATCCATAGCTATTATAAATAAAGTGTGATGATAAAATGCAATTGAAAATCTAATGGCTTTGCATTAACAGCAAGCAAAATGGAAAGGAGACGGGAAGATGGGTGAAGCCATGAGGGGGTTTAGTTAATACTTTTATTTATTTATTTTATTTTTTCCCCCTTTTTTCATAGACTTTAATGTGTAGAGGGCGATACTGCCGCTTTGGAATTTGATCCTGGTCAGTACGGCACAAATCTCAGGGCAAAAAGGTCGGTAACAGCCTGTTAGGACCTTTTGAACTCTGTCTGCTCTGCAAAAACATTCTCTGAAAAGAGGTGAGCCACTGTCCGAAGTAGGGCAATACTAAATTAAAACACTCATAAAGTCTTGCTTGGCTTGTGATCTCTCCACTAGCGGTGGCTCCAGTTGCTGCTGGGTGAATAGGAGGTGCCAAACCCTTAGTTGCCCTCTCACTTAAACGAAAAAGCCCAAGGACATATTAATTAATTAAACATAATTTCCTTTTTCCACCCCAAGGAAGATGGGTGCTTTTCTATCCTTCCAGGGCAATGAGCTAGTATAATTTAGCTACAAACAAACAAACAAAAAAAGAACAAACTGTAAAGAGAGACAAAACCCTGAGACATTTTCTTTCCTTTTTCCATCTTTCATTAATTGCTTGGATCTGTGAGGGAAAGGACTCCAAGCCCAAGCTTTGCACAAAACTCATCCAAGAGTGAAGAGGGCAAGCCGAACGCTGAGCCTCTCCAGCTGCCTTGAAGTGAATGGCTTTTCTGAGGGCTATGAATGCTCACTGTCTCTCCCCATACAATGTAGGTGTTACTGCTCACGAGGAGAAAAAAACAAACCAATAATCACTTGAAGGGGAGAGAATGTTGTCCTGGGCAGGGGGAGAAGCGCTCTCTCTCCTAAGGATATTAAATCGTGCTGCCTTCATTTCGGTAAGAGGGACTGGGCACAAAGGGTGAGGCAGGGTGGTGCTTTTGGAGGCTGGGGGCACTCGGAAAGAAACGTTCTGTTCTGACTAAAAGAGGATAAAAAGTGTGTTTTGCAGTGAAACAGCAAAAAAACCTCCCAAACCCAAAAAGATGGAGTAGCACCTCTGAAGATGCATACTCTCCTGGGCACATTTTCGTAATCAGTTTCTTTTGGCTTTCTGCACCTACCCACACCGTTAATGTCTCTGCACATGGCCTAGCAACTAGTTAATGAAATCATAGCCTTTGCCATTTTCCTTCATTCATAAAATTGAATACAAAATTCAATTGTTAGTGACTTTTCTGTAAGCGAGTTCTGCTTACACAGAGAGGAAAACAGCTAGCGATCACCGTAATAACAACACTTCTATGCTTTCTAATAGCACTTGTGTACGTGTATATGCACCTGTACGTATAATTGAGGTCTCATCTGAGCTGGAGGGAGGTGGAGATGCAGAGGACGTGGTGTAACAAGGCTTTTCCATCTTCATCTTCCAGCGTTATTACATCTGCTCTCTCTTTTTTTTTTAAATGTTTGCTTTGCCCCACTTGTCTTTGTATTTAACGTGCACCTTTGGGAACAAGAGAAGAGAGCAAGCAAGGCAAGTTGGGCGAGATCAGATGCCTGCACTTTTAACTCTGATCGTGTTCAGTTTGTATTTAGACCTTCTGAAGGCCTTTTGCATTAGTTACTTTTGGTCCAAGCAGACCTTTACTCTTATGTCAGCACAAAGGGGTTAGGTGCAGCGCTTTCTATGGCAAAAAGCCCTCGCTGGGGCTGAGCAAAATCTCAGCTTTTTCAGGAGCAGAGCAACACAAAAGATTTAAGGGGGGAAATTGTTAAAAGGGAAGCCCTTTTCTCTTTGGATTGAATGCAGTGGGGAGATTAAAACTTTCATTTGAGATTTTGCTGTATTCATAGTAGTGAGGCCATGAATAGGTCTAAGTCAGAGCCCACAGTGGTTGTGGTGTGCCCTTTTATTCTCTGGCACATCTTCAGACACAGGTTGTTTTGCACTTGAAAGAGGTGAAAGAGGGGAATGTGGGATTTTGACAGCTGATATTGGCCTCTGAGCTCTTGATGGGGATTTTCTAATTAACCCCCAGGGCCCATCAGGTGGTCAAAATGGAATGATTTCTGTCAGAAAGGGCAAGAAGTTGGATTTTTCTATTTTTTTTTTTATTTCGGACAAATACACTGGGGATGATTTTTAATGTCATATATACAATGAAACCAATTATAAGGAGGATTTTGGAAATTTTTAGGGCCTGAATACCCCTAAAGCTCAAAATTTCAAGGAAAATTTCCTTGCTTTTGAGGATTTCTTGGACTTATAATGCTTATTTAAGCAAATGGCTTTTGATCCCAACATACTTCCCCCAAATCTGTAACAGTGAGACAGTCTGAGGTGGAACGCTGCCACCCTGCCCTTTCCAACTTTGGGGACTGGGAGCAGCGAGTGCTAGGAAATCAGCTACTGGATCCGTACTGCACGTAGGCAACTGGCAAAGCTTATTAGGAAAGCAGTTGTAACGCAAAAAGATTGGACTAGAAGTGTGATACTTTGTCTACTGCATAAAGATTGCAAAACTTCCTCCTTAACTTTTAAAAGGCAAAACGTGAGCAAACCTGCATTTATGTTTGCACTCTTCATACAGTATTGCAGGTCGTACGATACAGAAGCACGTGAAGTTTAAAGGCAGCCGCCCTCGTTATCTAGTCTCCTGAATCTGTCATACAGGATGGAGGATTAAGATGCTAGGGAAAAAAAAAAATCTTGAGAGTTGTGATACCTGTGATTTGGTGAAGCTAACAGAAAGGCATTTGATGTTAATTTTGTACGCTAGTGGTGCTGAAAGAAGAGTGGAATTAAAGCTTCATAATACCTGACTTTGTACAGATATTCATATGGGATGCATGGGTAGATTAGGTTTAAGAATTAGCGTAGAAACTTGAGTGACTTGTCCAAGACAATATTAATTTACTTTTTTCTGTTTGGGATATTTGAGAGTTGTAAGGGGAAAAACTGTATAGCAAAGGAAAGGAGAAAAAGGCAGAAGGAACATGAAGAAGGAGGATGAAAGGATGAATTAATTAATCTAGCTGTAATAACAAATCTAGTTGGGACAGAAGATGTCTCTCTCTATTCCTCTGCTTGTCCAAGGCAAGCCACAAATTTCTTATGAAATCGAGAGCCAAGGGCAAGAAGTGGCAATGGTTTTTCCTTCTAGTCATGGCAAAGGTCATACGGGACATCTCTGTTTTGTCGGTTATCTCTTTGAACTACAAGTATGCCTCATCCTCTTTTCCATATCAGTCAAGTCCAAATTTCATATGATTTGAAACTCAGTTGAAAGTAGCACCCTGGACCAGTCTTAGGTTTGTGCTGGACAGGAACACAGATGGACTGTGGAAAGGAGAAAGATAATGAAGCTGAATATACATAAATAGTAAATTTACCAGAGTACTGCTAGCAAAGGGTAGTTGTTGGGGAGAGAAAACAGGAAATGTAAGGACTGCAGAACCAGACCAAATGTTTCAAAACAAAACTTAAAACCAAGCAAAACTTGCTTTTCCTCACATTTGGCCACAAGATGTTTGGTACAGGTCCAAAAATGTTTTTTTCTGGAATTCAGTGAGCGTGTTTTGAGTGAACAGAGCCAAAAGTTGTGGAAACTGAGCTGTTTCTGGTCTTATCTAATGCCTGGAGGCAAATAAAGGTATACGTTAACTTCCATAAAGTAAAAGACATGCCCTGTCCTCTGCTTTTACAGAACCGTCGTTACTTTAGCATGATGGGTGAAATTTTAACTTAAAAGCCTGCTACACAGGATGAGAACAATCTAATTTGGCTATTGAGGCCCAAGATCGGTTTGTAAAACTATGTAGGGCTAGTACTTAGCAATTAAAATAGATGCTAAATAACTGCAAGAAAATAAATATTGAATCAAAAAATACACTCAGAGTGTGAGCCCTTTGGAGAGTCCAGTTCCTCTGATCGTTTATGTTAGAAAGAGAGAGCCACCGCAACGGAGGTTTTTGGATGTTTGGATAATGCCTGCCTAAATATTATTTAATGGTCTTGAGAATATGAATGAATAGACTTGACTTGGGTCAGGAGTTTTATGCTCTGCTTAGCCAGGGATTATTCTAAGAAACCTGATGAGATATAGACATTTATCCATCTTCACTGAAGTTAAATTACTAGTATTACTTCTTGCCTAACACATGCTGGAAACGGACTGATTTTTTTTTTTCCTCCACTCTCGATCAGCATTGCAGTGTGGATGAACAAGACATTCATCTTGCTGTCACGTCTTGTTTCAGCTGTTGCTGTGACAAATTGTTTTTGCTATAGTTCAGCTGAAGTGCTGCAAAGTTGCTGGGAGTGACTACTGTATTCCGGGGGTTGTTCATAACGGATTTTAAATTGTTTTTTGAGGACAGCTTTAAATCAAAATCAAAGTAAGTGTTACCAAGCACTGTCAACCACAGATGACTTTACGTAGAGAGAGCTACTGCTAGAGGGACAAAAAAGTTCAAGGTGGTTCTCGGTCCTCATGAACCTACAAAATCTGTCCAGTTTCTCAGCGGTGTTATGGACAGTAATTTTTGCCAGAACATGTAAGAAAGGAATGTTTCCTCTTGTGGGAAGGATTTGGCTCCTGAAACAAAATCCCACTTCCAGTGCCTATCAACAAAATGCATTGTTTGGGAGCTTGCCTATATATTTTATGAACGCTCCAGTGCTTCTCCACCAGTGATTGCTTAGATTATGAGATCAAATTTCGTATGTTTTGGCAGGGGTGGAGAAAATAACTCTACCATGATGATGCTGACGCTATGTGATATTAAAGATATCCACATGCTCACTCTCAACTCACTAATTTTCTTCTCACGCTTAAGAGTAGTGGAAAGACCATACTTCTACTTTGAATGATTTATTACGGTAGGGTTATCATCTTGAACCTACAAGAGCTCACCAAGACACTCCATGTTTATGGTTGCTTTCTTGCTCCTGGTGACCCTTGGTTCTGCAATGTGGTCCTCCTCCAACTGAATTACCTTGTCACTCTTGGTAGACTTAATTCAGTTTTCAATTAGTAATCCATGAGGAGAAACATCCATCGGTTCACAGAATAGCAGCACGCTATCAAAAAGGAAAGCTTGTTTTCTAGGGAGCAGTTGTTACAAGTTCGCTTTCATGTCCCAGTGAGTTTGGATAAAGTCATGGACTCTTGTAATCTTGAACATTTGAATATGTAACAGCCTGCCAATTAACAAATTTAACTTCCCACACAAAAATTGGTCAACTGCTTTTGAAACAAACTGGGAAGAATTGAGACAGTTTCTAATTCCTCTTCCATCCTTCTAGATCAGGGAGACTTCATCCAGTTTACTGTCCATAGGCATCTGTTGTGTGTTTTCTGACGCATTTGCAGAAGTGGGAGCTCTAAGAAATGACAAACTTTACAGGGAGAAATGTTGAAGTGGCAACTCTTTCAGTCAACATTCTGTGTCTTTCAAGTTTTAAGTAATAGTGGAATCAAAACGTAAATGATGTCTGCCTAGTGGCTTAAGAAGTAGAAGCTGTAATATTGCTTTAGCGACTATATGAAGGTTTTCTTTGTTACGCATTAGTTTTGCCTGGGGATATAAACTGATGTGCTTTCATACCTGTTTTCTATGTGCATTTTTTTCTTGGCAAGTGTCACATAGCACAGGAGGATTGTGTGCTTATTTGTGAACAGTGTTTACTTATTTTCTTTCTTTGTGTGTACAGAGAGAAATGCAACAGCATCTGCTCGAGAAACACTTGGGGGAAAATAGTTTCAATATATTCTCAGGTCGCAAGGCAGATGGAGAGTGTTTTTTGTCTAGTTCTGCCAATGTTATGGTTTTTTGGCTCCTCCTTTTTCTGGCACTCTGTCAGTTTATAGCAATTATCAGTCTTCCTGAATTAACTTAAATAGCTTTAAATAAGAAATAAAAACCCTCACAAATGAACCTGCATCTTTTTTTTTTTTTCTTCTCCTGAGCACTACATCCTGATGCTCTTTTTGTTGCTGAAACTAAGTTTATTTTATTCTTGAATACAGTATCTATGCCTCATGTATATAAAGTGTTCTTCCTTACAACACCTTCTGATTATAAGAGCTTATCCACACTTTCTAGCTTAATCACTGAATCACCAGGAGATTAAGGCTCATCTCTAGAGTATTCAGTAAGCCAGCTAATTGCGGGTGAAATCAGTGGGCATTAGAGAAAGCTGTATGGCTTTGAGGGCTTGGACTTGAATGGCTTGGGACAAGGGAGAGCGGCAGTCACTGCCTCTGTCCTGGGGCCCCTGGCTGCTACAGGCAGTCGTCGTTTACTGGTTGTGCCCTTACAGATCAGAAGTTGTTCTGACTTTGGCAGGGTCTCCAACCTGACTGCATTTTCAATGGCTTCACACTTGTACAGTGAAGAGGAACTTCAGTTGAGAATTTGTGGGTCTTCCCATGCTTGGACTTGATCTAAGGAAACTCGCTGGTATCAGTAAGAGAAGCCTTTGAATTTGCCTGCTGAGATATAGCAGTGGAGCAAAACGGCAAAATACATACAAATGTGTTTAATGAGCTATATAACAGTAGAATAGCAGTGCTGCATATGTGCATGTGTGGAAGCAGATGAGGGCTGGGGTGGGGAGAGATGCTCGGAAACCATACGGTGCAGGGAGGGAAACCCTGCCTTGCTGCCAGCAGAGCAGGCAAGTCGTGCTTTGGTGGTGCTTGGTCTGTGCTGAGGAGATGGCGTCTGGTGAGGACCGTGATGGCCTGAACAATTACTCTGGCCTCCAGCTTCCCCTCCTGCTCCTCCTCCCCCCATCAGAAAAGAGAAGCAGGCAGCAGAGCAAGGTTCAAATGTCACACAGGAGCCTGCAGGCTGTGAGCTGGACGTGGCTGTTTGAGGCAGGGAGCTTGCTTGTCACCGCCTCCTTCTCCATCATTGGACTTCATGGTGATTAGGACTTTAAAGTTAAATATGTAAGGATGTTGGTAGAATTAACAGAATAAAAACTCTTGCTGTAATGGATCACTCTTAGGGATAAAACGCCGATCTTAAACTTCCAAAAATACATTTGTAATGACAGATCAGTCCGGAGCTGGTTGAGGTAGGTCTTGCTTTTTCATCAAAGCAGCCACGAGAGGGCAACATGAGCATGAGCACAACAAAGAGCTGATGTTAAGGAAGAAATCGGTGATGTAAAACAACTTGCGGCTCCGGCCGCATTTGTGCAGATCGCCTTGGTGCCGGGAGGTCAGGACAGGACTTCTCCCTATTCGGCATTTGCCTTGCACTTCGTGGAGCTACCTAATGCCTGGAGGAGGTAACGCACGACTGTGGTACACAGCAAAGTTTCACTCCTAATTTTTCCAAGCGCAAAGATTGCGTAAGACTTTGGGATCTGGAGTGGTGTTGCTGCTTCTCCCATGTTTATGGCAGACCTTGAGACGTGAGGTACATCTGCTACTGGGGCCACCTGAATATATATGAATCTCAGCTTTTAAGAAAACAGCCCTTGTCCTCACACCTGTGGAGAAAACCATTAAGAGGTGACTTTTAACTTAGAAGAAAACAAAAAGGTTTTATGATTTGAAAAAGGGTGGTAGTATGATGGCAGCTGCCAGAAAATGAACCCTATGTTTGCTTAGCTAGGAAATTCAGGAAAATATTCCCAGTGAGCAAATGTTGGGATCTGTCAGACTTGGGTGGCTTATTGTGGAGAGCAGATGAAAGCCGGGCCAGGAAAGAGCAGCTTTTGTTGCAGGGCCCATGCCCACAGACAGAACGAGAAACACACTTGTGGCAAACTAGGTGCAGCCTTAAAACAAAACAAAAACTGAATCTTAGGTTTGTGTAAGCCTGCAGCAGCGAAACCCATAGGGAAATTCAGAGTCACGCCTTTACTTTCATATGAATGAATACAGTCTGGAGCTCCAGTGACAGAAAGTCTTGCTTTCAAATCCCAAAGACACGCCAAAGGCGGGAGGTTTGCCTTTGATCGTGTTTTCGTTAGCTGCAGCTGAGCTTTCTAGGGTCTGGGAGAGAGGTCTGTTACTGCACTGCTCCCTCCTAAATACTTGTATACCTACTGCGTGGAGAGGACACACAAAAGATAAGAGTGTATTCTGTCTGCCTGGGAAAGAGAGACCTTTGTAGAAGACCTGAAAGCTTGAAATTCATGTAAGATTGAAAAATTATATATAAGCAACTACAAATTATTACCAGGATTTCAAAGAAACAGTTGGAAGCATTCCCTGCCCTGAGAAATTGGACTTAGAAGATAGTTCGGAAATTGTGTTAATATCGGATTGCTTTTACGTTTCCAGCATGGTGGTTGTGATTCTTTGCAGCTGTTCCTTTAAAAACAGGGTGTGCCCTTAATGGAAAGAATAATTTAAGAAAGAAAACAGGAGAGAACAGATTTTCCCGGGGTACCCTTGGAGGAGGAGATCCTGTCTATGTAAGTGTCAGAAGTTAGTGTGATAGCTATCTTTCCAGCAAAGCAATCCCATCCTTGAAGGGGCAGTATTTCTATTTATGACCGAGTGCTCTAGATCACTGGGCTATGCTGAAAGCTAGGTGGATGCCAGAAGGTGACAGAGAGGTGGGTTTTGCTCTTTCTTGGAGAAATACCTGCTCCCAGGGAGAGAATGCTGCAAGGGTGGGAGCTAACACGTGCACTTGCACACAAATGAAGTCTACGCTCCTTCATTCACGCGGGGAAGAGCTCCTGTCAATAGGAGAGCTGGGTTTGGGGACTTAACCAAGTGCTCTCCCTGATCTGAGATGATGCTGATGGGCTTTTATACCAGGGTGTTCATCTGTATTCATTCTCTCCAGTTTGCTTTCTTGTTTCATTTAACCTTGTTTTTTGCTTAGTTTTCCAGTTTTAATTTTAGCTTTCCATTATACCGATGAAATATTTAAGATAATTTCCTCGACCGAGGAAAATGGTGGCTGCGTTTTTCAAGCAATTTTTGATTCTTTTAAGAATCGCCTGAGGTGATTTTACATATGACCTGTGGGCTTTGTGCATTTATTAATTTATTCACCTGGCCACTAGGTGGGAGCAATGTGTTTGAAGACCCCACTGTAGCTGCAGGACCAAAGCTGGGACCCGCCAGACGCGCCCAGGAGATGGGGAACGTGGGTTGGGAGGCTTCCAGATGGCTGACGCCAAGTCGCGGGGAGCTCTGGAAGAGGGCTGCCCTGTTATCCATACTCTGCTTTTCCTCTTTTCTGGCAATAAGAAGCCCAGCTCAGTCATCTTCCATTTTCATAGAGTTTTGCATACGCTATCTTGTGTCAAATTGAAAGGTGCACCTCAACAAACAAGACAGTGGAAAGCATTAATGGACTTAACACATGGTCTCTTCATATCTTAATTATTTGCGTGACTATTTCCCTTTGACCTTTCTCCCTGGGCATCTATTTGATGTATTCATGCAAAGAGATGTTTTGCACAGAGGGAGGAAAAAATGTTCACCTGTTCAAAAAGCTGCCACCAGGACGCAGATACAAGCAGAGATTCTTTCTCTCATCACCGTATTATTTTCCTGAACACACTGTAATTTCATCAATTTTCCATGCTTATGGTCATGAATGCTTGACATTACCATGTCTTTGCGTTAACAAAAAAGAAATTTCATGGCTTAAGTTTTCACTAGAAGAATAGGGAAAGCGTGAAAAGCCAGCCAAATTACGGAGTGCTACAGTGTCCTTTGTTCCACAGCAAGATTTTCTTGTGGAGAAATTTGTATTGTATGTTTTGGGTTGTTTATTAGTTACATGTTTATAACAAACTAGGACTCATATAGGTTTCTTCTGTTTTAACTGTTTGCCCGTTTGCATCTGAGTGGCAGTTTATTAGATTTCAGGGTATTAATGGAATCAAATGTAAATTCAATGCAATGTTTAAAGCTTTGGGTATTTGGAAGGCACATAAATATTTGCAGGGCTAGACCTTCAGCCATTTTTGAATGAATATAGTGCTGTGTTGGTTAGTATTAGAAAGAGATGTAACTCCAAATATTTCTAGGTTACAGTTTTTTCCAGTACATTACCTGGACTGTTTGCAAATACAATCCTAACAAACAGGCAGGTGGGTTAGGATGGATGTAACATCCTTTACTTTAAAATGTTGATTTCATGTGCCAGACAGATGTGGCCATGACCTGAACCCAGAATAAGTAACAGGATGTTTCTGAGCGACTTTAGAAAATTTCTGACTTCTTGTAACCAAAGTTACACGTTTTCTTCTTTGCTGATCCCTCACTCAGAGGTGATGATGATTCTATCACAGTTGCCATTGCAATTCCCTGTGGCTCTGTGAAGGGAGCGCATTACATTGCACTTGTACTTAACGGAATGTATGTCCTGGCTGGTTGACATGTTGAGTAAACTGAGCCAGGCTTGGAGAGCTTTCCTGTCTATTTATACAGAGAATGTGGAAGCCATGGTAGAGACCACGGAGCCTTGTTTGCCTGTGGGGATGTGATAATACAAAGTTGCTTTCCCAAGCCACCAGACTTCTTTGTGTCAAAGGATGGCCAAGCCGAATTAAGACCTCAAGAAATGCTTTTTAGAACGTGTTACAGTTTTCCTTTGCTAAATACTGGTTTGTTCTACACATTTCATGTTTGATATGTCTTTCAGCTATGAGAAACATCAGTTAAAATAACACAGACAGGTTTAGGTTGGGGAGTCTGTAGATGCAATGATTATGTTTTCAAGTTCCAGCTGATGCTGTAACCGCTGCACAAGTGTCCTTGCTTGCGCTATCCCACCAACTTAATAGGGTGAACAGCAAACACGTGAGAATGTTGGGTGTTCCTAGAAGAAATTTTATTTAGTTAATGAGTTTGAGGTTGAACTGTGAAATTCTTTTAGCTGTTGATCAAAAGGATGGACTCCTCTGAGTAAGAGAGGAAGAAATGGCATCCGGCTTCTCTGAGGTGACAACATGGGCCCAGCAAGTATGAGACGGAGACCGCTACTCTGTCTGCTGGTAGATAGCCACATATTTCTTCCCATGGAGCACTTTCAGTTGAGACTGGAACAAATGGAATTGGCTGTCTATGCAGCTATGCTAGTGTGCATCAGGAGTAACTTCACTCAAGTCAGCAGTGACAAAAGCATAAAGTTGACATAAGCGAAAGCATTGCAGGACCTAACAGATGTCTCCTAAGGGAAGACTTGAGCTACCAAATTACATAGCAGTTTTACTCTCCATGAAAATGAAATTAAATCAGACTCCCATATTCATTCCTCTAGTCTGACAGCCAGGCCTTGATTCATGTGCTGTTTCTTCCTTTCCATAATCTTTCAGCATACTGCAAAAATGCTAACGGAAAACATAAACTGCCCAGACAGCTACTCTTGTGCTTTACTAATAATAATGTCACCAAAATACTATTAGGCACAGTAGGAAGGGTGAACTCTTACAGATGATTGTACATACTTCCACTAGCTGTTTCCATCTTGTGCTTCAAAGTGTGCAGATACTACAGGAAGGATTTAATACTATCTCTTTAGACTTAAATGATTGCTATTTCCATTTAGGCTAATATAACCAGATTTACCCTTGTCTTGTACATTTGCTTGGTATTGCTTCTTATTGGACTTACTGGATGCGAAGGAAGATGTCTAAGATCAGGATGTGGGAACATTTCTAGAAGTGCTTTGTAAACGTTTGCTGTAAAGCCATGACTGTTTGTTACCAGCCAGGTTTGATATGAGGTACACTCGGTGGTTGGGAAAGTTGTGTTTGTGGCCTTTGAGAATGAAATGTGTTGGCACGCGACAGCTCCAGGCACTGTGTGGTGTGAATGGAGGATGACCCACCACCTTTCCCCTGCTCCTCCTCCCCACTCCAGTGAAAGCAGCAAGGTAGGGGTTCACCCCATTCGATGTGTAGAAACTAGATGACATGAAACTAGGCGGAGATACCACGCTTCACAAAGGCAAGGAACAGGAGGTAACAAAAGGTTTGTTCAGTCACTTCTAAAACAGGATAACTTGAATTGATAAGACATAGGTTAAAAAAACCCCACCTTATGTCTCCCTAAACAATGCAGTGTCCCAATAATTAAGATTTTTATTAATCTTTCTCAGCTCTCCTTTAACATCTATGGAAGTATGCAAGGTACTGCTCAAAAGACATTGTAATGTAGTAAAGTACATAAAAATACGCAATTACATTATGTTGGATGACAGTGTGACATGACTACAAGGATACAAAAGTTTTTTTTTTTTAAGTAATTGACTCATAATTCTGTTGTGAGTTACGGTTAGTAAGTACTATGTGCTTGTTGTACAAGCTGACACGTAAAGAGACTTAAGCAAGACGATCTTATTCTAAGTCGGCATGCGTGTGAAGAGACACTGCCAGCAAAACACAACCAAATAAAAAGATGTATCCATCAAGAAAAGCCCCTGGATTTTACATTTTAGAGTGAAAAATGGAAATTTTCTGGGAAAACTTATTCATCCATTAGGAGGTTGTATCAGTTGAATCCTTGGCATATTCTGATCAGTGGGGAATCATAGCACTGGCAAGTTGCTCTGTACCAGTGTAAATGTCTGCTCCAGTTCCCACGTTCAAAGCAGAAGCTTTTTTAATCCAAATGTTTATGTCGGGTGAATTCTGCCCGATCTATATTCTCATGTAATAGAACACTAAAGACATAACTATGTTTAGAGATTTCTTTTAATTAGGAAGGTCATTCTTTGTTTCCTATTTTATTTAGAAACTTCCCCTGCATTTCTTTCTTTTTGTAGCAAGGACTGAACCTTATCCTATACCATGTTTTTCTGTATGTATTATTATAGAAAGATATTAATTTATTATTTTTAAGGGCATTTACAATTTCTGCAGCTAAAACACCAGGTGAATTGCTTACCTTTACATATATTATTTGTGCACTCGTATTTTGTGACCTTCATTTGAATTTCACAGCTCACATGGACCTGATCGTCCACGTGGTGTTGATGATATTTATTGTTATTATTATTATTATTATTATTATTATTATTATTTTATTTTGTTGCTGGTTATAATTATTTCTTACTTATTTCAGCAATTTAAATTAAGAACTGGATTTAAAATAAACTTTACGTGTTGACAATTTCATATTCTATTGCATAGAATTAGAGACCTGTTGCTGATTATCAGCTTTGTCGTCTTTGTTTCCTTTTCCTTGCTTTTTGTGTATTACCCCTGTACTTTGTAAAAGTCCAAAGCATCAAAGCTGCAAAGACAATGGCTCATGCTGCCAAGTGACTTGGGCAGTCCTTTATCTCCTGACAGGTAGAATCACATCAGCAGTGTTTGAGAAACATAAAGTTGTGTGAGTTTGTTTTATTTTATTTTTTTTTTTAAATAGCTATGTGAGATCTATTAATTGCTGAGATATAAAAATCCACTAAAAAGGATTTAAACCCCTCAAACCTAGAATGATCAAAATTGGAGATTTTTATCAGGCTCTTCAGGTTCTCAAATCCTGTGACTTTTAGCATAAAAGTTTTGTGGGTTTTTTGTTTAATAAATTTAATAAGTTTAATTTAATTTACTTTCATGAATTTAACTAGATTAATTTGAAACAAAAATTGTAAACCTCAATGCTACAGAAAAAGGCTAAATCCCACAATCAAAAAAGACCAAAGAGATTAATCAAACCACAATATAAATGAAGGGAACTCTGTCCTAATTGCTTGGAAAAGATGTTGTTGTTTTATGTTGGTATTGTGATTTGGGGGAAGGGAGAAGAACTAGCGGAATTGTCTCAAATTCATTGTATTGCCTGGACAGAGGGCTCTGAAGGGATGGTAACTGTTCTGCTTACGCTGCATTTTGTGGCGACTCAGCCTTCAAACGTTGAGCCAACTTACTGCCTCCTCCGTAACGGTAACGACAGAACGGGGTGCTCGCTATGGAAAATCCTCCCTCTCTTTTCTAGCTCTGCTGTGCCCCGGTCTGAAGGCTGTTCCTGCCATAAGCAAGCACTATATCGAGACTTTGCAGAAGTAAATGTTTGCAAATCAAACAGTCTCTCAGACTATATAATTTTCAAAGCAGGCTCCCATCGTATCGATAGCCCCAGTAAGTACTACAGCATGCTCATCCGAGTAGGAGTTTTTAGGCTGTGGCCATTGTTTTACTTATTTGTAAAGGCTGTAGCATATTGTAGATGCTATAATAATACATTTATTCTTCCTTTGATCTCTGTAGAATACCCTGGGTCGTATGAGTAACGCTATAATAATAGTTTGCATACCGATGATGCTATTCTTATGCTCTCAATTATAATGAGACCAGCTGCAGAGAAGCAAAACTTGCCTCGTTTTTAGAGAGTATTGAAATACACTCTAAGAAAGTAGAAGATAGGTAGAAATAGAGCTAGATGCTGGTTCTCTACTATACTCTAAATAGCGTCTCATTATTTTATTTATCCCAAAGTGTTGTCATCTAGGTTGCAGTGACCTTGTGTTTGTGAAATATTAGACAGAACAATGTGAAGTTTGTTAAATTTAGATGTGGTAGCATCTCTCTGCATTTACACATACAGCTGGCATGAAGGACAATGGTCTATGTTGTGACACTGGTAGGGAAAAACAAAACATATTTGCGCTCATCTGCTGGCACTTTCTAATGATTCATTAGCAGTTGACAATTATTGTGGCCTGATATGCTTGTTGTGCTAGCAGAAATCAAATTGACGTGACTGAGCCGTCCGTAATCGTAGCTGTAAGGCTGAGAAGTTCAATTGCGTATGTTGGCATGAAATTAGCTCGGTCTATGGCTAGAAAATGATGGGACCGAGATGGAGGTTTATTGCATAATTAGTTAAACAATATTTCATCCGTGGGTCTTATCAAGCTGTAAGACAGGCATATCTGTCGTAATTATATTTTACATTGGTAATGTGACACATTAATGAAATGTGTCACTACACTGGCGTTAGGATACATTTCATTAATGCAAAACACTTTTGTTGTATGCTTTACATTTGGAAACAGATTTAAGTATTAAGTGGCTAATGTCTGCAGCCAGGGAATCCTTTCCGAATTTGTAACACTGACCAGAACAGACCGCATTACACTCTCCAAATGGTGCATTTTTGCATTTGAATGTCTGAATTATCCTGGTTTCTTAGAGACGACCACAACACCAACATCTTAAATCCTCAAAATATTGTCCGCTTCATTGAATGCTCGTGATCTAAGCATATGTGTAATTATTCTGTAATTCTCCCCAAAATGTGATTCCTTGGAAATGCATACTAGATTTCCCCTATTGTAGCTGCAATGACTATTTCTTTGTGCCCGCTTCTTTAAATACGGTCACAAGGAAGCCTGTGTGCCTTGGTGCACCGCATGTGTAATGATGATTTTTTTTTTTTTTTTTCCTTCCCCCCCCACTTCTAGTACGCCCATCAGGAGAAAAAAAAAACAAAAAAACAAAACAAAAACCTGCTTCATTTGTTTCAGGGTACTGAGAGAGGTCACAAAAAGACCATTTAAGATAGTATACATACAACAGTAATCTTTCTGACAAGAAATGGGCCTAATACCACGTACAATGGGCTTAGAGTTAGGCAAGTATACAAAATTAGAATTTGCAAGAGTTACCAAACCTGGCTCCGATAACGTATGCATGTGCACACTTTGGAAGAGGGCAAAGGGGAATCCCGTGTACCTTAAGCAGATTCGGCACACATCGTGCAACAGCGAAGATGATTTTTCAGAAATTGCTGCTAGCACAAAATATAGAGGGTCTTAAAAAAAAAAAAAAATCTTATCTGTGGGGACAATTCAGTTTTGTTCATTTAAAAAATTACACTTTATTGAGTAACACAAAGAAACTGTATATGCGTTTTTTACTGAACTTGTTTTTCAATTGCAGCGAGAAGGTTTTTTGGCAACATGAGTACTGCAGACACTGGGGTGCAGCGGCTGGGACTGCACCTTATCAGTTGTTCTAGTTCACAGGTGTCTTTATCAGCTCAGTTGTAAGGGAGCTGTAGGGAAGACGTGACTGTAAGACTTTTGTAGTAGTTTCTCTTAACATCTTCCATTTAAAAAAATATTATCCGGATCTTTAGTACTTATCTGACAAAGCTTGATAGTTAATTCTTTCATTTTAAAGGAGCAAAATTCAATCAGAATTAGAAATATGTGAAAGAAATTAATTATTAAATAAAACTAAATAGTTACAAAATTTGCTCCAAGTGTTGAGCCTTGTGGTTATATAGAAACGTTCCTTGATAAATATATTTCTCCCACATTTTTCAGTTAAAAAAACTCTTTAAAGGTGTAAAAACATTTTATGGAATGAAATTAAAGGATTTTCCTTCGGAAAACTATGCTTGCTAGATTTTCAAAACTGCGAGATTTTTGGCGATAAATACTGTGCAAAATCTTCCACAGTAAGAAAGGTACAGACTTGCAATTTAGTTTTTCCTTTTATGCCAATAAACCATAAAGGTCTGAGTTGGGGAAAACAGGTTTAGGTGGAGAAATAAAATAAGCACTGATACATGCGAAGAAATTTATATGTGCTGAGGAAATTAAGCCTGTGTAAAATAGTTACTGCATTGATTCAGTGTGAGTGAGTGCTGCAGTGTTTGGTCCCTTGCACCATTTCATCTTATATTAGTATAGCATTTGAGTGCGTTAATGCATTTTTAGCTTCTCACTGTTAGATTTTCACAACTAGAATTGAAATACAAAATACACTTCTAAGGTTCAGCCAGGAAAGAAATCATAAGATTGTGGAGCTGCAACAAGCAATTTAGTATTGCTCTGGTTTTTACTCTAATTAAAAAACCCACAGTATTTACCGTTTAGCCCAAGTTGTACAGAATTGGATGAGGTAGACTGTTACAGCTCAACAATTTTCTAAGGCCCTAAAATAGGTGCTAGACCCAGAGAGTTGAGTTCCCTGTGGTTGTATCCTCAGCTGCCCCAAAGAGGGGCAGGTTTCCACGTGTGCTTTCCTCCTGGTGGCAGTTGTTGTGGTCCTCCTTCAAGTTTCCACCGGAGTGGACAAGGTATGAATTTGTACAAAGTACGTGTGGAATTCACAGCCCTGATGCAGGTCCCTGAAACACCATTGACTCATTAGGCATGGGCTCAAACCCCTTTTCTGCTAAAACAGGCATTTCTCCTGGATGTGTTGGTGATGTGGCACCTGAGTTGGCAGGAGTTGACCAAGAAACAGTTTCTGAGCAAGTCATCCCCAGCCGCGCCGCCTTCTGCCTCAGTGCAGGGAGAAAGTTCCCAGTGCAAGCACATAATGAATTTCAACTATGCAGATTTTGTTTCGGAGCTGTGAGGTAAAATCCTGACCTAGAGGAGTGGATGGCAAAATGCCGAGTGATTCGAGTGTTGTTTGGATTTCGTTTGTAAAACTGCTCCCTGCTGAATTCAAATGATTGGAACTGAGGTCTGTGTGAATTACAGGTCTGCAGTACACAAATAGGAACGTATATCTCACTCTTTCAGAGATACAAATATTGAAATAAATATGTGAAGTGCCAGAGTACAAACTAATTTTTACATGAGGTCTAGATCTGTTTTTATTGTGAAATGAAGTAGTGACTGAGAAGTGAACTTTCATTTTAATAGAGCACATTTTTGTTGCTGCAACTGTGTTCATCCTCTCGCACTTTCCCCTCTATCGTTATTTGCAATATTTTTTTTTTTTTTTCCTTAAAACCCTGAAATGTCATCTGAATGAAAATTATCTGGACAACCAAGGAAAGTACCTATAAATAAACATTTGGCAGGGAATCTTTGCTACTGTGTGAATGTTGATTGCAAACATTTTAATGAGGCCAGCCTTGGTTTTTTGGGTATTGGGGGTTTGTTTTGTTTGGTTTTGTTTTGTTTTTTTGGTTTTTTTTTTTTTTTTAAGTTGATTGTAAATCAGTAAAATGTGCTGGGCTTTCTAAGCTCCGAGTTGGCAACAGCTTGTTGAGAGTAAATCCTCTCATGGAAGGTTTTGCTAATCTGAATAAATTCAATTTCAAAATCCTTCCTTGATCTAAGCTTGCTTAAGCTCTCACCAAGGCCTAAGGACCCTGAGGGTCAATTCCAATAACAAAAGATAAGAAAAATCTGCCCTTTCTCATATCTCTTTGCAATATACTATAAGCTGTTACCTCACTGCAAAAAATCTTTAGGTTTAATGAAGTCGCCTTTTGATACTTTTTGAGGATGAAGTTCAATGTTTCCCACCCTGGTGCATGTCTGCTCTGCATGCCACCCAGGACCGATGTCAGAGGACCTGGCTGCCTCCTTCCCCCAGGCGTGGCTGCGCCTGCAAAAGGAGAAGTCCTTGAAATCACTGCGCTGAACTACATAGCTCTAAGAAAACATGATAAATGGAGCTTTACAAATTAGACTGGGGGGGCGGTAATTGATATCCGGTTAGGCAGCCTGCACTTTTTTAGACAAGCTTGATTATAAAGTCATAAAGGAGAAAGTTTAGCTCAAAACCTGAACAAATTCTGGGGCCAGGCTGTGATTCTGCAACTCTCCTGCCGCCGCTGTGCGGGTGTACTGCTGTTCAAACACCCGTTACTTCTGAATGCTGCACGTGTGATCTGAAAGTGAGAGATGCAAACAGCATTTCTGGTATTTTTCTTCCCAATAGTGCTCCATTCCATTTTCCTTTTAGTTGAGGCTTTTTATGTTGAGCAGTAGTTTATGCGAAGACTGAGACACCTCATCTTGTTGCACTAATTGGATAAGTAATGCAAAAATCACCAAAACTGGAGCTTTTCAACAGCATCAGATACTGGGCAGCTGTAAACGGATTGTAATCTGGCTATGCTGTTTGTATCTGTTGGGTTTCTTGGGCAAGCATGTTTCCAAAATCAATTCTGGTATGATAATTAAACTTAAATAAAAGGAAGTACCAGAAGGATTTGGTTTCTTGCTCAGATATTCCACCACAAAATGTAACTTCAGATAGTAGAGAAGGGAATGATCACAGAGAACAGCAGACAAAAGGAAGTTTTATGGGCAAAGCAGAGAGTCTTCAGATGGCCGTGACCTATCTATGAGGCAGAGGGACCTCATGGAAGTTAAAAATCTGTTCTGTCTCCCACTGGAGCTGTTGGAAAACTGAGCTTGCTCCATCTGTGGTTAGCTAAAGAAAATAGATTGAAAAGCCTAACAATTTCTGGTAATAATAAAATTTTATACTGTTTCTTTTGGCTGGGTGTGGGAGGAAGGGCTGTGCTGAATCAAGGTGGAGTTGCGTGTTCCTGGGTATGTTTGTTGTTTTTACGCTACTATTATTCTGAAATAATTTCTTCCATATTTTTAGGAGGCTGGCTTATTTTAGTTCAGATTGATGAGACCATGGTTGTGTTCATTATTCCCGTCTGATGAGCCCAACTGCGAGACTCTTCCTTTGGCTTGTGCTCAGCGTTGGCACTGCCACAGCATCTGGGTGCTCGTGGTGCCTCTAGCTCACGCTGTGACTTTAGGACAGGCCCTTAGACGCTCCTTAGCTACTTAACTGGTAAAAGGTAGTAATAAATCTATGTAATAACGTCAAAGGATTAGTAGGAGAATTCATCATTTATACTGTGTGAAAGAACAGAAGGTCTTCAGTGGAAGCTCTGGAATATTGAGGTCTGGCAAGTGAAGAGAAACGGGGAGGCATAGGGCTTAAGGAGAGAACCAACTCCATTTAATGGGCTCCCAAAAACCATTTAATGGGCTCCCATTAGGCTCCAGTGGGGATCTCTCTGAGGAGGAGATGTGTAAACACTTTTTTCATAACGTTATTCCTTTATTGGAATTTGGGTTTTCTCCCAAACTTACTGCCTGCCTATACGCACCACCCTGAGCATCTCTGCCGCTCTGCCAGTTCTGCCCCTCACCCTGTTTGCTCGAACTCCAGAAACCAGCTCTGCTTTCCATGGCCTGAGATGAACAAGTGGTATTTGACTTGACGTGGTGCTTCCCAGAGGGCTTCTGCACTGTGCTTAGAGAAAGGCAACAGGAGACTTTTGCTGCAATTAATGCTCCTTCCAGGAGCAGTGGCAAATACTCATGTGAGCAAAGCTGGATGCACAAGATGGGACCATAACGCCAATGTTCGTTGCTGGGAATGTTTTCATAAATTTACCGACAGCATTGCAGCATTACAACAAAGGTGAGGGATTTTTTGGCGTGGGTTTTTGTTTTTTTTTTTTGTTTTTTTTTTGTTTTTTTTTTTGTTTTTTTTTGTTTTTTTTTTGTTTTTTTTTGTTTTTTAAGAATTGCATAGTTCTGTGTGATTTCTTTCTGCCTACAAAATTTGTGGAGGAAATTCATTTACATAGAAAAGGAAAATTTCATACCATCAAGATAAAACAGTCTGCTTGGAAAGAATCCCACGTGCCAAATATGCAAACACAGTACTTCTTAACAGCAATCGGCGTAGGGATGTGTAACATAGGCTGTTGGGCTGACCTATATAGCAACTCAGTACATAACACCTATTTACTAGTTTATTCAAGTGGCAACCTGAGAGCAGTTTCCCAAAAATCCAGATTTTAATTTTAGCACTATGGATGTTTTCCGTACATCTTTATTATTTTTATTATTTCCTTTATTAAATTTCATGTATTAAACCGGTTTCTGTCTGTACGGATGTCAACTCTAAACTTAAATTTAGGTTTTAAAACTGTCCCTTGGAGCTTACAAATACTTGTGTTTAAAGTTATGCAGTGAGACAGATAGTGTTACCAGTTATTACACAGTATAACCAGCTATTCTCATGGTCTGGAGAATTTGTTGTAAGTGGTGATTTTTGTCACAGCCACAGCTCCTGGAGTCATATCATTACATAAGAATATCAGATTTCTTTAAAAAAAAAAAACAAACCACAACCACCAAACAACAACAAAAAAACCCCACCAAAAAAAACAGTCTCCCTGGCAGCCAAGAGAAAAGATGAAAAATGGTTTAAATGCACTAGAAAGATTTAAGTTTGAAAGTCAAATGAAAGATCAATTGTAGGTTTTAAAGCAGACTGGAAAAAAATGATTGGCATATGATATTTGAAAGCTTTGCAGTTAGTAATACAATTAATTCATGCCTGTACTTCATCCAGCATGTTTTTCCAAGTTCCCAAATTTATCTTCAGTAACTTGTCATATGTAACAAAAATAAATGTTTCAATAGGAAGGACACTGATGATGGTATTGCCTCATCATGGAGCATGTGAATAATGCAGCTAATATTCCTACATCCCATTTCAGTCACTCTTTCCACTGCCTTGGATTTTAGCACTATTTGTTTTGAGATCCTTAAATCGGCTGTGCTTGCCCTATAGATTCTGCACTTGCCTCCACATTTTTTTTGTAGCTCAGCAGTCTGAGTGACAAATAGGGTTTTTAAAACAACTTAATTAGGGATTTTACATTAAACTTTTTTGATAGGATAATTATTCCCATAGTCCCTGGTTCATGTACATTAATGTCTTTATTTAAGAGCTTTCTTTGTGCCTCAAAATGTCTTTATGTCAAATATACAGCACAGTTTTTAGTGTGAAGCTATCAAATACAAACTGTAATGTTCCTACAGTGCCAGTTTTGTTTTCCAATTTTGAGCTGAATATGACTAATGAAGAAAATTATTTTGTCTTGATGTTTAACAATTTGGGGAGTGTCCTGGAGCTCGGTTTATACATAGCAAAAATAGTGCTGTAGCTGAATCTGCTGATTTTTGTAAATTCCCAGGCAAACTTAGGCAAGTGATGTACCTTCATTTACAAATCTTGTCAGATTGAACCAATTTCTTAAAAAAAAAAAAGAAAGAAAAAGAAAAAAAAAAAGAAAATAATGGAAGCATTAATGCAGGCAAACACAGACATAGAGCTGTTCCTTGTTAGGGGTATTCACAGTGTTTCCTACAGGCATGCAGATGAGATGCAAGAAGTTCCTGAGATGGTCAGTGCAAAAAGAGTGTAAGTGGTAATTCAGAGCGCTAAGATTATACGCCTAAAGCTGAGCATGGGAACACCCCAGCAGATTTTTGTAATTATCTGCGTCACAGATAATACTTCTGCACTGCGACTATCTGCAACTTTCAAAAAATGAGATAATTAGCAACGAAAAGTGAAGAATTCACTTTCTGGTTTCTCCTTCTAGGTGGATAAGCATATATATTTCTATTTCTAAAATTTCTGACATGGAGAATTAGTTGTTAAAGTAAGACGTGGGTCAATAGAAAAATCTTTCTTATTGCAGGTATGGCAGTATCATGCAAAGAGCTGTATGATTTCATCTCCTTCCATTAGGTGCTGTATTAAGCTTTGAGGCAAGGGAATGGACTAATTGACCTTTCAAGCTCCCTAGTGTCAACTCAGAAATCTGTATTTTTATTATCGTTTTTCTAGTCCCCAGCTTTTGGAGTCACATAGTTACAAAGAAGTTGCTGCCTTCTTTCTTTTTTCATTTAAATGTATGCTTTTGGCTCTCTTGAATGTGAAATAAATCTTGAAAAGATTTATTGAAGGTGTTTTTTAAGGGTAAAGATCAAAGGGCAAATAATAAGAGCTCCTACATCATTATTTTTTTAAATCTTTTAATTTTGAAGCCAGTCTCTAATTTTCATAATTGCTGAGTGTACAGAGTAGATGACATAGTAATGTTTGCAAATGGATTTTCTTATGATTTTATCGGTTCTATTTTCAGCTAAAGGTAGCACAGGATAGTAGAGGGGTTTTGACAGTTAATTAAAAAATCTTTTTTTTTTTTCTGCAGTGAGGACTGGACAAAGATTTGATGCAAACTGAATAGTGAAAGGAAGCCGAATAGTGACTTGTACCTTGGAAGGTAGACCATGTTCAGTACTCATCTTCTAATATAGAGAAACAACCAAATATTAGAAAAGCCCTGCAATATTCATCGTAACAGTTGCTAAAGAATTTTATCCCCCTTTTTTTTTAACTGTGTATTTTCTTCTAGAACATAATAGGAATAGTTTTCACTGTGATGGAAGGCAGCCTTTGGGATGTGCGAATAGCGAATACTGGGGGGGATCAACGGGCATTGGGTGGAAGTGCTGGCATGAGAAGTGTTTGCTGGCTAAAAGCAACTCGCATACTGTGGAAAGCTGTTTCATTTAATAGGTTACCAGAAGAGGCAGAGGGAATAAGGATTTCCTGTAAGTCGCCCTGTTTCTCCGTACGGTTTATAATGGCTCTTTGACCTCTACTCAGCACACCCTTGTGCTGAACCACACATAGCAGCCCTTCCTGGAGACTGCCCAAGACAAAATGCTGTCTCTTGGGATTCAGGATAACTAATTAACAATTTTTTCAAACTTATTGGACAGATTAGGGGAATTAAAATGTCTTTACACCAGACACTTGAATTGAGAGAGAAGGGGCACAGCAAAGGCTTCTTTGATCAGTTAGGACTTACAATTTGCTGGGTTGGTTTTTCAGGTCCTTCCCCTCTGTGATAAGTGAGGCTATCAACCTTCATCCATCTTCAGCCTCACTGACACAGAGCCAGCGTGATTCCCACATACATAGTATTTACCAGCAAACTGATTATTGACTACAGGTCTTTCATTTCCAGGATGGGGATCTGCATACATGTACAGGCACATGTTTATTTATGTGTTTGGCATACTGTGCATCTCTGTAGGACATCAGCAGTTCTGGGCATGTCAAGCAACGTAGCAGAAAGAGTGACAAGGCTTCATCAGGGAAGTTTTTCAGCCCAACTTGTGTAAATACTCTTCACACATTACTCTACATACATATTTAAAGACTCAAAACTCTTTAGAGGTGATCACAAACAGTCTGCAGACAACAACCCCCTACAGAAATCTCAGCCAAAACTCTGTCCAAGGTCTAGCTCGAGGTGGAAAAGAAGTCGTGTTGCCTGTACGGCCTACAATGGTGCTGCTGTTTTCCTAAGACTATGTTACGCCTAAAGTCACATATTAAGAAAAAGGGTCTGTAAACATACTGGGCTCTCTGGTGAGTGCTACTATCACAGTATAACATACTGCTATAAATGAGATTTATTATCAGCTTGAACCTTCCTGTTTTCTCTTTTTCTTTCCCTATGAACTTTCCTTCAGGACCTCTTCCCCAGCATAGTAGATCCATCAATTTTTCTTTCAGACCCGAAGTACTGGTATTTTCCTTATATATTCCTACAAAGTGTTGCTATTTGGAAAAAATCAACTGGCATAAATACTCAAAGAAAATCAAACTTGACATTAACCATAGCTTTCAGTGAATCTTAGATGCTGATTGTTCTTTACAGCCTTCTTGGACATATGATATCACTGTTTCCATAACTTGCCTCTCACTAGCCTTTAGTAGATGTGGGTTTTTTACTGTTCTTCTGAGAACTTGGGAAATCACACAAAGCCCTGATCTTTCCTAGAGGTCTCTTAATTATGCATCGCTCCCTTATTTCTGAAAATCCACCTTCTCTTCCATCTCTAAGGAAATTTAATTCCTCCTCTGTGACATCATCTCTCTGTGGAAATTCATGTCTTATTTTTATGTCATGGCAAATTCAGTTTGCTTTTCCCTTATCCTATGTAAAAGGGAAGCACCAGTGTTTCCCAGCTGATAAAGTAAAAGCCTGGTACGTGCCAGGCAGCACCCAGAACCTGCCCTAATTAACTCTGCCAGACCTGTGCTTGTAGTCCAGTATGATTTGCATGGCAAGGAAGAGAGATAGATACTAGGAAGCTATTTTAACTGTTATTAATGAGGCTTTTCCACGTTAATTAGAAAATTTGTACTGTTAGACCCTTAAAACATTAATTTGACTGTCAGTAATGCAAGAAGATGCTAAGTGTAACATCAGAGCAAACATGAGTATCTCTATACCAAGTTTCTAGAGCCAGAAGCGTTGGGAAGCAATGTCAAAGGTTGTTCACTGATGCTATTTACAGGAAATGAAAGGCTGGATTCATCAGTCTAAACAACAACAGGGTAGAAGTCTGAGCTATCTGCCTCAACTGCCTTTATAGCTGTTGGAAAGAAGCAAACACATCTAAGGTGTGTGACTCATTGTCTCTTCCCAACGTTGACATTTAAAACAGATCAGATGAGTAGTACCCTAAAGAGCATATTTCTTTCCGCAGACTAGGCTAGTTCAGATGTAGCTGTCTGTCCGTCCTACAGACCTCTAAAGTTAGATGAGGTGAATCTCATCCTAAATTCTTTGCTGATGAAGGCACCTAGAGAGACTCTATATTTTAAGCAGAGACTATATGTATGAAAAGATACATGCTTTTTTGAGCGTTTTGCAATTAACTCTGCAACTTTGATGTGTTTTGTTACATATAGGTTTAACAAGTAGTTTTCTTGTAAAAACAATAGGAAAGCATATAGGCACATAAGGATTATTTCAGTTTATTGTTGACAATTCATGTAAACTCAATGTTCATTTATTTTAAAAAAGAAAAATCATAGCCTGAATTACAATCACAAGCTGGTACTATTGAGTCTTGACCGTGAGGCTGATGAATCTATGCTGTTGAGCCTCTGGCACATCGTAAGAGGAATCAGGAATACTACTTTTTTTTTTTTTTTAGGGGGGAAAAAAAAAACAGAAAAAGAGAGAGTAGCATTGAAGTTCATCCCATTGCCTTTATTACTTTACCACCATTCAAGTACGATGAGAAAGGCCAAAAAGCTTGCATGACAACCGGAGTGGGTAATACATGAATAGGAAGTCTGGTTTCTTTACTTCCCTATGACAGAGCTGAACAGTAGGCCAGGGAGATTTGGGGCTTTTTTTCTGTTGTTGGTTTTTTTTTTTTTCTTTTTCCTGATTCTATTCTTCTATATAACTTCTGTCAAAGAAATCACCCACGAGAACAAAGGTTTGCTACAAGTGTCACTCATTTTGTGCTAACACTTACCAAGAAGTCAAGATTCTACCAGATGTATACATTCCATATAATAAATATTTGAGAAATAGCGTGTGTGCAGCATGCAACTCTGGTCACCTTTAGATGCACAACAAATTCCATAATAATACCAGTAATGTTTTTTCCCCTGCAATCAGTATTTTGTTTTCATTCTATTAAATGTTTCTAGTGGTTGCACTTTATTCTAAAAGTCATTTAGAATAGATGGCATTATGCTTTTCTATTTTCCTTTTTTTCTTTCTTTTTTTTTTTTTTTTTTTTTTTTTTTTTTTAGTGAATCAGTCTTGTGTAAAGACTTTGGTGTGTGGATGTACCAGAGATGAATAATGAAATTTATATTATTATTTTTCTTGTGTCACAATAACAAATTGCTTGGGTAGGAAGCTTCTCTTTGTATCTCCTTGGATACCTCAGAAATTACTTCTTTGGCTTCTCTTAGTGTTGTTGGATGTAATACATAGTTTTGCAGCAGTATCTGAGCAGGACCATAATGAACGTTTATTTCCCTGAGTTTAAAGTTAACTTAATTGCCAATGTTAACTTTGTGTGCAAGGAAGAGATTATTTACCAGTCATTCTTAAGATAAATACTAACTGTGCTGACATTGTTAGTGGAATAGTTTCTGACCTGTGCAAGATGAACTTTAAAGAACAAATTAACTGACAGCATCAAATTATTAAGAGTTTTTAGATTTTTTTTTGTCATAAGTTTGTATGTATTTTCAAATTGCATATCATACAGGATATGATAATCTTAAATATTTGAAGTTGGCTTGAACAGTCATTCATAAGTAGTAATCTTCCAAAATCTTAAAAGCACTTTTTGGTAAAGCTCTTACACCTTCTTCAAGGCAACCATTTGTGTCAGTCTTTAAAATATGGAGGTTTGCACATGCACGCTGAAGCACTGAAGTCAGCTACCTGATGACCTCTCCTTAAAGAACCATTTTGAATCTTTTCTGAAGTGATGCTGTGAGATTTACTGGCATGTTCATAAAAAGTAATTAGTAAGATTTGAAGTAGTTTCTGATAATTTTCTTTCTATTTATAATTATTACAAGGAAATGTAGACACAGATGTCGTGAGAGTTTCCAAAAAAAAAAAAAAAAGGGGGGGGGGGAAGCCCTTACGTAGCTGACAGCCCGACAACTTTGCATATGTGTGTTAACAGGAGAATGCGCTGTGTTTGGGATGAATGGAGAAGCGGGCCTAAATGACTTTCAGATTAGCTGGAACAGATGGAAGGGTCACAGTTGAACAACTTTACACAGGAACATAAAGGCAATGTTCAAGTGGAGTTCATTGCCTCTGACAGATACTGTCAATCAAACAGGGGACTCTCAGTTAACCAGCAGCCTGTCCTTTTAAAGATTAAATTAAAAAAAAAAAAAGTATTGTGAGGCGATGACTGGAGTTTATCTGGTCTATGTCAGGCATAAACTCCACCCCGAGTGACTAGCGTTTTCAAATCAAACACAATAGGTTGTGGATATTTTGAAGACAAGTGAGTTACAGGCTACATTGAGAGGCAGGACTATGATATCATTTCTGCAAATGGGTAACCTGGGTCATGCCTTTCTAAGGGCGTATATCAGGTTTTGGTAGCTAAGAATCTCTTGCTGATATCCTGTGTGTCAAAAATGAAAATATCGCAGACAGCATAAAGCAGATTAGTGCACTGAGAGGCAGACGAGTTTAGTGGGGAGGGTGGAGGTGGGTGTGGATGTGGAAGATGGAAGGAAGAACTTCTTTTCTTAGGGTGAAAACAGGCACCTGAAAATGCTTTACATGTGGTTTCTCAGACTCGGATGCTGACACACACACTCTTCCCTCCTTTCCAAATAAACGGAGACAACTGGAGCAATGAAGTCCCTTGAATGTATGTGAGGATATATTCAGAAGCATAACCTGTTTATACAGCTCCCTCCAGCTCAGTGAAAAAGGAAAGTTATGAAAGCAACAGCAGATGAAATGTTGCAAGAATAATTTCTAGCAGATGAAGATAAATTGCACAGTTCACATCTTTGCCTGCAAAGGCCCTTCCAGAGATCGAGTCTTTTTCCTGTATCATCTTTCTTGGTATTTCATTTCTTCAGATGAGTCTGTAGACTCAAGTCAGGAAACCAGGACTCGATGAGATGGGACGTATTATTTGTATGATCCCTGATTGTAGCCCTAAGTGTTTGTGAAAGAAGTATTCAGCTCTGCGAGACACCTGATCCTAGCTTTATCCTCGGCAGCTGGCTCACTCACAAAAACTATATTAAAGCAGAGATCCAAACCTTACTGATCCTTAGACAAATAAGCTGTGCTTTCTTCATTGATCATTGTATTCCGTAAAACGAATAGTTGAGCAGCAAATTCTTGGTGTTTTACTACACAGCTGGGTCAAAATAACACTTCTTATTATCAATCCCATAAATACTCCTTGTTGGATCTCAATAGCACACAGAATCAAGGGCAGAAGCTTATGTGCTTTCCTTACTAGGATCGCTGCCAGAATGACAGATTTGATCACCAAATCTGAAATTTCAAAACAGTTCTGAAAAGTTAAGAGTTTTATGGAGCTAAATTACTAGTTGGTAGCCTGTGTCAGCAACTGCTGCAGCTCTTCCTGCCTTTCTTGGCTATTTCTTTTGAATCGTCTTGTCTCTAGCAGATGGTGGTGTGCTTGATGACCGTTTGCTTTGTTTTGCACTGAAGATGATGCCAGTGCTTTCAATCTCTGTTTTGAAGGAAACTTGTCATCTGCTCTCCATCAATGTAATTCTACAAGAAGTGCAATTATTTTGAAAATTGCAGGAGTTAAAAATAGGAGAATGCTAGAGGTGTGCTTGTATTCTCCTGAAGGCACCCACTCTTTGCTACTATTAGAGACCAGTTTGCAGTAATCTGGTCTCTAACCTTAGACTGGGGTAATCCAGCCAGTTGTGCGCTCTTATAGCAAGGTAGGGGGCTGAGAAGTAAAAGCTGAGAAATGCTGCAGTAAAAAAAAAACCCAGAACACTGAACTGGTGTTGCATCAAGAAGATGCCATATTTCATTTCACTGAGACAATACATCAGTAAATCCCAGTATCGCATCACTTTAGGCATTTCCCACTGACTAGTTACAGCTCAGAGTGCCAGTGGGTAACTAGCTGCTAAGAGCATCTCGTTTGCTACCGTTCTGCAGGGACTGGCTGGAAAACTGTCAAATTTTTTCAAGGGAAAATTGAGTTTTCCCCATTTTTCAGGTGGAAAATGAGTTTTCATTAAAGAAAAATCAATGTTTTATTTTCATGGGGTATTTTTAGTTCTTAAAATTTTTATGATTTGAGACTTAAGTATATGGACTCACAGCTCTGCCATATAAGTGACTTTCTTGTAAATTTTCTTTTTAAAAAAGATTAAAATCTTCCATAAATGAACTACTGATCTTTGGTAACACTAGTGAAGAACTATTATTCTGTAGCAGACAATATGCTATTCATTTATGCTCCTGGAAATTATTCCTATAATTTATCTTATGATCACTGTTTGGCCTTTATCCTATTAATGAAATCAAGAGTTATAGTTTATAGGTAGTATTTGTCATTTATTAAGGCAGGTATGATGGTTGATTAAAAAAAACAAAAAAAACCCCAAAAACAAAAAACAAAACAAAACAAAAAAACCCCCAAAAAACCCAAACACAAACCTAAAACCACCCTGCAGTATATTTCACAACAGTTGGCAACTACCATGCTATTATAATTGTAATATACTACAGGAGATATATTATTTAATTGTGAAACAAGGAAAGATTTTTTTTTTTTTTTTCCCCTCTATGTATAGCACTGAAAAAATGCATATTAGTCTTTCATCTTCCTTGGACTGCTAAAGCACTTCAGAAGACACGGGCAATGTGGAAAATGGTTTAGGTAATTACGTCAAATTTTACATGCATAAATTTTGCTTCGTGGCTGTGTCTGGAAGAAGAGGGAGCTCCAGGAGCAATCTGCCTTCTCGTGTTCTATGGAGTTGAAATTACTTGGCAAGCCATAATTCTTCCCGTTTGCCACCACTGCCATATTGATACACAAAGTCCCTTTTTTTAGGTCTAAAAAACATGAGTGTCATGATTCAGAAAAATAATGAAATTGGACAATTAGCTTTTTCACCATTAGCTATAAATGGAGTGTCCCCATTAATTCGATATCTGCCCGTTTATAGTGATAACTATGGCTTCTCGGAGTCTGAGCTTGTCAGTGAAATTCAGGCCCCACTGATTTCATTAGTGAAAGTTTCCATAGATTTTAATGAAGTTGTGATTACACTCAAGGGGTCTGACAATCTAGAAAAATTCCGTGCATTTGTTAAATCCTACATAGCCAAGTGTCCCCCTAATTTATTTTGGTGTAAACATATTGACTTGAATTATTCCTGGTTTGTATGCTTAAACAGAGCAAAGAATCAGATTGTATGTGGCTTTTGAGGTTGTTCAAATGGGAATCGACTTTTTTTTTCCCTATAGATCACGTGGAAGTAACATAAATTAGAAAATGATTGCTGAAATAGAGAAATAGTCACTGAGCCAGGAGGACATTTAACTGTGCAAAGAACTAATGTGACACATCCCTCTTTTATTCTGCATGACACTGGCCTTATTAATCAGACAAGCAAGCTTCGAAAACAAACAAACATCCAAACAAAGAATTGCAGAGATAAAGCAAAGCACCCGTTTTCCATTTAGATTCCCTGACACAGCATGAAAACAAACTGGGCATGGATTAATAAATGATCCCCAGATACGTCATTTAAGAGCCCTGTGTCAACTGCAAATAAAACCAGCCATGTCATACATCCCTTTAGATGTTCATTAATGGATCACAGTTCTGCTTTTTTGATATAATCGCGACAACTGGGCAAGATGCTTAACAAATCAACTTTTGTTTGGTCAAAGTTTTAAACCTCACTCTTTTGTACGGCTGCCTGTTTTGTGGTTGTTGTTTGTTTTTTAACAAACTGGGTATTGGCTTGAACTGGAGAAGAGCTACTAGATAAGCTATATTAGCCAAAGACTTCTTATATTCAATCTTTCTTTATGGCTAATGTTTCCCATTCCTTTCTTCTCTTTGCTTTGGGTTAGCGCCTGTCAGAACACCAGTTCTGTTGTGGACTGCAGTGTTAATGCAAGTTGCCTCGCATAATGCTGACCATTGTCTAGCAAGTTGCCACACCAACTCAGCAGATCAAGGAGACATGCAAATGGGTCAGGAACACACACAGAGGTTTTCTCCTCACCTAAGAGGATAAGAGCTACAGAGAACTAAGGCAGTACGTTCATCATTAGTGGGTATGTACTAGAGAAAGTTATTTACATTTAAATTTTGCAAGAAAGCAAACTTCTGTAATCAGTAGAGGGCCACTGATTGAACATCACAACTTAAGAGCTCCGTATAGGTGCTCCAGAGAAATTATTAGTATCCTTGAAGCTGAAGGATGGGGGGTGGAAGTCTTTGGGCTAGTAGGCAAAACTCCCTGGGACCAGCTTTGCTGTATGGCTTTAACTTTCAGTGTTATGAACTCCCTAACTGTGAAAAGGTATAGTTCAGCCCTTGCTGTATGGGTTGTTGCCATTTTTAACTAGCTAGTGTAAGCCACTTTGAGTAAGCAGAATGGAGAGCGACATAGAATGCAAAATACTATTAAAATAATTAATTTAAAAACCAGTGTAACTACCTGAAAATATGACCTTAACTCCAATAGCAGTAGATGTTGAAAGAACTTAGTCTGTTCTTGTGCTACCATTTGGGCTGGAAATAAGGGACTTGGATTTTATTGTCTGCTCTGCCACGAGCTGTCATATGACCTAGGGAAAATCACTCTTCCTCCCTGCTGTTTGTTTCCCCCCCTTCGTACAGGTGATCTCTAGGCTCTTTGGAGAGCAAGTCAGAGAGAACCTAACAAGACAGAACTCATGTTATCTGCTTCTTAGTGCTGCAAACAGTAGCAAGATTTCTGCTAATGTTGACGGTCAGAAGAGGGGGAGGGTAATTAGAAGCCAAGTTGCCCTGCAGGTATAAAAGAGACATCTCAAAATTTCTAGAGACTTTGACTTTTTGAATGGGATTTGATTTAGGTTTGACTCCTAGACAAGCCATATGGCTTGTTCCTTACCCCAGCTGGGACATCGTCAAAACTGTGGTTCTCTCCAAATGGAGGAAGTCCAGACCATATTTTTCAAAGTCCCTCCAGAGGTTGAAGGGAGCAAATGACTTTACGCCCAGTGAGAGACCTTGGAGGGGTTAAACCCCTCCCAGGGAGCATAATGCATGTCTGAGTACACGATGTAATGCTGCAGGGAGGGGTTCGGTGACCCCACCTTCCCTCTCCGGGGCTAGCAAACTTTCCCTATGAATTTACTAGGTAGATTTAATCAGCAAAACCTTAGACTCTATTAAGCATTTACAACCTCCTGCAAGATGAACAGTTTCCAGAAAGCATGTTCTCGGGAGGCTG